>NC_088777.1:44559704-45919447 GCF_954871325.1 Gordionus sp. m RMFG-2023
TTATTTTATTTTATTTTATTTTTATTTTATTTTATTTTATTTTATTTTATTTTATTTTATTTTATTTTATTTTATTTTATTTTATTTTATTTTTATTTTATTTTATTTTATTTTATTTTATTTTATTTTATTTCATTTTATTTTATTTTATTTTATTTTATTTTATTTTATTTTATTTTATTTTATTTTATTTTTATTTTATTTTATTTTATTTTATTTTATTTTATTTTATTTTATTTTATTTTATTTTATTTTATTTTATTTTATTTTATTTTATTTTATTTTATTTTATTTTATTTTATTTTATTTTATTTTATTTTATTTTATTTTATTTTATTTTATTTTAATTTTATTTTATTTTATTTTATTGTATTTGTTTTGTTTTGTTTTGTTTTATGTATGATATAAAAGTGCCTCGCCATAATTTTTCAGAATTCTAGATGCATTAACCTGAAACTTATACATCAATAATTATTGCGTATTAGGTACATTTTAAAATCAATAAACAGAAGCTGAAGGAATAGTTAAAACTATAACTGCAGGTCTTTGGTTGATTTTTATATATTGGATTTAAATTGCGATTTAAAAATCAATTGTATCTTACATACATTAAGAATGATTCTAACGATCATAGATATTATTTGTCCTTTCGACTTACTTAAAAGATATTGAAGTAAAATAGGTAAAATCTCAAATTTTGAATCGGGTTATATCTTTAAGAATTAATTTTTATGAATCTGAATCTCATAAGACGCAGTTCTAAGCATAAAACTTGCTAAACATTTGAAAGTTCTAGTTGTAAGGCTAAGGCTAATATGCAGGGTCTCAGCAAGTTATACATTTTAGTTCAATGCTTCAATCCCTTTTGATAAGCGGAATAAATAAAAATGTATTAGCAAAATAAGATTCAAAATTGAACAGAAAATATAGAATCACTAAAGAAAATATAATAAAAAAAAATAACTAAACGAAATATATACATCTTTTAAAAAATAGCATATCCTCATCTTAAAGAAATAACTTTTGATCGTATTTTAATACAGAATTCTGGTTATCTCTGGTTATAGCCTTGTTTTTGTAATTTAGTAGCGGTAGCATAAAAGTAGTCAAAGTAGTATCTTTGGAAAATGTGATACCAAAATAAAATGGATTGGTTACGGTGAAATTGGAAAAGATTATAATAAATAATTTTATATCCTCAAGTGCTATGGTGGAGCAATTGTTGTGAAACAACACTAATACTAAGTGCGCTTTTACAATTGGATATAGAAAACGTCAAACATCAATCCCATACGAATTTAGCGTGATTGGGAAGCGTCCCTTTTTTCAATTTTTTAGATGTAAATTTATAAAAAATATTTTATGAAAATAAGTATTAAAAAGTGAAATGTGCCTTTAGTATCTATTTATATTTGTTTGGTGTTTAGGTGTACCTTTTTTTTTTAAATAGAAGAAGAAATAAATTTTCTGAGATTATTTTATATAAATTACAAAATTAGGGAATTGGGGTCTATCAATTTAGAAGAAATTAAAGCATATTTTTATTGATATCATAAAAGTATATTATAAAAAATACAAAATTTTACCTAATCATATTCCATGAGGGAAGAGATGTTTGCAACCCTAAATATTCTACACCCCTCCCATCCCATTTTCTACGCCACTTTATTATTATAATAATAATTATATCATGCATTAATTAAGCTTGAAAATTATGTTCAGAAATTCTTTTAAAGATCTGCAATGCTCGGGTTTTTAGCCAGTCAGCCCATTCTACGTGGGTTTATTTTCAGCATTCGTTTGATATTATTTTTGATCAAATTTTTTTTGCCTAGATATATGACAAAATCTTTTATTAGTAAATCTTATGTATTTTCATTCATAAAAAATCTTCCAATATGAAATCAAATTTATTTTTTAATAGATCAAAAATTTTTTGAAGATTTTTTTCTTTATATTTATATTCAAATACATTTTTTTTATAGATTATCCCTCCCTGATTATAAAACCAATTAGGCAACAAATAATTTTTTTTATAGTGTTCATCCGAGACCGGCCCCGGGCCGTATTTTATTTTCATTTTTTTAAATATACCCGCGCTGGGCCTTTAAATTTTAAAAAAAATATTCTGGCCAGGCCGAATATTTTAAAACCAAATATTAGAAATCGTCAGTATTAGCTATAAAAAAAAATTGTAATATATTTTAAAAAAATCCGGGCCAGGTTATGCGAATGGTAACTTTGCAGGTCTCTGGTGGATATTAAATATTTACTTGCTGTTAAATTTTTATATAAATACAAATAATATTACCTCTGTATGTCTTATAGACCGAGATTAAAATGTAATAAATGAGGATAATATTTGCAATCAATGAATATAGAAGTAATATATTTAATCCCATAATATTTCCTTAAAGAAAAAATGGATGAAATATTGGAATTAGTTTAACATATCAATAATTATTAAATTGTATTGTTTAGGAATAAAATTTTTGGTGATTCTTTTATTTAGGGATTCTACTCAGATCAATTTATAAACAAAAATGGTGCCATATCAAATATTTATTTTGACTAATTTTGTATTACAAAATAAACCTTATAAATTCAGATTTTTAATAGTTAACAATATTCGAATGCGATAAATTTTTTGTAAAAAGAATTTTCTATCCGCATTTGCTTCTATGCGCAAATTATAAAAAAAGTATTTAAATTGAATGAGAGTTATTCATCCGTTGAGTAACACCTTCCCTCCCTTCGATCCAATAAAAAAATATTTCTTTCATATTTTTCCCAAAGTGTCAATATTTACTCCTAGCTTTTATAAAAATTATTTTTCGCGTTTCTGTTTTGATTCTAAACGAAATAGTGGTCGCTCTCATTGTCATAGTTATTTTTTTTTATAATAAAATGTCTACCGTTGGCGTCGAGGATAGGAACGGGGCAAGATGGTCACTCATAAAATATAAATTAACAAACAATTTAGCCTTTTTATAAATTAATTCTTGAGCATTCTATATTTTTTTTTTAAATTTTTTAGAAATAATAAATAAATTTGTGAATTGAAGTGGGTTAATTATTTATCTTTATTAAATTATATATCTTATTTATTTAAAAAGTATAATACGAAACACATCTCATTTGTGTAGGTATAAATATTTATCTTTATAAAATTGTATATCTTATTTATTTCACAAGAATAATATAAGATTCACATCTCAGAAAAGGATATAACAATCTATATATATTATAGATTTCAGAAAAAAATTGCAAAATTTTATGATTAACATTTCAAATATTAGTTTCCCGAGAACCAATAGAAAGATGGCCCGATCTAGGTCTAGCCACTGTTTTATACGATGAGCCTCTCAAGTTCTTATAAGAGACCAGACTCTGAGGTCCGAAGGTCAAATAATATTGTCACGATTTTAGGTAAGTAGGGCTTGTTCTTTAAAACTTGTCACAATAGTATTATTACGCAAAGTGCTTCGAGGAATACGTCTATGACTTTATAGACAATGAAGGAATTTCTTGCCTTTGGAGATTGAAAGATACCGGCATGATACGCAATTCAATCTAGCTCCCAGGTGCTAAACCAAGCTTTTCCAGGCTAGAGTTCCAGGTTTTTTGGATGAGACAACATCGATATTAATCATGTATAAAAAGGGAAGGGTAGAGTGATTATTTCAATAATATAGATTTTTCATATAAATTAAAAAAATTAACAAAATTTTATGGCGAAATTGCTTGAGATTCATAGAGTTGCTCTTCTATACATTTTGGAATAGAATTCCATCAAAATGAGAGTTTCAAAATTAAATAACAAGCTCTAAAGAATATTAAAGTGTGTTTTTAAAAATATATATCCTCTTATGCTAATAAACCCGCCACCCCCACCTCTACTCCATCACCCAAAAAATATACAATTTATATAATTATTAAGGAAGAGTTTGAAAGAAAAATTAATAAAAGTTAATAACTTTTTAAAATAACGACTATAATTTAAAATTTTTAGTAAAAAAACATTTTAATAAAAAAAAAGTTAAAACTCAAAATTATTTTTATAAAAATCTATTATAGCCAAAAGCCTTCAATAAGCGACCTAAAGATCTTAAATAATATTTATGGGGGAAACTTTAACCTAATACCCCCCCCCCCCCTAAAAATCTTAGATACGCTCATGGCCCGAGAATTATTTAATGGATATCAAAATCTTTCTGTTAACGATGAGTAAAATCTTCAAGCTTGCGAAATATTTTTTGAATCTTGAATAAGCCATTTTTTAAAATCGAGCCTTTTAACAACAATAAGTGCATTTTTTTTCTCACCATATTTGAATAACAAAATTATACGGCAAAATAAATGAAAATCTTTATTGAGTGTTATGTTCCTTGAATTTGGAGATGATTAAAAAATATTAATAATTTCCTATGCCAAAATCACAAATAAATAAGTAAACAAAATGGTATGCTTAAATTATTGAAAGATGATTGTTATAATTATTAGATGGTATAAATAAAATGCAAAATTGAATGAAGGTTGTTAGATATATCTAGAGTTTTTAAAAAAATGTTACAATTATTTTATTTTATTTTATTTGTTTTTGTTAAATATTGAATATTTGATGCATTATTTTAAATATAAATATATTCAGGGAAAAACACTCAAAACTAATTATCAACTTTAAGATATTTTGAACAGAACCCCTCTGCAGCGTTTACCAAATTTGAACCCGTACCTGAACCCTTTCTAAAATCTCAACTCTTGAACCCCCTGAACTTGAACCCACCAAATTTAAAGAGAGGTTTCAATCCCTGGTTACAATATTTTTATGGACTCTTGAATAACTCAAATTTCAATTTATTCAAGGCATCTAATTTCTTTTGTTTACACGAAATTAAACAACAAAAAGAAGATTTTTCTTATTGGGAAAGCCTAGTTTATACTTTGATGTAAAATCACTCCATTTGAGCCAATTTTTAAAAAAGGCTAACTCAGTATTTTATTCAGGAAAATACAAGTCTGAATATTTTGCCCATAGATAGCACAAAGGTTTGAATATCTATTAGCGAAATCTTGAGGCTTAGGTAATATTTTTTTGGCTAAAATATTGAGTTAGCCGTTTTTAAAAATCGGCTATCGACTTTGCATCACTATTTCGGACATATTTCACATAATAATATCATTTAAAGAGATTGCTTTTTTTAAAAAAAAATATTTTAATTTATTTTGAGGCCAAATTTTTTTTTTTACCTGTTAGCTACCGCTATTGTAATATTATAATACATTATATTCTACAACACATTCATATGCATTTTAATGCTTTAATGGTTTTGACAAAGTTTTTTATAAAAAAATAAATAAAAATAATAGTTATATTAGCCTTGAAATTTCTTTACCACAATTCCATTTTTAAAAATAATTTTATAAAAATAAAATTATATTTGGCTTGTTTAGTTTAGTTTTAAAAAAAACTTTTATATATATATATAGTCCCATATGTTTAATAATAAGTACAAATATTCTAATATAACTTATTTGTCATATTTAGCCAATAAATTAAAATCATTTTTGATTGCAACTATTTCTTAAAAAAAATGATTGTTATCAACCGCTATTGTTTAATATTTTTAATTTTAAATGATCGCGAATTTCGTAAAATCATTCCAAATAAATCCATTAAATTATACATCGATAAGACGAAAAAGTAAATAAAATATAATCTTACTTTATTTATGGATTATGTTTATTTTTATATTTCAAATGATAAGCTGATTCATAGGCGCCGACTTCTTAGGAGCAGCGGGGCTCTCGCCTCTATTGAATTAGTTTACAAAAGAGATAATATTGGTACATTTACTATTTTAAACATCAAATTTTCTTTAAAAAAATTTACAGCCCCCATGGTTAAGATTATTCATTTAATTAAATATGATGATCCCCATAAACATAAACATTTAAGATACAATGGGAATCCCTTGTAGTTATTGTTAAACGGCTCGATTTAAAAAAATGGTTAGTAGTCTAATATTTTAGCAAAAAAAAATACTATGCAAGCTTAGAGATTTAGCTCATAGATGGTAGAAAGGTTTTGGATATCTATTAACGAAACCTCGAGACTTGCCCAATATTATGTTGGTTAAAATCTTAATTTCGAATTAGCGAAATCAAGTTGTTTAACAACACTAAATGGATATTATCGAAAATTTTTTTAAAAAAAACTTCAACAAAAAAATTTAAGAGCTGATTTATTATATCAATACTTTTTGGTTCAGGCTGGGTCGGGTACGGGTTAGTTTAAATAATATTTAAATTTATAAAATAAATTAATGTATTTTAAAAAATTTTGCAAGAAATAAGGCGCCAATATTTTTTATTCGTATAATATTTTCTTTTACGATAAATTTAAATAAATTCGGGCCGATCCAGGCCTGGCGGACAAATAACTTTTATTTCGGGTTGGCTTTTCGGGACAAATAAAAAACTTCCGGTCAGGTCGGGCCGCGTTTGGTATTAGGCCCGATGCAGTTCACTAATTCTTATGTAGTGCTGTAAAACTCGAATTTTTAAAAAAAGACCTGATTAAGATTTCAACCCAAAATAATAATATGTGAGTCTCGAGATTTGGCAAATGGGGGCTCACCTTTCTATCACTTTTGAGCTATATCTCAAGGCTTACATAATATTATTTTGGCTAAAATATTGAGGCCATTTTAAAATCTTTCTTATATAGTTGGCATTTTAAAATTTAATTATTGTTTAACCTTGTTTTTTTTAAACATGCAATTCTTACAATTTTTTTTTGATAAATCATGTACGTTTTGTAAGTGCTCTTTTTTTTCGATTCATGACTTAGTCAAAAAAAACATATATCAGACTATACCAAAAATTAATTGGTATATCAAATCTAGAGAGAGGAGGGCTTCAAATTTCGTGATTTATGGGAATATTTATACAACTTATTATATTTCCACATTTGGAGATATTACACTCGAAATCGTAACCTGAACCCTCTTTTAAAATTTTAAAGAACTTAAACTGTGGCAGATAAAATTATAGAGCGAAATTATATGTATAATATAGATTTATTAAATCCTAATAGCGTGATTCATTTTTAAAAGGGTTTATTTAGTGCTAAAATGTTTTTGTAGAACCATTTTGCTAAAATATTATATTATGTTCAGAGACCTGAAGGTACCATTTGTAGGGACCGCATTTTTTTAAAAATATATTACATTTATTTTTAATTTTTATAGCCTAATAATGGCGATTTTAAATATTCGGTTTTGAAATATATAAGGTATTTTTTTTAAAATTTAGGCCTGGCCCGGGTATATTAGAAAAAAATTTAAATCTGGCCTGTGTTTAGGGCCCGGGATTGACCCGCATGTCTCTGATTATGTACGATGTTTACAAGTTTATAACATCTAAATTTTCAAAAATCTCTAGCTACAATATTTATTCTTGAAACAATTGTTTGTGGTTTTGAAAATATATGTCATATTACATTTTTTTTTCACAATTGAGGATGTAATCATTGAGGCCAAGAAAATTTACATAAGAATAGTCGTATTTTAGAATTGTGTCATTTTAATATACACAAGCCCATTATTAATTTTAAAAAGCAATGAAAATTAATTTACCAAGTTTGACGCGTTTAATTAATTTAAAATAAATCGATGCTGCTCAAATAAATATTAAGGTATCGAGCCGAATCGGAAACCAGAAATAACCCGTTATTATCTACCGAACCGTAACCGCTACAAGAGAATTTTGAAAAGAGAAAACTGAAATGTTATAAATATCATCTTACCGGTTTAACCCGGTTCATAACGGTTAAAATAATATTTATTTATTTTTTGGGTCTAATTTTAAAAAAAATTAGTAGGAGACCGGATATCTATGAGCCCCAGATTTTGGCAAGCCTTGGAGTCTTCTTCTAGAGTTCAACACTAACGTTTAATTTTTTAACTAAATATTGTATAACTATATTATGCATATGTGGCTATAAAATTTTTTAATATCGGATCACATATAAAATTAAAACACAGTATATGATTTATACCCAAAACCTATTTTTAAATGTTGTAATTTCTCAAAAAAAATAATAAATAAAAAAGTTTTTAATTTAACTATCTTATATAAAAGAAATTCTTTTTAAAATTCTTTATTTGAATAAAAAAAATATTACATTAGTGATCTGCATCGGGTCTAATTTTTCAGGCTAGCCCGGCCGGAAATATTAAAGTCATGTCGGCCCGGCCCGAATCTATTTAAACATAGAAATTGATTCTTATAATTACTCAAAATAAAAGATATATGTTATATGAATATGAAGTCTAGTTTCTATAAATAAAATAAAATTCAACATATAATTGATAAATTTAAATATTTTTAAAAAGATTCCAAGGCCCGACCAGACTAGATTTATTTTAAAATATATCAAGCCCGAACCCGATTTTTTTTAAAAAATAGGCCCAACCCGTACCCAAGCCAGATCTCTAGTTTACATAACCAAAAAATTAAATATTAAAGATAAGGAATTTTTAAAATTTATTGAAAATTTGAATATGGCAAAAAATTATAATAGAAAAAAAACAACTATCAATTGTGAAATCTTGAATATATTTAATGAAAATCCGTACTTGATAGCCGTTAAGGCGGAAACAAATTTAAGTTATGGACCAGTAAAAAGATATAAATCAAGATTAATGAGATAACAATATTTTAAATTGTCTACATCAATACAAATATTCAAGAAGGGGTAAGAAACTAAATTATACAATTGCCTATTAGCATCTAAATTATTTATAGGTCTTTTTTTTGAAATGCTCTTTTTGGGCACATGGATCTAGTAATTTTAATCCATTCTTTATTTTTAAATTGTCAATAAATTTTACTAATTTTTTATAACTATTTTCCACTAGGGTTATTTTTATCAATAAAGATGTTGCAATAAGATAAATATATATATCATTTCTTTATTGAAAAAATGATCAATATTTTGCAGTTCAAAAGCACCTCACGAGAAATCTTATCCTACCTCGCTATACTTCATCCTTTCCCAAAAAAATTTCCGAAAAATTAATACTGTTAAAAAAATATAATTTTTAAAGAAATTATTTTTATGTATAGCATAAAAGTAAATAAGTGGAATAAAATTATATATTATTTGTTGAATATTATAAAGTAATATATAGACGTTTGTTTTTTAGGGCTCAGAACGCTCCCCAGTCTCCCTACATCTTTTTATTTGTAATTTTTTCATATATTTTCTTTAATATTTGTTTGGTTATTATTTTTAAAAAAAATATTTTAGAATATCAGATGTCATCAAAATTATATGAGATGATGATTAATTATAAAAATCTAAAACATAAAAACCAGAACGAAATGGGGAAACTGTAAACCGGAATGAACCGAAATAGAACTAACCGGTTTTAAAATTTAAAACCAAAAACTGGAATGGAACGGAACGGAAACAGGCTACCATCGGGTTGATACCCTGATAAATATATACAATTTAACGATGACAAAATTTTGGTCTCGAGAGACCAATTGAATAACATTCTAAGACATCCGATTTAAATTATTGGAAAGCTGGTAGAGATTTTGGGCATATCAGTTTATTTTATAATCTTTTAAAAGAGACTAGTGTTTTCGGATCTGTAATTTTCTAATTTTTATGGTTTACACATGGGCTTTCATTTGATTAATATTTTTATAATTTTTAATGGGTAGCCAAAATCTAATTTCAAGACTTCTGCGCAAGCCAAATAATAAATAGATAGGTTGCCTTAAGGTAGTACCTATTAAATAGTATTTTGTTTATTTTTCATTTAGATAGGTACTTACATTTATTTATAATATATATTTAAAAAATCGTGAATTTTGGAAAGTGTATATGGCCTAGTCGGCAAGAGCGTCGCTTATCAATTATGTTTTGAGTTCGTATCCCAGCAAAGATCATATTATTTATCCTAATACAATTTGGTGGTTCCGTCCTTGGGGGAATGATATATATAGGAGGCCGGACTCGACCACATTATTCCGTTATAATATATGTTAAATAATAAAAATCTTATTTCATTTTAGTAAATTTTGGTCGGTATTTAGCAAATTAGGTTGGTATTTAAAAAAATGCTATACGTTGACTTGGTAGTATCTATCATTAGCCTATCAATATTGGAAGGTGAGATTGATAATTTGTGCGAAAAGGCGCAGGCGGGCTAAAATAAATTACGTGGAGGCTGACGACAACATCCTGAATGTAGTTTTATATCTAATTATATAAACAAAATTAAATACAGTTGTAATCAGCTTTGAAATATGGACCAAATGGGGTTCTGATTGTGTTGTAATCTGTATCTACATGAAAAGATTTCCACTAGATGCTAAACCCCCTCAAAAACTTATGCTTACCCCCCCCCCCCTTCCAAACATTTTTCGCCACCTAGCATATTGTATGACATGAATATGAGTTTTTTGAAGATGTTTGATCCTTTTAAATTGCAATAGCAGAAAGTTTTATTTGGAAAATGATGTTTATGATTGTTTGAAATATATGAAGGTTGATGATCAGCAATATCATTGTATTATAATAGGCCTATAAACATTATAAATTTTTAATTTTGTCCTATTTCATCTAAAAATTAATCCCCCAATAAATTTATCCTACCTCCTACTCCCCTCAGGAAAAATGGGATGCAAAGTGACCCCACCCACTCAATATGACGCTGATTATAACGGATTCCTGTTCTTTGTCATTTTAAAAAGGGTTCTGGTTCCTATAAATGTTAAAATGAAATAGGTTCGTATTATGATTATTTTAATATAAAACTAAAATATTATTTTTTTTAAACTTTATTTAAATAAAATAACAGGACCAATTTTTTAAAAAATTGTGTCCTAATTCTTGGAAAATAGGGTGCTACTTGCCTGTTTTTGAAATACATGGAGCTCACAATTAACATTATGCAGATGTGATTACATAACACAAATGGTGAACTATTGAAAATGATCTGATGTTAATTGTTGGCCAAATTGATACTTAAAACCTTAAACCGCTCTTAGACGGATATAGATTATAGAAGTGATAGATGGAAGTTCCCTTATAATCTTTCTTCTGACAAAATATATTAGATAATGAGCAACTAAATAAGTATCTCATTCTTTTGTGAATTAAATATTGCTGAGGAAGAAAAGCCTAGAACTAATTTTCAACTCCATCTATAACTAACAGTCGAATTCCTGCTTGAAATTAAACTTCTCAAAAAAATAAAATATAGATTTTTCTCTTTTATAGAATTCTAATGGTATAAATACAATCTAATCAGTGAATAATTATAAATCCATTATGCTTAACTACCCTTTGATATTATATAATTATTTTTATGAAATATCTACTAATTAAGTTATTTATCACATTTTCATTTACCTTTATATTATTATTTGTTTATTTTCCATTTATAACCCTATTTAATTTATTCACACATTTAGTGGATTAATGCTAAATAAAATTGTTATCCTCAAGGTATGCTTTCTCAAAAACATGAAATTATTTTTGAAATTTTAGAAAAACCTAAGTACACCATATTTTAATGGGTTTATAACTGGTGTGGTTATTAGTTCGAGTGTTGCAGCTTTAACATTTAGCCTTATATTCTCATATGATAGTTTTAGTATAAATTTTTTAAATTTGATTTATTTTGTTTATATTAGATGAATGGGTTACAAAACGAAGAGCAAAATATATTTTCAAATATGGTTTACCCATACATCCTCCTAATATACTCACATATAAAAACCATGTTTTAGCTTATGATGCTTCACGTAAAATACCATTTTGGGTAGCTGAAGTTATAACAAAGGATAAAATATTTGGTATAATAAACTAAAGTGATATATAACTTATTATTGGTAGGTCAAGCTAAAAGAGATGACAATAAGTTCCGCCCAGATCCTAGAGTTCTTCAAGATTTTTCTGCAACTAATGATGACTACAAAAAATCTGGTTGGTCTAGGGGTCATATGAGTGCTGCAGGAAATCACAAAAACAATCAGGTAATCTAATTAGGATGTGTATATTACTAATAAATTTTAGATTGTCTTCATGTGCTATTATTAAAATAATTTAACTTTTACAAAATTTATTTTTACTTAAGCAATATATGGATGAATCGTTTTACTTGACAAATATTGTACCCCAGGACTTTGTTAACAATGCAAAATTTTGGAATAAATTTGAAGGATTTTGTAGAAAACTTGTTTTGAAATATAAAGAAATTAGAGTCATAACAGGTCCAATTTTTCTTCCAAATGAATTTGAGAATCAAAAAAAATTTATAAAATATGAAGTAAAATGCTATTTCTAATTTGGATAATATATTAAAAATTATAGGTAATTGGTGAAAATAATGTTGCAGTTCCGACTCATTTATTTAAAATAATATTGGCTGAAGACAACATAAATGGGGATTTACATCATGCCTCATTTGTGGTTCCAAATTCTCCTATACCAGATGATAAAGAGTTAATTGACTATTTAATCCCTACCAGAATTATTGAAAAAAATGTTGGATACAAATTTTTGAATGAAAAATTACTCAAATCCTCAAATATTTTAGATCTTTGTGATAAAATAGTATGTAGATTTAGATCTAGAAAGAAAAAAACCAATGATGACATTTAAATACAAATTAATAAATTTTTTATAGGGTTTTTTATAATAAATTCACTGCAGGGTTAAATTTACAATGTATTTTTACATTCGACTTTGACATCAATTTCCATTTTAAATTTAATTTATTTTGCCTATTTTATGATATGAAAGCTTTGTAACATAATTATATATTTTTAAAAATTTCCATTAATTGTGATTTATAGATAATTTAATTTATATAAATGATAATGTTATATAATAAAATTATTGATTTTATACATTTTAACAAGAACATTTGTCAAATTATAATAAGGGACATTGCATGATAAATTCACCAAAAAAATAAGATTTTAGATGACTCTTTAAAATAAATGAAACTGCTATTGGTTATATAGTGTGTATATTTCATATAAATCAAAATTTTAAAGCTCTAGTTCAAATATCTGCATATTTATGGGCTTTCAAATTTCAATGAGAGCATTAATTTATTTTAATGAATACTAAATTACCTAGATTTTTTTTAGTCCACAAAGTCACAAATTATATATCATTCTGCAGCTTTCAAAATTCTCCTTAAGAAATAACCCAAATTTATTTTAAAATTATCTTCTGTTATATTACTGGTAAAATATAAAAAAGTATTTTGAGAAGACCCTAATTTTGAACAATGAAACATATATGTTTATTACCAATATATTTAAGTAAAAATATTAATGAGGGAAATAAGAATTTAAATTTTATTGTAAAATGATAAAGTATCTCTTAAAGTTTTTAATTTAGTTTAATATTTTGACAATTGTATTTGGAATACTTTAAACAGTATTTCTATATTTTATTTCTTATTCTAAAATACTTTCTTTCTACTAAATCAAATTATTTACTATGACATAGGTTTAGTTACACTCATTAATTTAGTTTCATCTGGGTAGAAGGTTTGTCGGTATCCTTGAAAAAAAATTGGCATAATTTTATGAAGGGTGGGCCTTCATAATTCACGTTCGCTCATTGGCAGGTCTATGACCAATGTGCTAGATAAGATAATGAATTTAGGAAGAATATAAAAATCATTTACAGAGGGCGTTATAAATAAAAATAGTTACAATATATTTTCTCTTTATTAGGGTATAAGAAGAATGTATTTTTTAAAAATTCTAATATATATATAATAAATTTACTGGAATAAATAATGTTATGCATATTTTTATTTAAAAATATATTATAATTATTTTTAAATAATGTTAAACGGCTAGATGGTTTAGAATTGCCAGCTAAAAAATATTACGCAGGCCTGAAAATTTGTTCATAGATGACAGAAAGGTTTGAACATCTATTAACGATCTCGATTAGTCGACTACAAAACGGCTTAGCCGAGATTTTAGGTGAATAAATCGGCCAAATATAAATTAGTTAAAAATTCTGCATCGATGCCTTACCTAGCATTAATTATTATTAATTTATTTTATTTATATTTAATGTAAATATTTTATTATTATCAACAAATAAACATGATATGATTTAATTATATTTTGAAATGAAAATAAATTTATTTATTTGATGTTTTTTTAATAAAAAAAATAATATGCTGCTCATGTAAATGTAATAAACCTGCAGAGGTACCATTTGCACGGCCCGGCCCGGTTTTAAATTTTTTAGGCCCGGCCCGGATATTTTAAAAAAAATTTTTATGGCCCGACCCGGCCCGGATTTAAAAATTTCAGGCCCGGCTCGGAATTTTTTAAAATTATATTCGACCTGGTATATACAAAAATACACCTATGAGGTATTTTACCATATTTTTCAGCGAGTATTATCCCTTATTATTTAAAAAATGCATGTAAAAAGCTAATATTTTGAGAATATTATATTGAATTTATAAAAATTATAAAACTGTTATTTATAAAAATGGATATTTTGAGCATATACTATAATTTATATTGCATTTATAAAAATAAATCTAATATTCATAAAAATGGTAATAATATTTGTCATATACTATATTTTATATTACATTTAAAAAAAATAAAACTAATATTTAATTTATAAAAATGGAAAATATTTTGAGAATATAATATATTGTATTTAATTTACTATTTAATTTATAAAATAAAAATAAATCGCTATTTAAAAAAATGCATGTATTATAAATAGTATTTTAAAAATATAATCTAATTACACAATATTAATATAATTTATTTTATAATATAAATTTTTAACAAAAGAAGATAATTGTATTATATAATATTGTGAAAAAAAATAATGAAAAATGTTGGATTAAAAACTTTCATGATTCAAGGTAAATATAATAAATGCAATAAATATTTGACAGTTTGCAAAGTAAAAAACCAGCATGATTGACGAAACCCTATACTCAAGAAAGATATTAAAAATTCACAAATTATCATGAAGAAAGAGAAGCATATCTACCTTTTCAGGTTGAAGATTGCTTCTTCTTTCTTCAAGAATTCTCCCAGTAGTGGAAAAATTCCGCTCACAGCTTGCACTTAAAGCAGGAATTGCCAATTTCGCTAAAATTGGAAATTCGCTTTGATGAGCCGCCCACCACTAACAAATTATCCACCTTAAATGTTTTATCTATTATTTATGTAATTATAATATTCATTATTGGGTATTGACATATTACCAGAATTACCATCGCCCCATTTATCATAAAACAATTCAGTTTGTTTAACAACAGTCGTAATTTGACTGGTTGATGGTATTTCATTTACTTCCTGAGCCTCTTGTAATTTAATATAATCTTTTATATAGTTTTCCGTCATTTTGCGATCTATCCCTGACTACATACGTAATTGCTTGAATTTGGGACAGAGAAAAAGAGAAATAAAATGATACTTGTGTAAAACAAATTTTTAAATTAAAAAATGCTTTATATTAAGTAAAATCAATTACAAACTTTAAGAAGTGATATTCCTTTATTTGATTGTTTTGGTAAAATATATTCTAAAAATTTAGATATGAATTATAAAAAAATATATTAATACTTGAATATTGGGGCTTATTTAAGATATTCCTTTATTTGATTGTTTTGGTAAAATATGTTGTAAAAATTTAGATATGAATTATAAAAAAATATATTAATACTTTGAGTAAATTTGCAGGAAATTAATAATTAGATCGATCTGTGGGTTGTTAGGTAGTGTTAACCATCACCCAATATTATATTAATCATAACTATAATATAATCTTATAACCATTAACTATGTAAAAATTTTTATAAAAAATATTAAGGCCCGGCCCGGCCCGGCCCGGATATATTTAAAAAAAGTTTTTTTAAATATAATTTATTAGTGATCTTTACAATCTTCTTTGTAAATATATATTTTATTGATGAATTATATTGTAAATTTTATTAGATAAATAAACAAACTTTTAGGTGAAATCTTTTATAATTTTTTTTTATCATTTTTGTAAAATTATCATTTATTATTAAATGAGGTGGTTCTTTTTTAATAATTTTTTCTAAATATTTATATTAAACTTTTTTGATGTTATTTTATATGATCTTTTTAAGGATAATATTTTAATGTGACAATTGTCATAATCGTTATTTTTAAAGTTTTTTGATATTTTATGACGAAAATAGATTAAAATAAGTATTGATAACATGTTTAAATAAAATTTAGTGAAGATGTACCATAGAAAAGTAACAATTGTCATAATCGTTATTATAAAAGTTTTTTGCATTTTTTTGACGAAAATAGGTTAAAATAAGTAATGATAACATGTTTAAATAAAATTTAGTGAAGATGTACCATGGAAAAGTAACAATTGTCATAATCGTTAAAGTTTTTTGAATTTTTTTGACGAAAATAGGTTAAAATAAGTATTGATAACATGTTTAAATAAAAATTCAGTGAAGATGTACCATAGAAAAGTGACAATTGTCATAATCGTTATTATAAAAGTTTTTTGAAATTTTTTGACGAAATAGGTTAGAATAAGTATTTACAATATGTTTAAATAAAACTTCAGTGAAGATGTACTCTAGATAAGTGATAATTGACATAATCGTTATTTTTAAAGTTATTTGAATTTTTTTGAAGCAAATGGGTTAAAATTAGTGCTATAATTAATTTTATAGATATAGAAATTAAAATATAAACATTTATTTTCTTTTAAGCTAAACATAATTTGATTGATATATAATCATTCATTAACTCGACATTTTTTTTCCTCTATTTTTTCACAAAATTGGATGTAAATATTAATAAATTTTTTTATCAAATATTTTTAAAGGTGTCAGGGTTCGTAGATTAAAAATAAATATCGACTTAAAAATTATACAATTTTTATTTTAATTTATACTCCGTAGTATAATTTACAAGTAAGAAATTTAAATTAATGTTTAACTTAGTCTCATAGCCCTTAATATCATTTATAATAAAATATTACCTACTTTACAAAACATAAGTGTATCACGAATTTTGTTATGGGGGTGGGGCATTATTAGGTGGGCCTACCCTCGCTCATAAATTTATTGGAGATCTTTAGGTCCACTTATTGTACACCTTTGGCTATATTTTAAAAATAATCACGGGTTTTCACTTCTTTTTATAAAAATGATTTTTATTTTAGATTTTGAATTATAATCTATAATTAAAAAATTATTAACTTTTACTAATTTATCTTTCAAATTCATAATATATTGTATACATTTTTTTGTATGAGAGCTGTGTAGGGGAAATTTTTTTTTATTTTAAAATGATATTTACGAGAGCGGGCATATTTAAGATGAGGTTAGGGGCTTTGTTATACGCCTGCTAAAAAAATTCTCAATATTTCACTTTCTAAAATGCATATAAAACAAGATATTACTGATCAAAAAAATATAAAACTCAGAATATTTTGAAAAATGGGAAGAGATAAAAAAAACGATTTTTAATATATTTTTGACACCTAAAACCGTTTAAAGAGCGAAAAATTGGTAATTTTTGAAAATGCACTTTATTTAATTTCAAATAGAAACCCGATTGATAACCAAAACTGAAAATGTCCATAGAAGAAAATAAATTACTTTTTTTCTGTAGATGTATACCAGTCTGCTTTATATTATCACAAATTCTAGACTGAGATGAACGTTGGTCTAGGAGTTATGACCTCCTACATGTGTAAAATTGATCAAATTTAACATAAATATGATATTTAAATTTAATATATAATAGTTTTTATTTAAAAATTATGTCTAAATGAAAGTCCTTTACTTTATTATTTAAAAAAAATATATCTGAGAGGTGGGATATTATTACTTGCATAAATATATCAATCCATTGTTATCAATGTATGATCATATGTATACGTTGCAAGTTTGCTCGATAAATGTTATTAATGAATAAATATTTTGATGTAATTAACTAATATATTTAATGCGTTTATCTATCTAATTAGGCTAAAATTTATTTTAAAATATATTTGCAATATCAATACATCGATTTAGTTATAATTTAATATCAAAATATAAGATTTTCATATTATAATATTAAAATTTCATTTTAAAATGTAAAAATAAAAGAATTTTTCTTATTATTAATATGATTGAATCTTAATATATAAATAAATATAATAATTTTTCTAAAGCATGGTTTAAGAAAATTACTATTTGTCAATTTATATTACATTATGTATGCAAGAAGCAAATATAAATATGCAAGAAATCTCTGAAAGTAGCTGTTAAAAGTAGGATATTTGTCCGAAAGAAATTGCCAATAATATATTAAATGAATAAATATTTTGGACGAAAAATTAAAAATTTTATTCTTTATTTATTGTTGTAAGTGCAAAGGGACAAACGTACTCTAGCCCACGTAAAAAACGAGATGCTTAAGTTAGAAAACACATAATACAATATTTCCATGATTTTATAATTTCTCCATCTGAAGAAAAAAATTAAAAATATGTTTGAAAAAAAAACATTCCAAATTTGTGTGCTCCTACTGCTGATTATTTATTGATCCCCAATAAGATCTATTTTATATGATATCATAAATTTCAGAAGTTAAAGCGGCGGTATATTTAATAGTCAAAATGTTTGGAAAGAAGTAACTTTCATAAAAAACAATCAGATTTCGACTTCAAGTTATCGGAATCAGCTTTGCCCACCTTAAATATTAAGAGAAATGTTTAATTGCTTACTAACAATTCCTAGTTATACTTCATTTCCAGAAAGAAATTGGTCGGTGTCGTAGCCTTGCATAATTTTTAATAGATAATTATAAGGCGATTGCATATTGTTGATTGGTTGGAATTAAATAATAAATAATATGATTATTATGATATGGAAAAGTAGATTTTATGATTATTATTAAATTACATTGTAAAATTCTTAAAAATTATTGTATTATGATATTTTGAATAAAATACTATTATTCTTGATATACGGGAAAAGTTAAAATAAAAGTTATAATCAATATGGTTAAGAGTGAGATAGTCGGTTTGGCAATATTCATAAGTAGAAGGAAATTTATTGAAGATCTTGACAACCAATAAGTTGTTAAGAGTATATCATAACCTAAGATTGATTAAAAATATTAAGGAAGGATAATATTGAATAAATCAGAACAAGACTCTGCCATGGAGAGTGAAACATTAATTATAGAATTTCAAATAATATAATTTAATATTACATAGATTCATTTTTTTACTATTATATATAAAATAAAGTTAATGTTGTCTTAAAAAAAACATTTATTGAATTTGACCAGTCAAATGCACAAACCTGCTCTAATCTCGACTCAATTATATTTATATGTAATGCAATGATTAAGTATTGAACAATAATTTTGATAATTTTAAGTTAATATCTATTTTATTTCCATTTTATTAAATTTAATATGAAAATTAATATGAGACATTTTGTTAAATTAAATGAAGCTGATTTAGACCAATTTCCAATTATATGATGTAAAAAATAATAACATTTTGTGATCATATCCAATTTTCTATTTACCAAAACTCATCACCGGAGGAGTATACTACTGTTATCTTCTATTCCCTGCCACTCGTCTTGAATAATTGCACTGCGACTTTCTATAGCAGTAGTTTCTGACAATAAAGTATTAACCCCCCCCCCCTACCACCGTTATTCAATTTCTTTAAGCAAACCGAGAAAATAAATATATATTAGTTATTATTAAAAAGAGTAAAAATTTATTTTATTCCTTTCTCCATTTTTTATATTTCTTATATAGTATATATAATATTATTTAACTCAGTGATATTGATTTACCCTGCTAGTCCTTAGTAGTGCATCTTTGGGTACCCATATTATTCATAACTTCCTTAATAAACGTGATTATAATATGTTTCTGTAAGTTGTAATTTTCTAAATATTAAAATAAGGTGTTTATTCTCATTACTTATCTATTATTTTATTAAGCATACAAGCTAATATTGCTGATACAAATATATAATGAGCCGAGATCACGTGTGAAATACAATATCCGATGAACTTCGAGTCTGTTTTTCCGAAACAAAATGTTTTAAAAAAAAGGATATGCTCTAATTTACAACATTGTATTTTTATTTTTCAATATTTTAAGCTCATACAAAATCATAAAATAAGTAAAGATTTAAAAGTTAGAATTAAATCATTCATTCATATAATTTTAATTAATTTATTTCGAAGATTTAAAATTTATAATACAAACTATATTTTTATAATTGGAAGAACGGTATCATTTAAGTTTATATTTCTTATTCGTAATAATCTATTAGATCTTTTACTACTAAATTATTGTATATATCACAAAGGTATAAAAAAAAATCATTCAACTTTAATTCAATAAAATATAGATTCATCCACATCATTTGATTCCAACCTATTATTTAGGGTTTTCGCATCAGAGTCCGAACTTACATCATTTAGCTGACTGTTTTTGTACACTAACAAATTTTCCTTCATTGTTGTTCCAATGGATCTGCGATAAATTCCCTTATTTTTTTCGTTTATATCTTTATAAATCCGTTTATTGGGTGTGTAAATGTTATCCCAGGTATTTCTGATAGTTACGTTGTTATTATTTCTATAGAAATCTTTCAAACAAATATCTTTAGGAGACTCATCCGTTACTAAGCCGCCATTAACTCCATTTTTGTAAATTTTATGTTTCTTCCTACCTCCGTTATAATTTTTTTTGAGAACGACTACTAATAAATTATTATTTAGTTCGGTATTAGGACCTTTATTACTTCTTTTTTCGGAATTTTTTTTAAATGACGACGTATACCCAATAGACTCGTTTCGACTCAAACTCACCACAGACCTCGTACTATTTTTATAATGTAAATTCGGATTGTAAGTGATCATCGTTGATCTAGATTTTTTCCTCCTTAGATTTTCTCGGATTCTCTCGGACATATCGGGGGATCCGTAACAAATGCATAACATGATTTTGTAAATCAATGTGGATAATAATAATTTAAAGCCCTCCCTATATTTTTTATGGAAGAAGGTATACAATATCGGGTTTATACAACTGTTAGCTAAACCAAGCCACTGCGTTAAAGGACGTATAAGATTATTCATAATATGAATGCTATGATCCCTTTGCATTTTATTCACCCGAGTTATGTTACTCTTATCAGGATTGAGATCTAATTCACATAAATAAGTTTGTGTCAAGTAACTTATATATCTATTCAGCGATGTTACACTTAAATTGAACCCTTTACCATCGGGTTTATTATGACCGCGTATATTTTTGCACACACTCAAAAAAGTTTGCTCATTATCTTGTAATAGAAATTTGGAAAAATTGCCGAAAAAAGATTGAGGGTATAACTGGTTGATATTTTCAGGTAACCTGTTGCTAATTTTATTGATGATATATTTTTTAAAATATCTTATCTCATTAACTTCTTTGTCCGAGACACCCAACAAATATTGAATCAAAGAACTGTTCACTAATTTAGGCGCAAAATAGATATTATTCAAATTATAATCTAAAGAAATCTGAGGTTTATTCGAAGAAAAAATATTTCGACTAAAATTAACTCGAAACCCGTACACATATAGCGGTAACCAGGAAATGGCGAACAATATCATAACGAAAAGAAGCAATTGGGCTACTTTAATTTTAGACTTTTTGACAATATCTTGAGATTTTTCGTTGTAAGAAAATGGTCGTGGGAGTTTTCGGCGACAAACGGTTTTCCAGATCATAAAATAACAGGATGAAATTATAAACATTGGAAGAAAGTATAAAAGCCCGAATAGAATAAACAAAAAATACATTTTTTTGTAAATTTCGTGGGTCCACATTTCAGAGCACACGTAAATTAGGTGATTATGGTAAATCGGATTGTTAGACCAATTAAGACCCTTAATGCGACTAAGATTAAAATTTACTATAGTTGTTAAATTTGTAAGGTTTTGAGAGTAATCGTAGTTGTAATTATGAGTATTGGTAAAGTTAGTGCTGAAAAACTTGTACGTTTTGGTTGATACATTTTTGTCATTATTTGAATGAGCGCAAGAAGGTAAATTTATACTAGTAAATCCGTGCAAATCATTATCGGAATATCTGAATGGGTAATATTTGAAAACGTATAACCAGGGCGAGGTTATGCTTAATGAGAATATCCACATCAATATTATGGTTATACGTATCCTTTTCTCAGAAGATCTTTTAATATTTATATTTTGGCATATGGCTAAGTACCTTTTATATATTATGCATAAGGAATTGAATGATTAGATAAATGATACAATGAATATACTGTAGATCAAGTTCGATATATAAATATATTGATTATCTAAATATGTGAATAAATGTTTGAGTAAAACAAGAATAAATTAAAGAGTACTTCCAGACTCGAAAATAAGAAATTTAAAATAATCTATCCAGTGGACAGGTAAAGTTTACATATGTTAAACCTTTTATTTTATTATTTTTTTTTGAGTTTGAACTTATTACCCGAAATTTAAACAAAGAGACAAGTAAAAGTTTCACCATTTCAAAAATTTAATTCAATTTTTTAAAATATAGTATGTACCTGTCGATTGCTATGGCCGATAAATTTGCAACTGAAGAAGTAACTGAGACACCTTGCAGCCATGGAATGATCTTGCAAAAAAAAGGACCCATGATCCATCCTATATATATTTTTTTTAAATAATTTTACAATCATAATTTTATGTTGAAAAACAAATGGCACAAGATTACACTTTATTTGGAATAACAACTTATATGATTTTTCTAACATTCTTAAATATATAATATCAATATAATTTTAATACATTAACTACTTAAAAATGTATGTGATTTATGAATAAAAAGATATATATTATATAAATTAACAGATTTTTATTTATAGAGCTCTTGGGTTAACCTAGATGAATGACTACAGTTATATTATTGTAACATAATATGCAAGCACATTAATTTATACAAAAAAAAATACATCATAAATTTTTTCCAGAAATAAAACCATATAAATATTTTATTAAAATGTTTTATATCCAATTTCAACCCCAGTGGGAATTTAGTTTATACGCATTCAAAATCAAAACGTAGGACCTTGATCATAATATTATACGATCTGACAAAAATTGTTGAAGTTTTGTTTATAATGACTTAGATTCGGCCAATCAGACATTTCGAAAAATGTTATACAAAATAAATTTACTACAAATCAAAACAGTATAATGTTAATGTGTTATCCTCCAATAAAATATTAATATGTTTCTAATATATAATAAATATAAAGTTGTATTAAAAAAAAAGTAATACATGAAACTATATATTAAAAAATGAATTAAAAAATTTTCGAACCAAAATAATTTAAAGAAAAACATAATTGGGTTAGTAATAAGGAATAGTTAAATTAAAAAATGTTTATTTGTATCTTCTGCCTAAAAAATAAGAATTCCCTAGGTTCAAGTGTTTGTAATTTAATTTCGTGAGCTAAATTTAGAATAAAACTAAAGGTGATAGGAGTAAATTGCCCGTTGGTAGAAGTTGCAATTGGCTAGAATATGAAATTGCCGAGGCTTTTTTATTTGTTTATTTTGTTTAGATAGTAAGCAGGTTGAGATTTATTTTGGAGGGAATGATGAGACAATGTATAATCCTGAATAAGGAATTTACCTATAGCCCATGGAATAGTGGTCAGGAAACCATCTATTGAAAGATTGCAAGGTTCTAGAATAATGAGGCTTAATAATATAATAGGAGAAGAGTGTTGTTGATATCGACCTTGACTTTTAATGCAACTAAGGCCATGTCTTCCCTCCCTTGGCATTTACTAGGAGGTTGGAGTCCATGCAATGATTAGGCTGAACTTGGTCGCATTCGAGTCTGTGTCCTAAGGTCAGTTGTTTATTGATTAAGAGAATCCCCAGGGATTTGCTCGGCACAAGGCTTACAACCATTCGTGACCTCCGATTTTTTTTTTCGTTTTGATAAAGAGGAAGATAAATTTATAAATGTTTTTGATATTAGGGGTAAAAAAATATTTATATCAGGGGACTCTCTTGCCACATTGTAAAAGAGCTTGATCAAGTAATTTATCGTTGGTAGATATGGAATGAAACTAATTATTAGTCAATTATTTGTTAAACGGGAAGACAGGGAAGAGGAAAGGGACAGAGTATAGAGGTATATTAAGTCAATCCCCCCCCTCCTCCCCCTTCTAGGTGATTAATAATTTCCGGTTGAACATGGTTAAAGATTTAAAAAGTGTTTCCAAAATTTCTATAAAATTTTTCAAAATGGAAAACAAGTATGAGCGGAATAAATGCAAATTTTTTTGGAATATATAGGAAATAATATAAAGGCTTTGGTCAGTTGAGAGTATATTTAAAAAAATTTTCATGTTAAGGATATTTTTAGAAATTTTGGATAATGATACCTCTGTATCCTAATAAGGAAAGGTTATTAAGGTCTACTTTTAGAGCTCGATAACTCTAAATAACTGTTATAAAGGAAGCAGATTTCTATTGGGCTTGTTAAGAGTGAGTCCTATATTTTGAAAATTTGTTTTGAAGAAATTAACTTTTATTATTTTTGGAAGGGAACCACAAATGGTTTCATCATCAAAATTAGTGTTGTTAAACGGTTCGATTGAGCCTATTTTTAAAAAGGGCTAACTCAATATTTTATTAGGAAAAATATTACGCAGGCTTAAAGATTTTGTTCATAAGATTTGAACATCAATTAGCGAAATCATGAGGCTTAGGAAATATTTTTCTGGTTAAAATATTGAGTTAGCCGTTTTAAAAAAATCGGCTCAAATGGAGCCATTTAACAACACTAATCAAGATACCATGTATTTAGGTTCAAGTCAAATTTGGATTTAAGATCATGGAAGTGTTCCTGAATACCAAGGCAGAATAGAAGAGGTCCTAGTGCATTCTCCTGCTTTGTCTTTGTTATAATCTGTGACGTGTGAACTGAATAGAAGAGGAGTTTAATGCCAATATATGTTTGAAGGAATTATGAATAATCTAGGAATTTGTGATAAAAAAATTTAAGAAATGTTCGCGAGATATGCCAAGCTTGATAATTACGGTGTTGGGAGGAGGATTTTGAATATATATGCAAATAGATATGAAGCTATTTAGCACCTCCCTTTGACTTCAAATCCTAATTGAAATGTGAGCCTTCGGGTTTAATGCGTGTCATTATTATTTTTGCTAAGTATTCCCTTGAATCTGAATATAGAACAGATTGCAATGGTATGGATACCTCGGCTAGGTTTTTGTAACCCAATAAGGTTATCCCCATAAAGGATCTGGTGAATCTGGGTATGGAGGTCTTTGTTTAAAAAATTATTTTTTAAAAAAATTTTAAAAACATTTTGTTGAAGGAATTTGTAGATATAATTATTTCTTCGTTGGATATGATAATTGTGTGTGTCGGTGTTAAATTAGGTAAGGATTTATACGAGGTAGGAGGGTGAAGAATGCGAAACAGCAATAAAGTGTCAGAATTTGAATGAAAAAAATTCTCGAATTAGGCTTATAAATTTATAATATATATTGAGCAAACATATTTTTCTCGACAACACCATTAACAAGACAACAAATGTATTTTTCGATTAAGTCCTATTTTTACAAAACATTGGAAAGAATTAAAAAGAATTGAAAAGAACTCTTAAGGGGTGATTATAATTTCATATAATATGATGGGAGGGATGGGGGCTTTCTATAATTAGGTAATTAATATGTGATATGATATTCCTCTATTCTATATAACTTACCCAAACAAAAAAAAAGGTTTTTGGGTAATCAAAAGAAATTACACATATTTATAATTATATGATTATCTGCAAGTACTTTACCGTTATAGTAAAATATAATTAATGGATACTTGAGTTCAAATACTGAGACTTCCATTTTCTTAAGCCCTGCAATTCTTCAATAGGAAAGTAAGAATTAAGACTGTTGATTTGATAATATACAGTAGAGATCTGCAAAAGTAGGCCCGGCCAGAACCCAGCCCAGCCCGAACGGGCTTCGGGCCTAATATTTTTTAAGAAAATTCAGGCCGGGCCGGGTCTGGCCTTAGAAATTTTTTAAAATATATCTAAATTTATCAATTTTATGTTGAATTTTTTAAGTAAAATAAAAATATGTGATTTTATTTATAGAAAGTAGACGCCAAATAACTTATATCGTTTATTTTGAGTAATTATAAAAATTAATTTCTATATTTAAATAAATTCGGGCCCGGCCGGCAAAATTTTTTAAAAAAAATTTTGGGTTCGGGTCGAGCCGGGCAAAACTTTATCAAATAAATTTCGGGCTAGGCTTGAAAAATTAGGCCCGATGCAGATCACTAATATACAGGGCTAAATAAAATGTAAAAGTAGCAGATAATCGTGTTAACCATGAATTTATGTAAGGGAGGGGGGGGGGTTGATAAAAATTTTAATAAGGTGAGATATGATATTGCATAGTGTTTCTAAATAGGGATTTATAAAATGCAGATTAAATTTCTAAAATAACAATGTATCTCATTGATATGCTAAAAAATTTCCAATATTTTAAATAAAATATCGTTATTCTTGAAGAAATGATGACTTAAAAGTTGTAAAAAAAAGTCAAGGGCATTTTTTGAATATTATTGAAAGATTTTAACGCAGAATACATTGCAATTTACATAATAGAATAATTGTCCTGGGAAATCTATAGCAATCTATCATGATTGTTGCAAGTTGTCAAATTTAAGTAAAGAAAGGCTTTCAAAATAAATAAAAAATTAAAATAATATTGTTGTATCAATCATATCAATTAAGTTATTTTTAGATCAATATTTAAAATTCGTTTCTTAAATAAAACATATTTTATTTTTTAAATTAATTTAAAGGGATTATATTATTTAGGAATAAAAACACTGTAAACCAAAAAAAAAATTATTTATTTTAAAGCTATATCTTAATTTATTATTTTTTAAAAAATCTGAAATAATATGATTTAAATTTATGGTATAGTGAAATTATTATTTTGAATCTTTTCTTATATTTAATTCTTTTAGGGCATAGGCGTTCCTAAGGGTGGGAATGAGAAATTTCCCACCCTATCAGTAGCTTGTTCTCGTATATATAATCTTAAGCTATACACCTAAAACGAATTATTCGTTATCCGATTCATATATATTTGCTTCGATTAGGTTTTACGGATAAGAATAACAAAACTATTCGATTTGAAACGAATAAGAAATATTTCATTTGTTTAATAATTTATAATTTAAGGTTAAATATTCTACAGTATTCTTAAATGTTCTAAACCATTCGTAAATATTATAACTTATTCATAAATATTTAAAATTATTTGTAGGTACTTAACTTGTTTCTTACGAAACCTTTTATTTTTGTAACTTTATTTCCACAATCTATAAATAAGTAAATAATCTAATTTTTAAAGAGTTCAAAAAATAAAATCTTTTAGGCAAAAATCTTTGTAGATTTTTTTTAAAGAGGAAAAGATGTTTGATCAAATTTTATATATAATAACAAATATGTTTAGTAAAAAAAAAAAAAAACTTTTTGTAAGTAAATCTTTTATAATTTTCATGCATAGGAAATCGTTCAAGATGAAATCACGAATTGTTTTAAAAAAAATATTCAAAGAGTAAATTCATTTCCAAATCAATCTAAAATTCTATGAAGCTAACCGATTACGTATAATACAAATATTCGGTTCATTTCGCTCGCATTTTTTATAGGTATATCTTAAACTAATAAAAAAATTCTCCTACCCCTAGCCTCTGGCCCCCACAAAAAAATGGACACAATATATAACTCTAAACAATAATTTGAAAGAAAAATAAATAAAATTAACCATTTTTTTAAAATAACGACTATAATTGAAAATTTTTAGAAAAAATCATTTTTATATAAAAAAATTGAAACCCAGTATTATTTTTATAAATAAGGTAACATAGCCAAAGATCTAAAATAAGTGGACCCATGCAATAAAATTTATAGCGAACCCCCCCCCCCCCCCCACCTAATAGTACTTTCCCACCCTATAGGAAAATCTTGGACGCCTTTGATTTTAGGGCGTCATATATAACCCCAATTATAACATCAGCTGTATTCACAGTTAGCGCGAATTAGCTGCGAAGTATAAAATAATAATTTTTATTTTAATAAACTACTTGCTGAATCTTATCAGCAATATAAGATTTGCAATTTGATTTTAAAATAGTTTAAAATTTTCTAAAGGGGGCTATATCATTAAATAATTTTTCCGGCATCCTCTTCCTTCTTTATCCTCTGGCATCTTTTTCATTTAAAAATTAAAAATAAGTTTACTAAACAGCTGTCTTCACTCTTAGAAGAACTAAAATTACTCAACCCTAAAGAGTGAGAGATGAGCCTGCAGGGTTGGATTAATTTTCATCATTAATTGGATACGAAGATTTAGATTAGTTAACCAGATGACATAATGTCAAAAGTCCGGAGGAACCGAATTTTAAAATACTAGAAAGCCGTTTCCTCCTTTTTTTCAGAACGCTCATCTTGGATAGAAGATGGTTGACTTAGTGGGCTCATAAATTTTATATATTTGAGTAAAATAAAAATTGAAAATATTTATATCAATTGAAATGTATAATTTATTAAAAACTAATTTTTCTTTTGTATATAAGAAAAAACAACATTAATATTTTTACAATATTATGATACTACATCTATGAGAAATCAATGTCTTGTTTTCGATTATGCAAAATCATAATTCAGGCGAGTAACGGCTTAAGAAAAAAATAACAATTTCGCTAATTTCTCTATATCCAATTGCACTTCCTTTTCCTAGAATTAAGATAGTATAAATAGCCTTATACAGGCGCGTTGTCAGTGGGGGAAAAGAAGGATGGGGGGGGGGGGCAATTCTAAAAGTGCAAAAATATCTTTTAAAAACCTTCTATCAAGTAATCACATATTTTTTTGATGTTGAAGGAGTCTATTATAATAAGTGCTTATATTGATTGGCAGATTGGCCTGTAAAGACTTTTATTCATAAGAAGCCTTATTAGACTCAATAATAGAACCAAATTTTTATTTGCATTTAAAGTGTACCGATAAATTATTTTATTATAAAAGTATTTTAAGTAACCTCTTTTTTTTAAAAAAAATGTTATTGAATAAGTTGACATCATGAAAATTGCATAAAATATCGTATTAGAGCTTAAAGAAATTAGGTCATAGTGTGATAAAGGAATTTCATAAATTACATGATTGTTGAGTTCAAAGTCAAAAGTAAATTTTATAAATTTGACATTCGCATATACCCTGACTTATACCTATTCCCATAGTAGTGTAAGAGCAGTAGAAGAATAATTATAAAATAATTATCCTTATCTTAGCCCCCATTTTTTTTAGTATTGTTATAAAATCTTAAATTATAATTTAAGAAAATCAAAAATATGACTTAATCCTTGAGATTTCAATAAATGAGAGACAAACCCTTCTGCCAACTTTTGAAGAATCTTGAGGTGTGGTAGGTAATGCTTTGTTAGTTAAAATATTAATGTATGAGTTTTTAAATAATTGGGATGATGTTTTTAACTAAATACAATCCTTTTGGATAATTTTTTTAAAAGTCAAATAAACGAAAATCTATCAATTCATCAAGAAATCCCTACAAATCTAAAAGTATTTTTCTAATATATTATTATACATTTTGATCAACTAAATCCATTAGCACTTGCACGAATGAAGAAAATTTTCTTATTTAAGAAAAATCAAAACTTGACACCAAATACTAATGTTGTTGATCGATTTTTTAAAAAAATGGTTAAATAAAGATTTTAACCAACCCAATTCATATGTCTTAAAATTTTGTCAAAAGAGGGCCAAACCTTTCTGTTACGTTTTGCTATAATCTCGAGAGCTATTAAACATGATTTAAGCGTTATTTTAAGAAATCACCCATATCGAGGTTTTTAATAACACCATCATACGAAATAATTTAGAAAACTAACTCAATATAGATTAGAAATCGGACTATTTTATTTCTTCGTCTAATAAAAATTCTTGTCCGCATTAGGCAGGTTTTTAGCCCTCCGGATAAGGCCAACCCATACTTCGGAAGGGAGTAGGTTTTGTAAGATATTTTCAACATAAGGGCTGGTGGCGGGTTGGTTAAAAAATTTATGTAATGGACGGGCGTGGGCTTGTGAATTTTTAATATTTTTCAGGCGAAATGAGCAGAACAGACTTCAATTTATTAAAAATAATAGTTTTATATATATGTTTAATTAAAAATATATGAAAATAAAAGAATAAAAAGCCAATCTAGTCTTATAATAATTTTTAAACATTAGACGGACTTGTTAAGCAAAATTTATAAATAAAAATTCAAATATTTTGAACAAATATTTTTTAGAAATATTTGTTATATAGTTATTTATAATAGTAAAAGGTTCCATTTTTTGTCATTTCAGCCGATTCTAGAAACGGCGAAATGTAATCTTTAGCCGAACAATATCCTCAGCTTCTCTGATAGCATTGCTAAAAGGCTCAATTTTAAAAAGTCTAAACCCAATATTTTAGTCAAAAAATATTATGTAATGTAAACCTCGAGATTGTGTTAATAGATATACAAACATTTCTGTTATCTGAGATAAATCTTTAGGCTTGCGTAATATTTTTGGTTAAATAGAGTTAACCGTTTTAAAAATTTAGCCGTTTCTCGGGATTTTTATGCCGTAACAGCATATTCGATGTTCAGTTGAATTTTTAATTTTTTTTTTTATAAGAATAATCCCCTCCTTATTTAAAAAAACTTAATAAGTTTAGAGAATTTAAATTTAATTTTTTTTAAAAAAAATCATAAAATTGACAAAATATGGATTAATCTATTATTTAATCTTTGAATTTTATGAACTTTCTATTATGTCAAATATGTAATTTAACAAAAAAAAATATTTAGGGACAGAAGAAAAAACAGAGCAAATAAAAAGATTATTGTTATTAATTTACTTACTATTTTTATGACTTTCTTTGCACAAAAACAAAAAAAGAAATACGACAATTTTTGTTTTAAATTTAATAATTCATTTTGTGTCGTTTATAATTCCCTAACTGTCATAAAACAATTAAATTATTTGTTATGCCATGTATAAGTGAAAAAAGTATGTTATGGAAATAATAAGTTATAACATAAAATCCTGATTCTCTTGGGGAAAATAATCTTTTCATAGTAAACACTAACTCACTCTATTCAATTTAGGTTAATATTATTTCTTATAAGGCGCCATCATAAATCTTATTTTAAGTTTAAATACTATATTTTATAAAGTATACAAACTCAAATTTAGTTTAGAGTTAATTTGATAATCCATTTTTGATAGTATATATAGAGAAACTCTCAATGGAAGTCCATTAACTCTGACATTGTTGAATTCATTTTCTTTTTTCATTAAGGTTGTGGTCAAGAAGTGTTTTTTTTCTATCAAATTTGAAGCAATTAGAAGAGTTCTCGAAATTAAATTTAGGGTTAATCATGCTTCTGTGCTCCGCCTTCTCCAGCTATGGCGCAAATTCCAATTGCATATTTCTAAATAAAAATTGGACAATTAACCCTTTAATTAGGATTATTATTATTATCATGAATAAAATAATATAAATTCAAGTAAAAGAAAACTATTGAATGTAGAATAACCCATCAGTTTTTTTTAAAAGTTTGTAAATACAAAAGTTTAGCAAGAAAATTTTCTTAAATTACTCGACAATCAGCTTTTTTAAATTTTGAAGTCGTTTTTAGTAAATGATTAAAATTGAAGTAATTCTGAATTCTTATGGATGTTCTATATTATAATATGAGAGTATAGGACTAACCGGGTGGAATTCCCTTATCGGAGATTACACTTAGCAAATAGGATTTTATAAAGAAATGTGGTTGAACTATTTGTTTAATTAAATAAAAAGGAAGTATAATTATAGTCCTTTTTTACTCTACCCTCGTTTTAGGTATCAAATATGATTTATTTTTTTTATTTTTCTGTAATTATTTATAATTTGAAAGTAAGATAAATTCTCTTTTTTTTTTCTAGAAATTTTCAAAATACACTTGAACTTCCCAAGTTTGAATATAATTTACAAATAAAATCTAGGTTTCGTATAATTTATACGAATTGGTGACGTTGATGAAAAATCAATATAATATTAAATAAATAATTTAAAGTATGACAAAGTAATAAATTAAACAAAATAAAACTTTTTTCAAAGAATTCGAAATCCTTGGGGTATAGGAACGGAGGGGGGAGGCGGTATCTAAGCCCTTGACAATTCAAATTTTTAGACAGATTACAATTATAAACAAATAAAATTTGATTGTACCTTTCCCTTCCTCAACAATTAAGTGTAGTAATTATAACTTGCATAAACATTCCGGGTCTAATGAGCAATAATATTTTTATAAAATAATAAGTAGAATCCACTAAAAAAAAAGGTTAAAAATAATTAGGGGAGAACCAGGTATGGCCGGGACACTTTTCTAAACCTTAATAAATTCAATAATATTAGAATACTCTTAATAAATAAAACATCTCATGAATTCTAAATGTATAAGCTATTATAGGTGTTGTTAATGCTTCGATTTGAGCCGATTTTTAAAATGGGCTAACTCAATATTTTGACCAGAAAAATATTTCCTAAGCATTGAGATTCGCTGATAGATGTCCAAATCATTGTGCCACAGTAGAAGAAAAATCTTTAGGCTATATAATATTTTGTAATTTAAATGTTGAGTTAGCCGTTTTTAAGAATCGCCTCAAATTGAGCCTTTTAACACTATATACCATACTCTGGAAAATCCTAGCTCCATTTTTGCCTTTTTACATTCTAGCCATTATTTTTGCAACTATGAATCACTTTTTGGTCACCCCTATTTTTACAATATATGTTGATACTTAAAATACAGATGATTGCTCAAAAAAAAATGATATTAGACCTAAGAACATATGAACTGAATTAATGCATTCTTTCGTATTAGATTCTATTTTTATTCGAATCATTAATCCATTTTGATTTGAGTATTAAATTTAATATTTTTCAAAAAAAAATATGGATTATTTAATCTTGAAAAATAATAATTATATAGAATAAAATGTGGAAGTAAAGTATAAAAAAAAAGAAAAGAAAAGTTTTATTAGGAATATATTGTAATAACAAAAACAATAATTTTTAATATTTGCGTATAATTAAAAATAATTCAAATTAGATCGAATAACGAATAAAATATTATTCGACAATTTTTTTTTTATATCACCATTCAGAATATTAATATTCTTTAAGTTATTTATTTGGAGCTGATAAACATTGTTAGTAAATTTCCTTTGATACAATAAAAAAAAAGGATTTAACAAAAACGATTTAATCATATAGATTTTATAATCCAGTCCAGTTTGATACAATATATACAAATACTAACTAAATAATTTTTCTTATCTCTTCTTTTGTAGTAATTTTTTTGTTTTTTGTCAGAGCATTTATATTTATTATATTAATAGTATTGCTGTCTTAAGCCATTTAGAAAAGGGGCAAAGACCCTATTTATCTTAATATTTTATCATAATTGATAATACGTTGCCAAAATTATACACACCAACAATATTATAATATCTTAAACAAAAATTTGTTTGTTTGAAGATATTAAATTTATTAGGGAGATAGAAGAAATATTATAACCGATACAATAAAAAGAAGATCCTTTTGGGAAGGTAAATTAGATCAGCAAATCTCTAATCCTAATTTATGATAGGTGTAAAAAAAATAGAACGAACCTTTTGGGTCTCAATATGATAGTGAGATTAATTTCCTTTATATTCTTTTTTAGCGAAGAAAGGACTTGATGATCAAAATTTAATGAAGTAACAAATAGTAGGAGAGGAATGCTTTTCACTAATTAAGTTTGAGAATAATAATGAATATCTACACACATGCATAGAATATTGGCACTAGTATCACTCATAAAGCAATCTTTCATATAAATTCCTTACTATTACATTCTAATTAAATTTGCTCATCACATAACATTTATAAGTAAATATTTAAGTGTTAGATAATTAAAATTTTTAATTTTAGAAAATTAACTTTTCTATATAATTAAATTCTAATTAATATTCTCGTTGGCTGTTTAACATTTTTTTTTGTACAATATCTATATAATGTAATATTAATATTATATTACAAATGCATAAAAAGTTAAGTTGTCAAAATGTCTTAAAATATTATATATTATGATACAATGATGTCAAATATAATTGTAAAAATAATTTTATGAAACGAAAAAGGATAGATGTGGTCACTGTAAATTAAAAATATCGTCCACGAAATATAAAAGATATTTTATTAATAATTAATGATCCCATCTTAGCTCAAATAATGCCCTGGCCCCTAGCATACTAAATACATTGCATAGTAGCACAGTACATAGTTTAAATTGGTGTTGTGCCTTAGAAATATTTTAAATGGGATGCTTTGAAAGAGGCTGGAGGTCATTTAATCTGGAAACGGAGCTATACACTAATTAATATTCCTTAAGTAAAAGTTGATTATGCATAGGCAGGTTTGGCCAGTATCACGAATACTTGTATTTAAAATTCTAAATACAAATACCTTTTTATATTTGGCATTTAAATGAATTAGTAAAATAGTTTTCGTTAGAGACTTGCAGAGTTACCATTTATACGGCCCAGCCAGGATTTCGGCCCGGTCCTTTTTTCGCCCCTGTCCGGGTTTTATATTTTCAGGCGCCGCCCGGGGGTAACAGCTCGCTGTTTAATAATAAGTTGAACCAAAACATAACCCTCAAAGTATTTCTATTTAAACTTTTTTTTGAAAATATTTCTGCTATTTCATTATTTAAAAAATAATTTTTAAATGATTGTGAGGTGGACTTGACTGTTTAATAATAAGTTCATGTATCAAAATTAAGTCGAAAAAGGATACAACCTAATACAATTTTAATTATGCTAAGCATACCAATACCAATTTTATATTTAATATATTTAATAAACTATATATAAAAAGGTAGCATAAATTAAGTATAGAATGGTATACCATAAATTTCTGGATTAATTTCAATATTTTGCCTTAAACATTTATATTTTATTGTTTTTTATCATATAAACTAAATGAATTGTAAATATTTAAATATTAAATCTACCTAAAATCTACATCACATCTGATTCAACTGGAAAAAAACCTAAGTCATATTATATAATGCATAATTTTAATTCTATTTCTATGTTTAAATATTATAAATAATGAAAATCTCATTTTAAAATTATTTAAATTTATCAAGTAAACACTTAAATAGATTCTAATTCAGATATGCTTAGCCCACTCTATTCCAATAATTTCTTATATAAAAATTATTTATTTCTTCTTAAATAATAACTTCTACCATAAATATTATGTAACAACTACTTTTAAAATTAACTTTGTTTTATCTATTTTTCATTATCCCTTAAATTTTTTATGGATAATACAACTCCGGTCTCCTCTATCACTTAAAACTCAAAATATATAGGACACATTATATTTTATTGAAGGCCAACTAGAACGTTATAACTGGGGCAGCAGGTGCCACAGAGACACTGTATCAAAGACGAGACTCTGGTTATACGAATATTTAAATCGGAAGATAATTCACTGATAAGTATAAGGATAGGGGAATCAAATACAGCTCTGACAAACCTGAATGATAAATAATTAACTTAGACTATAAAATTTTAAGATGTTTTCGTAATCTAAAATAAAGAAATAATTATTATTTATTTAATTTATCACTTATCGAATTAACCATAAAGGAAAGAATATAAAATATTTTTAAATTATGTCCCTTATAAAAAAAATTTTATGGCTTTAAACCAAATCAATTTCTTTCTTTTTTTTACATTGAGTTCGACATTATAAATTTCTTTATTTTAATATCGTATAATATAATGTAATATTGATAATATTGCCATAAGAAAGTTTTCTTTTAATGTCATACATATTATATTAAATTTAATAATACGTTAATAAATCCAGTTTTGTCAAAATAATTGGTTTTTTCTTTACTTAAAAAGAAGGAACCTTTATCAAATTCGAATCTCTCAGAATTATTATAAGATATTAATAATAATATTATTATATATTACAGAGTTATAATATTTTGTGAATATATAAAAAATATTAAATAAAACCAAAACTTTATAAATATAAATAATAATATCAAACTAATATTTGGATTGTATTTTACCTTCAAAATAATTGCAATTATTAAAAATACATATGTCGTATTGTAAGTGTTGTTAAAGAGCCCGATTCGGGTCAATTTTTAAAAATAGACCGATTAAGATTATGACCAAAATAATATTGTAAAGACCTTGAGATCTTGCTCATAGATTAGTAGAAAGGTTTGAAACATATATTTGCCAAATCTCGAGGCTTACATATCTATTATTTTGGCCAAAATCTCCATCGGGCCGTTTTTAAAAATGTATCCAAAGCTGGGTTTTTAACAAACACTATTATAGTATTGATATATGTAATGGGTATTATGGAATCTCTCAATTTTATATCATTTATTAAATGCTACTTTTTTTACATTTTAAAAATTTGTTAAAATTTAAATTTATCCCAGCATGTATAAAGTATACCCCAAATGTAATTTCGTGCACTTTTGATGTAAACTTTTAAACTACTGTTAATTTCTATTAATTTTTTTATATCGATTTTTAATAATATTTTTTTTTTAAACTCAAAAGTTTAATGTAAAACGGACAGATTAAAATTTTAACCAAAATAATAATGTATAAGCCTCAAGATTTGGCAAACATAGGTCCAAACTTTTTTGCCCATCCATGAGCAAAAAACAATTTTTTTAAAAAAATAATTTTATTTTTGGAAAAACAGGAGCGCTAAAAACAACTCCAACACAGCTACTTATTTTAAAAGGAAGCCATTCTTAGGTTCTTGTTCTAGAAGAGAAATTCATAAAGGATTCAAATTGGAGTCTATTTGAGTATATCATAGAATAATAAAATATTGGTAGGCTGGGTAGTGGTTTAATAAATTACTAAACAAAAACCACATTTAATTAACCTTAATCCTATATCTGACGGCCAACCGTTATAACCTGGCTCTAATCTCGTTCAAGAGGTTGGTTTCGGAAGAAGACTGAACTCGCTGTAAATCGAATTAAGGTTCTGCTATGCTTCCATCTTTCAATATAGATCTCTAATCCTCAGAGTCATAGGTTTCAAATAAGGATTATATTTTTCAATATCTAATAAATACCAGATGTTAAATAATTTCCAAAGATGGAGTTTTTTTTGACCTCTCAAACTACCAATTGCACTATGATCTATGAATAACGGGAAGTCCATCCCGATAGAATACGACTCTGTGGCTGAGGTATTAGTTAATGAAAATGAATTTGTATACTATTCGGAAGTCGAAAAATAATCTAATGTGGAGAACTTGTTACATATGATAATAATAAAGGAGAGGTTTTTGTGTAAAAATAATTTCTGCAATAAAATCAGATTAAACAACAACCTAATGCAATTGTGAAAAAGGAGGGTGGTACTATATATTTTGGACATCAGGGATTTTGATTTATTCATCCCGACCAAAAACATAGGAGAACTCCGTTCTTTGGATATGTTTGCTTTAGTAAGGAATTCGATTATTTTCATAGCACTGTAGGAAAATCTCTTTACCTCTTTTTTCATGACATTCAAAACTAATTAGAATTGGTAAGTTGATATTGCCAAGCATTTTAAAATATCAGAAAAAAATAGAATATATGATTTCTAAGATAAATCCTGCCAAAAGCTGGGCAATTGGCCCTCAAAAAAGAGGTTCGGGGGGCGAAGCCCTCATTTTTTATATTTAATCCTATCTTAATTTCTAGCTACGCCAATGTTAGCAATTATTAGATCTTTAAAACTCATTTATGGTACAGACTCGTGCGTACTATGTATAAAATAGATATATAATAATTAGAAAGTAAATTAAATATTTTTTTAAAACTTATCTCGTTAAAATACAAAACCTTAAAATTGGTTAAGTTTGACAAATCTCTCTTGAGAGGATGGATATATATAAGATTAAATAGATAGAACGAAATTAGAGAATTGTATAATAAAGTTAACTTTCGTGATAGCAAATAATATTTATCAATATTTTATTTAATTTCAAGATCAAGATGTTATATTATAATTTTTAATGATAAAATTTAATTATGAAAGACTATAAAATATGAAATATATAATTAATTTATTCGTTTTATTGAGTTACTAAAATACGAATTTATTTTTTTATTATTTACTTTCAAACCTAAATTTCTTACAAGAATTCCATCTGGTAAATTTATTTTTTTAGAAAATTAAATATAAATAAGCAATGCGGAGAGCAAAGGCGGAATTTTAATCCTCAATCAAAATCTAATGATAACCCTCCTCTCCCGCTCCCAGTAACAAAATTTTCCCTACCACTATATTATAAAATATTTAAAGTTCTTATGTTTGAGGAGACAGGAAGTAGATGTCCCTTAAAAAATTGAAGAGCTATCAAGATTAAAATACGCATGAAGCAAAACATCATTTTAATTCCAGTCTATATTAAATTTGATGATTGAACCAGTTTGTATGCCAATATTTAGAATTCTAATATATGATTTTTATTTTATTTCAGAGAGTGACAAACTTTTAATCCCTGTCCTGCCCGAATTTAAATATTTTCCCATTTTCAGGTCCAACTATAGGGATAGATGATTCTTGGTCATATCAGAGCTTTATTTATTTTTAAACCCAGGCCCTATTTTTAAATATTGATTCTTTTTATAATTTCTTTATTGAATAATTTTGGCTGATTACTTTTTTGGTAAAAGGTTTTTAAAAGAAAAAATTGGGAAATACGAGCATAGAATGAATGTTGAATAATCTATTATATGATCTTCCAACCCAATTGATATAATTTAAAACTTTTTTAAAAAATCGACTCAGTCGGGCAACTCCCAGACCGGACCAGATATACGAATTGGGTTCCGGTCTTACAGATCTCCGATTTATTTATACTTTTCTCTTAAATCAGTTTGTTGATTAGATAAGGTATTGAAACATGCCAATAAATAAAACTCTAATAGTCTGTCTAATTATTATTTTCATTAAAATGATCAATTTCTTACCACTTTAAAAGCACTTATCTGCGCCAACACCTCGCAATTATTTAAAATTATTATAGATATTTTTAATAGCATAAATCTCGTCAATAATTTTATATGATAAAATAAGGGAAAAATACGAAAAAATTTATTTAAAAAAAATTAGGTGTTAAAATCTGTAATTGTTTTTTTTGTAGTTAATATTTTGTAAGACATTTTTTTAAAACTGTTTATGCAACTTAAAAATTGAGACGTTATTACTTATTCCAGGTTAATACTAACCCCATTCTATGCTATAAAAAAAAGAGATGTTTTTTTTAACAATGTTATTCCAATTTAATTTATGTGTTTTGTAAACATTGTAGGAAGCTCAAATTAAAATGTTATGCGATTCATAATATGGGCTTACAATTGAAAAATAAAAAGCACTTAAATCCGCTATAGATAACACTGTAAGAAAATCCTATAATTAAATACATGTTAAAAGATGTAAAATAAATTGGTTTAAGTTGTCTAGTAAAGTAAATGTTATTTATTATTATTATTATACATTAGCCATATTTGATATTTTAATTTCAGGTGAGTTAGCATTGCTTTTTATAGTTTTTAAAAGATTTAAAACATATTATACATTTTATTTTTAACGGGTTTATTTAACAATATTTTCAAATGTTTCATTTTTAAAAATAGAAATTTTAAAAAACATTTTTTTTATAGTTAAAAAAAACCCCTAGAAAGATTTGAAAGTGTTATAAATAGTCAAAAATAACAAATTGAAATTAAAGATTGTTTTATCGCTCAATGATGTCAACCAAAATTATTAATGATTATTTATCCCCCGACATTGTAAAAATTTAGTCTAAAAGTGTTTTTCAACATGTAGAACACTTGGTTAAAATTATTATCAAAGTTTATTTCTTTCGTCCGTTTAGACATTTCCTCTGCTGATAAATAGTCACTGGAATGTAAACATCGAATATGCTTAAATTGTAGTATATAAGCCAAAGCAGTAGCCATGTGGGGAAAGGCTGTCTCCCAAATTTTTTTTGGCCTCCAAGCTTGGCTGAAATATTTGCAGTCCTCAAATTTAAAAACATGTTACCTTTTATCTATAATTTTGGTAAATCGTTAAGTTAAGCGTAATAGATATTATTTAAAATCGATAATCAGCATATAAAAGCATTCCTTTTATTAAGTCTGATTTCGCTTTAATGACTGATACTGCTGCAAGATAAAAAAATTTAATTTTAGGGCTTTTTATTATACTGTTTTCATAAACACCTTCCAAAAAGATGGAAAATTTTTTAAAAAAAATTATAAAATTAAATACCAAAAAATGTTTAATACACATCACCTCAAAATCATGAAGACATTTCTATTATGGCAATAATAGTGCTAAAATCCATATCTCAACATATTATATTAAAAAAGTGAGATGCCGTTTTTTTGTCTTAAAGCTAAAAAGAAACAAAATGCAGTAGGTGGTTGTGAAAATTTGAGTCTAATTATTCGGTATAATTTATAGAAAAATCTAAGAGAATTTAATAGGAATAATTGATTTAGAAATTATTTATGCTTGAAAACATTTCAAATTTTATTTTAAAACAACTTAATGATTTAAGGATTAATTCATCTAATATAATATGTCAGATGTATGATGGTGCGAATGTCATGTCTGGTCGAAAGGAAGTAGTATAAACTTTATTCCTAAGGAAATTAATAATTATTCCATAGGCGTAGCTAGAGGGGGTGGGGTCAAGAGGAACCCCCATGCTTAGGAAATTTGCATGTTCTCGTAAATATCATTTTAAACTAATAAAAATCTTACCCCATATACACTCCCTCTACCCCATTCCCCTCTCCAAAAATATCATTATGAAAAATAATTTGAAAGAAAAATAATTTTTTTTATAATAACCACTATAATTCAAAATTAGTAAAAAAATTTTTGAAAACAGAAAATTATTTTTATAAAAATATAACCACAGGCCTACAATAAGTGGACCTAACGATCTCCAATAATATTTATGTGAAAAACCTCCATCTAATGGTGCTACCAGCCTCCTCCCCCCCCCCCAAAATATAGCTGCCCCCCCCACCTCCCAATGAAATCTTTAGCTCGTGCCTGTATAGAACATATAACAATAAACCTTTTAAGCACTAACTACAAATCTCAAAATCAATATAGTGATTCGATGTTATCTATAAATGCATTGAAGATTATAGATTAGATTTTTTCAGTTAGTCTGTAACTTACCAGTGGCATTTTCTATTATTCTATGGAACGTGCCATCAGTTGAGACGTGTTCAATATGCTGACATTCCGATGACACCAACTCGAATTAATTTATCTCCAATCTCAACATTTTTCGAGATTTTGCAATTATTCATCATAAAAACTTTGGATGAACTTGTTACTGTTAAAGAGAAGAAGATCCAAGGGGTAATGGCATCTCCAGGATTTTCCCGTTCTCTAATATATAAATTTCTATCATACATAATAGAAATTCCCTCTTTCTTTCTTTCTTTCTTTCTTTCTTTCTTTCTTTCTTTCTTTCTTTCTTTCTTTCTTTCTTTCTTTCTTTCTTTCTTTCTTTCTTTCTTTCTTTCTTTTTTTCTTTCTTCCTTTCTAGGTTAGATAACTTGAGAGTTCTGTTTTTACATTCGGCTCGGTTTGAATATCTGTGTTTCTTGTAAATCATAAACCAATATTAGGATACCCTAATTAACATTAATCGCCAAAATTCGTATATATATATATATATTTAATATACTTTAAAAAACAACAATCAAAGTAATATTAATTTACAATTCTACAAGAGCAAAATAATTGGAATTTCAATTAAAGTCTTTTCTCCAATTAATATTCTTTTATATCTTTATTTTTTCATAGTCGAACTTTAACCAATATTTTTTAAAAAAAATTCTTTAATGCATTTAATTTATAGAAAAGGATATGTGAGTTTTTAATTACTATCATTATAAAACTAAAAGTCTTGGTTAGCTAAAAATGTGTAAAAAACAGTGAAAACTTTTTATTAAATTAAGTTGTTAAAATGATAAAAAGCTAAGAGGGGAAATAAACTTGGAATTTGTTTTATTTTGAAATAAAATATCAAGCCATTCAAAAAATTCGAATCAAATAAGAAATATAATTTTTTTTTTTAAATTTGAAGAATAATAAATTTTAATTATATTCGTTCGAAATATTCCTTTATTATTCGTAAAAGTTTGAATTCATATATAATTTAAAAATATTTGCTAATAATAGTAAATTTATTTTTTATTTATAGTATTTCTATAAACAAAAGTATTTTAATAATTAAAGGAGAGCTTATTATAATTTTAATTATAATAAATCATGTAATTACTATGATTATGTAAGGGGGGTGGGTATATCATTAAATTATTTTTCTGGCATCCCCATCCTTTATTCTCTAGCAGAGTTGGTACTAGTTACATTGGTGTTGTTAAACGCCTCGATTTTCAAAAACAAATGAACCTAATTTTTCCCGGATTACGCAAGCCTGGAGATTTTGCTCATAAATGGCAGAAAGGTTTTGACATCTAAATCTCAAGGCTAGCGTTATTTTGTTTTGGCTAAAATCTTAATCTAAAATTTGCTAAATCGAGCCGTTTAACAACACTAATTGTGATAGTGACTTTCTTGTATATCCTAAAACCAAATTAAATTAAATATAAATTTGTAAGTTTATGCCATTCAATAAGGAAAAAGAAATAGTAGCCCTCTTTAGCATTTTGTAAGCATTCATTTTTTTTAATAGACATTGATTATCAAAAATAGTAAGTATCTAAAAGAAGAATAAATTAGGAAAACTTTAGACCTTTTTTCAAAAATAAATTTATATATGAAATTAACAATTAGTTAGATTCTTTCTTAATATGATGTTAATTTATTTACGATTAGTGTTGTTAAACAGCTAGATTTGGTTCTATTTTTAAAAATGGCCTCAATTAAGATTTTAGCCAAGATAATATTAGCTAGCCTTGGAAATAAAGGGCATAAAGTTTGGGCCTCTGTTTGCCAAATCTCGAGGTTTCCATAATATTATTTTTGGCTAAAATCTTAATCGAGCCCTTTTTAAAAATCGACCATGTTTCTATATAAAAAAATCTGAAAAATATTAGGCATTGTTTACTCGTTTTGAGAATAAGAATACCAATTTGTATTAAATTCGATTTTTTGGAGACCTAATTAGATGTATTGATAAAATACCCTTACGATGAGTATAATCGAAGTAATGGTTAATTTGTCACAAGAGAATGATAATAAAATATTGCTTTATTTGAGACCACCTGTTCAGTGTACCGGTTAATAAAATCGAAAGGTGGAGAATTTTCTAAAAAAAACCAGGTTATCCAGTGGAAAGAATAGTTCAAAAATATAGACAAACCTTATTTGGGATTTCACCTGCATTTCCCAGTTCTTCGCCAACCAAAACATTGACCTTATTAGGGCTACAAATAAACAAATCGAATCATACTATTATTGGTATTCCGTATTACGAATTGAATGGAATATCTAAAAACAAATAATTAGTTTTAGGTCTAGACACAATTATAATAGCCGAAAGGACAAAAAATAGAAGTACCATGATCTTTTCAGATTTTTAATTCATCTCAATAGTTATTATGACCAATGGGTCCTTAGGTCCCCTAAGCCAAAAAAATTATCGATTCAATTAGGATCAATGGATCCACTTCTAAAATTTTAAATCAACCCGAATAGCTGAGTTTCGAGGTAACAATCTGGTTTTTTCTGATCTCAATAGCTTTTTCTTTTTTTTAAAAAAAATTCATTGTTTTTCCTAGTCTTAAAATATGTTTTTTTTTAAAATTTAATATTGTTTTTTTTATTTATATTATGTTTTAAATAGTTTACATGTGTTTTTTATATTTTATTTAAATCAGTTTAGCCAAACCCAATAATCTTTGATTATATCAAAGTTTCAAATTATTATTTAAAAAAACAATAAAAAACGCTATAAAAAACCAAAAAACAAAATTTTAAATAACAAAGTAAAAATTTTTTTTTCTTTCCAATTTTTAAAATTAAGAAAAAATAAATAAAATCGAATCAAAAAAAAACAAAAGTTAGAAGTTACTTTTAAAACCAAAATCAAAAATAAAGTTTAAAATATTTAGTTTTTTTTATTACCGGATCTCAGTTATAGAATTGATCCTTTGAATTAGCGAAACCTTAATTATTTTATAAACTAGGAGAAATTATAATCGAACAACTGACATAAATGTGCTGGACAAAAAGATTCGGACAAAAGTACCCAGTACAGAAAATCACTGGAAAACATAGCCAAGGACAACAAGACATAGATCAATAATACCATTTCCTCTTTTTAAGCACTTATTTTCCTAAATTTAAGGTACTATTGTTCAGTGAATTTTTGTACGTGGGTATTTTTGTCCGGTATAATTTTGTCCAAATTACTTTTCTAGGTATTTTTATCCATAACATTTATGTCAGTAATCATAATAATAATAATAATATACATATTTTTTTTAAACTATTCTTGAAATCGAAATAATGACAATTCTAAATAAAAAAAATTTAAAAATGATTATTTAAATATTGACCAAATATATATTTTTTTAAAGATAAAAATAAGTCTCTTCGTTAATTTTAATGAATATAAACATTCTCGAAAATCTCTAGTCTAGTTTTATCTCAAGAAAGGTAGAGATAAAAAAACAAATTAAACCAAAATAATGATAAAGTATAATAAAAAAACCAATATAATAAAGCTATTATTATAATTATTAGTATACACAGTAAATTAATAATATTATAATGAATACTAATAACGTTATCTAGTTATCTTTTCTCTTATTAGATACATAATATATGCCGAAACGAGTTTAGGAATCTAACAATTCTTAATGATTTATTTAGTTGGATTTTTAAATTTGAATATTTCATTTTGCTGGAAACGTATTCCGGCATGTGTTAACACCATATAAATTTCGAACAATTTCGTTCCATGAACTTCTATGTAATTTTTTTAAAATTAATATAAAAAAATCGATGTATAAGTTAATTTAAAGTTCACAGTAAAATTGTCAGACGTTTATAGTGGGATCACTCTCTACTAGTTGGAATACATTTGCTAATCAATTTTTCGAATGTAAGAATCTACCTCAGGATTCTGAAATCCAAAGGGGAAGAGCAATGGGGGCGTATGACCATACCTCCCGTCTGTAAATAAATCAAACCCTGTTATAATGCGCAATAGGGTATTTAAAGAGATAATTTAAGGTATACCAAACGTCATGGTGTTTTTTTTGTTCTACCTAAGAATCACAAATAATTCTAGATACTCTACTGGTTCAAATATATTATCTCAATGACATTTTGATTGAATAGAAGCAGTAAGGTATAATCGATTTATGACTTAGCAAATATAAAAACACATTTTTCATTAAAAATCAATTAATGTTATTTTTTTAAACCTCATCGCATTTGCCATGACAATTCAAAAAAGTTAAGTTATTACACTTTTTTTACTTGTTAATTATCCACAATGTTTTAAAAGAAAATATTTTATTTTTTTATATAGATATCTGGTATGGGATAATAAGCATTAATATTTGCTTTAATATTATATTAAATCAGCTTTAATATAATTTAATATAGAATTACATTTATATTTATGATAATGTTAAAGTCTTATTAGTTCTATATGATGTTATTAATATAAAACGTTTTTGTAAATTATACTTAAATTTATTATTTATATTCGGGACACATTTTATACTATACGACATTATAACATAAAGGCGTTACAGAACACGTGGCACTAGTGTCGTTAAATGACCCGATTTAGCCGATTTTAAAATAAGATTTTGTCCAAAATAATATTATGCAAGCCTCGAGATTTCATTAATAAATGTCCAAACCTTTCTTCTCTATCAATGGAAAAATCTCCAGGCTTGGGTAATATATTATTTTTCAAAAAAAAATTGAACCATTTAAGAACATACACTACGTGGCAATTTAGAATACTTCGTTTCATTTGAATTATATAAAAATTTAGGAAAATAGAATTTATTTACCTAAAACTTCCCCTTTTCGATTTTTCAAGATTATAAATGGATACATAATTTTTTTTTTGTATCAAATGAAAGCTCAAAATCTTCTCTATCACATAACATATATTAATTTGTATCGTGAAAGAATATGATAATACCATTATAATATCAGCTTTTATAATAAGTGAATTAAGACTTAGAAACATTTATGTCCGAAATTTTCTTTCCAAAATTCAACATGGTGCCATAATATATTGGAAGAATGAAAAAAAACCATCATGACGTTGTAAATACTGCTTATTTTGCGAAGGTTATTAATTCATAACATAATTTATGATTGCTATCATTAAATTTTATATATTTGTATGTGAAATAATAAGTTTTTTTTTTAGTAAAATCATTATTCTTGGGTATTAAAAATAAAAGAATTCCTTAACTTGTTCATCAGGACCTTGGCTTTTGTTTCAATATACCCTGATTTGTTTCTCGTAAGCCCGACTTTGTAGTAGCAAAAATATTTAAAACATTATATTAGAAGGGAGAGGGTTCTTTGAGATATTAATAAAATTCTATTTATTTTAGTCAAATTCTTCTAAAATATATTGACATTTTCATAAAATATGTTTCGATGTGGCCCCGGGGCTTTCTTACTAATAACTAGTATATGTTAAATGGCTCGATTTTTATATTGCGCAAACCTAAAGATTCCGTTAATAGATGTCAAAACCTTTCTAACTTCTATGAGTAAAATCTTCTGGATTGTGTATTATTTTTAACCAAAATATTGGGTTTTAGCCACAATTTAGCAACACCGATATTAACTAAGTATAAAAATATTGATTCGTTTTTATTATTATAAGAATATGGCTTATTTAAAAAAAATAGCATGATATTTAATTTATACTTTTATCCCAATTAAATTTGACTTAAATTAAGTTACGTTTTGATTTGGTATTCTTAAGCTAAAACAGTCGTAAAAAAAAGAAATGTATTATATAATTTTAAGTATATATTTATATATAATTAATACAGTATTATAAAACGCCGAATAATTATATATCCCAAATATCTTCCCATTTTTTTGTTTATCTTTTCTTAACCTTCATAGCGGAAAATTATATTTAAAAATAATTTTTAACCTAATAATATTATACAGTTGGAGGAAAGGAAAAAAATAGAGAATCAAAATAAATATATATATATTTTAAAAAATTCACAGATAAAAAAAAATAATATATTTTCTTTTACCTTGATATATATTAACTAAGAGTGTGGATGGAACGCAAAGAATAATTACTAACAAATCTGCGAAGGCCAAATTGGCGATGAATAAGTTAGTCGGATTTCTCATTCTGGGGTTCAGCATAACAACGGCAATGACCAGAGTATTGCCAATGAGTCCAATTACGAATATCAGCCCGTAGGCCAGGCAATAAATTATGGTTATTAGGAGGGGATGCTTGATAGAATTGGTTAGATCTTGTTCTTTCCCCATGGCTTCCCTAAAACTGTCATTCAATGAGTACCACGGGAAATAGGAACTGTTGATGCTCATATTAATTATCAATAGATATGACAATTATTGTTCCTCCCACAAAGAGCGAGAGCTTACAAGAATTTTTTATCGCCAAAGTTATTTTTAAATGGCACTCAGGATCATCATAATATATAATTCCTTCTTCTTTTTTTTATAAAGATATAATGCTTGTGTAATAGAAATATCTGTTCAAAAAAACTAAATATAATATATTACACAAAACATGGATAGAATTATTTTAATTTTATTTAATTTTTTTTAAAATTAATTACTATAGTTTATATAATATATATAAATCCTCGATGACGGAGGAGATTATATATTTTTTTCCTTCAAATATTTAAAATTATTCATAAACTCATCTAATTATTTAATTTAAGAATTTTTACTCTTACAAAAAAAAATGGAAAAGAAAAAGGATTATATAAATAACGCAGAAAAATAAAGTTTAAAAATTATAAAATTATGTTTATATACTTTTTGAAGAAATTTTTTTTTTTTTGTATTTGACTTTAAAAAAAAAAATAAATAATTATTTAAAGAATTTTTTTTATGATGGTATAATATTATTTAGTATACCGCAAATCGATAGTGATGGATCATATAAATTATATTATATTTAAAATTAAAAAATATTTGTCTTATATAGAGCCTAATCTATTAAGCTACTTATTTGAGAGCCATTTTTAGATTTGAAAAAAAGAAATCTGATTTTACCGTGAATTCGAGTTAATAGTACGTGCCATGGTTAAATTCAAGAAGTTTTGCCAAAATTTTTTTAAAACTAATTTCTTAATTTATTTCATATTGTAAAATTTTCCACATAAATTTAAAATAATATGATCTATCTATATAATCTATCGTCTGAAATTGATTTAGACTCTATAATATGCCGAAATTCATTTATGATAAATAAGCTTTTTTTAAAAAATTATCGATGATCCTCAAAATGTAAAATTGAGGTATTCTGTACCACCCCAAGATGATTCCAGATTAACTTAACAAATATAGTGTATTTAATTTAATTCTAACTTGATTACGTGTTATGAAACAAAAAATTATCAATTTCCCATTAAATTTTTCACGAATAATTTCTCTTTTGAAAATAAATTTCTTTGTTAACCGCTTTCATTTATTTTAGAATTAAATTTTAGTTGGTTTTATTTTTTAAAAAACATTTTGGTGATAAATATTTTAGAATATGCATATTTTATATATTTTTTTGAATTATTATGTAATTTATTTTTATAATAAAAGATGAATTTTAATCATTATTTACGATTCCCTTGTTAAATGTTAACTAAAAACAAAGATTCGTTATGTGTGTTAATTTCAAATAATTTTAAACCTGGCGGATTAAATTATTTTATAATTTTTATTACTTGTTTGTAATTTAATTATAAAATTTGAATTTTTTTTATATTTCTACTCCATAGGAAGAATTCCGAATATTTGTATCTAAATTGCAAGATTCTTTTGTATATTGTTTTTAAAAAAAAAATTTAATACTATAATTGTATCTGTATTAAGATCCTTTTTTTCATAGAATCATGTATCTGTTTATTATATATAATATTGTTTAAAAAATTAAATATTTTTTTTATACAGATTCTTGCTTTAATTTCGTTTATTTTCTTTCTTTCTTATCTATATTTATTAATTTAATATAAATACTTATTATTTTTATATTTTAACTAAGAAATATTAGCCTCCAGGGTCTAATGCAAATTATAGGGTAATGTGTAAATATTCAAATATTTATTATGACCTGATTAAAAATTTTCACTTCTACAAATTCCCCATAATTTGAAATATTTTATCAATTATCAAAGTAAATGATCATCATTCTTATTATTTTATCATTGTTATTAAATTAATCATCTTTTTTATTTTATAAAGGGAGAATGTGTGTGATGTATGCTTGTAAACCGAAGGTCCCAGGTTCAATCCTGGTAAGGAACTAAAAATTTACGGGTTTTTTTATGATGGATTGCTTTAGACATATGATATGATAAATTTCTGAACCGAGAAATGCCACTCCGGTCACCGACATGAACAACCGGGTGCTAGGATTAATGTCCAATAAACCAAAAAAGACGGCCAGCTGAATTCGTGGGTCAGATGATAACAATTTCTTGACCAGCACTAGGATGATGGGATGATGGTCCTCGGGGGCCTCTCAAGCTTAATGTCTATCAATACAATGGACTTGATAACGATAAATCGGGATTAATACTACAAGGGGAGATCAGGATTGGGATATCTGTCGATTTGATAATTCGGTGTAAGGAATACTCCGGTGGGATATCTGGTCGATATTGATTTGATACACCGGTGAGAGATCAAAATACTTTGGCCTCGATAGCGATACACCGGTGATCGATACAAATGAAATCGATCAGAAATATAAATATAAATTAGATAAAAATAGATAGCATGCGTAATAATAAAGTGGAGATATATAGTGAAGGCGCTTACCACCAGAAAAGGTGAAAGCTAAAAGGAAAAAAAATAAATTAAAAATCTATTTATTTGGCATTTCATTGTCCAACATGTTTAGATTGCCCTTTGGATCAATTACCAGATCCTGCTTAGGGGAAAAGAGGACACATTTATTTTTTATGTTTATTAAATAATGCATTAAATGAATTTAAAACAAATTTAATTGATTTTTAAGCAGCATTTGTATATAAATAACATTAAGTAAATAATAATTCATGAATCTTGCAAATGATAATTTTTTTATTTCATATTTTTCACTTGCAGATATTTTTCTTAATATATTTGGTCTTCTCTCAAAATTAAACAAGCCCATTTAAAATGGTATTATGTGCATATAATTGCATTTATAGACTTAAATTTTACTCTTCCTCTCATTTGTCCATTAATTGATTAAAGAAAAGATTCTTTCAACGTTAGCATTATAAGCTGGTATAAGAATAATGAAGCTGGCTATAATTAGCAGTTCAAATGTTCAAGTAAGGAAGTTTTAAATATTCCCCCTCATTTTATTTGTAATAAACAACTTTTGCAAAATTGGTCAAGCAACTTTGACTCATTTAAAGAAACTTTTTATATTTCAAAAAGTCTATACTTTTCTGAATCTAATAATTTGGCATTTTTAATTTCCATCCATTGAAAATATAAACCTTCCAATTCTTATAGAAGTTGTAGTAATGTAGAAATATAATATAATATACTATTTTATATTATGAAATATTATATTTTTCAATTAGATATCGTTATAATGATTATATATAATTAAGATTAATATAATATTGGGTGAGGTTAACTACCTAACACTCATAGCAATAATTATTGTTATAATTTCCGCTATCGATTCCATATGATTAGCAATCTTGTGAATGTATTACCTGTGCATGTATAGTTTAATATAAGCGGATTAGTTTGGTTATGACCTAGGATCAACATATTAAATCATTGTCTATATACATCTCTTTCTTTGCATTTGCTTTTATCCATTTTTATTATGTTTTAATATTACTTTTATTTTTAATGGAAAAAAATTCCATTTTTTCTTTCTGTTAACAAATAATTTAATGATTTTAAATGGTTTAACATTTAAATAACTTCTATATATGAGCAGAACAACCCACTCCAGTTATATTCTTTAATCCTAAATTTTTTAGTTAGTAGAAAACCTTATTTAAAGCTCATTGTCTTACACTAAAATTTGTATTACAATTGTCTCCAAAAAAGATTATCAATTTAGATGTTAGATTATTTTGTTCATATTGATAATAAATTATTAAAGATAGTATCTGATGTTTTATTTTTAAGCAAATGTATATCTAGAATTCTAGCATTGAGGCCGGTTTCTTTGTTAAAATACTGAATAAAAATGGGAAATTTTTTTAAATTTCCATGATTATACTTGCATCTATAGAAATGGAAATATAATTTATTTTTTGAAATATCATCTAAAGATGAATTCAAAGAATATGATTTTTATAAAAACAAAATTTCGCTAGTGATTGACCCGATAGTGTAAAAAATTTCTTTGTTTTAAAAAATATAAAAATTAGAATTCATTTTTTAAATGAAATAAAAGACACCGGACATGTTTTTTAACATCTCAAGGACATGTCCTAGAAGACTAGTAAACCTAGACCCACTAGATACAAAAATAGTAGTATTGAGGTGATTTAGATTTGATTGTAGATTTTTTAACATTTTCTTTTTTATCAATATTTTTTAAATAAAATAAGTCTGAAAAATCAAATGCAGTACCGAACGGATCCTACCGAAAGGTACCTTAAAGTTAGCCAAATTTACTCACGAAAGGGAGTTATGGTGTGTAGCCCCTCGTATAAAATATATGATAAAACGTTTTACCACAATTCAAAAATTTCTGGCCGGTAAACCTATCCCGATTAAAATTTAATATAGAGGTAAATTTCGTGTGTAATCTTTATTTTATACGAGTATAATAAGTTAGCTATTTAATATAAGGAAATTACAATTTTCCTAGTTAAATGTAAACCTTAAGCGTACGTTTCCCTCAACCTATACAAATCCCAAGGCGTAATTAAGAGTTTTTCATTAAATAGCCTTAAAGTAATGATTACGTGTTTTTTTTTCTTCCCTCTTATACATTAATTGACGTATTTTAAAACAAGTATGAACTGGAATTAAACCAAGTTACAGTAGATAAATATATATTAAATAAGAAAATATGATCAGGTTATAATACTAATTATGTTATCTTCTTTACAATATATTATATTATAAAGTTTATCTCCTCATCATCAATCAATATAGCATATCTAAAAGAAACTTTACTATATAAAATCACGTTCTATAACTTCTTCTAATCATTTTGTCCTGTTATTATTGAATAATCCATATTGATTATTTTTATAATAAATTTAGGAATTTAAAGAAAATGATTTTATTTTATAAATTGAACTCGAAGATAGATATTCAATTTCGTTAAATTACGATACTATTAAAATTTTGATGGATCTTTCTTAGTCTAATTGCGATACATTTTTATAAATCGATATCAAAAAATCGTTACTTTACTATCTTAAATTAAAGTTTAATCATTTTTTCAAATTAATAAATATATAATAGTATTATTTAATTATAAATAAATTAAAATAAATATAATATTTAATTTTAAATAAATTAAACTTATTTAAATTATACGAATTAACATGAGTTATTTCACAAAATATTATTTTGTATATTTTTGACAAATTTAGATCGAAATTTTTTACTTATAATTAGTATAAGTATACACAAATATACCCTTGGAGATAACGGATATTAACAATGTTCTAATAGCTAGCAAGAGACACTCTAGAGTAGGCAATTATGATTTTTCCATCATTATTAATTGGCATCTTTCCTATTTGGGAACACAATTATTAAATCTATAACTAAAAATGGAATATTTTCTTTTATTCATTATGGATTTAAAAATATCGTAGATTATCAAATTTGTAATAAAGGTAAAATGAAAAGATAATATATTGTAAATATGGCAATACTATCTATTATGATATTTTAATAGTATAAATTAACAAAAATTTAAAAGTGTGAGTCGACGAATAAAAGAGATTTTTTAAATAATCTCTTCTTTGTAAAAATTTACAGCAATATTTGATTATGTATTTATTAAAATAGCTTCCCTTTACTGTTGTTAAACGGCCCGATTTGGGTCGATTTTTAAAAATGGTCATATTAAGGTTTTAGCCAAAATAATATTATGCAAGACTGGAGATTTTCCTCATAAGTAGCAAAGTTTGGATCTATTTGCCAAATCTGGAGGTTTACTTAATATTTAATTTGGCTAAAATCTTAATCGGGTCGTTTAAAAACAATACTTCCCTTCTCTATTCTTTCAATTTTGAATAGAGTTGAAACAGAGAAAGCGAAGTCTATACAATTAATATCTTCGAAATTATCAACTTTCCAAGTTTCCCAAAATAGAGCTACCGAAAGTGATTGAAAAAAAAGAAGAGAAACATTCCTCATTTTTAATCAAACAATTTTAATGTAAAAAAACAAAACCTTGTCAAATTGATTTGACACACAGATTAGAGATTTTAACTATTTTTGAATAATCCTTCGAATATTAAACAATTATATAAACAAGTATAATCAATACTAAGTGTTGAAAAAAAAATTGATTTAACTGATAATAGGGAATTTCCCCTTGATAAAAACTTTTAATGTATTATTATTGAAATTAAATTTAATTTGTTCAAATATATATATTTGAATATGTTAATTAATGATTTTTTAAAAATTCAATATCAAAAAAATAGATATCTCGTTTTTTTCGTGTGTTTTCTTTTAGAACTTTTGCCAGTATAGTCTCGATATTTATATCAGAGACCTGCAGAGGTACCATTTACACGGCCAGATCAAAATTTTTTCCCGGGTTTATTTTCAGGCCCGACCCGGATTTTAAAAAATATATATTACATTTATTTGTAATTTTTATAGCTAATAATAGGGATTTTAAAAAAATCGGTTATTATTAAAAATTTAAAATACGACCTAGAGCCGGGCTCAGGGTCGGGTCTGCAGGTCTCTGAAGGGACGGTAAGAAATCTGATTATAAATATAGAAAAATTAAACCGAGGATGAGAAAAATAAAATTCCAATGTGCCCTAAAACGGAATATATTTATTAAACAAATTTGACAGTGAAGTAATTTATTTATTTTTACAAAAGATGAATAGATTATATATCAATATAATTATTTCGTTTTTAAGTAATACATTAATTGCACATTAATATGTTAAAAGATATGATGAATAAGCATTATAAATCATTGTGTTAAAAGAATATAATTGAGTAGAAAAGGTATTTAACGTTCATATCGTCCCGATTTTTGAAAAAACCAGACGCTTTGCAAATGACGCTTTCCGAGCTCTACGCCTATGACAACAAGTAAAACTTCCAATTCCCACCCCGTTCTAATATTTTTTGTCCAAAATAATTTTGTAATAAAATATGTTAATTTTTTTTTAAAATATATATATTTAAAATTTTTTGATTGAAAAATATAAGAAAAAATATCTTAGACCAATCCCAAAGGACTACCCCCTCCCCTCCCCAGTTTTCTTTATTATGCCTTGTGAAGCTGTCATAATTTCGAAAATATATTCTTTCTGCTCAGTAATTTTACACATATATATATGTTTTTATTAGTGATGTGTAGTAAATTTTTTTTTTATCTTCTTGTAACGTCACGTTTGAAAGCATTAGCATAAACATTTTTTTTTTAAATAAATAAATAAATAAAAAAATTAAACATTAAATATTATCTTGAACAAATTATATTTTTAATAGATCGATTTTAAAAATTAAAATTGCCATATATATTACTAATATGCTAAAAGGTCTCATCCCACTCATTTGCGTCAGTAGGAGGTGGGAAGGCAAAGATTTACAGAACCACGTCCTAGTCAAACTCATCATAAGTAGGCGTCGGGGTGTGAGCAAATATTTGCTCTCACACCAAATTAAATCCAATTAAAAAATACATATATATTTATTTCTATTTTAATTACTTTGATTTTATATTTTGATATATAAGATAAAACTAATTTTAGAGTTTCTAAAAATATTTATCTATTTTTATTTTAATAATATGCATAAATATAAAAAAAAATGTTAAGGAAAACAATAACCTGCACTATGATTTTCTTAAAAATGGGTATAAAAAAATTTAAATGTAAATATAAAGTATACAAAAAAATTAATGGATATTGAAACCAAGATATTTCAGAAAATTATTATTTATTCATCTAAAATAAAATGGAATTTTTTAAAAAAGAATTTTTATCTTAACTAAAGTTTAAAGCAGATGCAGGCCTAGCCCTTAGCCCGGTTCGGGTACATGGGCTGGACCGTATTTTAATTTCTCTAAATACCCGGGTCGGGCCTCTGCAGATGGTTTAAAGAAAATTTAAGAATTTACTCTTGGGGTTTCACAGACCCCGATCAGTCACGAAATGCTCATATCTTAAAAACTACTCGACCAAAATTAAATGAAGTTACTGAAAATCTTGATCTTAATAATTACCCCTTTTTTATTTATTAAGCACCCTTATTTTGAAACGTTTTTTTGAGCAAACCTAAATTTGAAAAAAAATAGCCTTAAAGTAACCCTAATTACTCAGAGCGAGTACCGCGACTTTTCTAATTCCAGCTAACTTTACTTTAATAGCACTGCTTTCAGAGGCGGCACTTTCAATGTTAAGAAATATGATAAATTATAGCTTTTTAAACTTATATTTTAACATTGTAAATTTTAAAAGCATCTTTTTAAAAATGAGTTAGAAAGGCAATATTTTTAATTTAATTTTACGGCCTGATTAAGATTTCAACCAAAATAATATTTATGTAAGCCTCGAAATTTGGCAAACAGAAGTCCAAACCTTACTGCCATCTATGAGCAAATTCAGAGTTACGTAATAATATTATGGCTAATATCTTTAAGCTGTTTACAACACTAGATGCCCTTATCATTAGACTATAAAATTTTAAAAAAAAACCGGGGTTTTACTTTTTATATTATGGGCGTTATTTAGGATTAAGTAAAAGTCTTCCTTTATACTATTTACCAATCATCTTAGATAAGATGACATTCGGGGTAAAATTGTAAATATCAAATTTAAGTATGAATATTTGAAAAAAAATAAATAGTTATCACAATAAAAGCAGTCAGAAAAAAATCATTCCTGACACAAATAATGCTTGCTTGTTTAAGACAATAATACAATGCATCAAAAGTTCGCGCTTTTTACTGTTATTCTAGTAAATACCTTGCGCAATTCCGATAAGAGAGATGTAGAAATAATTTTTGACAATTTTTCCCTCTTTTTCTTGTCTATTTGTCTTTTGGAATATAAAAAAGTCACGATATATGACTAAGCTAGTGAGTATTGAACAGCTCAAAAATGCTACAATATTTTAGTCAAAATATATTGCGCAAGCCTGGAAAATTTGTGCTCATATATGGCAGAAAAGTTTGGACATCTATTAACGAAATCTTGAGGCATTATGATTTTTGGCTAAAATATTGGGTTAGCTCTTTTTTAAAAATATAGCCATTTAAAAACAGTAGACGAAACTAAATATGATACTACCCACCCTTAAAATTCTCACCCCCACTCTCAAATATTTAATACCCTTCAGCTCTCTAGATTAATCATCAAAAAAATGATCAAAATTATCAGCAAAACCATCTCTTACCCCCTCCCCCCCCACTTCCCACACCCTGGTATAAATGCCTGTTATAATGATTAAATAAAAGACTTATTAGTTTTGCATCGTAGCAGGGGCATTGAAAACACGCTTAAAATATTTTGTGGGGTCCTTGCGCTCGAAAGTTTTTACTTCAAAAATTTGCCATATTATCCCTTACCATATGGCCCCAGGTGTAATAAGGTCTAAATGTGGAATCTAGAAATGTATTTTAAAAAAAGCCCGGAACCAAGTAGCTTAGTCGTTGAGGAATATATCCTATGAATTTCACAAATTTGAAAGTGTGCTTTTGTTTCAAAACAAAAAATGCCAAATAAAAAATGATTAAAGATATAAGAAAAATTGTTTTTGTTCAATATCTCTTGAAAGCGGAGATACGTACATCTTTTGATCAAATATGAAATATTTAAAGATGATGAACATTTGCATTTTTACCCCACCTGCAGTATAACACCCATCTCTCCTTTCGTCACAAATTTTTTTTGTTGCTATTTTAAGCAATCACCCGAAGCATTCTTAATACTAAAATAACTTATAAAAGAACAGCTCTATTTCTTCAATTTATCGTTACAATTACTTGTCAATTTCGTGATCAATCAAGATTATCACAGCTACTTTTAAGCTAAACTATTATACGATCAACTTTCTATAAAAGTATTTACTTTATCCATAAGCAAAGTCAGGGAGGGGACCAAGAAAAAATCCCTCCCTCAAAAATTTGCCTGTTCTCCTAAATATCATTTTAATAAAATCTCCCCCTTCCCCATCAACGCCCTCTTTCCCAAAAATGTATATAATATATCGCTATAAACAAGAATTTGAAAGAAAAATTACTTAAAAGTCAATAATTTTTTGAAATAACGACTATATAATTAAAGATTTGTAGAAAAAAAAGCGTTTTCAAAAAAAGTGCCAAACCAAAATCATTTTATACAAATCTAAGATAGTACAAGACCTACAATAAATGGATCTAAAAACTTTCAATATAATTTATAGTGCTACCCCCCCTACCCTTAGCCAAATCCTAGCTACGGTTATAACTTCGTCTATTCATATAAAAGTGAATCTCTTAAAAATTTTATTTAAGTAAATCTTAATTGCGATATTTCTCAAAAATAAATTATAAATTATCCCCAAAAATGGTAATTAAGGGGGTTTAAAAAAAATATATAATTATTTTGAAGAATAAAGCTTCTCAGGGGAGCTAAATTCAAAAATCAAAAATTGGAAACAAATTTTGTCACCGGTGATTTATTTTAAATATATAATTAGAGATATAAAATAGGGCCAATTAATAAAAAAAAATCAGTTTAAATCCCATAATAATAATAAATAATAATTGATCTTTAATCATTGAGAAGAACTTTGAGTAAATTGGTGGAAAGGGAAAAAACGGTTGTTTCAAGAGCAATTCAGAGCTTTCGAGCCCCAACGGCTCATTGGCCGTTACCTAAACCGGAAAAAAGAGTGCACCAATGCTCTTGTTTCAGGTCCTCAATTTAGATTATAACCATTTTTTTAGGTTATAATTTATTATTATGCTTGGGTTATATAGATGAAATTTCAATGAAAGAAGATGACGTTCTTAATTTTGAAAAATTAGAGGCCCTCTATAAATATAAAAATTTTATTTATACTCTTATTTAAATTCAAAAATACCAGCAACATTATTTAAAATTAAAATCATTAGAGTTTCACACACATCTCATCAAATTAAATTTTGGGGTTAATGCCTACCCTTTCATTTATTGATATCAGGCGCGTAATCAATGGGGTGGGATGGGGAAAATTTAAAACCCCCTCCCCATCGCAAATTTGTCTTTCCTCGTAAATATCATTTTAAGCTAATAAATAATTTCCTCCTACACCCATCCCACCCTCCCCAAATATAAACAATATATCACTATAAGAAAGAATATGAAAAAAAAATTAATAACTTTTAAAGATAACGATTATAATTCAAAATTTTTTCAAAAAAAGGCGTTTAATAAAAAAAAAAGTGAAACCCCAAAATTATTTTCCCCTTCCCTTAGCAAAATCCTAGATACGCCTTTGATTAGAAAAGGATGTTCTAGCCAGGGTTGCCAGATATTCTTCAATTGAAAACGTGAGTTTTTCTTTTATAATAATTAATGGGGGACTTCGTCCCCCATACTCCCCAATTTGCGGGCCTTCGGCCCTCTTTTGCCCGGCCTTCGGCTGGGGTAATTGATGTAGCATACTCATCTAAGTTAATATGTTATATTTAATATAACAAGATTTTAAAGACAATGAAAATTCTTTATTGATTTACTAATAACAATTATGATATACAATTTTCTCATTTTTATAAATATAGCATAATATTAATTATTATATTTTCTGGATGATTTTAAAAGGGGCAATAAAAATTTCCCATCGGCACTGTGGAGATAGGCAGAAAACTCTTTGCATGAATAGTTATATTTTGTTTAACCATAAGTTCAGCTTCCAATGATGACGTTCTTTTCGCCAAGCAGTAGTCATTAGACTGAATATTCTCTCTGATGAAGCATTTGAATGCGGAATAAAAAATATAAAATTGCATATTTTCTCTATCAATGGTGAGTTTTTATTAGAAAGAAAATCCATCCATTTTTCTTGGGTATTCATGTGATAGTTTTTTGATAATTTTTCTTCATAATAGGAATAAAATTGTGAATATTGCTCAAATAGAATTTCTGTATCTATGTTTGGTATTTTATAACTACTACTAATTTTTTGTAATTGTTCAAATTCTGGACATTATTTTAATGTCATAGGGCTAAGATATTTCCATATATTATCTATAATATCATAACGTTTTTCTACATATTCTATAATATTTTTTATAAATATCTTTGATTCATTTTTGAAATTTATTGCCTTTTCTACATCATTATTATGTTAAATATTTTTAGAAATGCTCCCATAAAAATTTTGTTGAATTTTTAAATTTAATGAATTCTTTAGTTTTAGGATAAGATCATGTATATATATTGCTAATACATCTTCAGATTGCCATTGTAAATTTATGTTATTGACTAAAGTGCCAACGTTAAGGACAACACCTAAATATGCCTCTGCAAAATCGTCTCCAAAAATTATTTTCAAAATTGGTGGGGTTGCTGATAATGATAAAAAATATTCTTTAAGGGGTTGAAAATACTTAAGCATCCGCTTAATCGCTGGGATTAATGTAAGTCAGCCTGTTGAAACATGGCGAAGTGATTCTGACCATTCTAAATTGCACCATTCTACCAATTCTTTTAAAATTGTAACTCTTTTTGTCGAGTTGCTAAATTAATTATAGAATTTAATTACTATACTCTCAATATCATATTTAAGAAAAATTATGCCCTTTTTAAACGAATTTTGAAGAATGTGGCATATACAACCCATTGGTATAATATTATTACTATAACTTTTCAATTCTGTCCAAATAATTTAATTTTTCCGAAAGTTTACAGATGCGTTATCTGCACAATAGGCCGTTACATTAGCAATATCAAGTTCAGCGAATTTTAAATTTTCTAGCAAGCATCTAGATATGTCTTTAGGGGTTTCACTGTCAGACGAAAAAATTTTAAGTAATTAAACATTTATTCCATTCTTTTTATTGAAGTATCTAAGTAATAAGGGAAATGTTTTTATTTTATTCTATGCATCCGTTAGTATTGAAAACGGATGATTGTTTTTTAGATCTTTTATAATATTTGCCCTTAATTTATTTCATTTAAAATTTTATGTTTTAATATAAGATTTATAAAATCCATAAAAGAAATGTATAGTTATTTAAATTCATATTATAATTATACTTGATAAACTTTCTAAAAATTGAATTTCTGTTGTGGGTAATTGATCAATGAATATGATTGGTTAGTTGGACTATTAACGAATACTACAATTTTTTTAAAAATTTCAAAATAAAATTAATTTAAAATTTTATATTTGTTTTTAAAAATTTTTTAAAAAATTTAAAAACGTGAGAAAAAGTGTAAGACTAAGTGTGATTATTTTAATTTACTCGAAAAACTTGAGAAAAGCGTGAAGTGTGAGAAAACGTGGGTAAGTAAAAAATTAGGTATGAAATCGTGAGAATCATTGCTAAATCGTGACATCTGGCAACCCTGGGTATAGGGGGTAAGATTATGATTAGCTTATAATGATATTTACGAGAACATTACCATGTTGGTTGCGCCTATGCCTGTATAATATATAAGAATATAATAAGTTAATTAATTTTCTATGACATCAAAACGACGCCGAATATTTTTTTTCTTCTTAAATGCCTAAATTATTGATTTACACTCTCATTTATATATTTTTTTAAAATAAAGTTTTCATACAATTAATGCAATATAATATTGTATATTATAATGAATTATTTTTAAATATAGCTTTTATACATTTAACGCAATATAATATTGAATTTCTTTTGCCAATTACTTTCGTATAATAAAGTGATTTTAATTTTATGAGTTAACTCTTAATTGATATGCATCTATGTAAAACAATAAAAAATTTTTTACAGAGGATCCCTTGTATTTTGTTTTCTCGCAAGGGAGCCTCGAGATCATCTTTTATGCCTCTGGTTCTTAATAATAATATCTATAATCTATATTAATAATTATCGAATATCCTTTTAAACTAATCAGAATATAAAGTTTTTTTTTTCTATTTTATGTATTTTTTTTACAAATATAATTCTATGTCCCATGGATATTTTTGCATATTCAATTTCTATATTAATTTTTGGAAGTTAAATGAATTTATCACCCCTTTCAAAAAGTTTATTATCAGGGTTATGGACCCGAATTAGGGTTCAGAAATTTAACATTAAAAATTTTGACCATAGAGTGAACAGAGACTAATTTATGAACAACCCATCAAACTTGGGGTAATATGGACCGGGTCGGGTTCGTACCTCTTTTAGAAATCGGGTTTCGATTACGTTCCTGTTATCAAAATTCCCGCTTAAAAACAAGTTTTTTTTAGGACTATATAAGGAGGTAAAAAAAATATTTGACGTTCTTTCCCTATGAAAATATGATAAGTAAATTATGGACATGTTCTCCAGTAAAGTCGAGAAAATGGATAGGTAACACTATAATTCACAAGTAACTTAAAGGTAGCTATTAGCTCGGTACTTTTGTATCTTTATAACAAAACTGTTCATTTTCATTATAACGTGAACCTTTTGATTTCAAGGGAAATTATTTGATATTATTACTATAGTAATTATTATATTTTTAACCATTTACGCCAATTTTTAAACGGCTAGACCAAGTTTTAAACCGAAAACTATCACCTTGGCCTAGGGGTTTTTCATAAAAGGGTAGCAAATTTGAAAGAAACTAATATAAATTAAAACCCCCTTAATGTTCGCGGATTTTCCCCAGCGGGCGCCTGAAGATTGAACCTAATTAGCCGACATTTAGCCATTATCCAACTATAGTTACCCTTCTTCTTGTTGCCATTATTATAAATCAGTAACTAACAACTACAAATTGCAAAGTATAAACCTTTTAAATTTTTCGTATTATTTGCCAATTATTTCTCATCGCAGAAAGCAACAACAAAATACACTTAAATGATTAATTAAGTCGATTTAAAATCCAAAACATTTCCGTAGTTTAAAGAAAAATAAAATTAAATCATTTAACTATATTGTAGCGTATCTTTTATCAAAACTATTATAAATATTCTATATAATAATTATATATATATTTATTTTTTTAAAAATTAGTCAATATTTTTTAAATTATACACTTTGATTTAAAATCCATTAAGGTAAAGATTTGTAAAAAAAAATTGCCCATAAAACAATATGTAGAAATTATATTATCTCCTTTTAAAAAGATAAACATTTTTATTATTTTGGCGAGTATAATATATATTTACAAGTTTATAATTATAGGTATTTCCGTTCACCAAGTAAAATCATTACAATTTTAATTTCTTAAAGCTAAGAGAAAATTTTTTTTTATCTAATCATTTTTAAGTGGATAAAATTTGATTAGATATTTTAATAGTCAAACTTTTCTAATTTGGGCTCCTGATAATTTCGGGAAATTCCTTAATTTGATTAATAATTTGGAATCATTAAATCCTTATTACCTATTATTAGGAAATACCTTGATAAATTGGGCCACTGCCTATTTTGGAAAATGGGCAGATTATTAAATTTTTTTTTGTCCATTTGCATAAGGCCTCTATATTCAAATAACAAAATTAAGATGTAAGAGGTGTCAATCACAAGCCATAAAAAACACTCTCCGATTTATTTTCAATATTTGAGCTTGAACCCCCTCTATAAATTCCTCTCATATTTGATCCATTATCTTAACATTATCGACGATAATATTTTTTTATTTCTAATCCAAATTTTGTTGGATAATGATAAAAATGATTCTACCAAGGCCTGGCCAGTACTGGAATCGATTTTTAGAAAGCCAACAAATTGCTCATTTATTTTAAGGAGTTGTTGTGAAGTTGTACGTATCGTATAGTATAATTAAGGTTAATTGTTTCTTGTGGATTTATGTCTGGTGTGAATTCAAATATTATGAAAAAATATATTGCGTTTTTAATAGCATTAAACATTTTTTTTTCTCTACTATTTTATCTCATATCAAGTTAATGTTTTCATTTTAAATTCGATTTCTAAGGTCATAATTATGAACTTCACTATTCTATCGACGAATGTGTTAGAAGAATATTATATGAAATTTCAATAAAAATATGAAATTTCTTAACTAAAAAATAAATGAAGTTTTTTTTAACTAAACTATAAATCAATTTTTTTTTGGTTATAATACATATGACTAGACATTCGAAACCTTTTTTTTAAAATTCAGTAGATTTTTTTGATTTAACTAATATATATAAAAAATGTTCTTATTTAATTTTATAATTTCGGCGTCCCGGAGCGGCTCCCCGATCCCCCCCACCCCCTATGGAACGGTCGTGGCTGCCTAGATTGTATATTGAAAGAACATAAAATTTGACGCCAAGAAAGGAGAATATCGGCGGACCACTACCAAGCATTTAAAATTGAGATATTTAAATTACTGATTTATATTAATAAACAACCATAAGCAGAATGCCATCTATGACAATCCATGATTGGGTTTAACAAATTTTAATTACTTATAAATTAGTTAATGAAAAAACAAGAAAACTTAACAGTTTTGAAGCTTATAAGTGGTTACAATTTGTTAGAACCTATCCTGGATTGTCACCGATGGCATTCAACTTATGATATGCTAAAAAGGCTTAGCATTTATCAGGATTTAGCCTATTAGGACAAACTATTATTTGACAATTGAGGAATGGAGTGAAATAGATGATATATTAAAGATTCTGAAACCACTAAAATGGGCTAATAAACTTTTTCTTTATACTGTCTCTTAAACGAATTAAATTATAATTAATACGGAACATCGATAAAATTTTCTGAATAAATTATTTCCGTCGCTTAAATCATAGATTTGCCTAAAATTTGTTACTAATAGTTTTTTCCTTTTACGAGCTACTCTATACTCGTTTAAATACTCAATTGGTACAAATAAAGCAAGAAATAATGATATAATTTACAATTAGTTCGTAGAACTATTCAGCCGCCAAATTTAATGGCGCTGATATTAAAATATATAAATCTTGTTTATTCCTCTGTGATACACAAGTTGAAGCATATAAAGAAGTTACTCAGAATTATCAAACTATTATGGTAATTATAGATATAAACTTAAACCTTTGATTTTGAATGATACGATCAAGTTAGAATATTTAGAAAGAATTAAATAAAAATGTAAATATAAGCCTAAAAAATATCTAAAAATTTATTTTTAATTCTACATTCAAATGCTGGCTCAGAAATGAGTTTAATGAATATGATTAGGCGAAAAAAATTTTCTTCGGTCTCATTTGATTTATTAGAGGCCGAATTAATGGTAAAGCAGAATTTTGACATGAATTGCGAAGAGTTAAAATTTATTTCATATATAATAAACTTTTAAATAAAATAAATTCCTTCCGATAAATATGTAGATTTGGACCTAATTTTTATATATTTTGACTTTATATTCAAATTCAAATTCAAATTTGTAAATTATAATTTGAAAAAAATTATTCACCAATATTTATATATAAAAGGATTGCAGTTGTGGCTTCCCGCTTTTTATCCTTTAGTCATTAAAAATCCCACCTCACTCTTAGAATATGGGAGGTATGGCCGGGCCTAAAATTTTTTGCAATTTACAAAATGAATGAGAAAATTGAATAATACACCTATTTAATATAATTAAAATATAGCCACTTTTTATAATTATTTTTTATTATCCTTCATTTATATATTCCTCTCAAAATTTAGAAAATGTTTTTAACAAGCCCCCCCCACCCCCCCCCCTTGTCGTGGTAAAATATGTAAAAGTAAATAAATAAACACTTAACCCATTTTGCCCTGATTTCCCGATATTGGAATATCTTTATTTTCTTGATTTGGAACATTTTATATTTATTTTCAAAAAATCCTGATTTTTTTAATTCCATTTTATTAGAAAAAATGAGTAAAAGTGCTTACAAATTGAGTAGAAGCGTTTAGCGATGTTTTCACAAATACGCTATGATTTAAATTGAACTGGTATTATTTTAAAAAATGATGAAAACTATTTTACGTTTTTTAATTTTTTTTATATTGTTTAGTTTGACTTGTGAAATCAGCAAAAATAAAAAACTAAAATAATTGAAGATCTAATGATTTATTTCCATAATTTATTCTTCATAAATATTACAAATTTATGTAATCTAGAATATTTTGAATTTTTTTTTTGATTAATCATAACTTTGCAGTTATTTCTATTTATTAAAATGCGAATAGAAGAAAAAGGAAAGGTCATAATATTCAAATGAATTAGTTACTATTATATCAAAGTTATATCGATGTGCATTATCTCAAAATTGTAATTAGGAGGCATTAATTATCAGTAAAATTTTCTATAATTAAAATAATCTGAGAAAATCAATAAAAAATTCTTAGCTTTCAGTATATTTTTTTTATCTAGATTAGAAATAAAGTATTACTTTAAATGACATAAAGCACACTTTTAAATTTTATGTTGGGGGGGGGAGGGTTAACTTATTCTGCTAAAAACTTAACCCAAAATGTCCGCTCCATACTTACAACCATGAGTGAGTGAGACCAGGAAGACTAATATATTTTCTATCACATCAGATAGAGGTTACATGCTTATTAAATAAACAATACGTAATAAAATATTCTTAAAACATTAGCGTTTATGATTTAAGAAACTTCGGTTGGTAAATTGATATTGAATATATCGATTTCACTTAAAATGAATTCACAATTTTCGCGGTCATGCGCTCGTTATAATAATTTCGCGCAAATACATTCGCGGTAGAAAATTCGCTATAAATGGTTCGCGATTAAAGTTTCGCTATAAAGAGTTGGCGATCAAAGTTTCGCTAAAATGTATTCGCTCTAAAGTATTCGCGGTTTAGGTTTCGCGGAAATAAATTCGCGATAATGAGTTCGCGATCAAAGTTTCGCCAAAATGTATTCGCTATAAAGTATTCGCGGTTAAAGTTTCGCGAAAATAAATTTGCTATAAAGAGTTCGCGATAAAAGTTTCGCTAAAATGTATTCGCTATAAAGTATTCGCGGTTACGGTTTCGCGGAAATAAATTCGCTATAACGAGTTTGCGATCAAAGTTTCGCTATAATGTATTCGCTATAAAGTATTCGCGGTCATGGTTTCGCGGAAATAAATTCGAGATAATAAGTTCGCGATATTGTCTTCGCTATAAAAGTTTCGCGGAATCGCGGAATTGGTTTCGCGATATTGCCTTCGCTATAAAATTCCTTCGCGATAAACGACATTCGCGATAAAAGTTTCGCTGAATTGACCTGATACGTTTTAGATATTAGATAATTGAATTGTTGTTGTTATTCTTCGATCAATGGAATATCATTCATTCAAGTTGCATTATAACAATTTTATATATTAATTAAGGTAATATATTTAAACCTTTAATTAAACCTTTCATAAATAATTTTATTTCTCTTTTTTTTGCAGACATTTAAAAAAGTTTGACTAAGGTTTCTATTCTAACTGACGTCTCAATTCAACTTTGAGATAATTTTTAGTACGTTCAATCGAGGAACCAGAAAAAGGAAGATTGGTAAATAAAATAAGAATTATCGATGCCCCTTTCAATTTTTTTTTAAAAAAATCCACTTTCTAAGCTTGGTGATTTTGCGTTTTTTTATTTTTAGGCTCGGACATTGTTTTTTTTTTTCAAAAAAAATAATTTGATATTTTAATGTGCGTATATTTTTATAATATGGATTTTATAACGAAATACGAGAAACGAATAATAAATTATCTATCACGTGTTTATTTCCACCAGAATATATACCTATGCATGCGAAGTAAGCCAGAAACTAGGCTACGTCTTCGGGCCTAAAAAATTATTTAGGGCCGGGTCGGGTTCGGGTCAAATATTTTAATATGACAGGGTTCTAGTAGGTGCAGATGATCGGATGGGTAAAAATGATTTCTGGGCCGCACTGGGGGGGGGGCATATTATGCAAATTATCTTTACCCGGTACTGAAATTGGAAAATGTTTTCATAGCTGATAATTTTTTTAAAATATAAATATATCCGCGCTACTAAGATTCACAAAAACCCCATAGAAATTATATAGTAACATTATCAATTTTAGAATATGAATCAATGAACATGGATGCTATAATACATAAAAAACAAATATTTATAAATTTCTTTGGGGGGAATTGGGGAGGGGAATAATGAAAAAAAAATATCTGTTTTTTAAGATAAAATTTACTATTGGGACTCACACCTGATAAAACATTTTCAACAATAATAATATTTTAAAAATTAAAAACTCTGTTCTGTTGCATATATTATATTTGTTATCTCCCCTGAATAATTTTTTTTTGAAAAACATCATTTTATTTTTAAAAAGAAAAGGGGGAAAAATCAATAATGAATGTCGGCAACGTATCATTCTTTCTCCTCAATCGGACAAAACATTCATTTAAAGTGAGTGCTGTGGAGACATTTTATTATGAATTAGCGATACCGTTAATCGCGTTTCACGGGATGTTGGGCAATAGCTTCGCCTTAGCCTTTATGATAAGGTTCAAAAGAACGAATTCTTATTTCATGTTAGTTCTACTACGTCTAATAAATATCACCCTTTTATGCATCAATTTCAGCGATTTAATTGGATGGATCGGGAGAAAGATATTTACATATGAAAATCCCTTTTTTATTTTCATATGGTTCACATTAATGACCTACATTTTAGATTCCCTGGCCAAAACTTTGAAAGTGTTCCATATCTTATTGATAATAGCGCTAAGTGTGGAGAGATACATTATGATAGGTTATTTCCAGTGGCACAGAATTTATTGCGTGGCGGGAAATATAAAATATGTGGTGACCCTCCTGATTATAATAAGCGTGAGTATGATGTTTCCCGTTTATACTAAATATGTCCGCGTCTCCATCGACTTGTTCACCGTTAAACATAACTTAACGGGCCATGGGCATGTAAGAAACTATTTGTTTCCGCTTGTACACATATACAATCGCCAAGGCCACAATACTTACAATGCTTACATGCAAATCGTCTATCAATCCATATTCTTTATAGTATTGGTATGTTACTTAATTAAACGTTATTATAAGTCGGGTTTCTTTCTGTCCATTATCAATGACGTTTTTTTTATTACAAATATCTTAGATGTGCTTAAAAGAAATTAAAGAAGGGGGGGGGGGGAGCTCACGTTCTTAACCCTTATAATTTATGCAAAAAAAGTATATTTTGAATTTTGTTATATTTTAAATGATCTTAAAATAACTATTTGAAAGTAGCGCGCTATAATAGTCGTGACTACATTTATCATTTTTTTATTGGCTGTCGATATTGACGCTTTTTTTATATAAGAAAGCTAATAGATCAGTACTTTTTATGACTCATAAGATTTTTCAACCTATAAGACGTAACAAGGCTGCATTTAAAAAATAGTATCTATAGCTCGTTTTTTTTGAGAAAATTGTTTAAAAAATGTGAAACTACATTTTTTAAGATGAAGGTAGTAACAGCATTGACAATTTATATGAATAATTTTAGATGAATAAATATTCTTTGCCCTGATGGAAGTGGAAAAAAACAGAAAGAAAAGGAAAATCTAGGTTGGCTAGATGGGAAATATCAAAAATATTTTTGTGCATATTTAAATTTATATGTAATAATAATATTTTAATAAATTTGTTTTTTTAAAGTAATTTTTTATAACAAATTTCTAACTTAATCTTCATTTTTTATCATTATATAATATAGTATATCTATATTTTCATTTGAAATTGCTATATAATTTATAAAAAAATATGTTAAATGGTAGATAATTATCAATATTAGCTACAATATCGCGATAAGGAGATTCGTGTATCAAAGGAATCGTACCACCCTATCTCGCTGTGCTCTCTTGAAGGAAGGCAAGCGCAATCAGGCATTACTTGCCTGCTTATTGGGTTTCAAATTCGCGAGTATTCTTCCAATCCTTTGCATTTATTCAATAATATTTTTCAACCACACTTTTGGAAGGATTGAAGAGAACCTAGAAATTTGGGAAAACACGCCGGAAATGTTGTATTACTCGACAAATTTTTACATTTACGCCATATATACGCATAGGCTTAGGCAAAATTTTTTAAAGGGATTCAATATTTTTGTGCTAAAATTGAGAAAATCCAATAATTCAATATCACCTTTTATGCCGGGTCTAGACGCAATAAGCTCCATAAGGAGACACTAGGGATTTCCTATTTTTTTAAAACAATTTAAATAAATATAGTAACGTGTAATAATTAATATCTTTAAAAATAATTTTTTTTTTCGTTTTGAGACGTAAATAAAATTTACAATTTGTTCATTATTATATATAATTAAATTAACCCTGCTCTAGGAAACAAAAATCTTCAAATGAACATTTTAAGATTTTCGCTCAAAATTTTTAAGCAATGTTTTTTTTTAAAAAAAGATCTTCTATGATTTTCCTTTTAACGTTTTAATAAAAATTTTAAAAAATTTCCCAAATTTTTTTAAAAAAATATATAATAGCATAAAACTAAAAGGAAAATCATAGTTTTAAAAAGTTGAAGGAAAAATAAAAGATTTCATTGTATTATAAAAATCCTAAATTATTTGCTCGAAATTATGCTCAAATTTTTTTTTATTTGATCTTCAAAAGAGTAAGATCTTTGAAGATTATTAAATTTTGGGGAAATGTTAAACCCTGCCCTGCACTACTACACATTCGTAAATATTAAGAAGCATATTTGGCAAATATTCAAATTTATATATCGACGCGCATCGCAAATAATTTTTTCCCCTATTATTTATAATCTATAAAAAGTATTTTCCCATAAAAACAAATATTTTTAACGTCATTATTTTCTGTATTAGAACACAGCCCTCTTATTAATTACAAATAATAAGTAAAAACATAAGTATTTTTTTCCATCCCTTTGAGACCCTCTATACGGTCATATCGGAGATATTCTATGGGAAATCTTCTCGAATCTATTCGTACTATTTGCAAATTTTGCCAATCAAATTAGAGGCGTAAGACGACAACGAGGACATTCAAATAAGGGCAACTGTCGGATACACCAAGAATCGCTGCCATGAATGCGATTTTTATAATTAATTTATTTTATATGAACATATTTGTATTCAATATTGTTTACGATTATTTTACAATAAAATTTGTCTAAAGCTCAAAATGGTTCTAAAATTATTTAAAATTTTATATCGTCGTAATTTTTACGATAGATTAGTATTAAAGTAACTCGTTCATCATAAGATTAGTAGTGCAGGGTTAATTTAATTTAAATTTTTTGAATCTCGTTCAATATTTGATTTGTATTATCATGTTTTATTCATCACGAATTTAATAAATAATAAAATGTATATTATTAAAATTACCTTATATTTTTTAGTTATATATTAAAAGAGAACAAACACTTTTATCTTGGATCGGAAAAACGGCATTTTTGCGTTCCTATTCATTTCCGGTTAAGAAATAGGTCCCCTTCTTTCCATGTTTTGAAGTTCCGCAACGCATTTCCTAAGAATCTTTTTCTATTTCTATTTAATTTATAAATTTTATTAATTTATTTTAATAAATTCAATTATTACCAGTGGCGATCATTTTGAAATATAGGTTCTGTTCTGGTTATAAGAAGAAAAAATTATAAAAGTACAGGTTCTAAGGTTAAAGAATTGAATTTCATAAATAGGTGATTTAGGTTTAAGAACCTTTAAATAAAGGTTCAGTATAATTATTTTTAAACAGGATGGGTACCCATAATATGGCATAAATATTTTAAATCTTATTTATTGATTATAGAGAAGATAAGAGGAATAAAACACAATATGATTACAATGTATAATTAATATATTCTCTAATATAACTTTTCCCAATCTTATTCTCTATGGTGATAAAATACATTTCAATCCTGAAATGCTCTTCCGATCGAACCTGTATTGGGACAGGTATAGCTTGTCGCTAAGAGATAGACCTCGGGTCGCTCTAATTTTTTTCTTCCAATATTCAAAAATATCGGTTGTTTTATTTCGTTCTATGCCGTTAATAGAATTTATAACTTGATTCTCTTGTTTATTATTTTCTTCTATTGGCAATAAGAATTGAAAATCATCTTCAGGGTTGGGATAATTATTTAGGAGGAAGTGAAATATACATCAATATATCATGAGCTATCCCTCAATTATATGATAAACTTAAATAATATGCTTTCTACATCTCTTATTTTCGTCATCTTTTAATAATATAAAAGATTGTATTGTAGGATAAAGATATAGACACGTACAGATTCCTTTACTTATTATTTTTTTTAGTTTAATCTCACTTCATTGTAAAAAATCTGGCAAAATATTGTATTAGAATCATGCTTTTAAGAGAGATAAAAACATTCATTCATTTATTCATTCATATTTTACGAATAACAACTTTATTTTAGGATGAGGTATCAAAAATTTGTATCATTATATCATATCCCTTAAAAAAATCACAAAGTTATTTATTTATAATTGGTTAGAAACTACTGAAAATTTAAAATTTACCTTGTCCTCTTCATCCATTGCGTACTTTGGTTGTTTTTGGAATGGAATAAACTAGGACATAATATTTGCTGGATTGAATACAAATATTATAATTTTTTATTATAAAATAACATAAAATATAATTATATCTAAATATATCTAAAATATGATACAGATACCTTTAAAATAGTATCTAGATACAACATTTTTTTAAAAATAAAAGTTAACCTAGATAAAATTTTATATTAAAACTCAAAGTTCAAGATAATTTAGACAGATTTAACACTCATCTTATTAGCAAAGATCGAAAAATTAAAATAAAAAATGGCTATTTAAAAATAGTTTGTATGGTTCAGTCATAAGGAATCTTGATTTCGGAAGTAAAGCTTAATGATCCTGGGTTTAATTGGGGGCAATTTTTTACTTAACCAACTAGGAATTTCCTTGATGTAGGATAATTTTTTAGTAGATAAGATTTAGACCAGGGCATGATTTGGACATCCTAGAATATTCTTGTTATATATTTTATTTTATTTTTTTGAAGTCATATCAATATCCAATTTTATAATATATTTGAATTTTTCCTTATAGAAAATATTTACATTTGGAATAATTATATTTTCACAATTTATATTTACAACTTACTATTAGTATTATTTATAAATGGATATTCTATTTCATTTTTTTTAAAAAAAACATACGCTTAAAAATAGCACCATATCGGAAATTTGGACAAAAATACCTGAACATAAATTAAGCGTCACAAAAATTCCATATAAACTAGAAAAAATCCCCCCAAATTTTTTAAAATATCATTTTATATAATTGATACTATTATAAAAAAAAATATTTTTAAGTTGCAACTGTGACTCAGACCAGTTCTGGACTAAGGAACCAACTTATTCGAAGATTCTAGGGTAAGTTTGCTAGATATGGCGAAGGATCAGTATTCTATATTTATAAAATGGTCATATAGACTGGCATACATGTTAGCGACAATGCGTTATTTTTTGAGCGCGTTTTTAATAATTTTAAAATCTGATACCGGAAATGTATGTCCTAATGTTTTGGAATACTTACCCTATGAATTTCAAACAATTTATCCATGAACTTTTAAACTTTATATAACTTTTATATAATAAATTTCCATATATTTTTTTTATAAAAATTATAAATGACGCGAAGGTTATTATCGAACTACCTACAATTCTTAAGATAGGTATTCCAAACATGATGGAATATATTTCCGGTAAAATCCGATTTTAAATTTTAAAAAACGTCCTTGAAAAATGATTTAAAGTTGTAAAAATAATACATTGACGCTGACATATATAATAGACCTTATCCCAATTTCGAAAAGTTATTTTAAGTCCATTTTTAATAAATAACCTGGAATTTTTTTTCACAGAATTTATGCCCAGGTCGTGATTATTATAGGGTTCTATCTAAACTTTAAATTATTCTTAAGTTTGGATAAAAAAAATCTAGTTTTCTTTAGATCGATGGGATTAAAGTGGTTCCATGCGTTATATTTTTTTATGCATTATATTATTCTACATTCATTTAACTAATAGGTTTAGTAAAACTTAATCATGTGAACCTTATTTTTGCCGAATTAGATTGCTATAAACGTTCTGAATTACATTTATGAGTGTTATATTATACTAGCAGCATCAAATTTTTATTTTTTTAAAAAAATATTTTGGTTTAGAACCAGTTCATTGTTTAAAAAGCAGAGAATTAATGTCAAATGTGATATTTCCTTGCCAAAATTTAGTTACTTTTATCATTTAAATTATGAAAATGCAAGAGTATACGATAGACTTGTGCGGCAATAAATCTTTCGGCGGCCGGCGATGCGTCGATTTTTAGCGTAAATCGGCTCACTATTATAAAAAATCTTTAACATTTATTTTTTTAATTGTTAATTATTAAGAAAAATTAAATTAAAATATACACTACACTACAGGTATAGCGCATATTTTTAGATCTTTATTAAAGAGAAAACTCATTATAAATATAAATTATCGGACATAATGATAATCTCCTTGAATTAAAAGTAAAACCAGTGGTAGATAAAATTCGTTAACTAAGTATGTCGAACATAAAGATTTTTTTTTAGCTAGCATGGGAAGATTAGGAAGCTCGATCCGCTTTTCTTTCCCTAAAATCATCCATATCTTGTGAATGGCGTTTTCCGAGAAGAATACGCCATTCTTCTTCTAAATCACTTAAAGTGAAATCATAATTTGTACTTCTTTTTGGTGGCTAATTTTGGCGAACAATTTGAATTTAATATTTTCTCCTGATTCTAGATAGCTATTTTTGCTATCATAATATCACCATACTCTATACGTATGATAAGAAGTTTCTTTTGCTCTATTAATATTTGGATACAATTTTCAATTTTGGATCTAGAAGAGAAGCCAACATCTAGATTATTTTTGAAATATAAAAAATAAATTAAATTAATGAACATGCTTTATATATAATTACTTGCAGATCACAAACCGGAAATCGTATCGCAAGTTTTTTTAAGTATATTTTCCTTTAGAGAAATGATTTCTGAACTATCATTTATTATTAACTTTGTCTAAAAAGTGATGTAAGTGTAAGGTGGACTTTTGAGCAGATAGAAATTCAACTATTTTCTTTATTTTGAAAGAAATTTTGAAAGAAAAGCGAATAGTTTTAAATTATTAATAAATTTTTATTTGCTCCAGATATGAATTCAAGCATAATTAATATATACTATGCCACCTGGTTGGGACATTTAATTTTTACGTTATTATATGTGTGGCATTATTGTTATTATCATCGTTGGAATCACCATTTTCAACGGGTATGAGGGTTTAGATCAGTGTTATTAATATCTACCATATCTGATATTGGATCTATTGTACATAGGCATTTTCTTTGACCTGCCTCGAACTTAAATTCAATTTCTACGGTTTTATATCTTAAAGCAATAATAATTTCTCTTATTTTTTTGATAAAGACTTTCAACAAATATTTAATACCTCCACTGTAACCAGATTAAGTAAACCATGAGCCGATCATAAGTGGTGTTAATATTCACCTAATCAAAATACCCTTTCTAACATTGGGTCTCCATTTTTAAAATACGTAAAATCCTGGTTCGGCCATTTCCAGACAGAACGTTTATTTCAAAGCTCTTTTTGGGTAATGTTACCAAATAATTTTTTTTTGTACTAACTTGACAAATTTTTTTTTTATATAATATAATATTTTTAAAAAAAAACCAGATGCCCATTTTTTTAATCGGAAATAGAAAACAAACTGGTTTGATTTTAATAACGATTAAATGGCGTCTTGAAATGAGTTCCGGAGTTTTTTTTAAAAATACACTATTATATTAAAAGAATTAATTAGACAAGTTATGTTAGGAAATAAAAAAAATATTGCTTGTAACATTACCCAAAAACCGCTTTGGATCTGGAAATGGCCCTAACTTTTAGAATTTTTGATTGATTGATTGAATTTTAAAATGATGTCAAAATAATAATAAATTTTAAAATTTTCATAAACGATGGCGTTTTTGGCGTGGCCAAAAATATGGCCGGCCCACAGATCTAGTATACGTGTAAATCTCAACTATTAAGTGTATCTCAGCAAAAAATTAATATTTCTTCGAAAAAAACTCTTATAGGCTATTAGGTAATAAACAAACATTTAAAATAAAAAAATTAGCGAAGAAATAATGAAAATAGCTCGAGCTTATACCGTATCATTTCCCGTGATATAAGAGGAATGATAGTAATAAATATTATCGATTGAATTTAAAGATCATGTATGAAATGCATTTAAAACAAATGTTAAAACAAAATATGTTAAATCCACTTTGTTGCCCGCCTACCGGGATATATTCAATTACAATTATAATTTTAGGTTTAATTATTTCCCCCAAAAAAAGATAATGACATCCGCGAGGAGTATAATATAATGAAAACAAATCGATAATGATTTTACAATTAAATATAAAAACATGGAAAAAATACAATAGAACAACGATATATCGATTGAATAAATAATGGCAAGAGGTTCGCCATTTTCTTACCCAGATCATTTGGCCCTCCCAATTTTTGACATTTTTTCTACAAACCAAATTAAACACTTATAATTAAATGGCTACCTGCAATATTGCAATATCAGAAAAGGAGTCATGGAAACAATATCACCATTGCTTTTATATAGATTTTAAAATCAATTTTTCTAAATCATCTATATACTAAATGAATTATTTTGTGGTCAGACTCTTCCTTTCCACAATCTAAAGTTTCTAATATTCTTTGCTTTGCCTTACTAAAAGATTTCTGTGAATACCAAAAAATTTGCCAAAATTTTAACTTCAAGTTCTCTTTATCAACCAAACAGATACGGTATAAGCCAAGAGGATCCAGAGATCTTATTTTATAAAACTGATAGATCAAGATCAGATGGTTTTAAGCCGCTCTGTATACAATTCCAAGACCCCAAGAATGAAAAATAAATTAACAATGAATCCAGTAATTTCAGAGATAATTCCAGTGTATTTAAAAGGTGTCGAAGACATTAGATCAATGCTTAAATTTTTTTTCCATACATTAATCAAATTTATATTAATTTCTTTATTTGATAATTTATTTTTATATTAAAATATTGATCAATAATTGTTCTTTATGATAATTTTAATTATTAAAAAAAAATCAAATATAAAATTTCGAATAATTTGTATAAATTTAAACACAGCGTTTAAGATTTGTTTTCATTTGTTGTTTATCTTTTAACACTACAGATTTTGAACGTGTTAAAGTAAGTCAGAAAAAGATGTAATAAAATTATGTTCTTATAATTTGACCAGCTGGCATACCGTTTCCTCTCTATAATTAATTGAAATAATCAATATAAATAGAAGTATATTTAATCTGAATTCTTAGGTAAAAGTCTAAGTTCTGATATGATTTTATTTATTATATAAAAAGAGAAAAAAAATTAGCCTATTATAAAAAAAATGCTAGTTAATTTTGATTCGATTTGAAACCAATGTATATATTTTTCACTCATAATGTTACTATGTACAAACACTGATATATAGTACTCAAAATTCATTCATTCCCATATGAATAATTTATGTTAAAATTTTATGAAAACTTAAAAAAATTTATAAGTTTCTGTATGTGAAAATGACGTGTCACAAGCTGATTTGCTTTCAGCGAGGCGGTTGAATACATTTTAATGAATCAATCATCAGTTCTAGAAAAGTTTTACATGTCAATGCGGGTAATGCACAAACATACCTGGCTAATCTGTTTTTTTTAAATAAATTTTTCTATTTTTGAGTATTTTAATTTTTCTTCCATTTTGTCTACTTTTTACTAATTAAAAAAATATTTTTAAAAAAAACAGTAGAGCCGTGTTCTAGGTCAGCTTAATTTGGATACTTAATTGCTTTTTAGTGTAGGCTAAAAATTATTTGATAGGACACCCCAATTTGGTTTATTTAAGTATTTGGTGGCATTACTATTTTTCTTATTTTATTCTTGTTTTTTTCGTTTTTTTAAATTTTCTTTTGCTTTGCTTGGCTATTTAACAGATACTTAGAAGACAGAATAGACGACTATTAAGTATTAAGCCGACTTTAAGGCACGGTCTAAAAGCTGGTAAATAACTATCAAGAGTGAAGTGATCAAATTAAAATTATTAAATTTTTACCAATGATAACTGTATCAAAATATTGATGATTTTTATAAAGTATACTTTTGAAAATATTTGATTTCCTTGTATATTTTATTTTGCAATATACAATTTATATTATTTTTTATTTAATGCGCGAAGATAAATATTTGACTTTGCGTCATTAAAAAAAAAAATTTGAAAGTAATCTATGTTACGGAATAAGGTAAAAATATTTTAATGAGAATCACTAAAAAAAGTATTTAAAATAAAATTAAATTCATTTTTAAAAAGGATAATATTCATGGAATTAAATATATTATTGCTATGCTTGATAGTAACTTATTCTATTCTCATTTACTATTACATTTTAATCCCATTTCATAAAACATTTACAGGTATATAATTTGTATTTTTTTATATATAAAATTATAAAGGTTGTCACATAAAAATTTAACCCGTCATAGCTTTATAGTCAAACTAGGCCCCGATTAAGGAGGAACGGTTATGCAGAGTTGGGCACGTTTCACTGTAAGGACTAAAAATAATAAAGGCAGTATAATAGGATAAAATGAAAATTAGTTAATTAATATTATGTTGCCTAATTTAATATGATAACAATCGGGTGTTGATGTTAAAACTTAGTTTTTAGAAATAATTTGATATTATTCACCATCATACGCTCTTTTCCGATCTCTTATATATCATACCTCTCAGCATGGAAATACCTAGTTTGCTTCAGAGATGCTTCTTAGATTTCAGACTACAATCAAGTTTATATATAGCGGCTGAACCAAATCAAAGAATTATCATTTTAAGAATTTTATAAAGGTAAACTAATTTTTCAAATAAAACATTATTTTTGTCTCGTGTGTGGTCTATTAATTAAATTTTCAAACAAAAATAAGACTTCACTGGAGATAGGGCACCGGCAAAAAATTTTCCAGAGTAGTGCAATTTTTTTTTAAATCTAATTTTTATTATAATTATACCGTGTGTTATATATATATAATATAATATTTGAATAATCTTTCTCACCTTCCCCATTATCTTTTTTACGCAATTTTTTACATATATTTAAGTTTTACTCAGCCCTCATATAATTTTCTTTTGAATTCCTTTGAATTTAAACATTTCATCGAATATTTTTTAGTACTAAATTTTTCTGATTTTAATTGGCTCTCTACCTATTTTACTATCTAGTAGGCCTTAAATTCCCCTACCCCATTAAATGTCAATTACTTGTTTCCTATAGTCTCAAATTTTTTCTAGGATTTTATTTCCTCGCCTATTGAGTTGAGGAATACACATCACGATTTGGGCAAACAATCTTGACTCACTTTAGTCCTCCAGAGTTCTAACAACCCAGTTTCTAGTCATTTAATGAGTTTCCTAGTCCCAATAGTTTAATGAATTTAAAAAACTCTTTTTGTCTCGTGATCTAACTAAACTTCAATTACTTAGAGAAGCAAAAAATACTCAAAAAGATTTTAATTAAAAACAAAAAGTTTCGGCATAGGCCATAAATCCGGCTGTCTTTTTCCTTCTGTTGACACTTGTGCTGCCTGTAGCAAGCAGAATATACCAAGTTGGCAGGCTTTTGTCCTAAAATCAGAGGCCGGTTTTTGTGACACAATAATCTTAATAGGTTGATAAAATCCTTGATTTACTCCTGTTTTCCCAATAGTTCAAACCCATATGTCGTCTTTTAAATGAATATAGCAAGAGTCTGATTAAAATGTTTAAATCTATTACTGAGAAAATATTAATAATGACTGTGGAAAATAATGGGCTCCTTTTGATTTCCTAAAACAAAAAATTCAATTCGAGATTCTAAGATAAGAAATACAAGATTAGTAATTTTTTTCTCTTAAAACATGTAATTCCAATTATTTTATATTGTATGATTTTTTTATTTATTTTTTTTAAAGAAAAAGAAGAGTATTCAACAATCTACAGCTATTTTGCTAAAATTTCTGCATTTCTATTTATAATATTTAGTTATCTCCGCAATTATTATTTTTTTTCCACTAGACTGTGCAGTCTCATATAATAGTGTAGTAATATATAATACATGTGTAATGTGTTTTACATTATTTATAGACATTCGATTAGGTTTCAAACATACATTTTAATAATTTTATACTAGTAATAATTAAAAGAATATATTTCATATTATGATATTTATTTCTAATACAATATGTTTTGTAAACTAATAGAGGTCTTGCATTGGGCGGGTTTCTAGCCCTTCTTCTAAAATATTTTAAACATTGGACGGGTGGCGGTCGGGTTAAAAAATATTTTTACAAAAATGGGCTGGTGAATTTTAAATATTTTTCTGGCGAAATGAGCAGAACAGATTATTTATTTAAAATTATTTTTTTTATATCATAATAATGCATTGAGCAAAACCAGTCATTCAGATATTTTTCAAAGGGTTTTTTTTACAAATACAAATTATAGTTATTATTTTAAAATTAGTAACTTTTAATCAATTTTTATAAAATTTGGGTTTATAGTGGCATATATTGGGAACATTTAGGGGGAAAGACGGTGGGTGAGGGTGGGGCGAGATTATTATTAGCTTAAAAGTGATATTTATGAGGCAAATATTTGAACGGAAGAAATATTCTCCCTTGTCCTAACCTCCCAAGAAACGAAGAAAAGATGTGATATAAAAAAAATTAAAAAATCTCTCAATAAATTAAATAATTCGAATCGAATACAAATAGTATAACTTTATTATACTTACCACCAAAACAGAAAATTATTCCATTTCATATGAATCGAATACATATAATGCAAAATTTCATGCAACATATTTATAATACGGCTTAAAACTTAGGTGGAACAATGATAATGAACTCTTTACCAGTCATATATATAATTACTCCTACGATATACCGTATAGCTCAGAGAGCTCACCTTACTAGGATGACACACACTCTGGCTTTAGTTCCTAACGTCAGGTGGATCGTTATAGAAGATGCCTACGAGTCTTCATCTAGGGTTGCAAATATTTTAGCAAATTCTCAACATCCTTATGCTCATTTATATGTTCGCTCGGAACAGGTAATTATTTTGATTCTTTCAATCTAATAAATTTTATCATTTTAAAAAGAACGATATAACTAAATATTTAAGAGACAAGTAAGAGAAATTGTTTAAGTTGGAATCTGAGTATAAAGGGCTAAATATTTAAATCGAATTAGTTCAAAATGGTTTTTGTGAAAAGAGGATTTATTAAAAAAAATATTAAAATTTCAAATCAATTATTTTTAATCGAAAGGATTAATTACAAAGTTATTACAAGGTACATAAATGCAATTAATATCATAAATAATGTATTGTGAGGGAAAACTCAATAAAATGTAAGGTTTATTAATTAATTATTATTAAATTTTTTTATTTTATCAATCCAAGAATAAATATGTGTAGGCCCTTTCACACGAAGGGAAAATGTTAGTTAATTTCTGAATTTAATGTAGAATTTTATACATTTTGCTTTAACCTTTAATGCATCTTAACATCGATAATATTCTAACAACATTTTACTCGACATTAAATACAATTAATAACCAAATGCTAATCGGTCAGAGGTATCCTGGACAAAAAGTCCCGGAGAAAAATATCCCGGACAAAATGACATACTCTTGACATAAATACCTAAATTTTAATAATTTTTTTAAATTTAGTAAAGTGGGAAAGCTTTTTAAAAAATTATTAATTAATTCTACACACATGCATCACATTAAAAAATATTTAATTAGTGATAATGCCCAGCCGCTGTGCATTCTATTAAAATTAAGGTATGTTCTGTGTCTTTTTGCCCTACAGCTCCGATGTCTTTTTCTCAGTGGAATTTTAGTTCTGGTCTTTTTATCCATAACATTTCCATAACATTTAGGTAAAGGATTCTTTATGTAAAAGAGAGAGTTCTAACTTCTGTATTGCATAGAGATAATTATTTTTTTTATAAATGTCGTTCTTATATATCTATAGAGGACTTAAATACTCTCTTAACTACTTGTAAGGAAAATTCTGAATGATTTAATATTATTAACACTCTTGCCTGAGTTATTCTAATTAAGTTCTAAATAAGCTTTTTTAAAAAATGATTCTATAGTAATTAAATCTGTTGTATTAAAACCTTTCATCTTCAACTAACAAAGAATAGCACTTTCCGATACAAAGGTTGCCCACAAAGAAACCTAGGTATAGCGTGGTTGAGAAATTCTTTCGGTTCTGGTGAATTGCCAATACTTGCTTTTGATTCCGATTCAAATACAACGCATAGTTTGAAAGCAATACCCAGGACTTATTACACACAGATGGCATTTCAATTTGAACGTAAATATCGCAAATCTATGAATCCTTTTCAACGCAAAAACTTGAGGAGCTCTACCGATAGTCCAATATGGCAAGATAATCTGGGTAACAAGAACGGGGTAGTTTATTTTGCGGACGATGACAATACTTATGATTTGGATTTATTTTATCAAGTTTTTTTTAAAATCAGATTATATGTAAAAAAAGTAAGGCATGAAAAAAGAAAATAATACTATATAACTGGGAAAAAATTATTAGACATGAAATATATTTCATATCCATTTTAAAACTATAATAGATGTTAAAAATAAATATAACAAAAAATGATAAGAGGTTGGTTACAAAATTAGTGACAATTATTTCAATTGATAACTGACAATTTTTCTCGATATCGCCGTTAAGATGAGGAATATAAAGAAAGTTGGAGTATGGCCTGTAGCATTGTGCGGCGGATTATATCTGGAGCGTCCCTTAGTGGTAAATGGAACGGTAACGGGATGGTTAGTGATTTACCAAACTCAGAGACCTATGGCGACTGATATGGCGGGATTCGCTATAAATCTCTACCCATTTTTGGAAAAAAAGGACGTTTACTTCGACGAATTTGATAACCCAGGTTTGAACAACATTTTCATTTTATGTATTTTCTATGTGTTAAAGATTTCCATGGAAATAGGTGAGAGGCATTGTCAGTGGCCCCTAAACTTTCTGAGGGATGGAAGCAGAATACCCCCCTAAAAAGTATCCCCTCCTACCCCTCCTCAAAAAATGGTTAATTATTTTTTGCCACCCATAAATTTCAAAAATAATTTTTATTGCATCAATAATGTAAAAAAATAATAATTTAGATAAATTGCGGGAAGAGAAAGGGAAAGAATTTATAATTTTATCAATATTTAATTGTTATAAAATTTTTTCCATTGATAAAATTAGATTTCTCTCCTTCATAAAATCTTGTGCCTTTGAAAAAACATCAGTGTTATTATCTATTAATATTAAAAAATAATTAAACACAATAATTTAAATTATACTTCTCAAATTAATCAGGCAATCTTTTGCCAATTGAATTTTAATTATTGCAAACCCTATCGAAATGGTTTGCAATTTTGTACAAGCCAAACTTGTTATCAACAATATTTTATCCAAAACACAAAGTGATAAAATAAAATCAAATTTTTCCATGACTATAGCAATAGCCATAGTGGAAGTGGCGATCTTCAGAATCCCTTATTAAAGCTGCCTTCAAGGCATAATAAAGTAGGAAAAATTTACAGTTCTTTTATTAATTGACATAACAATGATTAAATTTAATCGATGACAATAGCACCAAATAAAAGCTGCCTTTGGCGCCTCCCCTCTAACCAAAGCCTGCACCATTAATTCTTCCACTCATGTTTGATACGCCAGCCCAACTAGGAATTCAAGAGGTAAATTCATGGAGCCAAGTTTGGATATTATATTTTCTTTTTAACATCGAGACCAGTTGTATTTCCTGTTATATGTCTATCAGTCTTTCAACGGGCTTAGGCGTCTCACTATTTTCAACATATCTTACTATCAAAGCTATTACTTCTGATTTCGAAACATCATATGTGCCATTGAAAAGCACTTGTTAAATTCAATCTCATTTTGAATTTCTATAACCATATTTTTCATGGTTTCAATGAGAATATTTATGTTATTATATGATAATAGATTTGAATATAATTTCGTTTTTAATCCCTTATTTTTTTTCTCCCTTCTTCATTTTGTTGTATATACATTTTGAGTACAGTTTTCAGAATCTGCAATGAGTTTAATAAGGCCCATCATATTATCCTCTTGTTCCCTGTTCCCCCAGAAGGCTTGGTTACGAGATATTAAATAACCTAGACATCTTATTATTATTCTTATGATAGAACGATTATTATCCACACATTCTTTCTGGGGTATTTTAAATTGTAATATAGAATTTTTATTGTTTGAAAGCCTTCCATAATCGGTCATCTGTGCCTGTGATGATTCATGCACAATAATATAACCATTGAATGGAATGATCATTATCAAAGTCAGATACTATATTTTCTTCTAACATATTTTCGTTATTATTAGTAGTAGTACACTTTTAAAAAATAATTATATTAATAAAAATATTTATTATACCAACAGCATTGAATTCCCACTTTTTACTTCTTTTTTCTTAAATTGCGATTTTGCCCTTTATAAGATAAGTATAAACAATTAAATAAAAAAATTACTTTGCTATTTGTCCAATTTTGAGTAATATTCTTAAAAGCTACTATATCGAAGCTTGTCTTTATATCATTAAAACTAAGCCCACCATGTCTTTTTCTAATGTGGTCTGTCCATTTATCATCTCTTATATTATGCGATGTGCAATTTTTAATTAAGCATTTATTTGTTTTGATTAATATTTTTGGCATATTTTGAAATTGGGAAATTAATTTATGACAAGAAATCTCAGATAACAACCTAATTTACTAAACATCGACCGAAATTCCCGTCAATACATATTAAATAAATAATAAGTGGGGGAGGAGGAGGTCTTATTATTACATACATAACCTAGAAAACAATTGTTTATGGATGGAGGAGTAAAACCATAAAAGAATTAAATTTTAAAAAAAGTACCCCATTTAAATTTTTAGAAACAGTTGCTTCGGACCCCCCCCTTTGTAGGGGCCACTGGGAATTACTAGAGTTTTCTTGTGGTTTCGTGATTCTAGAGAAAGAAAGAAAGAAAGAAAGAAAGAAAGAAAGAAAGAAAGAAAGAAAGAAAGAAAGAAAGAAAGAAAGAAAGAAAGAAAGAAAGAAAGAAAGAAAGAAAGAAAGAAAGAAAGAAAGAAAGAAAGAAAGAAAGAAAGAAAGAAAGAAAGAAAGAAAGAAAGAAAGAAAGAAAGAAAACGAGCGCTTTGAAAATTATAAGTATTTGTCAAAAGAAAACATTAATATCTGGGAATTTTTGGCGGTGAGGGTCTCCATTTAATCAAATTACTAGTGAAAAAAAATAACTACGAATAATAGATGTCACAATTAACATCCGCTAATGGATCCAGTTTTTTCCCTCGGTAGAGACCGAGACCTGGCTGGAAGGGCCTTGGTCCAATCGAATGAATTTAATAAATCGAAAAGTCTAAAAAATCACCACTTTTCATAAAGAAAAAATGATAATTATAATTTCGCTTTGGATCAGGATATAGCAATGAGTGATTTCTACTTTATCATTATAAAAATGCGTATTTATTTTTTTGCAATAAAATTATTTCGCAAATTGAAAAATTGTTTTATTTTACTGCTGTGATCAAAAATCAAAAGCAAATATCGTAAAATCCCTGCCATTTGAGCCCAGTCTCCCCTAATCCTAAAAAATCTATCTTGTTGGAAAAACTATCGCCAATTTTTTTAAAAAAAGAATTTAACTAATTTTTATAGACATTCGAAATCTGTACTACTCGGCGCCCGCCCAGCAAATTTGGCTATAAATGAGGCCGGTAAACTTGTATAAACGAACCGGACAATTTGTGCAAGATATTTCCCTGGGCCGACGCGATTTTAACCGGCCGGTCAAAAACTTTTATATAAACACAGAGATGTGAATATTTAATTAAATATGTACGAATTCTTAGCCACAACTTTTACCCTTAGGGTTGGCTTACATTACCAATGTAACTATTATATAGATTTTTGTTTCCAACTATTGTATTGGTTTTAAACAATATTTTCCTTATATTGTATTGCTTTAGTTTTAATAATTATCCCTACAACTTAGATAAGAAGAATTAAAATCGTTATCATATTTTACGTGATATTTCGAATTTATTTTTCTCTTATACCTTTTATGTTCTATCATAATCTAATTCTTTAATATCAAAACATATCAATAATATAATATAAAAATACGTTTAGGCCAAGGAGACTATTTGTCTCTTTTATAAAATTTTGAATGTTCATAATCCCATAATTATCTGGAGATTCTGATAGGTTTGTAAAATTTTCGATTTCCTAATTGCTCACAACCTTATGGCTCAAACCCTAATGTATATGGTAAGATTTTAGTGGTATTCTTGCATCGTGACAGCAACCATTTAATGAATTAAAATAAAAAGATTTTAAAAAAAGAAGGAAATTAACAAAGAATTGTATAATTATATCGTAATTTAATTAAATCAGATGGACTTGAAAGCAATTTCCTCCGCAAATTTGTAGATTTAAAAGATTTGGAACCGCTGGCGGATAATTGTACCCAGGTTATATTCTGATATAAATTAAGATTTTATTTAAAAATCATTATCTCTTTAATCCAAAAATGTAATGTATTATAACTTATTTACTTCGACATTAATACTTAATTTTGAATAAGGATTATCAAAACTAAAATTAGTCGGTGTAATATAAAATGTTGTAAAATATAAAGAATATATTAATCCACGACTAAATTTAGTAGATTTGAAAAATTTTACATGCAATTAAGTATATGATCCTCTTTTTTTTTTAGTATGCTTGTTTAACGAGATCATGGAATTCTGGTTAAACATTTTCTTATTAAATTCAAAAAAAAATATATTATTTTACCATTTGCTTTATATTTTACTTGGCATTTGGCCCTAGTTTCTTATGTCAAAAAATTTCCCATAATTTTACATCATTTGGCAGATTTTGTGATAGTAGCATGTCACAAATAGAAAGTGCAGTAATAAGCTACCTTTTTTTGGAAGTTTTAAAATTTACTACTTTTATTCGCTACTAATCTAAAATATAGTTTCAAAGTCGGAAACGTAGAGTGATAATGATTAAACATTAATGGGAAGAAAATAATATTCTAAAATTATAAGAACGTTTAATGTGGTTTATCCTTTTTTCTACAAGGAAAACTAAAAATTCTTTCAAAGATATTAAATTCAATAGAAAGACTATAAGATGCCCCATTTTTCTTAATGAATATGAACATTTTTCTATTTCCAATATTTTTGTTAAATATTAAGAGTATTTTTTTTTATAGAATTAACTACCTCATTATCCTACCGAGATTAGTAAGGCTAAATTTGGTACGTGATGGCATAAGCGCGTCTTCTAATGAAACTAGAATAAAATTTAGCAAGGCTACTTTTAGAAAAAAGAGTAGTAACTAAATAGCAACTATTTGGGAAAAATAGAGAAGGAAGTAGCGGGATACTTTAAAAAAAATACCTTTTAAAAAGATTCCGGTGGAGGTTCCCATGGATTTTTTTGTTTACCCGACTTGTAAAATAATTTTGTACAAGTAGACCGTTACCGCCAGGGGCTATTAAAATATTTTTAGCTGGCATTGAGTTTTGATCTAGAAAGCACCCTTAGTTTGGGATCATATTTGCATTGAGTTGCCAAAGTATTGCGGCAGACGTCTGCTTACATATTTATATTATAAATTATTAAATATTATATTTTTTTTAAACACTTTTATATTATTATATATGTTTTTTTTGAAGATATTAGTATGGCATACGCAAACAAAGGACCCTACTCTTATTTATGAATCAAAATTCATAGAGTTGTACAATGTATCCTCAAAGCAAAATATAGATGTTTAAATTTTTTCAATGTATAATATATTATTATAACTTTACCACATTTAATATTATTTATGGAGATCAATGTAATTGCATATTATTAGAAGTTAAATGACATAATTATAAAATACTATATATATATATATATATAGGAAACAAAAATAAAGTAACCGATTGTTTTGACTATAAAAATTATAAAGATATTTTTGTAAATATAATATGGAGGTTGGAGAGCATATAATATTTATAGAATTTTATATATCTTTTTTCGCATTCTTTTTATGAAATTTTGATATTAAAATAATTACTTTTTAAAAAAAAATAGATTTAAATAAATAAAAAAACAGAGAAAGTTGAGATTTCCTCATTTTAAATTTATTTGTGAGGAATTAACAAAAAAAAGTTACAAAACTGCATGAAAATTATATCTAAATGTAAAGCCTTGTATAAACTTAACTCAGTGCGACAAGACTCGTGGAGTTCCTACTCGTACGGACATGGACCTCAATTCTAAAAAATCGGATAGAATTGGGCCTAAATTTTAAATAATTTTTCTAATGCTTCCTATTTTTTTTTTAATATGATCAATCAGCGCTTAAGGCCGTGGCCTGGTTCGTCTTATTTCTAAACATTAGTCTATTTAGTCGTCTATATAGGGTGCCCTAGTTTATAATCTTTAGCCCACAAAGTCTCAGAAATAAGATTAACAATGACATGGCCTTAGAATTTTTTCTCTTTTGTTGAAATATCTTACTTTTTTTCATTCGTTTCGGACCTATTACTTAAATAAATTTTGGATTGAATTAGTATCTTAGTGAAAAAAAAATAAAATAATAGATCTGATGGATAAAAAAAATATTTAATTTTTTTTCCCCCGGATCGTACCTGTAAAAATGGATCCAGATACACAGTTCAGACTATATTTACAATGGTAATGAATGAAATTACTAAAAAAATATTAAGCGTGCACGAATTTTTTTGGGTACTATAAGTACGAACTACCAATGACACATGAAACTTACCTTGAGAACGATTCATTCGTCAAAATTCTTGATGAAGGGTCGATGAATAGAAATCAGATTGTGAGCATCAAATTTTGATCTTCAGGATAATAATTTATATAAATGAATGAAACCTCTTGATTTTTTCTTTCTTTATAAAATTTTAATATAAATCATTTATTATCAAAACGACGCGTCCCTGTCACCAATTGATTTGTATTGATACATATATAAATAATTGAATTGACGATCTATGCAGTATTATTAAGAAATTATTGGGTAGTACAAATATGATGTCAAAGCAATAAATGTATATATATATAAATTATTAAAGAATTGTGTAAGAGCATATATTTTTTTAGCTGATATTAATAATCATTATTTGTAATATACTGGTAAAATATAAATAAATATTTATAAATGCCCTTGAGAATGAATAAGAATTAGGATCAGATTTTTATTGTGATAACTGGGAGAATGAAAAAAAATAGATAGAGAATTTTTATGTAGAAAGAAGAAAAAAAACCTGCAGCAAATAGAAATTAAACCACTTTGCAGTGTGTTGTAAACCTGGAGGAAATATTTACAGTACAAATTACAATAGTAACGAGGAAGATTCAGATTTCTTAATAAGGGTCTACAAATATGGACAACAACCAACAATTATGGTATTGTTAAACAACCACGAAATATGGAATATGATACAGGTTATGCAACAATATGGAATAAAATTGGAAGGCCAAAACTTAGAATGGTTAGAGCTCCAACTATATATGGAAACAATACAATAAAAATTATGGGAGAAGCTTATGTAAAAGTTCAATTAGATGATATAATAAAATGGCTTCCTTTATTCCTTAAAAAAACAAATGATGCATCGCTATTTGGATTTCCATGGACTATAGAATTTGATCTATCGTTACCAACAAATGTTAAAATCAATATGATCAACAATAAATATAATAATAAAGATAATGGTAACGTGAATATTGACAAACTATATAAAGAATTCGCTACGGTATTCGATAATAAATTGGGATTAATAAAAAATGACCAATAAAACTATAATTAGAAGAAAATACAAAACCAATAACTCTACCAGCAAGATGTATTTAAAAGCAGATATTCAAATGAACTGAAACATTTGAAAGAAAATAACATAATAGAGAAAATAGATTCCAACAGTAACCTGGAGTACTCCAATGGTAGTGGTACGTAAAACATTTGGTGATACGATTATGTGGTGATTTTAAAGTAACATTGAATAAATTTTTACTAAGATTTAAAAAACGCAAATCTACAAATGAATATTAACGAAGAATCGAATAACTATGGTAACACCAATTGGATACTACGCTATGTACGATTACCTTTTGTTATAAATACATCACAAATAATATTTCAACGATATATGGACGATTTACTGGCTGACTGTAAAGATACAGCAGTTTATTTCGACGATGTTATAATCACAGGAAAAAATTATACAGAACGTGTAGAGAATATTAAACAAGTACTCAAAAAATTACAAAATGCGGGGTTAAAAGTCTAAACAAGCAAAATAAATTTTATTAGGATACCTAATAGATGAAAATGGAATACACCAAGATAAAAAGAAAATAATAGCAATACAAAAATATCCAACTCAAAAATAAAATCATTCACGGTTCATACCAAACTTACATGGAATTATAGCCGAATTACATAATAAAACTAGTAAAAATGTTAAATGGGATTGGACTAAAGAAGATGTTACATTATTTGAAAAAGCAAAATGAATAGTAACAGAACAAAATACTGTACAGTTTTATAAACCAGACCTCGAGTAAATATTAGAATGCATCTAATCAAGGATTTGCAGCTGTACTCCTGAATAAATATAATAACGGAGACGAATTTCCAATAGCGTACACCTCAAGAACTTTACAAGATGCTGTAAAAAATTATTCTACAATAGACAAAGAAGCTAAAGCAATAATAAACGGCTAAAAAAATTTCATAACTATTTGTATGGATGTAAATTTATAATACGAACGGAAACCTCTAATAAAGATATATGGTAATAAAATTTAAATATATTAACAAATCAAAGATTATTACGTTGGACATATAAATTATCCGCATATGATTACGATATTATGTACAAGGTGCTAACAATATAATTGCAGATGCTTTATCATGAAATCCAATAGAGAAAAATGCTGATAGAATAACAAGCGAATAAAACAGTGAATCATATAATAAATCTTACTTATGACATATTTACTCTATCAAGAAAAGAACTTAGAGAAGAAACTGCAAAAGATCCAATCTTAAGAAGATTGAAAATATTAATAAATGGTACAAATATACAAAATCAAGCATCAGAATTCCAAGCTTTTAAAACAAAATAGATGAAATAGAAAATGACGACAGTATTTTGTTTTAAAGTGGCAAATTAATCATTCCGTACTCATTTAAAAAAAAAGAAGAGTTTTACATATATTTCATACCGAACATCGAGGTATTACATCAAAGAAATCCATTACTAGACATTATATATGGTGGAAACAATTCGATAAAAATGTTGAAAAACTAGTTAATAGCTGTATAAGATGTTATAAACAACGCTGAGATATATAGGGTGTTACCGTATACCCGTGTAATCCGCCATCGCCCTTGGGAAAGGGATTTTGCCGGACCACTGGACGGATTTTATTGACTGGTGACGCGTACTCAAAATGGATCGAGATCGATAGAATTAAAGAATCAAGTAAGAATTTAATAAATAGATTAGAAAAATGGGTTACCCGATATGGTATTTCACGTCAAATTAATCGACAATGGTCCACAATTTATTTCAAATGAATTTGATAAATGGTAAAATCAAGAACATACAACATATAAAAACTACACCGTATCATTCAAGAAGTATGGTTTAGTAGAAAGATGCATTCCTATCAAAAATCGATATTTCGCAAATAGAAAACAAACAAATGGGGAAAAATGCTAAATGAAGTTCTATTTACCTATAGAAATTAGAGATCTGCAAAGTAGGTCCAGCTCGTACCAATTTTTTTAAAAAAAATCAGGTTCGGGCCTAATATTTTTTAAAAAAATTTTAAAATATATCCAAATTCCTAAACTTTATGTTGAATTTTTAATTTATTTATAGAAACAAGACGCCATATAACATACTTTTATTTTGACTAATTATAATTAATATCCATATTTAAATAAATTCGGGCAGGGCCGGTATAACTTTTTTTTAAAAAATTCAGACTGGGCTTGAAAAATTGGTTTGATGCAGATCACTAATAGAAATTCAGAACACACATCAACGGGACGAATACCAGCAAAACTATTTAAGTGAAGGAGACTAAATACATTCTTGAACCGGGTCAAACCTTCTATTACTGAAAAATTAAAAACTTCTATAGTGAAACCTAACTAGTTAGACAAAGGAATACATAGATATTTTGGAGAAAACGATTTAGTTTGGATAAAAACCCCAGTTGAAAAAATATGGCATGAAGGAAAGATAATAAATCAACATGATAAATTCTCTTATAATGTAGAAGAAAAAGAAAATATAGTACGAAAACACGCCGACCAACTACGAACAAGGGAAGAACTAGTTGAACCCGAATCAATAATAGATGACAATATAAAGTTAGAAGATAAAATAGTAGAAACAATTAAAACAAGTCAAGAAGGAATTCAAAACTGCAATGCTAGAACGAAAGCAAACAAAAAGATTAATAGACGAACTTAGTGGGAAATAAAATATTTTATATATTTTAAAAAGTTATAATACTCAATGTTATTTAATTATTATATTTGTCATTCAATAATATAACTTAATTATATTCAATATTATATAAAAGGTCAGTTAAATTGAATAATTATAAAATAGTATATAATATAAGAATTGAGAATAAAACCATTGGCCTGGCCATATATATTATGATGTTTCTTAAAGATATAAAAAATTGTATAATTTTTGTAAGATTCAAGATGAGTCCTGTTATATATAAAAAGCAGATTTTGATGCAATATATGATCATTAATTTATCTTTTTTTTTAAAAAAACAATTATTCGTTACCTTAAAATCATTTGATCTTTCAACGGATAACCAATAACTAACTAGATCAATTATCTAAAGTAAGCTTATTTTATTTATTTAATATTCTCAAAAAATAAAAACCCTTCTGTCCCAAATATCAATTCATAATTTTAAAACTTAATAAAATTTAATCCGTTAGCTGGCGTTAATATTCTTATATTGAAAGAAAGCTTTTGGTATAGGGTTTATTTTGTATACACAAGAGAAGCTGATTTTTAAATATACTAACAATTAGGTTGCGTAGAGGTGGAAATTAAAAAATTTAAATTGATTTTTTTATTATCGAAAATTTAAAAATTTTTTTTTATTAAATCAAAACTTGTAATATATTTATTATGACAATTTTTTATATATATTTTCAATAAAAAACAAAGGTTAATATAAAAAGAATTTATAATATCAAATATAGTAAACGGCTAATACAAGAAAATAAAGAAATAAGTTAAGGTCTTAAATAAAATTATGTTAAGTTACAATTTAAAAAATAAATTTAGGTTACTATAAAAGTATAAGAGGTGGTCAAATATAAATTGCTTACAAAATAAGAAAATATTATTATTCTTAAAAAAACATATATTTTGCAAGGCTTTAAATAAGTATTTATTTAATTTATATTTTAAATTAAAAATTTTGGCGAGGTTAAGATTTAAATATATTCAAACCGCGCTTAAAAAATAAATTTAAAAATATGAGCTTTGTGGGTGGTGGTCTAAAAATATGTCTGTGAAAATCTATGTCATGCTTAAAAATAGTTATAAACTGTGGAAAAAGTGATGGATGAAATATTTTAGATTAGAATATTACTGTAATTTAAAGCTAAAGAGGGAAATATTTTTATATTTGGATAAAGGATATTACTTTGGTGAATATTTGATATAAGAAATTTTATTCATATAAAAAATATAAATATAACTATATTTGAATATTTAAGGAAAAAAACAATTATAATGCCCTTATATAAACGTGAGCGTATAAACTATATTTGTATATATAAACGTGAGCGTTATAAACTATATTTGTATATATAAACGTGAGCGTATAAACTATATTTGTATATATAAACGAGCGTATAAAAAATAATTTAATTTGAGATTACCAATTAAAATGTTTGTATTCAAATGATAAAAACATTGAATTAATTACAAACAAACTAGATAAATTAATTTCTATAATAAAAAAAAGAGATCCATTTTTAGACCTTTTTACGCATCAGGAACGATAACCATTTGGTCTTTTTTTCGGAAAATGGCGGATATCTCATGCTAAATTTATAAAAATAATGGGAGGGGGGAGGAGATAAGTAAAGTATAATAATGTTATTTGCTATCTCATGATTGGTAAATTAAAAGCAAAATGTAAGCCAGATATTGCTCCCGACCCCATAGTAATAGCGACAAAACACTAAAAAAAAGAAGGTATCGGATTCAATAAGATTGTGAAATAATGTAATTTTTATAGAATCTGAAATTTTAATATACACTCCATTTTGAAGAGCATTTAAACTTTGAAGAGAAGAAAACCCAAAATTATTTTATTCTATATTTTAATATGCATTAAATTTAAATTTTCAATTTGATATCTTTTGTCTATCTTATTTACAAAATTATGATTATGAAAATGAATATTAAATATTTATAATCTCTTTAATTTTACATTTATTTTTTTAAAAAAAAATGTATTTTATAATTTTGATCAATTAGGCAAAAAAAAGGGTATGAATAGGGAGGAAATACAACATTAATATTTTTCAGGCCATGAGCGATGATGTTACCATTGGCTTGACCCCATAAAACTCTAATTTACAATATCCTATCTAGGAGCTATAATAAATATTTTAGAGCTACTTATTTTTCTTTTAAAATACAAAATTATTTAACCCAGTTCTATAAAATGTAATTTATTCATTAGATGATTTAAAAATATAGTTTAACTATATACAGATAGTTTTACGCAGGAAAAACAAAGTGTTTATTTATCCAATTTCTTATTTAAACCGAACCAATCAGAATCCATGGGCCTAAACCGAACCCTTTATAACCTTTCAACCCAAACCCAGCGAATTTTTTTAGTTAATAGTTTTACCTACTGCCTGCATTTAGCTATAATAAAGCTTAAATTTAAATTAAACCCCAATATTAAATTGCCTAAATCAAATCTAAAAATAAATTTTTAATGGTTGATTAGCAGCTTTGTCTAACGGGTCGGATTTTTAAAAACCTCTAACTCATTGTAGCCAAAAAATACTGTCTAAATCTCGCGATTTCGATAATAGATGTCGAAACCGTTTTGCCATCTATGAGCAAAATCTTCAGATTCTGGATAAAATATTGAGTTAGTCGGTTTTAAAAATCGGCTCAGATCGAACCGTTTAACACTATGGTTGATAATAATAAGAGTATTAGAGTGTTCTATATTTTTACAAAAATTTCAGAATATTTTATTTAAAAAAATTATAGAAATTTTAAATAGGAGATCACAGTGCAATAATGGGAAATAAAATATGATTCCAAATTATATTTCAGCATTTTTATAGTAGATATGAAAGAATATAGTTAATAAAAAAATTAATTTGTCGGGGAAAAAAACGGATTTGGAACACAATAATACACTCTGCCGCTGAATCATAGTCTTAATATAAACATAAAAAGGGTAAAAAATATTATCTTTCCAAACCAAATATATATATTTTTAAAAAAAAAATTATATTCCTCTTTCATAAATTACTCATTTATGGCCTCGAACCACAGCGATGTTTTTAGGCAAGCCTTTGAGTTGGAAAACTGTTCGAATGAATATCTACCATGGTACTTTCCCATTCCGCTGTTTCCTACACCACCGAAAGGTAAATGCTCATCTTTACAATCATTTATTTCAAAAAAAAATGAACAATTTTTTTAGATGATCTCAAAAATAAAAATCAAATTATAAAGTTTATACATGTATAGTGCATGAAAACGTCGTTCATACAGACTCCCCCGCTAGAGGTTTCAGATATTATTTTATTTTGAACGGACGAATCATCGGTAAACAGATATAGCACCAACGGTTTTTCCCTAATTTAAAATAAAATGTGATTATGGTCACCTCTAAGAAATTTCTGTTACAACAGCTATTTAAATTTATATTCGCCTATTTATAGCCATATGACCTAAAAATGATTAAATTTTATTAAAAAAACTACTTCTAATATTTCCTTAACACTAACCCATATCTCTCTCAGAGACCTTCATGGGCTGGGCCAAACCGCAGGCCCATACTAATATATTTTTTAGGCCTGGATTTAAAAATTTTTTTAATGGGCTTGGGCCTAAAATTATTAAATTTAAATGATTTAAAACAGCTAATTTAAAGAAATATTGCCTTTTTCCCTTCTAATAATAAATTTCAGTATTGTAAACAAAATGATTGCCTAAATATATTTAAATATTGTTTATTTTCATTAAATAAAAAAAAATTAAATTTTTGGATATGGGCTTGGGCCGGGTTTGGGAAATTTTTTTAACATTAGATATAGACCACAAGCTTGGGGCTAAAAAAAATTTTTTCACGGGCCTGGGCTGGGTTTGGTCAAAAAATTAAGGCCTATGAAGGTCTCTGATCTCTCTAACCTTTTATCTATTTCTTACATCAGATATTTTAATTTAAAAAAACATAATTTCACCCAATCATAGCTTTCCTTGGGTTGAGCTATTTATCTAAAAAGGATATATATTTGTCAAAAAAAATATATATAAACATTTTTTTATACTCATAAAATTTACCCGTTATTAATTAATTCTATTATGCTTCCAACATTCTCTATCACAATTATAGGCAATAAAGGACCAAATATCTAAAGAATTTAATTTATATATATAAACTTAAAATTGATGATTCGATTATTATAAAAATGTAAATTATCAAACTTCTTCACGCATTATAGGAGCATCGATATTCACATTGACTAAAATGGTAGGTTCAATATACAATTCGACCTCATCAAATTTGCCACCGTGAGCTATTTCACAATCTTCCATTAATCCTTTGATCCGACTAATATATTTAAAATGGTTGAATATTATATAACAAAGTATTATAAACAAAATAGGGGATACGTAGTTTATAGGGATTTTTTATTCATGTCATAATTATTTTAAAGTACTTTTATTTTCATCCATTGCACAATTAATAAAAAAAATATCCCCCAAAACTTAATTGTCTAAAGTTAATCAAAAAAAATCATGAAGCTCATTCTATCCATCATTTGATAATGCCTATTATATGAATAGAAAAACGTTTTATATATAATATAATAAAAATTATTTCTAACTCAAAATGGAATTTATTGATAATCCTTCCATATGAATCACTTGATTTTGGATCTCCACCATAAAATTTAATGAGCAATTCTTTAGCTACTTTGATAAAAGAGTCCCTTGTATTAAAACCCTGGCAGATTAAATAATCAGGTGATAAGCATATCTGTCCACAATTAGAAAATTTTCCCCATAAAATTCTTTTAGCAGCTATCTCTACATCACAATCAGATAACAATATCGCTGGGCTATTTATATATAAGATAAAAATTTGACAATTGTATTAACAATACATTCATTATTTGTGTGTACATTATTTAGCTTAAAATACTAATGATAAAATTAGATTGATCAAAACATTTATTAAAAAATGACAAACCAATAATTTTATTTTATACATTATAAAAAATAAACCTTTTACCACCAAGTTCCAATGTTACCGGAGTTAAAAATTCAGCTGCAGCTTTCATAACTAATTTGCCAACACCTGAACTACCAGTAAACATTATGTGATCAAATTTATGTTCTTTTAACAAAGCAGATGTTTGTTCAGAATCACCTTCAATTACTGCAAAGCAATCATTGTCTAAATATTTAGGAATTAACTTAGCTAATAAAGCTGTTGAAGATAAAGAAATTGGAGAAGGTTTTAATATTGCAACATTCCCTTTTTGATTATATAACAAAAATTTTATTACTAGTAAATGAAATTAATACCTGCTGCAATAGCACCCATAAGTGGAATCAAGCTTAACTGAATTGGATAATTCCAACTACTTATAATAAGAACAATCCCATAAGGTTCCCTGACAACATAAGCTGAGTTAATTGATTGAACCCAATCTTTTTCTACCTAATTTTGTTGTTAATTTTTTAATTATTATGTATTTACACATTCTGGTAACATCCATTTTTTTAGATTGTTAACTATCACCGAGAGATGATTTCTAATAATCAATATTGTTGTAAATAATACCTCATGTTTATTCTAGATTGAATTTTTAATAAGTCAAAGAATTTCAAATAACTTTATGTAAATCCTTATACAAAGCATCACATATTAAATCTTCATTTTCCTTCAACATCAAATCAAATTGATTTAGTTGTTGTATTCTAAAATCATAGGAACGCGTTTTACCCTTCCTAAAACCACGCCTTAGTTTATTTATAATCTAAAAATAATCCTATAATTCCTATTATTTTAGAAAATTTACATCTTTCGCATCCATTCTAAAATTGCATAAATCCCGAAATGAGGATCTGATAATGACGACTGACATTAAAGGTGTGGATATTTCAATGGGACATTTAAAAAACCTGACATAATCAATAAAAGAGTTCCCATGAAAAAATAAATGAATAAACAACGAAATAAAGGTTTTTTTAGAGAAATATGGAGACAGATCAACCCAAAGATCTCTTCTTACAATAAATGCTTACTATCTTTGGTTATACCTATCTATGATTTATCCTTACATCGAATAATCTTCTATGCCTCTATTTTCATAAATTCACTTTGCTATTCTTGATATCTTTTTACGTGACATGATTTTAGCGTTAATCACTCTAGTGTTGCCAACCAAGCTACGATAGATATTCCTCAAAATTCATCAAATTGGATATTTAATTTAGGAGAAAAGAAAAAATAGAAAGCCCTTCATACGTTTGTGGTCATGCCGGACGTATTTATACGTACAACAGTTAAAAAACTGTTATTTAAACAACAAAAGCCTATACCCGAGAACTTCATTGGGAGGGGGATTGGATGATTTTAAGTAATCTTATATGATTACTGTCAATATTGAGAGATTTAATGCATCATATCTAAAGAATTACGATTTATAAATGAGTAAAATTTAATATATAATATTTAACTTATATGTTCCTTCCAAATAAGTTTAAAATTATTTGCATGCACTTATAATTTCATCAATTAGGTTCATTTTGAATTTGAATATTTCAAAACATATGGTAAAGATAAGAGGATCTGGTAAGAATAATAGGATCCTTTTAAGCTTCTATTTTTTTTCCAAACTTAATCTATGTTTTTAAGTTTAATTCCTCTATAAATCCCTATTTTTAAAAAGTGATATATGTTATTTACTTATTATTAATTTAGTTAAGGTTTCAATTTATGGTAATAAATTGATTATCGTAAATGCACTTTATATCAATATATAAACATATTATTGTTAAAATGAAATTATCATTATGATCTTTTATGTATAAAATAAAATTATACTTCATTATTATAAAATTTTATATCTTAAGCACTTTGGACAATTATATTTGAGACGTATTAAATTAGAAGCGTAGAATATTATAATGTATGCCTAACAAAGACTCGAAAATATTTCTTATGGAAAACAAAAAGCATCAACATTTAGTCAATTCCATATTCCAGAATTATTAAATCGAAAATGAATATTCAGGATTATGTAATAATTTAGAACTCATCTTTAAAGTTAAAAATATTGCGATCATAATTTTAAAAAAATCGGATTTGTTATTAACATAGCGTACATGGGTACGAATAATTAAAATAAAAATTTCAATAACTCAAATAATATAGAAAGCATTAATTATGTAACTTTTCTTGATTGTTATAGAAAATATTTAATGGTATCACTAATATTTTCCTACTTTGAAATAACTATACCTTAAAAAGAGGCGGAGAAACTTATTATATATTTGTCCAAATGAAAAACTATCACTAGCATGTTGATAAACTTCTACGAGATATTTTTATCTTAAGAGTAGGGCTGCCTATGTTGGATAAAGAGCTTCTGTCAAAATATCCCGAAGGAAATTTTGAACATACCGTGCGGTTAGCGATAGCTCCTTGGAAAGGAAACCCAGATAGAAGTTAACAAAATCAATAAACATAAGCTGAAGTAAAGTTCCAAAAACAGACATTTTAATAATAATAGTTATAATAACGGTAATAAATTTAATAATAATAATAGTTATAATGCTTACAAATTAAATATTAATAATAATATTCCCAATAATTATAAATCTTTTTAAGCCTAACTTCATATAAAAAAAGTCATATAATTTCGTTGCGCCAAGGCAGACCACATTAGCAAAAAATTGTAGAACTCATGCCTACAGATGATTACTATGTACACCTCACCTGTCATTTCCTAATGAACCAGCCATGCTGTCAGGACTGCGTTCAGTTAATAGAAGTTGCATGGAGACGTATTGGCAAACCATCGCCTGCGTATAATGGGGTATAATAATATCAAAATCAAAGTGTTTGGTAATATATAATATACAGTGAAAGTCGAAGTAAAAATAATTTCTAAATATTCCTGTTAAAGGAAGGAATTCCCTAATTTTTGGATGACTTTTCTTAAAGAATTCGATATAAAGCTTCCGGAAGAAGTTTGAATAAATAATATAAACATGAAGGTTCTCATTTTAAATATTATTGTATCAAATTTCCTCTGGTTTTTTTAAAAAAATTTGGCAAAATAAAACTCCAAAAGCATAGAAACATACAACCGAAAGCATTACCGATAGCTTTACCAGCAAGAAAAGTTCCATTTCTGCTGCGTCAAACCGTTGAAGCTGAGTTGGACAGACTTTTAGACACAGGCATTATCGAAAAGATAAATCCAATAACTCCATTTACTTGGGCTACCCCAACAGTTAATATCTTAAAGAAATCCAGTGCCCTGAGGATATGCTGAGATTTACGTTTAACAATCAACAAATATTTAGCTATAGATAATGATTTACTACCAATTTTCGTCGACTTGACAAATAGGATCACGGATGGTAAAATATTTTTATAGATGGATTATAGAGATATATTTTCATAATTCGGAATTAGTTCAGTAGATTTTGACTCATGTCGGTTATTATCTTTACCTAAGAATCTATTTGAGTCGACTAGTGTTCCAATAATATTTCAACGATGCAAAACCTATTTAAGGGAATTTGTTTCCTCTTGAATCAAGTTTAACAACGTTTAAGTTAAGATCAGTATCAGTAGTGGGTGGGGGGGGGGTCCCTTACAAAAGGGGTGTGTTAATAAATTTTTTACTCTGTTTATATATAATATTCTGGGGGTTAATTACCATCATTATTTAATTCTCATTTATTGAAATAAGCTTTATATACTTTTAATTAGAATTAGTGGTAGCAGAGGTGTTGCCAACTATTTACAAAAAGGGGGTTCCAAAAAGCATTAATTTATCTTTAAAAAGGTGTCTTATAAATTTAACCATTCAATTTATATAAAACTTTCTGGGGGTCTCAACCCCCATATCCCCCTTTTTGCAGGCCTTCGAACCACTTTTTCCCGGCCTTCGACTGCGTTTATTTCTTGCTAATCAAAATAAGATCTAAACAAATGTAAATTCTAACTCAATGCTTTACCCTCATAGTCGATAAAAACCACAAATATTAAAAAAATAAAAAAATTTTTTTAACAAGTTAGTCCTTTAATTTGTCTTTACAGAGTTAAAATGGATAATTTAAAAATGAACATTAAATATGGATAAATGAGCACTACAAAAATCAGTGCAAAAATTAGAATTTTAATGTGTTCTTTCCGGCAATGTGTTACTTTTTTCAACTTTAAATCGTTTTTTGAGGGCGTTTTTTTAATTTAAAATTGTGATTTTACCGACGAAAATGCATTCCAAGCATGTTTACAATACCTATCTTATGAATTGTAGGTAATTTTACCTATAACTTTTGAGTCATTTATAATTTATATAAAAAATATATGAAAATTTTATTTTAAAATTTTAAAAAAATCGCTCAAAAAATGATTTAAAGTTGAAAAAAAATATCACATTGTCGGAAAAAACACAATGACGATAACATATATATAATATACATCTCATTTTTATTTAAGGCGAAAGGAAGAAAAGTATAATAATAATGTCACATAGAAAATGCTACTTATTACATCCAAAAATTTTGTAGAATCACTAGTTGAACATTAATTAAAAAGTGGTGCTAAATTCGAAAAAAGGATGCTTTAAGATCCAAAGCACCTAGCTAATGACGCACTTGAGTAGCATAAAATAATATTATGCTATATTTAATTAAAATAAAAATATCCCTCCTAATATTCTATCCCAATTATATGAAATATATTTAATTGCTATATTTATTTTTTTTAACCTTGACAATGTTAGCTTATTTATCATTACCTTCGTAGATAGAGATACTGATATTAACGTCATTTTTTGGTTAATGTATTGTCAAATTTAATATGAAAATAAATGTAATGAACGAACGTAGTAAAAAAATTTATGATATTATTGTTTGTAAATTTGAAATTTCGCAAATCTTTAATAATATATTTATGAGGGCGTAATATGGGAGGAGGGGTACTTGATATAGTTAGATACAATTGGAATATATGTACCCCTATGCACATTTAGTATTTGCTTCGTTCCTTAATCCCCGATTGAGGAGTCAGTGGTAGCAAAGCTTTTTAAATAGTCATATCCGATCAAAGTTTCGATTGAACAATTAAAAACTTGGGTTATTTGAGTTCTTTTGTGGTTATCAATATACAGGAAGTTTCATAAAATCAACTGAGGATTTTAGTGTAGATAAATAAAGTCGTTTCCCTAAGCGAAGAAACTGATCCATTCGCAAAGTTTTCATCTATTGTAGCTGTGAAAATTCCATATACCTTCAACCAGTACAACGCTATTTTATAACTTACATAATTTACCAACACAACTTCTAAAACTAAAAGTAATAAATTTTCACTACTATTGGCCAACAAAATACATATCTATAAAAAAATAAAGAGTAGTTATAATTATAAAATCTCGTCCATTTTATACTTTTTTTGGGACAAAGAAATCACAAGTTCTACACGTGATATATAAAATCAGGCGACTCTTAATAGATAAAAATTAAACAAAGTAATTAAAAAAATATATATATTTTACGTGAATACATGAGTAAGCAATATAAATTTAAATAATAATATAACAGTAGCTATTTTGACATTAAGCATATCGGTGAGATTCATGCCCAGTAGTTTCTGTTGAAGAATTAACTAGAGGGTTAAGAATACATTTATTTCAAATTATTGGGTTATTGTGCATACATGAACGACTTCTATGAGAAATACGAAAAGGAGAATGAATTTCCTTGAATAGTCTAAATACTGGAGTTTAGAGGGGAAACGCAGAGAGCGTCTTTCGATATCAGGGAGAGTTTTTGGCAACTCATTTGATTAAAGGTATAGTTTTAACTAGATGGTTTTCTTAAATATTTATTCTTTAGGCACATGCGGCTATTGATAATCATATTTGTGCCTATGGAAAATAAACCCTCAAAATATCCCATTTTTCATTTTGCTCTGATTGCAATCTTTATATAATGTTTTTAGAATTTCAGTGATGTCGTTAGAATTTTCTACTTACGTGCTGGGGGAGGGAGGTAATTGATTTCTACTTTTATTTTGTTTTATTGATGATGCCGACGCGTATTTACATTTGGAAAATAACGTGAAATTACGAGAAAAATATGAATGATATGTATTTAAATATTCCTTAATTTTACATAATATCGTCTTTAAACTTTTATACTAAAAAATCCGGACTATTATAATATCAAAGGAAATACTACTAAAATAAAATTTATACAAACTACATTGGGAAATGTTATATTTGACATCATGGGATTATTTAGAGTACTGGACGTGGAGAGGGGACGAAAGTAACCATAAGATTTGATGTGCCAGCTAGCTCTGGGTAAGGAATAGGAGGAGTAGATTGGACCATTGATAACTGTTGATGTTTCAAATAAAAATGCACAATGTCAATTATCCATTATTTTAGAGAGGTCCCGGGATAGATGAGCTTTAAACACTGTTGAGGTAGAGAATCAAAAATAAAAATGGACTTAATGCTCCACACATGTCAATATAGACTCTTTCCTTTATTTTCCAATGTAAGCCAAAGGTTATCACACTATTATGCAATAGTAAAGATGTTCGATTAAACGCACAAATTAATGCAAAAATTAATAATCATTTAAATAATTAAAGTTGACGTAAAATCAGTGGAAAGTAAATAAGTGACTATCCACAAACTATTCCGTCCTCGTATAGATTTTTTTTCCTATTAAGTGTGCTAACATTCTTAGCCAATCATAACATCGAAAACTATGTGGGATCGTTTTGTGTTTTTTTTATCAACAATCCTGTGCTTTAAAATTGGCGCAAACAACCCCCCCCCCCCACTTAATTACACACAAATATCAAATTGGTGTTCAACAATGTGAGGCGACTTAATTGCGATAAAAAGGGGGGTAATTAAAATTAATTATAAATATGTTGCAAACAACAGGAAATATTATTAAATTTTTATGAAAAAAAATCTCTATTACAGTGTTGTGCAGATTAAAACTTATTTGAAAAAATAAAATTATTTGACTGGCAAAAAATTGTTAAAATAACATATCTATATATTCTTATTAATTTTTAAAAGTTAAATAATTTTATTTATAAACGAATTAAAGAATATGGAAATGTTTTAAATTAAATCTGCAAAACTGTCTATAAAATATCATTGATGATCACTCTGAAGTATAAAAAAAGGTTTGCAAAAATCTGTTTACTTGTTATGACAATTTAAATTTAGTAGCTATTTGCCTAGTTAAGTTCTCTAGGGTTAAGCTAAAAGGAGTTATTTAATTTTAGAAAGTGTTGAGTATGGTTCTAACTTAGCATAACCAAGGGTTAAAAAAAAAATTTTATAATTAAAATTAATTTATTTCACATTCTTATCTTATTGATTTTGAATTTTTTTCAAACAAGAAAAAAATGACTCATGTAAATTGTAATTTAAATTTTTTTTTTAAAAAAAATCGATTTTACTTTTACCAATACCAATATATAATTTATTTGTTCAATATCGGCAAAAAAAAATAATCAAAAAAAGATAAATATTATATTACTCATAAAAACGGCCTTGAAATAATTTTTTTTTTTTGCGATAAATAATAAAACGTTTCATTTCTCCTTTTTTTTAAACGAAAAAATAAAAAAAAACTTTACGAAAAATATTTTTTTCAAAAAATAACTTAATTGATTTTTTAAAACAAAAATTGACCAACTCGAAAAACTCTAACGAAAGTGATCTGAAAAGTTTTTAACAAACTCGTAAAAATTTTTGGCACCGTTGTTTATAAATAATTAAATTATGTCTGAATATCGCGGAGACATATCTATTCCCGTCAGGAACGAATCCAGGAGTTATTGGTCTTCCGAGGGCAGGTCCTTGAAAGATAAATTTGCCGAAGAAAGGAGAAAAATGGAAGCCGAAATGGAAAATTTGAAACAAAAATTTCACTTTTCCAAAGATCGTCCAGCCTCCTCCATCGAACGTTCGAATTTCGACAACAGCAGAGATTACCAATCTTCCTCTTACTACGATCAGAGTAGCAGTAGCAATCGAGATAATTATTCTAACAGGAGTCCTCAGAGATACGATACTTCGTATTATCCCGAGAATACATACAGGCAACAAACCGCTTCTTCTACATTGGCGCCTTATCAACCGACCGGCTCCATCCAAGGTTTTGGCAACCAACCAGCCGGCCCCATCCAGGGTTTTGGCAAAAGTCCCGAATGGCGCTATGTCGAAACTGGGCCTGATGGTCGAAAACTGGTTAAACTACAGTTCGATATGATTAATTACCAACCCAACGAGATTCAGGTCTTGGTGGATAACGATTTTCTCAAAATTCGCGCCAAACACGAGGAAGGCGGTCCTAACAGGTATAAATTTAATTTTTTAAAATAACGCAGGTAACCCCTCCTAGACAATGACGCTCCTCATTACCAAAATAAAAATAGGATGCCCCCTCCCCTAAAATTTTAATAATCCCGTTGCATTACAGCCCCCTCCTTTCTTGTTTTGCGAACCCCCCAAAAAATAACTTATTTTTTTAATAATGAAAAAGCGTTCAATATCGTTATATTTTAAATTTCTAAGATCTTGTTACCGGGAGTACAATCGTGAATTTACTCTACCCTCGGTTATCAGGAGCAATCAAATTATATCCCATCTTTCGAGAGATGGCATACTAACCGTAGAAGCCCCGCTTCCCCAAGACTTTGATTACCGCAGAAATGATATGGGGTTCGACCTGAAAGTGCCAATTGAGTATCGACAATAAGGTGATTGGAAAGCTCAAAACGTTTTCTTTATGTTAACTTGTAAATTATAGTAAAGTTTGTATAAAATCTTTTTTTTTGCCCCTCCTTTTTTAAAAAAAATAATATTAAGATTAACTACAAATAACAAACTGTTTTGTTTTAAAAAAAAATTTAAATTTAATAATAAAAAGAAGAAGAAGAAGAAATTTTATTAACCTCGTCGTCGAGAATTATATAAAAAATAAATAAAACTAAAAGTAATATGTGAAATATTGTTTGATAATTTTACACACTACATTACACATATCTTTCTTATGATTTTTTCTTCCTTATTCGGAGTTTCTAAGAATTGATAATTAAATTAGCCATCTTATCACAAACAAAAAAATAAGTTAATTCTAATTTTAGGATTTATATTTTGCGCATTAAATCATAAATAATCCTTATTATTTTCCCCGCGACCTATTCAAAAATTAAATCAAACTTTAGAAAATCATATATATTTATTATCCCCAGAAATCCATTAAATTTATTAATTTCATCCGCTAATTTTTCCAAGTTTTTTTTTTGATTTATTTATTGGAAATTGAAATCAATATATTTTATTTAATCTAATATATATAATTATATAATTAAATAATTAAATAAAATAGAGAGAAAGATATAAAACTATTTTAAAATACATTTTTAGAAACAATGTTTTTTTTAAAAAAAAAATTCTTTCAAAAAATTTTGAGGGATTATTTTTTTTTTGTGATTGATTTTAAGTTTTTTTACTTGACATGTATTATCAAAGAATTTTGGAAATCGATATTCGCATATTTTTCTTACTTTTTTTTGAAAAAAAATTAATTTTTTAAAATCAAGGTTAATATTGAAACTTAATGTTAAAAAAAAAGAAAATTAACACTCTTGTTTAAATTTCAATTAATCACGTGGTATCGACAAGGGCGGGACAAAAGTCTCCGCGACCGCATGGCTATTTATTTGAGCACGCCCAAATCAAGAAAATTAGCCTCCTTTTGTTGTAGCATATTTGAATGTGTTGAGTGCTAAAGACACAATCATGTCTAGCTATCGTTTTGTGAAGCTAATAATAGAATCGTATTTAGGAAAATAATAGTTTATTAAATTATAATTTTTATTTTTAATAAGCTAGATAATATATTCCAATTTTTTAAGAAATTATAATATATTATATATTATTAAAGAATGCAATTCTATATTTATTTCCATTCACCACAACATTATGATATGTTATATTTGAATCTAAGTACTGTCCGGGTATCTAACCCATATGGTAAAATTTTGAGGATCTCCAGGCTGGGATTAAAAGTCTATAAACCCGGGATGAAAAAACTTATGTTCCCAAATGCTACACAGGAGCAATTTCTCTCTTGTCATTTGGTTTTTATTCTTGAATGACAGGTGCAAGCAAGAGTTTTTTTAAAAATCGTTTCAAGGAGACTTTTAGAAATCTCTCGACTCAGCGGAAAAACTTGCGGAATTGGTATGGGAAAATAATTCATTATGATTGAATAATTCAATATTTATTTACGCTTGCCTTTATTTTCCAAAATTATTTAAAAATAACAAAAATTTTTTAGAATCCGGTCCGGGCCGGAAAATTTTCTCAAAATATTTGACCTTTGTAGATCTTTTATTTGAATAGCTAATTTTTTTTTTATAGAAAGGAGGAAGAGGGGGGAGGGGTTTAATATGTGTTTTTTTAAAAAGAAACAAAAACTGTTTTAATATTTCAAGGTGAAATTTTTTTTTTCATTTAATTTTTATTTTTTTCGTAAAATTGGCAAAAAATTTTTTTTAATATTATTTAATCTAAAGGAAATTAATGATTCTCTTTTTAATTTCGATTGTTATATTTTTTAAAAAAATGTTTGCTTTGTCATTTAAATTCCTTATCATCCATCTTAATATGCGCACAAATGGAACGTTTTTCTACGCAGCGTTTCAAAACGCAAATATAACATTTTAAATGCATTCGTTATAAATTGATTTTTTTTGATATATATTTAGACATTTCATATTAAAAAATTAAAAATTTACGGTTCATTTTAAACATAGCTGTGTTTACGTTTTTTATTTGCGCTTTGAAACGGTTGAAACGTTCAATTCGTGCGCACTATGAAGTATTTTTTTTAAACTAATTTTTAAGATTTACAATAAAAAAAAATAAAATGAAAATTTAATGATAAAATTCAAGATTAAATTATAGAATTTATATATAAAACTACCATACCACCCCCACCCCATTTGTGTTTAGAAATTGATAACTCTTTTTTAGACTAATTTTGTCAACAAATATTGATCAATTTTTAAAGCCTAACCCTTCCCACTAGTTCCAAAAAAAAATATCACGTTTTGTTAATGCTCTTGAAATATCCAACAAAACAATTTTAAATGTTTTAAACCCCGAACTAGAACCATTTGAATTTTGGTTTCAATGTTTATTTGATTGAACCCGCCGAAATATTGGTATTGTTAAACGGCTTGATTTTTTAAAAACGGCTACCTCAATATTATAGCCAAAAAAAATATAACGCGAGCCTGTTGATTTCATTCATAAATGGCAGAAAGGTTAGGACATCTATTCACAAAATCTCGAGGCCTCCTAAATTTTATTTTGACTAAATAACATAGAGCCATAAGTAGTGTTATTAAACCCCTCCATTTGAGCTGAATTTTAAAAACGTCTAACTCGTTATTTTATCCCAAAAAATATTACGCAAGTCTGAAGATTTTGATGGTAGATGGCATAAAGTGGGCATTCTCGAGGCTTAGACAATATTTTTTTTTGGCTAAAATATTCAGTTAGCCGTTTTTAAAAATCGACTCAAATCGAGTTATTTAACGACACAAATTATAACTCGTGAATTATTTATTGCATCAAATCATCTTTGGATGTAATTTAAAAAAAGAACACTTTTTTTACGCCTATAAGAGGTAGCGACTGACACGATAACTGTTCGCAACCTCGTTTATTTTTTTAAAAAAAAGCAGTTTTTGTCTAACTAAGAAATAAAAATTATATAATTCTTGCCAATATAAATATAATAAATTTATATTTTTTGGCACAAATTAAAAAATCGTAAAAATTTTTGAACATTTTAAATTATTCGTAGGTATAAAAACAAAATCAGGAAAATTTATAATAATTATTCCTAAGAGGATAATGTCAAATAACACGTATCTAATATATTTATTTCTAGTTTTTAATCCAACTTTTTATATTTACTCTATAATCAATGATAATGTTTTTTTAATAAAAAGAAAATTAAAAACTAGAGCCAAAAAGATTTTAAAAATTGACGAATAATTTATAGATTTTGATTGAGGGGGGTTGACAAATGTGAAACTTTTCGTAAATATCATTTCAAAATTTATAAATTATAAGAAAATTAATTTTTTTAGACGGTTTAGAAATTTCGTTATAATAGTGTTTTATCCAGAGACCTTCATGGACCTTAATTTTTTTTGATCAAATCCGTCCCAGGGGCGCAGTAAAAAAATTTTTAGAACCTTGCCTCAGCCAATATTTAATATTAAAAAAAATTCTCGAGCTCGGCCCAAGCCCATAATAAGTTTAAAGTATTATCCAAAAAATTGATTATGTATTTAATGAAAATAAACATTATTTAAGGTATATTTTAAGGCAATCATTTTGTTTACAATACTGATATTTAACATTATTAAGAAGAAAAAAAATGCAAAACTAAGGCCCAAGCCCATTAAAAGTTAGAAAACCCAGGCTCGGCCCAAGTCTGCTAAAAATATATTATAAATTTTTTTTTGCCTTAATAGATTTTTCATTTCTAATTGTATTAAGGCACTTGGACCAAGATTTGTGCCAAACCCGAATTCATGGTTTGGGTCTTTTTTTCTGAACTCGTACCGTCTAGGGACAGTTTAAACTGAACCGAATCTACATTTTTTTTCTGAAAGGTTACAGCTGTCCCTAATTTAATTACCGTTTAAAAAAAAAATAATTTACCAGTAAATCTTTGATTTAACCGTTTCTTTTTTTTAAAAAGTGTTAAAACTAAAGTATATATTTCATTTTAAACATAATTTATTTAGCTTTTATTGATTTAAATATTGATATGAATGCCCATTTATATATAATAAAATCATGTTTATAATTCTCTTTAGAATTTTAAATTTAAATTGTCGAATGTACATTGTATATTATATAGTCGAATTAAAATTAGAGTATTCTATATAGAGAATTCTATTGAGCTCCTGATATGTATAAAAAAGAAGTCGTTTGAAACCATAATTTTTGCCAATATAAGTGCCTAATGGTGTAATACAAGCAGCAATCGACCCCTCAGTATAAGAATAGGCCTAGACCACACCATTTTTAAAAACTTTTCCAACCTGTTATTCCGAACCTGGCTAAATCATTTTAAGACCCAAATCCCCTCGTGTCATTCTTATCAATAAAATACAACTTTTTATCGCGCAAATTGACCGTTTGGATTTTAAAAAGTAACGCATCCCTTGTTTAAATTGAGGCTGCTGCTTGATTAATATCTTCGATACAAATTTTTAACTAAAGTTAAAAATAATTGGTTTTTGTAAATTACATATTATCGTCTGCCTTTTTTTATTTCATTAATTTTTAATATTATATTTTAAATGGTAAGTAAATTATATTTTTTTATACGCTTTTATATAGTATTGCTAAATGATGAATAAAAAAAAGTATGGAAAAATGGTTTTTAGCGGCAATCGATAATTTGATCAATTTGCACATATATTATTTGAAATGCATATTTTTGCATTTGCAACTCAACGTTTGAAAGGCTCAATTTATGCACATTATTAGGTAGAAATATTTTTGCAGTATTGATTTTTATTTTAGAAAATCCAGCTACAAAATAAAAGATTTGTATAAAAAAATTGATAAATTAATAATTATATATTATTATGTTTGTAGTAATACTATTTTATAATTCAAGTAGTAACTTTCTTGGGATTGAATTTATTATTCCAAATTAATAAATAATTATATACAATGATTATGTTATTGAATTCAAGTATACTTTCATAGCATATAATCTTAATATTGCAACATAATTTAAAAAAATTTTTTTTTTTGGTTTAGCCTAAACATAAACACCACGTTTTTTTGCAATTTTTATAAATATAATTTTTGCGACACAGCGAACCCTATAAATATTAATTTATATAGCAATATAATATAAAATTTTTGTTGAGTTAAAAAATTAAAACGAGAAAATAATATATTTCTTAAAGCAAAAACTCTCAGACAAAATTTATGATTTGGCATCAAATACATAAATTTTTAAATGGGGTAATAGATTTTTTTAATGCTTATACAAGCAAGGGAAATAAATAATAAATCAAATAATTGTTGTAAGAACCCAGTATATTCATTCTTAAAATATAAAAAGAAAGACAGTTTAGGGGCCTTCAACATTTTATTATTAAATCCTATATCCATCAGATAAATAGTAACGTCCCCCGAAAGTGTAAATTTTTCTGTTGAATAACAAAGAACATTACAAGAGAGTTTGGAAATAACATAGGATACCTGTCAACTTGATATCTACTTATATTTGATAAAAAAAGACTTGGTGCCTATTTCTTAATCTTAGGATCAAGATAGAAAGGTAAACTGCAAGAGCTGCTTTCTTTTATAATTACTATTAGAGGGTTGCGGGACAACTTGCGCGAACTATTTCTACAGGCCGGGCAATTATTCCTCAAATTAAAGTTAAGAATTAGGCTAATTTTTTGTCTTTTTTTTCATAAAAAAATTTTCAAATGACCGGTCGCTCACATATGAAGGACTAAATTTTTGAATTATACGCATCACAAATCACATAACAGGTAATAATGTTTGAGATCAAAAACTATAAATCTTACCATCTAAATCATGAAAAATTCCAAACTGTAGACAGAAAAGAAAAATAATAATATTAAAAGCAAAATCCTTGTTACATTATTTTTTGCATTTATCTTGCTATCTTATAAGGGGCTTATTTAAAATTTAGAAAATAATCGAATAAAATTTAATATGAGATCTCTAAAATTATTTATAACCGAAATTAGATCATTTACTCTGGGTTAGATTTATAGTTGGGTAATGGCTATATGTCAGCTAATCCAACTCAATCTTCAAGCGCCTGCGGGAGAAAATACATTAACATTAAAACGTTTTAATTTATTTGAGTTTCTTCCAAATTTGAGCTGCTATCTTTTAAAGAAAAACCTCTAAGCCAAAGTGATAGTTTTCGGCTAAAACCTTGACTTAGCAGGCTAAAAATTGGCTTTAACGATTAATAGTAATTATCCAACTAGCTTAGATCACGAGTCAAGATAAATGGTTATCGATTTTTATTACAATATAAATTAACTATATTTATTATAGGAAGATTAGTTTGAGCATTAAATTAACCATTATTTTTTAATATTTTGTACAAGATTATCTTATTTTTAACACTAATTGTATAAATAAAGGATATATTATTTACAATTCTAAATTCAAATCATTACAAAAAAAAATTATAATTTTGTTGAGGAATTGGGTAAGACGTATAATGCATTATTTAGTATTGTGTACATGACTATCTTATTTTTAACTCGATTGTATAAATAAGGATATAACAATTCTAAATTTCAATAGAAAAAATCATAATTTTGTTGAGGAATTGGGTAAAACGTCTAATTGATAATTTAAAAATTCAAAATTAAGAGAGTATAATCGTTCGTTCAAATTATTAAAAAATGGTCGTAAAGACTTTTTGGGCATTTTTTTATTTGGACATTTTTTGGAGTCATGATTTAATACTTTTATTCTTTTCTTCGAACCATAATTATAACTTTTGTGGGCGGGTAAGAAACCTAAGGATGGCGATTTTCCCCTAGCATCCCCGTAATAGTCTTGGTAAATGCGGACTTGTTTGCGAGGAAGCGGAAAGGGGGGTATATTAATTTCGTGGTCCAGTCCGTGGTCCAAATCGAAGGCTGCGTAAAATGCGAGTTCCTCGGTCTGTATTCGTCGTTTCATTTTCAATATAACGCCTTCGAAAATGGAGAAGAATACGTGATGCCATTCCCTTGGGAATTCTCCATTATGCGTCTCCAGCACTGTTCGAATTACGTCACCCGATAGGATTTCAGACGTATAATTTTTTACGTTATTCGCGAATTCGTTGAAATTTCTCGCACTAGATGTCATAAGGTAATCGGTTATGGTCGGAAGAGTAAATTCGCGAATTATATTTCTGATAGCGAGGTTAGCTTGATTATTAAAAGTTTCTATATTAATAATCGAGTGGGATGAGAATCTAGGATGATGTTTAAAGTCTAAAGGGGGCCATTGAAACGCTTTGATATCGGGACTTATGACTAACGTCTCGATTATGTTAGTTAGGGACGGCAATAATGAAGCGTTAAAATAGGATATAAAGTCGGAGGGGTGCCAAGCATATGTTGGTTTATCTTGAGGTCCACAAAGATCGTTGTTAGATATAAAATTGTATTCGTCGCAAATGGATATCAGTTCCTTAAATGGTGTTCTAGAAATTTTATCGTAAATATATTCTATCAAATTATCCGCCCTCAATTTTTTGCTGATACGAAGACCGAGATCATCGTCCAATTGAGTGTTGAGACATTTCCTAAAAGATTGGATCAAACCGATCTTTAGGTTTTGAAGACCGGGGTCTAATGATCTGATTATTGAATAATGATTTAAATCGGCTCGTACGCTAGATGATTTGATAACGTTAACCAAGCAATTTTTTATCAAGTTATCAAAATTACTGGCTTTTTCTATAAAATCGTAATTCGAATTGTCGGTTACCTTCGATTTTCCATTAACAAGACGGTGATCAAGGTCGTCCAAAATAAGGATTAAGGCGTTCGAGTCTAAAATATTTTTAAGATAAATTTTAGGATTCTCGTGAGATTTTTTTACATTTTCGTTAGCGTTTTTTAAAAAAAATTTGGTAAAAATTTCGAAGTGATCGCGACATGGTCTTCGGGCGGGAGCCAGAAAGATGAAGGCAGAGTTGGTTTGCGTAAGGGTGGATTTGATGATAGGTCTGCTATCCTCATTGTCAACGCAATGCAGACCGACAAAGCTTACGATATAATTTACTCTCAGAAGAGTTTTGATTCCGCGCTGATCAGTTACGATAGATGATATCAAGCCGTTGTAATTAAAGGGATATTTATTATCGCGATCCATGTAAAAGACTCGAGCGTCAACCGAGAAAAAAGGAAATAAGTATCGCGAACAATACATTTCTATCGCCATGTCGTTAAAGGGTATAAAGAGGGTTATCTTGTAATAAACGTCTCGAGAATCCAATGTAGGTGATAAACGGACATCGTCGTTAACGACTTCCGCGTAACATTTATCCGTAGAACATTCCGCCAAAGTGGCGGCATGGGCGTTACGATCGATGGCTGCTTCGTTATAATAATCGTCGATTTTTAAGTTGGTGACGGGAATATAGACGGAAGGAAGAATCATGTTCCTTCTAGGCGCGGCTCGTGTGGGAGATGAAGGGAACCGTTCTAGTATATTAGCTAGGAGTTTGTTTTGCCTATGCTTTTCAACCCATTTTTTAAAATAGAGTTGCTTAACATATTTCTCTCGTTTCGACTTAAATAAATCGAACGTGTCATCATCATTACTATTACTATTGCTACTAACGGTACTTAATTTACTACCAAGTCTCTTACGATTTCTTAGGTTTAAAGAATCCGCTACTTTAATTATTTTTCCGACTAAGGAAGGCGTTCTACTAATTTTTTCCGGTCCTACCTGCAAAGATTTAAGCGTATCTCGGCTAATGACATTAATTAAGACGCAAACGGCGTTAATTAAGAGACTTCTATATAGGTGTATCGCGAGAGAATTTTTTAATTCTTCCTTCAAGTGCGGCTGCTTGGATATCGAAGAAATCACAATACCGTGGTTTTCGATGATGGTTTCTCTGATAAACCCATTTAAAAATTTGGCGCAGATAAGTTTTGAAGCTTTCGAAAAAGTTCTTCGAACGTCGATCAAGGCTCGGGCATAATCGTATAAAACTGAACGAGGAATTTGGGTTAACAATTTAGCTACTATATTTTGACTTATAACTTCGATAATCATATTTCTTTCCATCTTATCCGACTTTGCAGGGGTTTCAAGAAGGGATTGTCCTGCATCAAATCTATGTATTTTAGCCAATTCGGTTCCATTAGCATTGAATGTATGAAAATCACCGCTGATGGATTTGGGAGACGATAAAACGTTGTCACTCTCGAATGGATCGTTTTCTTTCCAATGCTCGGGACTGGAACCGTATTTTCCATTATTTCCCGTCGACATATTCGCTCCATAGTAAAATTCTTCCAAAGGGGGGTAGCCAGTGTAATCCCCCGTCTTTCGGTCGAAAGAAAAGGTGGGCACGTATTCTCTGAGGGCCTTGATATCAAAAGGGTCAGACCCCTGAACGAAATACGCCACGAGGGATAGCTTATTTTCTGGGAGTATAAAAGAATCTAGGTAATTTTCCCGGGCATTTTGGACGGTAGTCTGGCGCTCATCGCGTATGTTATTATAACAAGTTCGTGGCAGCAAAACTACGTTGTCTAGTGAATCGTCGTAACTAAGGAGAGAATTGTCGTCAGAGCCAGCAAAGGGAAAGGTATCCAGAAAAGCTTTGGCATGATCGATGTCTCCGAAAAACAGGAGTCTGGAAAACCATGAGAGGGAAAATAGGCGTAAATTATCGCTATTGATGGTGGCATGATTGTATTGAAGAGATGGGTAACCACGGTAGGCGTTAATCATTTTAGAGACTGCCGATGCTCGCACTCTATAAAAATATCGATGCAGCAGGCAGAGCGTAATAAAATCTGGAATCTGCGAAGAGTCTTTCGGGCGCAAAAGAGTGAAAAATCTAACATAATCTCCGTTACCTGTGTCATTTCAATAAAATATAATGTTTAGAGTTTACTATTGTATATATGTCGTATCGGGATATGGAATTTATATGGTGATTCGAAATATCCCGATTTTAAACTTTCACTGAAAGCGATTTTTAAAATTATCTGATTTGACCGGAAATGTATTTAAGTATATTTAGAGTAACCCATACTGTGAATTTCAAACAATTTATGAGGTGAAATTTAGGACTACTTTTAATTTATAGCAAATTTTATATAAATTTTTCATATAAATTAAAATAATACATAACAATTATTTAAAATTTATAGGGTAGGTACACTATACATGCTGGAATATATTTCTGGGTATAAAAAAAATTTTTAATCGTTCTCGATAAATGATTTAAAATCGGAATCCTATTGGTTTATCCCAACACGACATAATAAATTATATAAGATCAAGAATTGCTATAAAATATGCCGGTAGGAGGAGGGAGGGGAGGGTGGCGTTTTTCCTTGGCAATAAATTCCCGAGTGAGTAAGATTTAAGCCATTTAGCTTACCAAGTGGGCAATTACTTATAAAAACTTTTATAAGAACAGGGTTGAGCAATATCGTTTACACTTATATTTAAAATACTAAATATAAATACTTTTTTTTGTTATTTATATTTTAATTTGGAGAGGTATCTAGAAATCGTATTTTAATTATTAAAAATTAAAAAGTATCTTGTATTTATTGCGATTTGTAAAATGCAAATATTTTTTTAGTAATTCTTAAAAAAAATATATATTATAAATTGCAAAATCCGTAATTTATTTCTTTAAATATAAATTTTGCTATCCGAGTTAGAGATAAGGAATCAAAATGTTATCCGTTTTATCTAATTTTATTAAAAGGGGCAACGTTCATGCCCAAAATGAAACTAAAGAAATAAATATTTTTGAGGTGATATAGAACTTGAAGATATAGATATTAGTTCCAAAGAGTTAAGATATCATGATTGATTATAAAATATTTTCAGAAGATTATCTGATGATCATATTACCGCGCATTCGCCGCGAATTCGTGCTAACTGAGAATGCAGGGTTAGACGGCCAAGTTCTTCAAAATATATTACAAAATCAATAATAAAGTAAAAGTACAATTAAATTTTAAAATTCTATGTCAAAATAAGAAATACATGTAATTTTTTCGATATGATATAATACTTTCTAATAATTTTTTAGAAAATGGTTGATGAAAAAGAAAATTCCGCCAGGCGTGAAATAAGTTTCAATGAATTGAAAGATTTAGATAAATAATAGGTACTATCTAGAATCTTAAAATTTAGGCAATAAAAACAGCTGGTACAATACGCGCTACTATAAAATAAAGAAAAACATAAGCAAGAGAATAAATTTTTTAGTACATAACTTTTTTAACTATATAAGTATTATGTTGACAATATGTAATAAAGATAGTTGGGTATTCAGCTTATGCTTAAACTTAGCTCAGCTAGGGTTATTAAAAAGCCCGATTCGATTTTTAAAAACGAAATTAAGATTTTAGCCAAAATAAAATTATATGGAGATTTTGCTCACAGATGAGACAGAAAAGTTTGGACTTCTATTTACCAAATCTCAAGGCTTACATATTATTATTTGGCTCAAATCTTAAATCGGGCTTTTTAAAAATCCTAATCACCCAAAAAACAATTGGCATTGGCTATTATCCAACTTTAATAAAGAAAAAATCTATTATTTTAAATAAAGGATCCATTGAACCCATATGGTAAGTGAGGTTATATTTTTTATTTTTTGTCTGCTAATCTAACCGTTTAATATAATGTCATTTTTTATATTGGTTTTTATTTAATAAAAACGAAGGAAAACTGTACGTAGACTTTTATGAATCATACGATTGGGGAGGGGGGGGGGCACTAATATAATTAAAATCATGATATTTAAAAATTTACCGTAGGCTTCAAAGATGCGGAAGGCGAAACGCATAGCGGGAGATTCGTAAACGGAGAAAGGAAGCGAAGCCAGATGTGTCACTATATCCCCTTGGCGAGCGTCTAAGTTAGTGAGTACTAGATAAGCCTGAAATTCTGGTTCGTGTTTGGTTACAGGGTTCGCTAAATAAATTTTTTAAAAAAAATTATAGACTCTCCCTGAGCGCGACAAGTAATGACTTTGTGAGTCATATATAAGTGATAGATAGTGGTATTGACTCTAACTGGTGTCGTAGTTCGCAATATTTTTTTCTTTAGTTTATATAAAATTAGTAGAAAGGTCAATCATTTTTAATAATAACTTTGATTTTTTTTCCATAGTTTTTGTTAATTTTTGTGTGATTAAATTTTGAAAATTTATTATTTTTATGCTAAAGAAAAATAAATGAAATTTTTACAATTATTTTATCAAGTTTTTTTTTAATAAAATTTTTCTTCGAAGTTTCTCAAAATAGTGTTAAAGATTACTACTATTCTGATAATTTTGTGTTTAAGAAAGTTATATATTGATCATTGTATGTCTTATATTGTTCGTAGGCTCTTTGATTTTTTTGTAAATTCCCTCATTTTCGGGTTCTTTCGATTTATTGATTTTCTGCAAGTTCCTTTTATTTTATATTTTGGATTTTTGTAAGATTTTTTTTTGGCTTATTTTGTTAGTTAAATAGACCTATGTGCAAATTACGAATCTAATAACGTTTCATGAATCTAATGTTGAATTAAATATACACTATTGAGGTTTTATCTAGACTGAATATTTTTTTATCAACCATATGGTGTTAAACGCAAAAAAATGGATATTTGTTTATGCGGGGTTCCCATTTTGCCAAAATAATAATTTAAATAGGTTATGACTAGGGAAGGTAATATATATTTTAGAATGTCCTGCTAAGCTGCCACATTAACCCAACCCCGGCCCATGATCATCAATAAAAAATATAGACACGGCGCGTTTTTCCGCGAAAATTAATGAATGTTATATTTCTTTCTTATTCCCCCCCCCCAACCCCTTTTAACTTTGATTAAATATCACAATTATAAAATGTTTAAAAAAATCAGGAGGTAATATTTAAACACTTTTTAAAAAATTGGGCCGCGTTCTGTAAAAAGTCTAGATCTAAAAATAATTGCCACCAGAATAAAGGTTATCGGTTCGTAAAAAAACTATTTTTTCCAGGTTTTTAACATTTGATTTTTTTAAAAATCAAATCGCTAAAAATAGGAATTTCTCAAATATAAATGAAATGTTATATCTATAAGGAATATTGTTAGTTTTTGTTCCCCCTCCCACCCTCCCCCATTTCGCTTTTTTCGATCTCATACAAGCTTTTATGTAAACCGCGTAAAGATGACTTGATTTTAGCGAGACGGCATCGAACATCGTAATAGGACTGCTTGAGAGTCTGCAAACATTTAACCAGGTGCTCATCGTTTAGTCGGGCGTCGAATGAGTTAGGATCGGCTTGGCAGAAGAAGTACGAGCAGAATATGTGCCAGCGGGCGCACCTGGGATTTATTTTTATATAAACGTGGAAGTAAAAAATGGGATCATATAATGTGACAATGAGTAACAAAATTTTTTTTAATATAGATTCCTTTAATTTTATCCCTCGTGGCGTTTTTGAACTGATCTTATTTTTTAAAGCATTTTAGTTAATTTGAATAGATTAATTTAGTTCCTATTTTATAATATAAATTTTATTTAGGTTATGGCAACAACACACTTTAAAACCTTGGTTAGGGGACATATTTTATTCCAAATGTTTTTTTTAAAAAAAATAGGACCATTATCTCCTAAAAGCCCTGAATCATAGTAATTATTATACCTAGTCCGAGTCTAGTGTTGTTAAACGGCTAGACTTGAGCCGATTTTTTAAAACGACTAACTCAATGTTTTATTCAGAAGAATATTATGCAAGCCTAAAGATTTTGCTCATAGTTGGAACCCCATAGAAATTAAGGAACTTGGTGAACTAATTGATTCGTTTGTCCAAGCATTTTAAACAAAATTAGGACTAAGGGTATCATATTTATAATATTGGTTAACGTGTCCCTAACTCTACATTCATAATTAGAGGCGCGAATTCGCTGCAACAAAATATGGTGTATTCTTGCATTCTTCGCCGCGAATTCGCGCTTGAATGAGGATTTAGAGATCTACAAAAGCAGGCTCGGCCCAACTCCGGTTCGGACCCAATAAAAATCTTGCCGTATTGGGTTTAAATTTTGAAATAAAATAGATATTTTTTATTTTTTTATGTAAGAAAGAAGGTGCCAATATTTTTTTATTTGTTTGTAGAATAATCAACAAATGTTTTTTTTATTACATTGGGGGGTATATAGAACCGCCTCCCGAAAAAGGTCAAATTTCGATTATAAAACATTTTTATGAAAAAAAGAATGCGACATCATACATATAAGATGGTATAAAACTTATAATAATTATTAGAGGTATGTTTTTTAGATGATAGTTTAAGGCCAACAATTATTTGATATTCGTTTTATTCGCTTCAAAATTTATGAATATGAAAACAGTTATTCGATTTGAATAATAATCTTTGATGAATAAATAACTTCAAATTATTCGTAGGAATTATATTATTATTAATTATGTTGCTCATAAATAATAGAGATCATAGATTTTATCATATAATATAAATGATTAACTAAATAAGGTTGTTAATGTGAGAAATATTTACTTTGTATAATAAGATTGACAAACATAGATGTAGTATTGTTAAACGGCTATGCCGAGTCGAAATAGCTACAACTCGATTTGGGCAGACTCAATGTGCTGCAAAAGTAAACTCGCGAGCCATATTCTTCAGCCGGTTTGCGTGTTTTAACATTTGAGAGCAAATATCTAGGATACCCGCTATAAATCAATAGCATAATTGAGAAAGAAATAAAGAAGATGAAACAAGGATGGTTGTAATCTGTAACGGATAAACTCGCCCAGACTTATTCTTTGACTAAAAAATCCCATATAGAGCCAACTATAGAAACATGGATGAATAATGAATAATATGGGACCATACAGACAATTGGTAAAATACTGAGGTTAATAGTCGGGTTTACTAAAAAGATGAGATACGGAATATAAATATAATAGGAAGTTTATAGGTAGTACCCATAAAAACAAAAATCACGGTAAATACAAGTAGAGCAAGATGGTATGGGTATATACTGAGGAGGCCTGAGAACTATATTGAAAAAAAGGTTGAGTTTAGAAGTGATTGGTAGACCGCAGAGAGGCATCGATAGGCCCATCGCCAAATATAAATTAAATATGAATGAGCTTCCCACCTGCAGAGGTAAAAGCTAATTAAAAAGAAGAGATAAAACATGGCTCTTTATAATTATATTATTTAGATAAAGTAAATAATCCTCTGTATTAGTAAAATTGATTTTTAAAAAACATTGAACAAAAAAAAAAATTTTTTAAAAAGGCCATCTTGCGGAAAAATAATATTATTTATTTTTACTTTTTTTTTAATTAAAAGTTATATGAAAAAATTCTATAATATAATATTGAAGTTAAAATAATTTACAAATGATGTTTTTATAACTGCCCAAACATTTATTTTAATTATTTGTAAAATAATTCCAATAATTATACACAATTAAAATATATTCTAATAAATAAATAATTTAAATAATTCTAATACCACTCATCACAACTGCAAGATTTTTTAGACAAAGCCTTATCTATTTTCTAAACCAATAGTTATTCGGAAAATATTTTAATCTATCCGTAAAATTTTTAATTATTCAGCAAAATATTAATTATCTCCAAAAAATTTGTAAAAAGAATACTTAGTATTGCGTTGCGTGTATCCCTAATTATCTGCTATGAACTCCAAAAATATTCGCGATTCTGAAGGTTCAAAACCTGGTCATGGCACTAGTATTTTATTCCTCATTTTAGCAAGAATAATTGTTTTAATACTCAGTTTATTAGAAAGAATATGTATTTCTTTCTAAATAATGGTAGAATCAAAATCCTTTTAGTTTTTGAAAAATCTATTTATTTTTAAAATCTCAGAAAAATATATACGTTTACGTTTCTAATATTAAAAAGATGCTTGATTGACAGGTAAAATATTATAAAAAACTATATCAACAATCTGCAACAATATGAAGTAAGGGAGTGAAGCAGCGAACAACTAAAAATAAAAAGATCTTTTCGAGATATATACAAAATTTCTAATTAACAATAAGATAAAATATTTTTAAAGATAAAATAGAGGTGAACAATATGTTAAGGTAAATAATTTTAAGTTGTCTTGTTCGTTAAAATATTTAATTTTGAATAATGAAATTAAAATAAAATTTAAATATAAAGAAATTTAAATTTAAAAAAATCTGTCGTAGGAATATTCAACATTAATAAAATTAATTTGCTTTTCAATTAATATAAAACGAGGGAAATTTTCAATGAAATATGTTTAGAAATATATATATATATCAGGGCATAAAGAAATACAAGGAAAAAGTATAAATAAAGATATTATGCATCCAAGGCAGTACAGGACTTAAATTCTATTTAAAATTTTATGTTTTGTTTAAAGATTTAATGAAAAATTTATTTATATTTAAAGGTAGTAAAATTATATAAAAATTTTTTTTTACATTTTAAGAAAAATGTTAAATAAATGAATTAAATATTTATTTATTAGTTTATTCACGATTTATTTTATTAAATAAGAACCCCATAAGATTTCGCTAATCAATTTTACTAATAAGTTTACTAGCATATATTTTATTTTTGATTAAATTTTTTCAATGTCTAACATTTGCTCAAAATTCAAAGACTTTGAAGATTTTTATTTAAAAAAAGATTTCATAGAGGATTCACAAATTCATTTAATACCCAAAATTTTATGAAAGTAAATTTTTTGTTATTTTATTTTTATTTGCTAAAAAAAAATTATCACAAATTTCGAGCGAAATATTTTTGATATTCGAAAAAATATTTCAATTTTGTTGATCTTGGTTTTTTTTAAATATTAATTTAAGAAAATGGCAATTCCATAAAAGAATCTTAGGTCTGGTCATTAATGTGATTTCCGATTTTTCTCTAAATAATTTTATTGTACTAATTTTAATCTTACTTTATAAAATTATTTTGACTTTAAATTTAAATTTTAAAAAAAAATTATTAAAATTTTTTATTCTGTAAATAATCTCAGGGGAATGCGGTTTAAAAGGTTACCTAATCGATTTTGTATGATATATTAAACATTAAAATATTTTTGGGCAAAAAATTACTTTTATCAGATTAAAACTATTATATATAGCGTCTAATTTTTTTAAAGTGTAAAAATCGCTTTTCCAGCCATGCTAATTGTTTAAGAAATTATTTTTAAGGAAAATATTTCTTAAAAAAGTTAATAATTAGAGATCATATTTATTTTGAAATATTAATCTCAAATTTTGCACAGAACATAAGATGAGCCTTTTTTTAAAAAAAATAGATTTTGATGTTTTCGCCATAATTTTCAGTTATTGACTTAGCTATTAATATTAGATTCAATTGGACCTTATTTAATTTTAAATTAAAAACTAATTATTTAATATCAGTAAAAAACAAATAAAGACGATTTTTGGACCCTTTAACCCATTATCTCCGTTAATATAGTGGTGAAAGTGCTAAAATCTAATGTAAACATATATAACCAGCCAACAACTTTTTATCAAAATTGTAAGTGGTAGGACTAAAATCTTAATTTTCTATCTTCATTTGACATGAAATCCTATTATAAAAATTTTGTTTTTAATTAAAGCAAACTCAGTATGATGGTATATTTTTTTTTTGTCATTTCAGTTCAGTAATGATTTCTCATTTTCTTTATTGTTTAAATAATTTCTTGTTTAATATTTTCCAAATTATAAATCGTTGCCACGCCTGAAAGAATAGGGTTTAATATAGTGTTGTTAAACCATCTAACTTTGGCCAGCTCTAAAACAGCTTGGTCAAGTTTTTAGTCTAAAACAATAGTCTCCATCATTGAGTTGAGGCTAAACTTAGACGTTAAAGTCAATTATTTAGGGGATAATCTTGACCACGCCATATTGGAGTTGGTCGACTTAACATCACTGTTTGGAGGAGAAAATCAAATTATAATTCGATTCGTTAATTGAAACGAAGTTTTGCAGTGTGGCCAATGCTATGGCGCTATTCTAAATCATCCTTTACTTTTGTCATTCAAAACTGTCAATGAAATTTGAGTGCAAAGACAACAAATAAGAATATTATCTTGATATAATAACAATTTACATTTCCTATCAAAATTTCATCAATGTTGTCCTAAATGGTGTTGTGAAAAACCTCGATTTTAGATTTCCGAAGAAGATGTCATAAAAGTTTGGCAAAATTTAGACTCTTTAGTTAATATTTCTCATTTTAGCTGCTTTTAAAAATATCATAGTCCTTATAGTTGAACCTATTTTTTATCGATGTTTAAAAAAAATAAATTTCATTTCAGAAAAGGTAGTCATTTGGAAAAATCAGCTGATTTCTATTTTTCCGTGTTGTGAGGCCTAATACTCCTGCCCTGAGTAATCGCGACTAAGTTAGTTATTTTATCATAAATACAAAAAAACCTTTCCAATATGTACACGTCCTCCCCTTCGCCGGATCCGTCTTGTTGTTGAGTCATATCCTTGCGAATAGCACGCGTGCGGCTCCATATGAAATTGTAATAATCCGCGTGTTTTGTGGGGTCAATGAGCACGCGGGGATTTCCAATAACCTGGACATTCCATTATAAAATCATACGAGTTGAGTTAAACATTTCGAGAAAATAGTAAAAATTAACCCATTAATCACCCATGTTTGATTTTTAATATAAACTTTGACGTTATATAATATAGTTCTTTTATTTTATAATTTAAATTAAAAAGGATGAAAAAAATAGTAAAAAGCATATGATCTAAAAAACATTCAGTTGGAAAATTCTTTCCCTTATATAAATGTAAAATCTCCTCTAGAATTATTTCGTATGTTTTTTGATAAAGACATGTATTCACTTATAAAAAATCAAGCTAAATTATATGCTAAACAAAATTAAATCATTACTTTGGCATTCAAGATTTGGATATTTTTATAGGTATTATTTTGTACAGATATCATATTATATTCTTCTCTTAAATAATTTATATTGGCCTCATGATGAAAATGTAGATTCATATTTTATCTCCAAAACTCATCCTACTCCCCACCCAACCCCTACCAATTTAGAATTACCGAAAAAAAATAGGAAACTCAAATCAAAATTAGCAAAAAAAAGTAAAGTCCAAATTAGTTTACACCCTCCAATTTCAATCGATCTTGCGTTAAACACTCGTACATTCTGTTCAAATATATGTTAGAAAGTATTCGTGATATTAGTAACCTATGGGGCTATTCGAATCAGGATTAATCGGGGCAATTAGATTATTCCTAAATACTGTATATTTATTATTTATATTACAATATTTATTCACATAATTTTAATAATATAGAATTAGGATATTTTATTTTATTTCATATTATTTTTAAAATTCAAATGTCATAACTTGTCATTTATATATGAATATTTTATGCATCAAAATATAGAAATATAAATATTAATCTTTTTATTAGAAAATTTAATAAAGCGCTTGATTCTACTCCCCAGCGATGATTATATAGGCTCCAGGATTAAGGCTTGTCAAAAATTTACTTATATTAAAATATATTTTGAGCAAAAAAAGTGTTGATATAAAATTTCTTTGTCAATGTCTAAAGTAAGGATCGTGGGTATCTCATGATATTTTGTAAATTAAAGTATATCGTTTCTGAGACATTTATAATTAGGCCATTTCAATATCAGACAGCCCTAAAAAATTATTTACCATAATTTTATTTTGACATAGAATTCTTAAACCTCGACTGATTTAAAAAATCAGAAAGAAAAAAATATATAATGGCAACCTTAATTTATCCATAAGGCACAATAAACTTTCCAAAAAATCGCTCTAAACTCCTAATATATCAATTTTTACGCAAAAACTAAAGGTCTGGGCAATGTATGGCATCCCTAAAATAAGCCCGAATTTACATTAAAAAGGGAACATTACTAAAGCACCAGTGCATGGGTGCTAACTCGAATAAGCTCTTTATATCTGCCATCGCTGTGCGTCTATATGGAGGAGCAGGAGCTGTATTTATTTTACATAAAAACCGAATGCAAAACCAAAAAAATTCGTGTCACTTGACCACCCAAAGAAATATTCCTTATACATAGTATTCGACCCCATAAAAATATAATTTGTTTTGCAATAATTTTATGATATATTATACTTATCATCACAAAAAGCTAAATAACTTCTTAAATCCTTCAAAAAAATGAGCTATGTTAAGTCGAATGTTGAGAAAGTTTCACTATTCTCATCAAACTCTTTTATCATAGATTCTCTTCATGGCTCAATCATTATTTAAATTAATTATGAAGGAACCATATTGTGCAAATCGTGTGTTAATTACGTCAATATACAAAACATTAATAAATAAAGTGTGTTTGTTATTAATAAAATTTTTTTATTTTATTTGCAAACATAAATTATGGACCTCGCTTATCAAGTAATCCATGGTGAGTCTCAAGACCGGAAATGGTCTCAATTCACTTGGAAGTGGCTCATCTTGGTCTGCGGCCGAACGACTGTATTCCTTGATAGCTTTGTAATGATCTAAAATTCTCCAGTCTTTCTTGTTTTGCAAGAGAGTGCTGGAAGAAATGGACGAGGAGGTAATGCATTTAAGTTCAAAGGGACTGACTTGTTGGCGAGTTTGCCTTAGGTAGCGTTCCTTTTCGGGGCACATGTCCATGCAAGTGGCTCTGACACCTGGGGCATATTTAGATTTGTGTGGAAATCTTCTGAGATACGAATCACGTTTATCAAGTATCTCAAACTTTTCCTGTGCATCCCTAATGTGGAATGGTTCCATATCTATATTTTATATTTTTTTTAAAAAAGTCAGATATTTGGTATAATTTTCACATATTAATTTTATTCCAGTTTGAGTTTAAAAAATAATTTTTAAAATTAAAGATGATTTATTATATGGATTATTTTTATAACATATGTCAATATTATTCGTTAGTTTTTTTTAAAAAAAAAGGAACTTATAATATTAATTAAAAGTTTTAATAAAATTAATTAATGAAATAAAATATGTTATAGGAAGAAATGGAATAAGAGGGTATGGAATATTTTTTTCAAAAAAAATAATTTTTTTAATAAATCAATTCAGCGAGCCGATTTTATGATTACTAATTAAATCGCTAAATATAGATTGAACTTATAGTTCATAAAAAAAATGTTTAAGATATTTTGTCCAACATATAGTTCATATTTATTAATATGATTCGAATCAGATTGGCTATAATTAGTTTACATATTAATGCACATTTTAAAACCTTGCATTAGTTTATTCCATTTCAAATCGATAACAATTCAGATGACCCCTTTCAATTTTTATGAAATTCGATACACAAACTAACAAGGGTAAAAAATACATAATATTTTGTATACTTCGCTGCGAATTAGCGCTAACTGTAAATGAGGGGTAAGGTTTGTATTAACCTATATTTGGGTAAAAGTTCCGCCTCTTAGCTGTTTTACTTTCGGAGATATGAGGAGTAAAACCAAAAAAAATGTTTCGGCTTTCATTTAAAAACCTCATATAAAAAAGTGAGTCGCACCAATTTTAATCAAATATTATTATCATTCTATATGAAAACAAGTAGTGTTGTTAAATAGCCCGATTTGGGTCGATTTTTCAAAACGGCGCATTAAAATTTTAGCTAAAATAATATGATGTAAGCATCGAGATTTGGCAAATAAATGTACAAGCATTTCTGCCAGCTATGAGCAAAATCTTTAGGTATACATAATGTTATTTTAGTTATAATCTTAATCGGGGCCGTTTTTTAAAATCGACCAGAATCGGTCTTTTTAACAACACTAAATACAAGAAATAAGAGATGAAGCCTTTGGGACTAAATCTTTACATTTAAGGTAATATAGTCAATTACTAGCAAAAAATTTGCAATCATTTAAACTATAGATGACGTTTTTATTTAATATTTCATTTGTTAAAATTATTATATTGTTCTTATTATGATATTTTTTGAATAATTATCTAAAAGGTTCTAACATTCTTCAATGTCTGGTTTGTGAACAAGGCTTAGGGATATCATTTATGATTTAAGCCAGGCTGAGCAGCACTAACATAAAAATATAGCATATATTATTATATTAATTAATTTTTATCTATTAACAATCAATAAAAATATTTATAATATAATTTAAGTATTGGAGATCTGCATATTTCATATAATATATACATTTTTACAATTTATATATTTGTTCAGCCCTGTTAAGATTTTATAAAATTTATCAAGCCATTAAGTTCAGATATCTTTAAAGAATATATCAAATACTTTTAGACAAATTTTATTTCCAAAATTCTATAAAATATATTGTATAAGTTGTCACCTGGACCATAATTAATATTTAACCCAACACAGCTTATAGGTGATCTGCATAGATCTCTAATAATTGTAATCTCGGTAACAGAAAGAAAATACCTTAGGTATTTTTCAGAGATTTCACACACAAAGCCTTTTCCACAACTCAGAAAATGATGATAAGAACCTTTTAGAGCATTTATTATTTTTAAAAATTTGATATAGAAACATTAATCACTTATAGGAAGAAAAAAGAATACATAATATATTGTATAAATAAAGAATGTATGATATATACTAGTTTTTAATTTGCATTTAATATTCTGGTAATATTAAATTCTATTAAAATTGGGGCAAACCAGATTCTGTATGAAATTTTTAAATTTTTACAAAAAATTTTTTAAAAGATTTTTTTTTAAATAAAAATATAAAATAGTTTTAATTTGATATTAAATTTATTATCCACAATTTTATAGTTTTAAACAATCATTAAATAAATGAAAACCAATATTAGTAAAAAAAAAGAATAATTTTTCTTATTGACCCTTAATATCTACAAAAATATAAAGGTTAGTAAACTAAGATTTTGCCTATTTATTGACAGCTAACTTGTAATGTTAAAAAGCTCAATTTGGGTCAATTTGAGCTTTTTAACAATCCCATAACTTAGTTTATGTTGTATATTAAATATTATTTAAATCAGAGGTCAATAAAAAATTTATTTTGTTATAAATCCTATGATTTTATTGTATAATTATTAATTTTATAATTATATTAAAATAATTATTCATTTTCAATATAATTGGATTTTCCTCTTAAAATTTACAAACAAATAATATTCAGATATTATTTGTTAAGATTAAAAAAAGGTATAATTGTTTTTAAACAAATGTATTAAGATAAAATAGTTTGATCATTTTACTACTTCAGATATGTCATGGGAAAGTTATTTGTATGATAAAAATTAATAATATTAATAGGAAAATTATACAAATGGTAGCTAGGTAATGCATATAAATTATTATTCATAATATAATTTGGTAAAAAATCAATGTAAGATATTAAACAATCAAATAATAGAGGCATAATTAATATTTGGGAACTATTTTAATATAACTTTAAATGGATTAAAACGAAGTTTAAATATAATTTTTCAAACTTATAACAAAATAAAATATGTGAATAAATAAAGTTAAGAAATAAGGGTACAAAAATATATGCTAAAAGAATTACCTTGAAGTTTTTTATTTAAATTCAGTTATAAACCACTCTTCTAAAGGTGCAAAATGCATCTCCAATAAATATCGTTTTCAAAATTTAAGTTATGGAAGACAAGGGAGATACCTGCCTTCACACGACTACGTATCTTTAATTCCACTGTAATTCCCATTCTATTATATGGCTGTGAAACATGGGAAATAAGCAAAGCTGATAATAGGAAATGTCAAACGTTTATCAACAAGTGTTTAAGGATAATTAACGGCATTTTCTACCCCAGACTAATATCGAACGAAAGGTTATGGAAACAATCAAAACATATTCCTTTCCATATTATACTAAAGAAAAAACGAATTAATTTCTTAGCGCACATCCTGAGACACCCCAACTGCAATTTGGTTCATGATGCTTTAACTTGGCTTTTTAGCTGTAAAGGTAAATCATACAGCAGATACAAAACATTATGGCTCCACCGGGTATTGAAAGACGTTGCTGACCTGAACTTAAACTGGAAACAATTCACTAGATTAAACAAAAATAAAAAGTCTATCAAAAAGCTTCTTAAGGTAAAATCTGGGTACCTGAGATGATATCCCCTATCCGTTATTTCACCCTTACCCACAACTATACCCTTCCTCTCCCTCAGCCACCTCAAGAGTACAAGTAAACTTTTATTTAATAACATATTTTTTATTTTATTAAATGCGAATCTTTAAACATTAACTTAAACCAGCCTTCCCCTATCCAATCATAGTTAGATAAAATTAGGACAGTAGGTATGGGTGTGGGCTGTCTTTTTGGCCCCGTCCCTTTCTCAATCAGCCCATAGACGTTTAAACGATAATCCTTGGACTATTGTGCGTACAAGTACGTACGGCTTGCCCACAAACGTGTAAAGGGTTTCTCATAATTTTCTTCCCCACCTTAATAAATCCAATTAGTGGAAATGAGAAAAACCTAGCGTAGCTCTGTTGTTCCTACAACGTTGAGAGGGCGAATGCGCTTTATCACGTATTATCACGTAAAATAAATAAGTTTTCTCAGGCATAAAATATATATTAAATTCAGGGCTATATTTAGACAGAAATTTTGATTAACAGAAAATGGCAAATAATATATCGAAAAAATGAAATAATTAGCAAAATTTTAAAATAATCATTTTAAAAATATTTTAGGTTTTTAATATGCTAATATAGATGGAAGCTTCGTTGTTATGAACGGCATGTCTGAAGGAATAAAATTATTGAAAATTATTAGATTTTTTATTTAATTAATCATTTGTTCTATTTTTAGTTTGGTAAATCTAAATGGTGGAATTACAATCAATCAATACAACTGCAATTTTTAATTAAATAAAGTTTTGACTAAAATAAAACCTGTATTATCATTAGCCTAGTCAGAAACATTTCATGGGCCTAATGACCAATATTTGCCTTAGCTATATGGTTGATTTCGACGAGAATTATTTCACATATTATATCAATTATTCGCATCAAAAACTTTATGAATGAAATTCTAGTATTTTCTTCAGGAGAGATAGGCTAGCAAGATCTATCTTCAAAAAGACAAGGCGTATCTCAACCTTAAATAATAAAAAATATCTATAGTCTAACCAGTTAGGATAGGACTGATATTCGAGCAGCTGTTTTATAAAATATTTCACACATTCAGTTAAATGAAAAATGTTTTTTCCAAATACAAGGCATATTTTTACCAATTTATAAGAAAAACTCATAAAATATCAATTGTGGGAAGTGGTCCATCGGCTTTCTATACAACACAATATATACTTAAAGTATATAATTAAAATAACATTTTTTATATAGTAGTACTAAAGAATGTAACTAAAATAAATATTGATATGTATGAAAAATTACCTTTTCCATATGGTTTAGTTCGATATGGGGTTGCTCCCGATCATCAATCTGCGAAGGTATTATTTTCATATATTTATAATCTAATTTATTTTTAGAATGTTATCAATAAATTTGATAAATTAATGAAAGATGATAGATTTTCTTTTTTCGGGAATATCTCCATTGGAACAGATATACATATTAAAGAGTTACAAGAAGCATATGATGCTGTTATTTTAGTATTTATTTATTTTTATTTTTTAAAAAAAATAACCATATTAGTGTTACGGTTCTTTTAATAAGCAACATCTTAACATTCCCGGTGAAGTAAATGCTTAATTAAGCTATTATAAGTCTAAATAACAATATAATTTAATTAGAAATTGAAAGGTGTTCACTCTGCCCAGGAATTTGTTGGTTGGTATAATGGTCATCCTGACCATTCTAAAGTAACAAAAATTTTAATTTATACTATATAAAATAAATTTTAAGTTCAAAACTGATTTATCATGTGAAACAGCTGTCATAATTGGGAATGGTAATGTTAGTTTAGATATTGCTCGCATATTATTATCTCCAATTCAATCTCTCAAAGTATTTGAAATTATTTATATTAGAATATTGTAATAGTTATTTTATACTGTTGCATAAATTTTACTAATTGGAAACTCACTAAAAAATTATAAACAATTTTGTAGTTATTCTTGAAAATAATATTCATAAAAACATTAATAAAAAAATATAATATGGAAAATTTCTTAGGTTAAGAGTTATACATGCAGGGAATGTTATTGAATTACCCAATTTTCAAAAATGTATAGCCCAATATTTTAGCCAAAAATATTATGCAAGCCTGAAAATTTTGCTTATAAATGCCAGAAATGTTTGGAAACAAAATCTTGATTTAAAATGACCTTATATATAAATGAATATATCTGAGAATTGCCAGTGATTTTTTTTATATCAATATCTTGGAATAGATTGGCTCGGCACGGATTTGTTTTTTTTTTAATTTTGGCCTGGGTTTAATATTTTTAGGTCCAGCCTGAATTTTTTTAAAACAAAATTTTTGGCCTGCTAGGATATAAAATATATATTTATTTTTAATTTTTATAACTGGGTCTGCACATCTCTAGTAATTTATTCAGGATAGGACCAGCAAAAAATCCTTAAAAACCTTTCTAAAACATGGGCTGATTTTATTAGCCAATACTGAGGCCTTAAAATATTTTTATTTGATTAGTGATAACTTATTTTTAAAGTTTAAATAAGATTTTAAGCTGCCAACGAGTAATTAATTCTACCTATCTTGTTCCAATTCCGAGATACACACATTTTTAAGTAGGCCAAACATTTACATTAAGGTATTTAAGTATTTTAAGACAAATTAGACATATACAATGTTTGTTTCTGGCCTATCCACCTACCAATTTGATTATCCTCTACCATTGTTTTTGAGAGAACAAAAATCACCTGACAACCATGTCATATTCGTTATTAAATTTAGTAATTTTGTTTTGAAGTACTCTTTTTAAAATTTGTTGAAATATATATCTATATGGACATACATGTGTTTTCTACAGATATGAGGATATCCATCGGACTCGAACAATAGCCTTTCGGGATCAGACATTGATTAAGGATCTAAATTTTATGTTTAACCAAATCATACGTTTAACATTTCTCAGACGGGATAAAATTTTATTTTTTTCCGAGTTACTATAAATAAGGGGCTAATCAATATACAAAATTATTTTTAGTAAAATAAAATCGAAAGAAATAAGCCGAATCTTTGAATGATATGTCATTTCAATTACAAATATTTTTTATAAAAGAGTACGGATATATCAGAAATGGCTATTAACGTTCTCGCTAAACATAGACCGCGTCATATTTACGTTTTGGGAAGGAGGGGCCCCCTCGATGCATCATTTACGATTCAAGAATTTAGGAAAATTACGCATATCCCACATTGCAAATTATTGCTGGATCCTTTAGATTTCGACCACATTTTATCGGAAAAATTTGACGATAAAAGTAAAATTTTATTTTGAGAAGTATTTCTTTTGCAACAACAAAAAAGAGGGATTCGCGTTAAGCTTAGCCAATCATTATTTTCAATGTATGTATTAGAAGAATTCCTGATTACAGATAAATGTAATTTTTTTATTCAAACCGACCGAAAAAATACGCCTGAACCGGGCCTGAAAACCTAACCTAGACCTGTAAGCAGCTAGCATTAGTGATGCAAAATGGCTCAATTTGAACCAATTGGTTAATTCATTATTTTAACCAGGTATATTGCCTAAATCTTGAGGTTTCGCTAATGAATGCTCATATATTTGTGCCAGTGGCGTAGCTACGGGGGTGGTTTTCGGGTTTGGACCCCTCCCAGAGCAAAAATTTATTTTTAGATTATACGTTCAAAAGACTTATAAGTGGTGACTTTATATCAAATAAATACCAATAATATTTTTATTTTTCTGGTTTTGATGTTTGTGGAAGGATTTTATATTACTATTAAAATTATTCTGGATAGTATTATTATAAAGATTGAGAATAATCTACTAAATTATTAAACAAATTACTGTTGCATTTAAAAAAATATATTTATTATATATTATCGAAGATATGGTTATGATTGATTTGTAAGATAAACCCGGCCGAAGGCCGGGCAAAAGGGCCGAAGGCCCGTTAAAGGGGGTCTGGGGGCGAAGCCCCTCTTTATATGTATATGGACCCCCTCTGAAGGAAAATTCCTAGCTACGCCACTGATTTGTGCCATCTATGAGCAAATCCTTCAAGCCTGCGTAATATTTTTTGGTTAACATACTAAAGATTTCTCATAACTAGCTTATCAGGTCTCCTTATATAGATATTATAATGCCCTACTTTTTTTAAATAAAAATAATAATTTAATCGTTGTTGTTTTTTTTAGATATAACAAGGCCAAAATTACGAATTAAGGAGTTGTTAATACAACAATTAAAGGAGTGCGTCAAAGAAGATTACATGCCTAAAAACGATGCCACTCAAAAAGTTCTGGAATTTAAGTTCTATCTTAAGCCCGTGCTTATATACCCCAAATCAGAATCTCCTTGCGATAATTCGGAACCAATCGTAGGCGGTATCAAGTTAGCGCCAAACAGAAAATCGATAGTAATAAATATAATTTCTTTCTTAAGATAAGACTGAATCCAATACATCAAAAAATTTAATTTCGAAAATTTTCAAAACTTTATTCAAAGAAAAAACACGTAATAAAGCTCTTTTGTAAATAAAAAAATTATTTAAAGCAAAAACATATTGGTGAATTTTTAAAAAAAATTTTTAAACAGGTTTTAGACTTATGTATCCTAAAAATATAGCATATTTTTCTAAATTTTACAAACATTTTCAATAAATCTTCCCTTAAAAATAGGCAAAATTTTGGCCAAAAATTATTATACAGCCTATAGATTTTGCAGCGAAATCTCTTAACTTGCGTAATATTATTGGCTAAAATTGGCTGAGTCTAGCCGTAAATAACACTATATATTACCCTCCAGATATTTTTCACCGATCCGATCCGATTTTTTTTAATAAATCAATATTTTTTTATACAAAAAATCGAATTATGCATTTAATTTAATTTTTTTTATTTCTATAATTAAGACTATGATTTAAAATAAATTATATTATAATAGATAAAAACAGAATAATACAATTATGTAAAATAAATATACATAACATAAAATAAAATAAAATAACAAAAAAAAAGAAAAGTAAAAGATCGGATCGGATCGGTTTTTTACAGGTATCGGCCATATCCGATATTTTTGGAAAACGCTAAATACCGTTGCCGATACGAGATTTAATATCGGCACAGCCCTACTATATATAATATCCATATGTTTTCTTTACTGGCGTTCAAGTCACGCCATCGGTTTTACATAATATAATTATTGCCTTTTAGGACATATCATAAATAGATCTTTAGGACTTCTTTTTACTTTAAAAAGCTAATAGTAATATTTATAGAAAGAAAGCATTTTAAATTATAGAGTATATTGACTTAAACATATTTTTGCAAAAATTATATCGTGGATCGCGAATTCATAATTATGCTATCTATCATATCTTGATTTACTTGTAGCCGATGCTAGAGCTTGAGCATCTGGGTTGAATCCCCCCCCCTCCATTCATGTTTTTTTATTTAATAAAATCTAAATAATATAATTTTTTTATAGTATTAACCACCAGATGGGAATGGTATTATTTTTTAAAAAATCATTTTCCTGTTAAAATTGATTCGAAGTCAAATTACAACCCTGTAAAAGCTTGACAATCGACAAATCTCGCCCTGTTATTTCTGTAATTTATAAAAAAAGTGAGCTTTTTTGCTTTTTAAAAAGGAAAGAAAGAAAGATTAAATTATACATACAAGACTGATTTCGAACCAAAGGTTTCCGGTTTTGAATATTTGATTCCTATTGCTAAAATTTAAAGATTTTGGTTGATCTAAATTTTGATGCGGTTTTAGTTTATGGATTCAAAAACTCTGGTTAGTAAAGCACAACTCAATTTGAGCCGATTTTTAAAAACGGCTAACTCAATATTTTATCCAATATTGCTTAAACCTCGAGATTTCACTAATAGATATCCCAAACCTTTGTACCATCTGTGACTAAAGCTTCAGGCTTGAATATATTCCTAGATAAAATGTTGAGTTAGCCATTTTTAAAAATCGGCTCAAATCGAGTCGTTTAACAACACTAGTAGAAGCAATCAAAAATATTTTAAACAACCCTTTATGAATAAACGGTACAAATTTTTAAACTCTATATATATATATAAATCATGCACTTCTATTAGAACCTGTTCCAGAACAAGTTCCTGTAAATTTTTTAACCGGCATTTCTATAAATTTTAAAAGAGGGTGTACTACATCCAGTTTCAAACTCATCATCACAAAATAATAAAAAATGTTTATTTTTATTAATGAAAATAAAATCTTTGAAAAAAACACTCTAATTTATAAAAAGATAATAATTGACAGATATCTCGTTAGAAAATTGTATTCCTTTTTTTGGTTCAAACCAAAGCAAATAAATTTTCATGTCTTTTTTTAAAAATAAAATATAGATTGGCGAATCCAATTGTCCCTCCAGTGAAATTGACATAAAATGTGGAATGGTAATTTTATTTATTATCGTTTATGCACGATCCTTTTATTTGATTGTGTTAATTTAGATTATCAAATCTATAGGTTTTAGAGGAAAGGATATCGATGATACGTTAAAACTTGTTGATCCAAACGTAGGCACAATACCTAACATACGTGGAAAAATCAATAATCATCCCGGTAACTGTTTTTAACAGAATAAATTGGGAGTTAGAAAACAACCCTGCCTTCGCTATGCCTATAAATCTGATTTGAGCCGAAATCGTAGGGACTAACCAGAGCAGAGATCTGCAAAGCCTGGCCCATTATTTGAATGTTTGTCCAACCGTCTGGGCCCGATAATTCTTTTTACTAATATCCTATCCCTTAAAAAATTTATTGCATGATATGCATATAACGTAATCTAGTGATTTATTTTCACTCTCTATGAGAAGTTGTAAATTCTGTCAAATATCATTTTAAAGTGTTATTTTCTTTAATTATAAATACCATTTCATTTATTATGCTTCCACAAGATTGCGTTTTAAGAATAGAAAGTCGATGAATTCGAAATCAAATAAATATCACAGAGACCTGCATGCTAGGGGTCTGCAATCGAGTTTTTAGTCCACAAGCCCGCCTGTCCAATATTTTAAAAAATATAACCCGCTCACCCTCACTTTATTCTTAATCTAAATTTTTTTACCCGCTTGCCCATTATTTATTAAAATTTAAATAAACTCATTCTTTCAATTTTTTAAGTATCTAATAAAAAAAAATTTAATTTCAGTGTTACATCCCTTCAAAAAAGTTTTATAATTTAGGGATTTGCTATATTAACAAAAAATATTCCATTTAAATTACGGGTAACGAATTTATTTGATCCAATAAAATATTTATGTAATAATATAAAATTAATATTTATTGATACTAAAAACCTTCCAGCAATGCTAATTCCTTGCTCAGAAGAAGCACTGGTTGCTGGGATTGCATATTTCTAGCTAATCTTGATAGCATTGATACTTTTTCTTGCCGTTTTTAAGTATATCCTCTACTCAAGTGAGTTATTTAAATAAAAATTGATACCTTTAATAATAAATAAATTTAAAAAAGAAGTAATTTAAATTAATTGTTTATAAATTGTAAACTAAACTAAGTAGCTTAAAATCTTAAATTATACAAAAACTTGTTATTTATTTAAATATTTTGATATATTATTAGGTAATGCTCGGCTCTGTACACATCTTTCCATCGTTTGCTCTCTATTTCAAACCTTTTATATATAATTTAATAATCTTTAATTGAATTCTCTTTATTTTTGGGGAAACGGGTAAAATTAGATTTTCATCCACATTTGATGTTATATTATTCCATGCAAATTAAATCCACATCGATATATATTTTTTAAATTAATTTCTTCCGGACAACATCCTCAGTTATCGGTAATTTGATATTAAAGATGTTGAAATTTCAGGGAGGATATTTTTTTTTTATTTGAAATATCAAATAAAAGTTGTAAATTTTTTAACCCGTCCTCCCGTTCTTTAATAATATTTTACGCAAAAATTCGCCCAATGCAGACCTTTACTGCATGTCCGGCCTTGGTAATTTTTTAATATACCCGAGGCAGGCCGGGCCCTATATTTTAAAACCAAATTATTTAAATCGCATTCGCTATAAAAATTAAAAATGAATATAATATATTCTTAAAAATTTTGAAAAAAAATCCAAGCCGGGCCTGGGCAAAAAAAATTTTTTAAGATAAAAATCCGGGCCAGGCGGTTCAAATGGTACCTCTGCAGGTCTCTGAAATATTAGACTAAAATAAAGCGAAGCCGAATTAGCATTAATAAAAGATATAAATTTATGAAACATTAAAAAAAATTATTTTTTATCTTAACTTCTCAAATAAATCTTGATGTGTGGCGCGTCAGTTAAAGTTGAAACCATTTATGCTTTTATTTTATTTACAGAGATTTAATTTAGTTAGACATTAGTTAAATATATGATCATCATTGTTGTTATTGTTATCTCAAAAGAATATCAAATCAAAAATTCAAAATCAGATTGCCAAGGGCACTCCCATTTATTTTTTGCGAATTACCCGAATCCAGTCCTTTATTATTTGTTAGCCACCCATATTGAACCTTTAAACGGGTCGGACTATGAAGATATCTATGTTTATAACTATTATTTTAAACCTTTTTATCGAAACCCTCTAAAATATCTAAAATTCCCAAATATATTGTTGAAAATGTTGTAATTAATGAGAAATTTTTTTAAAAAAGTTTTGCCGGCCCGGCCTGAATCCAAATTTTTTTAAATAGGTTTTGCCAGCCCGGCCCGAACCCGAAATATTTTTTTTAAAAAATTTACCGACCCGACCCGGCACGAATTTATTTAAATATAGAAATTAATTTTTATATTTACTCAAAATAAAAGACATACGTATATGTCGTTTAGTTTCAATAAATAAAATCAAATATTTTTATTTTACATAAAAAATTCAATATAAAATTGATAAATTTAGATATATTTAAAAAAAATTCCAAAGATCGACCCGACCCGGCCCGATTTTTTTTTAAAAATATTAGGCCCGGACCGAACTTGATTATTTTAAATAGAAATATACCCGAGGGCCTAACTTTGCAGATCTCTAGTTGTAATATCAATTTGGTTTGTTATTTTTGCATTGCTTTAACAGAACGTGAAACACAGAATCTAGAACTCGTTTTTTCAAATTTTTAGGAACCGGGAATTAGAACCTTTTTTTCTTTTAGCTCAAGTTCCAAACTCTAATTATAAAATAAAGACTTTGTGAACTGTTATTTTTGGATTTTTTTTTTCAAAAATTTATATGCAAAAAAAAAATAGGATTATATTGTAGTGGTTGGATTAAATGCGGTTCCATAGGGGATATCTCGTCCACAATGTATGACGCTTTTGACACTGGCGAAACTGTCATCAACGATATACGGAAAAATCCAATTTCCAACAAGCTAGGCAGCGATTCAATAATACCCCATTTAGACGCGAAAAGTATAGACGTTTATTTTTACAAACATTATCTATTTGTATGAATCATTTTCGTTATTCATCTTTCGTTCAACGTGCTAAAATCACTTCAGTCTATATTTTTAGGCACTAAATCAATCCTTGCTTATTTTTCTTACGACACACATATTTCTGACTATTCCGGTTTCCGTTCTTATCAATAGTCCCTTGCTTTCATTCCCAGTCACTGTAGAATATATAGCATCTCACTAGAAGTAACTAGTTACTTGGCTAAAAAATAACTGTAACTAGTTATATTTAAATTGTAACTAGTTAAAATTTTGAAATGCGCAGTACTAGTTACTTTTAAAGTTGTGATAAATTTTTTAAATTAATTTATTTTTTAAATTAATTTATTAATTTAAATTTTGTGAAAATGTCTGATTGTTCCCAACAATAACACAAATACTTATATGTATGGCAGATGTGCAAGGATTAAAATATTGTCAACCTCTAAAGGATACTATATTAGCTAGTATTGAAAAAAGGTAACTAAAATCAAATAATTATTTATAAATTAATAATAACATGTTATTGGTTTAATAATCTTTATGATAACAACATCATTGCTGCAATTCTTCACCCTTTATTTAAAACTGACTGGCCTTGGATTAGGCAAGAAAGGAATAAAGCAAAAAAGGAGGAAATTATAAATTTAATAAATACCTTAATACCTCAAAGTGAATCCCAGACGAATGAATCATGCTCAAAACCAACATCACTTGATGTAGTTGGATTTTTTGACCTAAAGCGCCAAAATATTCTGGATAATGAACTTATAGAAAACTTTATCAAATCTAATAACAACACTTTTTCTTTATATAACGATTTTCCAAATTTAAAATTACTCTTTATTAAATATAATGTTGTTTTAACATCAAGTGCTCCCGTAGAGCGCTTATTCAGTCTAGGTAAGCTCATTTTTGGAGATAAACGAGCACGTCTCCTAGATAATAACTTTGAAATTAATTTGTTGTTAAAAGCAAATAAACATTTATTAGATTCTAATTTTTATGAAAAATAAATGTTTTTTTTCAATGCAAATATATATTTTTATATTGGATGTAAATATTCAATTTTGCGATATTTTTTTATATAAATAAATTGTATATTATTTTAAATAACTGATTATACTTTGTTTATCCTAATTTTTTTTATATTAAATAAATGCATTCAATAAATAAATAATGCGCATATGAAGGATGTATAAAGTAAGTAACTAATTACTTTTGAAAATAACTGTAACTAATAACTAGTTACTTTTGTAAAAATGTAACTAGTAACTCTTAAAAGTCCTAAATAAAATCTTCACAATATTATTTACCCATTATAATTATGGCTTGTGAATTAACTTATAAAGGTGGACTTGTTTCAATTAGGGATGTCTTTTTGTTAGGGCCAACATATTAAGCCATAGAATTTTGTATACTGCTTTATTCTACTCAATATAGAATTAATAATCAGGAAGAATATTATAGGGCAGAAAATTGAGCATCCAATTTGTGAACTATTATTGATTCTTTTAAATTAAAATTAGGGTCACCATATTTATATTTTTTTTAATTTATTAGATATCAAGTACTATACATCTAAAGATTGGACTAAATTTGATCAAATGGAAAAGTCAATAGGTCTATCAAAAAACAAATTAAGAGAAAAATTGATCAACATTAATGAATATGAAAAATGATATGAATGTGCTGTCTATAGAATTATAAAATACATTTATTATATTTATATAAGTAATATGTACAAATAAAAATACCCTTCAATAGATTGGATATTATAAATAATCAAAGATATAAAATATAATGTAATAACAAGTGTAATGTACATAAAATAGCTAAGAAAAATTATTCTAAGATTTATACCAATAACTATTAAAAAATACAATATTTATTAGCAAAATAATTTTTTAGTATCTTCTTCCCCCATCACCTCCTCTTCTATTTACTCTTCTATCATAGTAGGAAGGTCTATCTTCATACCTTCTCTTCAGACTACCTGAATCTCCTCCGATAGTTGAATTATAGCCTCTATTTGGAGTTCCAGGGTTAAAGCCTGAAAGTAAATTTTGCTGTGTTTGTTGCTGCTGGCTTTATTATGTTAATTATAATGCCAATAAAATAATATAGATTTGATAAATTAAGATAGGATAAATAAAATAAACTAAGTAATTAAGGTTTTAGATTAAAAGGATCAAAACCTTAATAGCTGACTAACACCAACCAACAAATTCATAGCAGCTTGAGGATTGACACGATTAATTAGAGATTGGTTCATTGAATTGTTAGGCCCCGAATTCCTACAAATTATCAATAGTAACAATATGAGTTTCATAATATAAAAAAGATATTTATTTCTTACCAGTCTTTTCTATAATTATTGTATGGATTTCGGTTAAAATCTCGATTATTCTTGATAAATTATAGAAAAAATATACAATAAAAAGGTGAAATTGCAAAAATAGTTTCTAAAAAATGCAATTATTTAATAATATAATCAACTAACCCGTCTATCATATTTGTCATGATCATAATCACGTTTGAAATGTTTTTTGGGCCTATCGTCATAATCTTTAAAAATATAAATAGTCAAAGAATTATCTAAATATGTTACTTCTGTTCCTACTTTTTTTGGATGAATCATTTTTACCATGAGACCTCTTGTCCTTAGATCTTGAGCGTGACTTATTCTTTTCTTTTCTGCCTTTAAATTTTAGAAAATTTGAAAGTTTATTAATTAATTACATTTAAATGTAAAAACAAAATTTTGACTTTATAATACCTAGCTCTTATATTAAAAATATTCAACATAAGAATAATTTTTAGTAAATAGTTTTAATTTTAAATGACTAAGATAATTTAAAACTTTCTGCTGCAGGTAGTAATTTCAATTGTCTGGTGGCTTCACCATCATCAATACTAACACCAGCATATGTTTCCAAAGCTTTTTTAGCTTCCTCCTCATTCTCAAATTCAAGATAGGCATGACTAAAGTGATTATTTTAAAATATAATAATTTAATACAAAAATATATAAATTAGAAAATATTTGTTTGAATAAATATATGTATTAAAGTAAAAAAGTTTTGTATCTATTATTATTATAAGAATCATCTAATTAACTGTTAAAAATTGTAATTATATTCCCCCCTAAAACAAAATAAACAAGCAGAAACTATGAGAAAAGATACAATATAATTTTTTATAGATAAATTATTCAAGTTCATAATAGTTCCAATTCATCTTGATATAATAGTTTTTTTGATTTGAGCTCTTTATGAAGAAGATCTCGTAGATGCACATTAGAAATGATAATGCAATGTTGTATTTGTAAGTTTGTGTGTACCCCTTGGGTTTTCCTGTATTATCTAAAGGCATATCAATTTCTTTAGCTTCAACAAAAATGACAGTCAACATTTCTTTCGTAGCAGAAGTGGGAAGATTTCCAATATAAATCGTTTTAAGGTCTTTAGCTAATTATTTATAAAGCGAAAATTTGATATACATACAACAATTATAAAATAGGTTTTTGCTTTCATAAATATAAACTGTTTTTGATGGATAATCTTATTAGTTAGAGTTTATAGTCAGTATCTGCAAATCATTTTAAAATGATATTGAAGTGACTGTCATTTTATATATCGTTAACATAAAAGTTTTCAGTTTGAAGTGGCTATTATTTTAAAAAAATATTTATAATTAAGTTAAATATATATGTTATGCAGGTTTCCTTACGATCTGGCTCCGTTGGTTTTTCTATATAAAAAATATGTGAAAATTAGTTAAAATTACTATAAATTTTAAATATATATTAAATAATTACCATCTAACTCATCGAGAGAATGTCGAACATCAACCTCTTTTTCATTGATTACAACACCTTGCAATTTACCTATTGCTTCTTTCGCATCTTCCACAGTGGCAAATTTAATGTCAGCATAGCTAAAAAAACATATAAGCAAATTTAATAAAATAAGAAGTGAAAGATCAAAATCTCACATAAAATTTTAATTAATACAGATATATATAAGTTTTTTAATTATATCTAGTATAATTTTGCATAAGAATATTGATTGATATTTTATTTTAAAAATATTGTTTATTTAGAAAAAATATGTTACAAGATGTTTTTCTCTTCATTTCTACAAATATATTATTTATTAATTTTAATTATACAATAAAATAGTTTGCACTTTTTTGCAATTCAAATTGCATAAGTAAAATGTTGACCTTTTCAAAAACAAATTATCGAATGAAATATTTGCATTTAATTTTGTTACAAATTCATTAATTTACTATTTATATTTATTATTCTATTTTTATTAATAAGCCTAGTATCAATAAATGAAATTAATTTTATCTTAATCCATATTCTCATAAAAAATTATTTTTATATATACCCTGTTTTTTTGGTTGATGGTGAATGATCACGAGTGAATCTCAGAGTGTATTGTTCAGATTTGGCAAGAAACTCCCTGATATCATCATTCAGATCATCACATAAATTCCTAATATTTACAGTTCTTCTCTTAACATCTAATATAAAATAAGATATAATTAATTCATTTTTATTGTTTCTATATACCTTTTCGATAAGTGTGAATATCCATACGATCTTTGGACTTTTTTTCTTTAGAATCTATGCAAAATATAAATTATAATAATTTAATTAAATAAAATATCAGAGCTTCTTAGAAAAATAATCATTTATATCACATTCAGGTTTCATCATTTAAAAAGCATTTAAACCTCTTTTTTTATCTTCATTTAAACTTTTTTCTTCTTGTGCATCATGATCTAGCACAATTATTAATTAACACATAGATATATCAAAAATATTTTATATAAACCTTCTTGATTGTTTTCATCGCCTTTAATATCTACTGAATTTTCAGTTATATTAATGTCCTCACTATTTTCAACTATATTATCTTCCAGTTTAATCTCGTTTTCATTGAATCCATCTTCTTATTTTAAACTTGACTGAAGAAATAAAATCAATAATTACTTATATCTTCAACTATTTCCTCAAGATCATTTTCCAACAATATGTCCTCATTTAAGTCAATTATGTTATTTATATCTTCCATTTTACCATTCTAAATTTAGGTTATATATTAAGAAATGGAAATCTTAAATACTTGAAGGAATTGCATATTTTCATTTTCGGATATATTTACAGCCATTGATTCATCATTCATTATTATATTTTCAGGAGTATGTATACCATTACTTTCAAAGGTTATTGAAGTTTCACATATAGTTTCGCTTGTTTCTTCTCTAAGTACATGCATGTCGGTTAAACTTTGTGAACTATCTATTTCCTTATTCTCTAAATAAATAAATTATTTATACTATTGTATATTCATTTTACCCGTAGATTTTAATCTACATATAAGTTCAGATTTACGTCCTGATGTTGGCATTCCCCTCGATACCAATGCTGATTTTAAATCTGGTACTGTTAATTTCTCCCAATCCATAATATTTTGATTTTCTTCAGACACTACAAAATGAAATAAGTTTATAGAATTATTTAGCCAAGTAAACTTTTAGATTTTGGAAACAATATGGAAGATGTTTATAATATAAAAACTTAACGTGTGTGAAATATTTAAAGAAAATAATTTAATTTGAATAATTATATTTAAGCAAACTATTATACCTAATTTTTTAACACAGTCTTTATTAAAAGTAGAAAAAATATGATAATAATCAAAATATATTCAGTCAATATATATATATATAATCATAAGAATTAAAATTAACAATAATAATATAATATAAAAAAATGAAAGTTATATTTCGTTTAAGAATTTTTTAAAAATAATAATTAAATAAGTGAAAAATGAAATATCTTTAAGTTAAGCAAAAAAAATAAAATGAAATACCTTTAAGTTAAATAAAAATATTTGAATATAATATGAAATAAAGTATAAAAATGAAATTTATTATATCTAAAGATCAAAATAAAATATAAAATATTTTAAAAGATAAATCAAAATTTTGAATAATAAAAATAAGTAACTCTAGCAAATAATATTCATTGCTTATTTCATTATTATTTTTTAAGAAAAAACACTATGTAATTATTCAGAAGATGACTGGTTGGTTAATTATATAAATTTATTAGGCTTATGCACTTTCTTAATCTTTTAGTTTAATATTATTAAATTAAATAACTCTATGTATATTATATAATTTCTTTTAATTCACATCACAGTATGTGTATTGTTTTAGTATTGCTAAAATAGCTGAGCTTACACTAAAAAGACGTTTAAATCATAAGTTAAAAAAACTGGTAAAATAAAATATAGCTAAATATTTATAATCTATTAATAAAATTACAATTATGCAATTATAATATACTGGGATAAACATCGGCACCTATCAATAGAAAATATTTTATTTTTGACATTTATTTTTTACCTTTTTGAGGGAAGGGGTGGGGGATTAGAGGGATAAGTTTTTACAATCGGTTTGCCATTCGATGTAATCCAGGAAATTTTATCATTTATGGCTTTTTGAGTCGCTTAGTATACTCTTCAAACAACTCCATCTAAACGATGACAAAAAAGTGATTAGAAAAGGACAATATATGTATAAAATGAAAAGCACTATGACTAACAACGCGAGAATGTTAACATTTTCACTTTTCAAATTAAATTTTTTAGATTTATACTTCGAGATTTTGCCTTTAACATATAATGATAAATCACTGATCCCAAAGAAAGAGAGATTTGGTTGAATTCCCAGCTAAATGAATTAATAACTCTTTCAAACACGACCATTTGTAAAAATATTAATATTTTATTATAAATGAATAGATATCCTTTGTAAGGGATAATGAAAACATAAATTCAATTGCAAAGGTTTATATTTCACATCATATAATTATACTATTTATATTATTGGATAATTCCTAGTAAATGTAGTAAATATCAAAAAAGGCATACTTAATATAAGGAAGAGAAACTAATTTAATAGATGTTGAACAAATTATAAATTTTTATAATATTTATTGAATTTAGAAATGATTAATGCTGAAATTAAAATGAATGTCAACAACAAATATGTCACTTTTATTTAAATTTCTTTGATCTTATACAACTATTTAAATAGTATATCAGAGACCTGCAGAAGTACCATCTGCACGGCACGGGTTTTTTTTAAAAAAAAATCGTTATTTTTTAAACTTTTTTATACAAATGGGTTATAATTTAAATTATTAAAATAAATTTAAAATTTCAATGAAGATGTACCATAGAAAAGTGACATTGTCATAATCGTTATTATTTAACTTTTAAAATTTTGACGCACAAGCGTAAAAATATTTATTTTAAACATGTTAAATTAAAATTTCAATAAAGATGTACACTAGAAAGGTGACAATCGTCATAATAGTTATTATTTACTGTTAAATTTTTTAAAAAAAAGGATAAGAATATAAATTGTAAACATGTTAAAATAAAAATTCAATGAAGGTGTATCATAGGAAAGTGACGGTCATAATCGTTATTTTTTAACTTTTTTTGATGCAAATGGGTTAATATTATATTATTAACATGTAAAATTAAAATTTCAATTAAGATTTACAATAGATAAGTAAAAATTGTCATAATCATTATTATTTAACTTTTTTGATGCAAATGGGTTATAACATGTAAATTTAGTGATAAACCTTATTTTTATAAAAAAATTTTTTTGACGCAAATAGGTAAAAATTTATATTATTAACATAAATTAAAATCAATAAAGATGTACCATAAAAAAGTTACAATGGTCATAATCCTTATTTTATACCTTTTTGAACTATTTTAGATATAACATAGAAAACTGACCCATATATAATATTTTTAAATTTTTTAAAATTTAAACAAGGATATAACCAATGACATATATATGTCATTGTATATAACATAGAAATTTTGACAATTATTGATTATTTAAAAATTATTGAATATATATTTATTGTTAACCAAGTTTGTAGTCAGAACGGTTCCACAATTTACGTTTCTTTTTATTTGTCATGGTTATCTCTAGTGAATGATCAATTATTTAATAACTTATAATAATTCTAAAATCTAAAACATATTATGGTTTCAGTTAGCTTCTGTTAGATTCAATTGGTTTCTAAGTTTACCATTAACTTCTCTGTTATAAATTTTATTCATCGCCTTGAAATATCTATAATAAATATTTATTGATATCTTATCTACTATACTATGAATGCTACCTGAGATCTAACTGAGCTACCATAAAATATTTCTTTCTTTACAACTTTGATTTTAATAACTTTGAAAATTTTTCTTTTCCAAAGTAATTTTTGTTTAAACGATCTATTTATTTTTGGAATTTTGGCATTAGAATGCAGTTGATACCATTCATTGTCTCCTTGTTACCATTGATTGCATTAGACTTAATAATTAGGCCTAGTCCAACTTTGTTTTCACTCTTCAGCCTAACGTAATATATGTTTGAACACCATTGTAGAAGATAAAATGTTGTGTTTAAATAAAAAAAAGATAATAGATTAAACAATGAAGGGTGTGAAGATTGAAACAATAACATAATATATGATTTCCTCTATTTATCTCCTTAAATTATAAAATAAAAAATTATAAAAAATATATTTATTAACATTATAAAAAGATTATGGTAAAAAATTAAAATAAACTAAAAGTAATACAAATTTTTCCTCACAAAAAATTGACCAGTAAAAATAAACAATCTGTTCCTTTTCTTTTAAAATTAACATCTTCGAAATATACCATTTACATAGTCTATCTTAAAACATTTGTTTTTGTAAAGGCATGAATATCACAACACAGAAAAAACATAAACGTGTGGAAATTATTCGTAGATATGAAAAGCATCAAGGATAACATCAAGAAAGAATAAAATGGTATATACACTGAATGATGATTATTACATCAAATATTAAAATTAAATTACCAGAACTTGAAACTATTAAAATTTGTGAATATCTATTATAAATTATCAAAAAACTTTAGTGATTAATAAATTAAATGAAGATTAAATTAATACACTTATAATAAAATAGGATGAAACTAAATACAATACTATAATATTTCAAAGGTGGCAAAATTAAAAACATGTCTAAAGAACAAAATATCTAAGAATAAAGGTGAAAAGTATTAAATTAATGAAATCAATTATATTGTAACGAGATTTTCATAAAAAAAATAAGGGATAATATAATAAATTTAGCATTAGTAAACTCGAAGAAATTAAAGAAAATTTATTTATTAATAAAATTTTAAAGATTGTAAAATATAAATTACGTCAAAAGCATTATGTATTATAGGAATAAAATTATTATAAATATAATAAAAGACTATATAAATTTAAAACATGTAAATTTACAAGAGATGTGGAAAATATGACAAGAAAATTATTTTTTAAATACTTAAAGCTAATAGAATTATTTAATGTAAAAAGCGTTGATAAAATAAAGGAAAGTGATAATTATAAAGTTATATTTACGTTGAAAAATAGAGACACAAAATTTAAATTTTCTAAAGAGAGAGGTGGAGTACATAAAAAAAAATATTATGAAATAGATTCTCGTTTAAAGTGAAATAATTGACATATTTGAAAGAACGCGCAATAATAAAAATATAAAAACATGACCAACAATATAACGCAAATTTAATTCGTCGTATTCTGCGATTCATTTATTTATTTTAAATATTCGATTATTCGTATCATTTTATAACAATTCATCTAATTTGTTCTTATTTCAATTTTTTTATTCGCAATAAACTAAAAATAATAATGATAAATTACCATGATAATTACAACATCAAATGATAACGAAAACAAGCACACGAGATGATGAAGACAAGTTGACGATGACGAGAAACAACAAGATGGACAAACAGGACAACAATCGAAAAGCTTACAATTTAATAAGACAAATGAGTGAATGTTAAGTTTTATGCCTCATGGCGTGATGTTATATTATAGGAATTAATAAATTAAAATATTATATATTTTGGTTATTGAATAGTATTATGTTTTAATTTATGTAACGCGCATTCATTTAATTCAGTTTATTCAAATTATATTTTTATTTTAGTACATTTTGTTTTATAACTTAACCTTTTTATATTATATTCTAATTTTAGTTTGTAAAAAATATATAAATACAAGATTAAAAAAGTAATAAAATGAACATTTTAAAACATTCTTTATTTTAGTCTTCCGAGAACTTATTTCTTCATGGTGCACCGGGTCTGGGTGGTGGACTTGAGTAAGATGACCAATACCTAACCTAATGAGATGACTAATACCTAACCTAATGAGATGACCAATACCTAACCTAATGAGATGACCAATACCTAACCTAATGAGATGACCAATACCTAATCTAATGTGATGACCAATGCCTAACCTAATGAGATGACCAATGCCTAACCTAATGAGATGACCAATGACTAACCTAATGAGATGACCAATGACTAACCTAATGAGATGACCAAGAACCAATATGGAAGTTGGATGATGGTTATGAATTCTATATGGTTTTCCAAGCACGTTCTTTCACGCCAAAAGCTTCTTTCTTCATGGTGCCCCGGCTCTGGGTAGTGGACTGGACCTAATGTGACGACCTAGAAAGAACTGATATTGAAGTTGGACGATAGGCTATGAATTCTATATAGTGAAACCAATGATGATTTACTAATAATTCTAAATCCACTTAAGAAGAAAAGTTATTATAAATTAAAATTATATGCCGAGATTATGGTATAAATTAACTTATTAAAATAACTTAAATGCAAATCAATCATAATGGACATATTTGAATACATAAAAAGCCTTAAAAAATATTTACTTATAATGAAATAATAGTTGAATTTCTTAGTAAAATGCCTATTGATATTTTTCATATTTTTGATTTCTTGAATTATGACCAATTGTGGAAAATAACTGAATTACCTAAAGATGAATTCTTAGGTATAATTAAAAAATATTACAAAGATAAACCATTAAAAAAAATAAAACTATAATTTTAAGTAATTGAAACATATAAATTTAAAGATATAAATTGTATGATTGATTTAAAAAATTATAAAATCAATATAACTATTATAAGTAATACTTAATGTGATAAAAAGTTTTTGAAATTTAAAGCCTTGAAGACAAATAAGAGAAGTTATGTAAAAACTAAACATCTTCATTTTAGAAAAATATTTAAAAGATGTGATGAAGAGATCATTTTCTAAAAATTATTTTATGAAGAATTATTATTAAAAAAAAACACTTGAATTAAAACTAGGGTGTGAAATTTAAACTTTTTTTTAAAAGAGAGGGAAATGTGCATAATATTTATTTGCATAAATATTAATATATAAATAAAAATAAATTTAAACATTAAAAAGCAAAAAAATTAATTAAACACTAAAACGCGAAAAATAAATTAACACTAAAACGCAAAAAATTAAAACGCTAAAAATATTATATAACAATCTTATTGATTTATCATTCTTCATTCATTCTTATTTCCAACTTGGTGAACTATTATTTCTCATTATTCGTAATTTATTAATGATATAACAATTTTGAAAAATGATAATAATAACAACAGAGTATACTACCAAGCAAGCTATATGACAAAATCATGATTTATGGAGACAACTTACGATAAGGATATCAAGATTACGATTTTCACAAACCAACGATTGGGACAAGCCAACGATTACAATGACTTATGAAACAACTTGATAAACAAAACGATAAACCACTTGGACAACAAACTCTCTTCTTAGATAAAATTATGGGAAGGCTTTTTTAGAAGAGGGAGAATGTTATATTATAGGAATTAATAAATTAAAATATTATATATTTTGAAATTTATATAACGCGCATTCATTTAATTCTTTTTATACAAATAATATTTTTATTTTAGTTTTACTTTTCGTTTTATAACTTAACCTTTTAATATTATATTCTAATTTTAGTTTATAAAAAATATATAAATACAAGATTAAAAGTAATAAAATGAACATTTTAAAACATTCTTTATTTTAGTGTTCCGAGGACTTCTTCTTCACGTGATTTAAAACAATTTAGTTTTATTCATATTTTATCGCGTTACAATTATCACTTTTTTAATTATTTTATTACTTACTTAAACTCAGTGTAATCGCTTAAATTACATTTAATTTTTTTTTATTTTCGTTTTGCATAATTTAAAATGATTGATAATTTATTTATTTAAACATATTTGAATTGTTGACAAAAAGAGATTTATTTATAAAGACAATCATGTATTATTTATGATAGAGTGATATATAATATATATATTGAAACATGATTTAATAAAGTTGTAGTTATATATTTAAAATCTGGCTTGATGACAATTATAGAATGTGTTAAATACATTATTCTCTAACCACCTCACAATTTTCTATATATATATGTTACTCTAAATTAGCTGAAATTTAAAGGCTAGGACATAATGGAATACATTTTTCGGATCTTTAAATTTTAAAAAATAAGCTTTAAAATTTTAAAAATAACATAGCCCGAACAAGAACATTGTCACTAACTACATTCATGCACTTAAAACATTCGACTAGAATTTATTAACTATATTAAAATTGAAAATTTTTATGAAAATGTTATGAATTCGAAAGGTTAGGTTTTTACGGTATAAAAATAGAATTGAAAATTCAATGGAACAATATATAGTTTAACTTTATGTAAACTAGAGATGAAATGCGATCGACAAATTTATTAACATGACAACAATCAGTAGCGTTACTGGGGAAGGGGGGGGGTGAGCGCGCAGGGGCTTAAGCCCCCTGAAAATTTTAAAGAGCCCTCTTAAAATTTTGAATTTTTTAATAAAATAATAAATTTTAGATAATTTTGGCTAAAAAAAGTAATTTTGAAAATAATGGGAAATTTTTTTCCCCTTATGATTGTAAAAGGTAGTGACGTCCCTGACAACAATACTTTCAATTTATTCATTACAAATATCCACACAAATAGAATTTACTTATTTAATAAAGATATTTAAAATTAAAATCAGGCTTTGCTCTACTATGTAAAGTAATTAAATATATGTACAATTATCGGGTATGTGCATTCTCTTTGCCTAATTTTTTTTTAACCTATAAAGTTTTAAATGATATCAAGTATGCGTGGCTTGCCCTTAAACTAGAGGGCTCCTCATTTTTGATTTTATCTAACTTAATTCAGTTAGATGAAAATAATTCTAAGTTTATCTCTGTTGAAACTTCAATAATAGAGGGCAAAGCACCCTAAATCATGTAATAGATGTTTTGTTTTAAGTCGTGAAATACGGAAAATTTAATCTAAACCAGAAGATACGATGAACAAAAGGTTATTAATTATATAATACTATGTATTTACTAGATATCTTCTATATTCAATTTTTTTATACTATTAATATAAAGATGGTTACTACATTATATTTGTTCAGCATTTCCAATCAACAGAATTTACATATTTAACATGGATATAAATTTTTACTGCTTTTAATATAAATAGAGTTCTTATACCATATATCCCGGTTCGACTTAATATGAAATAACAGGCTGTTAATCAGCAAATTAGCTTTGACTAAACAGCCTATAAAGTAAAGGAAAATTTTTTTAAAAAACGAAAAAAAAAACAAAACACGAAAATAAACAATGCCATTAAACACTTAAAACAAACCAACAAAAGCTGTTTAGGCTAGGCTAAACAACATATTAAATATCAAAAATAAGTCCATCCAGGATACAGCCTTAGTTTTTTATACTCATTATATTTTATATCATGAATATTATATTAGATTTTGGAAAAGAATTTTTTTTTCTCAATCAAGAGATAATTAATCAATCAACATAAGGACAAATATAACAAGCCCTAAAGAAGCAAAAATTCACTATATGGACAAAGAAACAAAGACGTCTTGGATTGTATATCGTTTTTTTAAAAACTAAAAAGTATGCATCCTAAATAATATAACGAATAAAATATTCGTGATATATTTTTAATTCATCTATTCTTGTTTAAAAAAATGTTTGCATTAATACATCTAATTTATTATAAAGAAAATTTAGTTACAGAAATTATAGCTTATAAATACATTATTAGAATTTTATCCCATTATAATAATCAAATTGACAATGCAGATTCACTAAGACAACTTTAATGAAAAAATAATGGCAATCAACATTATGTACATAATGTATATTATAATAATTTATAGAAGGATCAAATAACATTGACATAAATGAAGGGCAAGTATCGGCAATTGATAGTTGGAAATATTTATGTTCCACTTTACAAAGCAATGAGACAATTGAAAATGAAATACAAAATAAAATGAATCAAGCGGTGGAAAAATTATCAGTTGTGATATATGGCAAAAAAATTCCAGACAAATTAAAGGGAAATTATACCTTTGAGGAGAAGTTTACAGACAATACGGAGATATAGGCTGTGTGTTAGCTGTGGTATCAAAAATGGATAAACTACGAAATACAAATATACTATGGAGTTTAAAGGAAGTAACTATTAAAACATCTATTATTGTGAACAGACTAAAATAGTACAGTCATACAACGAAAAGGCGCAAAGGCTATATAGGAAACAAGGTTAAGAGTCTGATGGGTAAACGAAAGAGAGACCAATATCACAAAAAAATGAATTGTATGAATAATATAAAATAGAAATAGATATTGAAAGAGTTTACCACACGAAAAGGTAAAAGCTAAAAAATACGTGAAGAGAATATAATAAATATAAATAGTGATAAAATAATCATATTTTATGTCTTGTGTTGTTTAATATGCCTGGGCTCAATCAGGTAGTTTTGCTTTCATTGACAATTTTGTACCTTATTATTTTTGAAAACAATTTTAAGATTAGTAATTAAAGATTTTTGATAAAACCTTATTATTATTATCTGTTTATGAAGGAAATTAATTAATGTTATTTCTATTCCTAAGGAAAACGTTATTAATATTCAATAATATATACTACATTGAATAAACATTGTCTATTATATTTATTTATATATATTATATTATATTTTAATACTATACTTTTACATAATAGTGAGGAAAAAACGACTTAATTTAATATATATAAAAAATAATATAAAAATGACTATAGAAATTGTTAACCTAATTTCAATTCAATTACATAGCTGAAGTAGCTCAGGTTCACCAAGGCTAACTTAGGCCTTAAATATAGCTATCATATAAATCTTTAATTTTTCCGATATCAAACTTCGAAGCGAAGGATGACAGAATGCCATTAGGTACGGATAAATTAGATGTTTAAGAATTAACAAAAGATAAGTAAACATGAAATAGTCAGAAGAGCAACTTAATTCTAAAAGAAGAAACTCTCTTTTCAGGGTTGTAAATATGGTAGCTGGTATTGAGAAGAAGAATGTCATTGTGCTTAAAACGCTGGCCATCACTGCAAAGTTACGCGACTTATTCATATTATCATTTTTCACTTGGCTATTTCTGGGTAAGTTTATATTCAAGTCATTTATTGGAGAGATGATAGACGTCATTTTAATATGGAGAGGAAAATTATTTAAGGAATGTCCTACAGTAGGAATAACTTTCGATGCTCTAAATTTATCTTTTTTATATATCAGATACCAAGTCTGCATATTAAAAATCATTATGAATATGCAAGGTATTGTGATAGAAATTACTGCCGCAAATGGAAAATACCCGGTAAAAAACGTTTTGAATGTCTTGTTTGCCCGAATATAGTATTTGTTTTTCCAAATGCTGGAACCATTTTGGGAAATATAAATATTCTTGTTGAATAGAAGTGGTAAGGATGTTAAGAGGGATACAACAGCTAAGGACAATATTATAAAGCGGTCCAAATTGGAACTTTTATCTAAAAATTTAATCTTGTAAAAAATGGGATATTTAATCGCCAGAAAGCCTCTCATTGATATCCCAGCCATGTACCAATGAGACAAAAATAACAAATTAAATAATAAAAATTGACTGAATTTAGCTATATACATCACTTCTAAAAGATTCATCTCCTTCGTCAAACAATTACCGGGATATTTAAAGTTATGATACACCCTGAAGATACTAATGATACATACAAATAGACTTATGACATAAATCCAGATCAAGTAATATCTGGTATGGATGTTGTATGATAACTTCAGGACTTTTGCGTAATTGCCTTTGGCTATAGGTAATAAATTGAAGAGAATTAGAGAATTTCCTATAATTCCAAATGGAATCAATATACTTATTATGATAGAAATTATATAAACCTTTTTTTGATATAAGTAAGAGGCCTCCAGAATGGAGTAATTGAGGTATAATTCTGAAAAATTTACTGATAACCTGGTATGGTTAAAAATGGGCAAAATGTAATTCATCATTTTCTTATATTTATAATGGAAAACTTTATTAAATTTGAATTTTTAGCTTAAAAATTGGAAAATAAATTTTTTTAAAAAATGTTACCTTTTATTTATTGCATGTTTTAATAAAATATATACTAATTTGGCTGTTAAATTTTAATTTATTATTGCAAAACCCTAATTATTCCTTTTAAAAATTAATTATTTTCATTTTGTAATTAATATTTATTTATTTTTAAATGATTAATTATTAATAAGTGCCAAACTATTGCAAAAGTTAAAAAAATTAATTGATATTGATTAAAGATCTGCAAACCACCTTATCCTGAAATTAAAATAAATTATATTGGGCTGGACCGAGAAATTTGTACAGAAAATAATTTCGGGCCCGGGCAGAAATATTGAGAGGAATTTATTTTTTAAAGTTCACTAATTTCGTTTTGTGATTAATATTAACTTTTTAAAAAAAATATTTTTAATTATCAATAAGTGCCAGCTGTTACAGAAATCACACATTCATTGTTATTGGTTGAAGATCTGCAAAGCTCTGCACGTAAATTTAAAAAAAAAACAGGTGGAACCTAGAAATTCGTAAGTAAAATAATATTGGGCAAAATAATTTTAACATAAAAACCAGGTAGGGGTCTTTCTCTTTCGTTAAATTTTAATTAAGCCACGCATTAAAATTTGATATATTCTTTTGAATTTCTAGCTAAAATTTTATAAATTACAATATGTCCATTTCTTTGTATTTAAGAGTTGTCTAAGTAAAATAGTTAATCTATAGAAACCTAATAACTAACCCATCAAGAATGACGGGCCAACCAGGTATTACTCCTTCGTTCGATAATAAATCATACATGACTTTTTGCCTTAAATCTTTCACCTCTTTATTTGTATGATATATTGTTAGAGGAGACCCAAGATATAAGTAAATCATGCAAACATTAGGATAGTTTTTTATCAAATACCTCTCATTTTTTTTAGCTTAAATTGATCTATAAGTTTTATATTTGAGTCACTTTAAAAAGAAGTCTTCCCCATTAACAATTATGAATTAGCCAAAAATTAAAATTGATGCTGAGCCCTCGAGTTGATCCACTATTCCCTAACAAACCCTTTATACACATAAGCCAGAACAAACCCTTTATACACATAAGCCAGTCATTCCCGATTAGTTAAGGAGAGATATAGAGCCTTAATTAACATTGAGAGAAGAAAAAAAAATTAAATATAGAAATTAAAAATCTAATAGCCGAAAAACTCACACAAAATATTTAACAGGGCTGGGTGAACTCTTCAGAAAATTTTCAACGGGCCCTCCCTGAAATTTTTTTTAAAAAATTAGAAAGACCCATAAAATTTAAACTGGCCGAAGTGTGCCATGCCCGGCAAGGAAGATCTTTAATATATATTAAAAAAATGATTTTATGGATATCAAGACTTAGAAAATATAAACCTAGCTTAATCATTATCAGAGAATCTAACCCCTAGAGTGCATATAGGCGTATTTCCTTTTGAAAAAAAATCATGAGCCAGGTTTATGTGATAATGATAGACTTAGCCCAGGAGGGTTTTTACAAGGTCGAGTAAATATGATTTCTGCGAAAATTTTAATGAAATCCTTTGCATGAGCATTTTTTATTTTTTTTTTAATATTTACTTTCATGATCATGAAATATAACTCAAATTCGCAAATTTTGTGTAAATTAATTTAATATATTTGGTTTTCTTGAAAATCAAATAGCGCCTTATATTCGTAATAGAAATAACTAATATTTAGTAAATAATCATATACTGAAGCTATATTTAAGCAAATGAATACTCAGGTGATAAATTGCCTATACCGAGAGGAAATCCTATAAAAAAAACACCAATAATTTGTCGATTTCACATAGAAATAAATGACTATATATATAATTTTATTTCATTCGCGGCTCATATATTTTTTAATTTACTTTTAAAACAATGAACGCGTCCTTTTTTCATTTTTTTCATGCCTTGATGTCCAGCCAACATGCAGAATTAAGATTATCCCAACTATATGGGTATTGGAATTTTATGGCCTACCATTAAACAGTAGTCTTTTAACCTATTCTAAAATCCCTTCCGATGCCTTACCTCCTCCTTCCTTCCTTATTTCATTTTTTAAATTAAAATTAAAATTTAAATTTAATTTTACATTTTAAGTTTTTTATTTGAAAAAAAAATTATAAGATGAATTATAAATTTTAAAAAAAGTGAAACAATCAAACCAGTTTAAAAAATCTTAAAAGATATTTTGAGCAGAGCAGAATCTTTGAAGATTTTTTTGTTAAAAATAAAAATTTTTGAACTTCTCTTGAAAAATTTTTTATGCATATTACTTAAAAAAAAAATTTTTTACAAAAAATATTTGGCATTTTTAGGTAAAATTTGATCAAAAATCTTCTTTTTTTTATACTAAACAAAATCATCTTCAAATATTTTTGCTCAAAAAGAAGATCTTTTTCAAACTCCTGAATCAAACTAAAAGAAATTTTTGTAGCCATTGAACATTTTAAACGTTTTTTTTAAAAAAAAATTAATTTTAAAATTCACCTATTTAAATTATAGTCATTTTTTTTACATGTAGGTAAAAAGAAGTCCATGCTAAGTGGCTGCGAAAATAAGGAAAGAAAAATACCTAAAGAATTAAGGAATCGAAAAACAAGAAAACGCGCTTATAAAATATTTGATAAAAACAGCAAATATTAAAGCAAAAATAAAAATTTAATTTGAGTGAATGGAAATTGTGAATAAAGAAATTCTAATTATTCTAATTTTGGAATCTAAAAATATAGTTGATAATGCCTCTGATAGATTTATTTTAAGAGATTCTATTCCTTGAGAATGTTAATAAAAATTTTCTTTTTCAATCATATCTGGAGAAGTAAATAAAATACTTTTTTTTTAAAAAAAAAGGAATTCTGAGTTGGGTAAAATATGCATGTCGCTGAGCTCAGCTTAATCACATAAGTCATGCCTATAATTTTCTTCATCCCCCTATAGGGCCAGATTAAATTTATAATAAATAGACTAAAAATATATTTTTTAATTCTCTAAAATCCATATAATAATTTAATTATTTATTTATATATATTAAATTTGAATAAGATAATATCAATTAATGTTGTTAATTTTTGCGATATTTGGCATTGAAAAATAAACGATTTTTTTAAAAAAAATATATATATTAATTGCAAAGTGAAATTAGCGAATTTCAAAAATAAATTCAAATTTGACTATAATTAAATTAAATAGCCAAAAATGATATATATTTTATCGAAACATGCAATATTTGGGGTTACCTTTTTTTTTTATAAATTACTTTTGCGTTTACGCCTCATATTTATTTTAATAAATCTTTTCATTATAAATACAAGAAAATTAATGATTTACATACCCATTATAAACTATACCACGGCAAATTTTTCAGAATTGGACCCTAATTTCGTAATTCGGGAATCCTCATACTTATCTAGAAAAAAAATTTATATTATTTGTATCATTATATGCCTATTGATTCCTTTCGGAATGTTAGGAAATGTTTTGATTCTCTATGGTTTATTGCCTATAGCCAAAAGTAATTACGGAAAAGTCCTGAAGTTATCTTACCACATCCATAGTAGATATTACTTGTTCTGGATTCATATAATAAGTATATTTGTATGTATCAATAGCGTCTTGCGGGTCTATCAGTTAATAAAAGATTCTGGAAACTGCTTTCTGATAGAGTTGAATTTTTTTGAAGCGATGTATACAGCTAAATACCGACAACTTTTTTTATTCAAACTTTTATTTTTATCCCATTGGTTCATGGCTGTGATATCGATGAGAGGCTTTGTTGCGATTAAATATCCCATTTTTTACAGGATCAAATTTTTAGATAAAGAATCCAATTTAGACGGTTTCATAATGTTATTTATAGCTGTTGTGTCCCTCATAACTTCTTTACCGCTCCTTTTCAGCAAGAGTATTTATATTTCCCAAATTGGCCCACACTTTTGGATAAGCAAATACTATATTCGGACTAACCAAAAATTCAAAACGTTTTTCAAAGTGTATAATTCATTTTTGACAACGATTTCAATCACCATACCTTGCATAATTATAATGATCTTTAATTTGCAGACTTGGTATCTGATATATAAAAAAGATAAATCTGGAGCATCGAAAGTTATTCCTGCTGCAAGCGATTTGTTGAATAATGTTTCCATTCATGTTGAAAGGGCGTCTTACATCTCATCAATAATTGACTTGAATATTAACTCACCGAGATTTAGTCAAGTGAAAGATAATATGAATAAGGTGCATAACTTTGCGGTGATGGCCATCGTTTTAAGTACCATGACATTCTTTTTCTCAATACCAGCCACCATACTATTAACCCTGAAAAAGGAGTTCCTGCTTTTTGAATTAAATTGCACTACTGAATACTTCATGTTCACTTATCTACTGATAATTCTTAAACATCTAATTTACCCTTACCTAATAGCATTCTGTAATCGCGCGCTTCGAAGTTTAATAAAGGAAAATATTAAAAATTTACATGATAGATACATTAGAGCCATAAGATAGTCATACTTAAGGTATGTAATGGATTGGAAATTAGGTGAATAAAATAAAATTTTTTTAGTCATAATTATTTTATTTATATTTAATGAATTATGTTGTTTTAACCCTATATTATTAATGGTATTTGTTTTAGTTTCCATTTTTTTACATATATTGTATTTGATTAAATGATATATTTTAACAGATGTATTAATTTCTAGAGAATTGATTATATTTATTACGTTTAAAAGAAATTGTATAGGTAATTTACTTTATTAATATATTTTATATGCTTTCATTCATTTTTAAAAGAATAAAAAGGGAAAAAGAGTATACATTGCAAATTATTTAAAAGATATCGTTATCAGCGGTGATACTATTTAGAATAAAATATTTGTCATTCTCTCATGAACTCTACAAGAGTTTTTTTACAATCCCAAAAGTATTGCTATATTATATAGATATAAATAATTCAATTATAATATACATTGTGTTTAGCTTGATTGTTAATATCTTTTCTATATATTTTTTAATTTCCTTTTAAGAGGGTAATAATAATCAATGTTTATCTATTAATTCACCCAAAATTTTGAGCATATTTCTTATTTTAGAAAAGCCCCATTATTTCCTCTCTTTTATGATAGGATAAATGATTTACGATAAAATTGGCCCTCAAAAAAGTTTATCCATCACAACCTCTCCTCAATTTTTATAATTTTTCATAAATTTATTAAAAAATTATGATTTTTTTAAAAATATAATTTCTATTAATTTAATAAGTATAAAAATTCGGAACATTAAAACCACCATGACCAAAAATTTGCTCATTATTAATACAAAGTAAAATATTTGGGGCTGGATACGCTGAGACCACAAATGATTAGGTAGGGGAGTTTGATAATGATCGATATATCGGGATTTTGAAGAGTGGGAACTTGGGAACCCGGTTTAGATAGTGTTTTGACCATTTACGTATAATCTGAAACATTGTATTTTTTAATATTCATATAAAAATCGTTTTATGGCAGTCACTAATGTCTCTATCATGAAACAAGAATTCGAAGTGCTCTTTTAAATTAAAAATAATTCAAGAATTTTTATTACTGAAGATTTCTTTGAGATTGCTCAAAACAGGATTTTTTTTATCTAATTTTACCCACTAATGTAAAAAAAAAATTTTTAATGTAATTTTGCGGTCATTTTTTTTACAAATAAAATAAATGTTTCAACAAATAAATCACAAATATCAATTTTTTTTAAACTCTACACCATATGTGACTTAAGAAAACCTGTATATAATTATTGTACATCAGGCCCGTATGCGAGAATTTTCTATGTAGGGGGGGGGGGGGTAATTAGCTTTTTAAAATATTTTTTACTTGTGTCTATATTATCAGGGCAAATATGATTATTAGTGTACTAAAGGCAAACTTTTATAGTGTCTAGATGATTTTTTTATAAATAAAATTTTTTCCCTCCCAGTTTGTGTAACGATTACATTTTATGTAGTGTGAGGCTTGAGGTGATCTAGGGTTAAATTTAAACACAATATTAGACGATTAAATATTCTATTGTTTATCAGATAGTTTTTAGATTTTACAAAACTACGAGGTTCAGGTTAAGGGATATTAATCCCTGAGAACACCTTTTGGACTAGAGGTCTGCATTGGGAGGGTTTTTAAATCGCCCGCCCAGCCCCCATAGTTTTAAAAAAATACCCGCCCGCCAGCCCATTAGTCTAACATTTTTTTCCCACCCACCCATTATTTATAAAAATTTTTTAACCCAAGGCAGCTATTATAAAATTTAATTATGGCCATTCTTTCAATTTTTTAAGCATCTAATAAAAAAAATTTCAGCATCACACCACTACAAAATGTTTTTAGGAAATTACTATATTAAGCATAAAAAAATATTCAATTTAAATTTTGTATAATTTATTTGATCAAATAAAATATTTATGAAAATAATATAAATATAAAATTGATATAATATGAAATTAATAATGCATAATATGAAATTAATAATGCAAAAATAATAATGAATCGACATTGTCTGGATTCAAACATGTCTTCTTTGTTCTAAAAACCTTCCAGTTATACTAAATCCTCGTTCAGAAGATGCACTAGTTGCAGGAATTGCCAATATTTTTCTTGCTAATCTTGATATCTTTGGCAAATCTCTTTCTTATCGTTTCCACCAAAGTCAAAAAAGTATATTTATCTTAAGAAAAAAGTTTTTATGATACCAAAAAAGGACATTTTAATTTTTAATATCCCAAAAAGTTCATAGGAACAAATTTTTATGAATATTTACTTAAATGATTTAAGAATTTTTAATCTGCCTGCCCGTTCTTAAAAAAATTTTGCCCCCAGCCCACCCGCCCACTTAGATGGGCGGGCATGGGCGGGCGGGCCAAAACCCCGCCCAATGCAGACCTCTATTTAAAATAATCAAATGTCTTGTGTTGTGCTTGGGCTCAATCAGGTAGTTTGCTCATTGACAATTGTGAACCTTATTATTTTTGAAAATAAACTTAAGATTAGTAGGCCTATTCAAAAACGAATTCGAATCGAATAGTGCATTATTCATATTCGATTCGTTTAAACGAATCGAATAATTTACTATTTGAATTCGTACGAATAATAAAATCTACTATTTGTATTCGATTAATTAATTTTTTTAATAAAATAAATCATACTCAAATATATTGACAAATTTTTTTATTACAAATGTGATTTTAAACAGAAAAAATTATAATAATATGTAATCAATAATCTGATAATAAATAATATATAATCAAGTTATAAACAAAATTAAAATGTATATTATTAATTTAATTTATAATTCAAGCCAATTTTTAAGGCAAAGAGTTTTTCTTTTATTTTCTTCCTTATATGACATGCGGTTTTTTGACAAATCCAACTGAGAAAAGCCTTTCACAAGCAGTTGATGTTCCTTGTATAGATAGATAATCCCTTGCCATTTTCGAGAGTATGGGGATCCGATATGCATTTGCCTTCCACCACATACGAATCATTCTAATAATGTTTCTTAGTTTTAGAATTGAAGGATCTAAAATTTTTAAAATTTCTTTGGATATTAAATTAATTACATGGGCAAAGCATCGGATGTGCCCTATTTTTATTAATGGATATTTTTAAAGAAAATGTATCAATAAATGTTTTATTATTAGTTGCATTATCTAAAGTTATATAAAAAAATTTATTCTCTAAATTATAATTTTTAATTATTTTAACAAAAGCTTTAAATATATTTTCACCTGAATGTGTTTCATTTATTGGACTGAAATCCAAAATTATGTTATTTATTTTTAAATTATCATCAATAAAATGGGCTGTTAGCCCTAATAAAGGAACCTGTGTTGCTAGTCCAAATGTCAGATGAAAAATTAATCTGACTTTTATTTTTTTATATTTTTCCTTTACCAACTGTTCTTTTTCTGCAAATATATTGTACATGTGCAATTTAAGAGTATTGGAGCATATTGATTTTACAGAACAATCAAGATCACTTATAAAATTTTTAAAATCATTTGAATTAATAATTTTAAAAGGTATATTATTATTTATCAATAATTTTAATAAATTATCCTTAAAATTAATTGTTTTTTGAAGAATTTGGTGTAGACTTTAAAAAAATGTCAATTTTATTATTTTTTTTACTAAGGTGTGAATGAAACATATTAAAATGATTAATAAGAGGAGATGTTGTTTTGCCTTTACATTTTATTATACTCTTGCAATGATTGCAACAGCCTTTTCACCGTCTTTAATGATTTGATATTGATCCCATATGATTGCTCTCTTTTGTGAGGAAATTTTCTCATCTTCAACATCAAGCTTAATTTCATCAGAAGCATTCTCCTCTATCATTCCATATGATTGAAAAAGAATAATTTTATTAACATTCTCAAATAATAGAATTTCTTAAAATAAATCTTTCAAAGGCATTATCTACTATATTTTTCCATTCCAAAATTATATTAGAATTTAAATATTATTCACATTTTCTTGCTGCTATTACCAAATATTTTATAAGCACGTTTTCTTGTTTTTCGATCCCTTATTTCTTTCCATACTTTTCTCTTCTTATTTTTGCAGCCACTTCTTAGTGTGTGCTTCTTTTTACTTACAAGTAAAAAAAAATGACTATAATTTAAATTTGTGAATTTTAAAATTAAATATGTTATTAAATATTAATAACTTTTTCATTAGGAATTGAAATAATATTAATTAATTTCCCTCTTAAACGATAATATTAATCAGGCTTTATCAAAAAATCTTTAATTACTAATCTTTAGGCCTATTCAAATATAATTCGAATATTCGATTCGAATAATTCAAATCTAATCGAATAATTACGAATACGAATAATAAATTATTTGTTTTACCTGAATACGAATATTCATTTATTCGATTCGAATAAAACGAATTATTCGAATAAAACGAATTATTCGTAATATTTAATAAATTGTTTAATAAATCTAACATTTGTCATTTCTATTTGTTGACCTGCCAATCTGACAGGTGATGTGTTTGTGTTTATAAAAATTCTAGCACAAATTTAAAAATTTCTAGTGAAAATTTAAATTTTTATTTGCCACATTTATTGTATCTCACGAAAAGTTTATTCTTTGAATCTCAAAATTATATTAAAAATTACATAAACCAGAGGTATATAAAAATATATTGCATCTCTACAATAATTATTGTTAGCTAGCATAAATAAAATATTTTTTTAAAAAATGAGGGTGGCGGCAGGTAGCAAATATGAGATTTGTCCGAGTTGGGTAAAATATGCCCGTCGCTGAGCTCAGCTTAATCACATAAGCCATGCCTAAAATTTCCTTTGAAATGGAAATTCATCCCCCTAAAAGCTGTTATAAGGCCAGATTAAATTTATAATAATAAAACTAAGTTTATATATTTTTTTAATTCACTAAAATCCATATAATAATTTAATTATTTATTAATATATTAAATTTGAATAATAAAATAAAATATCAATTAATGTTGTTTTTGCGATATTTGGCACATTAAAAATAAACGATTTTTTTAAAAAAAATAAAATAATAATATTGACTGCAAAGTGAAATTAGCGATTTTCAAAAATAAATCCAAATTTGACTATAATTAAATTAAAATTTAGTAGCCAAAATATATATATTTTATCGAAACATGCAATATATAGGGTAACATTTTTTTTTATAAATTACTTTTGTGTTTTTTACGTTCAAATTTATTTTAATAAATCTCTTCATTATAAATATAAGAAAATTAATGATTTACATATTACCCATTTTAAACTATACCGGGTTATCAGTAAATTTTTCAGAATTGGACCCTAATTACTTAGTTCGGGAAACCTCATACTTATCTCAAAAAAGGATTTATATTATTTGTATCACTATGGGCTTATTGATACTTTTCGGAATGTTAGGAAATGCTATGATTCTCTATGGTTTATTACCTATGGCCAAAGGTAATTATGGAAAAGTCCTGAAGTTATCTTACCACATCCATAATAGATATTACTTGATCTGGATTCATATTATAAGTCTATTTGTATGCATCTATAGCGTCTTGCGGACCTATCAGTTCATGAAATATTCTAGAAACTGCTTTCTGACAGAGTTAAATTTTTTTGAAGCTGTTTATATAGCTAAATGCAGGCAACTTTTTTTGTTCAATCTTTTATTTTTGTCACATTGGTTCATGGCTGTGATATCGATGAGAGGCTTTGTTGCTATTAAATATCCCATTTTTTACAAAATCAAATTTTTAGATAAAGAATCCAATTTTGACGGTTTCATAATGTTATTCATAGCTGTTGCGTCCCTAATAACTGCTTTACCTCTTCTTCTCAGCAAGAATATTTATATTTCCCAAATTGGTCCACACTTTTGGACAAGTAAATACTATGTTCGGACGAACCAGAAATTCAAAACGTTTTTCAAAGTATATTATTCATATTTGACAACGATTTCAATCACAATACCTTGCATATTCATAGTGATCTTTAATCTGCAGACTTGGTATCTGTTATATAAAAAAGATAAATCTAGAGCATCGAAAGTTATTCCTGCTGTAGGTCATTCCTTAAATAATTTTCCCCTTCATATTAAAATGGCGTCTAATATCTCTCCAATAAATGACTTTAATATAAGCTCACCCAGAAATAGCCAAGTAAAAAATGATAATATGAATAAGTCGCATAACTTTGCAGTGATGGCTATCGTTTTAAGTACCATGACATTCTTTTTCTCAATACCAGCTATCTTACTTTTAACCCTTAAAAAGGAGTTCCTGCTTCCTGAATCAATGTGCACTACTGAATACTTCATGCTTACCTATCTACTTATGATTATTAAACATTTAATCTATCCTTACCTAATAGCATTCTGTAATCCCACGCTCCGTAGTTTGATATCGGAAAAAATGAAAAATTTACATGATGCATATATTAGAGCCATAAGATAGTCGTGATAAATTAAGGCTTGGTTCTAAACTATACTTGAGGTATGTGTTAGGTTGGATCGGAAATTAGGTTAATAAATTTTTTTTAGTCATTATTATATTTGATTTATATATAAATTGAGTAATGTTGTTTTTACTCTAATATTATAATGATATTTGTTGTAATATCCATTTTTCTTTCTACAATATTATATTTAATTAAATGATTTATTTAAACAGATGTATTGATGTTTCACGAATTTATTGTATTTATTACGTTTAAATGAAATTGTAAAAATAATTTATTTTATTATTTGTATATTTTTTTTTTAATGTTTACATTTATTTTCAAAAGAATAAAAAAGGAAAAAGGAGTATCATAGCATCGTTATCAGCGGCCATATTCCTAAATTTAGAATAAAATATCCGTCATTCACCGATGAATTATTTAAGAATTTTCTTATCTTTTTTTTTTTACAATTTTAAAAGTATTACTATATTATTTAAATATAAATAATTTAATTATAATAAATAATGTTTAGCTTGATTGTTAATATCATTTTGACGTATCATTTAATTTGCCTTTAAGCAGGTGATAATAAATAATTTTTATCTATAAAATGACCCAAAATTATGAACATACTTTTTATTTTATAGAAGCCCCAATATTTCCTCTCTTTTATGATAGGTTATAGGTTATCGATTTACGACAAAATTGCCCGCCAAAACGTTTTTCCCCCCAACTTTAAAATTTTATAATTTTTCATATATTTTTTAAAAAATCTTAAAACAAATTTCTAAAAAGTTAAGAAATATAAAACATAAGAACATTTAAACAACCATGACAAAATTTGCATATTATTAATACAAAATAAAATGTTTTGTCCTGAATAACTGAAAAAATGATGAGGTGGGGAGAGTTTGATAATGATCGATATATCGGGAATTCGAAGAGTGGGGACTTCGGAACCCGGTTTAGATAGTGCTTTTCATTTACCTAGAAGCTATATTATTTTTTAATATTTATATATATGTTTTTCTATCTAGTTAGGCATTAAAAAATGAACTAAATTCTTTTTATCACAGTCACTAATGCCTCTATTATGAAACAAGAATTTGAAATACTCCTTTAAATAAAAAAAAACATTCAAAAATGTTCATTACTGAATATTTATTTTGCTCAAAACAGGATTTTTGATCAAATTCCCTTTATTGTAAAAAATCTTTTATACGTGAATCTCTTGTCATTTTTTATGTATAAGATAAATGTTTCATAAAGAAATCACAACTTTGAAAAAAATATATTTTATTCTATTAAAAAAATATAGCAATTTCTTTCAAACTATAAAAAAAAACCATATGTGACTTAAGAAAATAATTATTGCACATCAGGCTCATATGCAGGTTGCTGCAGGTTGGGGGGGGGGTAATTAGCTTTTTAAAATCGTTTATACTTGTGTATATAAGCTTATTATCAGGGCAAACATGATTTCTAATTTAACAGAAATTAGGTTTGTTAAGGCTAATTTTATATTTAGTGTCTAGATAATTTTTTTATAAATAAATTTTTCCCTCCATGTTTGTGTAACGAACGGTTATATTTTATGTCATATGAGACTTGAAGCGATGTAGGGTTAATTTAAGCACAATATTAAAAAATATTCTATTGTTTATCAGATATTTTTTAGATTTTACAAAATTACGAGGTTCAGGTTAAGGGATATTAAGCTCTGTGAACGCATTTGGGGAGAGATTAGTATGCATTAAAGATTAGGGTTAGTGTTTATATAAATCAGGAGAAATACTGATGTTATTAGACACCCTAACCCACATTCAGTAAAATCCGAAAGGCACTTACGGCTACTGAGCGGTGCAGAGTATTCAATATATATCTTTTACTTTTTACCGAATTATGCGGTTCAGGTTAAGTCCTAATACTAAGCTCGTTAATTGCTTTAGTGGTTAGCTTATAGCTCTGCTAAAAAATAAGGGTTGGAGTTTATATTAGAATATAGGAAATACCGTATTTTAATGGAGACTACATTTGGTAAAATATAATAGACAAATTTTATAAGTCTAAAGACTAATGTTAAGCTCATGGACCAAATTAGGGGTCAGTTTATAGCTATGCAATACAGATAACGGTACGTGAATAAATTACGAGATATGTTAATCTTATTAGACACTAAACCGTTATATTTGCTAAAATCTAAGAATCACTTAGAGCTGGAGCAGCGCGAGGCAGCCAATTAGTATCTTTTATTTTACGAAACAACATGGTTCAAGTTAAAAACTGATAGTAAGCTGACCACATGGATTAACTTATGGCCATGCAACAAAGACATAGATTAGTTTCTAAAAAAAACATTCCAGGCACCAATATTATGAAAAATGAAAAGTATTTAAATGCTCTTTTTATTATTTAAGTTTGTTCTTTACTATGGATTTTACATTTAAAAAATTCTGCGAAGACTTTTATCCTCAAATTATTAATTAAACATTTAAATGCTATTATTGTATTTTAACTTCTACCCTAAACTTAATAGTCTTTTCTTTCTTTTTTTTTAAAAAAAATGAATACCGAGTTACCTTTTCAATTAATTTTATTTCCCTGAATTAAATTTTTATTAAAAACAAAATATACGCTAATAATAATAATTTTTGTACCAAAAAAAAATATATAAAATTGCAATGATAAGTGAAAAAATCGGTATATAAATGAAATACAAAATCAATACATTAAAATCAACGAAATTCCTTTTATAACAAAAATATTTTATATACCAGCTAGAAGCGCCTACATACAGAATTTTTACTAGATGCAAACCCCTCTCAAAAACTTATTCCTACTTGTGTTGTTAAACGGCTCGGTTTGAGCCGATTTTTAAAAAAGGCCAACTCAATATTTTAGCTAGAATAATATTGTCTAAGCCTCGAGATTTCGATAATGTGTGTTTGGACCATTGTTCCTTCTATGAGCAGAATCTTCAGACCTACTTTATATTTTTCTGGATAAAATAATGAGTTAACTGTTTCGAAAAATTAGCTCAAAATGAGTCGTTTAACAACACTAATGTCTACCCCCTAAAAAACACCGCCTTCGGCACCGACGTTTTCTCATTATTAATTACACTTTTTTAATTATAATGATACTCCTTTCAAAAATTTTAAAAAGAATAACTTAAATTACTTTATCTCCTACCGACTATCAAAATTTTGTGAATATAAAGTAGTTATTTTTAAATATTAAATTCAATAAAAACACCCTCTTATAATGAATGCCTTATTATAGTATTATGAGCTAGCTGAGAATGTCTAAATATTTTAAATTACATTTAAAAGGATATCAGTAAGTTTTATTTGGAAAATAATATCTATGATTGTTTTCAATATAGATTAGGTTGATGATCAGCAATATCATAGTATTATAATAGTTCTATAATAAAATTATTAATTTTTACAGCAATATATTTTGTCCTATTTCATCTCAAAATTTAATAGATAACCCCTCTCCCCCAATTTATCCTACCCCCATTAGAACCCACACTCTACCACCCCCCCCCCCTCAAGAAAATTGGATGCGAACTGTTCCTCCTCCCCCCTCCCGCTCATGTAGATGCTGCCAGTTAGTATTGAAAAGCTCGGTTTGGGTCGATTTTTAAATAAGACCCAGTTAAGATTATAACCAAAATAATATTATGTAAGTCCGATGATTTTGCTTATAGATGGCAGAATGGTTTGGGCTTCTACTTGCCAAGTCTTGTGACTTACACAATATAATTTTGCTAAAATCTTAATCGGGCCGTTTTTAAAAATCGATCCAAATCGGGCTCTTTAACAAATACAAGCGTCTATATCTGTCATTTAAAACTGACAGCTAGAATATGAGTAATATCTGAACCATAAATTCGGCTTAGTTATTGTCTCTTACTTATCTAGTGCATATCAAATTCCTAGACATTGAAATGCTTCTTAATTAATTAATATTTTATACAATGCTATTTTTTAAAAAAAACATTCTCCTAGGCAGCGTCTACATGGCAGAAAATTTGATGGAGGCAAACCCCTCCAAAATCTACTCATACCCACCTAAAAAAAATCCCGCGGCCTTCGGCCGCCAAATTTACAGACCTACGATGGTATAGTGATTTTATTTAAAAAATCTTATAATAAGCCACCATTTATAACCTTACAGCATAATTCTATTTACAATCTTTCAAGCCTATTTAGGAAAAAATTTTTAAAATTTTGAAGGTGATAATCAACTTATATTAAAATCATGCGATCTTTTCATATTTTGGTTGATATTCACTTTATTTTCATAAAATATATAAAGTGAATTAAATGGATAACATATTAATATTTCTATAAAAAAGATCTAAAATAGTGTAAAAAATATAAGACGAATAAATTTAAAGAGGTATATTTAGCTTGATTCCACATACCTATATTACCTTTTAATTAATTAAAAACATGTATTGTAAATAGAGCTATTGTATAAAATATTAGAATAAAATGAATTATAGTATATTTTGCATTGAAATTATAAATGTTAAATTAAATTTAAATTTTTTAAAAGCGTATATATTCGCTGTGAAAAAGATACATTACTTATTTTATTAATAATTTGGATAACCTTATAGATGTTAATGCAAATTGTGTTATAATATCATCAATTGTAAATTTTCAAAAACATTAATTTCGCTGGATATTAATAGCAAATTTTCTAAATTGGGTCCGAAATTTTATTCCGCATTCGAGTTTTGTTAATTTTTACTTTATTCATGGCTCTTTCGGCTGAACAGGAAGTTGTAGGAAGGGTTAATAAATATTTATATAATAAATTTAAATTAGAATAAGAATTTAATTGATTTAAAAGTCGGTATGGTAATATAAAAGAATATTTTATCCATTTTTTTATTTTGGTCATGATTTCGCTGTTGATATTTTCTTCGGTAGTTTGATCGTTTGCAATACCTTTAATTATATACAATTACAAATAAAATATCAATAAATTACTTTCATCAATATATAACGCGTCATTCTTTTTAGTTTTCAAAAGATCTTCGCAAAAAATGATTGATTGAGACTCCAAATATAAAGAGTGAAAATCATTATATTCATCAACAATGTTTTGGACATCCAATTGATAAGTATGACAAATTTCGGATATTTGTCATCCTTCTATTTTTTCATTATCCATAATTCCAGCGGGAATAAAAATGGATATTTGTGATAAAAAATTTAAACAATCATAATTAGATCGATCATTTAGATGGTTAATTATTGCATTTAGCACAGGGAAAAATATTTCCGTTCTATATCTATAACAATAAATAATAATTTAATTTTTTTAATTTATTCAACTTGTTTTTTTTTGTTCAACATAATTATTGGATTCTGTTTGATCCAATTTGAATATTGATTTCATATTATACAAATCAGTTATTACATTATTCTTTTTCAAAAAACTATTAGATAAGGAATGTAATTTTAAAAATATATTGTCTCCATTAGCTATATTTTAAAATTATTTATAGATAGTGTAACTAATATTAACCATTTAGTCTTGTAATTTATTTTTTGTATGTTGTATTAATTTGGTTACCATAGCCAAATCATTACCAACTGCCTGCATTTCAATACAAGCCTCAAGTGTACATTTCAATATTTCTTTCAAAATAAATAGACTTAATATAAAATTTCCATCCTTAATTTTTGATAATAATCCACCGGCAATGGAAGAGGTGCTTAGTTCATTAGAATCTTTTAATTCAACTAATGATGCTAAAATAAGTTCATAAACATCTAAAAAGACTTCTACAGATTTGTAGGAAGATGACCAATTTCTGAAAATATATAAGTTTCATTAAAAATATTTTATTTACCTTGTTGTGTTTTTAATTCTTTTAAGAGATTTCTTGGACTTTCTCATTTGATATTTAAAAACACACCTTGACGTCTAACTCCATTCATAAAATTATATAACTCATCTAATATTCCCATTGCCTTTTTCACTTCAATTTTGCATCCACAAACATGAGCAACTACTAAATTTAGCCGATGTGCATGGCACCAAATATAGATGGCTTTTGGAGCCTCTTTCAATATTAAAGCCTGCATTCCTTTGTATACTCCTCTTATATTCCCTACACCATCCATACTTTGTCCAACCAAATAATCAAGAGGAAGACCAAGATCATTTAACTTAGAAAAAACATGTTTCTTTATATTTTCTCCACTGGTTTCTGATGTTGTAAAAACATGTATGATCCTTTCTACAGGATGTGGATGCAGATCATTTTCTATATACCGTACACAAAGCTATGCATTATTTTTTAGACACATCATATGTTCCATCTAATATGATGCTATAGGCACGATTCTCTTTAATTTTTTGAATAATGCTTTTTGTTATTTTTATCTTAATAATTTCAGTTATTTTTTTCACGTGGCCATATGACAGTAAATTTATATAAGGTCTCGAAATTTTATCTTATTTTTTCTCCGCAATTTTACATTGTTATCCATTTTGCCATTAATTTTATGAGACACATAAAATTACCTTCATTCGAATTAGAACCCTAAAAGGCTCTATTACACTTTATAAGGTACATAATGGCATCGATAATATTATGAGCTATATTACGATTATCCATGATTATATCAAGCCTATTTGATAGCAAATGATCTTGAATGCGTTTATTTGCAAGCTAAGTCATGTTTGCATATTCATATTCTTTATGAAGAGAAATTGCTTCGTGTCTCTCTAAGTCACGCTTTTGTATTTCCAATTATTTACTCCAAGTTGAGTCCAAAAAGTATTGGACTTAGGGCCACCAAACATAATACAATATAGACAAAAGACTTTGTCTAAAGTAGTGCTATAAGATAGCCAATTTCTGGGGTTGAGGGAACCGTCTATATTAACCTTTCTATAATAGATTATATTCATGCTCCTGTTTAAAAAGTAAAAAAAATAAATACTGGTATATGTTGATCGATTGACTTTTATTTAACTTAAATTGTTACTATAGCCTTTAACTATGTATTTCGTTTAAATTGTTTTTTCATAATACATATATATATATACCTTATTTTATTATTTTATATTTATTTTTAAGTATCATTTTAGTTTTAGAATAAAATTATTATAAATTGAAATCTCCACCGTTATCTTTCACCACTGTTATCACCTATATAACATGGTGCCCCGGCCCCGGAATGATAACTCACAATGATATATAAAAAAATTTCATATATATTGTGCATATGCTGATAAATGACACACACAAAATTATGACACTGAAATGAATGGATTTGTTATAAATGGAAATGATTATTAAAAGTGGGTATTACAAGAACCAATATGATAGTTAGACAATAGGTTATGAATTCTATAGAGTAAAACCAATGACGATTTACAAAATATTCTAAATCCAAGTTAAAAAAAAGAAGAAGTTATTAAAGAGTTGTATAAAATAACTTCATAAATTAAATATAAATCAGTCATAATGGACATATATGAATACTTAGATAACCTTAGAAAATATTTACTTAATAATGAATTAACAGTTAAATTTCTTGATGACCTACCCATTGATATTTTTCGTATTTTAGATTTCTGGGATTATGACCAAATGTGGGAATTAACTGAATTACCTAAAGATAAATTCTTAGCTATAATTAAAAAATATTATGTAGATAGGCCATATTTAATTCAATTCCCGGATCATTATAGATTTCATATTAACAAAATTCAGTCTAAAAAAAATTATAATACTAGTGATATAGGTTATTATGATAATAATAGAAATAATAATTATAACAAAAGAAATTATAACGATTATAAACCTAATGAGCATTTTAAAAACAACTTTGGACGAAACTTTGTTAAAAGATATGATATTAATTGTAATAAAAATTGCAATAATAATAATTTTAGATATTATGGAAATTGTAATTGTAGAGACTGCGGAAATTTTAACCTTAGATGTCATAACTGTGAATCCTATAATAAGAAAAATGTTCGTAATAAAAATTTTAATAAATCTAATAATGAGAATTATTATGAAAATAGAAAATTAGACAATAAATATGATAATACATTATAATAAAAGAAATTATCATTGTAATTGTAAATCTCTTAGTAACAAATATTGAAAAATATTGAATTAGAACCAAATATTCAAAATGAAAGAGATTCTTATAAACTAAAAGAGATAAATTATATAATAAAATTTGAAATATTCGTGATTATAGAAAATAAGGAAATAAATATTAAAGAAAACAATGAAACAAAAATTAAAGAAAATAATAAAATTAAAAAACTATTATAAGTAACACTAAATGCGATAAAAAAAAATTGAGACATATAAATTTGAAGACAATTAAAAGTATCACTAAGATAAGTCATATAAAAACTAAACGTCTTCATTCTAGAATAATACTCAAGAATGTGATGAAGAAATCTTTTTCTAAAAATTTGAGGCTCAAAAAATTATTTTTTACTAAAAGCAATCCTATGAATAATTATTATTTCAAAATACTTTTTAAATTAAAAAATAAGGGCATAAAGTTTAAATTTCTAAAGAGAGAGATGGATGTACAGACGTACATATCATTTATAAAAAAAAATATTTTTTAAAGAAAAAAAAGCGTAATTAAAAAATAAATATAAAATGATATATTATAAAAACGCGGAATTAAAAAATAAATGATATATTATGAAATCTACTTCTAAAACGCAAAATTGAGAAACGTAAATCGCTATTATCTAAAACGCAAAATATATATAATATAAAATAAAAATAAAACGCGACCAATTATTTATTTCATTCCAAATATTCAATATTTGATAAATTTATTCTGCTTCTATTATTCTTAATCAAATTCGTTAAATTAATTTTATTTCGTTTACTCGACGAATCTTATTCTATAACGACGTTATTCAATAATATCTACATTCTAAAATCATTCAAAATCTTCATATATATTTAATAACATAGATAATGATAACCACTGAGATATGAAGCTTACGATTTAAACAAGCCCAACGATTAAGACGACATATGCAACAACTTGACAATCAAAATGATAAATCATTTGGACGACAAGCTTGCTATGACAGCTCAGATGGATTGTGGGAATGCTTTTCAGAAGAATGGAAATGCTTTTCAGAAGAAGGGGAATGTTGATCGATTGACTTTTATTTAACTTAAATTGTTATTATAGCCTTTAACTATGTATTTCGCTTAAATTGTTTTTTTATAATACATATATATATATACTTTATTTTATATTTATTTTTCAGTAACATTTTAGTTTTAGAATAAAATTATTATAAATTAAATTCTCCACGTTATCTTTTACCACTGTTATCACCTATATAACAGTATAGAAATAATGAATGGGTAAAAATTAATAAAAATATATATTATATAAAACCTCTTGAGAGTAACAGGATATTGAAATTTATTTGTACATGGCTGACAAGGGCCTACAGCAATTATGAAATTAATCAAAATATTTGTCATCCTAAATAATATGAAGTGAAATGGGTCATTTGGTTCCTTCTTGTATAGCTAAATAAGACTTGGACTTTGAATATCCTCATAATTTATTTCCTTCAAAAGTTATTATATAAATTTTATTTAAAAAAAATACCTCAATCCTAATAAAATTTATTTTCTTCAAAAGTTATCATATAATTTGTATTTAAATTAAATACCTTATGATACAAAGTAAGCGCCTCACTGGAACTGGGGATTGGATGAGGAGATAATACAATTTGTGAATCTTCAATAATGGAGATTTGCTATAAATAATGAATATAATTTGTTTACTTATGAAAAACTATATTTTTAATAAAATTTTAGCCAAATGGTAATTTTTTTCTTAACTACATTATAATTTTTTAATATATGTATTAATTCTACAAGAATACATGATTGAGAAAACAGCCATTAAAAATATTATGAAGTCCAACATAAAGTTATTAGGTTACAATGGCAAGATGATTCAAGTGATAGGTACAGCACAAGTGAATGTAGAATGAAAAGGTTGCAGAAATCAAAGGCAGAAATTAAATGTTATAAACGTATATTACGTCAATTTATTGATATTTAAATTTAAAAAATATATTGATCACATAATTCAAAGTTTCCTATATATATTGACAATTTAATTTAATGTAGTTTATAATAAATTGATCTTTTTTTTAAAAGTTAAAAATAAAAAATTGAACATTAGTTTATTAAGTAAATTGATTTATAAAATAAAAAATTTAATATTAGTTTATAAACAAATTGATTTTTAAAATATAAAAGTTGTTTTTAACAAAAAGAAAGAAACAATTCTTATTACATTTGAAATATATTAAGTTACGCCATAAATAGCTTAAGGATGTAAAAAAAACAATTTTTTAAAGTTAAGATAAAATACATGAGTGTCACTGTTTAACATAGAATATAAAGGGAATTCACAAATTTTGAACGCGTTAATCATAAACATTAATAAAATGTCTTTGTTAGGAAGATCATGTTAAAACATTTTGAAAATATACTTGAAAGATTCATAGGCATGATAGATGCAGATCAGAGTTGTACAAAAGATCTTCTTTGAAGATTTTTGAGCGAGATCTAGCTCAAAAATTTGAGCAAGATCTTTGAAGATGGTTAAATTTGAAGATCTTTTATTTATAAAAAAATTTGAGCAACGATCTTAAAAGATCTAGATCTTTGAAGAATTTGAAGATCTAGATCTTTGAAGATCGTAAAATTTGGAGATCTTTTATTTTTTAAAAATTTTGTGTAACGATCTTCAAAGATCTTCATGATATTTATTTTTTTTACCCCTTTATTAAAAACCTAAATGTTTTTCAATTTTCATCAAGGCAGGAGGAGAGGTATAAAACATAAAAGAAATATTATATTTAAAAATCAGTTTCTATTAATTCACAAATTTAAGGTATATTTTCAATAATATTTATTGTCTTTAGTTACAATAATAAATAAAAAATATTACTTTTTGGAAGTAAGATGTTATTGTCTTTTTTTGCAACTGGGTTTCAACTCCATTTGTGATATTATATGGAATATCACAATTTAAGGATACCCAATTATTATTATCTCTTTTGATGGCTACCTTTGTAAATTTCATATCATATGGCTTGATAGGAGGATTTTTATGTTTATAATGTTCATGTATCTTGCCACTTCTTATTTTAGAAGTTTTACAATTAATAAAATCTTAATCACCTACCCCCAAAAAATCAATATCAACCCCCAAAAATCAATACCTACCCCCAAAAGTGCCAATATATTTTGGAGGCATTTGTCTCCTACCTCCCCCCTCCCAGACGCTGCTCCTAGGCTATAGATCTAGACTGAAAATTAAATTATAGCCTAATAATCAAATAAACTTTTAAAGTGAAGCAATCCCTAACTATGGTTGAATTTATGTTAGAATTAAAATATAATTTCTAGATTTTAATGGAAACATGGTTTTTTACCATTCGACTTTCATGCTCTATTGGAAAAAGTATTTATCCATTATCCTATTAAAATTAGAAAATTAAATATTAATGATAAATACGGGACATTAGATGAATGATTAAAGCCCATTAGTTTGGGCAATTAAACTAGTTAAAAGTGTTTTAAACTTTTTTCATAAAATGACGAAATGAAATGTAAAATTTATTTTTGGTCGAGTATAAATGTTCTCAAATTTTTATTCGATGCTTAAAATTTATAATTAATTTTAGTTCATAGTATGCTCTATATTCATCTAACTATAGATTAAAAAAATTTATAACATTTTTTTATGTTTAAAATTTGTAAATTGCAAATATTTTTGGCAAACTACTTGACTTTAGGTGTGTCTGCTTTAAGTATATTTTGCTAAAGAGGGCTAAATTTTTAGCCAAAAGAGTGGTCTATCCGATAGATGAATTGCCTAGGAATGCCTCCCAAAACTCTTCTAGACAGGACTAAAAATGTTTTAGATGTCACTCTTTTTTTAAAATAATATTTTTATTTTATATTATTTTAATTAAAAACATATGATATTTGCAAAAATTTATAATTTGCATAGCATTCATAAATTTAAAAAATATTTAAAAAATCGATAAAGTATGCAAAGCAATGATGTTAAAATGACTATAAGAAAGCTATTTTTAAAGTTATTATCTAAAACGCAGGTGTTGCATACTTTAATTTTATGAATAATGTATTTTTAGGTTGAATTAAAAGATGAAGCATATTGGGAACAGTTGTGGACAACCCATAACATTCAAATTCAAGATATGTTTATATTATTTACTGCTGGCGAATTGAAAAAAATGAAGGAATTGAGTCCTTATAATTTAGCTGCTTTGTTTTATAAAAATATAGAAAGAATTTATCTTGCTGCTAAAGCATCATGTCAAAATAATCTAGATCAGAAGGCTGGTATATCTTTGTAATTAATATGTTTTCTCAATCTATTATAGTTTTAAATTGCCTAAAAATGCTTACTCGTATATTGCCTCATATATTTCAAGATGAAGATTGGCAAGATTTTTTTTGGTCAAATTCATCTAAAGAAAAAATTATTTCTGAAGTTAATTTTTCTTTTCAAAATTTAACATTTGAAATTATTATTTCAAAAAAAATATGATTCTAATTAATTATAATATTGTTTATCAAAAGATAAGAATTTGTATATAACTAAAATAAATATATATATCTCTTATTATTAAGATACCTTTACCACTTGGAAAAACATTGCTAACTATCCTATGTGTAAGTATTTATTTTAATAATATACTACTGATTGTAAAATAAAAACCAATATAAAATATTGAAATTATTTTTAAATATTGATTTTTAAAGGAGAAAATCTTTTAAATGTATATATATTTTTTTAAAGAATTAAATATTTCTACCTAAAGATTTATAATTGCATTTTAACATTTTATTAAAAAATGCACACTTACAAATTACTAGTTTGGGAATTTAAATAAACAGGGTTCTCTATTTCATATTTTATTTTAATAAAAATACATATTGATGTCTGATATTACAAGGATCCTTCATCCTCAAATTTTTCAACAATGCGATCTGATCCATATAATAAAACTTATCTGATAACTAATCCAATATTTATATTGTTTTTTTATTTACATCTTTGAAACAATTTCATAAAAAAATCATTATTTTATAATAAAAAAACCAACTAATATTTACAAATTATTAACTGTATTTTGTTTTTATGGCTTGATTAGCTGATTTAAAAAAAAGACTAGATTAAGGGCCAAAATATTATTACCTAGGCCTCAAAATTTCCCATAGATATCCAAACATTTTTATAACATGTGAGCAAATTCACACTTGGTTAATTTTATTTTGGCTAAAGTCTTAGCCTTTTTTAAAAATCATTGGCATGTCCCTAGTTCCATACCCATTCAGATCCATTTTTTAGGGTGATTTTAAAAGAAACACTGCTCTCTAGCAAAAATTAAGATATTTGGACAATTTTTTTAAATTTTAGATATATATACCTAAACTATAACAAATCATATTTTAAAATTTTATTATATACTGATTTTTTTTTAAATTGAAGTGATTTTAAAAAAAGTGGTGTTAGAACCTTTTAGTCAAATTAAGTTTGTATTAAAAGTGAGAAAAAGTTTGTTTTATTTGAGATTCTATATACATGGGTAAAAACTTATTAATAAAAAAAATATATTATAAAACCAAATTTTCAAAATTTAAACATTTAATTGCATGTTGTAATACTTTATATTAGTGATCTGCATCGGGCCTAATTTTTCGAGCCCAGCCTGGCCCGAAATAAAGTTTTGCCAGGTCCAGCCCGAACTTAAAATTTTTTATTGCCGGCCTTGTCCAAACCCGAAATTATTTTTGAAAAAATTTACCGGCCCGGCCCGAATTTATTATAAATGTAGAAATTAATTTTTATAAATAACTCGAAATAAACGATATATGTTATACAGCGTCTAGTTTCTATAGATAGAATCAAATATTTTTATCTTACATAAAATTCAACATGAAATTGATAATTTAGATATATTTTAAAAAATTTCTGAGGCCCAACCCAATCCGGCCTGAATTTTTTTAAAAAATGGCCCGATCCAGCCCAAACCAGATTTATTTTGTGCCGGGCCTACTTTTTGCAGATCTCTACCTTATATAGTGTTAAACCCTGAAAAGAATATCAACCCCCCCCCCCCCTAACATGCTTGCCATTATATTTTCTGAAAACACCCTTTTTTTTAGCTGAAATATATATAGCCATACTTTGCGTTCAACGCATTCTAGATGAATAAGAATATCTCGATAATTAAAACTAATTTTAAATAGGGATGCATAGTTCTCATCAATTAACACTATCGTTTTTTAAACCTAAAATTTTAAAGAATTTAAAACATTCAGGAAGGACCTATGGAAAGGAAGCTTTAGTTTAAATAACGAAAATGCCTAAAATTAAAATTCGAGATATCGTAACATAATTATTTTTTTTTTAAAAAAAAGAAACATTAAATGAAATATCGGAATTGATTAAATTATTATTCTTTTTAAATTTTTAAGCGTCTTATGGCAATGTCATCCAATAACTTAATTGTCCTTATTAATTATTTCCTTTATGCTCTTACAAAACACAAAGCATATTTATTTTTAATTATTTACATTCTTATAAAAAAAAATTGAAGGATCTAATGTTTTGTCCTGATTTCACAGTTGGTTCTCACAAAATTTTTCCGGTAATTCTTTAACTTAATGGTATATTTTTTCTTGTATAAGAGAAGTAAACTTAAATATTGTGATAAAAAATATGTATTTAATTTTTAATTAAAAAAAATGCAACTCAATTACAAAATATACATGTTCATATTTCTGCAGGAAGGATTAGAGGATATAACAAATTTGGATAGTTGCGAATACATATGGGAAAATGGTGTGGGGTTTTCTTCGAACCAAAACAAATGCCTCAAGTACGACTGCAATAGGGTTGAAATATTGAGGCTCCTTCTGACTTGTCTATCCCAAAATTTATATAAGGATTGTGTGGCTTCAGTTGATTGCGGGACTGATACGACTTGTAACGAAGGCAACGATTTGAGAGCGGAAGAGACCACAGGAGGATATCAAAGTTTAGAGTTGGGAGATACAGGTATCACTATCATAATTATGTGTAAATTAAATTATGATCATATTAATTTATAAAAGGAAAGGGGGGGGGTCTTGTTTCGGTTCCAAATATTTAAGATTTTAAAAAGTAGATTCTTATTTTTAAAATTTTCTCGATCCCGTGAGTTCAACTTCCGGTTCTAAACTCTGATTATGCAATTGGAAAAGATAGAATTTAGGTTAACCCCTTTATCTTTTCCTGGTCGTTTTTTTTAAAAATCCGTTTCCCCATCTAATTTATATTTCTTGATCATTGTAAAGCTTTTCCATGCGCGTAATATAATTGAATTTCACCCTTTAACTCAAAGAGATAATGTTACCGATATCGATTCAATAATAAATTTGCATCTTCAAACTCATGCTTTTTTTCCTTGCCTAGCCCATAATGGTTGCACCAACGATCTTCCTAGCGACGATTACAACTACAATTACTTTGTCGAAGAAGCGAATAATTTCGTATCCCCTGCCAAGGATCCCTGGATAGAATACTTTTCGAGTCAGGCTAACAGGCACACACTTTCCATATTCACTTCTCTCCTTAACGTAGTTTGCGACAGGGGCAAGGAATGCTTCTGTAATCAAGCCTCCAGTTCGCATTGGTACGCTAATCTATTCAGATTCGGATCTCAAAGTTTTTTGAAAAATAAATAAATATAAATTCTATTGGTATAATTTATCATCCTCGTTACTTTAGTTTTAATTAACGGTTTGCGAGAATTTTTTTTTATTCGATGATTTCAAATTCTTACAACTAATTTTGGTCCATAATAAAAATAAAATACTTACAGATAAAGATCGAGATGTCTTGGTAGAGTTATGCCTCCATATCTTACTTGTCGTTTTATCCTATGAATCACATTCCTTAAAATCTTTAGAAGAACCCGAAACAAAAAATACGGTATTCAGCCACAACATTTGTTATTTAAAATTAGACATTTTCTCCTCCGTTTAGTGTCGGTTTTCCAGGTTTGTCCGGATAGGTCAGTTTCCCCTCTAATTCCTAACAGTTCTGGAAATCGCTATTTGTAAAATCCATTTTTCTCATGTCATCTGTTATATATACCCTTCATCCTGGTCGTGGGGTTTCTTCGAGGCCAACGTCTCTTCACCCAGTCATCTCTCGTCCTTCGTTCATGCTTAAACACCACATCACTCTATTATTTAATTAATTTATATATTTTTGCTGCATACTCCTTATTTACAAGCATATTGGTTTAGCTTAAAAATGTATTTAATACATAATAACATTTCATCCTCATTTTAGGATTGATTTATAAAAATCAAAATATTTATTCCTGACAAAAAAAATTTTTTTTTTTTAAATGATAAAAATCGGTTATTTTCATTCTTATAACATTAAATAATCGTTTACCTTCTTTTTTTATTTGCAACAAGGAAAATTCCAAAAATTTATTTTCACTCTACCTCAGCCGCCTTCATCATGAAGAGGATTTCGATTTCGTGCTTAAGGGGATGATTGGGTTACTCAACGAATCGCTACCGTTTTACAATCCGAATTTCAGTAACTCCTACAACGTTTCGAATGTTTGCCACAATCCCGTCAATCATACCACGACGAACGGTTTAAAGAATGGTGGCGTTAATGGTTTGGGTGGAATCCTGGAAGCCCTGCATTTAAACCCCTTTTCCGGCAAAGGAGCAGTAAAGATATGTCAACTCAATCAAGAGGTCATGGTTCTTTTTTGGCTTTTCTGCGATCTCAACAAAGTTTATATTGTTTTAAAAAAATTTTTTAGGAAGTTAATTAGGAAGTCGTTACATTTATAGATATTGGTTAAGCCATTTTTATCAATTGAGTAACTATATAGTTGGGGAATAACAGAGGCGTTTGAGACACGCCAACATTTTACAGATACATGCACCTGGTCTCCAATTGTAAAATATTTTGTGGGGGGGGGGGGTACCTAATTCATCTCTAAAAAATCAGAGATCTGCAGGTCCGCGGATGTGAGCCTAGTACGGTAAGAATTCTGACCGGATTTTAAAAAAGTAAAAATCGAGACTAGGCTGATTTTTTTTTAAAAGATGAATTTAAATTATATCAATTAATCAACTGGAGAAATAATTTTCAAAATGGGTCTGAAAATGATTTAAAACCCCGGGATAGGTAAATTTAAAAAATAAAAATTTATATTCGGGCCGTGTATCAAATTTTGACCTCTGAAGGGTCTATGACAAATGAAATTTTAACATCAGAATTTATCATTTTTAGTTTGATTAGACATTTCCCCGATTTAGTTAATTTCTTTTTTTCTTAAAATTCACATTTATAGAGAGAGCCGCCATATTGCATATTATATTTTTAAAATTTTCAAGGTATCGTCGCAACTTGTATTATATTATTATTTTTTTAGAAATTCGTTTCACATCTCATGAAAACAAACAAAGTTTTGGACATAATCTTGCCAATTTTGTACCACTTGAATGAATCCAAAATGGATGAATGTAAGGCCGACAAATTATTAATATTATTCATGAATCCTAACAGAACCAAATATCGGGGTTAGGTTTAGGTCCGGTTTATAAAAAATTATCGTTTTAGTTTGAACTGTTAAAAGTCGGTTCGAACGCTTTCACCTACAAATTTCAGCCCATATATGAAGAAACTAACGCTTATTTTATTATTGTCGATATTAAAAATATTCATAATTTATAAATAAATAACAAATTAACAGTATTTATTATTAATTATAATAGAATTGTTTAATCTAAAAATGGGAACCGATATGGATCGCCCATTCTAGATTGATTGATCATAATCTTTAAAAGAGTTATGATATTAAAACGTTTAAACCAATTCGCCGACTTTTTAAAGGCTCGGCGAAGGTTCGGGTGTCAACATTTTTAGCGGCTTGAGTTCAGTTTGGGTCTGATGAATAATAAGAATACGGTAGACGTTTTGAATTGGTTCCCTCATAATATACTATTTAAAAAACGTTATAGGAGTTAGTGAGAATGAGTACCTATCTCTTCATTTCTCAACATCTTGTCTTTACCGCGCTAGTAGGAACTTACGGGACGCCAGTTCAAGACTTTAAATATAACTTTCTCCATATGATTCCAAATATGTGCGAGAGAATAAATTGTCAGCTAATTGATATACCTAAAGCTTGAAATTAATTTTTGAACCCTTATACAAGATTTTTCACCAGAAAAATGTAAACGTTATACCTGTTCGATTTTTGGAATAAATCTTACACAATTCATATGACGAAATAATCTTTAAAGTTTAGAATTATTTTTAACCTTTTTTTTTTTAATTACTAAACATATTCATCAAGCAAAAATGGGTATTATACACGTCGGTATATTCGTTTTGCTTGTTTTAAGTGGGGAAAGAAACTTAGGAGTACGACTCAATAAACCATATTCTGGTAATTTATTCAAGAATGAGATTCCTATCATCACGGCTACAAACAAACTCAATCACGCCGACATTTTGCTATTGGTACATATATATTATGTATATATTTAAGAAATTCATTCTTTTTAAATTAATTTGTTTTATTATTATTTTCATAATTAGTCCTTCCTAAAAGGCAAAGTTAATTAACCAATCTTTAGGCGCAATAACCTGGGACCTAAACTCTTGTAACCGCGCGTCAAACTTTTGAACCATATTTGTTCCAGATTACTTTTAAAGTTTTTCTCTAAAATGAGGCATCAAGTGTTATACAAATGAAATCTTTTATTTTTTTGAAAAATCTGCTTTCTTCCGGTTTTCTAGAAAGTTTTTAAAGAGTATTTCCGTTTCCAAGCTCTGATAAAAAAAATAAAATGTCTATCATATTTAATATATTATATATATTTTTCTTTAAATACAGATTTTTCACGAGATTATAGTGAGAGGACATTACAAGCTAAGTAATCTTTACGAGAGCCTGCTCATCATCATAGTTAACAGTTAATTTATATTCGCTATTTATTTGATATATATATTAAGTTGGTTCCAATTTTACCTTTGATCGGAATTGCCTTAGAATCATCCTTGGCGGCCTCTCAAAGTCATTAATTTTTTAATATTAACAAGAAGCATTTGATTCTATTGTGAAATTTTACCGGAAATGTATTTCAATTATCTGTAGAAGAATGTCTATCCCATAAATCTCAAATAATTTTGTCATGAACCTTGGAGGAGTCATTATTATACAAAAACAATTCGCATATTGACTAATTTACTATATTGTATTTAAAAAAACATTAAATACAGAGTTTAGAACTTGTTACTAAAACTTATGGTTCTTCCGTTTCTGAATATTTTTGAAAATTTTTCGGGAGGATTCCAGGATCTTCTTCCGTCAAACTTTGTTAACGATATGAGTTTTTTAAAAAAAGACATTTAAACCAAGAATAAACCATCTTGTAAATTTTAAATGGTTCCTATAAATTTTTAAAAGATGATTTCCAATTTCTGTTTTCAAACTCTGATTAAATATAACAACGGAAAATTTAAAGTTAAAAAAAAGGAAGAAAAAACGAAAACTTTAAAAAAAAATTTTTTATATATAGTTTCGCCATACCTCAAAGGTTTATCCATGATCACTGCCAAAAAGCTTTTGCACCTTTTAGAAGTATGACTCATTATTAAATTTTTTGTATTAAAAAAAATTCTTAAATTCTACATAGATAATTCTAGAGATTGGAAAAAAGAATTTATAATTAAAATTACAAAATATTTATAAAAATTTTCCACAAATAATATATGGCATCATTTTTTTAGGCAAAATTTGATCAAAAATATTCTTTTTTTTAAGTATTTTTTTTTTCAAACTCTGATACAGTGAAAGTTATCATAAGATTTTATTTAATAAAATAACGTAATACGTAATTTATTTAATAAACTATGTATATATATATCAAATTAAATTTCGTAAATGTTTTGACAATAGGGATTCGCCGATCCGCATTTCATCTATGCCAAACCGTACAATTACCGTTTAGTATTTTTCCTTTTAGAAACGCTCAATAATTTGATCCAATATCAATTCGATGGTATATTCATTTATTTATAATTTTATAATTGTATATTTATATATTTTTTTTAAAAAAATATTTTAATATTAACTAATAAAGCAGAAGATATGCCCTGAATCGTCTTACCTTTGAAGTTTATTTCTGTTTAGACATGTATTCAGATTTAGAATTAGGACACCCTATTCTGTTTTCTATTAAGTGTGTGCGCTAAATCTAAATAAATCTCTTTCTTTTTTATTCTATTATAGAGGAAGTTATATAGGCGGTTAAACAGATTTCTATTTACAAAAGAGGACGTGCCCGCGATCATAAAGAATAATATCTGAAATAATAGGAACTATTTTGCCTATAATTCTGAGAGCGGGGGGATTATCGGATTCTAGAACAATAATTTTTTTTCTTCTCACCATTTCTTGAAATCGATATTCCATATCCTGTATATACATTTTTTGTTTAGGAAATTCCACCTTAGTGTATCAGATTATCAAAAAACGAAAAGTATTTTACAATTTGTTGAACTTGCCCACGGATCAAACATTATTGAATCATTTGCATGGTAATATATATATTTTTTTAAGCATAAATAAGAGGCTCCTAATATAATCGTTTTTAGAAGAAAAAAATAGTACTTATTGCCTAGAAAAAAAAACAAAAATAAAAATGAAAAATCAAATTGATGAATCTCTCAGGAAAATGAAATGCTAATAACTAGTCGCTTAATTGTTTTAAAATATTTTTTCTCAGTACTTTAAAATTTATTTATATTTATTTTTTTTTAAATATGATTTATAAATTTTCGGGACCACAATTATTGGTTAAAATAATATATATTTTTTAAAACTGAATCATTTTTTTTTAAATATGGTAATGGTTATATGAAATTGAGATAAAATTAAACATTCGAAATATTTTAATTATTCCTCTTGAAACACTTTGAAAATGTTTTTTTTAATTAAAAGAATTTTCGATTCAGTTTAATTTTTTATCAAAATGTCAACATTTAACATTTTTTTAAAATAATAGTAAACTAAATCCATAAATATTTCCTTTTTTTCGCAGATTTTGTTATTGTTTTCTAGATATATGGCCCATTCGCATAAAAGATAGATGAATTTAAGTATTGTTATACCACCCGATTTGGGTCGATTTGTAAAAACACCCCGGATAAGATTTTAGTCAAAATAATATTATGTAGGCCTCGATATTTGGTAAATGGAGTCCAAACCTTTCTGAATAAATTCAATTTAATATTTTTATTTACTCTAATGGCTATTTAGAAAAAGTTTTTACCCACCATCTCTTGACCTAGACCCAAGGACCTAGAATGATGATAATTATGTATTTTAAATTCTGAGCAATTAAGAAAATTTTTTTAAAGCGTTTCAGTTTTAACTTTGAGCGAAATAACATAATAAGTCGAATTAAATATAAAAAATTTGCTATTTTTTTTACCCGCCCTCCATCTACCAACTAACTGATCTGATTTAAAATATTTAACTTGGTATATTTATTCCTTGTATACTAGGCATTCAATTATTTCTTTTTAGATTATCTATAATTATAAATTATATTTAAGTGCCACCCGAATAGATAGTATATCTATAAATAATTTTGGTTTTTTAGATAAAGTGAAAGAGGAAGTCCAAGATCCTAATGGAATTAAGTCATCGAAGGTATAATTATATATATTCATTATTTTTTGTAATTTTGAAATTGTTTTTTATTGAAATATATAGCGCAATTTAAAGTAAATTATAGTCTAATAAATATAAAATTCATCAATTTACAACAATTATCGAAATCAATATTATCATTATGCTCAATAATATTAGCTGATTCTTATTCTAAAATTTATATATTTAACCAGTAGTACAATAAATATGGTCTTTAAAAGTCTGTACATTGCAATAAATTTTAGCCTATAATTTAAAAAAAAAATTCTACACCCAATTGAAAATTCCTTGGTTGGGGGGGGGCGAATTAAAATTTGAAAAAAAATGTATAATGTTATAATTGCATGAGGGGCTAGGCGAGAATTCTACCACTACCACCGATCATAATTGCATGAGGGTTATTTCTTATTCATTGACGAACGTTAATTTAATGGGCATAAACCCCTAAAAAAATTTTTTTAAGATCTGCTCGGACAACTTTATGAACAACGATTCATTTTATGATGCCAATGACGCGTTTAATGGGAATAACAAAATCAAATGGAAGCCTAATTCTGCTTGGGTATATTTTTCTTATTCCTAATTACACTACTATCAATAAATTGTATGTCCATTTAAATGAACGTTATCTCCGCAAAAAGCATAGTGATCGTTATTTATTTTATAAAGAGTTTATATGATAGAGTTACTCGGGCATGAATTTAACAGCTGAGCAGGAACGAATCTTTATAATTTCTCTAACCGTGAACTTTTATGATTTTTTCTAATCAACCTGAAGCCATTTTATTTTTAAAATAAGTTTATGAACAATTTTAAGACAATGTAATTTTATTTGTTTGTTAGATAATTGATACATTCAATACGGAGTTACTGAAGGTACAATATTATTTTCTCCCTCTTTCTTGATATATTTATAAGTATTTATGAACTATCTTACAAATTCAGGCTTCTACAATAAAACAAAAGATGCCATTACAAACAATTTTACGACTTTTGCAAGTTTTAATCCCTCAGATAGAGAGGATATGCATTGAAAAGTAATATTCTTTCTTTCTTTCTTTCTTTCTTTCTTTCTTTCTTTCTTTCTTTCTTTCTTTCTTTCTTTCTTTCTTTCTTTCTTTCTTTCTTTCTTTCTTTCTTTCTTTCTTTCTTTCTTTCTTTCTCTTTATCTATTTATCTCTAATCTATCTATATATCTCTAATCTATCTATATATCTATATCCATCCATCCATCTACCTATCTATCTATCTCTACGTTAAAATTTAGACTTAGTAATTATTTAAATAATTTTTATTTTACCATTTTCTTCCCTGATTACTTCATAAATTTTTTTTGAGAATTTAAAAGCATTTCCTTTATAGCTACGATATTTGTTTTTATATTTTATAAATTGTATATTATGCTTTACTTGAAAAGTAAATCAAACGACGAAAGCGAGATACTGAAATTTTTGCATCACGGTACGTTGGTAGGACTCTTACCCGTTCCTCATCCTATACTCATTCGAAAATATCAAACGAACCGATCCACTAGTCTTTGGTTCCTCACATATATATGGGGATTCATATACTTGAAGTAATAAAGAAAATAAATCTCAGTTGCTTTATTAGAATTGTTTTAGGCATAACTCGCTATATTTATGAGTAATACTTTCTTCTATCCCCAACGACTAATGAAGTCCAACAACCGAGTGTTTAAGACCTGGCCATTTTTTTTAAACGGGCTTTTAGGCTGGGTGAATACCAATTTAACTGGACTGATTAATATCTTATTGGCTATTTTTTTGATGCAGCCTGAATCTTCAATGATAGCGACCCCATCTAAAATATATTATATTTAAAGCATTTACGGTTGTATTTAAAATAACTTGTATTTATTTTTTTTATTTGTATAATAAGGAATATGGATCCGCCTATATGGTTCGAAACAGATATCAAATTATTTGAAATCAAGAAATTATGACATTTTTTTTTTAAAATGAGTATAAATTTCATAGTCGCGCTCCTGTCATATTGAATTAGTAAATTTTAATATCAATGTTTTACAGTATTAAAAAATTGACTATTATCTAATAATATTATGTTAATTTAATAAATCCCAAATCATGATAATTGTAAGTCACTTGACTCATCAATTAATATTTAACTATTTATATATTAATTTTAATATTTTAAAAAATGTTTTTTTTTAAATGATTCCTTTATGGTTGGGGGTATTTTGTATACTTTTGTCCTAAACCTAAAATAGGGGGTAGAAGGATAAAGATTTTATTTATTTTTAAACTATGTTTTACAATTTATATAATTATAAATTAATTAATTATACAAATTACACTTGATTGTCATATAATTTTTAAATAAATAAAGAATAAAATTTTATACTTTTATTATTATGTTCGAACCTTTTTTTAAAATCTTTAATTTTCTCTGACTTGGGTAATACCAGAAAATATATCCTTGAAATAGTTTTTTAGAAGATACTTGTATAGTCTTAAATACTTATTTTTTTCCAAAAACATCTATCTTTTTCGTTTCAGATTTAAAAAAATAGATAAGATATGGATTCAATATGGTAAGAAATATAAATGCCGGTATAAAAAGATCAACATGTATTCTCATATTGTTTATATTGGTTTATATCAGGGAGACCTGGAATAATTAAATTGATTGAATGAGAATGGTATACCCAGAAATATCTCGGGAACAATTTGCAAAGGTTCCAAAAATATACCTATAAAATAGCGCAAAACTGTATAGGGTAACGAATGCAAGTAATTTTTTAGCATCCTATATTTAGGCAATAAATCAGAGATGCATAATATTGTTTTCGGTCCTATTTCTCAGAGCTCTAGTGTATTGTTTGAATAAATTAAATACAAAATTCGATCTGTTTAATTAGTTCACCACTCCATAATTTATGCCCATCTCACAATTCAGGGATAATCTTTTAAAGAATAATGTATTATTATTACTTAAAAATTTTATCCGATTCGATAATAAATAAATATAAAATCAGATATTTAATTCAGGAACTTTTTCAGAACCGGAAAGTAGCAGAAACGCAAAAAAGCCCTTGCTCCAGGTCTCTGGTTTTTAAGAAATAATAAAATAAACTTATTTCTAAAAGAATAACCCAAGCTTGGGGCGAATAATTCGTGTAAAATATTTTGGCGAGTTAGGATGAAGTTTTGAAAATGTTTTAAAGTTGATAATTAAAAAAAATTAGTGACGTTTTCCTTCATAGAAAAAACATTATAACGCGCGGGGCCAAACAACGTGAATAAGATATATTTTTGCCGGCCTGGTTAAACCCAATAAAAAATTTTCACGGGTCGAGCCGGCCCTCACCGATTTTTAGCTTGCCTGTTTGTAAAAGCTATACAAGTTTATGACTTTTTATATTACAATTTTTTAATATATACATTAAATCCAAATCCATTCTACCATACAAATAGTGATATATTACACTGAAAACATAAAGTAAAAATATAAAGTAAAATTTGAATAAAATAAAAGCAAAACTTAATATTTAATGGCCAATAAAAATTCACATAATAAATTTTTAAACTATATAATTTATGTTACTCGATAACTATTTGAAATAAAATTATTTTTTTACTGAAATCCCTATCTTATTTTTATTTATGAATAAATTTATAGATGATATAATTGAATCTCTTAACACAAGATATTCAAGGATGGGCTTTATAAACAGCTTAAGATTTTTTTATTGTGTAAATTTTAAAAAATATATATTTGTCTGAAATATAAAGTACACCTATTGATGAAATTATAAAATTAATTAGTTTTCCCAAAATCTTGTTCTAATAAGTGTTGTTAAGCAGATCTATTTAAACCGATTTTTATAAACGGAACTCAATAGATTTTGGTCATAGATGATGCAAATTTTTGGACATCCATTTGTGAAATCTCGAGGCTTAGACAAATATTTTTCTGGTTCTAATATTGAGTTAACGGTTTTTATAATCACATTTATTAAATTCAAATGATACATTCAAAGCCCTAAGCGATTACTGGATCACCCTAACCTACTATAAAAGGAAAGAAAAAAATCAAATTATAATGCATTATTTCTTAATATTTTCTTTCTTTCTATTAATTACTAATAAAATGGCTTAAGGCCCTTTTTTTTTGTTTTTTTACAATCATTAATGTAATCTCTAGGTGTCAACAACTTACCAATATAATGTCTATTTATTTTAATTTTTATATAAAAATTTTCTTATTTGCCGCATAAATTTAGTAAAAACGAAAATATTTTTTTTATATAAATTTAATATAAAACTTATAAAAAAAAATTATTACTTCATTTAGATTTTTTTTAATTGATTTTTTTTTAAATTAATTTTTTTTTCTTTCAAATTTTATCAAAATAATAAAATAAATATAGTTGTTGACCTAAGCAAATTGCATCATTTTATTAAATCCTAAAATTTTATATATTATATATTATTTGTTATTATAAATAATTCAATACTCATTTTTCTACGTCAAAAGAAAATATTGATTATCTTCAATTTATACACGTACATAACATACTACACCTATTATTTTTTCTGAAAAATATAATAATTTTATTTCATTTTTTAAAAGACTATAGAAGTAAGTGTTGCTAAACGGCTCATTTTGAGCCGATTTTTAAAAACGGCTAACTCGATATTTTATTAGGAAAATTATTATGCAAGCCTTAAGATTTTGCTCATAGGTGGCACACATGTTTGAACATATATTAACGAAATCTCGAGGCTTAGACAATAATTTTCTGGCTAAAATATTGAGTTAGCCGTTTTTAAAAATCGTCTTAAAATCGAGCCATTTAACAACACCAACTAGAAGTTAATAATTTTTTTACGAAATCTTCTTTATCTAGATTATGCCCTCTTTGTATAATTACTCAAAGTGAAACAGCGAATGGCTCATTAAATCAGTTATGGTTTATTAGATCGTACCAAATCACATGGATAACTGTGGTAATTCTAGAGCTAATACATGCTTTAAAGTCGAATAGCGAGGTTCGACCGCAAAAATTGTCATAATTTCTCACTTTTCTTTTGCTTACTTTAGGTGCCCGCCCCACTAATCCATCATAATATTCTTTAGACAGACCTAAAATTTTTAATAAAAAAAAATACATATAAATTAAACCCATTTTTAAAGTTAAAGGAAATAAAAGTGTTACAAATTTCTTTGACCTCCTTATCTCTGAAAAATTATAGATAAATTTCAAAGTTTCTATTTTTTTATAACCCTTCGCTTTCCTTTCCATCTACCACCAAAAAATTGTAATAATATGAATTATCTCTAGAACAAAGGTAAAATGTACTGCTCAATTCGCTTAAATTTTCTAAAAGAATAAGGGGGTTTATATGATATAAATATTAAAATTCGGATATAGTAGAGTTTCTCAAGGGAACTGTCTGATTCAACCACGTATAGTTTAAACTTACCTAAAATTTTTAAATTGTTTTATTTTTCCCACTAATTGTTTTTAATAAAATATTCTTTTCAAAAAACACCGAATTATTATTAGTATTTACCTTTCTAACTCTTAAAAAAAAATTATTTTTTTCTCCCCCTTCCTTTAAACTGATTCTCCAATCCAATATTTCATGTTTAACAAAATTTTTGGTTAGTCAAACATTTTGAATTGAGCTAGAGACAGAAATTGATTCAATGCAGGGCTGCTCAGACCGCATTAATCGATACATAAATTTTCTTGTCTTGATCTCCCCTTTCCCAAATATAAGATTTATTGAAAATTTTTTTTTTTTACTAGGATGGGGTCATTTTAGCAAATATTATAAGTCATTATTAAAATCATCATAAATATTTTGTAGCACAGCCAACTTCATACTCCCAGGTCCACATTTCTTGTTGCTATTAATCAGAGACCTTCAGAGGTACCATTTGAATCGCCCGACCTGGATTTTTTTTTTGGCCCCGACTTGGCCCGAGTTTTATATTTTTATCCGGCTAGCCCTAATTTTTTTTAGATGGGCCTGGGTATTAAAAAAAATTTCTTAGACCCAGCCCGGGTTATTTGAAAAAATATAAAATACGGCTTGGTCTAAATACGCGGGCCGGGCTTAGGGACGGGCCTGTAGGTCTCTGCTATTTATTAAGGATTTTCCAAATCAATTTATTCAAATATTATACTAAAATAATAATGAACATTTTTCTATTTCACATTTCTGTATATTTTTTTAAAATTTGATTTCATCATTTTGTTAAATTATATATTGATATTATTTTCGCAAATAGTGAATTTAATTAGTGTAGGGAAATATCCACTATTAATTATATTTGCCATAAAATAAGTAGAAGTTTTTAAATATTGATATAAGAATAATGTAGCTTCTAAATATTAATTTAAGTTTGTTGCTCAATTCGTTATTTTTGCCATATAAATAAATTGTCTGTCAAATTAAGGCATAACAGTATAATAAATCACAGCCATTTTTTTAAGCTTTCAAAAACGATATAACTTATAAATATTAATTAACAATTATATAAGACATTAATTTTAAAAAATTTCCTGGTCCCGATGATATCTGTATTTATATAGAAAAATAAATATCGACTAATGAGTTCTAGTGAAGTATAAAAGGCGGTGAAGAAAAAAAATCAAAAGACATTAGCCTAAACAATGAGCTCCCATAATAGGATTTATTAGTAATTTTTTTTAAAAAGATCCTAGGGGATATACATATGCTCGGGTTTGTTCGAACAATATGGACACCTATGACCTGAATAGGCACATACCAAATGTGTAATTATTGTCTTCTAGGTCCCCCAAGATTTGAATTTTTTAAAAATGAATCTAAAAATTCTCTCGGACAGAAAAAAAATGGACTGAGGAAAGAGTAATATTATCCTGCATTCGCAGTTAGCGCGAATTGGCATGATAAATTAATGGAATAATTTTAACATTCATTTTTGTATATTTTGCCGCGAAATCGAGCGCAGAATTATTTCTAGCGTTGTTCAATTTAAGTTTTTTTTTTAACTTAAGATTACAGCTATGTTACATCAAACAAGTAACGGATTCCAGTTATTTGTTATACATTTTTCAAGATATGTGAATTTAAGTAGCTTCAAAAATTAGTTTTTTTAAAAAAAGTTAGTTATATTTTAGAAAAGTTGCAATTTACATTTTATAGAACACTTGTTTGAGTTGTATTCCCTCTAAAATATATGTATAGTCCATTGGTAAATAATTATTTATCTGTTAATATTTGATTTATATTACTATTAAAATTAATAGCCTCACATTAACAAGATTAGATTTTTAAGGAAAGCAGAAAATTTCATAAACAGCGATGGAGGAAATAAATGGGAAGTAAGAGGATAAGGTGGAGGGTAGTAGTAAGACCTAGGGAGAGGGGGTATGGTATAAGGGAGGGAGGGTAAGGGACAATATCATAATTGATATATATGGTTTAGAAGTACATGATTCCAGAAATAAAGTTGGCTATAAAAAGCGAGGTAATACCATGCCATTTTAATATTTATTTAATTTGTTTATTTTGTAACCTTGGCAGACAAAGTATTAAATTACCGAAATTTTAGTTTTAAGAAATGGATAAAAAGGAATTTAATAAAATATAACTAATCAGGTAAAAGATAATTTCGTTTACACAAGTTAGTTGGTAAATTTAATTTTTTTTTTCTTCAAATTTAATTTTAAAAAAAAGAAGAAAGAAGATAAATAGTTAATGACATACCTAAATAATATTTTGTAAAATCACTTACCGAAAGATGACGTCAAAGATCGTCAGATGAATCAAGATATTTAATCAAATTTGTAGGGTGTTGAACTACCTCAAATAAAAACAAATATGTTTTTAATAACATGTTTTTTATTAATTCTTTTATATAAAATCTGTTTTTTTTAAATCTTACAAAGTTTATATATACACTACCGGCCATAAATGACTGTCCACCCTGCATTTTTACATAAAAAAATTAATAACTTAATACTTTTTAACTTATTTGGGTAAAAGCAAATTGATTAATTAGTTTAAGATGTCTAGACATGTTTAGAAATAAAAATCTGGGAATTTCTATAAATCTTTCTATGAAATTTTAGCCTTTGAAAATAACATGTCAAAAATGACCAATTTGGTAAAATAGGGTTCATTAGTTTTATTCAGCAACAATTTTAAGTTGCCCATTGTTTTTTGGAAGAAAGTCATTAATCACATTCTAATCTGCTTATAAATACCTATTTTTAATTATTTTAAAAAAAAAATTCCTAGATTTTTTTTGTTTTAAATCAATGTTTAAAGAAACTTTCAGTCTTTATAAATATTTTAACGAACATTCGACCAAAATGATTAAAAGAAAAGAAATTTCTATTCCAACTAAATGCAAAATAATTAATTTACACATAAGTGGTAAAAGTAATCGCCGAATTGCCAGAGAATTAACCCTAGCTCAACGAACAGTCGATTGTATATTTAAAAGATTACGCAACAATAATACAATGTCGAATCCAAAGAGGCCTGGAAGACCCCGCAAAACGAGTTTGCGATGATAGGTATATAGCAAGGATCAGTAAACGCAATCGACGCCTTGTCGCCTCAGAGATAGCTCGGAGATTATTCTGACTCGGGAAATCTCGATAAATGTCACAACTGTGAAAAGGCGCCTTAGGAGCTCTGAACTTTATAGTAGGGTAGCGGTCGAAAAGCCACTATTGAGCAATATAAATAAACTCAAGCAATTAGATTGGGCACGAGAACATCAATTTTGGACATCTGCAAACTGGTACCACGTCTTATGGAGTGATGAGTCAAAATTCGAAATCTTCGGTTCTAAAAGAAGGCGATATATCCGCCGCTCAGCTGGAGAGCGAATGAGCGATCGCTGCATAATTCCTACAGTCAAATTCGGGGGGAGGTCTGTTATGGTGTGGTGGTGCTTGGTGCCGGGGCAACCGCCGACATTGTCAAAATTAAAGGAATCCTTAACAAGGAGCGATACCGGCAAATCCTTGAGGACCATGTGATTTCATCAGGAAAGTGTTTGATCGGGAATAACTTTTTATTTCAACAAGATAATGACCCAAAGCATACATCCAGCCTATGCAAAGATTAATTACAAAATCTACAACAGCACGGTATTCTCAAGTTGATGACTTGGCCATCCCAGTCTTCCGATCTCAATCTAATCAAACTTTTATGGGATCACCTTGTTCGACAAGCGCGAAAAAGCCCAATAACCTCTCATTCGCACCTTTGGAAAGTATTTCAGAGAGAATGGAACAATATCACTTCCGAATATTTAAAAAATCTCATCGAAATATTACCAAAAATTTTTGCAGCAATTATTAAGAATAAAGGTGGTCATATTGATGAGAACAAAATTTGATCTTAATTAATTGCTATGTCTTTTATTTTTTGTAATTTATGCAATAATATTTAAACTTATAAATAAATTCGATAAACCTCATATTGTGTGTTATTTGTCTTGTTTTAAGAAAAATGTTAAGAAAATGCAGGGTGGGCAATCATTTATGGCCGGTAGTGTATATAGTGAAGGAGTATATAGAAATCCACAAAAATTCCGCGAATTCGTGCTAACGGTGAATGCAGGTTGACGAACGGTTTAATCTTAAAGAAAGCAACAGAAATAAAACGGATAAAACCGATAACACGCCTTAAGATCCACACACCAATGTTCAATTTTATTGTTTTTTTTCTTCTTTCTTTCGGAAATAATTAATTATTAATATGGAATATTCCAATTTTAATAATAAATATTACTAATTTTTGTGGGAAAAATTAAAATTAATAAGGAATATTAAAACAAAAAATAGGTTATATTTGTCATCGTAAAAATAAAAATTAACTAAATTATTGAACCGAATCAGATATATAAAAAAAATGAAATATAACTATAAGATGTGAATGAAACAAATTGTAATCTAAAAATATTCATATATTTTTGTTTCTCAGTATTAATTTATAGAGACTTATGAATTATTTCTTAATTCTTATATAAAAAAAATTTATTACCCAGAAAAAATATAATACTAATATCATAGGTGTAAAAAATAAGGCGCTCAGATCTATAAAATGTACCGCACTAAAAAATGTAGGAAAAGCACAGAAAATCGTCTTCAAGTAGTGAAAATTCAAGTAAAAAATTTGAGCCTATAAGTCCTTTTTTTTAAATTCTGAGCGATTAAGGGAAAAAAATTCTTAGCGTTTCAGTTTTTATTCTGAGAGAAAAAATATATATAAGTTCGTTCATACTAAATTACTCAGAATCAAAACTCTTTTTATTTTATCCCCTTAATTTTACGGAATAGCTTTCTGGAATACATTTCAAAAAAGACGCATAAAAAATGATTTAAATTGAAAAAATAACATATTGCCGGTAAAAAACGTATTGACACTAACATATATATGGGGAACATGACAACAGATCAACAAAAAAAACACGATTCTCAACCCAACCCCCTCAGATTTTTTCTAAAATTTTTACATGAGTTTGTATATATTATAACTATGAGAAAAATAAAAATTTTAGCCCCCAATTCCAAGCAGGGGCTGAGTTACAAGCCTCTGAATGTCGAAAAAACGGGGCATTTTGGGCATAATGATCTCCCTTTCATTTTAAATATCTTCAGATATGATTAAACTAGAAACGTCATTTAAATTTCTTTATGTAGCCTAATCGTAGACCTTTAAAGTTATACATCGTTAATTATTTTTTAAAAGTTATAAATGTCATGTCAAAAACTGGAAATAGAAAACCTGAAATGGTCATAATGTTAAATCGGCATTTTTTCTTTCCTGTATAGATTATAGGATTAATAATTAAATAAGCAAATTTTCAAGTTGGGCCGAGCTTAAGTTTAGGAGATATGCCATTTTAATCATTAGTCTATTGCAAATATTCTAAATAAATATTTGATATTAATCAACAATTGTAATATAAGTCAGAAACTATCAAATATTTTATGTTTAATATTTAAAAGAATAGTTTTTGACCTAGGGAAAAAATAGGGGAGGGGGGATCTTCTGCTAATTTATTTGAATGAATTGAATTCTTCTCATAAAAATAATAAAAAATACAAATCAATTTTTGATTATATTTGTTTGAGGACAAACATTTTTTTTCATATAATAATTTTTACAATATGAAAATAGTTTAACTTAATATTCCCCAAGTGGCATAAAAGCATGAATACTGATTCCGGGAAGGGGATTGATCTTTTAAACAAGATATTTTTTCATATTCATCATCTTATACATGTGCGTAATTAATTCCAGTGATATTTGCTTTATAAAAATTAAATGAATATAAGGTGTTTAATATTTGATTCTAATAAGAACGCTAAAGGTAGCTATTTATCCTACCCCTTTGGTAATATTTGCCATGGGATATTACGAAAAAATGTTATTCCTCTTTGATTCCAACTTCAAGCTCACAATGGTTTAAATTATTAATTTTATTCATATATTGATTACTACACCATCAGAATTTTTTTTTAATTTAATAAAACCATCAACTTTAGTTTAGAAAAAAAAATTGGTCTCATTTCCAAATTTATTAAAGCTCACTTTTATATCTTCCTTTAAAATTAGAATATAATTTTATATGATAACATAAAATTAATATTTTCTTTGATTTGTTCTCTCTCTTAACCTTTTAAAATAAAACGTTTTTAATCAGGCATCATACACGCCCCTTTTAATTGGAATTATGAAATTTTATAAATTATCTATAAAATAGTATCATAATAGCCTTTTATAATATTTGGATTGAAAACACCCTTTTCCTTCTCCTTGACCAATTTTTTTGCTCTCCTTGCCATGGATTCAGTAGTAGAAAATTCTTCTTGTTTTTAAGGTCCAAGAATTTGATAAAACAGTCTCTGAATTTCTTCATTTCTTAAATGTGTTGTTTCAAATTTATTTTTCAATTCCTTAATGATTTCGTATTCATCGTTAATATTAAAATTCTTCTGAAAAAAAATTCAAAACATTTATCTTAATTTTTGTCAGATAAATGCTAATTTATCGTTAAATAATTTGTTTTGGTTAATCAAGGATGTACATTTCTTAAGTCTTCACAACGTATATGTTTATACAAATTATGTGAATATTAGGATCGAAATAAATATATTGCATATAATAGCCCGCACCCCCCCTACCTTATTTTATGTTTTATTTAAATCAGAGACCTACTAAGTTCGGGTACATGGGCCGTGCAATATTTTAATTTTTATAGCTAATAATAGCTATTTAAAATTTTTGGTTTTAAAATATAAGGCTCGGGTAAAAAATCCAGCCTGGGTATATTTTTTTTTCTAACCTGGGTTTATTAATGAAAATGTTAACTATTATTTTGTATAATGTTTTCAAAGATAAATACGAGTAATATGGGAAGCGAAGCAAATAAATCTTAGGATTAAGTATATAGATTGGTTTAAGATTGATATTATCAAAGTTTGAAAGCAAATAAAATTTTAAATTTTCTTTAAAGAAGAGGAGTTTTTCTTTTATCAAATTTTACCTTAAAAAATGCCAATATCTTTTGAAATGCTTTTGTAATTTTAATATGTAAAATAATAAAAACATCTTTGCTCAAAAAAAATATTTTGATTTAAATTTATTTATTTATTTTTTATTTAAAAAAAAAAATCAGTTTTCATTTTTTAATTTTATTTTTATTTCTAAATTCGGTCTTGGATAGTTATTTATTATTTGTTTTCCTGGTTCTGATCTGGATCACTTTTTCAAATCTTACCATTTTTAACGGATACCCGGACCCGAAGAATGAAATGATTGTGTGAGATAGTGTTGTTAAAAACCCGATTCGGATCGATTTTAATAAACGGCACGATTAAGAAATTATAACCATAAATAACATTATGTAAGCCTAAAGATTTTGCTCATAGCAAGCAACAGAAATGCTTGCACATCTATCTGCCAAATCTCGATGCTTACATAATATTTTAATCGGAACGTTTTGGAAAAATCGTCTCAAATCGAGCTTTTTTTAACAACACTAAAGTGTGCGAAAGATTGAAAGAAAATAAACAGGTTTCCCTTTTAATCTATAATTGCAAAATTTATTTTTAAGGAAACAGAGAGAAAAAAAAAATGATTAATACCAAAATAATAAAAATGTATATCATCCACATCAAATCATCTTACAAAAACAAAACAAAACGTTTAAAAAGATTAGTGCATAAATTTCTTTTCCATAAAGGTATTTTACAAAGTTTGTTATAATATATTTGTTATATATAAAAGGTCAGATATAGAGTCAAGTATTTTTTTTAAAAAATATAAATAATTTATATTATTTTATATCTTCCTGCATACGATTAAATGTGTTTTATAAGTCTCAATGACTCAAGTAGAGAACTACGACATTTATTTATATAATTAAGAAAAAAAACAATTGTAAATCAATAATAATTTAAAATAAATATTAATTAAATATCAAAGCTCGATACTATTACGACATCGAAGAGGATATTGGAAGTTCCTTCCTTATAGGCTTTATTTGCTATATAATTTATATAAAATTTTCTTGTTTACGCAGGCCTTTTATTTATTTAGATGAATATCTAAAATATCATAAATAATATAAAATATTAAATTATACAAAAAAAGATATCATTATATAATTTTTTTTTAAAATAATAATTTTGGTAAAGGTATATTAAAAATTCGTTAGAATAATTGTATTTTAATAAATTTTAATCAAAATTTGATCAATTTAATAACCTTTTAAAGAAGTATAATATATCATTAAAATTACAAACAGAATATGGTCTTGCCAAGTTATCAGTTGCTAAGCGATTTGGAAAATAAGGTAAAAAAAACCCATTATATATTTTATTTTATCCACATTATCATTTTGAGTTTGAAAAATATTCAAAAAATCTTTGAAAATTTTTAAATTTTTTATTAAAGATTTTTCTATATGTATAAACGATTTTGGGATTTTTAGATTCAAAAAAAAAATCTTCAAAAATATTATCTCTTTGAAAAATTTTAACTCGAATTTTTTTTGGAAATTTTGGCTCAAAATTATTTTTGAAGATTTTTTTGCTCAAAATTTGTTTGATGGGTGTTGTAGTTTTTTTAATTATTTTTATTAATTTTTAATATTATCATCTAAATGAGCGCGTTATTTGTTATTAAAAAAACAATCTTATTTTGCTGGAAATGTATTGCAATATAAAATACAACCACTATAAATTTCGAACAATTTTATGACAAACTTTTGAAGGAATTTTAATTAATAATTAATTTATTCATACTTTTTATTTTCTTAACCCTTTCAAAATCTAACTTTTTTTTCTCAATAAATAAGTTTTCAAAATAAGGTAAATTTTTAGTTAAAATTTTATTTTATGTTATTTATTAAAATAAAATAATAATTCCAATTGGCATTCTATGGGCGTAAAAATACAAAAATTAATATTATTAGGAATAAAAATGACAGTCCTAATCATAAAAAATAAAATGAATGAAACGTATATAATTTGGACAGAAATCGTAACACAAAAATAGTGAAAAGTTAAAACATAATAAAATACATGCAAAAGCATATGCTAGCCCGAGAACTAATAAAATACGATTGAATTTATTATAAAATAACATGAAATTTGATGATGATAAATTATCTCATAGGGCAAATACTTCAGAAGTTCATTATAAAATGGCTTAAAATCTATTAGGTAAGTATTGTACATATATTAGAATCAATTCTGGCAAAACAAGATTTTTGAATTTGAAAATAAAAAACGCGCTCAAGAAATGATTAAAAATATAAAAAAACAGCACAAAATAAAACAACATCTAGTGTATGGCTCGATTTTAACCGTTATTTAAAAACGGCTAACACAATATTTTATCCAGAACAATATTATGTAAGATTAAAGATTTTGGTCATATATGGGACAAAGATTTGGCATCCAGTAGCGAAATCTCGAGGCTTAGGCAATATATTTTCTGGCTAAATTGTTGAATTAGAACAACACTAAACCCAAGAAACTATCGCCCTACGCTTTGAAATAGTGTGAATTTTATCTAAGAATTTTATTTATTTATATTTACGCAGCAGGCAGAACTTAAAAGCGAAAAGAAATAGAATCAATCTGTGGTGGGGATTCGGAATATCCTTTGATTTTAAATTCTATAATCGAGCGCAATTTTTTGCTATAAACAATTTGCGTATTTTTTTTTTTAAATTTATAAAATAAATTTCATATGAAAATCAATTGGTTTTTAAAAAGTTAACGGTTGAAAATTGACAGTGTGGATACTATATACCTGCTGAAATACATTTCCTGTCAAATTAGTCTATTTTACAAAAATTTTAAAAATCGCTATTTTTTTCATTTAAATAATATTAATTAATTTTAATTTTGTGGTACTTCCTTTTTTTTAAAAAAAAAATTTAAACAACGGCCCATGACCATTTTTGAAAAGTGTCTTTAGGTCCGATTCTTAAATATTTTTTTACAAGCTCTTTCGGTCCTATTCATAGACTTTTTTTTATGAAAAAAAAGACTTAAATTTGTCAAATTCTAAACTTTTACAAAAATTGTGTTATTAAATTTTTTTTTAAATTTCCAAATACAAACTCTCCCTACCTTAAAAAAGATATGAGATATTTTTCCGGGGAATTATTTTCCGCTACCATTTGGAATACAATAGCAGGATGTCAAATTTTATTTTAATTAAATTTAGTAATAATATTGTTGTCTGCTACTAATCTTAACTTGAATGGTATAAGACTCAATTCAAGAAAAAAAAGAACCTTAATGATGGAAATTTATAGAAGAAAATGTTTTAATTTATATTATGACGTGATTCACTTCCATTTTAAAGTATGCTAAAGAAAAAGTAATACATATCCTCTGGGTGATGCCATTAATATAACAAAGAAAGAAGTATATCAAACTGATTAATTTTCGACTCGAGACATGATGAAGAATCTTGTTTTAAATAATTTAAGAAATTAAAGAAAATATTTAATTTCTTTTCTTTATTTTACCTAGTAGCTATATCTTTTTTTCCAAAATATATATTTTTTTAATTCTTCAATATCCTTGCAAGAGTATAGTTCAAACTTAAATAAATAATAAAAGATATACGTCATGTATAGTTCAAACTTAAATAAATAATAAAAGATATACGTCATCTGTACAGTGAACAGGTAAGGCTAAAATTTGTAAACATTTTATTTTATGAGTTTAGAGATATCAATTTGTTTGCAATATATTTGCTAAATATATATTATTTTTATATAATTTTAAATTGAAAGTTTATATTTTTAAATTTATTTCTAACTATATTTTAATTTAAATTGTACAATAAAGGCTATTTTAAAGATTTTTGAGTGATTAAAAGAATGGAAGGGGTGGGGGAACACATTTTGTTAATATTTCTGCTTCTTTCAGAGTATTACTTTACTTCGTGAGCCTGTGGGGCTGGGAGGGTATAGGAGCCCTTCTTATTTCATATATATACATTATTTAATTTTTTTGAATTAATTTCAGTTCCTAATTATCGCCAATGTTTACCATTATAATTTTTGTTTGATCGAGATTTTTAAGGCCCATCTTATATCTTTATAATTAAAGCCGGAATCTAATATATAAATAGAACCGGATTTTCAAAGAAGCAAATTTATCTCACAACATTAAGTGTTGTTAAACGGCTCATTTTGAGCCTACTTTTTAAAACGGCTAACTCAATATTTTAGCCAGAAAAACATTGTCCAAACCTAGAGATTTCGATATATGTCTTAGACCTTTGTTCTTTCTATGAGAAAAATTGTCAGGATTGCGTAATATTATGCTGGATGAAATATTGAGTTAGCCGTTTTTAAAAATCGGCTCACATTTTAAATTCACTCTGAGAAGTATGTTTAATAAATTTTGACTAACTTAGTAAGTTATGGAAATTTTTTATGGGCATTCCATTTTAAATTAAGCCACAATTAAAAACCATAAAAGATTATCCATGATTTAGCTCATCAAGTCGCCAATAATAGCCTGTTTTACTTCAAAAATCTAGCATCATACCTTCCTTTTACTATACTTCCTAAGGAACTCAGGTTTTTGTTCTGCTATTTGGGTTTGTTATAATTTTTTCTCGTTCAGAGCTTTTCTTTTTTATAGCTGCCAAGTATTTACTTCTAATTATTTTTACAAAGTATGCTAAGACTCTTTTGTTTCCTCATCTCCCACTTTCCACTCTGGTTTTTACAAATCCCGATGTAGCTTATGATTGATGCAAAGCACCTGTTCATAAATAATGATAGTTGTAAATTATCCCTGTGTGTCTAAATGATAGCCGTGGCTCAGATTATTTCACATTATGACTAACGTCATAAAATTGGAGCTTAATTTTCCGCCTTGTGAGAATATTTTTTTTAACCTATTAGATGCGTTAGCTAAGAGAAAGAGATATGGTAAAGAGATACATATATCAAGTGGGGATGGGGGGGGGCAGTGGCGTCGCTGGGGGGGGGGCGCAGGGGCTTGAGCTCCCTGAAAAATTTGAATAGCCCCCCTAAAGCAAAATTTTTTTTTTAATGGCTCCTTAATATCCCCTTGAACTAAAAAATAAATTTTTTTGATTCCCCACTGAATGATTTCTTTTATAATTCCATTAAGTAATATATAGATATAATTTTATTATTTAGAAATTAACAAGACTATTTAAATTTTTATTAAATGAATATTATTTTAATTATTAGATTAGATTAATACATATAAATTATATTTTCACTATGTCTGCTAGCAATCAAATTCTGTATTAAAAATATAATATCAATAACTCACTAAATATTAATTTAGCTTTAACAGTTGAAGTTTAATTGACTTTTATTATTTAAATTATTATTTAACCCTAATTAAATAAATATAAACATATATTATTTGAAAATTAACAAATTTAATATTGTAATTAGCCGATTTCAAAATGACTTATCAACTGTATATTTATTTTGAAATTTTATTATCATACCTTAAAAATATTTTCAAGGTTCAAATAAGTATAAGAGATTTTTATAAAAAGTTAGTAAACATATAGTTTATAATCCTCTACTATATACAGTTGTTTATAAAATATTAGATATAATGACACTTTTATAGACGTATTTGAGATTTGACAGTTATATAATATATTACAGTTAATATTATAATAAATTTTACTAATAAATGGTTTTGATAATAAATATAATAACAAATTGCATTTAACTATTTAACGCCATCTATTTAGTTATATATAATTTTGAAAATTAAACATTTTATTATTCATCCTGCAATAGATGTAATAAATTTGATATCTTTTCTTCTATTTTTTTATGTATTGAAAGCTATTTTTTCTTTTTCGAAAAAAAGTTTTGAGTTAAATTTTAAATACAAGTATATTTTTGATATTATTACAAACTACTCTTATTTTAAGATATAATATACCAAGGTGGTGCGACAATATATAAAACCTTAATTGTTTCATCATATCATTCTGGTCCTTATTTTATAGTTAAAAAATGTTTCACTTCTAATATGGCATTGCCGTGTAACCAGGCTTCAATATATTTGCATAATTATTTCTTCCCAAGATTTTTAGTGTTTTTATTTTATGAATTTCTCCAACATAATAAATTCTGATATTAGTTTACATCGTGAGTGTCATGGCTATTGCTGCCAAATTATCCAGCATCTATTATTTGTGTTGCTAAGTAATTTAAGATTATTACTATAACGGCTGAGAGTATATAATTGCATATTTTAGATAAACAATAATGGTCAACTGTGTAGTCGTTTATATACCATTTAAAATGGAAGATAATCTTTTAGAAATTTAATATCTCACAATATTTTCTCGATTACTTATCTAGCTTTATAATGTCATCTATCTAAGAGGAAGCTTTAACCACCTATAGTTTTATGATTTGGATTGTTCGTTTATACTCTCTCCTACAAAAATTGTTGATTTGGTTTAGGCCTATAAATTTTTCCTTATTAGTCTATTCTATAAAACATTGTCTAAAATGGAGAGAATTATACTAGTTTGATAACTTTTGTCAATGTAAGTTGCTAAGAATTATATTATAGCATTATGTGATTTTTTATTATGCTAGTTTATTTTGTATGCATAATATAATAAATGACCAAATATTAAAATCAGAATAATTGTTCAGAGTTAACAAATTTTAAAAAAGTATAATATATATAAAATTAAGGGGTATGGGGGGGCAAAGCCCCCATAATTTTTTTTTAGTTGAGCCCCCTGAGATTGTGAAGGCTAACGACGCCCCTGGGGGAGGAGGTTCCCAACTAATTATAATAATATTAATAATAATTAATTTTTCACAACTTAATTTAATAATAATTATAATAAGAACTAATCATTTACAATTTTGCGTATATAATTTTAGACTATGTATCTTAGGCAATTAAATTAAATATTTAAATTAAACATATTCATTTCACACAAATCTTATGTATTACATCATGAACCTCAAATAATTATTGACACCCGAATATCAGTCATAAAAATGATGATTTCGGTGGAATTGTGAATTATGTTTTCATTTTAGATAATGTTAAATTTATTCCATAAATGTTAAATTTGTTGAAAATTTTATCTAAAATCACAATGACGTAAATATATATTCAATATCCATCCTTTATGTTCTGTCCATATGAAACATATAGCAATGGGGACTCAACAATACATAATCACAAAAATGTATTATATAACAATTTAATCTTGTTTAATAAATTAACAAGCCTATTATATTAAATAAAATATATTTAGAATTTATATTAAATTTTACTTTATTAAAATTTGCTCAATAATCTAAAATATTTGAAAAATTAATATATTGTTCACTTAATAAAAACTGAGTTATATTTTTATAAAAACTCATAATTTTTTATTAATTAAATTTATAACATTAATTTTTATGTTTAAATTAGTCAGACAAGGTCTCTCTAATAGGAAATGCTAACCTATTTTCTCAGCAACATCATGTTTCTAGAAATAGAAGAGGCCAAATCATGGGATTGCGTGGTGGTTTTAGGGGCTGTTGTATTTGGCTAACAGGTAACTTATGTGATTTATATTATAAAATGTTTATTTATTTTTTTAAATATCCAAATTAATTTGTTTATTATTTGAATTTAATCTTTTAATAATATTTGTTCACCTAGACTGGCCTGAATTTATTTAATGTAGCTTTAGATTTTAGCATTGAACATAAACAAATTTGTTCACCCAGACTGGCCTGAATTTATTTAATTTACCTTTAGATTTTTGCATTGAACATAATCAGATTTTTGATCATTTTACAAACAAATAAAAAATAATGGTGTAAATTTATTTTTAAATTTTTCTAAGAAGTTATAAGCTCCCAATTTTTAATGATTTTTGCTTTAGTGATTTAGAATGGGAACCTAAAAATATATCTAATCTAATTTTTGAATGCAACAATTAGCCTAGCTATCCTCCTTTTAAATTTAAATATACCCACTAATGGCATTTAATTTTTTGTAAGGTAATGATGATGGGTTATCAAGGAATGAGAGACACTTTAATAATTGGCAAGAACTTTACTCCTTTATAATAGACATTTTTTGTATACTAAAATGTTTTTTTAGAATTCTTTTATTTAAATAAAACCTCAGCATATATCATAACTGTTGATAAGAGATTCTACAATTGTTTTTGGGCAAGCCAAAATAGATGCCCCACACCAACAACGATTTTTCTGCCTTCCCCCAATATTCCATGCTACTAAATAAGCAAAAGCATCAAAATTAATAAATCTAAATCACATTCACTATCCTCCTACAATTTTTTTTTCAAATGACCAGTGTCATCATAACTACATACCCCCTTACAATTTCAATAACAATCTTGGATTGTAACCCCCTTCCCATTCCTTTGGAGGTTCCTGTTGTTAGGTCAAGAGTAAATAAAATCATTGAATTTTTTACAAACAGTGGGAGTCTTACTTTTTCTCAGGTAAGCCTAAGATTATTTGAACCCTAGCCACTTGAAATGACAGCATGCATTAGCTTTTTATAAATATAAACAACAAAAAAAATTGTTCTATTTAAAATTTATAGCTTAAATATTATATTCTTGCTCTTTGCAAATTTTTTTTTTATGTTTAACAAATTTAACCTTAAATGTGCAATCAAATTCTAAGGAGAGCCATTTATTTCTAAGCAGACTTATGCGAGACAATTAAAAAGTTGATTACCTTTTGCCCCAGTACACAGGAGATGCTGTTGAACTAACTACTCCATTTTGACCATTCCATTAACAAATTATTTTTCGATGAATACTCGTATAAATTAAATTAAATAGTCTCTCTTTACCGTTGACTCCTTTTTTTGAAATTTTTATCTGTAAAAATCGAGGGCTAGAAAACCACGCACACACACTTGTGATGAAATTTGACTGTTGAAAGTATTTTAGATAAGCTGTATTAAATATCATTCAAAATCCTCCCTCAGGGATAATTAAATTATCGTTTTAACTGTTACTTCCTGATTCTAACAGCTGCCCACAACTTTAATTCGTTATTCCAAAGCTTATTGCGGTTAAAATTTATTTCAAGTTCTACTCCGGACTCTGGCGTTAGAATCACCCTCAAGCTTTGAATATGGTTCAACAGGAAAAAACACAAATTCTAAATTTATTTGATTTTGAAAAAATGGTAGATTTGGGCCAAACTAACATTTATTTATTTTTTAAAAAAATGCAAAACTTTCTATTTCCCTAAAGGTTATTCTGGAGCCGGTAAATCTACCCTCGCTTTTGCCCTGGAGGATTATTTGTGTTCAAAAGGATTTCCGGCATACGTTCTAGATGGTGACAATGTTAGACAAGGTATTAATTTATTATATCATGTGTTTACAATTTGATTTACTTTACATTCCCCACCACCATTTTTATTTTTGTAAATCGCGGACTTCACATTTTTCTTATCCCTAGGGGATTGATAATATCAAATATAAATTATAACTCCTAAATGTTTTTTTCCTTCTATCCTTTATTTTTATAATTTATTTGGAATTTTATTTTGAAAAAAAACACTCACATTTAATCATATTTTTTTTATGTTTAATCTATTACAAATACAACAAATGTTTGATGGGAAAGAGGGGTAGGGTAGGTGTTGCATATTTATATTAAAATATTGATTTCCCCCAAAACAAACAAAACAATGAAAAACGTGCTTAATACCAATTTTCTAAATAACACAACCTAATTTGCTAAACACCGACCAAAATTTATTAAAATGTTAAAAGACGCACTTATTATTTAATATATATTAATGGAATAACGTGATCGAGTCTGACTTACTATATATCACTCCCCCCCCCCCTCCCCAAGGACGAAACCACTAAGTTGGTTTCAGAAATAAAAGATGATCCTTGCTGGATTCGAATCCTAAACCATCGGATTGGCATGCGGCACAATTATCGAAAAATCATGAATTTTATGATATATATTATAACCAAATTTGGCCAGTGCTAAGATACTGCCTTAGGCATTTATCTATCATAAACCGGAAAACGTATTAGATAATTTACCATGGAATTTTGAAAAATTGATTGGATCGGAATTAGACTTTTAATTTTTAACTGAACGATAAATATGTGAGCGTGGGCTGTGAAATTACGCGTGACACGATGGGTCACGACGTGACTGGTTAGAATTTGCCTTTTTTAATAAAAAGAAAATTGGAAATGGCTTGATTATTTATTGTATTTTCATGTTTTTTAAGGTTTAAACAAAGACCTTGGATTTACTTACAAAGACAGGGAAGAAAACATCAGGAGGATATCCGAAGTGGCTAAATTGTTCGCCGATGGGGGTATCATTTGTATCACCGCTTTTATTAGCCCATTTACCAAAGTTTGATTTACGAATAAAAAACCTTTAAAAAAATAATTTTTTTTAATCGCTATATGACGATTCTTATTTAAATTCAAGAAATTCGATTAAAACTAGTGTGTTAATGAAAGATAATAAGAGTTGATGATATTTAAATTTGTACCAATTTTTTTTTAACAAAAATGTCGGATTTTGCTATATTTTTAAATTTACCTATTCAATTCTATTGTATAAGTTTTAAATCTTTATTTTCGCGACAGATTTTATATACTAGAAAAACTTAATTTTTTTTAAAATTTAATACTGTACCTTTAAAAAAACCTTCAATTATTATGTCACCTTCCTTACTCAGTGAAATTCGCTATAAGGAATTTTCTAACCAAATTTGTGAATTAATATTATTTATAAAGTTACATTAAAATCCCTATATTTATTATGAGAAACTTGTATATTAAAATAAAATGATTATTTATTTTTTAGGATAGAATGATAGCCCGACAAATGTTCAATGAAAAAAATCTACCCTTTTTCGAATGTTTTGTCGACACGTCACTCGAAATCTGCGAACAAAGAGACGTTAAAGGATTGTACAGACGTGCTCGAGCCGGCGAAATTAAAGGTAAATTCTAAGGTATTTGAGAGAAGCGAGAAAGTAGAAAAGGGAGGAAGGGAGAATGAAAATGTATTTCCAATAAAAAATAGTTTTTGAAAAATAAAATAATTTTTTTAAAACAAATAATCATTATTTAAGTTTAACAACATATCGAAAAAAAAAATATATATGTTATTGGCAATGTGTTGTTTTTTCAACTTTAAATCATTTTTGAGCGCCTTTTTTTTTAAATTTAAAAATTTGGTTTTACCGGAAATGTACTTCAGCGTATTTAGAATACCTATCTTATGAATTGCAGATAATTTTATCGTTAACCTTTTAAGTCATAAAAAACTAATATATATATTAAATTAAGTTCAACATGGCAAAATTATCTGAAATTCTAAGTATTCCAAATATACGACAGCATACATTTTTAGTTAAATCAGATTTTTTGGAAAAACATTTATTAAAAACGCTCTCAAAAAAATTGATTTAAAATTTAAAAAATAACACATTGACGCTAAGATTATATTTACTATTTCATAATTTACTTCATATTTATATTCAATTTTATGGTCTTCTTATTTTAAAAAACTAATTAGGATTTACGGGTATCGATTCTGACTACGAAATTCCTACATCTCCTAACATAACCCTGAAGGCCGGGGAAACGACGGTTTATGATTGTTTGCAATCGCTCATTTTGATGATGGTTAAAGAGGTGAAAATATTTAAGGCCCGTTTTTTGAGAAAATTTTACCAACGGTTTTTTTAGAAAATACATTATACATGAATGAATTTAAGAATCAAAATTTACAAAAATACTATTTTTTTTTGTTTTAGAAAGTGTTACCGTTATCAGCTATCGAAACAGTCAAAGAACTATTCATTCCAACCGAATTAATTCACTCAAAAATGGCGTTTGCTCAAAGTCTCCAATCTATAGACATAACCCAAGTATAATTTTATATTTGTGATTTATTTGTGTTCAGTATTTTGACTATATTATTGCTTTTTTTAAAAAATAAAACTCATTTCATTCAAGATTGTAGTTGCTATAAGAAGGGATTTTTAAAGAGAACAAATGAAAATACCTAGAAGATAATTTATTCGTAGATATTATGGCACGATTATAATATTTTATAATAAATAATCAATAATAAAAAATTCATATAGAATTGTTATAATATATAAATATGCTTTAAGTTTAGCTTTTTATAAAAAATGATATTTATTAAAATCCCGCTCAGAAAAATAAAAATACATAGATATATCCGAGTTAAGAAAAGAATATATTTTCTTTGTAAAATTTTTTATGCAAAGATGTTTTTAAAAATATTTTGGCATTTTTTAGGTAAAATTTGATCAATTCAAGAAAAAATCGTCAAAAATTTTTGCTCAAATTTTTTTTCTAAACTTTAATATTATACCTAATTTACTTGAAATCAAAGATGCCGGCACTAATTCTCCTAATATTTTTAATCAAATCAATTAGGAGCAGACAGTTTATTGCGATTAAGATTTTATTTATTTTTATATTAATAATATTATTTTTTATTTAATAAATTAGTTAGATCTTCAATGGCTGCAAGTTCTATCGGAAGGTTGGGCATTTCCTTTAACCGGTTTTATGAAAGAAAAACAATTTCTTCAATCCTTGTTCTTCGGGTGCTTAATTGATGGTATTTTTAAAAAAATGATTGAATATTTATTTATTTCCTAAAATTTTTTTTCTACTAGCTAATTGGTCAAATAAGATATTCTTATTTTATTTAATATGTATATAAGACGCATCTAATTATGCCTTATTAAATTTGCGTGCTTAACAAAAAAAAATATGATTCATTTAAATGTATCTATCAACATTCTCGTAAAATAGAATAATAAGATATATACTCGTTATTTATCTACCACTAATGGTTTTCTGAATGAAACTAATTTTTGAATATTAGGTGGAATCACAAACCAATCTATACCCATAGTATTACCGGTGCACACACCTGACAAAGAAAGGGTAGAGGCTAGTAACGCGGGCAAAGATCGTAAAAGCTTAGCTTTAAAATATGACGGCAAAATTGTTGCCATTTTAAATGATATTGAATTTTTCCATAATCCTAAAGAGGTTCGTTGCGGTAAACAGTTCGGTATAACATCCAAGGAACATCCTTATATCAAGGTTTGTCATGTATAATACATTAGTGTTATATTATAAGCTAGGCTGATTAAAACTTTTACTTAAATATTGCGTTCTGTTTATCATTTTTTTGTTTGAAATCACTTTAGGGTTGTTTTACCTGCTAATATAATCATTTATATCCTAGTGCCAGGTACCCTTTGGGGATCAGAATGTATTATATTTTCCTTTTTTTAGCGACAGGGATGCCAAAAATATTTATTATGATGTGATAAATATTAAATTTCGAATATTTCTTTATTTTAGATGATATACGAGAGCGGGGATTGGCTCGTGGGTGGAGAGTTGGAAGTTTTTGAAAAGGTAAAATGGAATGATGGTTTAGATCATTACAGACAAACTCCTAATCAGCTGCGACAGAAATTCAAGCAAATGAAAGTTTATTCAATTTTTTTTTTAAATATTGAAACTTAACAATCTTTTCAATGTCTAAATTTAATATTTAATTATTTAAAAAATATATATATATATCTAAATTGCAGGGATCAAACCGAAACGAATATCGGTTCAGGTTCGGATAAAAATAACGGTTCGTAAAAAATTAAAATATCGGTTCGAACTTCTAAAAACCGGGTTGAACACTTTTATATTCAAACCTACATTCGAATTGTTTAGGGAAAATATTTTTTTATTTTATCATTAATTTAAAAAACACATGTATAATACCTTCATTTTTATTTAATTGCGCATAAAATAATATTTAATTTATAAATATAAAAAAGCATTATAATTTATAAGCTTAAAATATTTAAAAAATATTGTAAAATGACAATATACTAAAGTTTATAAAAATTATGACCGACACTTATCAATCAAATGTGATTGATGATAATTAAAATAATTCGAATATAATTGAAATCTAATAACAACTTACATATTATTTTATAAGCATAAAATCATGAGACTCGAACCGGTTCGGAGGCATAGCGGTTTTGGCTGGAATTTTTTAGCGGTTTAGGTTCCGGTTCGATAGAAAATACCGGTTTAACGGTTCAGGTTCGGTTTGGATCCCTGCTAAATTGTATCGTTTTGTTATAACTATTCAACTATATTTATATTTTTTTACTACAGGCCGATGCAGTTTTCGCTTTTCAATTGCGAAATCCTATTCATAATGGGCACGCTCTACTAATGAGAGATACGGACCGACAATTGAGAGAAAGGGGCTATAAAAAGCCTATATTATTGTTACACCCATTGGGTAAGTTTTAATTTAATTCATACTTCTTAATATCAATTAGAAAAGATGAATAAAAAATATTAATAGATGTTGTTAATAAAGGATTAAAATATTTTACCCAAATTTTTAATTACATGATTTGATCATTTACTAGTGTTAGGGGGCTCGATTTGAGCTATAAACGTCAAACTTAATATAGCCAGAGAAAGATTGCCTATGCCTCGAGATTTTGTTAATCCAAACCTTAGTCCCATCTATGAGCAAAATATTTAGGCTAAAAAAATGAAAGAATATAACTACTAAAAATACATTACAAAAGATTTCGATATTTTATTAATACTAAAAATACATTACAATAAAAAAATTAAGTTAACTGTTTTTGAAAAATCGGCTCAAATCGAGCCGTTTTAACAACACGAATCATTACCTACGGTTAACAGTACAATAAAACCTATTTTATTTTTTCTCATAAAATAGGGGGTTGGACGAAGGATGACGACGTACCATTGCCCGTCAGAATTAAACAGCACATTGCCGTTCTTGAATCTAAAATGCTGGATCCGGATTCTACGGTCCTAGCCATATTTCCATCTCCTATGATGTATGCCGGACCTACCGAGGTTTTTGTCATATGAGAATAGAAACCATTTTTCAGGATAATAAGAGATTGGTACATTACGATAGAGAAAAAAAATTAATTAAATATCAGGGTTGGGAAATTTCTCTCAAAAATGTTATTGAGTAACAGACACTATTCAAAAACAAATATCTTAATTACAAAATACAAGATACTTGTTTTAAAGGATGCACGATATCAAAATTTGTCCACTTTATTACATATCACTGATACTGCCCAACCTTCTTTAAGTTAAAATAAGATTAGAAACGTTTTATTAATTCGATCTATATATCTAATCAAGTCATGATTCAAATAAATTTGTTTTAAAATTGTTTAAACTCGCAAATTCCATTAATAATTTCAGGGTTATATTAATAATAAAAATATCGCCCAATGTGAATTTGGACTGATACTATCTGGTAGCGATTTTTCCAGCCACGTTTTTGTTTCCTTGTATCCATATACATAAAAAAATTCCACTATTTTTATATTATTATATTTTTACCAATATGAAAGGTTCAATGGCACGCTAAAGCTAGGATGTCAGCTGGTGCTAATTTTTATATTGTTGGTCGAGACCCCGCTGGAATGCCTCACCCAGAAACCAAAAAGGATATATACGACGCTACTCATGGCAAAAAGGTAAGATACATTTTTTTACGTTACATTTCAAATCATATCAAAGATACAAGTCCGCCCTTCAGATGTCGGTTTTGATAGACTTGAACATGCTTTTTTTTTATAATATATCGGACCTACCCTGAACGATAAATCGAACCGGCCGTTCTCCAGGACTGCAGGACACATATTTTTTGCATTTTTAAAAAAAAAAAGAATATGCTTTACAATAAAAATTATTCTTTACAATAAAAATTATTCTTTTTTTAACACGTTGGACTAAAATTAATTATTCAGGTACTCCAAATGGCCATGGGCTTAACCCAGCTCGAAATAATCCCTTTCAAAGTAGCGGCATACGATACAACCTCAAACTCTATGGCCTTTTACGACACCGAACGCGCGACCGATTTTGAGTTCATATCGGGCACCAAAATGAGACACCTGGCGAGAACCGGGGCTCAACCACCACAGGGATTCATGGTCCCGAAAGCTTGGCAAATTTTGGCCGATTATTATAATAGCCCGAATCAATAAAGAACTAAGAGATAAATTCTTTTGGAAAAATTGCTGAAACTATATATATAATAATTTAAAAAATAGTAATTATAGCTAATTAAAATATTACGCGCTTAATTTTTTTTTTTTAAATAAAATAGATAAGATAACTAATTTTTTATATATTGTAAATTATATAAGAGAAGCTGATTCTGTATACAATTTTTAAAGATATATATATATTTTTTTTAAAAAACGGTTTTGGGTGTTTTTTTTATAAATTGATAACTTTCCTATAGTATAAATGTGTATTTTATATAATATATTCTTTTTTTGGAGAGGTTTTTCTTCTCTTTGTTATTTATATAAAATATAATGTTTTATTAATACAATGATTTTTACTAATGTGAACACCCTAATGATTATGATTAATCAAAATTTATTCTAATCAAATACAAATCGAATAAATTAATAATAATAATATATTATTTTATTTTAATATTGGAATAAAGTATATAAAAATGAAATTCGAGTTATTTATTTGCATTTACCATCCTGGTTAAATTTCATTATTAATTACTAATTTTTAAACCAAACAACAGCAAAAAAAATGGTTTATTTTTTAGTAAGAAATCTTTTTTGCGTCAATTTTAGGTTTAAAAAAATTCTTTTCCTATTAATTTTAGTGTTTATTTTTAGAGGTGTGCCTATATTACCGATTTTTCTAAAAAAAAATTGATCCGATCCTATATTATTTATTTTTGATTATTTTGTATTGTATAATTCTATTATATTTTTGATACATTAATTGAGACGTTGTATGACTCGAGTTTAATAGGTCAAGTCATGAATCATCTCAGGTCACATGTAAAGTCAAATATCAAATTATCTAGTATTATAAACTGTACGATCCTGAGGAAAATATAAATAAAATTCTGCAGAAAGTTTGGACATTTATTAGTGAAATCTCGATAAAATATTGAGTTATCCGTTTTTATAAATAGGCTTAAATCAAGCCGTTTAACAACACTAATGAGGTAATTAATAAAAAATTTGCAATAAAATGTTGGTAGATTACATTTTCCAAAAGGAAGTATTAAATAAAAAACAAAAAAAAGGGTGAAAAAAATTTCTTGTCTTATTATGGAAAACGGATGTTTTAATCCTTAATCTTAATATATCATCGCTTACCCTGCATTCACTGTTAGCGCCGAGGTGTATTATACAAAAATTAATGTAAAATTATGATATTTTCTATAATTGACCGTGAAATTCGAGCTAACTGATAGCAGGGTTAAATGGTAAATTCGCTTTAAACCGTGGGATGTAATATATTATTTTTAAAAACCTGTTCAGTATACACATTAAAGCCATATAATAGATTAAAATTATCGAAAAATATGTTTTTCTACAAAGATATTAAATTTAAAGAGAAAAATCAACCCATTTACGCTCTAATTATAATGAACCCAAATGGGGAGGTTTTAAGCTTGATATTCAATATTTAAAAAAAAAATTATTGTTACGAATCGTAACAATATAGTAAAATTTGAAAAAAATAAATATTTTACTCACCATCGAATTGGCAGAATGACTCGCCAAAAGAAGAATAATGGATAAATATTTATTCATTTTTATTTAAATTTATAAAAAATATATAAATTTTATTTAAAATTCAAAGCGAAGTTAAATTCAAATTAAAAAATATTGTAGTTTTGTTTTATTTTCATTATACGTCATGTGAACTACATTGTTATATTTATTATTTTATTGTTTTGCGAAATTTTGAATTTCCAAGAAATATTTTAACCTAAGAGGTAAAAAAAAAGATATTTTTAATATTACATTACCCTGAGAAATTTTTTAAACTAAAATATTTTTTAATATTATTTTCTTACTTTATTTGAGAAAAAAAAATTATATTTATATAATTAAATTGTTAAATATTAATATAAAATGTATTAATGAAAAGTATTTTTATTATTATTTAAGATATAAAGAAACCTACAAAAGAAGTTTAGATACATTAACTCACACGTTGCTCGAGTTTGACAGGTCGAGGCAAGAACCATCGCTGATCACATGTAAAGCATAATCAGGATTAGTATTACGCACTGTACCATCTTGAAGAAAATATAAATAAAATGTGGACACCCTGTTCTCGGTCGATTTAAATGTTTTTAATAGTAGAATATGATTACAAGACCTTTGGCTAGTATTTTAAGTAAATCCCGCCATCAGTTTTGCACAGAAAAAAATTTAATAAAAAAAAAATTAATATTCAGTAAGAATTTTTGATAGCTGAAAATATTTACAAGATCCTTGGATAGATTTTAGAGGGGTCTCCGCAATACTTCACATATAGTATATGTATATATATATAGGATATGAATATACCCTAGGTTTTAATAGTTTATAAGTTTCAATACCTTTGGATGGATTTTAAATTAAGCTATGGTATTTTTATCTACAAGTAAAATATTAAAAAACATCCTCTATTCGTTTTGATAAGAGTTTACATTTAATAATTAAAAAGAGGTATAAGTAGTATTATTCAAAATTGCGTATTGTTCTTAGTCATAAATCCAGCGGTGCATAGACATTTGACGTCCCAGGGCAAAAACCGATTGTGTGGCCCTTCAAACCCCAAAATTTAGCTAAGATAATTTAAAAAACTTTCGTATACTGACATAAACAAAAAGCATGTAATATAGTAAATTATATAAAGGTTTAATCATAAATATGAATAACCCATATTAAAAAAATATATACTCCATGTAATCGTGTAATGTAATCACGGATTTATATAATCTTTAATGAAATATAAGGTGAGAATATACTGGAATATGTATATGTTTTATTTGATCGACAATATTTAATTCAAGTATTATAATAATTGAGCGACATATTTTTTTTTGCTCCCTCTGTTTCTTTTTACCATCCTTTATATATGATATTTATTTAATATGTTAATATAAAATAATAAAACAATCATTTATCAATGTTAATAATTTTAAGTTAATAGCTCGAAGTGTTATCAATATAATAAAAGAAACTATATAGTTAATGGATAATGAAAAATAAATAATAAAAAATTAGACTGTAAAGTAAAATATATATTAACATTCCACCCTCCAAAGAAATCCCGCCTAGGTTTTCCTTGGACATGTAGAGTGGACTAACAACCTGTTAAATCATTGTTCATACTGGTCCCTTGACAAAATTTTTGTTTTTGCAACGACTATTTCTCTGGTTTGTACTCTGCTCACTGGTTTTATTGCCACGCAATATGCCATTGATATTCATTAGGGTTTAAGGTTTTAAAGCCAGCGCTCAACCTCAAGGTGCCGTCTCTCTTAAAAACAAGTGTCAGTGGATTTCCCCATCTTACTTGAGATACAGGCTTTATGATATTATTCTTTAGCCAGACGTTCAACTCTCGAGACATTGCGTCGATCCTGGCTTATGGCATTTTCCTAGGAGATATGATTCTAGGCACACCATCATGCTTTAAATTAATCTTCGCTTGCCTGATCATTTTGGGTTTGTTGACTCAAAGTCTATTTTCGTTGTCAAAATCACATTCTCGAGATCATATTCTACGTTACCCACAATGAATCTTTTTAATATATTATTAAAGGCGTGAAGCCATATACGCCCTAGCAGGGGGCACTTAACACTATCCACCACTATGAGCGTTTGTATGTTTCCAACAAACTTCACGTTAACATTGACTAGTCCTATAATCTTGATAGCGCTGCCGTCGTACTCTGTCAGACTCATATCAGTCTTGTATGTCGTAGCTATGCCTACAGTTTTAGCTGTGTGCCTCGGTAACGTATACCTGGTGCCGGTGTCCACTTATATCAAAGTGGGTATATTGTTGATGCTCACTTTGATACTGTATGCATTTTATCTGGCGTCATTGACCCCCAGATTTTTTACCTCCAGACTCTGAAGGTTGTACTCTTTGACATTGGTGTTTGTGTCATTCTCATCGTCGATTTCTTCGATTTTCATAGTATTGTTGGTGTTCGATTGAAAAGGACGTTTATAATCATTAGATCTGTTATAGGTATAGTTGTCATTGTTGTAATGGTTGAGCCTTGGCGAATATTTCGGGGTAAAAAATTGTTTTTTTGAGCGTTATATCTTAGTTAACCACGATGTGGATAGTTGTTTCGATTATCGCTTCTATAGTAATCATCGCTTTGACGATGGTCATAACGACAGTCGTTGCGGTTGTCATAGTAGTTATTCCCGCGATTGTTGTAGTGGCGATTGTCAACACGGTTGCGGTTATCATGACGATTATCGTAGCGTTGATCGAAACTGATGTCGTAGCGGTTGCCGTGACGAATATTGTAGCGTTCTTGGTACTGTTTGTCACGGCAGTTGTCGTGTATATAGTAGAATTCATCGAAACGATTGTCACGGCAATTGTCGTAGCCTCCTTCGAAACGTTGTTCTTGGCGGTTGTCATACATGATCTGAGGTTTCTTGGTAAAAGTATCATATTTTACAAGAGACTTACGATGTGCATTAGAGTCCTGTTTGGGTTTCGCGGTCTCATAGCTACTCTTAGATCTGCCCATTAAATTAATCTCTTCTTGTATTCCAGATGATTCACCCGAATGTATAGTTTCTACTTTCACCATGCTCTTGATATCATTTGGCTCCCTGATATCTTCCTCTAGACCTAGATTCTAAATGCATTCTAGTCATAGAATTCCTAACCGCTCTCCTGATCTCTTTGGAAATCGTAGTCACTCTTATTCTCAATTATCTATGGGGGGAGGGAATAATAAAAATAAAATTTATTTTTTTTAGCATTTTAGAGTAACGCTTCACTTTTTGAATATCGAGTAATACATTCCTTTTCTTTACAAGATAATGAATGACGGTAAAGCGTTCTTTTTTCAAACGTACCGAGTATCGCAATAATATTTTTGAGCTAGGCCAAAAACTCCTTTTAGGATGTCTAAAAGACGACTTCTAATAGACATACAGATAGGCCAAGTCAATTTTAGAGAGGCTTCAAATTACAGGGAATTTCTGTTATACTTCTGCTGGCCTATTGTAAATTACGGTTTTTTATTAAAAAACTGACCCTCCCCCAATCCTAAGCATTTTACTGTCAAGGGGCGAGTATAATTAGTTAATGTGGATTAGATTAATATTCAATATAATATAATTAGGCAAAGTTGTTAAGATTATCAGATCAGATATATTGATTATATGAGGGAGGGATTTAATTTTTTATTTCTTTTATATTAATTTTATAATGTTATTAGCTGCACCAAAAAGTTGTACTTAAAATTACCTAAAATAAAACGCAACCGACCCTCCTATCTTATCGAAAGTGTCCGTAAAAATTATTTACCTAATTTCGAGGAGTCATTGATTAAAATCCTAAAAGAGCATATACTAAACTTTGTCTTCCAATTTTCTCGGAGCATGACTCGTTGCCCTGCAAAAACCTAATAAGGATATAAAGCAACAATTTGGAGTTTTTTTTTAATTGCTCATGTAAGTAGTAGTAGGCTGTTCGTGGTTCGGTTCACTTGACCCGAATTCATATAGAAAAATATTTACACGGATGAAATCATAATTAAAATCGAACTTACCAATGCATTTTTCGAAGAACCTTCCATTCTTGCTATCAATATCTTTCCACCTTACAATTGAATCCTTATAAAATTCTCTCTGTAGTGATACAACAGGGGATGACTGTTTATATTTTACCTTGAAATCAATCATATGAAATGCCCCATGTTCCCGTTCTCTCCAGTTCTCTGGTATAATAATGACAGTATTATCAGTGGGAAATCCGAGGATCTCTATAAAGCCATTGAAGAGATCGATTCATTATTAGGTCTCATTCTCAACATGTGAAATAAGATTTTATCTAACCAAACCTTTCCGAACCTAAAACACGCAATTTAAAGCTCATTAATCAACATGAACTATCACATTTAAAATAACCTTGAGCTCACAAAATATGAGCTAAGACATGCCACTTGTAGCCGTCTCAATTACTCAATTACCCGCTCTGCTTGTAGTCCTCACATCGAGATAAACGGCACAACCCACACTGCCATTCTTGCAAAGGACGAATCTAAAGACACAATGCAAATTAAAGAAGGTGCCTTAAATTTTAAAGATTCCATCGGTTTAGAATCACCTGGTATCTTCAGATTTGAAGGAAAACACTCTGATGCCATTAATAAAAATCTTAAAGAAATGGGGTAAATTCGTAATATTAAACTCCTCCTGTATAAATCTTTTATCTAATTTCAATCTAACCTACAATCTTAAATCATAAAGCATAGTTAAAAATTGCCATATATAAAAAACGACGATAATATTTATATTAATCATCTCCACTACTTTAGCCATATATGGTGGTCTTGCATTATCCTTAGGCTAATTAGGCTCACACAAATCTACCAACGAACTCTAGGAAGGTTCCAATCTTGAGCAAAGGCTAGCAATAGACATATGCTTAACAAATTATATTAGCGTCATAGGAACGCCCTTCCTAATTAGCCAATCTAAATATTAATTTTTGCTTTTACTTTTATCTTACTTTAACCTTACATTTAACTTTACATTTACTTAATTTAAGCATTAGTCCATGACCCGCCTTATTGGAAGTTCATTATAAATTTTCAGAGGTCCATCTTCGCATAGCCATGCCAGTTTTTTTTACAAGCATGCTAACTAACCTTGTACCCAGGAAATACTTATTAATTTTTTACTTTTTATATAATAGTTTGTTTTTCTTTTTTTTTTAATATTACTTTAATATAATTTTTTAATATATATATTATATAAATATGTTATATTTTAAATTAATGGATACTTATTATTTAATATTACAATAAAGTTGATATTCTATAAAAAAAAAATTTTATTAAACGAACTCAAATTAAAATGAATTAAAACAGGGTTCTAGACCCGAATTCGGGCTCAAGAATTTAAAAATCTATTCAGCAAAAATTTTGATAACAGGAACTTATCAAAAACCGATTTTTTTAAAGAGAATCAGCCCCGGTTTATATTACCCCGGGTTCGATGGGTTGCCAATAAATCGTTTTCTGTTTGGTCTGTGTCTCAAAATGCCCAACCAAACTATTTTAATTTCTGAACCCGAATTCTTGTACAGAACCCTGCCTTAAAATAATGTTTTAAACAGACATAAAACAAACTAGATAATTTGTATCATTCATGCATATATTAATAAATTTTATCGCTGTCATTTTATGATTGTAGCAATGAATTTGTTACAAAAATTAAATTATTACACTATTTATGGCATTGAAAGAATTAGAAAACAAATTCAATTGAAATCCACTATAAATGAAATAATGTCCATTCCCTATTTCTATTGGATCTCCTGCTTTTAAAAATGAATGAAAATTAAAAAAAATAACTCTGACTAAATAATCCCCCCGTCCTCATCTACTCACAAACCAGGGGTGTCGTTATCTAGGTGTTTATAGGGCTAAAGCACCCCCTTTACAAAATTTGCGAATTTTGAAAAAGGATTAGCAACTTTTTTAAAAATATTCCTACCCAATTTTTAAATAATTAGCACCTTTTCAAACAAATACATTAATATTTTATTTAAAGCTTCCTTATAAATTTTATGGCTTATTTTAAATAAATAATATTTTCTAGTGGTATTAAAATATTTTATATTACAATCTCCTTACATTCGCCTTAGCCTGTATTCACAGCGCTAATTCGCAGCAAAAGTGGCGCAAAATCAAAACATTATATGAAAAAAATAGTATAATTATTAAAAGATCCAACATATCAAAATAAAACAAAAACTTATGCTGATGTTGTTTAAATTCAAGGTATACCCATTATTGGGCAGATGAGTATATAAAATGTTGTGCTTATTTACCAATAAAATCAGTCCCATTTTTGGCAAAAATGCAAACTAAAAGGACAAAATTGATAAATAAATATTATTCTAAAATTTAAGATAAGAAAATCTGAAAGAAAGTTTTTAGATTGGGGTTATTTAAGGATTTTTTATTGATTATGAAAGTAAAGCATTTGAATAAGATTCCACATTTCTAAATATTCTGTTGATTGCAGTATTCAGGTAGTATTCTTAATTATAGTTAATATATAAATCAATGGACATATCCCGGCTAATGGCCGGGTAAAAGGGGGTATGAGAGCATTATATATAGATTAAAAAATTATAGAAACTTTTTTATAAATCAATTAGAGCCGCCCCCCTCCCCCCTTCCCTCATCTGTTAGTAATATCCGTTGAAGAATGAATTGTATTTTTTTATATTTATATACTATAATATAAACATGCCCTACAAAAATACGAGTTAATAAAATAAAAGTGAATAGTTAATAATTTAGATTTTCAAATTTGCCGCCCTCAAAAATTTAAAATCATTCTCCCACGAGGCACCTGCTGCCCCTTCAAGGCCTAGCTTCTTCTGGTCTTGAATATAAATATTAAAAAAAAAGAAGACTAAATTTATTCATCGAGCAAATTATAAAAGTCTAGTCCATTATTTAATCATTTAGGAACAAATTCTTTATTATTATTATTATTTTCGTAAACCAGACAGAAAAATCATTATGCTATCGTAAATCGATAATTTTTTGTTTATCCATTCTAAAAAAAAATGGACACAAATTTTATAAAATATTTTTCATAGATTATATAATGTTATTTTTCTTTTTTTAAATACATTTAAAAATGCGATAACACTTAGTTCTTTAGTTAGTTATCCAAAACCAAATTATTTTTCTTAAATAAAATTTTATGGTTTTTATTGTTATAGTGGGCACAAATTAATTGTAAACACAAATAATAAATTTCAAAATGGTATCTTGTAAATGGGTCAATTACCGCTTAGCTATAAAACCATTTTAAAAATGCCAACTAGTTTGCTTTTTTTAATAATTTTTTTATTTATTCATTTTTGCACGACTAGTTCTCTAAGAACTCTGCTTTTTTTGCAAAGAAAGTCGACAAAACCTTTCTAGCCAGCGGTGAATAATAAAGGGGAGGGCACTAAAGATAGAAATAGAATTTAGGAGATTCCTTTGAAAATATAGTATCTTAGATACAAGTTTAATTATAAGTTAATTAAGTTTAATATTATATAAATTGAAATAAAAAATATTTTAAATAAACTTTAGAAGAAAAAAAAATGTTTAGCAAATATTTAAATTAGCCGTTGAAATAGTTCAAAGTTTACATTTTAAAAAAAAATTTATATCTAGAAATCTCTTATTCTGAGCGTCTTGCTTGCGCTTTGCTTGATATTTCTTTGATTAATATTCTTTGCATATTTTAGGCATATTATAATATTGCATTCTTGTTGGAGATATTGTGTTTTTCCTCACTTCCTTCTTTTATATTTCGTATTGACCATTCTGCTTTATTTATCGCACAACATTATTCTTTATCCATTCATTACTAATTACATATAGTAGAACTTGCTCATATTAAATGTCTTTCTGATTAAACTTAGAGTTATTAATTTGTAATCCGTTGGGTATTTCATATATTAATTATTCGTCGGCTATTATCTCTTTTCAAATCATTCGATTCTTATTAGATTTTGGAAATATTTTGCCTTGGTTTTTCACTTAGATTGTTTTAATAATTGTGCTATAACATTTCGCATTAGCCTTTCACTCTGCTAAAATTATAACAATATTACATTATATTTTATCAACTCGCTTCTTATTTTATACTAAATACATCGAATATTGAATGTCTAACTGGTAAAATGTAGTTTATTCAATAGTGTCTTGTTATATATCCCATAGACATATATCAATTATTTGTGGCATATTATTCCATTTCTATTCACTCGATTCTAATTGTATTTATTATCAGATTTACTCTGTGATTTAACTATCGTGTTATTATATTTGGCTTTTATTTTTTTTTAAATTATCGCGCGGTTTTATATTATTTTTTTAATCTTTCCCTCTTTACTGAATATGCGTCATTTTATTATTTTTGTTTTTTTATGCCGACATAAGTTCTTTTTTGGTGTAAGCCACCATCGTTCGGGTCGTTATAATTGCTGCTCTATAACTTGTTGTTATCACCCTTGATTCTTTATGCCTTCTTCACAAATCCGTCCTTCATATATGAAAATAGTACATATTAGATATGATGGTTTGTTTTCAAGTTCATAAATCACAACTATTTATCCACATTCTGGTGCTTTATTGTTCCTTGTCAATCAATTACTCCTCCGAAAATTTTTGTTCCTCTTCCTCACATTAAATTCCTGCTTCTCAGGCTTTTTCTCGACTACTCCAAGCCAATATCAATTTAAGGACCATAGAGATGCAAGATTGAATTGCTAAATATTTTGCTGATTGTGTATCTACCTTATTACTTTAGTAATGAAAATAAACGGCCTAAATTCCCTTTCTATGTATATAACAGCTTCACCCCGACAAAACTTCACATAAATCCCTAACTCACCAAAGGATGCCCATCTATTGTTGCCACTTATATGCAAGAAAACAAGAAGTCTATGCTTATCAGAAACAAAAAAACCTAACCTATTGAGTTTAAAGCCAATTTGATTTCCAAGAAAATTGACAATCTTAATATAAAAGGTGCTATCAGATTGTATACGCTCATAACTCTCTAGCCGAACTTTCTCTCGATACTATTAAACTCTACCATAAACGCCCTATAACAACCATTATCCCAATATCGTGTCAACCTCAATCTTATGTGCCATTCAATTTACAAAGAAGTGAGGAAGGCTATTTCCTTTCAGAGATTCAGCCCATGGTCTTGATGATATCCATTATATATTCAACCAGGGCATCACTTCCCTTTAATATGCTTCATAAATTCCCATTATTACGAAAATAACTGACCTTTGCAATAAAATTTTAAAAGGTAACTTCTATTTTCCAATCCAATTTGGTGCTAGGCTAATTGCATTTCAAAAGCCCAATAATGATGCTCGACCAATTGCAATAGGTTCTACCTTTCGACGCCTAGTTGTTAAATTTATATCTTCTCAAATAAAGCATGAAGCTTCATCTCTTCTCAGCTCTTTTCAACTAGGTATTAATATCTCTGGTTACTATGAAGTTGTACATTTAACTGGATTACACTTATAAAATGTGCCTATCAACGATTCGTTGATCAAAATTCACTTCTCCAATGTTTTTATAATACACTTTCTCAGAATTTTTTCCTGAGTTTCTCATGTATCCTTTTTCTGGGTTACACTAAATTTCCCATTCTTGTTATCATCAGCCTTGTATCCTGCAATTCGATATTTATAAATTCTATTTACAGGGAATCTTCCTGGATCATTATTTTTCTGTTTGGATATTCATTGACAAAGTAAATCCATTAACTCGACGTGTTACTCATCCTCACACTCCCGGTATATTGATAATGGTATCATTGGTTGATCCAATGGAAAAGTCAATAAACCTGTGAATTTGATCATAGAGGCTGGGACTGTTATTATACTCTCTATCAACCCTGAGGAATCCGAATTTACTTCTCTCAAGTCAATTGAACCAAATTTACACAATTTCAATCTCCCCTGTTAGCGGTAACACAGCAATCTCTTCCTTCCTTCATACTACTCTTGAAACGCTTTTGAGTTGCTAATTGATTTTCCCTACTTCGCTCATAAAGCTTTTTTTCTCTTGGAAAATTTTTAATATTTCTTCCTATCCCATACCCCTTGGTGTTTTTGAGAATGGAATCAAAGTTCTGATTGAAAATATTGTAAACCTTATTTTCAATGAAAGCTTGGACACAAGCCTATTTACCTTGGTGGATTATGTATGAAATCTCCTTCCTTACTTAACTGCTTTCATATTCAGTTGTTCACCTTATAGAACCTGATCCTTCTTATGATAGTGATATTATCAATTGGAAATCCCAAATTATTACTAATCACCCTCTTTCAAACAAATAAGAAGGATATAGTGGGCTTATAATTGTAAGTTGCGTTGAATAACTCCTATCCAGAATGCAATTAACCGGTTCCATTATTCTCTTCGCTCCTTTATAGTTCTGGCCATAAGTTTCTTGCTATTCCTATGCGTTGGAGAAATTGAGAGTTTAGTAGTCATTAGTCTATGACCTAAATATTAAATATATAATTTAAACTTTCGTAACTTAACCGAAGTTTTTCTCGAATTTATGAAAAAAGTTTATATAGTTGTGAAATTTTCACAGTAAGCTATATTAATTTATATTTTTTAAGTTATAATAAAAAATTGGCAGTTATATTAATCAAAATGGGATGGAGATGTTTCATAATTTTACAAAAGTTTTGAGGTTTTTTAAAATTTCTTTCATGTGCTTAACCAAGGGGTGAGTAATTTCCCTCCCTATCGAAAATTTGCCTTTTCTCATTTAAAAAAAAAAATTTCCCCTACAAATACATGATAAGTTCAAAATCTTCTAAAACTGTGCCCAAAACCATTTTAAAAAATTTCGATAAGTTTCAAAACTTTCTCAAATTTTTAATGAAATCGTAGTGTTAAATTTTATAGAATTCGGACATGTTTTTAATTTGATATTTAAAATTATGGCTTTCAATTTTATTAAAGTTTATCAAATTTAGTTTTTTTTTTATGATTTGGACACAGCCTAAAATAACGAATAGCGGTATTTTATTAAAAAAGTGAACCAAACCTAAAAAATTTAACTAAACCCCCCCCCCCCCCTCCCTTCCCCATAGGAAGATCTTAAATGGATACGCTTATGATTTCTATCTCCTTTTTTATTTTATTTCATTCATATTATAATTTATTGATATGGCTTTTATGATAATTTAAATTTCTCTTCTCCATATCATAAATTTTAAATGTAAATAAAATATAAAAATATCAACAATGGCAAAAATATTTATTAAAAATAAATAATTATAATAAAAAATAAAATAAAATAAAATAATGAAAAATAAAATACATTATAATTTTAAATAATAATAAAACAATTTTTAAAAGTGAATTTTTTTTATTAACGCCTCTTTTATGGCTGATAAATTTGAATATTTTTTTAATCAATTTTACGATTTCTTCAAATTTATCAATTTATAAACAATTTTTTATGATGTTAACTTTATAATTGATAACATCCTTCTAAATATCAAAGATAAATGGAGAAAAATATAAACTTAACGAAAATGCCTATATAATAGGCATAGGAAATAAAAATGCGATTTTCAGCTTACTTTAATATAGATGACACTATTTTCCTATTTATCCAAATCATATGTTTCTGCTTACAATTCTACGTTTCATCCATCAAAAATTTGGATCCGCTATATTCCTTTGATCTACGTGAGTTTTATTTCTTTCCAAATTGATTTTTTTTAAGAGAATTTTATTTTCATGCTATTACCAACCCCAAAATCATAAATAACACGTGCTTGAGATTAAACTTTTTTTTTAAATTATGAAGGGAAGATGTTTCTAAAATGTGAATTATAATTAGTTTTGTTAAACGGCTCGGTTTAAGCCGATTTTTAAAAATGGCTAACTCAATATTTTATCCAGAAAAATATTGTCCAAGCCTCAAGATTTCGTTAATTGATGTTCAAACCTTTGTGCCATCTTATGAGCAAAATCATAAGGCTTGCTTAATATTTTTCCTTATAAAATATTGAGTTAGCCTTTTTTTTTAAAAAAAATCGGCTCAAAATGAACCCTTTAACAACACTAATTAAGTATATAAATTACAAAATTAAAATGCTACTTATTCACGAATCCCATTTTAAAAAATGCCCAAGAATAAATATTATTGGGTAAAAATTGTGCAGTCGTTTTAGCTTTGTGGTACAAAGCGCTTAGTTGTTATATAAATGGTATTTTTTTTTTATATGTTTGAAAAAATAATATTAAAAAAGAAAAAACAAATTTTTTCGCCTTTTTAAGGCCATCTCCAAAATCTTTTTTAAAAAAATTCGAGGAGTTTTAAAATTTTGAAATCCTATCTTAAATTTTTAAAATTTTCTAGAATTATATTTTGGACATGTTTTTATTTTTATATAAAATAACTTATTTCTTTTTTTTTTCGATAAAGTTTAAAAAATTTTGAGAATCGAATTTTTATTTTGAACATAGTTTTAACAAAAAAAAAACAGGCGTAGCCAGGAATAGTGTTGTTAAACCACTCGATTTGAGTCTATTTTTAAAAATGGCTAACGCAATATTTTATCCAGAATAATATTACGCAAGCCTGAAGATTTTGCTCATAGATGGCGCAAAGGTCTAGACATTAATTAGCAAAATATCGAGGCTTATTTAATATTTTTCTAGCTAAAATTTTGAGTTAGCCGTTATTAAAAATCGGCTCAAAACGAGCCGTTTAACAACACTAGCCAGGAATTTTCTACAGGAGGGGATAATTTTCTTTATATTTGAAATGGTTTTTTTTGAAACATTAAAAATTTATTAGAACTAATCATAATATAAAATTTATTATATATCCAATCATATTTTAAATATCAATTTATAATACAAATAAAGAATATTGGGAAATACAAAAATATTAGAGCGCATATGATATTATTAAAAAAATTATAGATATATAAACAGGTATATCAGCGTAAAATATAGAATTAAACATTATCAGATTTAAAAAGTTAATCAAAATATCGTTTATAAATTAAAATTTAATCTTTTTTACCGATTATGCTAATATTTCAATATTTATTAGGGATTAAATCTCGATCTATTATTAAGCTATGATCCATTCAATTTATTTTATTGAAATTTATTAAATATCGAATTTCAAAAATAACAATTCTATAATATGAAAATAGATTGCAATTGTTAACAGTGAAAATATAATTTGTAGTATTAATCTAATAATTAAAATAACACTTCATTTAAAAATTTTTTATGTAGTCTTTAAATTTTTAAAAAATAATATCAAATCTATATGTTATACATAACAGAATTTTAAAAAATAATCGTTCTAAGGGTTTAGAAAGCCAATAAAAAATTTCGCTCAGGGAGTTATTCAAATTTTTCTGCTTGCACCACCTTAGACGCTACTGAATTAAAGGGTTTCAGATAAATTTATATTCTTCGAATAAAATTTAGCCAAAATGTTTATTTTTTCCTAAGATTTAATATATCCCCAGCAGAAGAATTTATAGGTAATAATATTAGTAAATTGGAGAGAGTTATTTGATGAATCAGAAATTTTTCATTGATATGAGGTAAAAATTTATCCAAAATTCAAAGTGAAAAACGGTTATTTTAGTAATCATCAATTGTCCCTTTTAATATTTGAAGGATTTGTTTGTCTAGGTGCAAATCGAAGCACTAATCTAAAAATCATATAATTTCGCTTTCGCCTCAACAATCACATAAATCTCGGGATATTCATCGTCTATTATCTCTTAATTTTCTAAGTTATAAGATAATAATATTCGCGATTCTCATTACCTCACTCAAATTCAGATGATTTTTTTGAAAAATACTGCATAAAATTGTGCAATTAAATAATTTATCAATACATTCAGATGCAAAAAAAAATAGGCTATCGATTTGTTTCTAATAACGTATCAGCTTCAAGTAAAATATATGGTTAAGGCCATTACGATATTTCCTTAAGGCACACAAAATAGTTTATTCTAGATCCAAAAATTCTGTAAAAGTTTTATGCCGACGTCTCCATCTTGTCTAGCATGTTTTTGCAATTTCTTTTTGTAGCACAAGAAGTCTTAGTAATAATTTTATTAAGCAAATTCCTTATCTTTGGATATCTGAACTTTTTACATACTATAAATTTTGCCTAATCATAAGTTATTCGAAGAGATAAATTAAATATAATTTTTTATAATAAAATCTTATATAGTTTTAAAAAATAGCAAGACAATGATATACTTTAAATTTTTATGGGATAAAATATTAATACACAAGGAAGAAATATTTTTAATTTTAACCTTTTGCTAAAATTAAAATTGAATACAACCTATTTGAAATCGAATATGCAATTTAAAATCCATAAATCTTTTTATATATATTCAAAACACCCCTCCCCTCTCCCTCACCACTGGCAATGCGCCTAGAAAAAAAACGATTCCATTTAAAATACATTAATTTGAAGAAAAAAACGCAAAATACAAACACCTTGATTTTGCTAGTGTTGGCAAAAGCCTTTATCAAGATTTTAGCCAATATTACTAAGCCTCGAGACTTCGCATTTAGATGTTAGAAAGATTTTAGCCAATATTACTAAGACTCGAAACTTCGAGAAAGATTTTAGCCAATATTAATAAGCTGAGACTTCGCATTTAGATGCCAGCCAAATCTTTAAGGCTTATGTAATATATTTATTTGGCTAAAAAATATGTCATTTATATTTGAATTAAAAAACAAAAACTTAGTATACATTTTAAATTAATAATTTTTAAAATTATGATTTATAAATTATAAAATTATGGGAGTAAAAAGTGCAAAACTAAAATTCTATTAGAAAAATTATAACCCGCCCATTAGTATTGTTAAACGGTCCAATTTGGATCGATTTTTAAAAACGCAAAATAATATTTTGTAAACCTTGAGATTTGGAAAATAGATGTTTAAACATTTCTGCCATATATGAGCAAAATCTCCAGGCTTATAAAATATTATTTTGACTAAAATCGTAATTACACTATCGTCCTTAGACCTGCAATAACTTGCATAAAGTTCTTCAATAAAATTTATATAGCAACATTTTGGCTCCCACATACATTATACTTGAATTTTTTTTATTCTAATTTCATTATGTATGAATATGATATGATAAGTAAAATATTTTTTTCAAACCAAACCAACTTTAATAAAAGAGAATGATTCGAATATGTACGTAATATTTAGCGCATCGTGTGTATGTTGTGTGAATTACTATGTTTGGTCTTTCGATTATTCCTATCTAATTGAGTTTAAAAATTTTAAATGGATGTACTGAGAAGAGGTAATCCACCTTTTTTGGACGGAATGCAACTACATGCACGCATATGTAATATAGACTAGCTCATAGTTAAAAATAACGAAAGTGTTCTTATTTTAAGTGGCTAGGAAAAAAATAGCCCGTACTCAAGAAAATATGGAAGCTTGTGTCATAAATAAAATGGTGGAGAGTGTACAAAAGTTAATTTTAAATATAGTTTATGGTATATTTGGACGGTACGTTGTTTTTTGCGAGGATATGAAGATAATAGTAAGTATGCCCTTATTTGTAGTATATTTCTAAATTTTTTTATATCCATTAATGAAATTTATGTAAATTTTTTATTGCCATATTCTACAAATCAAAAGCAATTGCTTCATTAGTTAGTATCCAATTGAATCTTTTTATATTTTAGTCATCGGGAGAGAGGGCTTAGCTTCATTGGCTTAGGCATCTTTTAGTCTTTAACATCAATTACAAATATTATAATAGTGCTTTAAATAAAAGCTTTCTAGTATCTTCAACTCATAAATCCCATTGGATCTCCGGTTTCCCACCATTTCAATTTGTTTTCCTGATATCTTTTAGGGTTAGTCATCAATTCTTTTGGGCCAATGGGCGAAGACATGATGTATGCTAGGGTCAGACTATACGAGATAGTGAGAGTTAAATTAAGGCTATATTTTTAATTTTTAAAAGATATTGAAAGTTCTATTGAATCTTATCAGCAATATAAGATGTGCAATCTAATTTTTAAATAGTTTAAATTCAAAAGTGGGTATAGCAATAAATTATTTTTCTGGCATCCCCTTCCTTTATATTCCTACAAGCGTCGTTCGATTGTATGATATAAAAATAGCAAGCCAAAAATCACGTTGCAAAAATCGATTACAAAATTAGAGATATTTCGAACGTTTATACATTAAAAATTTGTTATCATCTGCTTACTAAATGTATTAATTCCGAATAATTTCCACATTTTAAAGTAATAGGTGAATTTGAATATTTTATAATATGTTTAATATCGCAAACGCTATAATTTTTGGTATATCTATAGACTATATTTATTAATAAATAATATGATAGATATGCAAAGGTCTATTAATTTTCGGGGCCGGCCTGATTTTAGTTTTTTTTTCTTCTCCCATCCTATTTAATAAATGATTTATTCAATTTAAGTAACAATCTTTTATCCTGTTTTCCAACCATTGTAAAAAAAAGAAAAACGAATCAAACATAATTGTTTTGTATCCATGGATTAAGAAGAAAAATAAATCCTTATTTTTTGAAATAATTACACAAAGGCTCCATTAATTTTGAAATAATTAAACAATGACTTCATTATTTTTGAAATTAACATTGATTTTATCGCATCCAAGATTCAACAACATTAATTATCTTTCATCGTATATCTTAAATTTAATTTAAATTATACATAAATAAATTTGAAAAATGAAAGTAAAATTATGATAATTAATTTATTTTATAAAATAAAATTAAAGATTAACATAATTTTTGCAAAATATCGATTTATCATCAATTAATTCAATTTCAATTATTTAAAATTTATAATAAATGTAATTATTTAAAAAAAATGGTAAGTAGGTAAGATGAGAGGACTCATTGTTATCGTCATTAAAAATATGGACGCACGCGCAATTAGTATAATATATAAAACACGATTGGAAGATAGACATGCCATAATATTATTATGTAATGCTTTTATGGTCACTTTCAAAAAGTCCGCTACCATTTATTTGCTAAATAAAAAGCAGTGTAGATTCAATTCCTTGAAAATTTATATTGTCACCGCTGATACTCACTAGTTCCTATTTTCTTATGAAATCTCCTTCTATAAGATTGCCACTATTTCATTTCTAATTAGCTAAAGCTGAATGACAATCCCTGTAATATTACCTATCTTTACATGTTTGTTATTTATTATAGAAAAACTTTATATAACCTGTAAAGAAATTTGAATTATAACTAAACTACCATTTTTTAAGGAGAGCCTTAAGATTCTAACATTTTTATCTTGACGAATTTTCGATTGTAGTTAATTTCATTACACATCATAAACAGGGTTGTTAGATTCCCCCCCCCTCCGTCAGCGGGAGACTCCCGTAATTTTCATATTTCTCCCACAAAATTAAAAATTTTATCAAATTTCTTCCGTAATTTAAAAATTTTGGCCTGGCAATCCTTATCATAAACTATATTATATTCTGTTTTGCTATAATGTAATATACTTTATAATTGTGTTTACATACAAATTATCAATCTCGTGATAGTGATCACTTTTATTTCGACCTTTTATGATATTGAAGTTATAAATTTTAAACGATAAAAAGCACTCCTCTCCTCAAATCAATAATATTTAATATTAACTAAACAAATATCATAAAATTATTATGAAGGGGGGTAGGGGAGTAGATAATCTGCAATTTTGCGTAAAATATTAAACTGTTTGCCCTATTATAAAATTTATGATGTCCCATTATACAAAAATTATTAAAAAAATATATATTTTTTTTTGTGTATAGTTAAAATATAAAAGTTTTCAAACTATTAAAATTTTGTCTAACCATATCTTTTATTATACTTATACTCCAATGAGTATTAACAAATAGTTGTGAGAGAGAAATACAATAACTTAAAGATATAAAATAAACACTATGTTTTTGTTGTGTATAAATTTAAATTTGATATTAATATTAATATATATGATCATGAGCCCCCTTATCAAGACCTGGATCTTAAAAGTAAATAATTGTGGATTAAAAAATTTATGATCTTGTTTAAATTACAAACTTTAAAATATAAGTAGTATACTTGGTAGGAGATGGTGTATAGATTTTATTGATTAAATTTAGTGTACAATATGCGCCCGGGACAAAATGAAAGAAACTGGCTTTGTCCGAAATTCCATTCTTACATAGTTCCCACCCGCGCTAAATCATAACAAAATGTTATTGTTATCAGAAATTGGGAGGTACCCATTTTAAGACATACCCCTGATTTTAAAAAAATTTATCTGGATTTGAAATATTTTAGGTTCTGCCTGGACTTGTAAAATTTAATCATTCTAATTTTGTAAATGATTTCAAAAAAGGAAATATGAGAAGCTTATGATTATTAAATTTTTAGAGCTAGATAATCAAGCATAACGTCGTAATTTGCTGATTTTTAGATTTTTTCTTATATTCTACTAAAAAAAAGAGACAAATTTTAGGGCAATTTATATTAAATAGAGTAGGTCGGGAAAATGCTTTTTCCTACACGTCAAGTTCGATCCTTTGTATTTTGCAGGTCTCTAGCAGGGCTTTAATTTTGATTTGAATTTACTAATTTTGATTGAGGTAACATCTTCACCGGCTTAGCGGATGGTGCAGAAGTCCTTGGGGTTGGAAGCAACAGTCGTGCGGATTATGGCTAATACATATTAAACGATGAATGTTACTGCTTATTGCATATTAATAAAATTTGGGTATTTTTTAGCAAATTGTTATATGCTTACAGACGTCATATCTCATTGTTTTCGTTGCTCAAAAGTTTTATATTATGATATGTTTGGGTATTTTTTAGCAAATTGTTATATGCTTACAGACGTCATATCTCATTGTTTTCGTTGCTCAAAAGTTTTATATTATGATATGTTGACAATTTAATCGATTCTTAGAAAATAGGCCCAATCCATGTTCGAAATATATTGCGATTTTTTTACATTAAAAAAATTTTCGCGCTGAAATCACAAATATTTTTCAAAAAAAATATCCAATTATTTTGATCTTTAAAGAAATTTTGGATTTTTTTTAAAAAACTTTTTATTACCCATCAAATATGATGTTTATTTAATATTTAAATACACGTATTTATGAAGAGTTTCACTAAGATAATTTAATGAAATAATTATTGGAATAAAAAGTGAGAAAATATTTTACCGCGAAACAATTTTATGTTTTCTTCATCTTTTTTTTAAACTTTTATTTAGGGAATTAGGATTAAATTTCATAGATTATATCCTTAAATTTATGTTACATAGTGGAAAAAAGTAGTTCACTATTATAATGTGTTATGCGTATCAAAGATATTTGCCGCATTCGTGTATCTATAAATATGAGATAATTTAATATAAAGATTATTAAGTTTTATATATGTAAAAAATATACTATTTAATACAACACCACAATAAATCGAGATTATTTAAATAAAACGATTGATTTTCTTAAATAAATTAAAATTAATCATTCTTGCCATATTTTAGTTTTTGGATATCTTTGAAAACTAATTTACCAGATATTGAAAATGTAAAATAAATTGGTTATCGATCGGCGTTTTCTTTGAAAAGTGAACTTTAAAAAAAAAATTAAACTTATGGATAAGGCTAGCAATATTGTTCCTTTCGCGATAAGTAGCTTAAATTGTCAAATAGGAAATAACCAATTGACGCCAAGTATACACAAAGAAAAAAAAATCCCCCGGTTTTGACTTTTTAAAATTCTAATATAATTGATAATAAATCTCTTGTATTTTTCTGTATGAGAAAATTGTCACGATCACAATTTGTCTCATTCTTACTACTTATAATTTCTTATAAAATTTTATAAATCATAATTATTTTTTTTTGTAAACAAATTTATCGTAGTCCTTAGAAATATTAATATAACAAAGAACGAAAAGTACATATATATATTTAAAAAATTACGATTATGTTCTTTGAATTTTAAAGAAAGACACTTGTAAATTATTTTAATCTATGTATGTATGTAAATTTAAATAATATGTATAAAATAATACTATATTATCATTTTCAATTTCAACTCTCATTTTGTAAATTTTGTCCCATATATCTTAAAATTGAAATATTTTGTCATCTTGTACTTTTATAATTTAATTATTTAAAAAAAAACGAATAATTTCTCATTTTAATGCCTAATTCTGTGAAATTTATGTGACATATTTTATTCAAAGGGATACAATTTTTGATATGTATTTTAGAAACACTTAATATAATTGTTTCTTTTATATTATATTGGTTTTATTTTAGTATAATAATAATCTTAATAATTGTATATTTGTTTTGAGATCATTATAATTTTCTTTATATGTAATTAATTATCACCCCCACGAGGTATTCCTCATAATTTTTATTTAGTTTTTAAAAATTTATTACAATATATTAAATTTAAGATGATTATGCTGGGTATTATTTATGAACCTTATAGAAGAAATACTCATTTTTAGACCCTGCTCGGATTTAAATCTTATTTTATTTCAGGTAACCTTTAAATTAAAAAACGATAATTTAACGGCCTGGGGTTTAATGGTTTTAAAAGGAAAATCGGAAATATGAGAAGGGAATGATGCTTAAATATCTATCACCCGATTTTTTTAACGGTTAATTGATGATACAAACTCGAACTGGGGGCGGAATTTTTTTTACTCCCGAACCGTGTCGTGTTTGTAGGAACAGGGCAAATCGGGCTTATTGCACTCGCACTAAATGTTATGTATTATATAGTTTTCTGAATTGTAATATTTATGATAGATTAGGGAAAAAAAAGGCTAACACAATGTATATATGGTTTATTCTCAAAATATACTAAAACTTGTGTGTTATAATAAAAAAAAATCCTCAATTTTTATGATTACCGAATCGAATTGATTTAGCATGATAAATAAAACGTATTTTAATGGGAGGGAAAGGGGAAAGAAATTCGAAATGAGTTTAATTATCTCTTATTTCTTCCCTCAAATATATAAACTATATTTTTTTAGTGAACATGTGTGTTTTATTTTTATGGTCCAAAGCTGAAAAATAAATATATCTTACTTTTGTAAACGCGAGAATGCATTAAGAACCTTTCATTACTCTCGCGGGATCTATATGAGCTCAACCTTAAGCGTTTTAAAATTAATATTACTTGATGATATGGTTGGTTAATAAGTCATTTTCATTTGTGAGTGATTTAGGTTTGTCGAACCTAACAAAAGCACTTGCGTAAAATTTTTTGAAAATGTTTTTAGCTTAATCAAATTTTTTTCTACATTTTTATTCTATCCTCATGATTTCGAAGCGCGTAATGTTAAAAGATGGCTAGCCAAAAAGCGAGCATTTCAAAATATCATCTCCAAAAAATTTGGAATATTTTAAGCCTTTTGCGCATTAAAATTTTATGGTCTGCTTAGTAGTTATATTAATTTTCAAAGAATTCCCATATTTTTTTTAAAGTATTAGATAGGTATATACTATATAATATATTTTAGATATATTTTTTTATGATTACCAAAGGCTCAATTTCTCTAATGTTCAAACGCGAAAACGCTATAGTATGGCCCGAGCCTAAGGACTCGTTTATAGCAAGCGCATATCACTCAAGCGATGCGATACGCATCGTTTGCAAAAGCAAGCAAATAATAGGCAATAATGACTGCGCGATACCATAAAATGAATTAAATCGCTATAAATTATAACTTTAACCTATTTGCTTGCTCTAGGAAAATACACGCTCATTATAAACGAGATCTAAAATGCAATAGCCATAAGTTAATTGCCTTTTTTAGCTTTGGTTAATGGCAACGGCCTCTCGGTAATGTTGTTAAAAAGCCCTATACAGATCGATTTTTAAAAAACGGCCCGATTAAGATTATAATTAAAATAACATTATTGTACATCGCTGGCAGAAATGCTTGGATATCAATTTGCCAAATTTCAATGCTTATATAATATTATTTTAGCTAAAATCTTAATCGTTTTGAAAAATCGGGCTTTTTAACAATACTACATCTCAGTACATTATCGCTAATGCAAAATTTATAAGAAAAGAAAATTGATAATACGATACAAAAGTTGATTGTTCTCATCTCATAACTTAACCCATAAAAGGTGTGCATTTTTTATTTTCATAACTTTTGATTGAATTTTTAAATCATGGAATTTAATAATTACGATTACAACAAATGTAAATTAAAGAGGCTTTTAAACTATATAAAAAAATTGATAACAAAATGTCACATAAAATTTACTCTTTTTTTTCGGTATTTAATTTTTAAAAGTTTAAAAATAAAATTTAAAAAAAATAAAAATAATTAATTCATAATTATTTTTGAATAAAAAAAGTAGGTGAAAAATATTTTTTCCTTCATTTCAAATTATAATTATAGCATTAATAAAGTTTAAATACCGAAAAAAAATCATTATAATAATCTTCATTTTAGTTTCTCCATTCCCTCCTCTCCTCCCATCCCACTTTTTCTGATAATTATACGTTTTTTTATAACGGTGTGTGTTTGGCGTGTTAGCATTTATTTCCTTTTTTTTTAAAAAAAAATTATTATAAATATTGTCTTCTTTTTACATTGTGCAGGTCAATCCTTCAAAAGATTTTTGGGACAGAAAAATGACACCTTCCCAGAACCGTTCAAAATTTTGCTCGAAGAAAATGGCTTTTTCTATGTCGGAGGAAGGTATATACATGTTTTAGATTATTATCATAAATATTCGTTTTTTTAACAAACAAAATTAAAAATCTGAGATTTTTTTGAGAATGCTCAAATCAGATTTTTTTTACCTAAAATTCCAAGTTTTTTTTTGTAAAAACAATTTTTTTATGCAAAAAACAACTTTTTTGATGAAGACGATTCATTCATAAGAATGCATTTTAAAGCGTTGTTGAATGCAATTCAGTCGGAGATCACATGGTACTCCATTTTGGTAATCTATATAGGTTCCAGAATATTTTAAATTATTTGAATTTTGTCTGCTAAATACATATTTTCTTGTGAAATAACCTTGGAATAATTATGTGGTAGGATATTATTTTACTTTGCTTACATTAAATTTATATATATATATGATATGTTATGCTTAGTCAAAATGGCATCCTCAGCTGTTTTTCATTGATGTACACTTTTAATTAATTCATCGTTATTCTAGGTATTATTATAATCACAATAGATGGGAATCACAAAAAAATTAAAAAATCCTCAATTTTATGATTTATCATCTTCTGCTTTTTATATGAATTATAATTTACCAAAATTTAATTGCGAATTCATTCATTCATGTGTTAAAATAATTTAAGAAAATTACTCGCCTTAGTAAGAGATAGACATAAAACCAGTCAAGTCAAAAAATAATTTGTAATGCGTTTAAAAATAGGTGTTTCTTTCTTGGAAAAAAAAACAATTATTACACCTTTTTACACTTTTTATTTTATATTTCAAGGTAAAAATGGGGTATTTTGTAAACCAAAAAATATATAACTTACTATATAATATGTAAAAAATTGTTTAACTTGCCCTAAATATAAATTTATTTATATAAAGGCAAAGGTATATATTATATATAATTTCTTTTCTTTAAAAAAGAGGAGCCAATCATTCTTATAAATTTACCTTCATTTTTTTGTATTCATTTCATGGATGATAGCTATGATGTTTTATTGTAAATATATGAATTAATTTACTAATAATTTCGTAGTAGTGTCGTGTTCAACTTTAATTAAAAAAAACGAAAGTTGAAAAATGTTATTTTTCTCTCTCTTTAAACTTTTTAACTCGTCTGTTTTGTTGCGAATCTATATCTATTCTTCTAACCGCACACTTTTAAGAAAATCGTATTTATTTTGGTTACATGTAAGATCAGAATTATCACGTTCAAAAATTAAAGATTTTTGATCTCTGAAGATCATATTTTTTTATGAGAATGCCCAAGCAGAGTTTTTGGTCATCCCGCGAAAATAAATCTGCAAATGCCCATTCGAAGATCAAGTCCTATCCGCTCTTAAAAAAATCAGATAATTTTTTCCTTCAAAGATCCGAATTTTTAATTTTTATTTAATTTGACTGTTATGTATCCGATATTTCAGCGAAGACGGAAATATTCTAAGCTCTGAAGGGTAATAAAAAAAAATTGTTATTTTTCGCGAAAATAAGAATTTATAAAAATAATTAAAGAAAACAAAATAATTATATATTTTGTCGTCGAGGTTAGTCAGGCCCAAAATAAATTTTTTTTCTCGTGGATTTAAATTTAGGGAGTTTAAGATTTCCTGTAAAGGGTTTGATATTTATGGCCTATAAAACGAAGAGACAGACCCTTTGGACCAATCTGGCCAAGAGAAACAAGGGAGAACCTTCTTTCTGCCTTTTTTCCCCCGTTGAATCTTAAGCGTATCTGTAAAGCATTACATTTTTATTATAGCAAATTGTATCGAAATTTCGTATTGATTTGAAATTATTATAATGGATACAAACAATAATAATCTGAAGATGATATAGACAAATACATTTAAATATGGACGATTTATGTATACAATACACCTGGAGAGATAATGCATTTAATATTATGACAATATATTTATTTTTTTAAAAAAACTTAAAATTTTAATAAATAAATCTATAATCACTTAAATCATTTTAAATACTTCTTTTTTTAAAAAAAAAATAAAATATTTTCCTTATTTTATACCAACAATTTTAATCTATCTCGAAAAAATTAATTTTAAGGTATAATCTTTGACGATTATATGGTGACCAAAATATGCCAAGTATATAATATTTATATTATTAAATTAAATTAAAATAATCAGAGTTTTAAATGCTCTTCAAATAAAAAAATCTTCAAGGATTTGATTTTGATCTTTGAAAGATTTATTTTTGAAATTTTACCTAAAATTTTTTTTAAAGTAAATCCTTTCTGATTTTTATGCGTATTAAAAAAAAAATTTTTAAATTAAATTAGTTTTCACAAAATATGAATTTTAATGGGGATGGAAGATGTTTTTCGATTTTTAAAAATCGGATCTGATTGGCCCTTTTATTATTTTTAAGAGGTTAATAACCGACATATCAAAATGAAATCATTTGGGACCGCTACAGGTCTAGTTTCCATTTTAAAATGGGGTTCGGTTCAGGCATGCCTTACCGAAGAGGGTTCGGTTGAATTCATACTAGGCTCCTCATAATAAATAGAAATTAATTGTAAATTATACCCAATCAATTAATCAAATGAAATATGCTTTATTTTGTAAAAATATTGTGTAAAAGAAGATTAGAATCGCTATTTTTTTTCATTGGTCAAAATAAAATTTGAAGTTAGTAAAAACAAACAAAAATTATTGGATGTAATCTAATATTTTTTTTTGCCAGAAAATCAACATAACAGAGAAAAGATTGGACTAGCCCCGGGTTTATAAACCGAAATATTTTTGAGTACAGGTTTATATAAAATAGCTTGAACCCGAATTCGGCCAACTACCTTTTTTATCCAGATTCCTAACTGCTATTTTTTATAAAAATTATAGTGGGCACAAATTGAGCGTTTTAAACGAAAATAATGCATTTCAAATCCTCGTGCAAATTTGTCAAATTACTGTTTGGCGCTAGATATCATTTTAAAAAAAAACGCAAAATGGCTTCCTTCATTACTTTTTTCTTATAATTCAAGGTAGTGTTGTTAAACGACGCGACTAACTCAACATTTAGCCAGAAAAATATTGCCTAAGCCTCTAGACTTTGCTAATAGATGTCAAAACCTTTATGCCCGTCTAATAATTATTCTTTTCTGGGTAAGGTATTGATTGAGTTAACCGTTTTTAAAAATAGTCTCAAATGCCGTTTAACAAGACTAATTCATGGCTAACTTTTTTTTTGTTCCAAATAGCATAATTTTAAAAAATAAAATTATAAATCCCGCCTTAATTTAGATAAGGGATGCTTTACATTTTTTTCTAAATTAAGAAAGTACGGTAACGCAAAAGCCTAATTTGGGCTCACTATTATGAATTTTTTTAAAATTATAATTGAATATATGTTATGATGTTATCATATAAATAGGATATATATATATATATATCAGAGACTTGCAGAAGTACTATTTGCACAGCCTGTCCCAGATTTTTTAAAAATTAATATATTTATTTTTAATTTTTATAGCTAATAATGGCGATTTAAAATATACGGCCCGGCCCCTATTTAAAAAAAATTAGTTTTAGGCCCGGCCCGAGTATTTAATTAAAATTGGCCCGGCCTGTGTACCCAAGCTTAGGGTGAGGCCTGCAGGTCTCTGATATATATAATTTTTCATGTTCATCTGGATTTATCACATAGCTCAAATGACAACCTCCCACCCCCAATATATTAATAAAAATTGAACAATATTACAAATTTAATTTTTTTTAAAAAAATACAATCCTTGTTCTTTGTATTAATCGATGTTAGGAATTTACCTTTTTAACGGCAACTTTTGAATCTCGAAAAACTTGCCTTTAAATTTAAAATAAAAAATCATATTAAAAATAAAATCATTGGTGTTATTTCCAATATCCTTTTTTAATTTTTATATACTATGATTAACTTTACATAACATATAAATTACTTTGATTTTTTTATTTCCGAAATGCGTATCGATTTTCTTAGAATCATCCCCTATTAAAAGACCATACATTTCCATCTGGCTATTATTATTTTTTTTAATTTCCCGCAGGGATATAACTTAAGAAAGAAGAAATAATAATTTCGACCAATCATCCATAAAATTACTCGAGAAAAGTTAGTTTTCGTTGGTCATTTTTTTTATAAACCTACCCGAGTTCAACCGAATCCACCCATTTTGTAGAATATAATCGTAGAAGCTGGTCTTTTAGTTTGACCCCTATAGTTTACCATCTTTGAAAAAATAAAATAATTTATTCAACTTTATTATGTATACCATTATTTATAGGAATAGACTTTACAATTTGAGTGTGTCAGCTGATGATGGATCGATTCTGGAGCATAAGGTAAATAAAATATAATAAAATATTTAAAACTTAAAGCATATTATACCGACATATTTTATTTTTTTTAAAAAAAAATATCCGAGAATAAAGGAGTATTTATTGCTGAATTATTAATAAGGGAACGATTCAAACTTCCAAATATTATATCAACCCATTATAGTTCAAAAATAAAAATTAATTATAAAAGAATCCATAAAAGGCCTCAAATTTTTCGATAATATAAAGATTTTTAAATTATACCTAATTAGCCTAATAATCGTTTGATTGGTTATTAGGAAACTCTTTCGTTAGAGTTAGCATCATATGAGTTGATACCTAAAAATTTTGATCTATTGAAAAAAAAGAAGTTTATATTTGATCTTGGATGGGTTGGAATGAACCAAAAGAGATATTCTCATTTTTTTAAATATGATCACCTGAAGTCTCTTTTGACAAACTTCGAAAATAAATACTCGTCCCAACTCTGTAACCTGTTCACATTCTCGTGAACCCTCATTTAACAAATTGGAAAGTCAAGAAATGAATTATTTTACTAATACAAAATTCACCTTTATAAAAAAAAGAAACTTTTTGATTTTAATTAATTTACAATTGATTAAAAGGTAAATTTCCATTAAATTTTCTTACCTTCGTTAGATAAAAAAAACGTGATTATATTTGTTTTTCATTATTGCGAAATCATATCGCTTGTTTCTGTTTGTTGTACACTGTTTTATATTAATTATCTTTTTATTTTTTTTGAAAAAAAATATTCGATTCATTAAATTACAACAGAACTCTACTTGGGCACATGCTTAGATTCAATATAAATTTATTTTTTTTATTAACTAAAGAAAAAATTTCTGTTCTTATAAACTATCTATTTTTTTTTCAAACTTTTAAGCAGGCATGGAATTCCATTTTTTTAAATATTTTTGAATTAAAATATTTTACCCATCATTTTATAACAAGGGAGCAATATCATGAAGAATAAAAGAAAATTTTATTTATTTTATAAAGAAAAATGAGAAGAATATCACAATTTTCTCAAAAAAGGAACGCGAATTTGATTTTTAAACATGTGACCAGGGTAGAGTTTGAAATGTTAAAGTTCATCTTTTGTAGTTGATTTTTTTAAAAACTAATAAAAAATACGTGATTTATAGAGAGAGGAAAAAATATCCCTAACTTTTAAGACTTTCGATTTTAAACGATAAAAATTAAAAAATAAGTCTTTTTTTTTGTTTGTGTTTAAGGTGTTTTGTAATTTATTCGATTATTATTAATTTAAAATGTGCGAAACTTTAATTACAATAAAAATTGAAATTCGAAACGTCATTTTAACGGTATATATTTTTTTTAATATTAACTTTCGGGGGCGTATTGACCTTTTAGCAACTATTATTTATTTATATCGCATTATACACTAATATTCGTAATCACGATTGATTAAGTGTTGAGAGCGGGGTCCCAGAGACCTACTGTTGAGAGCGGGGTCCCAGAGACCTACCCACTCCGATGCCTAAAAAATTTTTAAAACTCGGACCCATCCACGTCAACTCACTCAGGGGGAAAAAATATATCATAATATAAATGGTTTTTAAAAACTGTGATATGGCGGAAAATTTTGCCCTTTTATTTTAGAATTCACTCACATCCAGGCCCCGATTGATAAAAATTTGTTCTTTCAAATAACGATTTTAAGACACCCTTCTTCACCTCACTTTTTAATTCTTCTACCTTATCCGGAATTTTTCAGACATCGCCTGCAGTAGTCTTAAGAGAAACAAATTTTCTCGGAAGTGGTTAAAGGGCCTGCACGTCTATGCCTGCCGCCTATCCTATTTTCCTATTTCCCAACGAGGAATAATTCTTATAGCTTCACAACAATCCTTATTTAAAAACTTATTAAAATCCAATTTATATGTTGGCGAATTCTTAGTTATTACTGACCTTTCGGAAAATTATACATTTGTAGTGCAGGACCATGCAGCTCTAGCTTAATTTATTCTTGAGATATTTGAAAATTAATGAAATGCATTTTGTCAAAAATGTACCATTTTTCTATTCTTCAAATGCCCATATTTAGCGACTAAGTGGTGTAAGGAAATACTTTTTTTTAGTAATAGTATATACTACAAATACACAAAATTAAAAAAAAAATCTGAAGGGGGTTGTGTTGATTTAATATGGAATTCACCATATATATTTTTTTTATCATTCATAATAAACGACCAAAATGAGGCAGATATAAAATGAATTTTAAAACAAAATTGAATTTAATCCTTGAGGATGCAAGCGAATTTGTTTTTTTTTTAAATTTTTATGACCATGTATAAATATATATATATTAGTTTGTTTATCGAAAATATATTTTAATGTGTCCTCTAAGTAATCAGGAAAATTATATCACAGATGGTTATCTCACCTTGTATAACCAAAAAAAAGGAATGTGTAAATAAGAGATTCACAAGTCCGGAATGCGGTCCAGAGCTGGCCATAAAATTCGTAACCGGGTCTAAAAATTTTACGAAGCCCGAATCCGACAGATTTTTAATATCTAATCATTTAACATTCATTTACTGATCATATTTTCAATTCCGTTTCCCTTTCTGAAAGAATGTACAAAATCTATAGCCAAAAATTTATTTAAAATATCAATTATCATTAAAATTTTACGGGGTGAGTAAAAAAATAATAATTACAGGCTAGTTCGGGCCACTTGGCCGATCTCGAAACTGATGATTTATATATATACACGATTAGATTAAGTGTCAATGCAAAGGAGTTAGTTGTAGGCTATTTTGTAGTTTGCACGTCGATTAAATGATATTAAGGTGCAATCATATAATGATAACTCTTAATTAATGAATCGTCAATCTAATAGTATGAATAAAAAATATTTTATATTTTTTTTATACATTTGTATTTGCAATTTAAGACCTAAAAAATGTAATCTTGCTAAAAAACAATTTTTTGAGAAAGTATACAAATACAAACCCCTCAACTAACAGGATTATTTTTTTTAGACCTTAAATTACAAATATTAATCTAGAAAATATTAATTGGGAACTTAAAGACAATTTTATTAGAAATTATGCAATATAGATATATTGAAAATATACAAATATGATCTAATTATTAGTATAATGAAGGTACTAAATATATACTTCACTAACATATGTAAAAATACTAGAACATCTCAAAATAACCTTTCATTAAAATTAATGTAAATTTCTTATTCACACCTCATATAAGACAAGTTGATTTGACATTCATAATAAAATAAAAAGCAAAATTCTGATTTACCCATCTTCAAATAAAGGAGATATGTATTATTTTCCGTCATTCTTGACGGGTTATCAGCTAGTATTATTATAAAAGATTATAAATTACCCTTTTTATATCTAAAAACTATCCTATAAGACCACTATGAAAAAATGATAGATATCAGGGCTGCCAGATGCTTCCGTTTAGTCAGGCCATCCGATTTGAGACATTTTTATATTGTTTAATACAAAACAGCTAAAATGGACTTTGACCGAGATATGATGTAAAAAAAATTTCGTTTAATAATTCCTGTTTTATTTAAACTGTAACTCTGTGACTTATTACCAATTAACCACTCACATTATCCGAACACAGAGCTCCCGTTAGTCAGCATTGCTGTTCACTCCCCATTGTGTGAAAGTTGGAGATAAATTAAGGAGCAAAGAGAAAGAAGAAATAAAAAAAATATAACAAGCTTTTATACTTTACGACTTGAAGGTCATAGATTTTCAACACACTTGCATTTTAGCCACACTGGTCTCCGAATGTCAACATCGGTATTTATAAAAATTTTACCTTTTAAAATATTATGCCAGGAACATTTCATATATTCCTTCTTTCCCAGCAATGTTAAGGGAAATGAAGCAATAAGACCTAGCTCATGTTGATGTAGCAATATCTAATAAAAATTGCCTTTGTTCGCTCAATAAAAAAATCATTTATTTTTTTAAACCTTTTTATTTGTAATTTATGATCTAAAAAATTTATTTTTTGTTAGATGAGAGCTTTGCATACCTTATTATCGAAGGCATACATACTTTGTCGATTATGGGAAAAAATAAAAGAGTAAAAAGTGACTTAAAATATTTTATTTTGAAAATATTAATTCACATAAAACAATTAAAGAATAGTGACGATGTGAAAAGAAACTTATTAAAAATGATTAAATATATCAGAGATCTGCAGATGAACTGCTCGATCCGGGTTTTATATTTTCACGCCTGCCCCAAAAAAAAAATTCGGCCTGGCCTTTATTTTTTTAAAATATATAACATGTATGTTTAATTTTTATAGCTAATATTGGCGATTTATTGGTTTTAAAATATACAGCCCAGCCAGGGTAATTTTTTTTTTAAAATTTCAGGCTCGGCCCGGGTTTAGTGCTAGGTCTGCTGGTTTCTGAAATATTAACTCATAAAATCCTTAAACCTTTAAGAGTCAATGGTAGGTTAGCTTGGTGTTGATTAATAGGACAAAAAATTTAATTATTATTCAGCCAAATGTTACTAAGAATATACTATAAATTAAAGGCCCATTTTTCTTTAAATATGATATCTATAAATTTTATCAAAATTTAATTGAGTTAGACTAATATATATAATCAATTTTTAAATGTAATTATAATTCAAGCAAGTGCAAACGCAAAGCGGGTCTTTCGATACTGGTAGATGGCAAAAAAACACTAGGCTATCTATACAGTCTTGAATTTTAATACTTTAAGATGATGATACGAAAACGATCATGTTTTGATTATGGAAATTATATACATTAGATAAATATTACTCTTCTTCTTTTTTATTACCTATTTTATAAATAAATATAATATTTAAAAAAGAAAATGAAGTTACATTAAAGGTAAAAAAAAATACCTAAAGGGTTTAAACTTTGCTTAATATTTTGCCTGTCATAATTATATTATTTTTTTTTGGTATCCCGCCTAAAATTTATGTGTTTTTCATCATGCATAAATATAAAAAGAAACATTTTTTTTAATTACCTTTAGTTTATTTAATAAAATAATTTTATAATAAAGGTGATATACATTTACAATTATATTGAGCCAATATATTTTTCTAATAATTCTAAAAAAAAATAATCGCAACTTTCTATATTATAAATAATGAATAATTTATGACTTTTTAAATAATGGCTAATCTAAAATTATGCAAATCTTGATATGAACACCCCCCCCCCCCCTTTCTTTCGCATAATTTATGCATAAAATTTTGTTAAAGCTCACTCTTTCATGGAAAAAAAGACGAATTTAAAATGATAGACTAACATATCCCAAATTTATTCATTTTAAAAGTAGATTGACCCTCCCAACTATCCATTTTCTAATCATTCAAATATAGGGTATTTCTATCTATCAGGGATCTTTTTTTTCCGATTACCCCTTTTATTCCTTTATCATTTATATTCTTTGTAATTGAACAGATTTAAATAAAAATATTACAACTGGAAGATCTTTTAAAAAAAAAATTAGAAAGAAAATTTTTTATTGCACAAAAATTGCAAAAAGAAAAAGAATTTGTAAAAAATTCTTTTAAGAATACATATTTTGAAGAGCATTACAAACCCTGGTAATAAATAAAGGTGAAATGGGTAAAATAAATTAATATATACACCTAATATAAACAAGAACATCATAATGGGTAGAGGGGAGGTAGCATGCTATGCCGAGAAAATTTACCTTTCTATTTATCATATTTATAAATATTATTTTAAAAAAATACGTTCTCACTATGAAGTATTGGAATAGTTTATATATTTTTTAAAGTAAACTGATTAAATGAGTTAACAAATTATTATGTTAACCGAAATATCGACAACAACAAAAAAAGATACTTTAAAAATTAAAGAAACTTTTATTATTAATGAAATTACTCCATAGTAAGAACATATTTTACTGATATAATTTGAAAATTTTTTAAGATAAATTTATATTAATACGCATACATACAATAAATTAGCATATAATTTGGGACGTGCCTAATGACAAAGTCGAAGACTGCGGTAAATACTATTCGATTAAAGATTGCCAAAATTACATCATGTTAATGGCCAAGTTGTCAGCCGATAAATTTATCGTCTGTGGAACTTACGCCTACGAACCAAAGTGCAGGAAATATCTATTAACAAACGTGAGTTATTGTTTTTTTATTGAACTTTCCAGGGACCTGGAACTGTACCTTCAGGAAAAACTGAACTTTAAGTATATTCACGAGAACGAGGAACAGTGATTCTAGGAACGGGGTAGGAACGCAAGGAAGCCAATGTTTCTGGTCTCTGGTTTTTTTCTATAGTCAATTTCGTAACCTGAGAATTAGATTATTCCATTTCCACTTTTTTAATTTTACAGGAGAGCAATTTTAAAAACTAAATTTCTATTGTTTTCAATAAGATGGTTTAACCTATCCGGCTATGTAAGAGAAAGAAGTCATTTTTAACAAAATATGGATTTATGAAATAACCTAATTCTCGGGCGAATGTTATATGATGTATACAATGTCACCTTATAAAGTGTATACTAGAGGTCTGCATTGGGCGGGTTTTTGGATAATATGCCCGCCCACTCAATGTTTAAAAAATGTTTTAACCCGCCCGCCCAGCCCGCTCATAGTTTTCAAAAAAATATACCCGCCCGCCCGCCCATTAGTCTAAAATTTCTTGCCCGCCCGCCCATTAGTCAGAAATTTTTTACCCGCCCGCCCATTATTTATAAATTTTTTTTTACCCAAGTCAGCTATTTTAAGCATCTAATGAAAATAGTTTCAACATTACATCTCTATAAGTTTTATAATTTAGGAAATTACTATATTAAGCTTAAAAAATATTCAATTTAAATTATGGATAAGTTATTTTATCAAATAAAATATTTATAAAATATAAATATAAAATAAATATTATAAGTAATTATAATGCAAAAATAATAATGAATCCACATTTTCGGGATTTAAACACGTTCTTCTTTGTTCTAAAAACCTTCCGGCAATGCTAAATCCTCTTTCAGAAGTAGCACTAGTTGCAGGAATTGCTAATATTTTTTTTGCTATTCTTGATAGCTTTGGCAAATTTTTTTCTTGTCGTTTCCACCAAAGTAGGACATCCTTTTGAAGTATATCCTCTTCCTCAATTGAAATCTTTAAAAAGTGAACCAATAATAATAAATTTATAAAAGTAATTTAAATTTATATTAATTGTAATATATGCATCTTAAAATTATGCTAAATTATACTTATCAAAAATTGTTACTTTAAGATTTAAATATTTTGTTATGTCATTATGTACGGTACTATTCTCAGTAACAACCTCACCCTCCCATCTGTTGGGGTTTAATTTTGATGTGGATGCTTATTTCAAATATTACATTTAATAAGTAGCTAAACGAATTTATAATTTATTAATACCTTTTAATTGGATTCTCTTTGCTTTTGGGGAAATAAGTAAAATCAAATTTTTATCTACGTCGATGTTACATTCTTCTATGCAAATCAAATCTAAGAAGTTTTCAATATGTTTTTTTATTTCATTAATTTCTTCCGACGACAACATCCTCATTTGTCGGAACTTTGGTATTAAAAATGTTGAAACTTTATGGAGCATATGAATTTTAAATTTTTCAATTATAAAATTTTTAGCTCTTTTCTTTATTATATCTATTTCTTTTTCGCATTTTGTTTTTCTCTCCATTATATTCATATTTATTTCATTCTCATGTAGAAGATTATACCTATTTTTATAAATAAAGAAAAAATGGGTATAAATCCTAAAATATTAATTTTCATACCATATAAGAACGTTCTGTAGTGTAGGCCTGCAATCACCCTCAAGAGCATTAGTTGCATCTTTATATGGTTCCAAATAATCTATCAGTGTTTTTAAATCTTCCTTTCCCATAGATCCCATTTTTTCAGTCATATCACGAGATTGTAAGAATAAAAAAATCTCATCTTACATTATATAAATGCTTTGTATTCCATCTTATATCAATATTTTGTAGTAACGTCTTGCTTAGATATTTTACGTTGCCACTTTGTTTGAAATAAGTCGTCAATGATTTTGCAGTTACCAAAATATTATTAATCTCGGGAGCATTTTCTAAAATAAAAGTTGACTGGAAGGTATTACGAAGTATTGTGTTCAGCATATGTGCTGAACAGTTTAGTCTATTAAAGCTAATATTTGAAAAAGTAAAAGGAAAATATAGTTCTTTAAATATGAATGTTTTTTCTTTAGGTGTATACAAAATCTCTCAGATTAATAATATCTACCTAATAATTAAATTTTATTTAATAAAAAATTTACCCTTCCAAAGCTTTTTTAATATTTGCTCCTTGATCCGTAACAAAGATGAGCTTGGAAAAATATTCTCGGGGAACACCAATTTTTAAAAAATTTTTTAATAATTCTTTAAGAATATTTTCTCCCGTCTTTTTTTCATCTTGAAATTTTGAAATAAAAAGAAATTTTTTTTCTAATTTCCAATTTTGTATATAATAGATTGATAGAGATATGTAATCGGTTTTGGTAAATTCTTCACACCACATATCAGTAGTACATAAGCAAATGGAATTTTTTATCATTTCTACAATTTTAGGAAATAATATTTCCTTAAGATCCTCAGTAACTTTGGATACGTTGCGGCTAACTGTTGTAGCACAAGGGATGATCTTATTAACATCCAATTTACCATATGTTGCCCCTAAGTCGGCAAATCTTTGTAAAATATTTATAAATCCAGGTCCTTGAACTGCTTGGAATGGCCTAAAAAAGATAAAAGAATAATTTATTAAATTAAAATACCTAATGTCTCTAGCGCAATATTCTACAAAATTCGCTATTAGACCAGATTTTATCGTTTTATTTAATTGAGAATTGTCTTTTTCAAAATATCCAGTTATTTTTTTTATTATCTATCAAATCTTCATAATTTGCAGATGAACATTGATGCCGAAGGAAGAAGGTGCCTGCTATTATATTTAAAGATGGACTCGCAATCATTGCAGCGAATCCAATCTAGCTTTTTGTCATTTTTATCAAAAATAATTTTAAATTGTTTCCATATAGACGATTTAAGTTTTTTATTATTATCTTCATTGTTTTTTAATTTATAAAAATTATTTTTTATTTTCTTAGCAATCAATTCTTTATTCATATTTTAAAATTAAATTAAAAAATATTATTTTGTTAAAATTATGTTATAAAAAATAAAATTTATATATTATATAAGAAAATGAAAATAAAAAGGGCAATATAAAGATAAACAATCATTACTAAAATAAAATAACACAATGGAGTAATTTCATTATTCCCAAAAAAAAAAATTTTAATTTTCAATATCTAAAAAATTATATATTTTAAGAAAAAAGTTTTATTTCATTACCATAAAAGGAGATTTTAATTTGTTTATAGAAAAAAGTTTGTTTTTATTTGTAGAAAAAGTTTTTTTAATTGAAGAAAAAAGTTGATTTATTTTATAAAAAGTTATACCAGAAAAAGGCTTTTTATTTTTTAAGTTCGTAAGAACAATTTTTTATTAATTAAAATAAAAATTTTTAATTTTTTTAACCCACCCGCCCGCCCATTGTTTGAATTTCTTAACCCGCCCGCCCACCCGCCTATTGTTAAAAATTTTTTTAACCCGCCCGCCTGCCCGTTCTTAAAAAAATTTACCCATTTAGATGGGCGGGCGGGCAGGAAACCCGACCAATGCAGACCACTAGTGTATACCGCCGATTTTTAGGCAGTAGATCCAATTGGTTATGTCAATATGAAGTTAATATCAACCAATCCGATATCACCATACATATTCTCCGTTTTAAATAATTTTGGCCAGGGCGGCTCATTCTTTTTTTAAAATTTGCCGTGTTTCCTGGCCGTACAATTATCTTATTTGTAATCTATCTTATATAGTAAAAGTAATTTAAATATTATAGCGGATCCTTTCAAAAAAATGGGCGATACATTTTTTCACCCTACTAAATTTTTTATAAAAACCTTGATTATTGAAATACAGGTACCAAATGGTGAAGGAAGTTACAACGTTCTTGAGTCAGAAATTACGGGCCTGGGATTCGTGCCTCTTAACCCTTACCAAAATTTTTCTTACACCGTAGCAGGTTATTTAATTATATATTTCATATCTGATCAGTAGTCATAATAAGTTCGCCCTATTTAAGCTTATCTTGAGTCACTTAATTTTTTTGAGAAAATTTTTATGGATTACTCCTATTCGTATTTTAACAAGCATAAATAAATGAAATGAGTCAATATACTATGATCAGATATACGCTCAAAACACTTTTGAAATATTTCCTAGACGTTATCAACTCCTTAGAGATGACTAAGGCTTTAACATTCTTTTCGTTTAAAAAAATTGTAATAGACAAAGATCACAAAATACTTTAGAAGATTTTTTACAAATTTTTTTTTAGTAATTTTAGATAAAATTTGAGCAAAAAATTATGTTTGATCATTCTCAAAATCTATTTGAAAAAAATAATATATATAACTTATTTTAACCTCGTAAATATTATTTTAAACTTATTTTGCGCATTCAAAAGTAATGTTTAAAATCAGACAGTATATTCTTTACAAATTCGAAAATAATACGCGTTTAGCAGAAGAATAACAGAACATACCCCTCCCCCCGTGGCGTAGGAATGCTTAAGTCATTTTTTCATAGATGCAGGACAGGCCTCTAATCATCAATAAGGGCCCCATAAAAAATATTTGTTTTACCTAGGGGGGGGGGGGGGGTGAGGGCATGAGACTCCTTTGGAAGGTAGAACATAACAAGTTTGACTTCAAGTTTAGAGGGATTTACAAGATTAATACTATATTCTTAATAATATTTTTAATTGCAAGCAGTAAAATATGAAGACTCAATATCTTTTTTTTTAAACCAAAAACACAAATTTATGTTTTAGGCGGCGAAATTTATTCCGCCACATTCGTGGATAAGTGGAGCGAACAGCCTATAATATATCGAGACCCGGTGCGTACGGTTCACGAATTCGCTCCGGCCCTCAACGGGCCTCAATTTATCCACAGTTTTACGCACGATGGGTACGCTTATTTTTTGTTCAACGAGTGGTCTATGCTTTCTCCAGACTATGGGAAAAAGGCACCCCTCCGGGTAGTGGAGGCTAGAATAGGAAGGGTAATATATTTATATTCGTCTAAATAATTTTTTGAGTGAAACCGTTCATCTTTTATGTATAGTATATATGCAATTTCATATAATAAATAAAAATCAATTTGACATATTTATACCCCTCATTCAGCGCGAATTATTTAAAATACTCTCCATTTTTGTATCTTCTGCTACGAATTCGCATAACTGTTAATGATGAGTTGCCCTGCATTCTCATTTAGCACAAATTCGTTGCGAAGTATACAAAATATGGTGTATTTTAATTCGCCACAAATTCGCGCTATGCGAATGTAGGGTTATTAGGCAAGAGAATGCCTTATTTTACTTAAGAATCATTTATTGAGCTCGTTTTTTTAAATAAATATTTGATTTTGCCGAAAATTGATTGCAGCACTTGTAGTTAGAATACCTATCTATCCTATCCATATTTTTAGAGAATTTAGCCACTAATCTTTGAATCATTTTTAATTTATCTTATAATATTTATTATCCTATAAAATTTATACCAGTTTTTATTGGGTATTAAAAACATCCACCATAAAATGACCCTTTTGTTTATTATTAAAAAAAATTAAATTTATATTTATCATTAATTTGGTTCGCACCGTCAGGTATGCATAGGAGACACTGGCTACTTGGATCTCATTTACGATAAACCTCTAATATGGAAAACATTTCTAAAAGTTAAGATGGTTTGTAAAGTGCCTAATGGGGATAACGAAGAAGATAGGATTAATGGTGCCTCTAAAAGTAAGGAATGAGATTATGAATCAGAATCTTAAATATAAATTTTTGTCTTATACACTACCCTTAGAGTGTCTACCTTCTTATCTATATTACTTTATATACCTATCCAAATAAACTAATCATATTTAATATCTCATAAATGTTATTGGAATTAAGGATTCCCATTAATTGGATTTATATTTTGGATGTATTATTATTATTTCATAATAAAAACCAGCCAGGGACTTGGATATTAATGAACAATATAAACGTTGAAGTTTATTAATATACTATACCTAAAAGACTGTATTATATAAGGAAAAAAACACTTCTATGCTTACTTGGTTTATATGAGCCAATTAATAAAAGATCGGATTTATGTTTTTTATTTGCTTGCCAGTATTTTAATCAGTATTTCTTTGAATTTATCTAAACAATTTTTGAAATTTCTAATAGATATTAGCATATCATTTATTCCTTCCAGTGAGTCTAGAACTGGTAATTTATATGAATCTTTATAATTTATTCTAATTTTCAATAAATTTATTTTCTAAAATAGGCGTGTTAATCTTGTGACGGGAGGCATTTTTCAAATTTAATCCAAAAAAAATTTGAATAAGTTAAATATACCTTTTTTTAAAAAAAATAAGGCACGCCCCATCACTATAGTGATTACGCGGACACTTTTCGCGCTCGTTATAATCCTAATCCTTCCCTCTCATTTGATCCCCGCGATCGTCGAGACATTACTGCCACTATTTTTGACTCCTTAGTCGCTTCTACAAGCCCTCAAAATATAAAGTTAGATACAGAATCAAACCCCGACCGATTTTATTCGGTCTTTACTGCCCCAAGTCCACTTGGTACTATACCAATTTCGGTTTTGTGTCGGTTTGATACCGATGAAATAGCTAAAATTTTTAAAACCGGTATTGATACTATGGACGAAAGGATGATCCGATCCGGTGTAAAAAGAGTCCCTCGTGGGTCAACCGGAAAGCCTGGAGAGTGCGGGTATTTAAATTAATAATATTTTTAGCATTAATAAATATGTTGTAACATGATTTTTTTTAAACTGATTAATGTCAAACAAATTTTATTTGATCCTCCGCAGATACGATTTAGTCGACCCTGGAGAAGCGGAATACTTACAAAAGTTTGCCCTTCTACACGGAAACGACGAGAACAAAGGGCTCGGAAACATTTTGGAAATAGAAGGAAAACCATTAAATGTATGGTCAGGGAGACGACCTTCTGCTATCACGGCGGTATATAACTATGAGAAAAGGGAAGGCGTAGAAACGGATCAAGTGTATCTAGGAACCAGCGAGGGTGAGGTTTACCGTATAAGCATCTCAACTCAACCTCGTTCGAACGCTCCTCACCAATATAAATCGGATTCTGTTGACACGATGATGAAAGGAAAAAGCTCGGCAAAGATAATTTCGATTATGGTAAATGAGAGACTGATAGTATCTAATAAAAGAGCAATCATTACGGGCCTTTACACTTTAGCTAAAGCTAAACGATTATTGGTAGCAATCGCCACTGGAAACGGTCGTTCTACTTCTATCCTTGCCAGTTTAGCGGGTAATCAATGTGGGAGACCTTATGGAAATTTTTCTTGTCACGGCTTGGAAGATTACAACAATAACGTATGGAGTAACGAAGAAATGGAGAGAGACGAGCAATTTAACGACAATGAAATGGAAGGAACAAACCAAGAGCCAAGTAAATACACCCCTTCCTCGTCCGCTCACTATATTAACACTTACCGAGACTCCAAAATAAAGCCACAAGGCGCTAGAGATTTGAATTACAACGATCCTTCTCATCCATCAAAATTTCCGCAAACTTCTCATAATTACAATAACGACGATAATCGAATAGATGATTCCCCTCGCTTTTACCAGTCTAGAGGCAACCCTGCTCACTGTCCTCAACAACCAATATCTAATTCTCAAGGAAATATGGCTGAACGTTTAAGCTTAGCTATAACATTTAGCGTGTGTATTGCCTCACTTTTGGGCTGTTGGATAGGGTTCAAGCTTAAAACTAGGTTAGATAGGTTGAGGAAAGACAGACATCTAGATTTAGGTAGTGGTGGTTGTCGCGACTTAATGGCCATCAATATGAGCTCGATTCGCAATATGAACAAAGATTCTGGCAAGGATTGTGTTAACGATAAGCTCGAAAGTGGAGGGGTAGATAAAGGACAAAGATTTCTTTCCTCATTTTCGCCTTTCGTGGACTACCGAGTAGGCGCTAACAAACAACCCCTAGATGACACTAACCTAAACCACAGCAATAATAATGGGAACAATTTTTTTTCCTTTTTTTTGCCAACCACTCCCATCAACAACGCGTTGAACTCTCATCCTCTTGAACAATCCGATCTTGATCAGGCTTCTCCCTTAAACGCTGTAGTAGTTCCGCCATATTTCGCTAACTTTCCCAATAACTTAAATAACTTAAATCCATTTGCCAACTTAACCCTACTTAAACATTCAAACGGTCAGCAATACCTATGCAATGCCTATGGGCCTCCTATCAATCTCCAACATCAGCCACCATTATCAGAACAACCCTCTCCGTCCATTTATGAGCCTCCTCCTCAACCACCCCTACCCAGACTACCTCCACCTGTTTATAATGTTAATAATTGCCCCGTAACTGGGACGGATAATACGATTAGAAGGGTGTACTACTTTCAACAACCAAACCATTACGATATAAATGATAACGCTAATAATTCTCAATTACCCGCTATAATCAACCAAAATAATATCCCGCATTTCAACGAATTTAAGGAATTCCACCCTAAGGAGAATATTAACACATCGATTAGCGATGGAACCGGAAGTTATGATGAAAATTGTTTAAACCGTAACAATAAAGGGGATTATATTGGTCGTAAACCTCTTCCGCCGCCTAGACCTAACTAAAATATATAAATATATATACATCTTTTTTATACTTTATAACTAAACGAATAAAAAATAAATTTTTAAAAAATATCGTAATGTTTGATGAAAACATCGCCAATTATTTTTTTTGACAGTGTTTTTGCTCAAAATGGAACAAAATATTATAAAATTATCCTATTATTTCGCGAATGTTTTGTTTTAAACATAACCGACTATGTATATAATTATGTCAATTATCAGAGATTTTACCGAATATGAATTATTTTCTTTTAGAAAAATTACGATATTAAAAAAATAATACCCCCATATAATATTAAATATAATATGTTATATAGATTACTAATTAATATATAAATCGTTATTTATAAATTATAGATCGAGATGCCAGATTATAATAAATTAAATTTACCCCTTTTAAACTTCAAATATTTGTTGAATTAAAGCGCCAAATCTAAAAGCATTTACAAATTTTATACTGCAGATGCGGAATATTTAATAAATTTTTATAAGATTATATCGTTTATAAATGTAAATATAATTGTATATATATAAACCTTTGTAAATATTATACCAAACTAGGTTAAAGAAATAAAATTGTAAAATTTGTTGAAATAATTTCCTATTTTAGTGAATGGATCTTTCCATTGATCTCGAAATATCATGTACAACACAAATTTCTCACATAATTTTAAGTGTTGCTAATTCCATTTCAAGCGTTTTAATTATAGTGTATCTTATTAATTTATATAACATAATACTAAATTTATATAAAAGATACTTTTCGGATGTATAAATCTGATATTCTAAAACGTCAAATGCGGTTTACTATTTTTAAAATTAATTACCATTTGATTAAAAAAGCTTAGTTTTTATATAATCCCTATCCATGTCTTGAATATTTAAAAAAATTTTGACAAAAACAACAAGAAAATATAGCCTATCAAATAAATACACATTCCGAAGTTTATAAAAATAATTGGTAAAGTTATTCGAGCGAACTTAAAGACATTGTATTCTCTGAATAATATACAGTATATTGTAAATTCTCCAGAATTATTAGAGGAAAAAAAAAATTGAACCCAGTTACAATAAAATAACACTTTTTTATAAAAAAAATGTTAAAACCCCAAATCAATTTAGAATCTAACTAATAGTGCCCCCATACCTAATAGGAATATCCTTGATATGCCTATGTATTTTTTTGTGAAGGCAGGAACCTATTTTCAATGTCGAGATTATTTTGAAAATTTTAATTCGTTGCTCCAACAAAATCTCATAAAGTCCTCAAAATTTTGAAAAAAGAACCCAACTAATAGTATCCCCTAGAGGTCTGCATGGCACAAGCCGGTCCCAAATATTTAAAAAATTTTAACCCGCCCATAGTTTTGAAAAAAATATACGCGCCCGCCCTTTAGAAAATTCTTTACCCGACCGGCCATTAGTCTAAAAAATTTTTACCAATTGCCGCCCATATAAAATATAAATATGCTCATTCTTTCAATTTTATTAAGCATCTAATAAAAAAAAAAGTGATTTAGTGTCAGCCCTAATATCCCTACAAAAAAGTTTCATAGTTTAGGAAATTACTAATGAAAAAAAACGGATAAGGTAAGGAATTTATTTAATCTAATAAAATATATATGTAATAATATAAAATTAATATTTATTGATACTAAAAATCTTCCAGCAATGCTAATTCCTCGTACAGAAGAAACACTGGTTGCTGGAATTGTCAATATTTTTCTAGCTAATCTTGATTTTGATAAATCATTTTCTTGCCATCTCTGTCAAAGTAGCATATCCGTTTGAAGAATATTCTCTACTCAAGTGAGATATTTAAATAAAAAGTGAAACCATTATTAATTAAAGTAGTTTATAAATTGTAAACTAAACTAAGCAGCTTAAAATCTTGCTAAATTATACAAACGCCTGTTACTTTAAGATATAAATATTTTGTTGTCATTAAGTAAAGCTCTTCTCTGTAACAGCCATATCTTCCCATTTGTTGTTTTAATTTCGACATGGATGCTATCTATTTCAAACATCGCATTTATAATTTAATAATCTTTAATTGAATTCTCTTTACCATTGGGGAAACGGGTAAAATCAGATTTTCATCCACGTTTGCTGTTATATTCCATGAAAATTAAATCCAACATGTTTTCGATATATTTTTTTAAACTTAATTAATTTCTTCAGCTGACAACATCCTCAGTTATCGGTACTTTGGTATTAAAAATATTGGAATATGCACTCGCCCACCAGGTGGGCTAAAATCCCGCCCGAACCTCTAGTGTCCCCTATCCAATGGGAATATCCTTGATATGCCTATCAGATAATTCCACTTAAAATAGATCAGGTTTCATGGATTTCTTTCAAATCGAATGAAACTCTACATGATTATATATGATATGAAGAAGACCTATGCAATTTAATTTTTTTAAAGTTCTAAAACTTAATTAGTTCTGGATATGGCGTTAAAGTTAATAAAATGGAGTCCTTCCTAATTTAGAAAAACCCGATAAAAATAAAGATCACTCAAAAAATATATATGATGGAGACTTATATTTTGTGTCATAGATAGCCCTTGAGTCCCTTTCTTAAACGTAATTAAAAAAAATTTTTGAAATCTAAGGTGTTTTTTCATTTCCGGAAAATATAAAGTTTAATTTTTTTTTAATAACTGCTTAAGCTTAAAACTTGTATGTATGTTTATTAAATCAATATAAATTTATATTTAAAAAAATTATATTGGGAAAACAGTTATTTATCTAGTTATTTAATATTTTATCGATAAAAAATGTTTATTATATAGATGGCAATGTTTTAATAAAAATCTAAATTTTAAATAAAATTAATATAAAACAATATTTTAATATTAAAATATAGTTCTCCCCTGAAGGAGGGGGGGGGGGTTACACCTGTCAGAGAAACAAACTTCTTATTTCTTCCAAGTTTACAAAATAGTTACTGGCGTAATCTACTAATTTATATTTTATGCTCAAAAAACCATTTTAACTAAAAATATTGATCAAATCTTGTATTTCCATCAAATCTATAATTAAAAAAATTCGACTTATATATTTTTTTAAATGTAATCAAGTGTGTTTTCATATTATTGGTATTTATATATCAATCCCTCATTTTAGATGACATTAGATATAATAAACAATGTTAAAGGATTTACTAAATTTAATGTTAATCAAAAAAATTAGGCTTAAAGAGTGTGCTCTAAATATGTATATAAAAATATGAGATTTACCCCTCACAGCTGACCATATTTTGTTGTTTGACAGGTGCTAAATTTTTATACATCCACTAATAAAATTTTACTTAAAGGATTTTTTTAAACATTAATTACAAAAGTATAAAATAAAAACCCATAAGTATAAATGTTTGTTTTGAAATTTCGCGGTTTTAAAAATAATGATCTAGTACTATCTTCACTTTTTTTACCTTTTTTATGGTATTCAAAATATTTAATAAAACTTTGGGTAATTAGTAATGATACTGTCATATTGTTTTATTGATAAATATAACCAAATATATTATGATTGTAAATTTAATAATAGTATTTATTTAAAATAAGAAACATCAGAATGTTGCATATACGCTACCTTATCTTTAATTATTACTTTAGTACCATATCTTCGATAAGAAATAATAAATATATTTTTAGAACAGGTATTATTACTATTTAAATATAATTTTGAAGATTATAAACAATGACTTTAATATTAAAAAAGACTTTTAAAATAACTTTATACTGAATAATTGATATAAATTCCATGGCAATATAATATTAACAGAAAATTTAGATGTTCAGAGACATATTAAATTAAAACTTTACATTAAAAACATTATATTATTGAGGTATTTATTTGAATATAAAATAATTTTTTAATATATAATCTGTACTTAATATTTTTTGGTCTGGAAGTGGAACTCTCCCCCCCCCCCGTGCCTACGACACTTGCCACTTGCTAATTATCTGAGTAATGAGAAATTATTAAATGGAATAAAAAAAATTTATATGTTTAATTGTAACTCAGTCACCCGAGTATATATTTGTCATGTCCACTATCTTATTCTCGATATTCCAGGATTATATTAGATTTAAAAAAATGATTCCACGTTAAACAATTCATTAATGGATTCAAATATAACGACCAAACACTGAGGTATTATAATATCAGATATCAATGTATGCAATGTAAACGTGTGTATAGGTCATAATAGGGTATAGAAACATGGGAGTTTGGAACTAGTGCTGTTGAATTACCTAACTTTGATCCTCTCTATTGTAGTTTAGTCAAGCTTTTAGCCTAAAAAATTGAATTAAGCCTCTAAGTTAAGTCTCAACTTGAAGACTTATTCGTTTTTGGATAAATACATAGCTACGCTGTTTTATAGTTGAATAAAGTTAGGTAATTTAACAACACTATTCGGAACTTCTTAATTTTAAATTTGTAAAAATCTCAGTTGACCAATAATGTGTGGTTTAACATGTGTAGAGCACATACACTGTTTAATTCAGACAATTTTGCTTTAAACATTTGAAATACTTAGTAAATTAAATATTTTGAATCCTAATGGGTTCCATAACTCGCAACGACATATATAATATAGTGAAATGAGTATTAACAGTTAAAAATGTTGACCCAGACATTTTATTTCATGGAAATGTAATTTATACCCAACTCAAAAGATCATCTGAACCAAATTTGTCAAAATTATGAGCAAAATTATATTTATAGAATAACTAACCTCATCAACAAATGGAAAAAAAAATTGGCCACTATAATATACAATGTAATTATTGTTATGGAGATTGAATAAAATTAACACCCGAAAATATAACAACGGAAAGAAAGTCCCAGATAAAAGAATCCCAGGCACGTCAGTAAAATCAAATAGATACATTAGAATGTGACAGCCACAAAAATACACTTGATTTTGCAGCTTCTTGGTCCAAACTAAAGCCGGATTAGAATTAAATATTGTTGCACGAGTATTTAGAAAAATAAAAAAAATGAGTGGTGTATTTCTTTGATAGGGTTTTTTTTCTTCTAATGATGTTTTTTTCCGGGAGACTTTCACCCGGGTAAGAGTTATAGTTACAATTAATATTTAATACTCAAAGTTAGATTCAATATTGATTAAATAATAAAAACTTTATAGAAGTAAAAAATATAAGTATAATATAAATCCAAATAATTTTCACAGAAAATAAATTTGACTTTATAATAACCCAGTCGAAATATTTTTTTTCTCTTTATAAAATAAAAAATAAAGGCCGTTCGTTTACTCTCCCATAAATATTCATTGAATAACTATTTGGATTTTTTTTTGACGAATTCGTGTACCGTTGTATCATTTTATTTTTTCTTAAAATATAATTTCTTTCAGGACAGTATTTCTTATTTGATAACATGATATTATATTTTTCTAAATATAATTATTACTTGATATCTTCAAAAATGATCACAAATATATTTTTTTATCATCATAAAATATTTATAACTATAGAGAATTGCAAAACTAGAAGATGTCGCAAAATGACAATATTTTTTTTTGTTCTACATTTTAAAATAATAATCTTTGATAAAACAATTTTTTTTTTCTTCTTTGAATTTATGAATCTGTTTTGCTGTAAATTTATAAATCCATAGAATAATTACACATATAAATTCATTTATTAAAACAAAAGATTAAAAATAAAGATATTTGAAATAAATTTAAAGTCTTTAAATACTATTTAATAATTTATAACTTTTTAATCACAGTCTTTTCAAATTCATACCTTGATTTTAAGAAAAATAATGTCCAGGGACATTACTAGACTTCTGCGAGGCTCCTTGTAAGCTATAAATAACTTAAAATTTTTAGGGGGGGGGGCTTCAAAATTTGACGAGTGTTTTTTTTCAAATACTAAATACTATTTTATATTTTCCTTATGGATATATGTTACATGAGCGTATTCTCTCAAAGGGTCGTCACAGTTTAAGAAAACTTTAAATATGGCATAAATTTCTAAAAAAACATTTCTTTCAATTCTAAATGTTTGATAACATGGTTCATTGAAATTACCTTAGTTTAATGTGGAGAGCCTCTAATCTCTAGTTTAATGTCGAGTTAATCCTCCTCCATCTCTTTCTGATTTTTCACACCTAAAGCATCATAAAAAAAAATTTTCATCTTCTTTATTCCTTTCAAAAATCGTTTCATATTTTTTTAAAACAACTGTTATTATAGATAGTTTTGGCCATTATCTAACTGTATAATTATTAAACCTTCCTTTCTCAACATCATCAAAACTTTTTTTAAAAAAAAGTCTACATCTCAATTATTTCTTCCTTATAAAAATATTTCGGGAAGGCCAAGAATAAATTAATAACGAGTCTCTTAAATATTAATTTAAAGTCATATTATAAAAGACAAAACTTTGATTAATTTAGTAAAAATATTTTTGATAGCCTTTTGCGGGGATTATCCCAATTTAATATTCCATTTTTTTTGGTTGAAAAAATAAACCATATCAAGCAAAAGCAATTGCATTTTGAAAAATAAAAAATTTCCTTTTTTTTTGGTTGAATTCATAGAGATTTATTAAACAATAAAAATATATTTTATTTTGGCAAATTTTTTTCTTCTCTAGATTTTTATTTTTACGAGAGAGGAGGGAATAAAATATTATTCCCCAACTTATATTTGCATTTATGATAGATTTTAAAAGTTAGATTTTTTTTTAGCATGACCTAAAACCTTTTAAATTTATCTAAATTATGAAATCATGATCTGCGATAACAAAAAACATTTCTGACCTATTAATCAGGGCTGTAAACCAGAATAGGGTTCAGGAATTTTAAACTCTTTATAGCGGAAATTTTGATAAGTGGAACTAAATCAAAACTGATTTTCTGAAAGGCTTGAATATTTCAGGTTCGATTGGTTGCCCATAAATCGGTCCATGCCCTGTTCTATGGTCTCAAAAGGTTCAACTAAACAATAACGTCGGCACCGGTTTAAAACCCTGCCCACTATACATCTATGTTATTTTTTTTTTATATCTTGGGAATTAAATTCAAAAAAATTAACTATATAAAAATTAATTTTACAAAATTTATTTCTTAGAGTTATTAAAGAAAAATGCCATCTAAAAATATATTGATAAACTTACACGCCTATATAGGTTTTTGAAGAAGTAACAGGTTTCTTTTAATTTTGTAACGAGAGCTAGTAAGCGCTACTTTACAAGGAATTAATTTATATAATTTATGATTAAGCTTAAATATGAAACTAATAAGTAACCCTTTCATTTTTCAAATAGAGTCCATTTACAATCTATTTTGCACGTTATGATAAAAAGAAAGAAAGAAGGCGAAACTATATAGGATATAATTTCGGAATATTAATTTATATTGGTTTAATAATATTTTTGGCCTTTTTTCGCGTTTATTGGGGAAAAAAAAATTATTAAAAAAAATACTAAAAAAGATATCAAAGTTCTGTGAGTTTATCGATAAATGTCCTTAATCTTGATTATTAAAATGGATTAAGTTTTATTTTAATTATTAACATATTTCTTATATCTTCGGAAATTGTTTGGATTCAAATATTTCGGGAAAGAACTAAAATTCCATCATCAAATTTAACTATAGAAATGAAGAGAGCATTTGAATGTCTAATTTAATTAATTAATAATTAAACTTGTAACATTATTTTACTCGGAAACTCCTTAATCGGATATTTCATTGTTCAAAGGAGATAATTTTATTATTTTTCAATGGAAAATTATGCTTATAAATCTCATTTAATCAGAATTAAAGATCTCCCAAGCCCATTTAGAGTCTGGTCCGTTAAGAATTTTTGCGCAAATTGCCATTTTCCTGGCCTGCTAATAATTACGAAAAGTCTGCCCTTGCCTATTAAATTTTTTTTATACGAATTTTCGGGGAATTACCTTTTTAATTTCCTTCTATTTAATTTTTCCCCAATGTCAGTAGCTCCCTCTTCTATGTCAATCTATTTTTACAGCGACCGTTTTATAAATCAATTGTATTTGATATGTTAAAATCTTTGTTTAACGTCTTTTCTTATTGAAAATATGATGGACAAATTTTTAAAAAGGTTCTCCTATAATGTTGGAAAAAAAAATGGATGACCGACTGATGTCTAAATATTTAATTTATAAAGTATCATATTTTGAAGATGGTTTCTGAAACATTGATGTCTGCTACACTCACAATATAATAATATAATCTTATCAAGTATATTACATTTTTATTTTATTATGGAATAAATTTAATTTTTACCTTTTATATTTTGTATATTACATAAGTTTTACAATATTTAGTCTTTTCAAATGTAATTATGACGATACAATCCATATAATGAGTATAACTGTAAGACCCTAAACATGAGAAATTAGTGTTTGTATTGTTGGTCCTGATTATAAAATAGAAAATTAAATATGGACAATTTTATTTTCCAAACCTTTCGAAGAAATACAGATGTTTAGTTAAATAGAAATATTTATTGGAAATAAAAATATGTACAATAAAGAAATAATGAATGGTATATTTTATGTCTTGTTTTCAATTTATTTTTTAAATTTGCATAACATTTCTTTGAAATCTACATTTAAATTTAATATTTTTTTTGAACTTTTATCACTTTGTGGATTTATAAAGAATTTATTAAAATTAAAAAATAGGTTTTAAACTGGACTAAAAAAAAATATGATAGATTAATTATTTTTTATGATATCATAAAGGCAGAGAGTAAAAAAAAAATACTTAAGGGAATTTAAAAAAAACAAATTTAAGTTAATTTTTGATTATATAATTATGATTTTTTAATCTTCATTCTCGTTATAACTGCGACTTATAGATTTCTGATTCTTCAAGCGTGTACGTAGTGCAAATGAATCGGTTCTTTTGCGTCCCATTATTTTCCAATATAAACGTAAAAATTCACTCTTAAATTTTTTCTGCAAATGAAAAAATTATCTTTTTATAAAACGAGTAAAAGTAAGAATTAATAAACCCAAAAGCGTAAAAAAGACCTATTAAATTTTTATGAAAAGCTATAAATGATAATTTATTCTCGCAAATTAGCGTTGTTAAATTATGTCGATTTTGGGTCGAATCTAAAATAATATAATGTAAGCATCGAGATTTGGCAAATAGATTTTCCAAGCATCGGCCAGCTATGCACAAAATCTTTAGGGTTACATAATGTTATTTTGAATAAAATCGACCTGAATCGGGCTTTTTAACAACATTACTCGCAATCAAAGATTTAGTAAGTTATTCCCATGTTTAATAATAAAAAGATCAATATCTTAGTTATTATCTTTATTTTTTTTTGGTTAAATGTAACTTTGCGGAAAAAAGAAGCAAAAAAAATGAAAATTATATTTTTTTAATGAAATTTGCATTTTATCGCATAAAAACAGTGTTTTATAGGATAAACTATAAATTATAACTTTAAGTTATTTACATTATAGAGTCCATAAACGAATGGATTCACGCAGGAATTACTCATGGCTATCCAATGACAGCAAAACCATATAATGTTGATAAATTGATATCTATAAAATAAAATAATTTTTTTTTTTATTATACTAAATAATATATATGAAAAGAAAAGTTAATTTTTTTTTTTAGAAAATGATAATTGTATTTAGAAATATTTCATTTGAATTTTGTTCATCTCACATTTTTAAAGAACAATTTACATAATGGTTTACGAAAATTTAGAATATGATATAAAACAGCTTTATATTACTTAATATGACTAAACCTGTGGACAAATCTTACAAAATTGGTTTAAGCCGCGTTATATATTCTTAAAAAAATTAATATACACTAGTTAAACATTTCATAGCCTTAGTGTTGTTAAACGGCTCTTTTTGAGCCGATTTTTAAAAAAGGCTAACTCAATATTTTAATCAGAAAAAAATTGCCTAAACCTCGAGATTTCGAAAATATATGTCTAGACCTTTGTTCCTTCTATGAGCAAAATCTTCAGGCTTGCCTAATATTTTTCTGGATGAAATATTGTGGCCGTTTTTAAAGGCTCAAAACAAGCCTTTTAACAAAACTACTTATTTATCATTGTTAATAGTAGAGTTATAGGTTTCTTTCCCATGCCTTACCCCTTAATAAATTTTATTGAAATCTATCCTTAATTATGTGTTTTTATATCTTTATCGCTGCTTTTAAAATGCTTTTAATATTAAAAGATAGAAGATAAAATTATCAGTTTTAACCTTTAACATTTTCAGGGTTTTAAAGGCAGCATTAAAGAAGTGGATCATGACGAGGCTTATGACAATTATTTTATCGAACAGTGGGTAACTAATTATTTGAAATCAATAAATAACATAAAGAGGATTCTGCTAAAAATCAAACTCAAAATAAATAATATAATATTTGTATATGTTTATTGAAAGTAATCTACACAAAGACAGTGAAAAGTTCTAAATGGTGAACTTGAAGTTTCTATATTTGCTTCAATGTCAAACTCAAAAAAGGGCTTAATTCATTAATCACTTAATTAGAAGATTAATATACATTCTCAATATTTTTAATAGCTTTTTGAATTTTACTTAGAAATATAAATATTGCCAACATAGCTCATGAACATTCTACACTATATGACATTATGAAACCTTAATAGTCAATATGAAAGCTTAATAGATATTTTAAACACTTTCTGTGAACATTATCCACTCTTAATATTTATATATTGATACGTTGTGATGGAATAAATCCTGAATTGAAGGCCATAACGACCTCATAAACGAGATTATTAACAACTTTTTATATATATTTTTAAAAAAAATAATGTCTAAGGAATGATCCATAAACCTTGTAAATTTTTAAAAGTAGGTAAATGAAAGTTAAATAAGTATTTTTTTAAAGATTGAAAGGAATAGCAGCGCAGCTTAATTGGTCTTTGACTTGGAGAAAATTGCCAATAATCGCGACGCTGAAAAAAAACTTAAATATTAAATAGAAAAAGCCCACAAATCTAGACATAACCCGCCCCTCTCCATAGATTGAAATTATCAGGAAGAAAATATTCTTTTATTTTAAATTTGATTGAACAAAAATATTTTATTATGAAATTATAGGATATAACGCGTTTGAAGGATTATTTACAAGCTATCTTGACCAATTCATCTTATAAATTATTTATTTAATGTACTATATAATTTACTCGTTAATGGCTGTTATGATTTCGCTTAACACATTATAACTTTGCAATGGTAGCCAACAGAAAGCAAACATGGATACAACTATGAGAAGCATCTTGATTATCTATATTTAGTTTGTTATTTTAAAGAATTAGGTTTAAATATGGTTAAATAAATTTTAAAATAATTATTTTATATAAGCAAATCAAACAGGTATAACTTTATCCAACTTAATGTTTATATTGAGTTAGTAGGTATGGAGTGACAATTAAATATTTTTAAAAGATCGGTTTGTATGTTATATTTTAATGTTTACTTTACTTTAGTGAATAAAATTATAATTTAGACAAAATATATTTTTTTGTAAAGTGCGATGTAGTCTATTTTTTAATGTAGTGAACCTTGAGCAAAGCAATTTCCTGTTAATTGCGATCTGAGACTATATATCCTATTGACCTCCAATCTCTTAAAAATGAATTCAATTATGTCATTTGAACAATAACTTTAAAAAAAATGATTATAAGTTTAATAAATTATTAAAATAATAATAATAATTTGTAATTTTTCAAAAAAAAAATAATATAGCGTGTATGGAATGATTTAAAAAATGGTGTAACCCAGTCAATATGACATATATAAGGGAACCTAACCATCAATAAAATTGTCCCCTGCCCTTTTAGATGCCAATTATCGATTGTCATATTGGGATAATTGCTAATACAAATGCTAAATTAGAAATTCTGTATACCCATTTATAGTGATTCTTTTAAGTACAAGTGCTTACCTAGTTCCCTAACATCTATTAATATTATTTCCAATATTACTTTAAAATATTTCTGGGAAATATGAGCAATATTCCTATAAAATTCCTCTTTTCAGCTAGTTTTGATTTTAGCGATTTAGATCGTGAATCATATTATACCAAATTAGAATAAACTATTAATTTTTGTTCACTATTTTTTAATAGTTTTATTATATAAAGTTAATTTTTACAGTTTTATTTATTATTACTATTTAGTAGGCAAATTATTATTATTTTCTTTTAACTATTAGTAACAGTTAATAAAAAAAAGGCAAAAACCATTGAATTTTAATTATGCTATAAATATGTATACGCATTTGTCAATTAATCTTAATTTTTTTTAACGACTTTCGACACGAAAATGTTAATTTAAATAAAATGTTTATGCTGGTGGTGGGTGTTATAAAAATTCGAAGAAATATTTATAAATCGAAATTTAAACATTTAATTTTATATACTAATAATAATATTTAATAAAAAAAAATATAGCCATAACTTTATAATTTGTATATTAAATTGAAATTATTTTTATATATGGCCATATTGGGATATAGAATCCATGGCTCAATCTCTTATAATCATTAAGTTAAGGCCATTTTTAAATTTGGAAAATAGGATGGCCGGAAATGTTTTCCAATACGTATGGGATACACATGAATATAGAACAATTTTATCCTTAAACATTTGAATCCATACTTAACTTATATTTTTCTTATAAATAGACTAATTCACAAAATTTAACGGCAAAAAATGCCTGAAATATATTATTTACTTTACATGTATATGCTGGAATACATTTTCGGTCAAATTAAATTTTCCAAATTTAAAAATAATCTTCAATAATTGATATAAAATTAAAACTGAGATATTTTGAATCCCAATGGATCATTTCTACGACATATATAATCTATCTTGAATATATTTTCCTTTTTTTCTTCCTCCATGACTGTTTGTTACTCTATTGGTCTCACTCACTACATCCACTCAATTATGATCTACATTAGAGGGAAGTCATCGAACAATCTTTATATTAAAGGGGGATAGGCTTCTAAGAGCTAAGGAGTATAAAATATTTTAAGACTAAAATGATGGTAGAATAAATCTTGCAGTGTTCTGTTCCAATTATATTTAATATTTAGGTCATCAAGAACATGCGCGTCATTGGCTTAGAATGGGTCTCGAAGACATTAGACGCATCAGATAAAAAGAAATTGGTTATGGAATGGGCATGTAACCAGAGTACCATCTGTAGCTCTTACATTGATATTTTAAAAAGTTATAAGAAATTGATAACCAAAAATGAGTAATTTATGACAAATTAAAAGTAGTCTTAAATTTTTCTGAGTTAACCACAATGCAAAATTATTTTTCAAACTTATAAAATTTAAACCAATCTTTTTTATGTTTGTGCGGTACGCCTAACTGGAATGATGGTGCTCTAGAAAAATAAATTTGAGATTATTTCTAACGGTTATGATGATATATGTTTAAGTATTTTGGCCAATTTTATGCTAAGTTTATAATTTCTGCAAGGTTTTACGTATTTTCATAATTAGGTTTAAACTCTTTTTTTATCACCGGGGTGGCCTAATGGGTTAGATGTATTCTCGGAAACAGAATGACGAAGAGGAAGCAGGTTCAATCCTGGTAAGGAGCATTTCCAAGTTTTTCTTCGATGACTGATGTGTAAAGACATATGGTAAGATAAATTTCGGAGCTTAGAGATGACAACCCGGTCACCGACTGGACAGCCGGGTGCTAAGGATCCCTGTCCAATAAACAAAATGAAGGAAACAAATGAAAATATTAATATGAAAGCTAGGGCGTTCCCTCTAAGCGACGCGCAGGGTGCAGACCTCCATCCTGCGAAAAGTAAAATAAAGGTCAAAGCAAAGAAGACAAGGTTAGCAAGTTTGAAGATTGGGACGCTTACAAGTAAAACGAGAGAATTGGCATCAATGTTGAACAAGAGAAAAGTTGATATAGCGTGCATACAAAAGACAAAATGGAAAGCCAGAAGTAATGATTGGAGATTGTTATATTTGAATATCGTATATATTCCAAAGGTTACGTTATATATTTTAAAAGAACGTTATATATTTTAAAAGGTCGTTATTTGTGTATTATATTATTATAACTTTCCGACATGTAATATATCGAGGTTAATCAATTGCATATAATTAGAAGTTAAATTGGATAATTATATAAATGTATATATACAAAAGATTTACAAATAAAATTCATTATTGTTTTTAAAATATAATCGATTTAATATTTGGCGACGAGGTAAAAAAGTCGCGCGGTTTTCGGTCTTCGGTCAAGTTAAATGTTATATAGAATTATAAAAAAAAATTCTGTTTATAAAAGAAAAAAGATTTGTTTAGAAATTATGGATAAAAGATGAGAAATAAATGGGCTATACGACTATAGACACATAAAATATCCTCAAAATTTTATATTGACGAGTATGAAAAAAAAAATTCCTCAAACTGACGTCACTTTGAAAAAATTATTTATAGCTTATGGAGGAATAAATATTAAAGGAAAAAAAAAGAATTAAGAAAATATGGGCAGATATATCAAAATTGCAAAACAACTTATAAAGATAAAACAACTGTTCTGGCATCAAGAATTGAATTCATTAGAGGGATATAAACGGAGCTCCGAAAGTAATCAAAAATAAAGATGTAAAATTGATAATAATGATAAAAGAAATAATGAATAGATGGAAGGAATATTTTCAGGAGCTTCTCAACTTTAATCCCCACTTACTACATTTAGATGAACACTCCCCATGTCAAAACCTTGTACAACCAATAACAAAATAAGCAAGCATATGAAAAACAACAAAGCTAGGGGACCAGATGATATTCCAATACCTTAAAGCACTAGGTGATGATGGAATACATTTCCTCACAAATCTATACAATAAAATACTTGGAAGGGAAAATTTACAGTTCAATAGTACAACCAACTATTCTATATAGTTCGGAAACATGGCCAACCAAAGAATCAAACTAGAGAAGTCTACAAACTGTGGAGATGAGAATGCTGAGGATGATTGCTGGTGTAACAAGAAAGGATAAAGTGCACAGTACAAGAATACTAAGTAGTTTAAAGGTAGTGCTCATTAAGACTAAGTTAAGAGTAAACTGACTTAGGTGGTATGGGCACACAATGAGAAGGCCTATAAACTACATAGGAAATAAGGTTGAGAGTTTGGAAGTGATGGGCAAACGTAAAAAAGGAAGGAGAAAACTTCAATGGGGCCATAAAGTGAGCTATAAAGAAGTATAAATTAGATAAAAGAGATTGTATGAATAACATCAAGTGGAGAGAGATGAAGGAGCTTACCACCAGAAAAGGTGAATGCTAAAAAGAAAAAAAAAGAAGCTATAACCTTTTTTTAGGGGTAACTCTCCCGCTTGTCGACCCGACCAAAAATTAATAAATGAACACTCCCTATAAGTCGACATTTCTATCATATAATCTCTACAGCTCAAGATTATGATGGATTTCCTCGTTTAAAATAGAATAATATAAAAAATTTACACATTATATATTAATATTGTTTAAAAAATTATCCCTTCATTGGTATAAAAAAATTCTTTAGCATAATGACAAAAACTGGTTAATGTTTTTATTTCCATAGTAAAACAAATATATATGCGACATATAAAAAAAGTATAGCAATTTTGCTTTATTTTTGTCTTTGCAAAAACCTCTTATTAAATTTTAATTTACAGTTAAATTTTCTAAATTTTTATACTTGGTAAAACCCGAATAAACAAACCATTAAATCTTTTTTTAAAGCGATTAACAAAATTAAATAACAAATAAAAAACAAAAGGAAAATGAAAATGAAAATATAATTAAATTAAATTACAATAAGTACTGGATTTTTATACCATTAGTTATATTTATTTCATTATATTTTTTTTAATGAAAAATTAATTATAATAATAAGATATAATATTTGATTTTGTTGAATAGTTTTAGATTTTTTTTTTCATTTTTAACCGGGGGGGGGGGTTTAAATCCATTCTAAAAGAAAGCGTCGGGTTTAGTGAAAATTTGAACTAGTTGGGGTCTGTCTTCTTTTTCACTACCATGAGTGTTAATCATCCTATAAATCAAAAAATACTACATAAAATTGCTAATGATATTCTATTTGCATTTATATATTAAATATCTTTATATTCGTTTTGGTCTTGTTATTTTATATCTATTTATCTTAATACGAGTTGTAAATTTTCTAGGTAATTTTGGTTGTCAATATATTTAAAATATGACGGAAAAAATAAGGAAATTAATATAAGATATCCGAAGAAATAAGACATATACTATGATATGTAAAATTTTAAATATGAATATTAAAAAGAATCTGTATCTGTATCTTTTGTCAAGAAAATGAAAAAGATATAAGATTCTTTTAATAATAAAGGATCTTAGATACAGATACTAGTATCTTATTAAAAATGTCAAAAAGATATTGAGTAAAAGATACAAATGGATTTTGTATTTTAGATACAAGTATTCGCGGTACTCCTCAACTCTGATGATACTAATTTAGACGTAAAATAAAAATATACAAATATATATTGCAGTATAAATAAACTATACTCACAATTTTAATAAACTCACTACCTTATCATATATATTTATTCCATCAATTGGTAGCACAGTTACCTTAATACCATCTCATATTTCATTGCTCTCTGTGCTACCGAGTGGAAGTGCAAAAGGAACGAATTGCAGCGCTCTGGGGTTTTAAATTCTATTTGGGAAACTATATTTGATATGTCTTATTTTATATGTATACAATACTAGGTGCAAGATGTATTGTAATGTAGATTTAAAAGTGAAATAAGTAATAATTTGATATGCAATTAATATTATTTTATATTTGTTATTGTATGAGCTTGTTAGATGAATATTTTTTTATATATGTAATTCTCAAAGTAAAATATGGGATTATCATTTATTATGAATCTTTTTTTAAAAAAAATAAAAATGTGATAACTGTCATATTGTAATCCATCGTAGAATTTTTGTTCAAAAATATAAGAAATAAGAAAAACATGTATAATATAAACAAGTCATAAAGAGGGTCCCGGCCGACGGGTAAAAGTTAGCCGAAGGCCTGCTAATGAAAGTATGGGACCGTACTCCCTACCCCCATAAAAATGAGGCCTAGGAAAACATTAGTCCGCCTCTGAGCCCTGATATTTTTGCTTTCATCTTTAGCCATTTATCCGAAAAGGCGAATTCCTTTCATCAATCAAAAAAAAAGGAACAATAAATATTTTATAAGAATGATATATTCACACTCATTATTATTATTTATTGTTATCATAATTTTGATATTAACACCAAAAAAAATAGATTAACTTCTTAAATCATTATCATAAGTTATCGTAATTTATCATTAATAAGAAAAAATGTTCATCTTTCTTAGAATATCGATTTTTCCAATAATCTTCGGTAAGTAATGATAAATAGATTATATACGTAATTATTATTATTCAGAAATGTTAATAGTACTATTTAAAAAATAAAATTAACATTTACAGAATCTTTATTTTTTTTGTCAATCTTAAATTGGTCATTTTATTAAAAATAATTTCTTAAATGTGAATAATTTTAGTTAAAAAAAACGGTTTAAATTTAGAAATAAAATACAATGTATAAATATATAAAAATGAAAGGAAATGTATTAAGAAAAATCAAATAAGAATTTATTAAAAATTATATGAAAATAAAATGTTTATATAAAAAAGCATTAAAAAGAACTTTAAAATAAGAGTGGTACATATCCCCCTAGAGAGTAGTGAATGTTTAGGAAATCCGCTGAGAATCTTTCTTTATGGTTGCCTGTAAACTGTCTCCCTTTTCTTGCCTATGGTTTTGATAAAAGTAAGGGCCATTAAAATATATTGTTTCATATTTTTTTTCCATTGCCTATAAAATTTATCCAATTTTATTGGGGACAAGTGACATGGTATAAATAAAATAGTTCCTTAAAAAAACTTCAAAATGAAAAAATTGGGAATAAATTATAAAACGCTTGATGCTAAATAGTCAGAAAAAAAAAATTAGTAAAAAAAAGGTATTTAAAATGAACCAAAAACATGTCCTGGGTCAAAAAGAATATAACATTAATCTACTTTCTTCTCCTCCTTTTACTTGTAAATAATGCTTATAACACCTTTAAATTAAGAAAAATACATTATCTAACATTTTCATAATAATACCCTATGTAGAATATCAGGATATATAATAATATTAAATTGGATTATACCTATGATTTGTTAATAAGACTATCTTTAAATTTAATTTGTTTAATAATTTTAAGAGGTTTTTTTAAAACATAACCGCTAATGCATACGCAGGAGCGGGCAGAGCAGTGTCCCTGGGCCACCCAAATTAGTCTACTTTAGGACCCGAATATTGATTTTCCTAAATTATATTTAATAATACCTAATTTAGATAAAAGCAGCTTATTCGCGAATTCCATTTTTACCTAGTTTGTTCGTCATCTGATTTTAAAAATGATTAAGGGGGTTTAGAAAAGGAAGAATATTTTAAAATATTACGGTTTAATATTGAAAATTGTAACTTAAGTCGCGAGTGATTCCTGTGAATTATATTAAAAAAGAGATATTCGATAAATACTGTCCTATCTAACCTTTCAGTATCGGTTTATCTATAGTCTGATTTTGACCCTCATTATCTGCAAGAATACAGGATAGGCAGTGTCATAATATACGGAAAGCTAAATATAAATTTTTTTTTAGCAGATCCAAATTCTGTCCTACAATAAAGGTTGAAGGTTTGAGTCATAAATTCTGTCTTACAATAAAGATATTTCTTTCTAATACTAATTTTGAATATGATATTAGACATGTGAAGTTTCACATCAGTGAAGTCAATCAGATCATTATGGCTGCCAGTTCCTTCGCCCAATAACATGATGCTTGTTCCCAACTATTAAAGAACAAACCAATTATCGATATGGCTATTTTCTAACCACATTCCCTGCAGCAGTTTGGTCATTCTACTTATATTGTTGATTAGAATTCTCTTCTAGGCTGTTCTTTTTATAAATTTTGAATCCTATGACTTTATAACTAATTTTTTTTATTTTTACTAACTAAACTTTTGATATTTATGAATGATTATTAAACATGGAAAAATGTATAAGGCTCTGATCCCCCACCCCCGCTTTATTTATATGGATTTCAGATTTTAGAATTCACTAAAATTTATTTAAAATCAGAGTTAGAGACTTACAGAAGTGAAGACTAGAGATTTGCAAATCCAAGAAACGACTCTAATATCTTTTATTTGTAGAATATTTTTTTATATTTAAGTAAATTCGAGCCGGGCTGGAAGACAAATAATTTTTATTTTATTTCGTAAAAAAAAAAGTTTCGTTCGGGATCGGACGGATTGAAAAATTAAGTCCGATGAAAATCACTAGTGGAGACCGTATAGGGTAACGTCAGTTGACTCAATTTATAACTAAGCTATTGTTCCCTAAGAGTGAAATTCAAACCCAGTATAGATTATTATGTAATAACCATTGACTAAATTTTTTTTTAGACCAACATATCCATAAGTATAAAAAAATTAAGATAAAAAAATAATTTTTTTAAATTAAGGTTCTAATAAAAAGTAATACCCTCTATAATATATATTAACTTGAATAGCCTATACTTTGAGGATTTTTATGGAAACATAATCTATAAATGTTATTGCAAATTTTTTTTTATGCATAATATATATAATTATAAATTTTTAAATATAATTATATGTATTTTAATTGGTAGAAAATATAAGTATTGGGAAAATAAATGTGTTTTTAAAAATGAAATGTTTAAGAACTAATGTTTATATCAAAGTTTCGAACCAAGCCAATAAACCGCTAACCGAAACAACCCGATATTATTTTAAGCGAACGGATATTAAAAAATTCAAATTCGAAACGACAAGTTATAAATACTTTAAAATACAAATATGTGGAATTCTATTAATTTATTAAATCTTATTCACTATGATCTACAATAAAATAAGGATATTCAACTTATTATCTTTAAAAATATTTTATAGATTATTTTTTTTTAATTTATAAAAAAATATCGATACTAAATTATTAGATATTAATTAAAAAATATATATTATGATTAATATAAAACTTAGAACAAATAATTGGAACAAACAGGAAATAAACCTAATATGAATTTATAAACTGGAATGAACCGCTATAAATTGGTTTGAGCGAAAAGGAACTGAACCTTTTCATTTAACGGTTTCAGAGATATTATGGTTTATAATTTTTATACATTTGACACCGGTATGGTCCGGCTTAGTAGCCCGTCAATAATTTTAAGAAAAATTTTTTGGCCCCGCACTCCATAAAAAATTTGTACAAGCTTTCCTGACTAGGTAGGTATTAATATTTTGTGAATGAATCGTAAATTTGCATTATTATTCAAGGATAAATAAAATTTTTACCGATGCAGGTTTAGAAATATATATTGCGCAAATGGCCGGGCTACTTTGCATGAGATTCATTGCTCATTTTTTAGCCCGATTTTGTTTGCCAGGATTTGGGTGTGCCTAGCCTTGGAGATTCTCTAATGCATATTTTTTCGCCGACATAGAATTTGTAAAAATTCGTTATAAAAAAAATCTTTATTTTATATCTTCCAAATTGAGGTTTTTGAAAATTTGTCCACGCGTTATTTACCATAGGCAATGGTATCGTATACGAATATATTTTTCTTATTAGGGGAGATGGGGTAATATCATGTAGCAAGGATTTATGCTTTTGAAATATTCTTTAATCAAAGGGTAAAATGATACGTGCATTTTTATAATTAGAATAAAAATCGTTAATTGCTTTAAATTCGAGAGAAATTCTAATAATCATTTTCTCTTTAAAAAAAAAAGAAAGGAAAAAAATCATCATTTTCTATTTTATTTTTTAGATTTTTCTTTTCATGTATTTAATATTTTACAATTGAATATTTGAAATTGAAACGCAAAAAGTATTTATATGAAATAGATATTAAATATAGTAATTTCAATAATAATTTTAATTTTTAAACAAAAAAAATTCCTAGAATTTACAAAGTTGCTAATAAAGAAAAATTCCAAGAATTTACACAGTTATAAAGTAAAATTTTAAATACTTATATAATTTTTTCTTACACACCATAGCCATTCAAGGTTAAAATTAAAACTCATTTTGATTTGCTTCCTTCTTAGAAAAAAATTTTGTCAATATTTTTTTTTAATTATCTTTTATATCATTTTTGCGTTGTTCGGTGCAGGGTTTCGAACCGTTTTGTATAACGGTTCGGTTCGTTCCGGTTTTTAGTTTAAAATTTTATAAAGGTTTTGTTCCATTTCGGTTTTTTTAAAAAAAAATCACATCGGTTCGGTTCGGTTTATAATTTATAACGGTTCTTTTCGGTTTGTTCCGGTTTTTATAAATTTAATTTAAAAAAAATTAATCATTAACCATGTATATATTAATTTTAGAGAAAAATCTTTTTAGTTTATAATTTCTTATTTAATTTATCCATGATAATCTAATAGATATTTTTATTAAATTTAGGAAATATAAATTAGACAAATTAGTTTTTTTTTATTTCATAAATAAATAAGATAAAAACAAACATGCGTAAATACAATAATGAATAAAATAATATGTATACTATACTATTTAGGTTTAAAAAGAGAATTCGAACGGATAACTAAATATTTTCTAATATTTCAGGATTTAATTTAGTTCTCTGCGCAGAGAGTATAAACTTAAGGCTTGAAAATGCTCTTTATACGGAGACCTGCATAGCTGGAACTGCTAGCACAGTTATAGCTAACTTATAAAGTTCTGGCATACTATTTTTTACATTTTCCCAATAATTCAAAAGATTAGTATCTTTTCTTCTAATCTCTCTATATTATCAAATGACCGAATTATATATTCTATTTCTATACATTTATTATAATTTTCGATGCCCTGAGAATTATTCTTATTAAGACTTTCATGCGACTTTAATAAATCTTCAAAATCATCATCTAAATTATCCTTCGAATAGGAACACGTAGGCATAGTATTTAGAATTTATTCTGATTATTTAGATTTTGTATCAAGTTCCAAGTTTTACAAAGATGTTTTCTGGCGATCTCTCTTTCTTCAAAAGTTAAAAATACATTATATCTAGGGTCGAGATAAATAGCAGAGCAAAAAACTTCATTTTTGAAATTTATTTCTCGTGCTTTCATCGTAGAAACTAAAAGTCTGGCAAATGGAGTGTCTACTTTACTCGTTTGCATGAGACATTTGATCCACGCAGCATAAAAATCGCCCATTGTCAATTGTTCACTTTGTAAATATTTTGTCAAAACATAAGCTGGATATAAAGCTTTTAATATGTCACTAATTATTTTAAGATATCTTATTTAATATTAACAGATAAATTGTCTAATCTATATAAATTAAGTATTTAAAGAAAAAACAACAAACCTGGTATTATTTGATATATAATGTTGATAATATAAAAATATTTTATTTGATATATAATGTTGATAATATAGAAATATTTAATTTGAAAAGAAATCACCAATTTAAAAAATGCCCCCAAGGAAAATTAAAATTTTAAATTTAGGTTAATAATTTAAAATTAATTATTTTTAAAACCGGTTTAAAATATTTATAACGGTTCGGTTCGCTCTTTTAATATTTTCTTCATAACGGTTCGGTTAAGGTTACGGTTCAGAAAATCATAACGGTTCATTCCGGTTTTGCGGTTCGGTTCGGTTCGAACCCCTGGTTCGGTTCGAACCCCTGGTTCGGTTCGAACCCCTGGTTCGGTTCGAACCCCTGGTTCGGTTCGAACCCCTGGTTCGGTGTATTATTAATAATTAAATCTATCTATCTATAAGAGAAGTGTTATTAATTTTATATTAATATCTAGAAAATTTCCCCTGCTTATAATAAGTTTCTTGTTTTACCGATAAAAATTAACATCATTATTGGTTTGTCTTTTTTTTCCCATAAACATTCAATTATCATGATAATATTAAAATTATAATTATTAAAAGGATTTGTCTCATTTTTTTATATTATTTAATCCTTAAAAAAACTAATCTTTTTTTGTTTGTTGATATTTTGCTTAAAGATTAAAGTCTGGTTTGCAGGGGATATAAGGCAAAAAAATTAGAAATTATAATATAAGAGGAAATTTATTTATCTATTTTTTTCTTTAAACTTAAATTTATGTTCCTTTTGGGGGGGGGGGGAGAAATGTCCAAAATGACACTTGTACTTTGCAATTATTTTAAATTAAAATGACAATAATACCCTTATTTAATATCACATAATAAATCATGATAAAATAAAAATGGAATATGATTTTAGAATAATAATAGAAAATTAAGATTTTAACATGGGAGACATTTATAAACCTTGTTTTAAAATATTATATTTAAAAAATAAATAAAAGGTATACGGTACCAGGGTTTCAAACGGGACCGCCAAACCGGAACGAACCGTTATAACTTTCTGAACCGCAACTTTTACTGAGGCATTATAAAGAAAATATAAAAAGAGCGAACCGAAAAATTTATAAATATAACCGGTTTAACCCGGTTCATAACGGTTTTTAAAAATAACTGATTTTAAATTAGTAATCCTAAATTTGAAATTTTAATTTTCCTTGGCGACAAATTTAAATTTGTGATTTCTTTTCAAATTAAAATTTTTTTACAATTAAATTGCCATTATCTTCATATCAATCAATACCAAGTTTATAGTTTTTACATCATATACTCAATTTAATAGAGAACAAGCAAATTACTAGTTAATTAGATAATAATTATTTATTATAGTTAAGTTAAATAAGGAATTATAAAAATATAAAAAGCTCTAAGATTAATATATGATTTCATATTAATTTTTTTTAAAACTCAAATATATAAAAACTGGAACTAACCTAGAAGAACCGTTATAAATTCTAACCGAACCCAAACAAGTATTTAAACTGAAATGGAACTTAACGGTTCGAAGCCCTTTATTGAACCGTAACTTGGAGAAAATTAGTGAAGAAAGAAATGGGAATGGTGATCCCGAGAGCATTGGCCTAATGGTTTCGAAACGTACCGAAAAATATCATTAGAATTGTATATTAACATAATTATTTATTTTCTACTTAATTCCAGTTTGCTTCATAGAGATCTCTAAAACCCGACTTGGCCCGGTGACTGTTAAGAATTTTTAAAAAAAATATCATAAATAACTTTCCCCTCTTCAGAAAAAAAGAAATTGTGGGTTTTTTTTCTGGGAAATTATTATCCGCTCACTACATTATATTTTTTCCAAATGTCAATTAAGAAGCTTTTATCTCTCCTCTATGGCTATCTATTTCTTCAACAACCGTTAAAATTAGGTTTAATATTTGTATTGTGTATTTGTAGTTGTATCGATCATATCATAAATGACTTGTTTATTTTATTTTTTTTTGTAAATTTACTATATTATTTATAGATTTAGTATTTTAGTCAGACAGGTCTTAAAATAAAAGAAATAAGCACATATTGTAAAATATTTTCAAATAGTATATTAATCCAAATATTAACTAGAAATTCAAAAAAATATATCAAACTTTTATTTTCCGCGCTGGCCGTCCTATAACAATTATATAATAAAAGTTTTAAATTTCAATGGATAAAGTGTTGAAAGGTGTGTCTCAACACACAAGTTAATGTTAGCACTACCGAACAAATATATATGATAATCATAGAAAATGTCCTATAATAGAGTAAATAAATGGGTATGTAATACAAATTGCGGGAATAAAATTAGATATTCTTTGGGATCGCGTAACGGAGCGTTCTGAATCATGAAAACGAAACATTTTTTTTAGCAGGAATGTGAACGTTACAGATACGCATCTGTAAAACACATTGTATTTGTATATGTCGGAGGGCGGAATTTTCGCAGATTTTTAAAATTTAAATAATTTATAAGGATAGCATTTTTAACATCATCCATTTTTACCAGAATCGTATTCTAGCATATATAGAGTATGCCTACTAACATCCGAATTTCTGATAAATTTCTCCTTGAATTTTTGTGAATTTATAGTTTTTTTAGGTCACATAACTACTTTTTAGAAACAGTTACTTTAAAAAAAAAATAATGTCCTTATCGAAATGGACACTATGTTGGCTAAAAAACGCTATTATTAAGGAAAGCTTAACGATAGATAAATAAGTTTCAAACTCTAGGAAACAAGTTTTCAAGTTATTTGGTAACTGCTGGGAAAACTACTTTATTGATCACCCATTTGATTCATTGAATTATCTCTGGTCCTCTTTAATTTATCCCCATTATCTCTATTTACATTTGACATGATAAGATTATTGCCAAAATTAATCATGAAGTGGTATCTTTAATTTTATTAAAAATCAAAGAAATCATCAATTAAGCTGTACTCTGGTTCGACTTAATTTTGATATTCTGGTTGGTTTTAACTAATTGATGGCATTGTTATTTTTTGTATTTTCTCGTTATTTTTTAGGCCATTTTTTTTTAATCTACGGGCTGCTTATTAATAAGTAGAACCAGGACACTGCTTAAGGGCTATAATTTTTATACTTATGGATTTCTTAATATTTTACCCAGATTATTAATCTTTTTTAGGTCAGGGAAAAGTAATTTTAAATACGGAATAAGGTTAGTGAAGGTTGGTCAAAATTTTTTAAGAAAACTCAGAAGATAGAGGAAAATAAAAAAAATTGCAGATCATTATCAAACAATTCAATAAAAAAGATGGAACCCATTGCCTCGATTTCAAAATATATTGTAATTATAAACAAAATTTGTAACCAAATAACTCTAACACCCCATATCTATCCCTTTTCCATCCCGCTAGATTATAATGGTCCCTTCTAATAATAATTTCGCTCGAAATCTATATCTACGCATGGCGATACACTAGTATATACTTCTGAGTTGTTTAAGCAATACTAAAGAATTTCGGCATTATCTACTTTCAATAGAGGCGAGAGTGAAAACCACTTTAAAGGGCTAATTGGAATCTAGACTAAAAAATTCTGATCCGATTTTGAATATTTTTAAAAGATAGTCATAATTGAAGTTTTAAATTGGTTCCTAGAAAAATTTAAAAAATTTTGATTTCCGGTTTTTATTCATGATGCATGGTTCGGAAGATTTATTTCGAGATTTCGGGTTCTTGTTCTAAACTTCCTTAATAACCAAAATAATCTTTCTTTTAAATCGAAAATGAACCAAAACCACCATTTTGATCAATATAGGAAATGAATTTAAATCTTATTAGAACTGGCTGATTTTAACTCGGACTCTGTCCAGAGGGGATTTAGATTTTGGCTACTATTCCTAGATTTGTTTGTTCTGATGGTTTTACAGATTCATATTTTATCTTGTTTCTGGTAGCATTAGGTTTGATGGCAATTATTTTAAAACTCATTTATATTTATATATAAAAAAATTATTGTATTGATTTTCTAAATAACTAAATCATTTTGCTACTCCATGATCATTAAACTCAGGGTCGAATTAGAGATAATGATGATAAAAATGGTTGGTTTTGGAATAAAAAAAATTAAAAAAAAACATTTTAATATTTATGAGAATATAATTTCAATTTGAGTATATAACCAAATTTCTTTACCCCCCCCCCTACCCTTAAATAAATTAAATGCTTCAGTGATACCTTTTTCTTATTCTGATTTATCAAGTTATCTCGAGCGTCTAAAGCATTTCCAGGCGCTTTTCTTCCCCAGATTTTAAACGCGATTCTGGAATAAACGCACAACATAAAGGATAATGGGAAAAAATATTGAATGAGGCTGAGATATATGAAGTAAATTTTGCGACTCATATCCGAGGGCCAAATAGGAACACATAAAATTCTGTATGAGGGATTAAATGATCGAGAAACAGCTGTGCCATAATTTAGTGTAGAACTATCTTTATCATAAGGTCTGCTCTGTAGATTATTTTCTTCGTATTTTGCTCCTCCTTGCGAGAAGGTTGTAATTAAGTAGCGGATTTGATCTTTCTTAAATAAGGGATTAATAATAAACTTTTTCGGATGAGTTTTATTTCGGCTAAATCGTTTTTTATAATGAATCATCTTGTGATAATTATGATGGTCTTGAATAAAATGGGATTTAATAGGAACGCTCTGGTTAGTGTAATCGTATTGAGGCAAAATATAAGTGTTTGACGTGAAAAAATGGCTTTTTAAATGATTGTGACGCTTTTTTATGTATATCTTTTTGGTTTGATATTTTGTCATTAAATTAATTTCAGGGTTGTCGGGGGAAAATAGTTTCAAATTTGGTTTCGAATAGTCGACTCGATTAAGAGATGCAAAATGTTTATCGCCGTGAATATGTTTGTGAGGTGAGTTTTTTGAAATGTAGAGTGGTGAATAATTTGTAAAGTCTGGGTTTGCCGACTTTAATCGGTTGAGCGTATAAAATGTGAAAGTTTCACTCGCGTTGACATTTAGGGCCGAATCCAGCATCTGTTTATTACTCAATTTAATGATCCTGAGAGTCAGGGCCATGGGTAAAGATGAGAGTAGGGACAGAATCCAAAATAAAATCAATATAATCTTGGCCGTATTCTTGGAAAGAAGCCTAGGCTTTAGGGGCCTCATAACTGCCGACCACCTATCTAATGCCACTATTGTCAGAGTCAAAACGCTAACGTTTACGCACAAGGTTTGGACGAAAGGGGCCAAGGGACACATTATGTTTGGCAGCACCCATCTCTGCAGCAAAGCGGCTTGAAACTGAAAGGGTACGCTGAACATACCGATCACCATATCGGCGATGGCCAGGTTAAGCAGAAAGTAGTTAGTCACGGTTCTCATTTTATGTCGACTGAGTATTATCCAAATAACGCAACCGTTTCCAATGATGGATGTCAGCGAAATCATTCCGTAAAGTATGGACATCAATACAAGAGGGCCGACGGAAAATTCGTAAAGAGCATCTTTGTCAACTTCATTTTCCCCCCATTTCCTAGTGTAAATGTGGTCTGGATAGGTGTTAAAATCGTAAAAATTACCATTTCCATGATGAGGCGGATCGAATTTGATGTTTGTGAACAGAAATTGATTAATCTTGTGGTGATTGCTTTCGGAGTAATGTTTATAAGAGATGTTTTGCAAACCGGAGGGTAGAAATTTTAGCATTTTTCTAAATTCTCCTTTCCTTTTTTCTTAAAACAAAAGAAGGATAGATGATGCGTATTGATATAAATGCAAGAATTTTCATTATTATTATATCCTGTTCCCCTTATAAATTAATAATCATTTTTATGCAAAAATAAATTAGTTTTTTTTAATAAAAAATGATAAATTAAAAATGACAAAAATTTCCTTCTTTTCTTAACTGTTCTACTTTTATATTATAATTAGAAGAATAGGTTAGAAATTTTAAGATTTTAGAAATATAAAATATAAATGATAAAAAATAAAATTATATAATAAAAACAACAAAGATGATTTTTTATATATATATTAAAATAATTGCAACTATATGAATTTATCACATTTTTGAATTATAAATACAATTTATTCTTTTTTAATATAATAATAATTAGTAAATACGATTCTAATGTTATTATTGGTGAATTATGTTATGACTTTAGGTATAATTTATATAATATAATAATTATTAATTAGTTTCTCTAGTAGATCTTTCTCTTTTTTAAATATAACTTGTAATTTATTTTTTGATAATTTTATATGCTCAATCGATAATGATGATATTACACATATACATAAGAAGGTTAATTGAAATTACTCAAACGAAGTAGATCTGTAGATTCATATTTGAGATTACATAATTTATGCGTATTTCATAACGGGGGGAGGGGGGTAGATCTGGAATTCTCACTTATCGGAATCTTTTAAAAGAGATGAGGATATTAGAATAATTATAAGCGCAACGTTTTAGACTGCTCATTAGTTAGCCGTTATGTTAATGAAAATCATAAAAATATATACAGCTTTCAATCTTTGAATGAACAAATTAAAAATTTATTATAGCTTTATTGAACAAATATTTTAATTTATAAAATTGGTTTTCAAAATTTCTCCCTAAGCATTAACTCCCGAAAGTATTGGGAAAACATTATACTTTTATTTAAAAATTCTGTGTAAATCTAGATCTAAAAAAACGATCCCTCTTTACTAAGTCTTACATCTTTATTAAAGATAGATTTAAAGATTTTATAATTTTAAATATTACAAACCATATTTACTATATAAAAAATTACAACTAAAATGAAAAATAATTCTTTGTGATATCTCTGAGACCACCCATTTAGCAACCTTTTCTGTCAAATTCTTCCCTTTAGACAGACTATTTTATGTATTAATGTTTCCTCGATAAACATTGCTAAATATAATATCACATCCTCTGACCTTTCTAGGCCTAATTCTTTTTCTATTAGACGAAGTTTTTCATACATTCGAAACATTCATTTTCAAAGGGTTAGATGGCTTCAATCTTTCTCTTTCACAACTTATTAGAAAACGCCAACTCTAATAAAAACGAATTATTTATGAGTCTACCCTTTTCGCAATTAAATTTTAACTGATACCCTCTCATTTTTGGTCAAGCTTTATTTTTTGGTACTGGTCTGGTTGCCTTAACAAATCCAGAGTGTGGAATATGCATTTTATTGTTGTCTGCCTGTTTATTCTTTCTTTATAGGATAGTCTTAAAGATAATCTAGATGATTAAACTCATTTTTCTTGTCACTTTCTCTCCTTGCTAAATTAGCTTTGCTATTATGTTGATTATACCAATTGCATTAGTATTTACTTCAATTCAAGTAGCGCCTTCAACACTATTAGGCGTTATTTTTTCTTTTCTGTTTTCTAATTCCTTTTTTCAACTTATTATCCTTTTCTTCTGTTACATGTATGTAACATTTCAATTTAAAGTTTTTTATTTATTATTGTCTTAAGCGTTATAATACATGTACATTTAAATAATTACTGTTTAAGGCAATAATGTAGATCATGATATTATGTAAATTGGATATTTAGTTATATTAAATGTTATTTAATTATATATATGTATAAGATATTATTTCAGAAAAAGATTATCATTAAATTTTTATATTATCGAATTTACTTATTTTATCAAACAAATAAAATCTTGTCATAATAAACATTAATTGTTAATTTATATGAAAGAAATCTGTGTTGATAAAAGTTAATAATAAAACATACATTCTCAATCAATACTACCGATTTAGAAGTTCTTATATTATCAAGCACTACTACCGGCCCAGCATGGTTGAGAATCTAACCTGTAATTTATCAATTACACCATAAATTCTCAATTGGGCGTTTAACAAGGAGACTTCCTGGAACTACTCCTATTTAATCTGAGTATCAATAACCTGATCTCTATTAAAAGATTGATTCAGTTATGATATTAATAATTGATCATTGGTGCCTGAGTGACGGTTTCCCTTAGCAGCAACAATATTTTAGACCTCATCACTAGTTTGAGCCTTTATCTGAATCGCAGCAAACTCGAGATTTTATCTCCCTCTTCATAAAATCTCTTGTTTCAAATCAGGGCACCCAAGGTTCTTATATTTTAGGGACTCCTATTAAAGGGGGGCTTTTTTTCATAATGAATTTCTTTATCACCTACAAAATTTTACTAATATTATTACCATTGATGACCTTCCACATCAATAAATATTTTATTCTTAAAAAAATATCTCGATCTTGCTAAAATGTCTTTCATATTTAGAACCCGTCGATCTTTGCTAATATTCCCTTGCTCATTGACTTCAAACTAAAGTTTAAACCATTACTAGATAAAGGTACTAATTTATTTTTTCAGAAAAAAAAATTAGCTGTTCGCCTCCCTTCCCCAAATGATGGAGGATTTATACCTCTTTTCCATGCGTCTCCGAGCTTTCTCTCTTTGGGTTAATTTTATTAGTTCAAAATATCGGAATTCATTAAATTTCCTGATTGCTTAGTAGAATTAGCTGGGCAAATAGACCGAGTTCTACCCCCCCCCCCAGCATACCGTCTTTTCCCTTGCTTCCCAGAAATTATTCTGCTTTGCCAAGAACTACACTAGTTATAGATAGAAGGAGAGGATTGGTCATTTCCGATACCTCAGTACAAGGTCGAACTGTAAGAGAATATCCCATTCAGTCCATTAATATTAATACCATTTCACACAATCAGTTAGATTGGAATTACATTATAGACGGAAGAGGATTAGCTATTTTCAACAAGGTCAAACTGTAGAAAAATACCCAATTTAGAAGATAAGTATCAATAGTATTTTATTTAACAAAACTCAAATTTAATTAATATCATAACATCTCTGTTTATCATCAGACTATAATTTATTTTTAAAATTGAACTCTTAATTGAATGCATTTTAAACACTCTCATTTCAGTATAAACTAAATCAAGCTCATCTGTCTATTGATAATTTTTTTATGGTAACTCAAAATTTGGTCAAATAATACTTTCCTATGTATTAATATTAAATATCATTATTTATAATAAGTTACCGTACTTGTATTTTTTTCGGTCAATGTGTCACTTTTTCATTGATTAGTTCTTTGTGGGCGTTTTATAAATTTAGGATTTGATTTACTGAAAATGATTTCAGCATGTAATTTTATCGTTAACCTTTCACCATTTGTAATTTATAAGAAGGATTCTTTGGAAAAAAGAATATAATTATATTATAACAAAGTTTATGGCAAGATTAAAATCACAGTATATCTTTTAGGAACATGCCAGAATGCATTTCTGGTGCAGATTTTTAAATTAAAAAAAAAGCCCATTAATATACTCTTCTTTTTTATCATGCTAATAACTTGTTGGGGTCTTTAAAACGTGTCCTATCTTTCCATAAAGCTCGGCCTTTGGTCATATTGACGACAATTTTCTTATCCAACATGTCCTTGCGGATTTGAAAAAACCAAGTTAATGGTGATCTGCCTCTAGTTCGTTTGCCATAACTACGTGAACTTGCCGATTCATGTCATGTTAGATGGACCATCTTAATTTTTGTGCGAAAATGTTGTTAGCCTGTTATGTGAGGAAGCTTATGGGAATACAAATACTAGATAGGGTAATTCAGGGTTATTGATGATGATAGAATCAACGCGTATTGATAGGTTAGAATCAAATTAAAGGACAATATAGTGGCTAAGAGTAAAACTATTTTTGGTAGTTAAAATAATGCATATACTGCTAGTTAAAAGTTATGAATTTTATTTTTTCAAAGTCAAGATGAGGACATATAGCATATCTTTTAATAGAGATCTCTTATATATGTTCTAGTACTTTTAGGTATAACATGTAAGGTTTTTTGTTGCAAAGAATGTTACAATATTATCCTTGCCTCAAGAAAGGTGCAATAAAGAATTATGAAGAAATGTCTTGCCTAAATCACCAGGATCATATAGATACCTACTCGATTGTCTTCTACTATTACCGATTCTCGCGAACAATTAGCACAAAAGATCATATCAATCCTAAGTAGAATGATATCCTCAGATAAAAAAACTTCTGCCAGAATTATAATGCTTAATGCAAAGGGATTTATATCATGAATAAGAATGTCTAAGTTTCATATGATAATAGGATTATAGGCAAGATTTGGTAACCTCTTTTCATTGCAATCTTTCTAAAGCATAAAATTCTGCAAATCGAAAATCAACATTATTTTGCCATAATAATTAAGAAGATTGTTGATATATCTATGACCTGAGAATATCAGAAACTAGTGCGCAAATTGGCCAAAAAATGTATAGTCATGAACGGGAATCTGGCTAGGCAACCATCCCGAGCCGTCAAAATATGACTATTTTAAGGGTGGCGAAATTTTGTTAATTAACCATTAAAATTAAAATAAATATCTAATTCTAAAATTACAATTCTCATACACTCTTTCATTTCATAGCTTCTCCACCTCCATGCTAACTCTAATAAGGGCAGACCCGATCTCATGCAATGAGACCTATTAGTTTAGAGTTATTTATAAATTAGGCACTTGAATCCATTCCCGTGTCATTTACACACACCATGATGCAGTCTTAGCTAAAAGTATAATTTAAAAAAAATAATGAAATACTTTGTAATAATACCATATCGATTATTCCCAATTTTAGGTTTTTAAAAAAAAAAGATGTGTATACGTTCCTTATATTTGAATGCACGTATAATTATTAAATATGATGTTAAAATAACATTTTATATCTTGAAGAATAAAAATTGAATAAAGGACTAAATTATTTTTTGTTGCCAAACTTAACTTCATAATTGAAATTTTTATTTATTTATTAACATCACTATTTTATTTTTTTTATTTAAGAATAATGAAGAAAGAGACCATCGAATAAATTATATTTATAATGTTATTAATTGATTATAAATTGATTAAACACGAATATAACATTGATATTTGAGGATCAATGAGATGAATATTATAGTAAAGAAAGTGTTTTGAGATAAAATTATTTAATTGATTCTTTTAAAATAAAATATAATTTTAAAATGATTTATTTTGTTTGATTTGAATTATTTTAAATTTATTATTTTTTTAAAAATGAATTCCAATGTTTTCTTGCAGAGGCGTCATTGGTTTTATTTATCATGCCTGCCTGCTTGATATAAAATTTATTTTTTTTGAAACTCTTTATATTTTTTTTTCCGAAAAAGTTTTGTAAATTTAAAAGCTATAAGAAGGCAAAGTTAAATTATTAGAAAAAAATTTATTTAAAAATATAATTTTCAGAATTCATCTGTATCTATTTATAAAAATATTTTGGTGTTGTTTGCCTCTAGGGGCAATTATCTGATTGATCTAGGTCGTAGATTATACTGTTTCCGCGTGCATGATCATATATATAAATATATCAATGACTTCTTATTTATTAAAGCAAATAATGTCCTTTCTAGCTTTGCCTTTACTTTTATGAATATCACAAACCGTTGTAAATAGATTACAATGTAATTTTTGTATGTAATACATTCATTCATATTTTATCCTTGATAACATAATTATAGCTCGTGATATTCACCTCTAGGTAATTTTTTAGTTAACAATAAACATTAAGCTAAAACTTGTAATAACTGAAATAAGGAGTATCATTAAAAGTTAGAGAGATATGGGGATATTTACTAAAGAAAAATTTGCTAAACGCAAATACTCTAAAAAAATCTGAATAAAAAAAAATTAAAAATATGTTCGAAAAAAAGAAAAATCGATATATATACATGTGATCACAATGCTGCTCATTTATTGGGTCCCACACTATCAAGTAATACAAGAATTAGCCATTTTCCAAGGTGGTGATGATCAAAATATTTCAAATGATATCTTAAATTTCAGAAGTAAAAGGGGCAGGTTTAATAAGAAATTATGCGAAAAGCAGTAACTTCCATAATAAACAATCAGATCCCGGTATCAAGTTAGTGGGATGGACATTGCTCCTTACCAAGCATAGTAAGAAAAGTAACATTTTACTAACAATTCCCAGTTCTACTTCTTTTTCAGAAAGAAATTGGTCGATTTGGGTTAATATACTTACTAAAACACAAATCGAAAGAAGATCTCAAAAACAGGACAATTGATTGAAAAAATTAAAAAATGATAATATTGAATATAAATCAGAACAAGACTCTGCTATGGAATGGGAAACATTTGTTACTTGAATGACAATGATTTTAAAAAATATTATAAATTCATTTTACTGTTATATACAAAATAAAGTTAACATTTTCTAAAAAAAACATTAATTTTAATTTGACCATATTTGACCGATCACCCTGTTAAAAATATTAAAGGAAATGATAATATTGAAATCTACTTATATATAAAATATAAAATTAATATTCTCTTAAAACCCATTTATTTGTATATGACCATATTGTAACCCTAGCAATAGTGACCATGCGGTGATGAATAATCGCGATATTGAATACTTAAACTTAGTAAGAAAATTTTTTTTTAAATGTAAAAATAATTACGTTTTTAACCTTCCTAATAAAAGAAATCATATATATGCACCAAGGCATCTGAATAATGACCAAATTACTGAAATGCAATTAGGATCCTTTTTTTAAATTATATATCAATAGATCTCCAAATCATGCCATATCCCGCAGGGTTATCTTCAGAAAAATCGGATTCCGCTTGAGATCGGTTCCAGGTCGAAACTAATAGTGATTCCTTAATCAGCGTCTGAGCCATACACGCTATTAGAAATAATACCTATTAGTACAACATAAGTCGGTATTCACTCATTTAAAATACTAAAAATAATATAATGAAAGAAAATTGTAATATACAATCCTGGCTCCTATAAGATGAGGGTAGGGAATAAAAATCATTTGATTAAAGACAACTTACGTTTCTTTAATGTCCACCCTTTTCTTATTTCCCGATCTTATCATTATGCAAATTTATTGTCTAGAGCTACGTAAAATAAACTTCCTTAATTTCTTATTTTTTTTAAAAAAAATGTGATATTTTGAATATATATTTGAAATTAAAAGTAAAAATAAGTTACAAATTTAATTTTTAAATTTACATTTTTTTTTAAAATAAAATGAAAATGTTCACCTGAAAAGGGTGGCAATTTGACCTTCATTTATTTATTCGCAGTATCAAAAATCCATTGTTAGAGTGGGTATCCGAGTCTATTAGACCCTCTTCCCCCATACATTAACGCAGAGCCCCCCCCCCCCCTATGAATGAATATAAAATAATAATTATATGAAGAGTGATTATGTAACCAATGGGGCACTCCCTAAAAAGATCAATGCTGTAATTTCATCGTAAACCCCCCCCCCCCAACCCTGGGTAAGAGAGCTTGCTGGATATACATAAGCTAAGTATCATTTTTTAAAAATATTTTGTATAATAGGTATTAAAAACTTATATCTACCATCAAAATTTTATTTAGTATATGATATATAAAAGAGTGTATTCAAAGAGGAAAGGAAGAAGCTGGCAGCTGCCTGAGTTTCCTGTATTTATATTTTAAAGAGCTCTCTATTTAAAATCCAATTATTTATAATGTATTTAGGATATATATTCTGATTTTCCGTGACTAAACTTTAAGCCGCCCTTAAATTTTATCGTTTTGAAGTGCTTCCTATTATCCATATTTGGGCATTGTTTCAATAATTATTATTTATTATTAAAGCCCTTGAATTCGCCGATTTAAAAAGAATATTACCTATCTCGAAATTTTGTTTTTAAAAAACAGACCTTTCTGCCATCTTTTTGTTGAATTCTTTAGGTATATAACATTTGTTTCTAGAATTTAGATTTAGCAATTAAATAGGATAAAATCAAAGTTTTTATAATAAATAATTACCCAGGGGTTATAACGATATCAGCCTTTGACTTTTTTTCTTAACTTATTATCGACGCTAATATTTTCTTTTTACCAAAATTGAATCTGTTATTGAATCGCCTCAAATGTAAAAACCGGAATAAAAAAATTCTTCAGAACCAGAACCCAAGGTTCCAAACTTTCAACATGGTTCCTTCCTCAACTAATCATAAAAATGGATTGATTTCAATTTTTAGCAATTATTACTGCGTTTTTTTTACAGTGGTAAAGAAAAGACTATCACGATTTTAATGCCGATGCAATAACTAATAATGAATTTAATTAAAATCATAAGCAAAAGAGGACATAAAAAAGCAGAAATATTAGCTTAAAATTAATCAATTATGTTTTAAAGGGGGGTATTTTCACTTATCTCATATTTATAAATAAGTGATATTTTTTTATATTTATATTTCATCTAAAAAATATTAGCAAAAACGCAAAATTAGGTGAAGGAGAAATAATAACGATATTAAGTTTATTTTAAAAAAAAAATCCATTTAATGAAATTTAATTTTCTAAGTAATATGAGAACTATTAACTTTTCTCGATAAAATTTGTTCAGAAAAATATTTTGTTTGGAAATGTTTAACCTAAAAGGATTAACACTTTCAAAATATATATAGAATAAACAATAACTAGCGTTGAAAAACAGGAAAAAAAACAAACATTGTTTTTTTTTCATCCTTAAAAAATAACCCCTAAAAAAAAATTAATTTTTTAAATATAAATTTGAAGAGAAAAAACGATAATAAATTTTAAAAAAAAAATCCTAAATCTTTTTAAAATGTAATATAAAAATAATTATTCATGTGGAAAAGACTATGCAATCAGAAAATGTTAAATTATTTTATTTAAATATTTTTTTTTTCAAAGAATAATTTCTTTAGATTCTAGTTTTTATTTAAATTTTGTTTAAATATTCGAAATAAAATTCTTAATACATAGAAATGGTTAGGTCACTTTTTTTGGTAAGTCCTAAGTGTTTTTATTTTTAATAATTAAGAAAAGAATTTTTAATATCTTTTGCTTTTTTTTTCTGGAAAAGAAAATTCTATTCAGAATTCGAAGGTAAGAATGGATAGGCGGCAGTCTTGAACTGTATTTCTTTCTGAATTAAATATATGAAGCCTTTGAAAGACATTTAAATGAGAAGTCTTTCAATTGTGAACATGTGTATGTTACGGGAGAAGTGCCTTAAACAGTCCTCTTTAGTTTTTTAAATTTATCCCAAAATTGGTAAAAATATTTATATTTATGACATGTACCTTACCTGAGTAAGTCTATTTTATATTATTAGGCGGTTGTCCATTTAGTTTATAAAATATTTCAAAAAATTTGTTTTTAGTACCTTTTCCTAAAAAATTATGTAACACATTTTCAAATTATTCATATTTTATTTAAATATTATTTTTTGGCATTTTTTAACATTTATTCACACAAAAAAAAATAGAACTGAAAGTCTTAATTAGTATATAGTATACTTATAAAGGAATAATAATACATAGGCAAGTATTATCTGGCCAGGTTATGAGTGACCATAAACTATTATTTAAAAGGTGATTTGGTTAGATTTATATTTTAAGATAATTAGAAATATGATTTATAAAATATTATCATTAAATTTGCGAGTCTGTCATATACTTGATATATCAATATTAAAATTAATTAAATTAGTGTAATAATTATATTTTTGAATATTTAAATCGTGATATATTTGTAATATAGGATACATGGCCAGTCAAAGGTTACCCGGTGTTAACTGACCCTAAAACAAACTTTCACATAAACTCATCTAGCTCAAAAACTATTACAGTTAAAGAATTGATTCAAAACTTGGCACTATGAAAAAAATTTAACACAATAGGATGTTCGAATTGAAGGGCCACATATTAAGACACCCCAAGAAACCTAATATACACAGCTTTAAGTGACGAATTCTCTACTACTTTCTAGAAGCAATCCTTACTTATATACTATACAAAAGAAGAATGGATAGAAAGAATAAATTGGTAAATGATTATGATAGCAAATTTATTTGTTATAATGAAATTATAATATAAAAAATCATTTTTAAAATGTATTTTTGTATTAAAAGTTATAATTTTATAGAATCTTATTTCCTTATCCCTTATTTAAAAAAAACCATTTTAAAGAGTGCTTCTTTGTGCTCCAAAAATAATATTATGTCAGCCTCGAGATTTGGCGAATAGAGGTCTAAACCTTTCTGCGTCATCTGTGAGTAAAATCTCCAGGCTTTACATAATAGTATTTTGGCTAAAATCGACCCAAATCGGGTTTTTTTACAACACTAATACTACACCTTTAAAATACAGGTTAGTATATACTTGTTTAACTTTAGATATATTTCATCCATTTAAAAAAAAATTTCCTTAAGTTGAAAACTTCTCGACTTGAACATTCCGTTGAGCATTTTATCTATGTCGGCCTTTTTGTTACCCCGTCTCGGAAAAATAAATGTAATCATCATTAAATGAGGGAAGATTTATTATCGTGATAATAAACATTCATTAAAAACATTTTTATTTATTTTTTATATAATTTGATTTTCGAATGTAATTTTGAAAAGGAAATTAAATCTTTCTTTTTTTTCAATATCTTATTTTTTGTTTTGCTTAAAAAAAGGGGGATTTTTTTTGTAGTCTTAAATTATCAAAAGTGAAGTTAAAAGTTAACATAAATTCTGTTCTTATTATCTTATTATTATTTCTTTTAACGAGTGACAGATCTGATGAATTAAGTGAACCATTATCAGAAGGATTTGAAATTGTCCTAATAGTTTTTGAAGATCATTAAAATATAATTATCATGAAAAATAATTTCCGGTACAAAATAGTATGGCATTATTCATAATATCTCAAAAAAATATATATAGTTTATATTCATATGTACTAGGTTTAAATAACGTTAATATCAGTCCATATCCTGCTGGCCTATTTTATATTGTGTAAACCAAATTATCTTACTCCCTCTAAGCCTTTTAGGCCCTTGAAACACGCAACAGTGAACATTATAGGGAAAATTATATCATAGCTAATATTAATATTTATTTTGTTAATGAGCTTTTTAAAATAATTTGATGATTGTTAAAATTATAAAATTAAATCAATATTGGATGAAAGACAACAAAGAACATTATAGTGTCGAAAGTGGGAGAAATAATAAAAGTCCGATTAATATCATGTTAGATATAAAGGAGAGGCAGGCATAAGTTTAAATATTTCAGTTCAGATTGGAGTTTAGTAAAAATCTTCTTAAATTCATAAAAATTCTCTAAGTACATATATATATTCTTGATTTTTTTGTATCTAACTCAAAAAAATATATATATAATACACTAAATTTAAGCTCAGTTCCCTTGTTTCACGTTAAAATAGAGTCATTTGATCGCATCAGCGATTAATACGATAGCAAAAGATGATAATTTTTGACTAATCTACATATATTATTTAAATAATTCATCTTTTAATTGCCAACTCCACTTTTGGTTCCTGATTTCAAGATTTATAATTTATCTTAAATAAAAATATTACAACAAAATGAATTATATGCCAGTACGCTACCTCATTCATTGTTACCTGATATGGAGAAGCCTCAAATAGTATGCTGTGAGAAAGGTTCAAATTATAAACTAAGTATTAGTGGATAAGCATTTATCCATTTAACAGACTAAGCAAAACATAATTTTTATAACATGCGTTACTCATTATGAATGAAATTCAATAAATTCTACTATATTATATGCTTTTAGTCTTTGTCAAAATAAAATAATTATCAAATTGGTTTAGGCAAATTATAGTTTTTTAAAGGACCGCTAATTAATTTTTGCCATGGGCCGCCAAAATGTCTAGGCACGGTGCGTTGATATTCGTTAGATAAATATTCACTCGTGTTATGTATAATTTTCAATTTGGGAATCAATTTGAAGGAACATCATATTAAATACTATATTTTTTTTCATGACAATAAAATTTAGAAACCAACCCCACAAATAAAAATTATCCCCATTTCTTAAAATGACTTTAAACAATAATTTTTTTCAAAAAAAATTAGGTTATCACTTTGATAATCCATGCATTTGTCAAAATTTAGATATTAATGAGTCCCTAAATTAGTCAAGTTTTATTAAACATAATTTTAAAAAAATTTATTTTAAAAGATTATTGATAAATTAGTTTAGGTAAAAAAAAAAGGAAATATATTATTTGATAATAATTAAACTAGTGACACGAAAATTTTCAATAAGTTGAAATCATAAAAGTTCGTAAGAGTTAAGTATATGAATCAAGAACTAGACCTGGTAATCAACTAAACTGCAAGTGCCATAAAATCGAATTTTTTCAACATTGGTCTAAAAATTAACACTTATTTTATATTTATTAAGTAAAAATTGATTGATATTATATTATATTAATTTATTATTAACAATGATTTCCTAGATAAATTTATTCTTTTATGTCCTTCAATACATTTAATTTAATCATATTTGATATCAACACTTTACTTTAAAACACAGGGATACTAATGTAAACATTTTTTTAAAAAAAAGGAAATTTTAAATAAGCCGAAGTTTATTTAACTTTTGTAAAACGATTAACTTGATTTCAATAATTTTTTTGATTATATTGAAAATCTTTATTTCTATAAAATAGGTTTAAATTTTGGGATTATAAACTAAATTTAGTAATATTGCAATACAACAGTGACATGAATCGTGATATAGTCCGGCTTAAATGACAGGATGATGGCTTTTCTAATCATAATTTGTATAGAAATTTTTCCTCTTTATAATTTCTCAAAAGCTTGATATATCACAATATTTCAATATCAAATAATTAATGCAAATTTTCATAAATTTTTTTTATACATCTCTACTCATTTGTTTTACATTTACAACTGCGTCAATTCATATAATTCATATAATAACGACCGTAATTTAGATTTATACTATACCTAAAATATAAGTTATGGTTAAAAGGTTATAAAAAACTTAATTACTTAAGAATTTTTTTTTTTTGTCTTTTAAAAAGATTAAAAATATTTTTACAGTAGAATTAAAATTTATATAATAAAAAAAAAATTTTTTGTATAATATTTAAAAATTTTTTTTTCATGAATAGAGTTATATTTTCAAAATTCTGATACTGATCTGACTCTAATTTTATATTTGGAAAAACCTTTGAAAGCACTAATTACAAATAAACAAAAATATAATGCTTATAACTAATATAAATTTAGTTTAATACTTCAATTCAATCCAATTGTTAGACTGTATAAATATAAAAGTCTTAGCAAATTAAGTCAATTACTAAGGGATATATGGTTTGCTACTTTCTGATCTTAATTAATATTTACATCAAAATATCTCATTAAATCTTATTCCAAATGTGCAATGTTAATTATTTTACTCAAAGTGGCGAGTAACGCCTATTTGAATGCAATGAGGAATTGACAAAAGTCCAGATTTCGGATCACTTTTATCATTATTGTGACTTATGATTTAATAATTATAGTAAGATCATTGATACGGTCCGTAGTTATTCTTGCGCCTGATGATTTTACCCTTTGAATACTCGTTATTTATCTCAATTACCCCAACAACTAAATAAGATTATTCTAGAATAGTCTTGAAAAATTATTCACATTTAGCTTTAGAGTTACCTTGCACTTCCTTTTAAACAATTAGTGGTAATGTCGTGGCTCATGCTCTATAGTGGCTATGAATTATTTCCTTCCGTCTATTTTGCCCCTCGTTGGAATTTCTTTGCTAGATCTGATAACCATTGACAAGCTGATTCTCCGATGGTTATAGAACATAGTTATGCATCCAAGAGGCGAATTGTGGCCTAATTTATCTAAAATTTAATCAATAGATCTAAATGACTCTTAAAATATTGCGGATAATTTTATTGAATTATGACTTCCTTTCCTAACATCAATCAAAGAAATTATCAAATATGCTTTTTTTATTAGTAATATAGAAAGAAACAGATAAAAGTTTCAGTTGAATAAAGGATATAGCAAAAAAAATTGATAACTGAAAAATATATCTCAGATTTAAAGAGGATACCAGGTAAATTATTACTGATTAGAATCAGAGTTTGAAAAAAGATAATTTTCAGAGATTTCTTAAAGATTTTCCTGTCCAAAATTCATTGAAGATCATAAAATTGATGGTTTTTTTTTTTCTAATTTGTGATTTCAACGTGAAAGATTTTTTATACAAGTCAAAGTCACAAATTACTTATTTGAGCGTTTTCAAATAAATCTTTTTTTAGAAAATCTTCATTTGAAAAAATGTTCAGAGATCAAAAATCTTTGAATATTTTTTATTTTGAGGAGCATTTCAAACTCTGATTAGGGTGATTGACTATTTGTAATATCGAAAGTTAGAATAAGGAATGGGAAATAATATGTATATTTTATAATCAACAATTTATTTGTAATTTTTTGGTAAGAAAAAAATTAAATATTATGTTATCGAAATTGTATAAATGTATACTACTTATATGTATACCGATTTTAAGAAATTTAGCAGCTCAGCGCTGGTTATAATTATAAATATTAATAAATCAATTTTTTTTTTCTATCAGAGTATATAATTATCAATAATTTATTAAAATAATATTATCAAAATTGGATAAGTTTTTTTTACCAAGTTAATTTCAATAGTAAGGCTGAAAATAAAGGAAGTAGTGAAACATGATATATAATTTTACCTTTAAATTATATAAACAAACATCATTTAAACAGATATCAATAACATTTATATCCTTTGATCCATAAAAATGTTTTTAGATAACTTACTTTTTCTATTTAATACGTTAATTATAAATTAAATATCTTGATTTTTAGATATATATCACATATTACTTTACTAATGTTTTAGAAATGAAATATTTATTTGTTTCAAAATTCTTATCATGTTAGATGGGAAAACTATTATGATTTCCAATATCCTCATTATCGCAGGTAATACAAGCAATCACAGAATCATTCTTTTAATATAGGCAATCCCAAGATATATTATAACACTAAACTGACAAGCGTAAATATTAATATAAAATTTGAAATAGGATTAAGGCTGATTTTATATTGATCGCGAAATATGGCACGATATCGTTCTCTAGGACAGATGTTATAAAGATTAAGCAAATATATAGCGACTAATCGCGAATTTCCTTGATTTTGGTATTCAAAATCTGTTTGGAGAGCGACACATATTATCGCGTTTAATATAGATTGATCCTAATTCGAGTCAGCTGTAGGCCATTTGATTATATCTAATAAATATAAAGTAAATAGGATTTTGCAATTATATGTATACACCCTTTTTTTGTTCAAAAAAGATATTCACGCGCGGATTTACCCGACACCGAACCCATCCTTCGGGTGCGTCGGACAGACATTTCCTTGGTAAGACGGATCGAACTCGATTTTACAATATTTTTAAATTCTAACCGGGCCGGTCTTGAAACGTTACAAAATTTTTTCTTTTCGATTAATATCATTTTCAAGAATAACTATAAAACAAAATTAATTTTTTTTTATATTCTCTTTTCAAGCGCTTATAATTTTCCCACCTTTATTGAAATTTTGGATCTTTTTACATCAGTCCAATAAATTAAAAAATTATTTTAGATTGAATCGGGTTTAGACTTACTTCTAAAGTCGAATTTCGGATCGGATTGGGTTCGGATCTTTTAAAATATTACTCGGATGGGTTGGGCAAGATTTTTGGTTTAGTAAATGGATTGCCTTATATATATTTTTTTTTAAAATTAATAAAGAATCCAATATTTCAGTTAAAAAAACTTTATTTTTTTTAACACAGGTAAAGTGGGTAAGGATTCCTTTTATCTTATTCTCACTATTTCGGCTTCCGTTTATTTATTCACTGCAATTTTCTCTCCCGCTCCGATGGGAAACAAAATTAATGCTCCTCTTGGTTCCAACAATAGCGCAGTGAATGGGATGAAAGAATTCAGCCTTAATTACCACAAGCATACCTATAATTATTATAAATCTACTGGGAAAAAAAGTGCTGAAAATCAAAAAGAAGTCATACCAGAATTTACGAAAAGACTAGGCGATAAAAAAGAAATACGAAAAAAGGCGGGAACGAATCTTGGTTTATTAGATATATTCCATTTCCATTTCGATGATAATAGAAATTGTTCCATTAATTATATTCAAATATTTAGTGTTCAATTTTATTGAGGATTTATGTGCTTCTAAATTATTGATTGTGTAGTGTAGTTGGGAGGGCACTATATGACACGCCACACCGTGCCCCTAAAATGTAGAAATATGTAAAGGGTTAAGCGTGTTCTCATAGAACGGAACGTTTTGGAAGCATTCCGGGAACGGAACTTAGGGAAAATTATGGAACGCAATTCCGAAACGTTACTAGAACATTTACAAAGTGTAATATTACAAATTTAACTTTTTACATAATTATTTGCATAAATATTTGTTTTTTTTAAGTTTCTTATTCAGTTTGTTTCTTAATAATAATATTATTACCCATTATTTAGTGTTATTATGTGATTTTAAGAATCAAGATTATAAAAATAGAAAAGAAAAAAAATCATATTTGATATAGATAATTTCAACTGTTTTATTATAAAATATTTTATAATTAAAGTTTTTAAATTTTGTTGAGAGGTGTTTACCGACACTTTGTTCTGTGGTATAGATATTATTAATTCAAATGTGAATGTCAATATTCTTAAATTTTGATAAACTTTAAATTGGTTATCTAAAATCCGGCTCGATGTATCCGGGTCTCCCTTATTCAGGACAAATATTTATTTATCTATTCTATATTTTATTCTATATCTTTTTAAGAAGATGTCAATTTAAATGGTGTACTTGTAAAGGCGTTAAAAGAAGTAAAGTATCAACAAAATGCTGAAAGTAAAAAAGAATATATAATCCTATTCATATATTTATGATAAGACACATTTACGGATTTAATTTGCAAATTATTTACTAATATCGGTTCGATTTAATGATTTGTATTATATTATAAAAATGTCCCAGGAAAATGGAGAGAAGATTGGAAGGAGGAGATTAATTCTACAACTATTTCTACAGTAACAAGAAATAAGTTTACCAATGAAAAAAATGATCTTACAATCGATGATGGTACAACGACCAAAGAAATTACTATTAGTGTTGACAAAGTGTATAAAGAAAATCACCGCTCCACCGAAAAAATGTTGGATACTACTATCGATGAAATTGCCAAGGAAACTGATAGTGAAAATCATAATGAAAATGAAGGCACAACTGAAGAAAATAAAGTTGAAAAAGAAAACGAGGATGACGAGGAAAAGTCTGGCCATGGTAAGAAAAATAAAAAAGATGACTGTGACAGTTATCATATACATCTACCTCGAGACTATGTTAAATCTATAAAAAGGCTTACAAAGAATATCAGGCATCGTAGCAGCAAGATCGACATTCTCGGCTATACATTACAGGTAGGCGATAAAAAATTAAATTTAGGTGAAATCATTCCTGATATACCCTTTTACGCCTCCCTCATTTCTAGCAAACGCAATGATATATCTTTGTCTCACAGGGTCAGGAGGAAGTTCGAAATCAAAATTCGCTTAATTTTGATTTCAAACAATGATAGCAAAAAGACATATGGTCCCGACACTTCGGTTATTGACAAGAGTATAGACGCAAAGAAATACGATCATATATTATTACAGTTAAAAAACGAGGTTTTAGCTTTCAATGACCCACGATCGACAACCATCATTATTTCGAATAATGAAAAGCATAATCAAACCGAAGATGGAAGAAATTCTTGGCGATTGGCGCGCAAATGGATCCGAAAATCGATGCGTTCTGGGAAACTTTACGAATTAGATAAAGAATGGAAATCACCTATGACAAGGGTTTACGATAGTCTGGCCAGCTATCCACTGATAGGGATAGATATTCCAAACAAAAGGGTTGCTACTAGAAAGGTTAAACAAATCACGGTCAATAAAATGCGTGGCAGCACGACAAAATTGATACTGGAATTGAAAGGAAATCAAAAGGTTTTATTCAAGCATAAACGCCTGCTTATGACTGATTTGATTAAGGATAAATTTTGGCCAGCGTTCCATGGCCGTGAACGTTTTCAATGTGAAATAATGGCATTCCATCTTAGTAGGTGAGAATATAACTGACATATTTAAAATTATTATTTTGTTATCAGGGACATAACTAATAGGAGAACATTTAAATTTCCCGATCATGCCCCTCCCCACCCTTTAAAATTTTTTATTAGCCTCATAATATACATATATGTTATAAATGCTGGAGTGCTAAATATATTATAAAATTGATAATATAGTCGACTAGCATTATAAGTAGAGTTTGTATAAAAAGTAATTTTAGCCTAATATAGACTTAAATATCATATTTAAATAATGCCCAATAGCCATTAAGTAGAAAAAATTCGTAATTACTCATCTGCCTATAATTTACTCACAATCTATATATTATATTGAAAAAATATATATAATGGCAAACACGTAAATGAGAATAAATTTTAAAATTTATTCTGACGTTAAAATGTAAAAAGACGAATAAAATTAAAATTAATAAAGAAAAGAAAAATGTAAATAAAATGGTAATTCTGGAATAGCAACCATATTAAGAATTCTCTTCGTATTGAAATCTATCAATTCTATAAAATCAACAAATTTGAATTATCTGATTTTACTGAAGATGCATTTCAACATTGTTGGGAAACGTAATCTACTTTAATTACAGGAATTTTCTTCATAAACTTTTATGTTTTTTATATTTATTCTTTCTTTCTTTCTTTCTAACTTTTCTTATTTTATTTAAAATCCATTTTTTGTTTGTTATATTAAATCAGTCAAAAAAAAAGTAAAAAAGAATAGTAAGGAAATATATAACCTTATTATTTTTTGGGCCTCACCTCCTCCTCAACCTAGTTAGAGATGAACTTATCTACGGCCGACTCTGATAGGTCCTCTATTCATAATGCATCAGATTTCAAATTTGAAAATTGCCCTTAAAATTGAGAAGTTTTGAGTCTTTAAAATGTATTCCAGATAAATTTATGACATCATTATATCTATTGTCGTTTAATAAATACATTATACACTTTATATATTTTAGAGTTTTGGATTTCCGCAAAACACCGATAACCGTTGGTAGAAGGTTTCATTTATTTGACGATTTCTTGACCAACGATAATTATAAAATCATTAGAGGCCTTACTCGAAACCGTTCTTTATTATGCTATTTTTCAAATAATAACTTTTATTTTATTATAGATCACCTCAATGGTAGTCATTGTTTTAGCTTTTACAAAGGAAAGAAAAACAACAGGTCTTTGAAATCATCCAAAATTTGCACAGATCGGGGAGACTTTATTGAAGGAGCGATGATAATGTGGCTACCATTTCCGTTAAAAATAATCGAAAATCCCTGGCATCCTAAATTTTGGAGGGAGCATCATGGAAAATGCGGCAGACATCCGTTTTATATATAATATATTTTACTAACCCCCAATAATAAAATCACGCCACGTTAAATTTCTCGTGGTATACATAAAATTTTAAAATTAAAATTATCAACCATGAGCTTTCAGTAAATTAATAAGACATTCCTTATATAACAAAATTCGTATTTTTCCTCTTTTCCTCTCCTGTTCGGAGATTAGGAATCAATTAAAAAATGGAACGTGATTTAATTTAATTTTTTTTAAACTATACAAATTAATAAATTTGAAAAACTTTCACAAGGCTTAAAATATAGGTACATAGCCATATGCTTAAATTAACGCAAGTTATTCTAGGAAAGATTTCATTAGCTCTTGATATTTACACACTAAACTGGTAAATATTTAAAGATTTTTTTAATTCTCTTTCTCTCTCCAACATTTATCATATATTCCCTATAAGACTTGGGTGAATATAGGCATTATATCGGCATTATAACCCAGATTATTTACACCTTTCCGAATTTTACAAACCCTATTATATGCTATAAGAGTGAAAAAGTTGTTACATTTATAGCCATTCTAAATTATCATAGTTAAACTGTCATTCTTCTCCCTCAATAAACTTCCTTAATTAAATATCACCCCCCCCCCCATTAACTTAATAAGAGGTGATTATTTATGAATCCATACATTTAAAAATGAATTTTCAGAACCCTTCCAGTGATTTCGAATTAAATTAACTCCAGATATTTACGAGTATATTTTATGTTTTTATTCTCTTCCTTTACCACTCAAACTAAAACCTTTTAAATTAATGAATAAATTTTTCTTTGTTCCTTTCCATTTTTTATATATATACCAATCAATAATTAATGTATGAGTATGAACTCGAATTAGGTTTCATGTACTCGATTAATTAATCACGACGTCCTTCTCCTTAAATTTTTTCTTAAAATTTATATAACCAGAGGATAGCTATTGCCTTATAATGTACTAAAAGCTCGTCTTAAAAATAATATATATCAATCCCTTCGTGTTATGAACAGCCAAAGGAAATTTAAGGTGGTTGATTTTTTTTTATATTAGATGATCAGACTTGTGCGTAGTGTTGTTAAATGGCTTGATTTTTAAAAACGGCTAGCCCAATATTTAAATTTAGCGTGAGCCCTTAAGATTTTGCTCAGAGATGGCAAAACGGTTTAGATATCTATTAACAAAATCTCGAGGATCGCGAAATATTATTTTAGTTAAAGTTTTAATTTATATTAAGTTAAATCGATCCTTTTTATAACATTACTTATATATAACAATCGCAATCGGCGGTAGCGGTTTTTTTTTGCTAAATCACCATTTAGCTTTCGCCTAATAAATTAGTGGCCGTCTGTTCGGTGTTGGTGCAGACTCATATATGAATTAATGCTAGTAGTTCATTATAAAAATTTCGTTCGTTATAAGAATTAAATATTGTTCCCCTCTCTCATTTTAATACTTATTATACTTATGAGGCCTTCGTCGACATCACTAATACTTCCATCCAGAGATGTATTGGCAAAAAAGGAACAAATGTTATATTTTTCAGTTTTAATGATTAACAAAACTCTTTCACATCGATGATAACTTATGTTTAATAACATCCTCACTCCTTTTTTATTCCAACCAACACGTCTTTCGAACATAATTTTCTCATGAAAATAAGTCCACATTACATTTTTAAGAATAAAATAAAATATTTCGTTTCGTTAAATTCATTTGATTAAATAATTGGGAGTTAAAAATTTTACATAAACTCAGGTGTAAATGATCAAATTTTTATTTTAGTTAAGTCAGAAGAAATGACTAAATTAAGGCTAAAAACGAAGAAAAATAAACCCAATAAGACTATTATTAGCCTAAGGTGTCAATTTATAGTAACCGCAAAATAGTGCAATGTAGCTCGAGGGATATTTTACTAAATACACAATGTTAAATTATACAGCTATGCCATCGTTTAACGATAATTTACGCATCGCTTTGCGACATCGCGGTATTTTACAGTTGCTATAAAACTAGATCTCATGTCTGCTGCACATTCCGACATTAAATTGATTCTAAATCCTGCAAACGCCACTTTTTCTAGCATCATTTAGGCTAATTTGATATAAATATATAATTTAAATGATGTTTTAAAAATTTATACCCTCCCTTATCATAAAATAGGCGGTTTGACAAAAGAAGATCGCTAACACGCACGCTGCGATTCACAGCGCACGGGTCGGGTCACTTGATTAGCAATAATCAATTGATAAAATTTTTAAAATGGAAAATAGGTGCAAATTAAATATCAACCTCAAATTAATCAATCAATAAAAATCGTTAGATTTCATTATAATTGTAAGTGAAAAAACAAAATTTAAAATATTGATTTAGGTATGATATATCCAATGAATATTGCTTAAAAAATTTAAAAATGATAATTGAACAAAATGAGGATGGGTTGAAGAAAAGAAATCAAATAACGATTTTATTGGATATTACTGATATGGCTATTTATGATTTTCTATTGGATAATATTGATAGGAACAGTTTCGAGTATATAGAAGATAAGGGCACGCATCATGCCGTGCCGCCTTCGTTAATCATGATAGATTCTGGAAATTGGTTATAATTTATTTTTAAAAAAATTATGATTTACGATTAATTTTTTCTAGCGATTTAGCCTAAAATTTTTTCCATTAAACATATATATTCCAATCTAGTCAAAACCGAGAATATTTCTTGCCCAATCAATAGGTTATTTTTCTTTAAATTCTAGTCCAATCCGAACTCCTATTTTAGAATCAATTCATGACCTGAATATAAAAAAAAATTAATGAATAATATGGGATAATAAAAAAGGTGTGCTGAAATAAAGGCGCAAACATTATAAGCGTTACACCTCCTGGCCTTAGTTCACTTTCTCTGCGTTTAAAACGCTATCATTATTCTTTTAAAAGGTAGAATTTAACATTTAAGTTTTAATAATGAAAACATTTCATTTTAAACATTAGAGACGTGATCTAGGACAGCCTCTTAAAGATAAAAGAAAATATTGTGTTTTTCTTGAAAAAAAACTAGAAGAATTTGTTTTTTTTAAAGGAATTACAATTTTGTCGATGTTCGAGATCTGCTGAAATAAAAATTACAAAAATAAATTAAGAACCAGTCCGAACTAATCTGATAGAATTATCTGTCTAAATGTTATCGATCTCATAAGTTAGGTATGAAGAACTAATTCTTGAACTATCAAATTCAATTATTGGGGGGAGTGGGGTGAAGTGGGGAGGGGGGGGGGGTGGGTGATCAGAAAAATAAAATTAATCAGAGTTGGAACAAGAATTAGGACCTGTTATCGAATCGAATCATATATTTGCATTATCCGTATTCGATTTAAATTTTCGAATCGAATAATTCGTTTTAGGTAGAATTCAGAGCCCATTTTAAAATCAGAAACGGAGGGAGAATAATTTTTTTTAGTTCCGGTTTCAAATTTTGATTACGATACATGTTCATTTCATAAATATCCCATCAAATCGTTTCGATGTTTATTTCAGTCTAATTATTCGTATTCGACCATCGAACTATTCATTATTTCTTTTGGCAGGCTTCTTAAATTCAAAACAATTATTTAATGAAATAAGATTAAATGGATGTTTTATTTTTGAATTTTAAGCTTTCCAGATCCAGATGTAGACACGTTTACAACATTGGCCCCTTTATATCAATGCTGCAAGTAAATAAATAATAATGTAATATACAATAATTATGCTACATTATTTTAATATTAGTATTGTTAAACGGCTGAATTTGATGCGATTTTTTAAAACGGCTGACTCAATGTTTTATCCAGAAAAACATATTACGAAAGCCTGAAGATTTTGCTCATACATAGCACAAAGTTTGGACATCTATTAGCCAAAATCTCTAGGCTTAGTCAATATTTTTTTGGTTATACTATTGAGTTGGCCGTTTTTAAAAATCGTCTCAAATTGAATCATTTAACAGTACTAATTAATATGTAAAATACAGGAATAGTTATATATATTGGTAACAACTTTCTTAGAATTGTTTAACCTTGCTATAATTTTCCTTTTCTTTTAAAATTTTATCGTTATGATATTTTTACAATAATTGCAGCTAGTTAAACAATTTTATAAGATAGTTGTTACAAATATTATGGAAATGTTTCAAAACTAGGCCTAGAAAGAAACAAATCGAATCGAATAATACAATTATTCGTATTCGATTCTAATTTTTGAATCGAATAATTCGTTATGTACGAATCCAATGATTCATTATTAATACGAATAATAAAATCATTATTCGATTGGGAAATTTTTCTAAAGCTAATCGATTATATTTTTGCAAAAAAAATTAAAACAGATGTGGATGTTTTAAAATAATACCTTTAAGGATTCTACTAAAACTAATAATCTCAAATAATTCAAATCGGACAATAAAAATTTACTATTCGACGGATATTTTTTCTTATTATTCATATTCGATTCTAATTTTTGAATCGAATAATTCGTTATGTACGAATCCAATGATTCATTATTAATACGAATAATAAAATCATTATTCGATTGGGAAATTTTTCTAAAGCTAATCGATTATATTTTTGCAAAAAAAATTAAAACAGATGTGGATGTTTTAAAATAATACCTTTAAGGATTCTACTAAAACTAATAATCTCAAATAATTCAAATCGGACAATAAAAATTTACTATTCGACGGATATTTTTTCTTATTATTCATATTCGTTTGAATTTTCGAATCTCGTATTCGTAAAATACGAATCGAATTTGAAGCGAATCGAATATTGAATAACAAATAATTTGTTTTAGGCCTTTAACAACAAATCATATTATGTTACTTGTAAGACGGTTAATATTTTTTTTAATAAGTAATTTTAAAAAAAATTTTTTAATCCCTTTTACAAATTTTATTCCATTTTAAATAATATTTTTTATTTCCACACTAGACTTCGCCGATCAACTTATGAAAGATTGAAACTCTTAAAAAACGGTCGTTTCGTGCACTTATTTAATATTTCCCTAAGTGCTGACATGTTACATCCTTTCCTAACAGAACCTTATTGGATCGCCTTAAATAGGAGGTATAACGCAGTGATGTCAGTTATTCAAGATTGGTGCTTCCATAAATTCGAAAAATCTAATGTATTGTCTTGAATATATGAAAGCATTACCTAAAAAAATTCGACTAAAGCCTATTCGATTTAAAGAAAAAATATATAATATTTATAAAGTTTCAATCATTATTTAAAAATAAAATATCTTATTATTATATAAAATGGGATATTTTTTAAAGACTTGGCGGCGAGAGGATAAGGAAATGATCATTTAAAAAGGTATTATTCCAAATGAGAATTTTGCCCACGGCGCGAGTTGTTTAAATTGAGAATGCTAGTGACAGATTAGTAAGTATTCGTTTTTTATTCCCCCTTATACACATTTTTATTAGATTTGGGGGTTAGAAAATAAAGTAATAATCGAAGAAGTTAATGATAAAAAAGAAAAATAGATGGCTTCGAAGATGATAAAATTTGAAAAGAAAAAGAGAAATGGAAGAAAACTTGCTTTTATACTTTCTAAATTTCCAAAATTAGAGTAGAATATTACTTCTATATCCCAAATATCCCAAATATACCATGGATATTAAATATAATAAAATATTAAACAAAATGGAGGAGAAACCATTTCTAAAAAATAACTATTATATAATTGAATCTAATTATTTGATTTTTATATTCCTATTAAACGGAGATAAAACATTATATTTCTATATGTATTATTATTAAGAACTCATCTTCTTCCAGGGTAATTTTGTTTATATCACCGGTCTCATCTCTTAATCAAGTTATTTTTTATATTTTTCTATATATGGTCGCCTGAGAATTAGAATATTTTATCTCCACATTTTACAATTTTGCAGGAGAGCAGTTTTAAAAATTAAGTCTGTTTTCAATAGGATGTTTAACCTAGTATCGGATTTAATATGAGTTCATTTATAAATATTTTGAATTTTTTAATGTAAATAGAATGGTATAATTATAAAAATTTGATTTATGTAAAAAAAAGTCAGTTTTGACAAATTGGATATAGAATAATCTAATTCTCATGCGATGATATTATAGACTAGATTGGATTTTTTTTTAAAATAATTCATAAATATATAAATCTATAAAAGTTTAAGTTTTATGATATTTTAATATGTTTCTAAAATATTTTTCACGTTTTGTTTTTAGTTTTTTTTTAAAAAAAATTGATAAATTAAAAAAAAAGTAATTTAATCACTTTTGTAATGGAATTGGAATATTCCATTTTTTGGATAAAGGTAGACCGAGATTGGGCATTTTTATTTTTTTGAAATTTACAAAAATAAAAAATAATTTTTTAGAGTTTTTATAATAATATTTAGGAGTATTAAACAGAGTTGGCATGTCGGTCTATTGACCGGTCAAATCCGGTCAATTGACTGAATTGACCGGAGGAGTATTTGACCGGTCAAATACGGTCAAATACTCTAAAATATTAATAGCGAATAAATATTTTGATATAATTAACTAGTATGCATTAAAAGCATGTTTATCAATCTTATTAGGTTACAATTATTTAAAAAATTACTTGTATCATGAATTGTTGAAAACAAAAGAATTTTTTTATTGTTAAAATATAAATATGTAATTTTTCTAAATATAGTAATATTTTTAGTTATTTTTTTGCCTAATCATTGCCGTTTCTCGCCTTCTTTATTTTTTTCAATTCATTTTTCTTAAAAAAAATAAAAATACCCGATTTATTATAATCATAATATAATTTTTTCATTCTTATTTTTTAATAAATTTAAATTTTATTTAATATTTAGCCGAGTATAAATTATATTAATTCTCATTTGTTTTACTTACACTTGCTATATTTGGTTTTTAAAATTAATTTTCATTTTAATTGTTCTGGTCAGATTTACGGAATATTATTCAATTCTGGTAAAAAGTTATATATATTATATTATATTTATAATATTAATAAATTATTGGAATAATTGGTCGATAATTATAAAATAGTTAAGATTGATTAACTTTACAATAATCAAAATCATTTTTTGTTAAATTTTAATATATTAGGGATTATGGTCAAACCAAAGCATCATGTTTGGAAACATTTTCAAGAAGTACGCGATGGTAAATCAGTTAAAGCGGTGTGCAAGTTTTGCAAGATGTCCTATATCACCCACGTTGATAGAATGGTCAAACATTTATTAAGCAGCTGTAATATGTGCCCTGTTATAATTAAGGAAAAATTTTATTCAAATTCCAAAATATCAACTTCTACAAAAAATATCACAAATGTAATTTGTAATACTTCTAAGTCTAACTCTAATGAAGAATTGGGTGAAATTAGTGAGAATGATTATCAAATGAACAATATTTTGTCTTGTGACTCAGGAGAATTTGATTCCATTATTTCTAATCAATCTACAAGCAAGGCGATTAAATATAAATCTCAATCTTGTATAACCGGTTTCATAGATAGAATTAATCCCAAAGAAAAAAATGAGCAGGATCAATTGTTTGCAAATGCGAGCAATTTACCTTTCCACATCACTGAAAATCCCTACATCCAAGAATTTTTTAAAAAAATACGTCCTATTTACACATTACCCAGGAGAAGGCAGCTGGCTGGATATCTTCTAGACAAAGCGTCAGGTGATATGGAGGTGAGAGTTGCAGATATAATAGATAAAGCTCCTTACTTATCAATTGTATCAGATGGCTGGAGCAACATTAGAAACGAGAGTATTATTAATTTTATGGTGATGACGCCTGTTCCAGTTTTCTACAAATTTCTTTATATTGCCCAGGAATTTAAAAATGTAATTCATGAATTAAATCCGGTAAAAGTATATTCTTTAGTTACTGATAATGCCGCTAACATGAAAGCAGCCTGGAGAATTCTAAAATCTGAATCTATTTATAATCATATACAATGTTATGGTTGTGCAGCGCATACATTACAGTTATTCTTTCACGATTTTGAACGATTGAACGCCTTCAGTGACCATATTTCAATAATTAAAAAAATTGTTAAATTTTTCAAGAATAAACACATACCAGCTGTAGTATTTTCCCGTAATAAATTTCTTCATGGCATACCATCCACATTGAGTACAATTAGCCAAACAAGATGGGCATCGTCAATAAAATGTATGGAGCAAATTCAAATATGCAAGAAAGCTCTAAAAGCATCAGTTGTTGAAGAAGCTGTTTGTGATATTTGTCCCATAGAAATTACCAATAATATATTAAACAAAGAATTTTGGACGAAAAATTTAAAATTTTTAGCTATACTCCAACCTTTAGCTACCTCATTGTTGAAAGTGCAAGGGGATAAATGTAGTTTGGCCCAAGTAAAAAACGAGATGCTTAATTTGGAAAAACACATAATACAATCATGCCATGATTCTATATTTTCTCCATCTCAAGAAAAAAAAATTAAGGTTATGTTTAAAAAGAGAAAAACTGATCTAAATACATGTGCTCACAATGCTGCTTATTTATTGGACCCCCAATATCAAGGGGAGCATCTTACTAATACTGAATTTGATGAAGCATGTAATATAATACAAGAATTGGGTATTTTACAAGGTGGTGATAATCAAAATATTTTGAGTAATATAGTAAATTTCAGAAGCAAAAGCGGTATATTTAATAGCCATAATATGTGGAAAGTTGTAACTTCCATAAGAAACAATCAAATTTCAGCCTCAAGTTGGTGGAATGCATTTTGCCCACCTTGCCCATTAAGAGAAGTCGCTAATATTTTACTAACATTTCCTAGTTCGACTTCTTCTTCTGAAAGAAATTGGTCGGTTTGGGGCAATATTCACACGAAAAACAGAAATAGATTAAAGGCTTCTACAGCAAAAAAATTAGTAAGAGTGTATCATAATTTAAGATTGATTAAAAATATTATAATGATATTGAATATGAATCGGAACAAGACTCTGCCACGGAGGGTGAAACATTGACTATAGAATGAATTAAAAAATATTATGATATTTATTATTATACATAGATTTATTATAATATTATATAAATGCAAAATAAAGTTAATATTGGTGTAAAAAACATTTATTTGAATTTGACCATATTTGACCGGTCAAATATCGGTCAATTGACCGAATTGTATTTGACCGGTCAAATGCACAACCCTGGTATTGAAGTTCGATTCTTATAAATATTTCCAAAAATATATTTCGAATGGATGTTATATATTTAAATTTCAAAATCAAATTAAATATTAAAAAATTTTAACATAATGAAATGATTAATTAGCTTATTATAAATATATAGTATGTTCCAATTGAACTGATACAAATAAATTTGTCATTTCTAAAGGTAATTCATGAAAATTTTATAGATTGAGTCATGGATACATCATCAATGTTTTCTGCAAAATTTATCAAGAGGGTATAGTGTTATTCACCTTCAAAGTTGGACAAACTAAATTTGAACTTTCCATGTAAAAATTTATTTTTTATATTATTAAACTTTATATATAAACAGAACGATAATAAAGAAAATGGTTTTCAGTAGAGATGACTCGAGTTTATAAAAGTTTTAAGAATTAGAAAAACATTAATTTTTTGAGAATTTCCTAAAAGAAACTTGTCTATAGCAACCTTGAATCTATTGATTGCACAAATTGAAGCTATCAGATCAACAGAAAAACCGTATAGGGTCGGTAGACCACGCATACCTTGTTCCTGGAAAAATGTCTGTTGAAACACTCATATTGAGCCAAGAAGACAAATCTGAGAAAACTGGCATTCGCAAACTTCGATGCATGGGATTACTCACAAAAAACAGCTGCAAATGAAGCCAGAATCTAACCGATCTTAATAAGATTTCCCTGATTAAGAAGGTATGTCAACAGGTGAAAGGCCTTTCTTATATTCTGATAGGAATCATATGTTTTGTAAAAAAAGAAACGTCTTAAAAATTGGCTTGGCTTTTAAATTAAATTAATATGCACTTGCATTTTAATTTCTTTAATAAACTTGATCGCGTATTCTTTATCATCAGATAATCATAAAAAAAAATTCTGTTTAAAATCTGATGTGCAAGAAAATCTATCAATATATTTTCGTATATTTAATATAAGAGTGAAACATTTAACTGGTTGATATTATATGCATTATATTTGCAAAATAAGCATTTCCTATTATAAGAATTTTCCAACTAAATAATTAAATTTTCGCAAAATATATGGCACTAGGGTTTGTTGGGGCCTTAGGCATATCGCTGCTATTTTATAGCCAGCCATAATTGCTAATGGAAATTAATTTTTTTTTTCTTTATAAAATATGATTTATTAATAATTAGTGATATAAACTGTTATAGATTACGAGTTAGAAAAAAAACAATTAATCATAATAACAAAAAGATTGAGCATAAATAATATAATAATGTAAAATACAAAATAAATAAAAGCGAAGCCAGCACAATTATTCAAAATCCTTTTTCTTTAATCATCGGGATCGAATTGATAAAATAAACATAATTAGCCTTAGGAATAGCTATTGTGATCCTCTGCCTTAAGTAAAAGCCTTCGCGAGGTTTTCCATAATTTTTCCTGATTAGACGGGTAACGTCTTTAAAAAACTTTTTAGTAAAGTCACCATATGTTGTTAAAGTGGAGCAGATGATTGAAGATATATAATTAGAAGAATCAGCGCTGTATTTGGTGATCTTAAAATTTTGAGCTCTGTTCAGAGCATCCTTGTTAAAATTAGAAGGAGAGTTCGTGTCCAAACAAGAAAAATCCCATATTAGAAACTTGTGACCATGGAATTCGTGTAACTCTTTAATATAAAAATGCATAAAATTTAAAAAAATATATATATAATGTATAATTTAGCAATCAAATAAAAGGAGAAAAATAAGTTTTATTATTCTATAAATATATAATAGATGGCGGTATTCAATTTGGGATTATAATTGTAAATAATTTCTATAATAAGTGTTAAAAGCTTATTAATATTTATTTTATTTATTTATAGATGTTATTTGATATTAATAATACTTTTATAATATATAAAAATTAAATTATATTTTCTACTATCTGATATATTTAGTTATAAGCAACTATAATAGGGAATAAATTATATTACATAAATTGTATATATTATTTTATTATATATTTAATAATAAAAAAATTCTTAAGCAAGGTCTAATACCATAATAATTTTAATTTTTTAACAATTTTCAAAAAATTTTCCCAAACCCATAATAATTTATAAAAAAAGTTTATAACCAGTTACTATCATGGTTGGAATGTCGTTCAATTGACCGGAGGAGTATTTGACCTTATTGGCGATAAATATTAACTAGTATTTTTAAAAGCATTATCAATTTTATTAGGTTTTAAAAATATATTTGTAAAATGAAGGAATTGTTTTAATAATAATTTTATATTAAAATTTAAAAATTTTTACAATATAAAAACAAAGGTATTAAAAAAATAAATATAATAATTTAGCTGTCATGGTTAATTTTTTAATAAATTTACATTTTATTTAATATTTAGCCGATATAATTATATTATTTCTAATTTATTTTACTTTAACTTGCTACATTTTAATTTATAATTTTCTTTTTAGTTGTTCTGGTCAGATTTACAAAATAATTTATTCAATTCTGGTAAAATGTTATATATTTATTATATTTTATATAATATTAACCTAAATTATTGAAATATTTGGTTGATAATTATAAAATAATTAAGATTGATTAATTTTACAATAATCAAAATCTTTTATAGTTAAATTTTAATATATTAGGGATTATGGTCAAAGCATCAAGTTTGGAAACATTTTCAAGAAGTACGCGATGATAAATCAGTTAAAGCGGTTTGCAGGTTTTGCAAGATGTCCTATATTACCCATGTTGATCGAATGGTCAAGCATTTATTAAGCAGCTGTACTATGTGCCTGTCATAATTATGGAAAATTTTTATTCAAATAATATCAACTCGACAAAAAATTACACAAATGTAATTTGTACTAGCTCTAATGAAGAATTGGGTGAAATTGATTCTATTATTTTCTGATCATCTACAAGTAAGTCGATTAAATGTAAATCTCAATCTTTTATAACCTGTTTCATAGATAGAATGAATCCCAAAGAAAAAAATAAGCTCGATCAATTGTTTGCAAAGGCTGTATATGCGAGCAATTTACCTATCCAGATCACTGAAAATCCCTAGATCCAAGAATTTTTTTTAAAAATAGGTCTCATTTACACTTTACCTAGGCGAAGGCAGCTGGCTGGATATCTTTCCGATAAAGTGTCAGGAGATATGGCGGCGAGAATTGCAGATATAAAAATTAAATCTCCTCACTTATCAATTGTATTAGATGGCGGGAGAAACATCAGAAACGAGAGTATTATTAATTTTATGGTGATGACGCCTTTTCTAGTATTCTACAAATTTTTAAATACTGAGGAAAATCGCCATAAGGCAAATTGTATTGCACAGAAATTTAAAAATGTAATTCATAAATTGAATCCGGTAAAAGTATATTTTTTAGTTATTGATAATGCCGCTAACATGAAAGCAGCCTGGAGAATTCTAAACTCTTTATAATCATATAGTTATGGTTGTGCAGCGCCTACATTGCAGTTATTCTTTCACGATTTTAAACAATTGAACGACTTTGGTTATTATATTTCAATAATTAAAAAAAAAATTCGTACAATTAGCCAAACAAGATGGGCATCTTCAATGAAATGTATGGAGCAAATACAAATATGTAAGAAAGCTCTGAAAGCATCAGTTGTTTAAGAAACAGTATGTGATATTTGTCCCATAGAAATTATCAATAATTTATTAAATGTAGAAATATTTTGGACAAAAAATTTTTAATTTTTAGCTATACTCCTATGTTTAGCTACCTCATTATTGAAAGTGAAAGGGATAAATGTACTTTTGCTCACGTAAAAAACGAGATGCTTAAATTGGAAAAACACATAAATGCCATTATTCTATATTTTCCCCATCTGAAGAAAAAAATAAATAGTGTTATGTTTGAAAGGAGAAAAAATGATCTAAATACATGTGCTCACAATGCTGCTTATTTATTGGACCCCCAATATCAAGAGGAGCATCTTATTAGTACTGAATTTGATGAAGCGTGCGATTTAATACAAGGATTAGGTATTTTACACGGTAGTGATAATCAAAATATTTTAAATGATATAATAAATTTCAGAAGTAAAAGCTGCATATTTAATAACCAAAATATGTGAAAAGTGGTAACTTCTATAAGAAACAATCAGATTTCGGCCTGGAATGCACTTTGCCCACCTTGCCCATAAGAGAAGTAGCTAATATTTTACTAAAATATCCCAGTTCGACTTCTTCAGAAAGAAATTGGTCTGTTTGGGGCAATATTCATACGAAAAACAGAAATCGATTGGCAGGAAAATTGGTAAGTATCATAATTTAAGATTGATTAATATTAAAGAAAATAATGATATTGAATATGAATCGTTACAAGCAGGGATGTGAACCCGGACCCTGAACCCTCCTGGACCCTCGTATTTTGGCTGAACCCGGACCCGGACCTGGACCCTTTTAAAAAGTGGAGGGTCCAAGGGTTCAGGGTGTAAAAAATTTAAAAAAAATTTTTTTTTAAATTAATGTAAAAATATAATTTTTAAAAAATAATATAAAATTTTTATAATTTTATTAATTTTTAAAAAATAATGTAAAATTTTTATAATTTTATTAATTTTTTTCGTGGAATCTCCCTAAAAAATAGTCACTTTAAAACTATAATTGATAAAGCAAGGGATGTTGTAAGATATTTAAGAACTCCCACAATTGTTAAAATATTAAAATCCATGAAAAGGTAAATGGCAATTTTAGATTGCACAACACGTTGGTCCTCTATGTGTATGATGCTAGAGCGATTATTAAGTTTGAAAGATTTCTGTAATGATTTTATCATAGGAGCATGTGAAATCATTTTTTTCAGAAGATGATTGGAATCAAGTAAAAGAGCTTACTAGTTTGAAAATAACAACATTAAGAGTGCAAGCTGAACAATTATGTTTATCGGATTTTTATGGCATATGGTTAAGCTGTCGATTAGAGTTAGGGAGATTAACAAGTTCTTTTTCAAATGAAGTATTAGAAAATACGAAAATAAGAGAGCAACAATATTTACAAAATAGTGTTGTATATGCTTCGATATATTTAGACCCGTAATATCAGGTTTTATTAAGTAGTGAGCAAAAACAAATGGCTATAGACCATCTTAAAGATTTATGGCATACCCAAAACTCTATTATTTACAATACATTGGTGGTTACAACAATATCTACTGGTTGTAGCGATAACAATGATAATGATAACGATATTGATGATCTGGAAATTTTACTATTAGATAGAGAAAAAAATTTAAATTATCATCTGATAGAAAGGAGCAAAAAATATCTATTGTATCTTTAATAGAAAAGTTCTCGGAACTTATGAGAATAAATAGAAATGCAAGCATTTTAAAATTCTGGGAGGAAAATTCTTCAATATATCCAGAATTATATACCTTTTCTAGAATCGTCATGGCTGTACCGGCGACACAAGTACAATAATTTATGTTTTATAAAAATGACTATCTATTTTAGATAAGCGTAGAACGTGGATTTTCATCGTTGACTAATTTACGTCGAAATCTGAAGGATGATATTTTAGAAGATATCATGATTGTGCGATTGAATAAAATATTTAAAATATAAATTATCTCATTTCGAATAATAAATGTGTATATATTGAAGTATAATAAAAAATGAATGAAAAAAAGTCTTATTTTGAGTCATTATTTTTATGTTTCCTCTGAACTCGGACCCGAACCCTGGACCCGGGTCCTTTTTAAATTTATTACCGGACCCGAACCCGGACCCTTTTTTTTGTCGAAGGGTTCACATCCCTAGATACAAGACTCTGCCACGGAGGGCAAAACATTAACTATGGAATGAATTTAAAAAATATAATGAAATTTAATGTTACATAGATTCATTAAAATATTATTATATACAAAATAAAGTTAATATTGGTGTAAAAAACATTTATTTGAATTTGACCATATTTGCATTTGACCAGTCAAATATCGGTCAATTGACCGAATCATATTTGACCGGTTAAATGCACAACCCTGGAATTAGATATATATTTGTAACTCCTTATTTTTTTATTATCATAATTTGTCTAAAATTGCTTCTAAAATTGTTATTAGGTCTATAATAATTATTATTATCATTCCTACAGTTTTATCTAGGAAAAATGTTATCTGAAGTGTTTTGGTTAACTAAACCTTTATTCTCATTATTTCTAATATTAAAATTTTTATCTTTATTGGACTTTTTATCGTTATTAACATAACTTACGTTATCAATATCTGATTTAATATTATTGCTCTAACCTACTTCCTATCTACACCATTTCATTTAAGGTTAAATTAATATCTTTACTTAATTTATATTTTATGTTGTCGATTAAGGTTGACGTTCTTAACTTTACTTTTATGCGACTCTCGTCGGAAATATAACATTTTCTATTTAATTTGGACAGTCTAACGTACCACTCTAGAAAATTTTTATTTGGGGTTTAACACGCTAGATTAAATTTATTAATTAAAATGTTTTTATCCTGTGTCGGTTAAATTAAAGATATCTAAGTTTTTTAATCACTATTTTAAGGTCCAAAATTTCAATATTCGAGCAAATGGAATTAATATTATCGAACACATCATCTGATAAATTGGAAAGTAAAGTGTTTATTTTAACGGAGTCAGATAATGTGGTCGAAAAATAGTCAAGTACACGATCAATGTAAACTTCCGTTAAAGGTCCGACTAACTTAGGAAATTTGTTAATATCCTTAATAATAATTTAAATTTTTTATTATTTACTTAATTCGCTAACTAATAATGTTTCAAAAAAAGCGTTAGCATATGTTTCTATAAAGCTAAATAATCCATAGTATAAATCATTACTTAACCTTTTGATTTTATATACTAATTTTTAGATATAAAAAAAGATATATAAACCATATGAAATATAAATAAAGTGAACATTTTTCATTTTATAATCAATTGTTCTACATGATACATGTGAAAGCAAATTTAAAATAGCATATTTTTTTATATATAAGAAAAAAATCATGCTAATCATAATCACAATATCGAGAAATTCCTCAAAAATGAATTCCCCTCATTTATAAATCTTAATATTTGTATGGTCGGTTAATAAAAATAAAAAGTTATTGTTTCCCTATTTGCTTCAGCCTTCGTCAGTGTAGTTCATAGGCGGAGCCAAGGGGAGGAGGGGGGGCAAGGGGAAATCACCCCCCTTCAGAAATATATTACTTTTTGTGAATAATTTTAAGCTAATAAAAAATATCCCCCTTAGTTCTCCCCCCACTCCCTGACCCCCAAAAATGTATGCATATATCTTAAATTGAAAGAATAAGACAATTTAAGAATATTTACAATCAAAATTTTATTTTAATAATTCTATTTACAAATGTATAAATATTATGACATTGGAACAGAAACCATCAATTGATGGTTTTTATAATTTAATAAATTTATTAAAAATACTGAAAGACATTGATGCCTTGTTTGTGGAGATTGTAATTCTCTTTATTTTTTATGATTCGCCAAAATACTTAAAGTTAGATCGTCTAAAAGCAGAGGAGAAATAGGTAGAATTATTTCGTAATAACGATAAATTCCCATGCTTGGAAAAAATATGCGAGTATGACTTCTCCTTACCTCATTTTAATGCCTCATCCAAGCGCATTTTTAGCCTGATGAGGACTGCCTGGAAAAAAGAGAGAAATTGGATTGCTTTAACAACATTAGAGGCCGAGCAAATATATAATATGTCATGCCAGGAATTTTATAAATATCTCAATAACGACGGTAAACATTTAGTTCTATTATTTAAATTTCAAATAAAATATAATTAAGTTTTAGCAATAGCACCATAAAATTTATTGTTAATTTTTAACTGTAAAGATGAACACATCTGCAGCATAATTTTGTGAATCTTCATTAAGATTCTTCTGATTGCAACTACACATTAACAGCATTTAGTAGATTTCCTACATATAAAATCATTCCTAAATATACCTCTGCCATTCATTATTGAAAAAAATTTCCAAGACAGCATTTATAATCTTTATTTAAGAAATATTTTTTTTAAGGTTTATAAAATTTTAAAATTCTATCGATGGCGGGTATTAGGAACATATCCCAACCAACATTGTGCTAACTCAATTCTGTAAATACATTCTGTTTTTACCAAATTCACTGAGGCATTATCAGATCATAAAGCTGACATGCAATTTATTGATAATCTCTCTGCTATATTTACCATTATAAGGTTAGATATGTCTTTAGATTTTTCACTATTCGAGGGATAAAAATTTAATAATTTTATTGAAACGACCTGAATTTTGTTGAAATAGCTAAGGATCAAGGGAAATATCTTAATATATTTCCCTGCATCTGTTAGAATTTTATATGTTCGCTCATCTTTCAAATTGTCAAGAATTGACCTCCTGGATTTAGGTCCTAAAACATTAATGATAGCCTTGCTCATTTTTGTTCTACAAGTATGAGTCGTTAAATATTATGGGGAAAAGATCCAACCAATATTGGGATGATAAGTATCTCTGTGAATGTTGCACTTGATTAAAATTGCCGGAACTGTAATTGCATCTGTATTATTTCTTATTTTTGGAGTACCTTATTATGTATTTAAACGTGATACGTGATAATTAAATCCCTATAATGTTATACACACACGGTAGATTTCCAATTGCGGTCGTTTTGCGGGACATTCACATAAAATATATTTTTAATTGTAAAATAAAAATCGTTTTTTTTAATAAAATTTTATCTTGTTTACATTCTTTTATATTTAAAAAACGTTGGTTTTTTTATAAATTAATATATTCTAATAAATCACGACGTATTTTATTTTGAAAAATAGTTAACGACTTTGTATTTATATAAACTAATTATAAAAATAATAGGAGGATAATTAAGTCAATTCAAAATCCCGGTCGAAGAATTTTTATATTTCGACCGCAATTTTCATATTTCTCCCGCATAATACCAAATTTCTCCCGCAATTTGGAAATTTTGACCTGGAAACCCTGATCTAGATTCCATCATGTCATCTAAAAGGAAGCTCTAACCACCATATAGTTTTATGATTTGGATTGGTCGTTTATACTCGTTTCTTCAAGAATTGTTGAATTGGTCTAGGCCTATAAATTTTTCCTTTTTAATCCATTCTATAAATCATTGTCTAAAATGGTAACAGAGAGTTATATTAGTTTGATAACATTTGTCAATGTAAGTTGCTAAAAATTATATTATTGCATTATGTGGTTTTTAAAAACTATTATCAATTGAGGCATATGTATGAATAAATAAATCTTTTTTTTCACTTGTAATTATTTAGACGCAAATTTTTTTTATATCAGCAATCAAAAATATATAGTATTAAAAAATTTTATTTTTAATTATTTATATGCTAGTTTATTATGTATGCAAAATATAATAAATGAGAAAATATGAAATTCAGAATAATTGTTTAGAGTTAGCAAATTTTAAAAAAGTATAATATATTAATATAAAACCCCTGAAGGCCCGCAAATTGGAGGGCATGGGGGACGAAGCCCCCCATAAAAATGTTTTTAGTTTAACCCCCTGAGATTGTAAAGGCTAGCGACGCCCCTGAAAACTATTCATCATAATTTAAAATTTTTTAGAAAAAAGCATTTATATATAAAAAAAGTGAACAAAAAATGTTTTTTAAGAAATGGATATAAGACAAAGATAGGTCTTAAGACAAAAGTGAAATGTATTATAATTATTAATAATAGATCCATAAAATTACTAAGTAATATAATATATCAAATATAAATTTTATAAAGTGAATTTTAATTAATTTATTTTAATAAAAGTAAAATATAATTATAAAACTATTAAAAAATTTAAATCATAAATTAAATAAAAAAATTAAAGCACAATACAAACAGTGGAATATTGTATGTCGTAGATTTACATTATATATAATTTAATCAAATATGACAATCAAATAATTTTTATCATTATAGCGAATCATTTTACAGAAAACTATAAATATTGATGAGGACATCAAATTAAAGACATTGTGGGATGAATAATATAAAGATTATTTTCTAATATCATTTTATATTTAAAATATATAGATGGCGTTAAATAATTGAATGCAAATTGTTGCCATATTTATTATCAAGACCATTGATTAGTAGATTTTGTTAAAATATTAACTGTAATATATTCTCTAACTGTCAAATATGTCTGTAAAAGTGGAATTTTATCTAGTATTTTGTAACAAATTCTATATAATAGAGGAATATCAACTATATGTCTACTTAATTTTTATAAATAATTTCTTATACTTGTTTGGAATAAATTATTACCTATATTTTAATGTATATACAAGTAATTTATTATATTTTTTATAATCTAATAAAAATACATTTCATATTTGTTTCAGGCGTATTTTTTTATTAAAAATAACCTCCTCTCTTGTAAAAATATTTTATGACTATATAATGACTTACCAGACCGAAGGCCGGGGAAAATGGGTTCTGGGGGCTTCGCGCCCAGACTTTAATCCCCCCACCTTAGGAAAATCCTTATGCCTATGGTGTAGTTATTAATAGGAATTTGATTGAAGTTTTGGTTAAATTATAGTGCCCAAATTAGACAGGTTTTACTTTCATTTAAGGCTAATATAATTTTAAACTAATCATCAAATTTTTCTTATTTTTAAATATATTCCATTAAAACTCAATTAAGTCTTTAGAATATGACATTTTTCTCATATCTCTCTCTTTATTAGAATTTATAATTATTATCTATTTATATGGTTCTACAAATTAATATATTTATTTATTAAATCCTGCAGATATTAATTGTACTCTGAGTGCGATTTAAAATTGCTTCCCTATAAATTTTAAAATTTTAAATTAACATAGAAATTATTTATTTTCAAATCAAATCCGACTCGAATTAAACTCAGGTGAACCTTCAAATTGATCTTACTGGATCGGAATAAATCTAGTAGGATTGGAAATTTTTAAAAAAAATAGGAAATTAACGCAAGTTATATAATGTAATTGTAATACAGTCATTTGATATAGAAATTGCGATTTGATAATATTATAATTACGTTTAACAAAACTATAACAATGAGTTGATTGATTTTATGTCGATCTTGTCAAGTTACTTTTTATAATAAGTTCATAATTTTAACTTGTGAAAATGCCAGTTTTAAAAAATGAAGATGGTTTAGAAATCAATGCTGAAGGACAATCGTTTGGAAATTTGCAACTACCTTTTGCTAAAATAAAAAAAATAATTAAGTTAAATTTAGATATAGAGTTAGCAAGTGGAGATGCCGTTTATGTTATGGGAAAAGCTACGGTTTGTAGTAATTAGTTATGGAATATAAATATATTTTTTTTAAGGAACTTTTTATTGCCCATTTATGCAAGGCCTTTTACAGTGCCGTTAATAAATCAAGTCTCACAAAAAAGCAATTAGGTCATAAATTTGATTTCTAAATATTTAAGGCTCTGTTTTAAATTTAAAAAAAAAATTACTCAAAAGTTTTGAGAAATGCACAACTTTCATTAGTTTTGAGAGATTTGAAACATGTCCCAAATCATACATTTATTTTCAATTTAAAATATATAAAATGTTTGATGTGAATGATTTACTAATTCTATTTTTTATATTTTGAAGATAATCATGAGTGCCAAATTTAAACACTTATATAAATCCTCAGAAACATATTACTAATATACAAATTGTTATTAATTATGAAACCCTTATTCCAAAAATTTTTATATACATTTATTTTTTAATTAACATTATATATTATCTTCATATTTATAATTTTGTATATTTTTATAATAAAAATTATTATGTATTATGTTTAATGAATTTTTATAAAATGTTATTTAAGTCATTTTAGCAGTCTTCCTTAAATTACAATTTTTTTTCAATATTTATAAATAAATGCTATAACAACAAATATAAGAAATATAAGTTAATGATAAGTAAAAATTTAAATGTATATATAAATTATTAAATAAAGATTTCATAATTAATTTGTGTACAATGATTGCCCTCAATATCAATAATAATATTTTGGCACTCATGATTATCTTTAAATTATATAAAATATAGAATTAGTAAATCATTCACATCAAACATTTTATATATTTTAAATTGAAAATAAAAATATGATTTGGGACATGCTTCGTATCTCAAAACTCACGAAAGTTTTGCATTTCACAAAACTTTTGAGAAATTTTTTTTAAATTTAGGACACAGCCTAAGCAAGTTTTACATGATATTTTTTTCTTAAAAACAAATTTTATAAATATTTATTTAAAAATTATTTATAGATGACTACTGCCGTAATGAAAAGTGGACGGAATTTTTAGATGATATTTAAAATACATGATATATAGTAAAGTTGAATTTTATTAATAATAATGAATTTTTTGTAATATTGAAATTTTTAAATATTATCACTTTCTTATTAGGGTATTTAAATTTATATATATATATTTTTTTAAAATTTAAATTATCAATCTTTTTACATAATAAATGAGTTGCCATAACCTCATTAGAGTTTCTGAATGTGTTATAAAGTTACTTTTTAAAATAACTTATTACCAAGGATGGACTGATAGCTTTGGCTTGAACAAATTATAGTGGCCTTATGACCACCAAATATGCAAGCCTTCCACCCACATTTTTCCAAGCTTTTGCACATAAAATTATACATATGGTGCATATAAATAGACATTACACATAGAGGCATGTGCAAATGTGAAAACACTTGTTTATTTTTTTTACTAATGATTTGAATCTCTTTTTTTTGTTAATTTTGTTTTGATTGCCTAGTGATTAGATAAATTAAGTATTTAAGGGCTGCCAGCTTCATAAAAAATCTTAGATAAAATCAAGCATATTCAAAATATAGTTTCACAAATAGAATTTAAACAAATGGATATTATATAATGATGACAGTCTAACTTTGGTATAAATAAACAATAATTTATTCTCAATTTAAACCAAAATCTTTCAATAAAATTTTTGATTGCCTAGTGATTAGATAAATTAAGTATTTAAGGGCTGCCAGCTTCACCAAAAATCTTAGATAAAATCAAGCATATTCAAAATATAGTTTCACAAATAGAATTTAAACAAATGGATATTATATAATGATGACAGTCTAACTTTGGTACAAATAAACAATAATTTATTCTCAATTTAAACCAAAATCTTTCAATAAAATTAAAAAATTTTCCAATTTATCTTGACTGATGCTTGCTCTCAGCCTATTAATTTTTAATTTACTACTACCCCCCCCCCCCTCCTCATTACCGAGAACCAAGGCATACTATTATTTAATATCTTTATTTTAATTATCTTTCATATTATATCCTAGTCAAGATATTTTTATAAAAAGTGTTTAACCCCCCCTCATGACCTAGATCTGAGGTCTTACAGTAATAATTAATTTTAATAATACTATTAAAAATCTTTTTGCTTAAATTTGGTACCCTTGTTTAAATTAATGAATCAAATATAATGATGTTGAATTTCATGGGCATATTCCAACATGTACGCCTAATATTATATCTTACAATATTTTTGAAATCTTATGTAGAATTTGACTAATTTTTCTACATCCATATCTAATGTTTCCCATGATGTGTAGCACAATTGATTTCATTAGTTATATTAAGTCAAGACACTTAAGTTATAAGTTATTTTATTAATAAATTTATAAATATAAGAATTATCAAATAAAATTTTAAATATTTTTTTTATAATCATGAAAAAATTGCAAAATTAAAGATTGTTCTGCATATGAATTTCTCATTATTTATACATTAATTTAGATGTTATAATTTGAATAATTATACCTATAATTTAATATAATTTATTACTAAACTATTTCAATTTTATATAGTATAAAATTATGATTATTTTCATCTTTTACCTACTAAATGGTTTGTATAATATATTTAACTAAGTAATAAAAAAAACAACTCGTCTCAGACAAAATTATTTAAATAATAATAAAAAAATAATTTGCTTCAAAATAAATTTTAAATAAAATAAAAACAATAAAATTGCATTTGTCTAAATTATTAAACAATGAATTTTCCTCACTTTGCATCCTTGTATGCAACACCACTTCTCTTAGACAACTACTCCCAGGGAACTGTACTATGATTGAGTCATCAATCTAGGCACCTCATTTTGAATGGTCATTAAAGTTTTATTATTTGTGGCTTGAGAGATGTAAAGGTAAGGAAATAATGGGAATTTTCCACATGTTTCCTTAATATAAATATAATATTTTATTTTAAAAATTATGATATATAATTTTATTTATTATATCATAGATTTTAAAATAATTTTTATTTTCCTCGTGAGTCTTTAAACTTATTTTTTTTTATCATGCCATCTAAAAATGTAGTTAACATTTTGTACATAATTCTATCCCTTCCCTCGTTTCCTCTTTAAATTATATGCTTCAATAAAAACCATTTCAACTTCAATAATATCCCATTCGTTTCCAAATAAAAATTATCTCATTTTTAAAAGGGAAAACATTTTATACAATTAGATAGCATCATATATATGAGTGGGCAACTACATTGTAGATAGAGATAAGAGCTATAAATGGGTAGATAATATTCAAAAACTGGTAAATTCTGGGAAAAAGCCACCCATTATACGGTGAAATGATAAACGATTTGAGGAACAGCCCAATCGAGCCTACAAAAAGAAGTGACAGAAATGGTAGAAGGGTACCATTACAGCCAAGACAATGGGCCTGTGAGGGATATCACCTAATGCGATTCTGCATTGAGCAAATAATGGTCATAAATAACGAAACGATAAGGATCATTCAAAGTGAGATGCCTAGATTGATAACTCAACCAGGGACGAATACAGTTCCCTAGGAATAGGTTTATAAGAAAAGGATTGTTACATGCAACAGAAATAATACCTAAATAGTATGTAATATATGTAAAAATTTCTTTTGAAATAAGTGCAGAATAATCTACCATTCTAAAATACATACAAATCTTTATTTTTGTTCAAAATGCATATATCAAATGCTTATATTTATACCATTTATAATATTTTCTCTTCTAAGGTTAATGTGACAAATTTAATATTCCTCATGTAATTTATTGCTTTATTTCTAGTTTTTTTATTAAAATTTTTTTCCTACTGGATTTCTTTATAATGAATCTGCAATATAGTATTGTTAACACCTTTCTTATCCATTATATCTTAGTTATGCACTGATAATTTATATGCTCATATTAGCTGTCATTGATTTGTTTATCTCTTATTTGTATATACAGTACAGTTGAACCCCTCTGGGCCCTTGATAATTCGGGCAACTCCTTAATTTAACCAAAATTTTGAGTTCAATCAAATTTCTATTAACTACTATTAGTAAAAGCCTTGACAAATTAAGGAACAATATTTTTTGAAAACGTAAGACCTCTATAAAGTGAACATTTGAGGATGTTTGTTGCATTCATTTATTTATATTATTAAATTTTATCATCTTTTTAAAATGATATATATCAAATAACAAAATTGATAAATAATGGGTTATCATTAATTCAAAAAAAAAAATAGGTTATTAGATTTTCTAAATCATCATATTTAAAAAGATGTGCTAAAAGATTAATATTTCAAAATAAACTGTTCGCAATATACATAATCCAAAGAAGACATTATCAAACGCCACCCAAACACATTTACCAAATGAACTAACAGAGATAACATTTTATTTCATATATTAATCTTATTTTTTATACAACGATTTTATAATAATTTTACTTACGATTTTGATGATTTAATAAAAAAAAAAAAATTGTTTGAAAATGGTTGAACATAATTTCACCTTTTGCCAAACTAAAAAAAATAATATGATAATGGAAAATAAAAATCTGTGTACAAATATTTTTTTAAAGTCTTAACTAGAATCAAATTTCCCGGCTCTTAAAAATCAAAAAAGTTTCATAGTTTTAAAATGCTAACGATATTTTTTTATCTTTAAATCTGTAGAAAGATTATTATTTATAAGATATATCGTAGGGTTCTTATTGTAATGTTCTGTATCTATTTTTTTTGTCAAAATTAATTTTTTATTTTAAAAACAATAGAAATTTTTTTATTAACTATTCTATTCTCTGTTTTATATTCTAAAATATAATATTAAAACGTTCTAGATCTTTAAACCAATCGAATTCAATTATTTAGTCATGTGATTTTCTAAAACGCGCCTTTTTTAAATAAATTAAAATATTGCATATTTTCATAAAACAAGTAAAATTATTTTATAACATAATATTTAACTGGTAATGCAAAAAATGGCTAACTCATTATTTAATCCAGAAAAATATTACGCAAGCCGAAGATTTTGCTCATGGATGACATTAAAGCTTGGACATCTATTAGAGAAATCTCTAGGTTTGTGCAATTTTTAGCTAAAATAATGAGTTAGCCTTTTTTAAAAATCGGCTCAAATGGAGCTATTTTATAATTAAAAAGAAATAATTTTTATTATAAACAATGATAATAATTTAAATAGTAAGAAATAATCACAATGAAATGATTATTCTAATTATTATGAATAAATAATGATATTAGAATAATGAGAAATAAGATTATCTTAATTATTACGAAGAATTAATAATTTTTAAGTATGAAATGAATATTAATTATTACTAAATTAGTATTATATCGCCGGGGTGGCCTAGTAGGTTTATGATGTATGCTTGGAAGCAGAAGGTAACAGGTTCAATTCTGATAAGGAACTATAAAATTTTCAGGTTTTTCTTTGATGACTGATGTGTAAGGCTAAGGACATATGATAAGATTAATTTCTGAGCTTAGAAATGCCACCCGCATTTAATATAATTTTTTTTCCTAATTTTATTAGATATATATAATAATAATAATACTATATTACGTTAAAAAGAAGTAAGGTGATTTTCCTTCAGTGCTATGAAAATAATTTATTTCTCTACTAAAGCAAATATATAAGTTCATTGGTTGAGATGGATAAATAAAAGTCGAAATCCATAATAGACGAACTTGAATTGAGGATAAAAAAGACGTATTACAATTACGATAACCTTTATGAGATAACAGGTAATCTTTTTTGTCATAATAAGTCCCAATGGGTCGATGAGGCCCATCAGGTTGAGTCTGATCTATGACCCAATGTTACATAAGTGTCACAAATGTATATCGTGATGGAAAAATATCTATGTGACACATTTGAACCTCTATTTTATGAACGTTTTAGTTAAGACCGTGTTGTACCCATTTTGACTGACTACTTTTTTATTAAACCGCTCGATTTTTATCAATTCATATTTGAGCATTCCTGAGGTTACTCGCTTCAACCTAGATTCTACCAGGTAGTGTTGGTAAATGGTTCGATTTCACTGTTTTAAATTAATATTTTGCAAGCCATGATATTTTGTTAGTACAAATCTTTCTTACATTATGAGCTAAATCTCCTGGTTTGCGAAAAAAATTTAGCTAAAATACTGGGTTTGCCATTTTTAGAAATTGAGTCTTTTAGCATATGTGATTGGGTGATTCCACGTCAAATCGACCAAAAAAACGAGATTTTCGGCCGACCATCTTAAAAATGAATGAAACTTGGCATGTTAGTTATTTATGTTGTAAATGTTAATAAAATCAAAATTTTAGAGTGCTAGCTCTACCAGATCCAAAGATATACGCCTTCAAAGTCGAAAATCGCGAAGTGTGTGATTTCATTAAATCTGGTTATTTTAAAAAATATTTAAGATAGAGTTACAAATTATATATCATTTTATAGCCCTTAAAATTTTACGTTGGAAAATATAATTAAAAAATTTCAAGTGTTATTAGCTTATTTCCGGTAAAAATAAAAAATTAACATTGTTAGGAAGAGATTTTTTTTGGGTGTTAATATTCACTAAAAATGTTTATTACCTTTATATTAAACGATTTAATAAAAAATATCGATAGTCATTTTTGTTTTTTTAATTTTATTTAAATTTTTATTATTTATATAAATAATAAAAATTTAAATATGGCGTTATATTAAATTTTATAAATAAAAAAATGTAATTATGGCGTTATATTAAATTTTTTTTATAATATATAATTTTTAATATAGCATTGTGATTAAAATTAAAAAATCAATTGAGTATAACCAAGAATGATGTCCTGGGGCTATATGTAAGCAGGCAGCCCATAAAGATATTATATTGACGCTATATTGTAAAATAAACATATTTTAAAATTTTTTATTTAAACTATTGTAATTTTGCGCTTATTACCAGAAATTCCTAAGGCCATAATTTGTAGATATATCCTTTCATTGTTGTGGATCTACTATCGTTAATTTTTGAAAGAAAACCTTAATTATATGGTAATATCAAAGTCACTACATAACGTTATTGCAGTACATTTATACCAGCCTAAAATGATAAAAATTTTGACCAATCAATTCAGGAAAAAGCCAAACAAAATATACAGCTCTGGCAGATCAGCTGCGCAATATAAAAACATTTCTAAATCTGTGTTATCGTGAATCAGATCTTGGTGTAGCAGCTTAATGGCATTTTCAGCTACATCCTATGGAAAAGGTCCATGTGACGGCCTTGGCGGAACATAAGATTAGTAGCACGTTCAAGCTTTCAGCGCATCAGTTCTGGACACATTTTAACGCAAGTAGATTTATAACAATTTGCAAAACAAAACATGAAATCAGTAAATTTTACATATATAACCAACGAATAATACAATTTACAAGAGATTAATCTACGAGAACGATTCAATTTAGCTCATCCCGTTCCAGGAACTCGAGAAATACATGCTGTATTTCCTTTGAGTTTAAGTAAACTTAAATCAAAAATATACTCATATGCAGAGGACTTTCAAACTAACAATATCTCAAATCCCGATAATTTGTCTTTTGCCGATATTAAAGGATTCGTAACATGTGTTTATGACGATTTTTGGTGGTTAGACACAGTAGTAAAAAAGAATGAAATTACTGAGGAGATATATATTTCCTTTTTACACACGGACCATCACCATCCTTCTTTTACTACACAATTGAGGAAAAGATATGGTTACCCATTAATCAAATAATAACAGTAGTAGATCCTATTACAGTGACAGGACTACCTACAAATTATCGTCTCAAGAAATTCTATTAATATGCACAAAAATGGGATAAGATTAAAACAAGAGGTATTTATTTTTATATTGTTTGTATATAAAATTTTAAAATATGTTTAGGGCTGCCTGCTTACATATCGCCCCAGGACATCATTCTTGGTTATACTCAATTGATTTTTTAATTTTAATCACAATACTCTTCATATTTTTATTAAAAATTACATATTATAAAAAAATTTAATATAACGCCATCTATATTGTATTTTATTATTTATAAAAATAATAAAAATTCAAATAAAATTAAAAAAACCAAAATGGCTATTGAAATTTTCATTAAATCGTTTAGTATAAAGGTAATAAACATTTTTAGTGAATATTAACACCCAAAATAAATCCCTTCCTAACAATGTTAATTTTTTATTTTTACCGGAAATAAGAAAACACTTGAAATTTTTTAATTTTTTTTTATATTTTCCAACGTAAAATTTTAAGGGCTATAAAATGATATATAATATGTAACTCTATCTTAAGTATTTTTTAAAATAACAAGATTCGCGATTTTTGACTTTGAAGGCGTATATCTTTATCTAGTTAAGCTAGCACTCTAAAATTTTGATTTTATTAACATTTTCAACATAAATAACTAACATGCCAAGGTTCATTTATTTCTGAGATGGTCGGCCGAATCGCCGGTCGATATGTCATGGAATTTCCCATTGTTAACAACACTGCTTTCATGGCTAGTGCAAGGCTAATTATCAGTGGTTTATTGGGAGGGAGGTATAATTTTTTAATATATTTTAGCTTCCTTTCCAAATTTTGAGGAAGTGCTTAATACCCTAAACCAAAAATACACTATAGTTTTGCATTTCTCCTTTATCAATCTTTACATGCAAAATTTTATTTGACCAAAATGATTTTTAATATAGTAATTTACAGTTAGTTTAAAGATTCTAATAAACTAACAATTTATTATAGATAACTAATTTAGAAGTTATGATATTTTACAGGAATTCAAAAATAATGCCCTTTTGGAATTTTGTGTTTTAGTCATTGTTTTAAATGGTCATAACTAATATCAGAGTTGGTAAGATAGCCTGCTTTTAAATATCTTCAAAAACTTAGTTAAACAGATTTTATTTTTAAATTTTAATTCTAAATTCCCCGTGGATATCTAATTGAACCGATTATCCAAGAGAAAAATTTTAATTTAGATAAAGAAAAAATGAATAATTCAGCCCTAGCCAAGAAAATAATTGATCTTTTAAATCTGCTCGCATTAGCCCCAAAAGAGATCAAAATGTGGCAATTAATAAATGCAGTTTGCAATAATTATCGGTGAAAATCATGGATCAAATCTTGTTCATTTTGCTCAAAAATTAAGATATAAGACATAAAGACTTTATCGATTTCTACCTACCTCAGAATGATTCATTCTTTGGGCTTCAAATTTTATAAAGTGATTTTCATTGTTTATTGATAGGCCAAGAAAAAAAATCTCTATTAAGAGTTTGCCAAAAAAAGAAAATATATTATTCGCAAATAAATATAAAGAATGGACCTTTACCGAATGTCAAAAGTTGTTTATGGTGTCGGTCCAAATATTTGATTGTTAGTACTCGTAATAATGTGTACGCAAGGCAAATAAACCATCATCCGGATAAAATAAAAATGTTTTAGAAATTATGTATCTAAGCACTGCCAGGCAATGTTCGAGACAATAAATGGAGGCTTCAGACGTTATGAAAGCTAAAGAGACGTTTCTTAATGATATATTATTTTGCCCAGAATAAAAACTAAAGCGTTCAGATTTTTTTTTACTTAATTACTTAGAATTAAAAAATACTTAAAGCTAAGGATTTATACTGAATGTCACAGATATTTTTCTTAAAACCATGGACAATTTTGCAAAGTAAAATATTGATTTTCTCAGAATATTTTAAATTTCACAGGAGAAATAATATAAAATCGTGAATTGTCGACTTTAAGTAATCTATGCTCTCGGTTATAGGTAATAATTTAAGGTAGGGAGGGGGGGGGGTAAAATTTTTAAATATAATATCAGGGATCCAAACCGAACCTGAATGAACCATCAAACCGCTAAAAACCGGTATTTTTATTAAACCTAAACCGCTAAAAAAATTTCTAAACGAACCTCTAAAATGCCTTTGAACCGGTTCGAGCCTCATGAACATGATTAATGTGTTATTATATTACTCGTATATTGTAAAGTTTTAATTATATACAAATTGTTTTAAAGATTATCATCAATCATATTTGATTGATAAGTGTCAGTCATAATTTTTATCAACTTTAATATATTGCCATTTTACAGCATTTTTATAAGCTTATAATTTATAATACCTAGAGAAAAATCCAATATATAAATTATTTACATATAGTATTATAAATGACACATCAAAATATAATATTACTTATTGTCAAATAAATATGAAAGGCCATCATGGAGCAAATCTTGAGCGTCACATAAAAAGAAACCACCTTCTAGAATTCGAATAAAATTAAAAAATATCACAACAAAAGCCTAATAAAATAAAAAAAAGTGTAAGATCATATTATTAAAATATAGCATAACATGGAATTAAACTTTGTTATAAAAGTGGAGTATTCTATTGAAGGTGAATATCTTCATCTGAAGAGGATTTAGGTAGAAAGTCATCTTAAAAAAAAGATGGTAACAAACAAAATCTGTACTAAAATCGGAGAATATTAGAAATATTTTAGTTAATTTTTCTAAAGAACCTAGATTAAATAAAGATATGAATATTTTAGACTATTGAAGAAATCAGGGTAATTGATAACCAGAATTATATAAATTTTATGATATAAAACTTGCGGTGCTGGCTAGCTAAGTTATTGGAGAAAGATGTTTTTCAACAATTAAATTTATACTATCTCCTTATAAATGTAATTAGAGTGAGACGAATCTTGAAAATATATTAATTGTGCTGTTTAATAAAAAAAAATTAAGTAAATAAAGTAAAATATTGTATATATAAAAATTAATCATTGATATTTATTTTTATATTTATAAATTAAATATTATTTTATATAATGTGCAATTAATAAAATTTTTATTTTTATGATGAAATAAAAAATTATATTCTTCCTTATACATAATTCGAATGTAAGTTTGAATACAAAAGTGTTCAAACGGTTTTAAGAGGTTCAAATCGAACCGTTCATTGAACCAAACTTGAACTTTGAACCCTTATTTTTATCCGAACCTGAACCGAACCGATATTCGTTTCGGTTTGGATCCCTGCATGATATCTTGTCATGGGTAAATGAAAGCAAATAAAAAGATAATTATTTATTGATTCTCAACAATCTATGTCAACATGCAGGGGGGGGGGGTGAGAGTGGGGCAAAAATATTCATCCATTTTATGTCAATATGGGCATCAAATGAAAGCTAATAAAAAGATAAATTGATTATACTGATACTCAACCAACACTCTCAATGTCACCAGAATATTTGTTTGTAGAGGGATAGGGTTGTAATTTTTTTACATACAATATGTCAACATGAATATCGGCAAAGTAGTGATCTGCATCAGGCCTAATTTTTTAAACCCGAAATTCTTTTAAAAAGTATCCGAAATTCTTTTAAAAAGTATTGCCGGCCAGACCCAAATCCGTTATAAAAAAAATTTATCCGCCCGGCCCGAATTTATTTAAATATAGAAATTAATTTTTTTTAAAAATTGTAATTAATCAAAATAAAAGATATATGTCATATGGTGTCTTGTTTCTATATATAAAATCAACTGTTTTTACACAAAAAATTCAACATAAAATTGATAAATTTAGATCTATTTTTAAAAAAATTCCAAGGCCCGCCCGAATTTTTTGAAAAAATATTAGGCGCGGCCCGACAATCCCCCGTTCTGGCCGGACCTGCCTGCTTTTGCAGATCTCTAATGCAAAGATCAATTGATAACATTGATGCTCATTTGGGGATTTGGGGAGGGGAGGTTGAAATTTTTTAGTAGAATATCTCAACATGGATATTAAATAGAAGCTAACGACAAAAATATAATTTTGCTGGAATTGTATTTCAATATGTGTAGAAAACCTACTATGTGATTTTTAGGAAATTTTGCTTTGAACTTAATACATTGTATATTAGTTTTTCTATAGATTTTTTATATAAATTTTAAATGACTAAAAAGTTTACTGCAAACTTATCTGAAATTCATACGGTAAGTATTTTGAACATGCTGGAATTCATTTCCATTAAAGTTGGATTTAAAAAACTCACCCAAAAAATGTTTTAAAGTAAAAAAATTATACATTAACTGAAAAAATACACTGATGTTAACAAATATAAGCCTACAATTATTTCAAAATTTTTTTTAAAATAAATAAAGCCATCAGAGTAAATGTATTAATATTTTTGACCAAAATAACCCAGTTATTATTTTGACAATACCCCTCTCCCCAATCCAGATACAAATAATCATTAAAAAAAAATAATATTTCTAATTTATTTAATTTTGTTCTACTTTTGTAAAAAAAAATAATTTTTTTTTAGTTTGCCTGGGGACTTTTATATTTTGACCACTGAAAAATAGCGCATCTATAAATAATAATTACCAAATCATTTAGACAAAAGAATTGAAAAATAAATATATTTTTACTAAAAAAAATGGTCTAATTTATTTTCATAAAAAATTGCTTTGAGCATTCTTTTTATCTATACATTACTATTCCTTTTTAGTCAAAAAAATTTTAAATACTTCCTTCTTTTTTTTCCATCTAATTATTGCTTTTATCAAAATGAGCATTAAAAAAATAAATACATAATTATTTTTCAGGAATATAGATAAATTATAGAACATATTCATTTTTGGAAAAAAAATCCTTTTAGCTAGGATTGAGCTAACGTGGTCAGGCTTAGTTAAGGAATGGGTCAGGATGTTTCACTATCATTAAATGTTACTTTCACATCATTCTAATTCAAAATCATTTTTTTTTTATGTTTTCGTTTTTTAAAAAATATTATTTACAATCATGAAAATGAAAAGAAGCTTATAAAATAACAAAAATTATTTTTTTTTTCGGTTTGTGGTTTTAAAATTTTTTTAAATATTTTTTATTAAATATTTATATATAATTTTTTTTATTAATACAAAAATACTCAGGTATTCTTAAGGTATACGAATTCTTATTTATATTCCATAGATATATTTATGAAAAAAAATGGATGTTTTTAACAAAATTCCATAAAAATAAACATAATTTTTATTACATTTCTTAATGCCTTATCGTTGTTTTAATTTTTATTCCAAAAATTATACATATTCAGGATGGAAGAATTTATTTTTTTTAAGTTAAGTGCCTCCTAAATAATAAAAACATGAAGATGGATTAACCAAAACAAAAGGTGTGATTTTTAAAAATTTCTAATTTTATACTTAAGATTTAATATTTAAAAATGAAATTAATTGTAAAGGAAAATATCTTATATAAATAAGCATTTTTAATTATAATATATATATTGATTTTTGCTCATCTTCTAACTCTTGTGAAAAACAGGAAACAAATTAAATTAAAAAAATATATATATTATAATATTTAAGCTCAAACTAAGTTGTTATTAATTTACTTTTTATGTCGAAATTCTTATTTACCTTCTATAATTAAATAATTTGTAAAAATAGCTATAAATTTTGCTGACAAAAAAAAAGAAGAAAATAAGCGATTCAAGGAACGATGCCAAAATAATTGCCTTTTAATTTTCTTTAAATTCTCACGATTTTAGTTAAACAAGCTTAGGTTGCTTTTAGTGGTGTGTTGTGCACGTGTAATATTTTATTTATTTGTTTTTCGATAATTTGTTTTTCAAATTAGATTAGATTTTGGATAGAGAAATTGGGTCAAATTGAACTACAAATATCTGTTGCAAGGATATATTTTTTTTTCCACGTTTACAAATATTAAAAAAGAATAACTTTAAAACTGAATTTAAAACTTTTGGTAATTTTTTTTTATTTGGGCTTAATTTAAATGTTGAAATTTTATTAGAGAATTTATATTAATCTTGTAAATATTATTTGTAGGAGGATTATTAAAAACATGAAATAACGCACTATCATAAAAACGTAAACTTTGAATCCTCTAGTTCGCCCGATAATCAAAAAGGAAAAACATTTAGAAATTGAGATCGAAAATTATGAATGACCTCAAAAATATAAATTGTAGGATTATTAAAGAAGTGAATGATACAACGAGCTCTCACAAAAACGTAGACTCTCAATTCTCTAGTAAAAAGGAAAATCATGTAGAAAAGGAGACCGTAAATAGGTATGACTTCAAAAATACGGGAAACAGTTTAGTGCTGCACACTGAGGTATCGTCTACTATAGAAAATCTACCCTCTATCAACCACAATAATAAAATATGGAGTAAGCGGAAAAAGAGCGTCATAACGCGCAAGTTTTTATGCCTGAAAGAAGCTCCACCCTTCAATGCCAAAGAGAGGGAAGCTGAAATTTTGTTAACTGAACCTAAGGATGGAGATAATGAGATGGAGGCAGAAAATGAAGAATATTATACATCACCGCCATTAACCCATTATAACAATGCTTTTCGCGATGAAAGGAATAGACATGAGGAGGTCAAAGATTTAGAAAGTGAATATGAAAATAACGGGAAATCATACGGTCATAGTGGGTGCGAAAGCTTGGAAGAGTTAAATTACAAAGAATATAAAAACAGCACCCAATACTTTGGAAGTGACGAAAAGGCAATGCACGATAAAACAAACATTTCTCTTTCTCCTTATAATTTCGCCGACCAGGGAGAAGACTTCAAGAATGGGTCTAATATTTCCAATGGGTTCAACAATCAGAATTTAACGGTAAAAAAAAACTAGATACATATATACATATATATTTAGGTGGGTTATAGTGTTGCTAATCGAAACAAACATTTCAGAATTCAGAAATATACATTAATTTTAATGATTTATTTATCTAAAAAATAGAAAGTTTTTATTAAAAATTATACAAGTTATCAATTGTGTAGTCTAGGTTAAAGTAAACAAATATAAAATTGACATAAAAAAATAATTTAATGATAAACCCTCTTTTGAAAATTTTATATTTAATAATCAAATTACAAAAATTATGATAATTTCAGATCTATAATTTGAAAATAGTATTAGATATTTTATTTTATATTATTATTATATTTTAGGCCTCTCACAAGCGAGGCTACTACAAGGCTTATACTAAGGGGCAACTTATGAAAGCTCTGGAAGCCGTCCAAACTGCTAAAATGAGTGGGGAACAAGCGGCAAAATTTTTTAAGGTACTTTCTATTTACTAAAATGAATTATTATGAAATATATATGTACAAATAAAATTATTTGGTGCCTAGAAGTACCCTTCACCATCATTTAAGACCTATGCAATATTGGTGCGTCTACTGCCAAACGGATTTGAGATACAAAACAGAATGGAAAGAGCACATAAAAACCCACAAGAAGAAAGTTGGGGGAGCGAATTTAGGGAATAATAATAATCATCCCAACCATCAAATCAAACATGAATCCCCCACGGTAGAACTTAATGGTAATATAACAGTAAACGAACAAAATAGTACATCCAAATTGACCATCACCTATAATTTTAAGAACTGCAATCCTGGCCAAAATGGAGATTTGTGGAAAAAAAAATAATCATTTATTTTATATTGGTCGTAACGATATTGGCTAAAAAAGGGTCGCATCGGTGAATCTATGCAATAAAAGTAGTATTTTCTTTAGTATAAATTTCATAAGCATAAATCATCCCTTTTTTATAAACTATACGTATTTGGTTCGTAATTATCCGAAGCATTTTTCGATGTTGTATGACGATCGATTGGTTCCTGTTAACAATTTTTTTTTTAATTTAAGTAAAATTTAAAATAAAAATAATTTTCTTTTTTATTGCCGATGTCCTAAGAAGTCTTATATTTCCCTTATATTCCCTTTAACCTCCATACAAAACCAGGGCAAATAGCAAATGATAAAAAAACTTAAATCATACACATAACCGATTATTTATAAATTCATTAAATTTCTTTTCTTACAGTCTTAACTAAAGTTGTCCTAGAATATATTTGATCGATTAGATTCTCCGTCGACCAAATAACGGGCATGATAATTGCTTTTATCTGTCCTCACATCCTCACGAGGGAGCCATAATACTTTTCGAACCTATCGTTATTCGTCATATCACAATGGTTATTTTGAATATTACTAAATATAAATTGTTTTGATTTGGTATTAGTTGTGCTTTGAATCTCGCCTCTTCCATGCCTTTTCCGTATCATTCAAGGTCTAATAGCTTCCCAAAACTCAAATTTAGAGGTGATGAGGAGAGAAATAATTAAGAGCCCGATTACCAAAGATAATGTAACTATTTGATTTGGTATTAGTTTTGCTTTGAATCCCGCCTCTTCCAAACCTTTTCCTTACCACTATACGTCCAATAGGGTGGCGAACTATTTTGATTCTTGTTTGGTTGTGATATAGGATATGTTATAGTTTAATTATTATCGGTTATATGCTTGATTTAAGTCTTCTTGATCATCGCTATTCGCGCTGGTTTTGTAAGGAGGTGTGAAGAGAGTATAAGGAAAATATAAGACTTTTCAGGATAACGACGGTTTTGTAAGGAGATGGGAATGGTGTGTAAGGAAAATATAAGACTTTTTAGGACATTGGCATATTTAAAGGAGAAAATTATTATAGATTTTATTTAACAATTTTAAAAAAATTGTTAACAGGATATACTGAAGAAAATACTACTTTTATTGCATAGACTCACCGGTGCGACTTTTTTTTAGCCCAACATCGTTACCACAGATATAAAATAAATGAACTCCATTTTGCCTTTATATTTTTAGTTTCAATTTAAACCACTAACCTTCTATCATTTGAAGGAAGTCATTTTCTTGTATAACTTGATTTTCTCTTTTCGAAAGAACGAGAAAAAAAAAGAAACTCTTTTTAAAAATTATTGAAGGTTATTTCTATTTTTGGGTATCGGTTAAAATTGAAAGTATCTGGGCATCTCTATTTCGTTGAATTTTGTCGTAAATGTTACACCAAAAATAAAGAATAATGTTTAACTTAAACAACAACACTTATTCAGGGATCGACACTCTGCGAAATTACTTGTTGAAAAGAAAATCCAATGAAGAAATTTCAGCGGCGGACATCTCTTTAAGAAAAAATGACAAGAGTATTCTCACTCAACAAAGCTTTGATAATAAGTTCGAAAAAACAACATTTTATAACGAACAACCATTGAGTCTAAGGAAGATTAGGAACGCACTCAACAATGGTGATCACAAGCCAACGGAACACGTTTCTCCCGACTTTGTGTGTGCCTTGTGCGGGCTCGCTTTGAGTGATAAAAACGTGTTTTTAAACCATTTGTTTGTGCACAATCAAATTTTTTTGGCCTCCCATGTCAACTCGTTGGAAGGTTACAATAGCAGCGGGTATTCTATGGTTGGAGGTTCTTTATCTTCTAGCGACATGGTAAAAAACATTCAAAAAATAGGATGTGACATCGTAACCAAAATGAATAAGCTTTATGATGGGATGGACGACAAATTTTGGGGAAACCTTTTGGATCACGAATCATCTACGAAGGCCTCCCGTTTTAACAAAGATTCTTTCCTCGTGCCAGTTCAATCGGCCCAAAGATTAGCATGCGAATAATGGAAATACAAAAAGCAATTTTATAAATAAAGTCGGTAATCTAAGCAATAAAGAATCAAACGATATTTTTTTAAAGAACCGAGATGGAAAAGAAGCAATCGTCTAAATACACGAAATCTCAATTACAAAACATTATTACAACCGGAAGCTATGGCTATTCCATGATGGATGGTTCCAACTTCTAGTGAAATGGTAAAAAAACATTCAGAAAATAGGGTGCGACATTGCTACCAAGAAGAATAAACTCTATGATGGGATAGACAATAAATTTTGGGGAAATCTTTTACAGCGTAAATCGTCTACAAATGATGTGGCGTCCAACTTCGATAAGGATGTTTTCCCCTAATAATATATGATCGAGAATGAGGTTGTTATGACCACGCTATTTTTCGTGGCATATAAATATATTGATATTAAAGGTGCTTCCAAATATTTCAAAATCCCCGAAGATAAACTTCAGAAATATTACCAAACCTTTTGCATGGGTACTATGAGTTCGGGATAGAAGAGCATGCGCCTAATAATGAGCTCAATAATATGAGTTTCTAGAAAACTAATTATTCATCCAAACAACTACCCTACACTCTTTAGATTAATTAGAACAAACGAACAACTCCTAGCTGCATGATCCTCATCCAAAAGATACTAACAATAATTTTGTCAATAAGCAGGCATTAAAAGTTCAAATGATATTTCTAGCTTAGCCCATAGGAGATTCATAAATTCGCACTCTTCTAAAAAGGATATGGCCAAGAAACAATCATCCAAATACACGAAATCTCAATTTACTATCAATAATTTTGTCAATAAGCAGGCATTAAAAGTTCAAATGATATTTCTAGCTTAGCCCAAAGGAGATTCATGAATTCGCACTCTTCTAAAAAGGATATGGTCAAGCAACATCATCCAAATACACAAAATCTTAATTAAAAAAAATGAATAACAGTCATTCACGGCCAAAAAACGGTTGTACAAGTCTCAAAATTTATATGGTATTCCATACAGGACATTTTATGACTATATAAGAAACTACAAAAGCACTCCGAACATATTTAACGATGACTTCGAAGAGGATTTTAACATTAAAAATGAGGAGGGAAAGTGGTAAAACATATTAATTCAGACATTTATACCAACGAAAATACCGATAGTTTTTATGACCATAAAGAAGCCTCTACCGATAATAACCAAATTTCCGAAAATATAAAGCATAACAATGTTGATTAGAATGATGACATAGAAGATAAACTACCCTCGTTGAACAAAAACGAAATTTGTTTCGAGTCCTTCTAAAGGTGAAGAACCAGATTCTATGACGCCGGAAGACACGATTAACAATAACTGCGAATTTTCCAACAAGAGAAAAGCTAAACTGCCCTCTAAATTGCTTTCGACTACTATCATCAGAATAGAAGCTACTGAAGAACCCGATCAAAAAGTTACTCATCTCCCCTCAAGCGAAATTACAATTACTGGGAACGCCGATAATGTTAAATTGATTTCCACTGTCAATGCCAATATCCACAAGGAGATGTATGTTGATGGAATAGATCCCGTAGGCCATGATTTGAAACAAGATGTTGCCAAAGATGATGACGGTAGTTTAAATGGCGAGATTTGCAACAATGTACTGTTCAAAAAAATAAATCTCCGTGCCGCTACTACCTGTACAAAAATATATCTAAAATAGTTAAAATCAATCATGATACAAAAAGAATTGATTGATACACCATTATTAATTTAAACTATTTTCTATATTTTTTTTGCAGGCAGTCTTGATTTACGCATTTTATTTTAATTTATAATTGCGCTTACCTTTTTTGGTTTTTTTTTCGTATTAATTTTCCTTACAATTAAAAAAGACATTTAAAATCATTTAATTTTTTATTTTCTTTAATATATTTTCTTCGAAAGAAAAGCTTTTCAAATGTGATAAGGGATTTAGATTTTAACAGATTTTATTAACTAATTTAACAAATATATCTAGCAATTTGAAAAAAAAGTATTTATAATATTTGTATTCGCATATATTTTTATATCGAAATTTATATTATTAATTATATTATAATACTTAAACTAATAGTATTAGAATATCAGGGTTACATTTTTTACTAAATTGAAATTTTTAAAATAATTATGACAATCGAAATTATATCTTTTCGTTTTAATTATGATGAGAGGTCTTACTGAACCCATTGTATATATTAATAAAAATATATAAATGTGAAATACGAGTAATCGAGGACAAATAACTAGTAATTTAAAGGGCACATAGGAGTACTTTGGTGTTCATAAATAGGGGAATTTATGGGAAAGGCGGCGGAGGGGTTTTTCCATAAATTTTATTGGCAGGCTTTAGGCTAACTCTTTATTGGACTTTGATTTGGTTACCCTTAGATATGTAAATTTCACTGTAAACTATAATTAGCATAAATTTCCAGTAAAATTTGGGGGAAAAGGTTGGAAATTTTCTTTTGAAAAAAATAAGGTCAGTATTGATTTTTTAAAATGCATTATTGAAAACTTATAAAGATGGAAACTATTCCAGTTCAGAGCTTGAACATCAGCAATTTGTCATTTACAGAAGTTGCTTTTCCCATAGACTAAAAATTTGTTCTTGTAAATTAGTATAAATATAATATTTTACAGTTCATTTGGAAAACAGTAAGAATTCGCTGCTAGAGTCTAGTACATCAGAGGTACGTTAAAATATTATATTTTATAGCTAACTTGGGTAAAGATAATTTGCTCAAATGGCCTAGAGACCGTCTCAGTATTTTGATATATATTATTATTTATTGAGACACATTTCGTAAAATGATCATATATAGAAGAGGATTTTTGAAAACAGTAGGAATTCAATGTTATAGTCTTGTTCATTAAAAAATTCTGATAAACATATTTTTGTTTATATAGATACTTTTCGTTAAAATAATATTTTACAGCTAATTTGGAGAATGATTTGAGTTTAAATGAAAACCTGGTTGATTACACAGATTAACTATCTCTTGGTTTATATTTTATTGTTAATATGCATTTCGTAAATACAAATGCTCTAGTGATAATTCTAGCCTGAACGAACACATAATAGGTGTTGATGCACGGTTACATATGTCTCAAGTTTATATAATAAAAATTTTTTTGAAAACTGATTTGGTTAATCTAAAGTAGTGGAGGGAGGTTATGGGCGAACGGAATATATCTTATAACCTTGTAAATCAAATAAATTATGGAGACCCCGGTATATTATTTGTTAGAAGTATTTCTTAAAATTATAATATAAATTTTAAGTACAAATTATTATATGCGATGAAGCAAAATTTAAATATTTTTTTTATATTTGAAAAAAAAAATGTAATTCTTTATTAGTCAGGCATTACCATTTAATTTTGGTCATCTAATTTTTTACATTAATTAAATTTTCGGGGTATTCTTTTTTATAATTCTTCCTTAGTTAAATTGAATGGTAGAAAATTTATTTTTTTTATTATATATTTAAAGTGAATTTTCAGAATCTAAGTTAAATTTTTTAAATGTAAATTCATTTTCTATTACAATTTCTTTTTTTGGGGGAAATGTGTTGATGAAGATTAGAATTAATTATTTCGAATTGGAATTATATATCTAAAAATTAATATAATGAAATAATTTTAAGACAAATCGAATAGTAAGTAATACTAATGGTAAATATATTAGTTTTGTTAGAATCCTAATAAAGAATTATTCGACTCAAATAAACGAGTTTGGTGAATTATATGAATAACTCGCTTTTTCGAATAGGTTAGGTTCTAACAAAAATCACTAAGAATTGGAAATCTCATTTATATCTCCTATAAAGATTTTGAAATAATATTAATATGGTAGGGAAGTAAACCCTTGTATTTAAGTTGAGTTTTTATAAAAATTATTACTCAAAATGGAGGAAATATTATCGTTGCTCCTAATTTGATTACCAAGACATTTCCCCCATTTTAGTTAGTGTGTTTACTTCCCATCAATATTAATTTCAAATTTACTTTAAAAATTCTAGAAGATCTAACCGGGATTACCAATTTTTAGCGATTTTTGTTTTAGCTATTTAAGAATGTGAACTCGAAAAATTATTAAATTACTCCCGAAATTGGATTTAGAGTATTTATTCATATATTTTGTAATAAAATTTTATCATTGTGTAATTTCTATTGATAATCTATCAATTTTATAGTAGGTATATATATCAACTGCCCGTGAACGCCTCTTCTTAAATTTTGCCAAGAATGGCATGTCTTGTAAAGTAGAAATTTTAATAAAAAACTTTTAGGCATAAAAATTTGCTTGGAATTATATATTAATGAATATGCATGTTAATTTCGTTTGAAAACTTGATCGCATTATCATCAGTTTATTATAACTTTTTTTTCTGTTTAAAATTAGATATGCAATAAAAAAAAATAAATATGTCGATATTACTTTCTTATATAATTATTTTATAATACTTTTGAAAAACGAACTTTCCAATCGATTACAAATAGTAAATTTTTATTATTGGAATGAAATGTAAATTATTCGATTCATTTAAACGAAACAAATATGAATCTTGCATTTGTATGCCCTTAGGCCCGGCCCCTAATTTTTTAAAATATACACGCGCCGAGCCGCACCCAAAAAATTTTCTTAAAATCGAAACCCTTTATTTTAATACCAAATATTTTAAATCGCCATTATCATAAAAATTAAAAATAAATAAAATATATTTAAAAAAAAAAAATCAAATGATACCTCTGCAGGTTTCTGTTGAATTAGATATTTATCTAATACAAGAGTGATTGGTGGTGGTTCATAAAATAGGGGAGACCGGGGTAAAGCGATTGACGGGGTAACAATGTTAACGCGAATAACTTTTTAACCATTGAGTATAAAGACCTTAAATTTGGTGTGAAGATGTATTTTTATATCTAATTTCTTACCTATGTTCATCTTTTAAAAAACTTACCTGGTTTTATATATTTTGTCAAAAAACTGTTTTTTACCCAAAAAATATAAAAATCATTCTCTAGTATATTTTGCTTTTAGTAAAATTTACATATCCTCAGGATTCAAAATTTGGCACACATGTTCCTTAATGTATTAGCTATAAAATAAAATTTATCTGACATCTTTAGCTATATTAGAAGTCACGCAATAACGATATTTATAATATATGTCACCTAGGGGTAAAGCTGTTATGGGTAAAACGGTTAAAATATAAAATTATTCACATTAATTTTTCATTAATTCATTTATTATAATTTTTATTGTATCAATCAAATAATGAGAAATTATAAAAGAAAAACCATATACAGAGATGTAAATATAATAAATGAAGCCATAAAATATAAAATAACAAATAATACTTCATTAAATTTGTCTGCTAAAAAATTTAACATACCTTATACAACGTTGAGAAGGAGAATGTAAAATTGGTATTAAAAGTTCAGATCATCATAAACAAATATTTACAAATGAAGAAGAATCTAGATTGTGTGACTACATATTAGAAGCAAGTAGGTCATTTATGGGATTAACGCTTAAACAAGTAATTAAATTATATTGTTTGTATTATATTGTATTTCATAATTTTAATAACTCAATTTAAATATCAATATTAATTTGGTAACTTTAATAAAAATGCTCAATTGAAAATATATTGTATTTCATAATTTTAATAATGCTCAATCTAAATATCAATATTAATTTGGTAACTTTAATAAAAATGCTCAATTGAAATTATATTTTATTTCATAATTTTAATAATGCTCAATCTAAATATTATTAATTTGGTAACTTTAATAAAAATGCTCAATTGAAATTATATTGTATTTCATAATTTTAATAATGCTCAATCTAAAAATCATGTGGGGCAACAATTTCAGATTTATGATATTCCAGGAGTGTTAAAAAATGAAATACCAAGGGCAGTGACATCAAATAATATATTAAATGGATTCTTAGCATGTGACATATTTCCTTTAAACCCAAATATATTTACAGAACAAGATTATATCTGCTGTAATAATTCAAATGCTAACTCAAACAAATATTGAATTTTAAAATAATGATGAAAATATTACAGTGACTCAAAATCTTACAGTGACTCAAAATAATGATAGTGATTTATCTATATTATTGAACGAAAATGTTCCAGATGATATTGATGAACCTTATCATGATATGTTACCATCATGCTCAAAAAATTATAATAAAGTATTTAATCCTTCATCTATAATACCTATTCCAAAATTATTCAATATTTCATCGGATAAAATATCTAAAAAAAATAATTCAGAAATATTAACATCTACACCTTATAAAAAAAATTATTAATTCAGAGAAAAAAAAAGATATCAAAAAATAATTGTTTATGTGTTATTTGTAATAAAAACTATAAAAATAGTCGCGAGGGCGATGAATGGCTAAAATGTACAATGTGCCTTGAATGGGCACATTCTAAATGTGCTAATTATGATAATTATTTTACATGTCCTTATTGATCGATTAGTTTTTAAATAAAAATCATAAATAAATCTTAAATTTGTAATATTTGTTAAATAAAACAATAAATATGTGTCAAATATTATTTTAACCACTTTACCCTAGTGCTTATCCAGAAAATGAGTAGTTTTACATAACTAATCATAGCTCCTAAAATATTATAGGTAGAGAGGGCTACACTTTTTTTTATCTTGTAGAAGAGAGATGGGGCTACACATTGATCTATAATTTGTTGTGTTTGACTCTTGTTTAAAATTTTTATGGTAAATATGCAAAATGCCTATCGTTTTACCCCGGTCTCCCCTACATTATAATATTTGCATAATATGCATATGCTATTATAGGAATTTTCCAACAAAAATTAAATTTTTAAAAATATTCGGCACGAGGCTCTGTTTAGGAGCCTTAAATATATCATAGCTATTCTCGCTGCCGTAATTGTTAATATATTATATATATTAAAGGTATTCCTAAATTTTTAACAATAAATAGATGGCAGTAAATATTTTAAAAATCATATTTGTAAAATATTTCTATAAGAGTTCAAAGCTTATTAATTTATTCTAATCATTAAAAAATTAAATTTTTTATTATTAATTTTCGATATAATAAATAAAACATAAATTATATTTTCTGCTATCTTATATACACAGTTATGGAGTAACTATTATAGGTAATAAAGTTTAGTACATAAAATGAATATTATTTACTGCTTATGGAATACAATTTAAACTTCCCGGTAAAAAAATATTTAAATGGAAATAAATTTTTCGCATTTTCGATAAAAACGAATAAATAATAATATAAATTTTTTTTTTAATTTTAATATAAAGTAACGCATAACTTATTATTTATTAACAAATTTTATTAACGTTTCTTTCTTCACATTAACTTAATAGTTTTGTTTTATTAACACTAACTAAAAATGATTAACATTGTAAAGTGATTGGTTTTTATTATTATTTTAGATGATATATAAAGCGATAAGAAGTAGTACAAATTACAAAATGTAATTTATATATTTTAATTCACATTGAATTTTAGAGAATTATAAATAATTCTTATATTGACTAAATAAAAATACTTGATTCGATAAAAGATATTTACTCACAATCTATTCTAACAAATTCTTCTTGTAGGCCAAGATGAAGTTCTTTCATTTACTCATTCTCGCATGAAGCAAAATTAACGCTTATATACAAATAAACTTTTTAACGATGGATGCACCGAATAATTCCACATATATGACGTAATTACGCTAGATTTCCCTAAATTTAGTAGCGATGACAGCGCTTATATAAATTGCAAAATTTTTCGTCACTACCAAGATTTCCAACAGGGAAAAGGCCGCGTTGTTTCTCCGAAGTCTACTGGATGACGAATTTAACAACATTGGAGCAATCTGTACTCAGGCAAACCCACAAGATCCAAACTCCTCTCGGCAAATTCAAGTTTTAACATCCTGCGAAGATCGAGAATGCCAAACTCTCCGTATTTTATGCTGCCACTCAAGGCTAGGAGGAGACGTTCTCAGCATGGGTTACACGCATAGCCAGACTCAATAAAGAATGCAAATTCGATGGCATACAACGCATTATCGAGAAGGTGAGAGTTGCTTCGAATTCCAAAGATGTCAGGAAACGGTACGGAGCTTTACGACGATAGATGACATTTACAATCTAGGTCATGAGGAAGATACGGTGCCAAACGACATCAACGGACTGGTGAAAATAGAAGCCATACATTCAGCTGAATTATCTGAAACACAAGAAGAGATAAATTATATGGGCCGAGCTAAATATAGCCACGAGACCTGAAACCCAAGCAGGACTCCATTAAACTTCGTAAATCTCTTGTGAAATATGATGCTTTCACCAGGCAACCCCAGCTCATGTATGAAAACCGCCACCAACAACGTTTCGATGGACGCTTCGATAACTACCGTGACGAACGTTTCTATGAACGCGACGATATATGCTAGGACAACTACCGCGACAAACGCTTAGATGAACGTTGCGATATACGGTACGACAACTGGTGACAAAAGATACGACAGACATCATGACAACTACCGCGATAACCGTTCGGATCAACGCTACGATAATCGTCAGGATAACTGCAACCGTTTCGACAATCACTATGACGATCGATACAACAATCGCGGGTATAACTTCCATGACAACCGCTACGACTATCTTTGTGACCATCGTCAAAGCCTTAATCAACGGGAAGATTGCTATAGAGGTAATAACCGAACTAACTATCTACGTCGCGGTCAGCATAGATATAACCCTCAAAATAGTAATAATTTTCCGAAATTACGCCTAGGTCCAACCATTAAAATAATGCCAATTATACCAATAACAGATCTTATGATTTCAAAGAATGCGATTGCCAATCGAACACCAACTATATTGTGAATATCGAAGAGATCGATAAAGACGTCACAAACACCGACGTTAAAGAGTACAAGTGTACAATCTTGGGATCAATGAACCAGATATGATGCTCACAACATCACAGTGAACATCAACAACATACCCACGTTGATGGTAGACACCGGCACCAGGTACACAGTAGCTCCGAAGCATACAGCTAAGACTATAAGCATAGCCACGACACGTAAGATGGATATGAGGCTAACAGGGTATGATGGCAGCACTATCAAGTAATAGGTCTAGCCAACGTTAATGTTAAGTTTGATGGAAACACACAAACACAGGAGGTCATAGTGGTTGATAGTGATAAGTGCCCCCTGCTAGGACCTATGTGGCTCCACGCCCCAAATAACATATTAAAAACGTTCTTTGTGGGTAACGTGGATGATTTTGATAAGGTAATTTCGACCATAAAAAAAGACCTCGAATCAACAAACCCCTACGAACCCAAGATGATGAGACAAGTAAAAATTCACTTGAATCTCGATGCTGTGCCTAAAATTATAACCCTTGGGAGAATCCCATATGCCAGGATTGATGCAATAACTCGGGAAGTGCAAGGCAGGCATAAGGACAACATCATAGAGGTGTGCACTGACTTGAAAATAACATAAACCCTGCTCTAGAGGATTCTAGATACCCGATACCGTGTAAAACCGATCCGATTGAGAAGTTAGCTAAGGGCTGCTTTCGCTTCACAAAGCCATCGTTCGGTTTAAAAAGAAGACTACACCATGAGCATGAATAGCTTATTGCTTGGCTAATAAATGGGACAAAGACGTGATGTAGAAAAATAGATAACAAGAACTAACGAGAGAGGCTCTAGACAACGCTCGACGATAATAAATACCTAAACATTTAGAAGATTATACCTAAGCCGGATTTTTTTGGAGCAGGTGGAATGTTAAAGTATCACGTTTTCGATAAAAACGAAAATAAATAATAATATTAAAAAATCTATAATTTTACCGCATTTTCGATAAAAACGAAAATAAATAATAATATAAAAATATCTTTAATTTTAATATAAAGTAACGCATTACTAACGGACAAATTTTATTATCGTTTCTTTCTTCTTATATTATAATACACATTACTTAATAGTTTTGTTTTATTATCACTAACTAAAAATGATTAACATTATAAAGTGATTGATTTTTTTTTATTATTTTAGAATAGATATAAAGCGTGATAAAAACTAAGTAGTAGTAAATGTGATTTATATATTTTAATTCATATTGAATATTAGAGAGTTATAAAATGTAATTCATATATTGACTAAATAAAAATAATTGATTCAATAAAACATATTTATTCACAATCTCTTCTCACAAATTCTTCAAAATTAAAATATATAAATTAGATAAAAGAGATTGCATGAATAACATAAAGTGGAGAGAGATATTGAAGGAGCTTACCACCAGAAAAAGATGAAAGCTAAAAAGAAGTTAAATTAAATATAAAGATTATAATAGTTCCTTTAATTGCAAGTTAACGTTTATTAATTGAAAGTTTATACAAAATACTTCACATAGTTTAAAAAATGAATATTTAAAAAAAATATCAAAAACTATATAAAAAAAAAATCATTCTATAAAAATGGATGTGGGATTACAAGATCCCAAATAACATGAATAATTGTATTTTAAAAATAATTTGTATATTTTGTTTTAAAAAATAATATTCTTTAGGTTTTTTTAAAAAATTTTTTAGAGTTCCGCTTTACATATACAGGAGAAGAGATAACGATTGATAAAAAAAAATATAATTTGTTATTGAAATATTTAAATGTTTCTTTTCAACTATATCAATCAGGTAAGAATTTGAATTTTTTGGAAATGAAGAGACGCATGTGAAGTCCAAAATTAAAGATAAACCTAAATACCAAGGCAGAGAAATTAAGCCATCTGGTCTTAGGCCATCATTTAATGAAAGATTAACAGGCTCCAGGATGTTTGGTATTCGGAAGAGAACAGCTATTAACTTGCAGCGTGTCGCATGTCTGCCTTGACTATATCTATAATTAAGACCATGTCTCCCTTTGGAATCAACTAGTATTTTACATTTTATGTATGTATGTGGTTGAACTATGTTGCATCCAATTCGATAGCCTATGGCAACTCTTAATTCTTCATCTGATAAGAGGTTACCTAGGTTACGACTTGGTAATGCTTACAGCCATTCATTATCACTAGTAATAGCATTTTGTAATAGTTGAATATATTCTAAAAGGGGGTTTGATGAGAGTATTTTAAAAAAATTTTTAATTAAAGGTGCGAAAATTAATTGATGTGTTTAAACTGTGGGTAAAACGGCTTCAGGTATAGCTAAAGATACCCAAGCTTTCAAGGTAGGATTAAAGGGTTATCTTTAGGGGTGATAAAAGAAGATATCATGGCGTTGTTCATAAGATTTAATGGATATAAATCTAAACCACCCATTTTCGAGCGTAATTTGAGAAGTTCCAGTTAAAATCTTCCAATTTAAGATATTTGCTAATATACTTCTAAAAAATAATTTCATTTAAAAAAAAGGAAGAAAATCTAAAAATATGTAAAATCTTTGGTAAAAATAAATATTATTATAAAAGAAAACAACTTTGGCGTGAAGGTATTTTTTTAAAAATATTTTCAAGTCCTAATAAGCCTTTGAAAAATTTCTATGAACACCTCACAGTTGGAAAAACTACTTAAAGGTGAACCAAGAATATTAATTTAACTTTCTTTAACGATTTTAAGCCCCTGGACTTCGAGAGTTTCTGAATCTAAAAGCATATATCAGATTTAGCTTTATTTAGAGTAAGGTCTAGGATTAGAGAATTCTGCTCTATATAATCTATCGCTGCCATTAGAAGGTTCGCAGATGGTGATCATTCAGATACCTTTATGTCTAAGTTAAGAAGCCTTTTAAAGAATTAATTAGGTTATGTATGTCTAAGCTAAATATGAGAGGGCCCAAAGGATCTTCTTGTTGTATACCCTCATTAGAAGGAATTATACATTTCCCAAATTTGAGAGGGGTTTTACGGCCATATTACTGTTCAATATATCTTGCATAAACTAGGGTTTTTTCATAAAAAATGTTCAGAAATACTTTCCTGGATAAAGAATTAAGAGCATTTTTAAAATCCAGCTTACAGACTACGTCGTCTGGAGGTTATATACGAAGAGAGTGGGCATCTATTTCGCACCCCCCTTTAATACAAAAGCCTAGTTAATATGTTTGGAAATTTTTGATGCATTAGGTTTGATGCGCTTAACGATTATCTTAGCTATTAGTCTCCTAAAAAGAGACCCTATTGCAATTGGCCGAGCCCCATCATCAAGCTTAGTTGCAATTAATCTTACACCAAAAAGAATTTGGTAAACTTGATTAGGTAAATCATTATTCAATATATTTTCGCCAGGCGCGTAACCAATGGGGGAAAGGGGGAAATCCTCCCCCCATCGCAAATTTGACTGTTTTCATAAATATCATTTTAAGCTAATAAAAATTTTACCCCCACCCTCCTCCCCCCCCCATTCAAAATTTTACAAATATTTGAATATCAATTTTCCAACATATTATTCAAAAATATTAATAAAATGGAAAAATATTTAGTCAAGGAGATTGAAATCAAACGATAATTTATTTTATTATTATATATAATTGTTTTATTAAATTCAAAATTATTAGTGAGTTAGAATTAATAAGTATTTTTAATAATATTTTAATTATTAATATATATCTATAATTTTTTAAATATTTTTCATTTTTACTTCCATTTTGTAGAACAGAAGAAATAGAAATGTAAAAGTTAAATAAGGCTGAGCATGAAAAAAAGTAATATGTCGTCAGAAGCGATATCATTATTGAATTCAATTGATCAATCAGAGTTTATCATTGCTGTTAGTTGCATCAATAAATTATTTTTAGCTCACTACTTTGTAGAAATTTACAAAAACCAAATATAGATTTGGTTCAGGTTATTGATTTGGCGGAAAATATATATGAACAGGTAGATATAATAAGAATGAATGTAGATTAATATTTTCATAATATTTATCTAGACGTTAAATCGAAGGCTAAATTTTATGATATAATACTAATTAAACCTCGTCTAGTCCCTAGGCCATTATTGAGATGTAAAATAAATATTGGCTCAACTGAAGAATATTATAAAATATCCATTTTCATCCCATTCTTAGATACTTTTTTATCGCAAATAAAAGTACGGTTTTAAGATAAAAAAGCAATCTTCAAATTTTATTACGCAAAGATCCTTCTTCGTTTTCTAATGCCACTACTGGTAAAATTAAATATTTAGCAAAATTTTATTCCTATGAGATTGATACTGAAATAAATTTAATCAGTGAATTCGAATTGTGGTATAAATATTTACTACGTTTAGCTATTTTACCTCAGCATATTGATGCGTTCAATAGGTGTAAAGAAACCTTGGCTCAATTTCCTAATATTTTGAAGTTGTTTTATATTCTTGCATGTTTGCTTATTAAAACATGTACGAATGAAAGGGCTTTTTCCAACTTGAGAAGGTTGAAAACATATTTACGAAGTACTGAATCTCGGCTAAATGGGTTAGCTCTGTTAAATATCCACAGAGATTTGGTTCCAACGACAAACGAAATTCTTGATGAATTGGCAACATTCCCACGAAAATTAAAAATCACATTATAATTATAGAAAATATTTTGTATAATATTGTATTTGATAAGAAGTTTAAAAAAACTTGTTAATTTAATTATTTTCTAATCAATATTTTATACACACTACTATTAGTATTTTCAATAAAAAAATTATATTCTACTTATATTGTATGAGAATTTAAGCTGAGGCTAGTTTTTAAAGCAAATTTTATAAAAAAAAATGACATTAAACTTTATTTCAACTTTACATTTAAAAAAAAACCTTATTAAATATAATATACCCAGGCTTGTTAACCGATTTTTTTAAAACGATCGAATCCCGATCACGATCTTTTAAAAAAAGAAGATCGAAATCCAGGATCGACCTTTTTTTCTATTTAAATTTCTGAAAGAAATTTCTGACCGATGCAAAATTAACTAATATATGTTATAAATTTATTGTAATTGAATAATAATATAATATAACCGATGCAAAATTAACTAATATAAAAATAAATTAAATATGGTAGAAATTTATTGTAATTGAATAATAAATACAACAATTATAATATATTTATTTATAATTAAAATTAGCTTTTAATAATAAAATTATCATCATTTAATCATCCGCGTCTTTCATTTAGAACATGTTTAGCTTTACTAAACAAGCGCTGCACAGGAGCGCTTGATGGCAAAGGTGTATTATATTCAATAAATATTTTTTTAAAATTATATATAAGTATTAAAAATATTCATGGAATCATCATTTGAATAAAAATTTTTTTTAACGGAACAAGCATTTTGTACAGTATTTTTCCCAAAAAAAGCATCAATGTCATCCATACATTCATTTGAGGTATCCGCATATGGTTGTTCCTGCATATTTTCCAAATGGGCAACTAATCTTTCTTTTACCATCATATTTTGTGGCAGATTAATATAAGGCCAATTAAGTTTAAATTTAGGGTGAATCATGGCTGCCAAAATGTTACTGTCTTAATACAGTGAAGGAAATCTACATTATGAAATGATAATTAATTTATTATTAAATAAGTGTTCATTTTATTCATATAAATCAAATCAAGTATCTGCAAAACTTAACCCTTTTAAATTTTACAGTCAAGTCTGGCACATCATCTGTATGGTATTTATTTATATTTGGGTCATATCATAAATATTGATTAAATGTAAACTTAATACTTAATATACAAAGAAATTAACATTGTAATTTATTTACAAAGAATATTAATCAAAATATTAGCTTAAAATTCAAATAATCTAATAAATTTTTAATGTCTTCAAAGGCCCATTAATATTTTACTAGATATCAGAGGTTTAGTAGAACTGGCCTGTTAAAAATATTTTACTAAATTTGCCAGATCTTTGCAATTTTTTAATATATTTTGCAGATATCTGATAATATAAAATAATTGCGTAAAAAAATATTTTTTTATAAAGAATCTGTATCTAGATTCTCTTTCTGTAGGACCTGCTCAACTCAGGAATGTAATAAATTAAATTTAAACATGTTGACATTAAGATTATCAAATAAAAAAAATTTAAAAGAATTATTTGTAAATGTCTCTTAGTTCGAGGATGATATTTTGGAAGATGATATTATCTTCTTACAGAGAGGGCATTTGGTGCTGATCATATTATAAGAGTTGCTTTCATCCATTTCACATAAAGTAAAATACTTACGTAATTTCAAAAATGGTAAAAGATTCTCATTCTCACTTATATCTGCTGTTACATCAATAGTAGAAGCAATAGAATCTTCTAAATCTATAATGGACATTTACATTTACCTATTAAAATAAATATTAATATATTATTATAAATTTATATTAAATAACTTGTAAGAGCTCTAAATCTCGTAAAATTTAGGAAATGAAAAAATATATCTATAAAATAAATGGTGGAATGGAAGTTGATAAAATATGAAGATAGATATTTTTTTAAAAATAATATTTTAATTTAATTTAAAAAATTTTTATTTTATTTATTGCTTTTTAAGTAAAAAATTAATTTTTAAAAAGATCGGGATCGAATTTTAAACAAAATGATCTCGATCTCGATCCTCAATTTAAGTCAGAATCATAAATCTCGTAAAATTGACAAATTTGCGATCGAATCCAGGATCGTCGATCTTTTGATTCGATCTTTTAACAACTCTGAATATACCTAACTTGAAATAATAAAAAATAGGCTTGTAATATCCATAAGCACGAATTAGTAAATAATAGTTAGGTAAAAATAGAAATATAATTATTATTAAATTATGAATAATTTAATAGAATAGCTAAAACATAAGACCCGGCCTAGTGTTGTTAAAAGGCTCGTTTTGAGCCGATTTTTAAAAACGGCTAACTCAATATTTCATTCAGAAAAATATTATGCAAGCCTGAAGATTTTGCTCATAGAAGGAAGGAAGATCTATACATATATTATCGAAATATCCAGGCTTAGGTAATATTTTTCTAGCTAAAATATTGAGTTAGCCGTTTTAAAAATCGGCTCAAAACGAGCCGTTTAACAATACTAACCCGGTCGAAGGCCAGAAGGGGTTTGGAAGCGAAGCCCCCAAACCCCCCCCCCCACATAAGAAAATCCTGGATACGCCACTGATTTTCAATAAGTATAAGCAATGAATCTACAAGAATCGTGATTAGGATTTTTAGTGTTAAATTAAAAATTGAAAATGAGAGGGGCAAAAACCCTCAACCCCCTGCTGATTTATTATTAAAAGATAAAACTGTTTTAATAAGTTCTTCCTTGCCTATTTTGATTGAATTAGATTTATAGGAGTGGGAAGATCCTCAGCAAAAGCCTGAGGATAAAATTCTTTTAATATTGAAGGTATGTTCATCAAACGGATTTTTTTTTATTAGATAATTTGAGAAGCTCCACATACGTTCCCTTGGTCAATTTTTTTGAGACTATTTTACATTTGTGGGAAAAATCAGAAGTAGCCCTTAAATCAAGTACATAATTTTCCATTTCTAAATCATAAAAATGGTCTATCCAATTTTTAATAAAATCATGTAAAGCAGTTATTTTATTTTTATTAGTAGGTTTAATGAAGACTTTAAAAGGAAAGGTTAAAAGTTTTCCATGCTTTAAGGGAATTTAAATTTTAATTAACTTCAATAATAAGTGTTGTTAAAAAAATTATAACTTAAACACCTTGATTTAAAAGGTAACTGGACTAAGGTTGGTGGCTTTTCCTACTTTAAAAAATTATCATAAAAATTAGGATAAAAATTTTGAGTTATAATGGGGGTTGTTTCAATTTTGTTGTATAAAATTTTATTTGAAGGGGATTTACAAGAGTTTAAATATGGGTTTAATCTGGGCCCATGTTTATAAAAACAACTGGGTCAGGTTATATTTCTATGATAAGCATTATAAATTGACATATCCATTTTAGAGAAAATTATTAAGAGTTAAAAGATTGAGTAATGTTTAAATTAAGAATTTATATTTTAATTAATATAATAAACTTAATTTAAAATCTATATGATTGAAAATATTTTACTGATTAATATGTAGGAATTTGGATGTTAAGGATATTTGACAATATTTAAAAAAAGGGTATTTTAATATTTAAAAAAGTATAACATTTAGCCCTTGGTTGTTTTTGTGAGTAAGATAAATTTCCTCAATAGTTAAAAGAGCTTAGTAGCTCACTGTTATAGCTTGGGTAAAGTTGTTAGGGCTGGCCATGTCTGATTATAGAGAGTTAAAGTATTTGTTTGGTTTTTGTTTCTTATCTAAGGGATCTCAGTGTAGGCTTTTAGGATTTATGTACTGGAGTTTGATTCTTGTCTACCACCCAAATCATGATGATTCCGTTGGTGCATTGAACAGGGTTGCCAGGTTAAAATTTTCAAATTACGTGAGAAATTTGATATTTGCGGGTGAAATATAAAAATTGCAGAAATATAAAAATTACTTATAAATAATAGAAATTTATAAAACTAGACATGTTTTTTGAATAAATATTTAAAATTTATTCTAAAAAATATAAAAAAATCAATTACTGTTTTTCAAATTTATTATTTATATATTAAAAAAGTTATAATGCTAAAAAAAAATTGTGCGGGAGAAATATAAAAATTGTGGTAGGTTTCCCAATTGAGGTAGTTTTGTGAAGTGAGATGTCTGCGTGTAAACTAAAATAATTGCGGGAGTACTGTTGGGGGGGGGATTTGGCAACCCTGGAATTGAATGATTAGTAATAACTGTAGCATGTGAATGTTGTGAAGAATTTATTTGTAGAATGGTTGAGTGCATATCATGAATATTTCCATGATCTTGATGATTATAGATTGGAGTTGTAATTGTCTATAAATCAGACACACTCAATATAATATCAATCATTGAACGCCTTGAAATAAGCTCAAATACCATCCATACTAGCACCTCAGGGTCTTTTTAGATCAGATGGTAAACGTCCTGACGATCTCTCAAATTCCTTGGAGGAGAGGCCAATTATTGGTATTATTCACTTATTGACCCTCTGTCCCTATCTAACCAAGCCCTCAACATCATTGATCAGAAGGAACAACTTAAAATCTCTAAATACACAGAAATTTCAAATGATCATTGTTTCATTCCTATCATTTCAATCACACTTGTCACCTTTGGCAAACTTTCCCTAGCATTCTTCAAAAATTTAGGGTCATAAATAAGCAAACTCTCAGTAGAACCTTTAGAGGATCGATAAATGTTAGCCATAGCTATACTTAAAGCGAATTACATAGCTTCAATAGTAGTTTACTAGCCAAAGAGGTATTCTAGACCCTTCCCACTTCTTATATTTTTTCCCTCGCTTTATACATCCTCGGTCTTTATTGTTATTTTTTTTATCTCATTACTTATTAATTAAAATATGATTTTTATAAAAAAAAATGGAAATTTAAAAAAAATGAATGATTAATTTTTTAAATCCAGAATAAAAAAAACAATAATTATTAATTTTTTTACAAATTACGTTCAAAATCACATAATTATGTATCTATTAATAATAATAATAATCCTCATATTAGTGTTCTGCATCGGGCCAAATTATTCAAGCCCGGCCCGAAATTTTTTTAAAAAGTTTTGCCGGCCCAGTCCGAACCCGAATTTATTTTAAAATGTTTTGCCGGCCCGGCCCGAACCCGAAATTTATTTTAAAAAAATTTACCGCCCCGGCCAGGCCCGAATTTATTTAAATATAGAAATTAATTTTTATAATTACTTAAAATAAAAGACATATGTTATATAGCATTTAATTTCAATAAATTAAATCAAAAATTTTTATTTTACATAAAAAATTTAATATAAAATTGATGAATTTAGATATATTTATTAAAATTTCCAAGGTCCTACCCGACCCGGTCCGAAATTTTTTAAAAATATTAGGCCCGGCCTGAACCCGATTATTTTAAATAAAATTAGGCCCGAGCCCGGCCCTCATGTCATTATGTCTAATCAAAATTTTACAATATTTGATTGACATCTAATGGTTAAATTATGTATTTGCTAAAATATTATTGACAGTTTATGATACTAGATATTCTATTTTCTGGAAACAAAGTAAAAATATTAATTTTAACAGTATAATCTATAATCAAACTTGTGAAATCAAAATAACAGTAAAATATGATTCATATTTAACTACAATAATGTAAAAAATGTATTCTTTACAAAGGTAATTCTTATTACAATGTAAATTTTATCGGTAATGATGAAATTAATACATAAATCCACGAAAAAAAAGGGAATATGTGGTTATTAAATTATTATAAACAAATATATATTATATTTTTTAATAAAATTTATGAAAAATAATTTTAAAAAATTTCTATATACCCTGACTTGTGTTTCAACTCAATCTGACATATTCCGACATGCCTTACTTTTTATTTTACTAACACTAAAATTCTAATATTAGTGAAACATAAAAACATTGAAATTTTATATCATTTGTAATGTATTAGAGGATTATATAAGGAATATTATTCGATCCTTTAGTCAATACCTCTCGGTTTTATGGCCCTTTGAACAAAATCTATTTCATTTGACCCCGGCCTTTCTTATTTTCCGCCCTAATTAATTTTGTAATTTTTTTTATCTTTAAATTTACAAAAAGAAAAGAAAATTTGTTCATTCTTTCTTTCTTTCTTTCTTTTCTTTCTATACATATTTTTAGGTCCACGTATAGCTTTGTATGCATTGCAATCAATTCTTCCAATTTCTTAAAAATAACTGTTGTACACTTACCAATAAATGATTTTATATTACCTTATTTTTATTTTGATGAGATAGGTGAATATATATCTTAATATTGGCTGATAAAATATTATTTCTTTCCTGTAAGAAAAAAAAAGAATAATATCATAATTTAATTTTTTTTCTCAAAATTGTGCACAAATTAGAGTAGTTGTCAAATATGACTATATTTAAACTGGGGCTCAAAAATATAGGAAGTATTATTTTAAAAAAAATCATAATATATTAATTTTACCTTTAAAAATTGTATAAACAAATAACATCGTTGAGTAATTCTGATATAAAAGAATATTTAAATAAATTGGCCCATAAAAAAATCATTTAGATAATTCAATGATTTATTTGTTACATTATTTAAATATCTTGATAATTTTTTTTTGAAAGAAAATTTATGGCATATTACATATTATTCAGTAAAGTTTTGGATATATAAAAATGAGTAGATAGCAGAATTATGGTTTCTAATATTCTTATTATTCCAGGTATTTCATTTTTTTTTCAATATTATGATAATGATATAAAATATTTGTAATACTAAGACTTGAAATACTATTCCTAACTTTAATACGAAATAAAGGCTAAAGAAATATAGCTATTTTTCTATTTTAAAAAATTAGATGATAAAATAAACACTGAATTTGACAATTATATATGTCATATTGAGACATGGATTATGAGGGATTCAGAGTTTTTTTAAATTTTAAATAATTTATCGAGTGCGACGTTTAAATAGAAAAATCTGATTTGATCGGAAATGTATTCCAGCGTGTAAAGTACTTATTCTGCATTCATAGTTAGCTCGAATTTGAGGGGAAGTTTACAAACAAAAAATATATATATATGATGTTTAGTATACTTCGCCGCGAATTTCACCCCCACTGTGAACGCAGGGTTACACTTTGAATTTTAGACAATTTTACATTTAAAATTATAAAATTTGGAAATAAATAAATTTTATAAATCCTTTTTTTCTAAAACTAATAAATTTGATTTAGGAATCGGTGTATTTTTAAAAAAAATTTAGGGTTAAGAAAAATTAAGAATTTTGATAATATATTTTATACTTCTAAATCATCATATGATTAAATATTGAATAAATTTAAGTAAATATCTTTTTCATATTCCTCTGATTCAACGATTCAGGTTCCCGGAAATCATAAATAAGGGTGGGGAATGGGGGAGGGGGTATCTAATTCCCCCACTCCCCTAGTTTTAATTCACAAAGTTCCCAGTATTCCAGCTAGTGTTATTAAAAAAGCCCCGATTTGGGTCATTTTTTAAAAAAGACCCACGTAAGATAAGAGCCAAAATAAATTTTATGCATGGCAAATAGAGATCTAAACATTTCTGAAATCTATGAAACAAAATCTGTAGAGCTTACATAATATTATTTTGGCTAAAATCATAATTGGGTCTTTTTTTAAAAATCGACCCAAATACATGGTTTATTTAACTACCATAATTCTAGCTTCAGTTTTCTAACTTCCAAATCTCTCTACCTACACTGCATTCATAGTTAGTGCGAATTCTCCCTCGAATTCGGGCTAATTACCTATGAGGGGGGTTACAATTAGATTGATTTATTTTAAATTAAATTATTTTTTTTTACGTAGGTAAATTGAGCGAATGGCATTTATTATATTCCCTATTCACTATTTCGGGCTTCGTCTATCTATTCGCCGCATTTTTCTTTACAGATATACTAGGCCCTAAAATATTTGCCCCTTTCGGTTCCAACAATAGAATAGTGTATGGGGTGAAGGAGCTTCGTCATAATTATCATATGCACACCATGGCATGGCACTATAATGGTAATAATAATAAATATCTCGGACAAACTAAAATCGTCGGAAATCATGAAGGGGTCATATTAGAATCTACAAAGAATTTGAGAGAGGAAATGGAAAATAGTAAAGAGAAGAATGCAAAATTAAAAACTAGGAAATTTAATGGTTATAAATTTTTCCACACTGATTATCATTATTCAATTGTAAATCCCCCCTCCCACCTATAAACTGTGATTTTTTTTATCCTCTTGATCTAGGCAATTCAAACAACTTTTTTTTAAAAAAAAATGCTTTAATCAATTATATCTATTTGTCATAGAGTGTCTTTTTAACAAATTTTAAAAACTTAAGATTATAAAGCTAGCGTTTTTTTTTAATTTTTAAAAGTTTTTACTTCACCGGAATCATATATATATGTGTCATATTGGAATATGGAATCCGTGGGGATTCTGAATTTTTCAATTTTAAATCGAATACCGAGCGCGATTTTTAAATTTCAAAAATCTGATTTAACCGGAAATGAATTCCGGTACATATGGAGTCCAATACTCTGAATTTAAAGTAATTATGCCTTTAACTTTTACACTAAACTAATTTTCGCTTCGTTTTAAAAATATTTTTTTATATAAATTGATATTATAATACAAAATTAAAAATTCATAGGGTAGTTTACTCTAGAGATCTGCAAAAGTAGGCCCGGCCTGTACCCGTCCCGGCCCGAACGGGCTTATGACCGGGCTGGGCCTAATATTTTTTAAGAATATTCGAGCCGGGTCGGGTCTTAGAATTTTTTAAAATATATTCAATTTTATGTTGATTTTTTTTATTTAAAATAAAAATATGTGATTTTATTTATAGAAAGTAGACGCCGATTAACATATATCTTGGGTAATTATAAAAATTAATTTCTATATTTAAATAAATTCGGGCCGGGCCGGTCCGGCAAAATTTTTTAAAAAAAATTTGTTCGGGTCGGGCTTGGCAAAATTTTATAAAAAAATTTCGAGTCGGGCCGGGCTTGAAAAATTAGGCGGATGCAGATCACTAGTTTACTTTATGCCAATGATATATATATCCTACTTACGATTCATTAATTAAAGTGCCCATATAGGAGTCAGCTGTTGCGCAATTTTGAGATTTGGACATCGACTAATTGACTTTATTTCTCATTTATGAATGCACATAATGTCATTTAATCGACATAAAACGCAAAATGGCGCCGCTACAGCTGACTCCCATGTATCAACATTTTTAAAGGCATTTGATAAATGAATCATCAATCTAGTTAGTATATATACATCATTCAGCAACGTTTGCTGGATTACATTTCCGGTCAAATAGGACTTTCAAAAATCTAAAAGCTGCTCTTAACCTATGATAGAAAAATAGAAAAATTTAGAAATCCTCTTTGATTTCATATCCCAACACGACATCCCTGTTTTGTTTAAGGGTTGGCTCTGAATAACGATTAATCTTTATAGAATTGTTTATGATTTTATTTTTTATTGTTAAATCGTATAACAAAAATCGTTGTTTAGTATAACCTTAAAATCATTTTGCAAACTATTTAAAAATAAAACCTCAGTTTAAACAAGGCTAAGTGCGTATTTTATTTATATCATAAAGCCAATGTAAACGCTCAACTTGTAACAAGATTCTTCATTTGTTTTGAAAGTGTTTCTGACCATTCTTATGATACAAATGATGGTAGAACTAGTGTTGTTAAACGGCTCGTTTTGGGCCGATTTTAAAAAACGGCTAACTTAATATTTTAGCCAGAAAAATATTGCCTAAGCCTCGAAATTTGGCTAATAGATGCCCAAACTTTTGTTCCTTCAATAAACAAAATCTTCAGGCCTGCGTAATACTATTCTGGATGAAATATTGAGTTAGCCATTTTTTAAAATCAGCTCAAAGCGAGCCGTAACACTAGGCATAACCATCATTTATCATAGTAAATTTAAGAGGATGAATACTACCTAAATTGGTTATGGCATTACACAAAATAGAGCATCTTGAGAGTAATAAAAAAAAAGAATAATTATATTTTTAAGACACTCCATAAAGTTGATATACAAATTTTAATCAAAATCTGTTTAATTAAATTATTAATAACACAAAATTGTCCCATGAAATTGGCAAGAGGGTGGTTCCACAACGTTATCCCTAATAACAAACGCGATAACTAAGATTGCCAACAAAAACAATGATTTAAAAAGGCCAGAAAAATTCACTCTCATGGTCAATAGGCTTAATGGAAACCGTCGCTTAACTGAAGAAATGGATAATGAGAATATTCGAATGATTGAGGAAGACAATGCCGAGAAAAGGATTGAGGAAGATGAGGAAAACGATTATGATATGGGGAAAAAAGGTTTTAATAAAGATGAATGTAACGGTTACCATATACATCTGCCTCGAAACTATAATAAATCTGTAGAAGACTTTATAGAAACCAACTTTCAGAGCGGCAAAAACATCGGACTCACAAAGATGGGCGAAAATATTTTCAATTTTAGCGAAATCGTGTATCAGTTCCCCTTTTACACCTCCCTCATATCTCAGAAACGTAATGATATATCTTTGTCACACAAAGTCAGAAGGAAGTTTGAAATCAAAATTCGCTTAAATTTGTTTTCAAACAAGGACACCAGTAAAGTAGACAGGATAAAAGTAAATGCCATTGATTCCGACGATCCCCTAAAGAAATACGATCTCATATTATTACAGCTAAAAAACGAGATTTCGGATTTTAGTGATCAACGACTATCTTCAACAGCGAGTATTCCGAATAATATAAAGCGTTACTATCGAACTAGGAATAGGAGAAATCCTTGGCATTTATCATATGATTGGATTTTAAGATCCGTACACTCTGGAAAACTTTACGAAATGAATAAAGAAACAGAATCTTTTATGGGAAAGATCTACAGAAGTATGACCCATTATTCTCTGGTAGATATAGATATTCCAAACAAAAAAATTACAAAAAAGAAGAATAGAAAGGTAAAAGAAGTCACTTTCAATAAAATGCGTGGCAGTACCACAAAATTAGTATTAACATTGGAAAGAGATCAAAAGATTTTATTTAAGATTAAACGCCGATTGATGACGGATCTAATTAAGGGTAAATTTTGGCCAGCATTTGATTCTCGTGAACGTTTTCAATGTGAAATAATGGCATTCCATCTTAGTAGGTATGAATTAAGTTATAAATATTAAATTATGCCAGGAGACTTAAATTTCAATCATAGCTCTCCCACCCCTTCCCAGCTATCCCTTCAGCCCTCACTTTTTAAATTGGGTATTAAACTAGTATAATAGCTATAAGTTGTTAGAGTTTATATGGAAGTAATTTTAAAATATAATATAGATCAAATAACAAATTTTCAAAAGAAAAAAGTTATGGTCCCTCTTCCCTTTATCCCCATCTGCCTGTTAATTATTTTCTATTATGTATATTTTTAGTAAAAAATTAAATAACATTTAACTAGTTTTATATAGCTCATCCCCATGATTTAACATTTTAATAGGAGTGTCACCAACTAGGTGTTTTGGGTGTTAAAGCACCCACAAAATGATTATTGTTTAAAATTAGCACACAGTATTTTATAAATAGTATACCAATTTAAACAAAAACATCAATATTTTATTTAAACAGCTTTCTAAAGAAATATTAAGATTATTATAAATATATATTATTTTCCTCGTGGTGTTAAATTTTTTTTATTATTATAATTAGCTTCCTTTCCCTTAAACAGAAACAAAATGGATACTAGAATATATATTTAAAAAAAATGGTTATATAATCTATTTATTATTTTATTAGATAATCCTACACATCAAAATAAAATTAAAAATACATACATAGTACTTTGGGTTTTACATTATTTTGATTGGCGAATATATTTTTAATGAATGAACGAATAACTGGTAAAATTCTTAAACGCTGCCTTTTTAAAAAATCTTCGTTATTATAGCTAGAAATTCTTTAATAAATCTCAAAAAATAGATGCCTTTTTAAAAAAAATTAACATATTTTTTATTTATCAAGATGATAAAAATAATAATTATGTAGTTAAACTGATGGAACCAAAAAGAGATAGAACAAATTAAAATTAATTTTTTTGGTTTTTTTGGCCCTAACTCGATTTCAACTAAAAATGGACATAGAACCCTATAATAATCAAGCAGCGATATAATGGAAAAAAAATACTATTATGTTTTAATATATATTTTTATTTTAGAGTTTTGGATTTTCGCAAAACACCGATAACAGCTGGTAGACGGTTTCATTTATTTGATGATATCCTGCTTAATGATAAAAATAAAATTATAAGAGGTGTGGATCATAACGGTTCTATCCCATATCTTTTTTTAAATAATAATTTATGTTTTATTTATAGAAAAACTCAACGGCAGCTATTGTTTCAAATTTTACAAAGGAGAGACGAAAAATAATGTATTAGAGTCGAGTACAATTTGCACAGACCAGAGAGGCTTTATTGAAGGAGCTATGTTAATGTGGCTACCATTTCCGTTAGGAATAATTAAAAATCCCTGGCATCCAAAATTTTGGAGTGAAGTTAAAGAAAATTGCGACGGACATCAATTGTATTTTTTTAAAAAAAATTATATATATTCATTGAATATGGTTCAGATGGAGGAGATTTACAACAGTTAATCTATCTAAATTTATATTCGTATAAAAACAAGGGGAAGGGGGGGGGGGGGGCATAATTTTATTAAATACCATTTTTGATATATCTTAACCCTAATTCCCATATCTCTCACATATTTCTAGCCTTTAAATCCTATTCCTTATTTTGGATTAGTGTCGCTAAATGGCTCGTTTTATGCCGATTTTTAGAAACGGCTAACTCAATATTTTATATAGGAAAGTTTTATGGAAGCGGTAACATTTTGTTCATAGATGACACATTTGGACATCTATTAACGAAATCTAGAGCCTTAGATAAAAATTTTCTGGCTAAAATATTTAGTTAGCCTTTTTTTTAAAAATCGGCTCGAATCGAGCCGTTTAACATACCTAGGATACTTGCTAAATTTTAAGTATGTCCCATCCAATTAAAAAATTCTCTCTAGGTGAACTATCTATTATCATATTCAATATGCTAATTCAATAAAATATTGCAGCCATTATATTCCTCGGGTCATATAGCTTTAAAATTAAAGTAACTCTAGCCTCTAAAACATTATAATATAATACAATTCTTAAAAGGTTTGTAAACCAAATAATTTTGTTGGAATCTATAAAAAAAAAGCTATTAGAGCAATAATATGATTTGTTAAAAAATATTTCCAAATATGTTAAAAAACATTACAATATAATTATTTTGCTTTCCTTAATTATTCTATAAACTTGTTGAGAAAAACATATCCTATTTTAAAAAACTTTAAAAACTTGAAATGTTGATAAATTATTTTTAAAAACTTCCGGTAATTTGTTACAATTTAAATTAAAACTTCTAATAATTCTTTTTAAAATTTGCTACAATTTTAATTTTAGACTTCTAACATTTTTTTTAAGGATTATAAAAACTATATTTCTAGTATTTTTTATATGTCAAATTTTACTATTGCCAGTATTTTGAATCTATCTCCGATTTCAGGTTCGTTAATATAATATTCGATTATTTACTAACTTTATATATATAATTTTAGATACACCTAAGGAAATTTCATATTCTCTCGGGAGGTTATCTGAAATATCAAATAGATACCAAAGTTACTCACCTATCCTATCAAATTTCCTTAGATGTCTAATTGGCATCACAAACCGATGTTAATTTTGTAATATTCACTAGCTACCGAATTTTGATCCCATATGTTTGCGAAAAAATAGTAATTGGGGCGATGTAAAAATGGAATTGGCTAAAAAATAACTAAGCAAACCAATTCAATTGCCCAAAAATTTTTCCATTGGTTCAGTTTATTGTTTCAAGCGGGAAACTTTCCCTGGATATTATGACGATTCTTTATCTGATTACATAATAAAACAAGAGGTCAGAAGAAAAGACAACATAAAACTTCAATCGAATATAGCTGAATTGTTTGGTAATAATAACCGGTTATACCATTAAAAACATAATAGAACACCTACCACATCTAAGGGAGTGTGAGCTCGATTATATCAAAATGTATTAAATCAATGGGTTGGAGCGGGTAAAGGGTTGGAAAGAATCAGATAGGAGAAACGCTCCAGATATAATTCAAATTCGAAATGTGACAAGATGTAAAATATTTCTTTTGAAAATGTATTTTTTCTGGACGAGATGTTATTTCGCATTATGGGTGGGCACCCTTGGGAAAAAGGTCATCTGTTAAGTTAAAGGAAAAAAATATATCAGTCCTATGCACAATAAGAATAAGTGGATTGAAAAAATTCACAAATATAAATAAGGCCTTCACTGCCGTTAAATTCAAAATATACCTGGATGAATTATATACTATTTTACCATCGAATTCATTGTTAATATGGATAATGCTCCTATTCATCGAGTGAGGCTGATTAGTGAAAATTATCCAAATATCATATTTTTATCACCCTATTAGACACAATTATGTCCGATAGAAATTTTTTCGAAATTCTTAAAAATCAATACCGATCAAATTATCCTTAATCAATAGTAGTTATTGCTATTGTTAAGCGTATTTTGAGCATTTATTTTACAATAATTTTTCAAATTTTTATTATAACACCCCAAAATTCATTGTAGATGGATGAATTCCTGATTGAATTTATAATTGATTTGTATTGTATAATATATACATAGAATGAATAAATAACAAATGGTTTTTTTTAAATTTTGGAGTCTCGAATTGATCATAAAAAAAATCTAAACAAATAAGAATGAACTGAAAACCTTAAATTCTAATTTTCATTCATGTTTAATAAGAAATTATTCTAATTTCATATCCTGTTTTCCAATCCTTAATAACTAAAAGTAAAATATTGGAGTTATACTTTAAATTTTTAAAAAATTTATAATGTATTTTTTAAAAAAAGTTATTGTAAAAATCTTAGAAATTTTTTTTTAAAATTCTCATTTCTCCACTTAAACTTGTGTCCAAAATATTTTTAAAATAAAACTATATTCGAATTTATTCACATTTTGCAAATTTTTCACAACCTTTAACATTAGTTTTCATTAAAGTTTTAAAACTTTTTTTATAAATAATTATATCAAAATGTTTCTTTCTAACAATAATTATGGAATTTAATCATATAAGAATGTTTTTTTTCTTCACATTATGGAAATGTGTTACAACAAAATCATATTATTATTGTAGGTTTCGACTTCGAGTAAAGCATTTTTTTCTAATTTATTTAAGAAATTAATCAAATATATTTTCAGGTAATATTTTTTAAAAAAATTTAATATAAAAGGGAATTTTCTTATATTTATATATTTTTAACTCTGGATCTATAAATTTTCTAGTAAATATTTTATTTCCCCTCGCCATTTTCCTTCTTTGTATTTATCATTAACTAATTTGTAGGTCAATATCCAATCCTTTTCCGACCCTAAAATCACAATATTTCTAAAAAAATCTTAAATTTACTATTTTAAGTACCTTATATAAAGTAATCTTAAAAATAAACGATATTGTAAAACGATATATAATAGAATCATAATTTATTGATATTGAATATCACTGATTAAATTTAAATTTTAGCATAAAAAAATATTTCCAAGCCCGACCCACCCGGAAATAAAAAATAATCATAATTCATGACTCCTCCGTCAAGTCGGTGGGGTAGGTTAGGGTTTTTAGACCTCTAATTGTGAGCATTTCAATGATGTGACCATATTGATCACCAAACGATCTAACACTCATAGATTTTTTAATTGTATAAATACAAGGATTTTTTTGTTTAAAAAAAGCTATATATTGATTATTGATAAAGGTACGATATATCGAACGAATATTGTTCAAAAAACTTAGAACTGATAATTGAACAAAATGAAGACGGGCTATACGAAAGAAGTCAAACAACGATTTTATTGGATATCATTGATATCGCTATTTATGACTTTCTATTGGATAACATCGATCGTAGCAGTTTCGAATATATGGAAACTCAGGAAACGCTTGACGACATTCCGTTTTCGTTAATCATGATAGATTCTGGAAATTGGTTGGTGTACTGTATTCAATTTCAAAAAATATATATGTTATATGAGTTATGCCATTGAATCTATTTTTTTTAGATCCATATTTTAAAAGATTTAAATCCTATCCGAATTCTAATTTTAGGAATAGATTCGAGGCAGATTCGGAAAAAAATAAAATTAGACTAAAAAGAGAAGTATATTGTTTTTTCTGTAAAAGGCGGAAAAATCATAAACACTATATAGGAAAAAAAAGATAGATTTCCTTTTTTAAGGGGCCTCTAAAATTTTATAAAACCTTGAAATCGCTGCCTCTGGAATTAAAAAAAAATCCAATTTTATCTATTATATAATTAATGGATCAAGTAAACTTTCTGAACCCTCCTACTCGATAAATTTAAAACACATTACTAAATTAAATACCATTATGATATACCTCATTTTTATATTTATTTTTTTTCAGTTTTCCAGATCCAAATGTAGATACTTTCACAACATTGGCCCCATTATATCAATGCTGCAAGTATATAATCGTGTTATGTTATAGATAAGTTAATTTTTTTTATGAGACTTTTAAAATATGAAAATTATTTCTATATATTTTATATAATTATTTCTATATATTTTATATATTTCAACCCTATTTTTCCACCAGGCTTCGCCGATCAACTTACGAAAGATTAAAACTCTTACAAAATGGTCAATTTGTGAGTGCATTCAACCTATCCTTAAGTGCGGATATGTTACATCCTTTCCTAATAGAACCTCATTGGATTGCTTTAAATAGGAGGTATAACGCGGTGATGTCTGTCATTCAGGATTGGTGCTTTATTAAATTCGAAAAAGCTAACGTATTGTCTTGAGAAATGCACAAATTCAATAGAATTATAAAGCTTAAAGTGGGAACATCTCTTAAAAAAAATTAGTAATGTGTTTCAATACCCTTTTTATGATGAGACGCAAACAAATAAAAGAAATATGATTATTTTTCAGCTTTGAGATATATATAATTTTTAAGTATAAGTCATAATTAAATTACTACAATGTACACCAGAGAGGGAAAAAAACCTATATGAATAATATATACATTATCAATTTTATATATATATTAATATTTTAAAAAAAAAAAAAATTACAAATAATTAATTGTATTGATTTGTACATTGTATATAATATCTAATATGTATAATAATTTAATTATGTTGGATTGGCAAGACATATAAAATGTCTAAAAGTAAATAATTCATAAACAATGGGGAGGGGGTCATTTGCACGATTTTTAATATATATATTTAGTCACCTAAAAATATAAGTGTGCTTTAAAATAAATATATATATATTACTACTACTAAAAATAATAAAATAATTTTATGATTTTTATAAATTGCAATATAATTATACTATGATTTTTTTTTAAAGTTTATATTTGCATTTGAAAATTTTTAAAAAAAGAGAAGATTAAAAATGATCTTTTTTTAGTCAAGATTACTATACATGTTTTGCAGTTGAGGCTTAAAAAACCTGGCTAATGATCCCCTTTTAGCTTTCATAGTGGGAGTTAAAAGATTATTTTCAACGGAAAACATGTCAGGATTTAAGTGTATGTCTTTAATCTTTTTTTTTATAAAAATAAACATATGAATAAATGATCAATTTTATTTGTAGATTTTATCAAATTTGAGGAATATTATTATATTTTTTGAGGTTAAATTTGAATTTTAAAAGATGAAGGAGATAGAAAACATACAAATAATTTCGTAACATATAAAAAAAATCAAATCGTAAAATGAATTATAAAAAAATAATAATCTCTTCATCCTGCGGCATAAGTGTAGTTTTGGAAATTTAGTCTACTTTCGTAAATATTACAAAACTATGATTATAATTGTAAATTTCGACTTAAAAAAAACATTTTAATAAGAAAAGAAAGCGAAAACCCAAAAATTATTATTTTTTAAACAATATAACTCGGCCAAAGGCCTGTAATAAGTGAACTAACGATGTGTGTGTATATATACTATTAGAATGGCGATTCGTTAATTAAAGGTGTCCATAAATAGAAGTCCGCCGTAGCGCCATTTTGTGGTTTTCACTTCGACTAATTGTCTTTATTTATCATTATATGAATGGACATATTAATATCATATAACCAAAGTGCAAGTCACTAAATGACTCTACAGCTGATGTTGTGAATAGTCAATCTAGTAGTATATATGTTAGCGCCAATCTGTTTTTACCGGCAAGGTATTATTTTTACAACTTTAAATCATTTTTTGAGCGAGATTTTTTTAAATTTAAAAATCGGATTTTACTGGAAATATATACTATCATGTTTGGAATATCTATCTTATAAATTGTAGACAATTTTTTTGTTAGACTTTGAATAAGGTTCACGGAAAATTCATAGGGTAGGTAATCCAAACATGATAGAATATACTCCGGTAAAATCAAATTTTTTTAAGTTTAAAAAAAAATGCGCTCAAAAAATGATTTTAAAGTTGAAAAAAATATAACATTGCCGGAAAAAAAGAAGCTAAAATATACATATCAATGAAGTGACCTAAAGCCCTCCATCCATAATATAAGCCACAACTTAGCGAAATCTGACACTGAGATGTTAACCAATAATAAATTAGAAAATAAACCTGCTCAAATCCCTGAAGTCCTTGTTTCTTGCCAGTTTCCTTCATATCGTCCAAAATTAGTTGTTTGACGACTTGGTCCTTGCATATCTCGGCCCAAATTTTGCGCGTTCCGCCGCATAAATCTGAGCCCGAAACGGTAAAATGTTTGCCAAGACTGTCAGCCATTTCTTTTAAATGAGGGTGGTTAATTTGTTTGCTGGCCCAAGTGAGGACGGTGTGTTCGTTGGGAACCACGACGGCTATAAGGCAGGACTGGAATATAACGTGTAGAAAAACAAAGTATTATCTAGTATTTCTAACATCTAAAATATCATCCACATGAAAAATATTTTTTCTTGCATTGCCATAAGGAACCATGAATAGCAATGCAATTACTTTGATGAATAGCCATCGTAATGGCTTCTTTGAAATAGAAGGCTTCAAAGCGATCACCATTTAAAAAAAAATTATTTTCAAAAAAAGTGGTCACTTTAACAAGTGCAATTGTGATATCCCGCCTTCTTATCTCAATAAAATTTAGCTAAGAATTTTTCTAGCCAGAATTAGAAAAATTAATGTTATCAATACATTTTTCCAAAGGATAAATTACAAAAAATTTAGTAAACTCATTCGCGGTAGATTAAATTATTATAATTCAGAAAATTTGGTGAGAAAAAAAAAATAATTTTCTTAGAGGCAAGGGATGGACTAGTATATAAAACTAGAAAACATTGTTAAAGATTTATAAATTTGTTAATTATGCGTGTCCGAGCGATATTTACTTTTATACTTTCCCCATAAACGAATATCTGAGCTACGTAATGGCTGTGGGCATATATACCTTCGATCCTTTCCGGAGCAACGAATTCTCCCTGAGATAATTTGAATATATTTTTCTTGCGATCAATTATAGATAATGTGCCATTCTATATTTATTTTTTTACATATAAAGATTATATGGATTAATAAAATCGTGTTTGTTGGAATATTATTTCAAGAAAAGTTCTTAATTTACTTCTTTTTTTTTAAAAAAAAATGTCCAAAAATGTAAACAATATTATAGATCGCGTATAGCTGCGCTCATTCTGTTTCACAATAGAGTACGACTGGTTGACGTATCGCATTTGAGGGAAAAATAATTGGTAAGTTATTATGAGAGGAACATTAATAGATATTACATAAATTTCTAGACTTTGCATTAAGATGGTGGTCTTAAATATATTAAAGTGCTGAATGTTTTTTAGGAGCAGGATTTTTCCGCTAATATTGAGTCTCCTATGAACTCCTCTTTTTAGGCTATATGTAAAAAAATAACCCGCTCCTATAAACCATTCACCACTTATGGTATACCTAGACCCAAAAATTATTTATAAGCAAGATCCAGAAGTTTATGTAATATTTATCGAGACCATAGATCCACCTCACATTTAAGATTACTGTTAGGCGATATGCCAACGAGTCGTTACTCTCCGTGAAACAGATAGAGGAAGCGAGCGCAGCGATCCATGGATTTCATATAATTATTATTAAGAGAAAGAAGAAAAAAAAATTTGTATTCCCTTAATAACTGTAACAATATAAATTGGTGTAATTAAAACCTTATTTAAATATTAACCTAACATTCCATTTGTTTAATGCAATTTTTTTTATAGTAGATTAGTTTAAGCATAATATATTTTAGTAATACTTACGGGTAACCATTTGCCAATGTCTCCGGTATGAAGCCACCCATCTTTGTCAATGGTCTGTGCCGTTAATTCGGGTTCTTTGTAATAACCTTGAGAGACGTTTGGACCCTTGACACAAATCTTTTATATAATTAGAAAATTCGAAGAATTAAGTATTATGCAGGACCGAAATTGTATAAAAGAAATGAAGTAAAGTCAAATAATTTTACCGATGAGGAAGGCCATATTTGTTAAAATTAAAATTTATGCCTTTGCCTTAAATGGTATCTGAAGTTGAGGTTCGCGGAAGGCAAATTTTTAACCCGAATGATCTATTTAAAATATTTTTTTAACCAGCCCTTTCGATAGTTTTTATGTAATCATATATCTTTGGCATGAATGGAAACGGAACGTGACCATTCCTTTATTTAGGGCCCATGATTTTTACATACTTTATTATAGAATAATCATAAATCCATCATGTTAATTTCGTTGGGAAAAATACTAAAATATATGCAAGCACCCGTCCACCCAATGTTCAAATTTTTTTAAACTAAGAATATTGAAAACCCTTTAATCTAAAGGTCAAACAGGCAGGTTTAGACCGTTCCAAAAGGCAAATTGTTTTTAAGGTGGTTGGCAGTCGAGTTTTTGTTTTGAAAACATATAGTTTGACCCGTTTATGGCAAAATCTTGAGGCTCAGATAATATATGTTTGTCTGAAATCTTGAAATAGAGGTTTTTGACACTTGTGGTGGGGTCAAAACCGATCCTCAGACCAGTTAATAATTTTAAATAAATTACCGTTAGAAAGTAAAGTTCCCATTTATTTTATAACCTTAAAGAAAAAAAGTTCATTATATTTCCTTTCACGTCGCTTTACCAAGTATAATTTATGATAAATAAATATCCTTTACAGATAAATCCTTTTTTAAAAATAAATTGTTTTAAAAAAAACATAATCATTAGAAATGGAATCATTATCATATAAAAAAAAATAACCTCGCCTTTCCCGTTGAGCCCATATTCGTAGCCCATATCGGGCACGTCACACATCTTTATTTTGTTGCATGGCAGGGGAGGGCCGACCGAACTTCCCTTAAAATCGCCGGGCACTTGAAGTGTGCACACGCCCCCGCATTCAGTCTGCCCATATCCTTCTAGGATAACGCAGTTACCCAACACACAACGCGCGAAGGTCATGACTTGCGGACTCAACGGAGCTGACCCAACGGCTATGAAGCGTACGGCACCACCCAGCTCCGCCCGGATCGGCGCAAATACAGCGTCCCAGGGACTCGAGTCACGAATTATACCCCTATAGATTTTACGAATTATAAATATATAAGTAAGCTCCTGATCCCCCTTTTTACTAAAAAAACGCTGTTCTTCTACGAACGATAAGATATACCATATATACGTATTATACTCAGAAAAATATTTTTATAATAATAATCACGTCAAGAGGAGAACCGCTAGTCAGCACTTTAACCCAAACGGATAATATATAAGATTTACAACATTTTAAATTAATTTTTTTTAAATTTTTTGTAAATATTTTTTTTAATATTTTTTTTATCATATAAAGATGTTTTTAATATAAAATGAAACCTTTTTATTTCTTCTTCTTTGGCTTTAAGGGCTACCTTAAATATCATGCTCTTTATCCAACTCTTTCTGAGAGATTCTGTAACTTTATCATGCATCTTATTGAGCATTCTTGGAACGGTAGGAAATAATGTTGGTTTGAGAATTTTCATGTCCTGAGATAAATTCCTAATGTGACCAGAAAAGAAGCCTATTCTTCCTCCGTGCATTATTACGTTCATCTTGAAAGGAATATGATTTATTTTTATTTCAAAATTAAATTTAAAGTAGAGATCTGCAAAAGTAGGCTCAGCCCGAACGGCTTCGGGCTTAATATTTTAAAAAAAATTCGGGCCGGCTAAGGAGGGCTTTGGAAATTTTTTTTAAAATATCTAAATTTATCAATTTTATGTTGAATTTTTAATGTAAAATAAAAATATTTGACTTTATTTATAGAAAATAGATGCCATATAACATAAATCATTTATTTTGAGTAATTATAAAAATTAATTTCTATATTTAAATATTTTAAAAATTATTTCGGGTTCTGGTCGGGCCTTCAAAATATTTTAAAAAAATTTCGGGCCGGGCTTGAAAAATTAGACCCGATGCAGAACACTAATTTGAAGCCCCCTCTTTTAAGTATAAGTTTTTTTTAACATTTATGGAGTTCTGCGGGTTAAAAAAAAATAATAAAGTAATATAAGTGAATATAATGTTGAATGTTTTTTTTTAAAAAAAAATTACCTCAACTACCCTCTCTAACATGTGAGCCAAAGGCAGGAAAGATATATTAACAGTGTTGGGGTTGAGCATGTTATCCTAAAATAATAATTTTTTAAAAAATCATGTCTTTTTATATTATTCAAAAAATTTGGTGGAATAAACAAATATGGGTTGGTTAAATGTGCCTATCTCTTTGAAGTTTGACATCAACAAAAAGCAAATTCAAAAGTGGAAATTTTTTCGAAAATAGAATCTTACTTTTTCTTAGAAAGAAATACGGCATTAAAATTGTCAAATTCCTATTCCATTCTACAAATCTAGTTGTGGAATATTGAATTTTATTCAAACATCCAAATAATAAACAAAATGTTGATTTTTTTAAAAAAAATTACGAAATGACATATGAGCCCGGCGCACATAGAAAGCAAATTTTTGTGAGTCAGCATAACTCCTTTAGGGTTGCCTGTAGTACCACTGGTATAGCACACGCTACACAAATCATCCGGCTTGGGGGACTTTTTAAAATAATAATATCGATGAATTTTATGAGTTGACTATAATATAAATCGATTTAATTAAAATCGCAATCATAATTTTTTTTTTAATCTACTAAATTTTCTAATTAAAATCATGAATTGTTTGATTAAAATCGATATTAAAAAAATCGCGTTATTGCCGTAATAAAAAGATAATAATGTAAAAAAATGTTACCACTGGCGTTTTAGGGTTCTTACGACCATCCTCCTAAAATTTTATAAAAATGATTATAATATTCAATGTGTGCATGAGATGAAATATAATATATAATTTTATGTTAAATATCGCTCATTTATTTTCAAATTCAACCTGTATAAGTTTTAAAAATGAAAATAAAAAGTATACTGAGGTGATACTTTATAAAGTTTTAAATTACATTTTTACAAAGATAAAAAACAAAACAGGTTAATAAATAAAATATTAAAACATATAAAACAAAATTCTTATTAGTCGTTCAGTTCAGTGGCTTTTTCTCTCCAGGTTGGGTAAAGTATTTTCCTTTCTAATCCCCTTTCTTCATTTCTCACGACCTCTAAGTTTTAAGATCATTCATTCCAAAACCTGGACTAAAAATGGTTTCTAGTTCTTAAAATTATGAAAAGTGGATGACAGATTCCGGTCCTTAAAATTTAAAGCGGTTTCCAAGAATGTCAAAAAATTAATCTCGAACAAATAAATAAAGCTTTTAATAAAATGAATCCCATAACATTTCTAAACAATATATATCAAGACCTACGCGCCCGGTCCGAAAAATGACATGATCTCAAAAATCAGGGCTAGACCTAAAAATTAAAATCCGGGCTGTAAACCGGACCAAAGATGGGGGTAATAATTAAATCCGACCGGTTCCGGAAAAATACTTTTTTTCTTCTAATATCCGGGAACGGATTAAAAAATTTGGGCCACGGGTATATCTGATATACATATATAAATTACTCGCACTTCTGTTTGAACCAGTTTCCGATAATTTGAAGAAAAAAAATGAGTTTTCTGGTTCCTATAAAATCTAAAAGAATATTCTATCCCGATTCTGAGGATTAGAGATTCTGCTTCTAAACCTCCCAACAAGAGCCCCCTGCATCGGATTTTTTCTATCAGAGGAGAAAAAACCTATCCAAAGCCGGCCAACCCGAGTTTAGTCAAATCCGAACTCGGATATATCCGGTTCGTGCAAGGCCCTACTCTTAACTTACTATACCTGAATCTTCGATTAAAAATAGATTCTTTTTTAAAAAAAAAAAATTAAAGCAAGAATGTTCAAGATAACCTCGAAATCCTTCCAACTCACGATTTTTATGGTGTTTTGTGAATTCTGGATATCTTCCATGAGAGCATCTTTTTCGGTTTCATTGGATGGATGGTCTAGGTCTTCGACGAGCACAATAGTTTTTAGATAGGGATTGTGGTGCTGAATGCAATTGTCTATAACTATGCGAGCACGTTTTATGGTATCGCAAACGACGATTTTGGCCTCGGCTTTGATGATTAAAGAAAGTTAATGATTGTTGCAAATCTCATATTTTAATTTTATTTTATAATCAGTAAATTTAAATTAAATTTTAAAAATTATAAATAAAAACACGATATTAATAAATCTTTAGTTTTTCGTTGACCAAAAAAATTTTTTTACTAAAATAAATTCTGTCAAATTTTTTGGCATATCTTAATAATTTACTTAAAACGCCATACCAAACTGTTAGGTCTTATTTATGAATGTGTAAATGAAGATAAGGGTGTAGTGAACTGAATATGCCCGCCAGTAAATTAGGAAGTTGGTGATTTGAAAAAGACATGAATGTTGGTATTGGAATGCGAAGGGTTACCTTAGAAGAATAATTTAAGGTGGTTTGAACGAAAAGCTACCAGGGATTGTGAGTGAAGAAGGCAAAATTCTATGAGAGTGGAGGGAGGGATTTTTATTGTAGCGATTATTGACATAGTAACGGTTTGAATTAAATATAAATAGGAATAAAACAATGTATCTGTATGAGACGAAATAAATCGGGATACATAGTGTACAACGATAGGCTTGTTGATAGAGAATATTAGGCTGCTCATCTAATTGAAAAAAGTAGCGAAGCTTAAACGATCAGGAAGCTTGAATTTTTAGAAGAATAAATTGGTGGAGAAATGAGAGTGCCAAAATAAATTGTGACGACTAGATTTACACGAATCCTTAAAAAGTTGCGGGATATAGAATATTATCAGAAAGCGCTGGAAAAGTTAAAGTTGATAACAAATCCATGTGAAAAGAAACGGCCCTTAAACCCTAAGTCTAGTGTCCGAATTGTTGCGACACGGAAATATAGTTTCTTTAAATGTCATTCAAAAAAATAAATCGCGAACAAGGATTTTTTTTTTAAAAAAAAATTTATATTAAATTCTGGTAAATTATTTTTTAAAAAAAAATCAACTTTGTAATAATATGTAATTGCAGGCATCGGGTCCGAGAGTATCGTACAACGCAACAAGTACCATTGAATACATGTAGCACCCGTGTTCCGCTAATACCCACTAAAAAAAATTTAAAAGATGGAATGTAAAAAAATATAAAGGCTTGATCAATTCAAAAAAAATTAATAAATAATTTTTAGAACCAATTTGGCGCGGTTCTTTGTAATACAACGAAATTTTAATTATACTTAAATTTACAAAACATAATATTTTGTTGGTGACAAACAAATATTATGTTATCATTTCTTTCTTTCCTTCCTTCATTCTAATCGCGAAAATATATTTTTGATATCAACCCAATAATAATACGTTGCGTATATAAAGATGACTACGTTATTTGTAAAATAAAATAGTAATTACTTCGAGTCGATTTATCGAATATATGGCAACGAAATTATTGGCTCCCGGCTTGAGACCGTAATTGATGAAGGCAGAGCCAATATGGTGAGCTCGTTCTATAAACTTTTTTTTGAAGTCAAAGAAAAGATTTTTATTTTTTTATTAAAAATACAATTCAAAAGATTTAAATCTAAAAGGGCTTAAAATTAAATTTTAAAAAAATGAAAACTTGTGAGTATTTGATCCAAGAATACGGTGAATTTGCATCCGTTCGCCATCCAAATATATTACCATCATCTATGAAGAAGAAGAAAAAATAATCCTTTCAGAAAAGATCACTAAAAAAATAGGATAAAAATTTGCCTTATTGTAAGATTATGCCCAAAGCTATTTATTTTTTGATTTTGTAAAATGAAAATGATCTGTCCTAGTTCACTTTATAAATCGCAACTTTTTCCAACGTAGTTAATGTAAATTGATGCTTTTTTAACGATTCGAGAAAAGCAATATTTTCTTTTAATATAAGGTGATTCAGAACAAAAAAAAATGATGTGCTGTTTGGAAACTCTTCTCATGTCTAAAGGAGTAAAAAAGGCTAGCTAAGAGTAGGGGTAGCATCTGATAGTTTTTCCAAAATGAGCATTTACATAATATCTTTTTTGATTAGTTCAAAGTTAAAGCGAATTCGTCAAAAATTTTATATACTTCGCCGCGGATTTGCGCTAACTATGAATTAGGGGTAAAGCATCATTGTTTAAATTAAAGTGGGTGTTGGTTAGTATGTGGAAAAAAAAATAAGATTAAAAATATTATAAATTTGCACGATAGTTGTCTTTTCAACGCAGCGTTTAGAGACGCTCAATTTTGAAGCACTTATAAAATAAAACTGCTATATTATTTAATATATATTTTTTTAATTACTTGATAATTGAAGTCCTTTTTTGGTTATTTTGTCCAAGGTTGTCAAATCCTCCGATGGAAACTCGACTAATTTGCCATCCTTGCAAAACAGGGATACGTGTTCGCCGGTCTCTTTCTAATTTGTTTTTTGAAAGATTAACCAAAGGAGTGAGGAGAAGGAGTGTGTGCGCAAATATTTCTAAAAAAAATCAGGGTTTCCAACAGGAAATCCATATTAAGATTTCCGAGAAGCGGCTTGATTTAAATCAAAATATTAAGCGATTTATTTTAAGAAGGTTTACTTAGTAATTAAAACCCTTTTTTTTATTACCTACAGATTTTGAAAAGTAAACAAACACCCGCAGAACTACAAGGTTTTAATCCCTAATTTAAAAGACTATACAAGTTTTATTTGTATAGTATCATAGTCATATAAGGACTTTAATTATAAAAGATATAATATCACAGAAAATTTTCTTACAGTGTAATAATGCTTACATTATTAGCCATAAAGCCATCGCATTACAATTGTTTTCGCAAAAGTTTAAAACTTTCGTTTCTTTCATCAATTAATATTGTTAAAATTAAAATGTCCCTTCCTACCTTTAAGGTAAAATTTAAGTAAAAATATAAGGAAATGCAAAAAAAGGAAATTAAATTAGGCCAATTTGAATTTGTTGCGATGGTGATATCGCAAATGATTTATTTAATTTATAAAAACAAAAACGTTTTTTAATTTTAAAAGATGGTTTCTCATTTCGGACTCATGGTAATAATATACGGTGAAAGAGGTTATTTTTTTAAAAAATTCGGCTCAATCTTCTTCTTCAGGCGTTTGCTGAAAATCCGTTAACAATTAAGGCATTTTAATTCCTCTCCAAATTTGAGCTGCTATCATTTTAATTAGCCGGCTAAAAATTAGCTTAAATGGCTAAAAACAAATTTAAAATTATACTAAATAAAATATTTATCTTTTGTATTTATTTAAAATGAAAATTATTGTCAAAAAAAATAAATAACTTAACTCGAACAAAAAATTAGAGACTTAGGCTGCATTCATAGTGAGAACCGAATCCGTTGCGATTCAACAGCTGATCAATTTTTTGATAATTATACAATTATTGATTTTAATAACGAAAAATTGATCTCACGTACATATTTAAAAAAAACCAATCAGCTGTTAAATCGTGACGGGTCGGATCCCACTATGAATGCGACCTTATAAAGGTACACATTTGAGTATATTACTAACAACTTATAAAATTGCTTAATTTGGCATAATAATTATTGTAAAAATAATCAAATTAAAAGCAGTTCTTGGAAATTTTAAAATAGACTTTTGGAAGAGAGTTCTGTTTCAATACCCGATTTTTGTTTCCTTTTTTGATATATATATATATATTCTTACATCGATCTCCCTGGATTGTTTGGCTATGTCTAAAAGAGGTTTGCAAGACTTTGGCATGTGAGACCAATACCAGGCCGTCGCGCCAGCGATAGTACTAACCCCTATGGCTCCAAAGGTGCCAGCGATGATCGTCAACATGTTATTGTGGTAATCCAACATCGTGATTCGTCAATTCAAAAATACTGATTGGGGAAGGGGGGAAACAACTAATATCTATCGATTATTGATTTAATAGTTTTATTGTGTATGTATAGTTATCGATTTGGTCGAAATTTTAAAAATGAAATAGGATTTAAAGAATTGTGGTATTATTAACGAAGAATTTATAGTTTAACCAATTAGAGAGGTTTCATCAAATTTAAGATTATTCGTTATTACAAAAATATTTTTTATATATTTTGACCTGGTTAGTTTTTAAGTGGCCTCCTTATTTAATTCGTATACTATATTGTAAAGATGCATTTTTTTTAAATATATAATTATTCAAATTTTGGTTTCTTTCTTTCTATCTTTGGAGTTCAAATATATTTCACTTTAGTAGCTATAGATCAGAGCCCGGCTCAGAGCACGTAAAATAATCTAACTTTCAAAAATCCGGGATGGCCTAAAAAAAATTTACAAAAGTTCTCATCGGTGTCGGGTTTAATTTATAAAAAAATTTTAAATTATGTAAATAATAGATGTAGTTATCCCAGATTTTCTTTAAAAAAATCTGTGCCTGGCTGGTTAGATGAAAATGGGTAAAAATTCGATCTTCGCGGGTCTCAAATAAATATTGGTGTTGGTTGAAAAAAAGAAGAAATAAATTTAATATAATATATCAAATGTCAGTTATTTTATGACATGAACAATTAATTTTCCTTATGGGGAAGAAGGGAGAATGGGAGATCAGGAGAAGAGGCCAGCTGGTGAAGAACAAAGAATAGTGGGATTTGAACTATTTTTATGAATATGAAACATTTACAAATTATTTTGATGTGAACATAAATAAAATATGGTATAACATGAAATTAAACAATGTGGTTGTCCCAGTTGGTAATGTTTATTGTTGGGTTTATTTAATTATTAGAAAAGGATTGTTTGGGATTGATAAGTTATATATTTTAAAGGGAAGGGTTGAGAGTAAGGGGCATTCTTCTATAATAAGTAAACATAAAAACAGATGTGCATTCGGTAACCAACGATATCGTTATCAGTCATTCAAATTGGCTAAAGGGGGAGGGGGCAGATCGATGCACCGGATATAAAAATAAATGAATAAGGTATTTTTTGGTTTATTTACAATCAATTTATTTATTGTTTTTCAAAAAGCTATTTATTTTTTTTATTGATTTTTACAAATGAAAATATGATATGTAATAAGTTTCGTGGCAAATTTTCAGGGTTTTTTTGCACATCTTTTCAAATATTAGTAATCTATTATAGCATTAATTAAAATCGATTTTAAAGTTCAAATAAAAAAAATAGATTTATATATAATTTTTTTTTCAAAGTTAGATTTCATTTTTGTTTTTAAAATATCGGGCTAATTTGTTACCCCTTATAGTTGGATAATTTTCCATTTTTCACCGTTTTAACGTTATTTTTTATAAGTCTAAATTGAGGGTTTCGCAAACTATCACCACTCTCGGCAGTATTTTTGTTTGTTTGAAGAAATAGCTAAACTTATGGAAGAAGGCGGAAACGAATTACACAATGGGGCTTAGTATTTTCTTCAGCGAGTGCGTGCGTATAGAGTTGAATTAGGCAAGGATATCCAGCTATAGTATAGCTATTATACCCCATATCATCTAACTCGAGTATTCACCTCACGATACCTCTCAGGGGGTTAATTAAAGAACGTACCAATTTTTTTTAAAAAATATATCGGGTAGGTCCTATATTTCAATTTCATTGGCCTACATTTTTTAAATAGACCGATTCAATTAAATGTAAATAATATTTAAAAAGTATGGATGTGTCCTAAATACGAAAAATAACAATGATACAAAACACTTAAATCAAACCAAAATAGGGTATCCGTTCAACAGCTGTTTAGCCCAAGCTAAACTAGAAATAAGATCAAAAATAAGTCGAACAGCCAGGACATTGCGTATATACATCTAAGAATTATATATTTTTAAAAATATTTTATTAACTTTTATAATTGATATTATTTTCATTTCATAATATTTTTAGATTTTAGCCCGAGGAAAATCTGTATCGCTACGCTTGTGGCTTAGAGTAATATAGTAGTTATCATTATAAAGAAAGACAATAATTGAAAAAAAAATCAATAAATTTAAGGTTACATTTTTGAACACATAAATAAAACACACACGTGTAAATTTTAATTATAAGAAAACTAAAACTTCAAAATATTTTAACAAATTTTGTCTATTGGTATGGGATACATGCCGTTTGTTAGAAAAATAAACAAAACCGTCTAAGAGTCCGACTAAATAATGTTTTCTCTTCCTATCTACCAAATTCAAAGGATGATTAGAATTACTAAGGGATTAGGAAAAACAAAGCTATTTCGGGCTAAGAAAAATTTTTTGTTTTGGAGTCGGGCCAATCCAATATCTCTCATTATTTTTTTTTGTATCTCCAATATTAAGTGTTGTGAATAACCTGATATTTTCGCCAAAAATATAAGGCAAGCCTAGAGATTTCGTTAATATATGCCCAAACTTTTCTGCCATTTATAAGCAGAATCTCCAGGCTTGAATATTTTTTGGCCAAAATATTGGGTCAACTATTTTAGACAAAAATTGAGCCGTTTAACAACATTATCCAATATCAAGATTAATACTTTCTTTTTTTATAGGAAAACTTGTATATTTTTTTCTTCGGGTTAAGAAAATTATAAATTTATTTCAGAAACTTGCTAATATAGAAACTTTAGGCCAAGTTCCGGATTTGTAAAAAAAAACTTATTTCCAACCTCGGCCCTTTTTTTGAAAAAATTTCCCGGTCCGTATTTTAATCTTTGATCCTTTTAAGGAATGGCCTTTGATTCTGGAACTCATGTGTCCATACTTAATAATATTTTCTTTAAAAAGGAGTTTGAAAAAGGATAACTATACCTTCTCGCAATTAATCACTTAACAAGAGGCAACACATTACAAACACTATAATATATGTGAATGTAAGTTATTTCGAATAATTGTGGCAGTATTGTGCCCAATTAAGGGAAATTGTAAATATGAACAGTAGTTAATGTGCGAGTAAAACGCTTCTAATATAATGATTTCCTAGCTGATTAGTTAATATTATCTTTTTTTTAAAAAATTTCTTAATTTAAATTGCTCCCGATTTATGAGCTGAGCATGCACCAATGACATATAATAAATAATACCTAGACTGACGATGTAATGAAAACAGCTGAGGACGCCATTTAAATTACCCATATCATTATTAAAATTTTTAAACGAGAGGCCAATTTATTCCTAAGTCTGGCGCAAATTTTATTAAAGAATTGCCTGATCATCAAGATAATAAGGAAGCAAGTTATCAATCTTATAGTAGTTTTTAACATGAGATGAATTACTATATGGGTTACAAAAATGACGGGTCCAGATAGTTTGCATTCAACGACGCTTCCAAATGAAATATTATGAATGCATCGTCAGTCTAGGTATCATTACGTGTCATTGGCTTGCACTCTGACGTATTTTAACGTATATGAATACAATTAAAGGGGCGTGAAGGAGGAAGGAAATCAAAATGTTTTTGCCCAATTAGACTAAATTTCATTAGCCGAGGGGAACGCATGAGGGATGATATTCATTCCACTCCTCATTATTTTTTATGTCCAAGAAAAAAAATGTTGTTCCGGCTTCATTCGCAAGCAAAATATTTTGGCATCGCATAATACATAATTTTTACGAAGAAAATAAAACAAAAATTTGAATAACATTTATGAATAATTTTAATTTTAACTTGACTGGCTGAGAAGCCGTTTAGTTTAGGATTAGTGTGGGCGCCATATTGCGATAATCCGTGACATTAAAACTAGAAAACCAAACGATTATTTAGTGAAGAAAAAAAAATATATAAATATGGTTTAACATGCCAAATTTTTTATTTTTTTAAATTAAATTAAAAATATTTTCAAAAAAAAAGTGTGTCAAAATTTATTTTTTATCGATTTTAAAGGGGGAAAATAGGAGGGGGGGGGAGATAACAATAATATCTTTTTAAATATTATATTATTGTCGTTTACTATTTATCATCATCATCTAACCCTCTTATTTAATTTAAAAAAAAATTAAACTTTCAGAAGTTTTAAAATTTTAATTTAAAATAGATGCTAAATTTTTGAAATTTAAAATAAAAAAATCAGAATTATGTTTTACTATATCATTAAAACTTTTTATGAAAGAGGTCGATAAAGCCCGGCCAAAGGACAAAACGACTTTAGGTCGGACCAGTCCACGTTAACCTTTTGAAATATGAATAATGGAATTTTGTAAAAAAACCATAAATAAACTAGAAGTATGCCGGATCCAGATAGCAGACAAGCGATACAGTATTGCCTTTACCCGGAGCAGCCCAGAAGAACAACAATATGAACTTATTTATTATCTCGCCTTAGTATCGCGATACAATCGATACCTGATACTGATAAATTCACTTTAAATATTTCTTGTTTTCTTTAATGATTCATCTCTCCATTATATATATTCTATATTTATTTAAATTTATTCTTACGTTAATTATGAAACAAAAAATTATATGAAATTTTAATTCATGGCATAATTTTTCTGATATTCATCTCACTCCATGCTCTATAAAAATCAGAGATCTGAAAGCCCCGCCCGTTAAATATAACCATGCCAAGATGGGCCAAAAAAAAATTTTTAAATACCCGAGCCGCGCATAAAAAAAATCCGGCCCGAACTGGATCTGAAAATATAAAATCCGGGTTGGGTCTAAAAAATTGCATTTTTTTATAGTGGGCTAAATAGCAACTTGGTAAGAAAAAAAAGGGTATGGATTTAAAGAAAGATAATAGGGAAAATAATAAAATTATTTTTAGGAGAAAAAAAAAGAAAAACATAAAATTAAAAGGAAAGGTCGCAAAAAAGTTAGAAACGAGGAAAAAAAAATAAGAAAGAAAATTTTTTTTAAAAAATCCAAAAAATATATGATATTTCAGAATTATTAAAATGTCAACAAAAAAAATGTTGTTAATCGGTCGCATATGTGTTTTTACGAGTCTTTAAAAAAAGAATTTAAGAAATTTTAGTTATTTATAATTTATAGCAAGTATAAATAATTGTCAATGTGTTTAATTACAAAAAAACCATTCATAATATTTAAAAAAAGTTAATTTAAAATATTTACATGTTTTTGTTTTGATTTTGTATCCACAATTTACAGAGGGCAAAACGTTTTTATCATTGTAAATGATATTTAATTGTTTAGAAAGCATATGCATTGGAATTGGAACTTGTATAGGCCATATTTTTTTTATAATTTCTTGTTATTTTGATTTTTGACAAATAAAATATATTTTTTTCCTCACTTCTTCGCTTTTTACATCAAAAAAAGAATGATTATTAGCAATTTTTTGTTTTGTTTTGTGTGATGCTAATAAGAGGTGCTTAAAAAAATTTTTTAAGGTTTTTAGCACTCCCTCCCCTATAATCTTACTATTTTAATGGTATAATCAAATTATAATAGATCTATGCCCCTGTTGAAATAGTATAATTGTAAAAATCGAGCATATTTGGATCAAAAATATTTTTAAATTAATCAGTTACAAAAATTCATATAATAATGGGATCGTTTAATTACAATGTCTCTTTGAAACAATTTGGCATAACACAGCTAAAAAAAGTACATTTTAAATAGCTAGATCGATAAATAATTAAAATTTAAAAATTCGGGTTTGATTAAGATTCCCATTTTTAGCTCAAAAAATGCGTTCGATTCCTATCTGCTATTAAAATTGGAGTGGGGAAAGGGGACACGAAAAATTGATTCCGCCGAGATTCGAACCAAAAACCTCTCACTTTACTCAATAACGCTCATACCTCTCACCTCTCTATTTGCTATTTTTTTTGGCAATTATTAATAATTTAACCAAACGATAAATAATTTTTTTGCATTTATAATATATCTTAGTTGTTCTCTTTAGTAGTTTCAAACTCGAAATAACATTACTAGGCTTAAATAAAGTAAGAAAAATATATGGCTTAGCGGGCGGGATTAAGATTTTGACGTCTGCAGGGCTGCAGGTCTTTGAAGAATATTTCGTAAGTTTATTAATGTTTTATTTTATATAATTATTGTTTAGATATTCATCATATCATTAAAATTATGTTTTACAATTATAATAAATTAAATATTTTAGGTACATTTATATTTATCATCGGGATCAACTATCTTCGTTAAAAATTTTAATTTATTGGTTTAAATTATTTTATTAAAACGTTGCAAGTATTTGGTAAATTTTTATTACCATCTTTATTAAAAATATTAGATTAATTATTTTCAGCTAAATAATATTGATGCTTGCGTGAATCTGAGCCAGTCTCAAAATTATGGGATATTTTACTTTAATTAGCTCTTCCACCAGTAAACATAATATATAAGATATCAATAAAGGTTAATTATTGGTTTCGACCCATCCTTTGGTCGTGGTAAACGACCCAAATTTAGTTTTAACTTTGGGTTGGGAATGAAGAGAGGACCAATATTTTAGGTCAAAGAAATAGACCTCAACATTGGGTCAAAATCGGAAAAAAAGGTCCACACTTTGAGTCGAAGTCGATTACAACGACTTAAAATTTGAACCTTTGTTGAAAAAATCGACCCAGCTATTGGGTCGACGTCAAATAAAATGGCCAGGATTTTGGGGTCGGTTTTGTTCGAGCCAACGCTTAGCCGTTTAACAGTATTTACAGCCTACTGGAAATAAACCGTTAAAACATACTTTTTTAATGATATTAATTTAAAAAATAATCAAACCAATAAAAATAATTTAATCAATAATTATTAAAAAATCAATCTGTATTTTTTATTTATTTAACATTTAAATTTGGGCCGGACTTTTCGGGATAAATAGATAAAAAAATTCGTTCGGGGTCGGGTCGGCGGGTTCGGTATATTAGGTCCGATGCAGATCGCTGATTCAAACTGCGATTCCGGAATTTTTTTTCATGGTGAAAATCAATTAATGCCCCGAAACTGTTTAATTTTAGTTTTGATACATTGTTATGTTGATCAATAATTATTTTATTGATAAAAATTAGATATTTTATATTTTGTTTTATTGTATCAGAGAAAGAAAAAAATGTCAATGTCAATAATGAGTTTGAAAAAAAAATTGAATTTTATTTTATTTGGCAAGAAGGACTGAATTAAAACTGAAATGTTGTCTTTAGAAAAAAAAATAAAGATTTATATAAATAGTATCATTTTATTGAGAATTTGTAGTTTGCATGAACAAATACTTCCCCTTTTCGGTAAATCAAACAAGAGTATAAAAGAAATATTTTTTTTTATAAAAAACATCAAAATTTTGGAAGACAGGAAGGTGAAAATGCATCATTGATTTATTTATTTCACATATCAAATAATTATAATATAAGAATGGAATGTGTAATCAATTGATTGAATTTTAAATAAATAAATCATGGCAAGGTTATTATTTGAATTGGGTAGATATAATCCAATCATTGTCCAAATTTTTAAAATTTAAGACATAAGAAAAACCTGATTTTAAAAAATAATTAAATTAATGGAAGAATACATTTTTTTAGATAGCTAAACATGGTGGCTAGATTTTAAAAAAATTGCCACTGGACCAGTGGGAATTTGGGCGAAAAAATTTCGATTTTGTAGACACAAATCAACAAATGAAGAGTATAAATGTTCAAAAATGGTTTAAATTATTTTATATATAAAAATCCAACAAAATGGATTTATAGATGTAATTAAAATTGATATTAAAATGATGTATTTTGAACTATTTTTTGAACGAGTTTATTACTAAAATATTCAATAGAAGCCTCTAATATAAATATGGTATCAAAATATCAGCAACATTTAAAAATAAAAATTATTATATGTAGTTTATTTTTTTAAAGCATTTAATACAACTCCTCATTTTCTTTTCTTTTTTATTATGTTGAGCAATAAAATTTTAGGAAAATTAAATTAATCCTTTTCTTACATCTTTCTTATCAGTCAAGTATTTTAAAATTAATTAATGGCTAAATGTAACTGTTTTTAATTTATGAGGGTTAATTATCATTTTAGGATATCGTCCAATATTAGTTAAATTTTAAAGTATTGGTTAATATGTATACTCTAGCATCTCTGATATTGAGATGTTGAAAATGTGATGAATGAGTAATATTTACTCTTTAAAATTTTCTGATTTTTAGATAAATTTTAATTCTATTTAAAAATAAATATCATTGAGCAAATAAGAATAAATTGTTATAAAATTTATATAAAATAAAATTCATGTGGCATGAATCAAATGAATGCGTATTGGAAACATGTTAATTTTTTAAAGTGGGCATTAAATGTGTAAGACTATGTTAAATATAAAACTTTAAACATTCTCCCAAAATAAAGCAAATATGTTGAAATTAGATAAAGGTGTAATTGTTATATGCTTTTTAATAAAAATTATCACCAAATTAAAACACCGATATAAGATATTTCAAATCGAAAAATATATTGTAACGAATAATAATATACTTATAAATTATTGAGGAATATTTCAAGAAAATTTATAATCATATTAAAAAATGAGTGAATACGTTTAAATGCCTCCAATTTTATGAACGAATGATTTTTACAAAAATTTAGCAGCAATAAGAAAAAAAATATAAATGCATAATAAATTATAAATTTATTCTTGCTTCAAGATATTCATATTTAAAAAATTTGTAAGAGCTAACTTTATAGGTATTTTTTAGTATTTTCAAGTTCAAATCATTTATAATTTAAATTATAATATTATTATTTATATAAAAGACTTCAACTTGATAGAATAATCTTAATATTATTATTTTAGTCAATAAATTTACAATTTTATATAATTAAAAAAATTGATATGTCAGTGTAGGTATGTTTTGCTTTATATATTAGATAAATTGTAAAATACATCATATCATCTGAAATGTATTATTGAGAATCCCATAAAACATATAAGTATATTTATTTGCTTTTTAAAATATCTTTTTAGGCTAATAACCCCTCCCTACTTACGAAAAATGTATATAAACAAACATTTAAAACAAAAATAAGTGAAAGCTGACTATTTTTTTAAAAAATAACAATGATTCAAAATTTTCAGAAAAAATGACATTTTAATTTTTAAAAGGTTAAAAATCATATCAATATTTTTCTAATTTAACCCTGCAATTGTAATTGGCCTAAGGAAATTTATTAGGAAAAAGACCCATCCAGTAATGCGTCCATCCGTGTGTTATTAAATTTTTAAAACCAGCTAACCCAATATTTTGGCCAAACAATATTATGCAAGCCTCGAGAATTCGTTAGTGGAAGATATATTTGCTATCTATGAGAAAAATCTCCGGTTGCATAAAATTTTTGGGCTAAAATATTTGGTTAGCCGTTTTAATAATCGAGCCGTTTAATAATTATTCCATCCTCACATCTCACCCTCATGCTGCTCTTAGGTATACTATAGTATAAATGTGTATACGTCGTTGGGGGAGGGGGGATTGGAAATTTTGTGGCCCTCTTATATACTATTTTAAGGTATAAATATATACAACTCTTCCACAAAAAAATATATACAATATATCACTTTATACAATAATTTTAATAAAAATAAGAAAAAGTAATAATTTTTATAATTCATAATCAGGGTTGGGCAAATTTTCAGAAAATTGTATTCGGATACAGAAACAGATACTTTATAAAATTTTGTATTTAAGATACAAGATACTGGATGATACTTTAGAAAAATTTCAATAAGATATAAGATACAAGATACTTGTATCTTTTTTTTAAAAAAGTATCTAAGATACTAGATATTTTTTATAAAAACTTTAAATAGTCAAAATCGAAATGTATAAAGCTTTATTTTTTTATATATAATATAAATTTATAAAAAATTTGAAAATAAATTGTAGAAAATAACAAATTTATTATATAAGATAGTGCGATATTTTTTTACTAATTGTATAATTAATAAATATTAATACATCAGCATCATAAATCAGCATTATTTTTTAATATTATTAATATAATTTATCATTCAATCTTTGACGATTTGGTCTAGAGGTAGGCGCGGGTGGTGAAATTACGCGTGACCCATCGAGTCACGGTGTGAGTGTGAAAAGTTTTTAAATTATTAGGCGTGACTGGGCGTGACGGGCCTTCCCAAAATTTTTCCTGGGCATGATCGGGCGTTAACATGAATTTCCCGTGAATCACGGAAATTTTAATTTTCTTTTATAAATATAAATTTGCAATTTTATAATTATAATACATATTTTCTAATTTAATTTATTTAAAAAAGAAAAATTTTTGAAAACAGAAAATATTCAGGCATTTTATAAACAATATCTAGTGGCACGCTTCTAGTCTATTTTCTTTTTATGTTTAGGTGTTTAGTCGCGAGATTTTTTACTTAAATTTTTTAATTTATTCTCAAGCACTTAAGGTAGGTTTAATTCTAGATCCTAATTTCAAAAGCCTTAAGTTATAAACAGACAAAGAAAAAAAAGATATTTACAAAACAATCTTAAAAATGTGAAATGATATAAAATTAGATGATATGCATAAGTCAATGCCAACTGTCATTTATAACTTTCCTAATTCATCCTACATTCATAAAAAATCATATATTCTAAATGAATCATTTTTTAGATGATTCTGATGAAGCATCAACATCTACCGATGAAAGCTGTGTGAATTTAAGAGATTCATCCCATAAAACAAATAACAATGGCAATATTTTGAAGTTTTGGAAGCAGGAAAATTTATTTCTTTTTTTGACAAAATTATAGAGTAAAATTTTGTCAGCCCTGGCAAATTCGGCTACTAGCGAAAGGTTATTTTCTGTAGCCAATTGCCTATTAGAAGTAAGGCGTACACAATTGAAATAAAAAAAATGGACATTTTTTTTTCTAAGTAAGAATTTGGATTTATATGTATTTATTTTTTGTTATTATGGATTATGGAATTAATAAATAGAATAAATTCAAAAAAGTGTAAAAAATTATAGCATTAAAGTTTTGAAAAATTTAAAAACACCGTGAATTTTCGGGCATGAATCAAATATTGCCTTTCGTGAGTGGGCGGGTCGAGTCGAAATTTTTTTAGTGGTATGCGTGAATGGGCTTGAATATTTTTTATTGCCACCATGAGCGGGCGAGTCGTGAATAAAAAATTAGGCCCACCCACCTCTTATGGTCTATTAACCATATTAGCAAAGCTAAATAATCGTTCAACGGGGGCAGAGGAGGGTAATATTGTGTTTTATTTAATAAATATTTCTTTTAATTAATTTTATAATGAAAATTATATTTTAAGCATATATGTAAAAATTAAAAAAAATACATATGAATGGTGGATTAAATATTGCTAAGTACTATCTATCATATAAAAATGGTGCCCCAAATATTTGGATTATATTTTGGCCTAGTATTCAAATTAACAACCTCTTTTTATCAATATTAGTTTTCTTATTCTTTTCATAGATGATTTTTATATATCATTTTAGTTTCATTTTCAATCAATAATATAAAAATTTATTTTAAAATACTTCTAAATTTAGCAAAAGATATATGAAATTTGAAATGATAATGAATATGATTATAAATGTGATTTATTATATAATTATATATTATACTTTTAGATGCTTGAAAAAATTTGATGACGAGTCCGCAGAACCACTTATAGATTTGTGGCATTCTTTACATTTTGCAGTAATTTTATTATGATCATGTTGAAGTACTTGAAAAAATTTCCCAGTTAAAATACTTAATTTAAATTTATAGTTATATTTTTTGTTGAAAAGAATCATCTGAAGACGAAGACATATTATTCAATTTTCTTCTTCCATTATTTTAAAATAGACGGTTAAAAAACGATTCAAATGAAATATAGTAGTTCTAATTGTTAGAAAATTGCTATATGACGACCAACGTCATATATCATACATTATCTTAAAATATCTAAATTCTGATTAAATTTTTCATTTAAATTTTAAAACAATATCATTTTAAATTTTAATACTATTTAAATTAACTAATATAATTATTTTTTTAAAGTATCTGTATCTTTTTGAATACAAAGTTGGTTAAGATACAAATACTTTTAAATAATATGTATCTTAGATACTGGATACCAGATACTTTCCAAAATTTAAAATATATCTTGTATCTTAGATACAAATATCCGCGATACTGCCCAACCCTGTTCATAATTTATTTAAAAATTGAAATTTTGCTATAGAAAGATTGAAAACTCAAAATAAAAAATATAAGGCTTTCAATATCAAAACTTAAAAACTTTCAGAAAAATTTATGGGAAAAAACAATCTAATAGTGCTCTCTCTCTTCCCCATCTTGAGCAAAATCCTACTACGCTGAAAATCAATATGGTAAATTAATTTTTCCAGTAATCTTTTAGGGAGAGTTTAATAGACTCTTCAAAATAAATTGCCAAGACTTTTAATCTCTAAAGATTGTTTAAATATAAATTTTTTAAGAGTGCTTAAACAGAATTTTTGATCCAATTTTACATAAAATTCCAAATTTGAAAAAATACCTTTCATATGAAAATACTGATTAATATGCATAAAAGTTTTTAGTGATAAAATAATTTTTTTAAAAAAAATGTGATCTCCTTTAGAAAAATCTTCAATATTGTAATCTTCAAAGATTTTTTGCGCAAAATTTTTGGGCGACTGCCACATAAGGCAAAAAAGGCTATATATTATCAAAAACTACATTGGTGTATTTTTTGAAAGAATGATTCACAAGGACGCGTCTACTCTAAAATTTAAGTTTAGTCTAGACCGGTCGAAATACAATCCAAGAAATAAATCCGAAAAATGGTTAAAACACAGAACAGAACTCCCTCATTTACTATTAATATAATTGCCGTCTAAAATTTTTTATAACATAATTAGTTTTATATAATTTTTATATAGTACATCATATTTCACTATACTCAACACAGGTCCAATATATAAAATCCTTCCAATTTATTTTCTTGATTTAATAATTAGAGCTTTATGATTATAGCCTATTTTTTTTAAAAAAAAATTTTTAAGCAGGTCGTCGACATAGAAGTAATTTATATTGAAAAAATGTCATATCAATCTAGCAATTTTATATTTAAAATCAAATTGCCCAAATTAGGTAAAATTTGTTCCTAACAAACACAATGGAATATGCATCACCGGGAAAAAATAGGGTGCATGTAATCCAATATTTAAAAATCTCATCCTTTAATATTTATTTATCTACCCAAGGTATAAATCCAAATAGAAATGTCGGGACTATTTTGTTTTTAGCTTATACAGGGCTATTAGCCATAATTCATACCAAAAGCATGTGCATAGATTAAAATTAAGACAAAGAAAAAGTAATATATTATATTTCGCATTTTTTTAAAAAATAACATTTCTAGATATTAAGCCATACTGGGCCAATTAGTAAATATAAAAAATTAAATAATATTCAGAGCCCCGCAGTTATTTCTTTCTTTTACAACAATAAATTATATCAAGTTAAAAATTTTATAAGAAAAAGTTATCAAATGAAAATCATATTAATTCCCCTACATTTGGAGAGAATTTGTGGACGATTGTAGCTACCATTGCCAAAGGTCAGGCAAGACAAGAAATTTTGAAATGTATCTTTATGACTGGGATCTAAACCGAATCTGAACCTTTAAACCTGCATTTTTTACCAAGAACCTAAACCGCGAAAAGATCTTCTAGCCAAACCTGAACCGCTAAAATGCCTGTAAATCCCTTCAAGCCAAATGATTATAAAATAATATGACACTTATTACTTGTATATTGATAAAATTCTAATTTTTTTAAAGATTAAGCAATTTTGATTGGTAAGTGCCAGTCAAAATTTTTATAAACATTAGTGTTGTAGCCGCTGAAAAAAAAGAAGAAATAAATTTAATATAATATACTGAATGTCAGTCATATTATGACATGAACAATTAATTTTCCCTGGGGGAAAGAAGGAAGAATGGGAGATGGGAAGATGCCAGCTGGGAAGAACAAAGAATGGAGGAGATTCAACTATTTTTATGAATATGAAACTTGTATAATTATTTGGATGTGAACATAAATAAAATATGGGTATTTATTTAATTATTAAGAAAGGATTGTTTGGATTGTTAAGTTATATTTTTGAGAGTAAAGGTTTGAGAGTAAAGGGCATATATTATTTATTATTTTACAAAAGTGTTACCAGCTGACCAGGATCGACAACATATGGATTTAGGTACACAACGCATAAGTACTTAAAACTATACAGGGGTAAATGAGATTAAGAGATGAGTTTAAGGATTTCTATAATTTTATCTGAAATATTTAGCTTACAGGGTTTAAAATAGAAAGTATGTAATGAGTATTAGGATTGAAAATTAAAATAAAATGATTAATTACTGGTTAATGATATTTGATTCATTTTGGCCCATTTAAGACAATAATATTTGTGGTATTAGATGTCTTCATTTTGGCCATTTAAGACAATAATATTTGTGGTATTATATGTCTAGATGTATATTTTACATCCAATGTTGACAATAAGTATTGTCTTATTATTTGGTACGCCTTAAGACTCATTGAATGGTGTTATAGGTATTCCGTCTTAGGAACACAAGACCTCAAGATCAGCAGGACAGAAAGGATTGCTAAATATTTAAAATTTATGGTAAATATATATAGAAATGGACTTTTGTAATAAAGTATGTGTTGTTACATAATTATGCATTTTGGGTTTTTAAAGGGATGGACATGTGGGATAATTTATTATTAATTAATGTTAATATATTGTATATGTAATTCAGTTTCAATTAAGGTTGATATATCATTAAGTGATCTATTGAGGGTGAGTTAATGTTGTTTATTTTGAAGTAATTAACCATTTTTATGAAATAGGATGTAATGTGAATTACAAATATGATATATTTAATTATGAATGATAATTTAAAGGAAATGAAGTATGATGAAGTCAGAATTATATCTATAATGTTATAGGTGGATAGATATTTTGGTTTAGTGCCTGCATTTGATATATATATAAATTGGGTATGGATTTATATGATATATTAGATGATGTGTAATATATTTTTTTTCAAAGTATGAAATCTTTATATTTAATATATATATATTTTTTTTTTAAATTATAAAATTTTATAAAAAGTTTTATTTGCAATTATTATATTATTTTTATGGTATGCAATGATGTGAAGGGAAAATATTTTTACAGATAAGGTCAGCCATGTTGATGGGTATGCCTTGAGGTGGGAATATTGTTTAGTTTGCATACTGGAGAAAGTTTTTTTTTGTGTAAATTTTTTTTGTAAATTTATGCTGCATATTACATTTTTTTTTATCTTTGTAATAATTTTATAGCACATAACATTTTACTATTTATTTTATGAACATTTTTTTTATAGAAAAGACTCAAATTATTTTATATTGTGAAGGTATATTAAAAATTCTTTACATATATACCATATAGCCCATTATATTCTCAATTTTTGTTACTTTGCATTCTACATTTTTGTGAATTTGTGCTAATTGTGATGGCAGAGTTAGGTAGAAATGGTATATTTTTCTTAGGATGCTGAGTAATTTCTAGATGGAAAATATTGTATTTTCTACATATTATATATTTTTCCTCCCTTTAAAATATTAAATTTATTTCTATCTATACATATGTCATGTAATTTTATTTAAAATCTTTGTTCGGCAAATTTTCACAAATATTTTTAATACATAAAAATAGGTTTTTATATCTATTTTAGGAGATATTTATAAAAATGTAGCCTCGATTTTGTTTACATAACAGAAGGACAATTACATGTGTTGAAATTGCATTTCACACATAGATCATGTGTTCACATTACAGTATTATATGTAAATCATTATTTCCTAATTACCATTAATCAGACCCGAATAATGTATACTATAACTCCTATTTTCTAAATGTCTTAAAATGAATGAATTATTATGTTTTGCTGATATTACATTGTCCATATTAATGTTCCATAGATTATAAATGCAGATACCCCAATGTACATGTCATTATTGATAATATGTGTTTTCGCGATTATATATTGAAATGTATCGGAGATATTATATTATAAATCATCATAAGGGAAGTCGATTCGATAAATTCCCTGAACGTCTTCAAGGCGTCCCGATACAATTCAAAGGGACAATTCGATACAATACCACCACAGAGAAAGGGACGCTAGGCTTGTGAAGGGTGGGCGTGTTGTAGCCGCTGAAAAAAAAGAAGAAATAAATTTAATATAATATACTGAATGTCAGTCATTTTATGACATGAACAATTAATTTTCCTTGGGGGAAAGAAGGAAGAATGGGAGATGGGAAGATGCCAGCTGGGAAGAACAAAGAATGGAGGAGATTCAACTATTTTTATGAATATGAAACCTGTATAATTATTTGGATGTGAACATAAATAAAATATGGGTATTTATTTTATTATTAAGAAAGGATTGTTTGGATTGTTAAGTTATATTTTTGAGAGTAAAGGTTTGAGAGTAAAGGGCATATATTATTTATTATTTTACAAAAATTAGTATATCACCATTTAATACATTTTTTAAATATTTAACTTGTAATACCTAGAGATAATTGAATCGAAAATATATAAATTCCTTATAGGGACACAACGAAGCAAATCTTGAGAGTCACTAGAAAAGAAGCCACGCTCTAGAACTCAATAAAATAATAATATCACAAATAAAACATATAATTTGAATGTATGTTTGTATACAAAAGTGTTCAAGCCAGTTTTTAACCGATATTTTTATTTTTTATAAACCGAACCTGAACCGTTATTTTTATTCAAAACTGAATCTAAACTGAACCGATATTTGTTTCGGATCCCTGCTTTATAATAATTATGTTTATGTAATGATTTTTTTTTATTTAAAAAATTTTTAATAATTATAATTATCTTAATAAAAGAGTCTGGTTTTTAAAAAATTATCTCATTTTCGAGGAATTTAAAGTTGGCATTTAGTAACTTGGATATAATAAAATTTCAAGTATTTTGTTTTGTAATTAGAATGACTTTTGTATTTGCATCTGTTCTGAACAATGACATATAATACATAGACTGACGATTCATTCATAATATGTGTCATTGGTTCTGAATGAGTTTTTAACAAAAAATAGAATTTAAATTAGACATCAAATGTGTGATAAAAAATATAACAATCATAATGGTATTAAAAAAATAAATGTAATAATTTTTTAATACATGGGTCAGATATGGTTTGCTAAAAAAAAATTCTAAATAACAAAACAAAACTTAAGCATGTAAAATTTATATATGACGTATGGGGATTCGGAATCTCTTGATTTTAAATCCTTTACCGAGGGCCATTTAAAAAATTTAAAAATCCGATTTAACCGGCAATGTATTCTAGCATGTGTAGAGTATTTACCTTATAAATTTCAGCCAATTCCAGGCCATAGATATTTTATTAATTTATATGAAAAATCCATATAAAAATTAATATAAATTAGAAGTAGTTCTAAGAGGAAAAAATAAATAATAATTTTGAAAAAACATTAATTATAAACAGTTTAATTTTTACATTAATATTTAGTATTTAAATTATAAATAGTATAATTTTGACATTTTTAGTATTTAGTATTGGACATTTAAAATAATACCAACATCAAATAATTGGTTGAGGAGTGGGGAGGAGTTAAACTAGTAATCCAATAGTTTTTTTTTCGTAATTATACCCTTGACTTTGTAATATATAAGAAAGGTATAATTTACACTATAATTGTGCTAATAATTATCCATAATAGTTTTTTTCGTAATTATACTCTTAACTTAGAAAGTTATAAATTACAATATATATGGCTAATGGGAGGAGTCAACCTAGCAATCCAATATAGCTTATTTTTTGTAATTATACCCTTGACTTAGAAATATATAAGAAAGGTATAACTTGCACTATTAATGAAATAATATAATAATTACCAATTATGGTTTTAAATTAAATTTATCAAAACGATGTTATTGTACATAATTAAATTGGATGTTATTGAAATTAATATATGGTGAATTCCATATCAAATCAACCAAAAAAAGTCGATTCTCAACCCGACCCCCTTCAATTTTTCTTAAATTTTGCATACTGGTAGTATATACTATAACTAAGAAAAAAATGAAATTTTACCTCCCAAAAGGCTTACCCGCTAAGATATGGGCGTTTAAAGCGCGGAAAAATGGTACATTTTTGACAAAAGTGTCTCATTTATTTTCAAATATCTCGAGAAATGATTAAGTTAGAAAAATAATTTAAATTTATTATGTAGCTTAATAATAGTTCTTTAATATGACATAAAAATAAATATGATATAAATTTGATGAATGTCCAAAACCGGATGTATAAAACCGGAAATGGCCATAGTAAAAAAAGGTATTTTTTTTTCGAAATTTTTTTCCTGTAGATAGATATAACACTGCTTTATATTTGTACCAAATCCTAGCCTGGGATGAAAAAGGGTCTAGGAGTTATGACTCTTTATATGGCTTAAATTGATCAAAAATATCTTCATTTAATGAATACTTATGAAATAATGTTTTTTTTTATATTATGTCTAAATGATAGGCCCTAACCTTTTTTTATTTTAATTGTTAACATATTGTGACTGAAAATTACTTGACAAAATAATTTTAAACCAATTTATAACTTTATTTTTCTGAAATGCATAATTACATATAATATAATAATTCATAATTATGTTTACAATATATCATATATTAAATTATCTAAAGAATTGGAATAAATTTTGACTTTAATTTTATTTTCGTCAAGGGGAATATAAGCATGGTATTTTTGTGTTCCCGGAATTCTTTTTGCTCTCAAAAATCTGCTTTCTAGATGATTTTCCATATTATTGTATTCATTATTGCTTACAAAATGTAATTTACTCCATGTATATTATTTGTTGAAAAGTCGAATAAATCCATTGTTGTCAAAATATGGTTTTGATATGGCCGTTGCAAACTAGCTCGAGCTGCTAGCCGTTTTGTAATACCTCCTAAACTGTCGCACGGACTTTTTCCATGAGCTGTAGCAAAAAAATGCCACTCGACCTTTATACCAAAATCACATTCATGATTATAGAGATTTATGAAATTTTTTTTATTTTTATATTGGGTTACGGCTCCATCAGAAAAATAATAAATTTTGGTCAATGTATCAAATCTTTCTTTTAAAAATAAGATCATTTTAGTTTGAAATAAATAAAAGGCACAGGCATTGTGCTTAAAGCAATCTGATATCACCACTAAACTTATATGTTTTATAGTGTTGTCCTGACGATAATAAATGATAAAAGGGTGAATAGTGGACTGATTATTTGTCCAATGAAATCCCTGTGCATGGTCTTGCACTATAAATGCATAATTTTCCGAAAAGTCGGCAATAACTAAGTATTCGCCAACATTTAAATTAGATTTTAAATTGTTTTGAAATAATGATTGTGATGCTATAAATGAATGTGGAATCAAATTGTCTAATTTCTCATAAATAATCTAAGAATTCATCAGCTGATTTTGTCAGCGTTTCGAGCGTTGTTCTATCAACTGCCAACCATTGTTTAAATGATATATAATCTATTGAATTCGTATCAAATAATATAATTAGTCTTTCTTTTATTTGGGATGATCCAGGACAAAATTTACATTTATTGAAGTAACATCGAGGCTGGGCAGGATTGCACAGACTTTGTGCAATACAATGTTTATAATCGTTTATTGGAGAATAATTATAATGATCATTATTGTTTGTAAGCTGTTTTAATTTTCCCCCTATTAAAATAAGCTTAAAATTTTGGTGTAGTGTGCAGATACACATGGTATGTGTACCTGGACCACCTGCTAAAACACAGTTTTTGGGTCGTAAGAATGCAAATCTACTGAGACCTAACTGAATATCGTTATGAGTCTCTCTAAAGTGAACGAAAAGTTCTTTAATATTACATAAAATTAATCTTTTCTGCACTTGATCCTTTTCCCCATTTATATTCATAGATATAAAATTATTTTTTCCAGGCATAAGCCTACTGTTTTCTTCAGAATTATAAAATTTTTTTACTTTCTCCACAATATCTTCTGAAATATACCGACTTGGTTTAATAATATTGGGATTTGAGAGAATACCCTTTTCCCTAACTAACTTCTTGGCTGTTCTGGCCATAAAATTAGTCGTGGAAAATTCTTCTTCAATTTTTTTATTAGTCCATGATTTTGGTAAAATAGTTAAAATTAAAATTTTTTCGCTGCGAGAAGTTGTTAAAAAATTTTCTTTCAATTGATTAATGATTTCGGATTCATATTTTTCCAGAAAAAAGATTATTATAAAATTTTTTATATTATCGCATTGACGAATAGTTAACAATAAAAGACTTTTTCCTTGTTTTAAAGATAAAAACTTTACTTAAACGAAGAATTTATTTTAGTTTTCCCAAATAATGACTTATATAACATTCTTATTTCGACCAAATCTCAGTGCAAGACTTACTCCTTTTACATTACTTATATATCATATACAATATTAAAATTTAATCCGTTAGTTGGGGTTAAATGCAAAAAAATAGAAATTAATAAGCAGTTTTTGATATTTAGGTGTATTATGTTGGGCTTAAAAGTATATCAAAATTTTGGTTTCTGACATTTTTGCTTAGAAATTGTTAGAGTCCTAATTTCATTCAAAAGCTTGCAAAACACCCTGTAGGAGTTTTCGATGAAAAATTATATTTTTTAAATATTTTTGTAAAACATTATTTGATCGCTCAGGGAATTCATAGCCGAATAAGGAATACTAACAAGCCATCTATTGCTGGCAGTTTATGGGAAAATATTTATTTTCTGGTCTTTATGGACAAGGTCACGTGCAAAAAAATACCATAATTTTATATGACCGAATTAGGAAATGAAATGAGTCAGCTTAAACACCATTTAATAATTTATAAAAACTTTATTTATACGTTCAAATGACGTCTGATAGACACCATCCATTACGTTTTTTAAAAAAATATTATTATTATCCTTTGCTTGGTAAAAATAAAATTAACGGAAACATGCCTTAAGAACCGCTTTGAAAAAGCGTTGTCTGGAAATTGCGTAAGGCGTATAATTTTGGAAAAATTTAACTGTTTTTGGCCCAAAATATTTTGTACTAAGCCAGGTCTATCCCATCAGAAAGGGGAATGAACAAGTTTAGAGCGGTTTCAATGTAAAAATATTTAGATGGTATAAAAGATATAGTTGAAGAAATATAACTAGTTTTATTTTAAACATCTTCTAAAATTCTAGTTTTTATTGATATAAAATAAATGATAAAACATGGAAAAATATAAAAATAATATTTAAATTAATACTAATTCAAGATGTTAAAAAAGTGTGAAGAGAATAAAAAAAAAAATTTTTATATAAAATTAAACTTAATTATCATCCTTTTTTTTCTTAATATGTTTGTAATTCCTTGAACGAAATAATTTGTTTTTTCCAAAATTAAAAAAAAACACAATATTATATATATAAACTATATAATGATTTAAAATATCACAATACAACAAAAAGCGAATTTCAAAACGTTTTATAAATGGGTAAATGTTAATAAAATATTAATGGAATATAATGATAGATATATTGAATAATATCATTAAAATTTTAATTTGAGATATAAAAAATTTAATTGATTACGATGCGTATTTCCGTCATATTAGACTAGCCATTATAAATCCTTCTTAAATATAAGGTTTAGATGTGTAAGCAAATCAAATGATGAGACAAAAAGAAAATAAAAGGGAAATTATATTTAAAAAAAATTGATACGACAAATATTAACGAAATATAAATAAGATACCCCAAAATCTTATTAAAAATAGGAAATTTGAAGCCATTAAAAAGCGTATCTAAAGCAACTAAAAGTAAAATTGTTATTACATTTTTAAGATAATCCAACATTATCTTACAACTTTGTGGCCCGGCAAAAAATGGCAGGCTCTGTGTGTATAGATAACCTTAATAATGTTTTAAAATCCCTATATATATATATATATATATATATTTATACCTTTTGCCAAAAAAAATAGTTTCAACAAAAAAATAATCTTATAAAGAAAATTTATATTTTAAAAAATTATTCTAATATTATAAAGCTTGATTTTAAATCAACAATTCAATTTATATATGTTTTTTTAGAATGCAAAAAATAATTGATATAATATTTAAAAATCTTTTTTAATTTTCCTATTCGCTTTTCCATATTTTTATCTATCATGTAAAAGAATCCCCTTCCTTTTCCGTCCTGAATGAATTCGAAGGCGGGGTTTTCGCGCTGTCGTCTTGTCGAGGTTTTGACGCGATTCCACCATGTTTCGTCAAGGTAGAGGGGCAAATCGATGCTTCTTGGTTAGTGGATATGGGGTAGGAATTAGAATGAGTCATGGGTGGCGTAACCAAGGCTGAGGAATGTGAAGGAGGAGCAGGCGGTTTAGCGAAAAGCTCGGCTGATGGGCTACGTTGCTTCGTTTTTGGGCAGTTCAGCTTATATTTGCAAAAAAGTTACGAGTTAAAAAATAAGAAATTTTAAAAATTATTATCTTAAGGGTAAATTGGGAATTTTTAAGTTGATCATCATGGGTTAGTGTTGTTAATCGACTAAGTTTAACCGACTTGGCTTCCTAAACTCGAGTTCACGACTTGAGCTTAAATCGTATTCATAACATGAGTGAACAAAGTTAGTCGACTAAATCGACTAACGACTCTAAGTCCAATGAATTCGACTATTTAACAACACTAATCACGGGGGTAAAAAAAATATTATGATATAATAGGACATCGTTAGCTATCTCAGCCACTTTCTTTCAATTCAATGTCTAAATAGGATTTATTGTCTAAAGTTTTAAATGATGATGATTGAAATCTTTATTTAATTTTGGTCGATGAAACTTTACACTCTTAAAATGAATCGCATAATCATAAAATAAATATTATGATTTCGAAAAAATCTTTTTAATTTTAAATACATTTTATCTTGCCAAAAATTAGATTCCTTGGTTTTTAAAATTTTATCTTTAAGGACCGCTATTTTTTTTATATATTAATTTAGAAAAAAATTATTTTATATAGTAAAAAAAAATTTAATCTACAAATTTAAGATTATGCATCCATTCAACACTTGAGTGAGAGAATCACCCGGGCCTCTTAGAATTTAAATAAGAATTAGCTCTTTAAAACCCAACCTTTTTAACGAGTAATAATTTTTTTTATAAAGTATATATTTATATATAAATAGAAGATTTCTAGTTAATATTTTATTTTACAATGCTATAAAAAAAAATAAGGTGCCTAAATACAAAATTATATTATTAGGAATAAAAATGCGAGCATTACAATAAATATTGTCAGATTCTATATGTGCAATCTAATAGTAATGAAAGGTATATCATAAAAACGTAGTGTTGTTAAACGGCTCGATTTCTAAAAAGTGTCAACCCAATATTTTAGTCAAAAATATTATGCAAGCCTGGAAATTGCACATAGATGGCAGAAAGGTTTGGACATCTATTAATGAAATCTCGAGGCTTGCATAACATTTTTAGGCTAAAATATTGGGTTAGCCGTTTTTAAAAATCGAGCGGTTTAACAACACTATAAAAACTAAAAGAAATAGTTAATTTGGCCAAAATCGGAACATAAAAATGGTGAAAAGTTAAAACTCAATAAAATACAAGCAATTAGTCAGAGAATTAATAAAATACGATTGAATTTATTATATAATTATATTGTAATGCCTAATAAAAGCAAACTGATTATGTCAAATTAGCTCACAATAAAGATATTTCATTTATTTTAGTCGTCAAGGTTAATGGATAAAAAATCTCATTGGTTTTTATTCATTCCTTATTTTAGATTTCATTCCTGTGCAAAATCATCTCCTCCCACCCATAATGATTTTATTTTACATTATGATTTAATTATTCATCATAAAGTTATTTAATTTATTATTTATAAATAATCGTCTATACTTTTATATTTTATTTTTGAAGGTATTTTTAATATTTTTAATAATAATAAACATTCATAAAATTTTATATTCTTTAATACCAGAGTTGTTAAAGTATCTGATATAAAAATGTTGTAACTGAAACTTGAATAAATACATTTTAAGCTCTAATGTCCTATTTATAGACATCCTTTATATAATTTTACTCTATGTAATATTATAATTAAATTTTTAAAAAAAAATTTGTTAGATATTTGTTAGTTTATTTTTTTTCGATGTGAAAAAAGTTTTATTTTATTACAATGAATGATAAAATATGGAAATGCATAATTAATTGTCCAAATAAATTATATATCATAGTATAAAAATCAACATTAGCGTTCGTCGTGGAGGAAATCGCATCCATGGACATGAAATTGGATTGAGGTACGAGCGGAGGGCAAGGGAATGAATAGCCACAGTTAGGACACAAATGCTGGTGGGATTTGTTCAGAAAGTGGGCGTTTTGACAGGTTATTATGTTCACTTTTATCATTAAAAATAAAAATAATACAAAAATTATAAATAAAGATCAAAAAAAGATTTTATCATATGAACTAACATTTAAAATCAAAAGATTTATTCAAAAAAGATTGGGAATTTTGAGAAAAATTTGATACAAAATCTTAAAGTGAGTCTTTTTAAAAATTATTTGAAAAAATCTTCGTTTTTTATTTTGAGGAGTCTGTAAAACAAAACCCTTGTTCCAAATACAATTTGTTTTAAAATTTAAACTTCATCTAAAACTTAAAGTAGATATTTAAATTTAAAAAAATATATAAATGCATTATAAATATCATATTACTAGGCGAAACTGATCGGTTAGATAAAAAACTGGTGTTCAACCCGCCGCCGGTGCTGTTATTATTATTGCCACTATTACTATTGTTCGGATTTGCGCCGAACGATGTAGTGTTCATGTTAGAATTAAGTAGGTTGAAAGAAGGGCTCGCGATATTTCTGGCTCTAGGGGTAGATGGGTAGTTATTGAACGTGTTCGAGTTACTCAGGGTATTGTGAAATTGGGTAGGGTGGAAAGGATGAAATTGGCCGCTACCACCTTTGATCCGAGGGGAATGGTCCATAAACCTGTTATCAAAGAGGTTGAAGGAATTGTAAATGTTAATTAAGTGCCATCTATCGTATATAAATTCCAAAAATTAATGTGTTTAACTAATCGTTTCCTAAATTTTGTGTCTGAAGATTTTGAACAAAAAAACCAGTGTCTAAATATTGAGTTAATTTTTGGCTCAAAAACTGGCTGAGTTTTCGACTAAGCTGGCGTGGCTCAGCCGTTTAACAACACTAATAGCTACATCAGTGGAATGAATAAAAATTTAAGGAATACCGGCCTTGGTATCGTCGGTGCAATCTCCACTTACTATATTAGTCCTTCCGATTTTTAACTATCGATTTCATGAAATAATACCTAGGTCTAAACAAGGGTAAGTAAGGCGCATTGTCAACCCCCGGTTATATAAAGATTATTGCTGAATCCTTTGCTCATTTTATTCCCTTTCTTTTTAGAATTCTTAACAGCTGTCTGAATAGAATGTGATTTTCAGACTAAAAAAAAATAATGCTCTGAGTATTTTGGCACGTACTAATTATCAACTTATGTTCAAAATTTATGTTAATAATTAAGAAAACTTGGAATCTTCCTCCATATCGATACTCGATTCACTTTCCGACAGGGTTCGAGTTAGAGCCACCTCTTCCAAATATTTTTTCCTCATGCACTGGCTTTCATTTTTTATATTTTGCTCCTCTCGACTTATTTGATCCATTTTTTCGTAATCTAAAACCCCGGGTTACACAATATAATTATCCATTAGACATGAAATATTCATTAAACAACTAAAAAAAATTATATTATATTGGTGCCGTAAACTCAAGTCAAAGGAGTAACATCATTAGTAACTGTGTTACTTTTTTAAAAAAAAATTAACATTTACTTACATTATTACCATAATAAAATGAAGCTACTAATGTAATCATTAAACCTTCAGTATTAATATTCTATTTTTTAAAATTTTTGTGAATGATCCTTTGTAAATTATTTTATTTTTTATTCCATTATTTGTCTATTTATGAATATTCCGGTTTATAAAGTATATCTTCACCATAATGTTCTTATCAGGGATGTATAAACCCTCCTTCTAAAAAATGGGTTAGAGTTTGGGTTCAGTGAAAAATCTCTGAACCCGGTTCGGGTTTATGGGTAAGGAGACCAGAAAAATAATAACTTATTAAAATTAGTTAAAATAAAAAATTTATTTTAATTAGTATTACCATATTTATGAATAAATAGCCACCATTAATATATATTTTTTTAATTCACTTATTATATCTAAGTTATATTTGATAATTTGCAAATTACATTTTATAATAATATTTTATATCAATTTAATAATTCACAAGCAACAATATCTTAAAATAGATATTATATATTATGTTCATTTTAAAAAAACTTTTAAAATCTGCTTTGTTGGGTAAAATTTAAAAATTTTTACGAAAAATTTAAATATTACAAAAATGATTCCACGAAAAAATGATCAAAAAATGTTTTTTTTAAAATAAGATATCTTTTATAAATGAAAATAGTAAATTACATGTTTTTTATATTATATTATTTTTAAAATATAATTTAAAATAAATAAAATGAAAGTTTAAAAAAAAAATAATTTTTTAAAAATTAAAAAAAAAGCTTGAACCCTGGAACCCTAAATTTTAATATCGAGGGTTCTGGAGGGTTCGGGTTCTCATCCCTGGTTCTTATATTCAAGATATTTAAAAAACAAATATCTTACATTAAACAAAGCAATTTTTTGATATATTTCCTTCTATTCTACAATTTTTTCTTCCTTCTTTTCTACAATATTTTTTATCCTTCTTTTTCAAATCACCAAGAGTTTTAAATGGCTGCCCTATTATTTTAGCAACTCATCAACCTTGGCGTAAAAGCGACTATATAAATAATTTTAAACTATCTTAGCCTAATAACTAGTTGTGTTATACTTGTTTGACTATAGGTCTCAAATGCCACTAAATAAACACAGTTTCTTGCTGACTAGTAATTTAGGGGAGTTATCTTAAAAATCGTTTTTTTGTAATTTTATTCAAATTTAGATATTAATTTCTTAAGGACCCCCCCCCCCTTCCCCCGCAAAAAAATCCATTCATTATTTAACGTGTATCCTTGGTAGCGTTGAGTTGTCTCTTGAGTTTGGCCACCTCGTTTTTGAGGTGCTGTACGTGACGCGTCAGTAAAGCCGCCTCCGACTTTCCAGTAGTATTGCTATGGTTTCCGCCTACTTTCAAACTGGTCGCGCCAGCGTTGTACGAAGAACTTCCGGAAGGGGGCGGTTGAGGAGAAGGGGGTTCACTCACGGGTTGATCCAGCTTCTCTTGCAAGAGTCTGAAAAATATTTCGAATTCGTAATGTAAGTATATCCTAGCTACAAGTTGAAAAGTTCAGGATAAGAAGCCATTTTTTTGGTGGCAGGTACAATCACTTTTATAATCGATTTTCACTTATCGTGAGTGCCAGGCTCGGAGATATTTTTTTGTATTATTTATTATTATATTCAAAGGTATCTTAAAAATTGAGGGTAAAGCAAGGATTATTTGGGAAGATAATCACGTGATTATATCAGTTCATGTAATTATGAAAAAGTAAGCACTCTTTTTTAAGAATCGAATGTAGATTATTCATAATTTTTACAAAACGCTAAATGAACATCGTCAAAAAAGGTTGAACATCTTCAACAAAATTTTAGCATAAATTAGTTCAAAAATTAGTTCGCAGATTTAAAAAAAACTAGAAATAGATTAGATTCGCCCTAAAAATTAATCTGTGATGCCATCTAGAATGTTATAATTTTATTTATAACATAAAAAATAAATTATGCTTACCTTTTCTCGGCTTCCAATTTTTCCATCCTTTTCCATAGTTTATTGACCAACGCTTCCTGTTCTTGTTCCAAAGTGTTTTCCAACTCGATTTTCTCACGGCGTAGCTATATTATTTTTTTCCCATGATTCAATACATTGTATATGATTTTATTTGGTTCTATAAATTTTAATCATATCGTTTTTCATGTATATGCAAGACATTATATGATTTATAATATACGAAAATTCGATGGGGTCAAAATGGCCAATTCTTTTAATCTGTTATTAAATTCGAGTTCTTACCAGACTGGAAAAAAAGTCAAGTACGTTTTATCATATACTACGTCCAAGTTCATTTAGAAATATTATATAAAAGCAAAATTGAGTTAAGGAAAAATAAATTTTAAAAAACCTTGGGATGTAGGGTTATTATATATTCCAAAACATTGTAATACGAATTAAACGTAAGATTAAGATATCATAATTATAATGAATAATTCCAAATTTCGTATTAGTGCAAATAATAAAATTTTTATTGGTTTAGATTTGACGAATATTTGATTGGAAAATAAATATTAAAAAAATTAAAAATATTTTCAAAAGGGAAAAATTAATTGTAAAAGTTTTTTAATGTGGAAATTAAAAAGTACCCACAAGGAATATACTAAATACTTGCGAATAATTTGAAATATTTACGAAAGATTCCAAAATATTTTGGTATAATTTCAAATATTTTTTGAATAATACGATCGAATAAGGACAAACTATTAATTAAAGAGAATTTTTTATTATTACGTAATTAGTATTAGAATAATTTTGTCATTTATATTACTAAAAAAAATATGAACTGATTTACCATAATTCATTCTAGGTATAATTATTATTTCTTAATGAATGTAGACCCTTTTGCCGACTATTCTCTAGTTAAACATAAACACTATCTCATTAACTATATATAATATTAAGGATAAACTTGTTCCAAATTGGCCTGCTTGTTAGAAGTTTCAGCTTCCAATTTCCTAATTTTCCTCAACAATTTGTTGACCTGTAACTCTTGTTCCTGTTCCAATGTTTTTTCCAATTGAACTTTCTCTTGTTTCAGCTAAAAGGATGAATTTTTTTTTTATAAACAAATAAGAAAAAAAAAATCGATTTAAGTTTTTGAATTTTAAAATATATATTATACCCCAACGGCCAACGCTAAAGTTAAACTCGCTTGGCATCTATTTATTACTCCTCCAGGGATTTTTCAACTTTAAAAATAAAAAATACCAGAGTCGAGGGCGGCCATTATTAATTTTTTTAAATCAATTAATCAGTTGGAAAATAAATTAAAATGGAACATTTAAGAATAAACCCGGATTCCACTTGAAAATAAAATTGTTTCAAATCCGGTCCGGGCTCAAAATTTCGACCTTTGCAAGAGGTCCGATTTATATAAAATGGTACATAGAGACCTTGAAATTTTTCTCTAATATTTATGTGTTAATTAAAAAAAATAATAAAAATCATATGACTCTAAAACTTCGTGTTTCGAAGTGTTTTTTTTATTTAAAAAAATAATTTATATTAATATATTGCTACCATAACAACTAAATGACATACAATAAATTTAATAATCCAGATGAATTATTATTCAAGCTATTACAATTAAATTACATTTAACTTATAAAATTATTTGAAAGCTTCATTTTTTTAGTAGCCTTGAAAAAGGAAATGCTCAGCTTTTGAAAGGTAAAATCTTGTAATTTTCAACGACATTTTTATCGGTCAATATGACATCCCTTTCTTTGTAGAGTATGCAATCTTTAAAATTTAAACAATGTTTGATAATCTCATTGGCGTTAGATAATTATTACGTTTTATGATTCATAAATATTAAAAAGGCATGGCCTATCTCGACATATCTAGATTTTATAGTGATTATCGTCCTGATGGAGTAGCGAATAATGGTGTAGGGTGTTGTTAAACGGCTCGATTTTAAAACGGCCAACCCAATATTTTAACCGAAAATGTTATGCAAGCCTCGAGATTTCGTTAATAGATGTCCAAACCTTTCTGCCATCTATGTGCAAAATCTCTAGGCTGCATAATATTTTGACTAGAATATTGGGTTGACCCCTTTAAAAATCGAGACGTTTAACACTAGTTAGTGCTTTATTTCTATTCTCATTTATGTATTGCAGCCACTTGGATAATATATATTTCTTCGGGTTTGAATGTCTCATCTCCTATTCAATATATTTATTTATTGTGACATCCATGATTGAAAATGCACCCGAAAATCTATACCATCCTGGCCAATCAAGATTTCCAATGAGATCTAGAGTAATATGCCAATTAAAGCCAATCGTCAAAGTGTGGCAAATGGTGCAAGATTAATATGACATATAAGTGCGATAAATGTAATGTACTGATACATATATACAGAACGCTCAAAATTATATCACCAAAAAATGAACTCGTAACCTCACAGTTCAAAAAATTATTTTTTGATTTTATTTTTTTGAAATTTAAATATATAAATATCTTTATATTAAAAAATAAATCTCTTGAAGTTTTTCATGTTTTGATATCTTGGTATTTAACAGATCAAAATGGCGGATAAAAAATTATTTCTCATACCTAATATTGATTTTTTGTAAAAAAAAGTCCTATACATAAGATCTAATTTTTAGTAGTCAGCTCCCGTTAGGATAGACCGGCCTTATCCTGCAGGGCTAACTCTAAATGTAAGTGTTGATATAAGATATTATATATTTAATAAATAGGTTAGGGTTACTGACCAATGGGGAAAATGGGTTTGGATTGGTCCCTAAAAAACTGTTAATCGATTATAAAAAAAATATATATTTAAAACCTGGCACAATTTTCGGCTCAGATCATTCGTTAAAAACTCTTCTTCCTGTTCATAATTCATGGCTAGAGCCTCCTTTTCTTTCTTTAGGACTTGAATCTTCTTGAGCAGCATGTTGCTAATGAATTCCTCTTCCTGCTCAGCTTTAGCTTGCTTTAGAATGTTTGGTGTATATTTATAAAAAATAAAAAAATAAATATTATCGTCTGTTATGCGTGATAATTTAATTTATTATTACAATCAATGAACGGGTAATAAATACCTTATGCAAAAGGCTATAAAATCTCGTAAAAATAAAATACAATTTTGTATAAAAAAAAATCGATCTTATTTTTGGCATACAAAATATATTATAATTAAAAGGTGTTGTCTGTTTTAAAAAATATATATCTGGATAAAATGCTAATGACGTAACTCTGGACGTATTTGATCAATTAGATCTAACGCCTTAAAATTAAATGTTTTTATAAATAAGGCCTTCAGATTTTTCCAAAACAAGCAAATAGGTAAAATTTATAATGACTGCGCGATGCGATGAAATTAAGTAAACAGTGATTGATTATAAATTTCATCTATTATTTACTTACTTTTGAAAAGCGAAGATGCGCATCAACGAAGCCTAAGACTAGATACGCATTACCATTAGCGTAAGCCTATATTCAAAAAAGAATCGAATAGATTCATCCTTTTATTCGTCTTCGAATAAACGACTATTAGGCAAACTATCATATGTCTTTTAATAAAAATTTTATCATTTTTATTGACTGTCAATCTGATAGGTGAATATGATTAACATTATACATCAAAACTACTTGTCATTGGCTTTTCTCAATTGGGCCAAATTAATTGTCAAAAAAATGGCATATTAGTGCGCACAAATACTCGAAAGCGGCGTCGCGAGAGCCAACAAATCATTTCAGGTATCGTGCTAATTGGTTAAATTACCGTTTGGCGTTAAAAACCATTTTGAAGTTTAATTTTCGATATATTATATATAAAAACTCTTTTAATTTCATGAGAGAGATTTAAATTTAAAAGCAAAAACAAATATTGGACAAGTATAATCAATACATTATATAAAAAAAAGTCGATGGTTGCCACTGTATATAGAAGGGGGGGGGGCAAAGTAGGCATACTTTCATATTCGTACGAATAGAATAATTTCAAGTATTCCTATTCTTATCTTGCTCGAATAATTAAATTAGTGAATGGATTGGCGACAGCGATAAACTATTAACATTTACATTTCTATAGAATAATTTGATGTGAGTTGACAATTAAATTTATAAAAAAAAAATTAAAATAGCAAATATTAGGAGAGAGAGTTATGATGTTTGTGACAATGGAAAATATGCACCATATTGGTATTTATCATTATTGAGGGCCACTAGTATCGTTTAAATTGAAAGGTGATATCGAAAACAATCGAGACAAATACATGCTGTTTTCCATAAAGATTATAATGATTTAATTAGTAATATTCAGGATGGCGATTAGGTAAGTAAAACGGTTCCGTTCCATTCCGGTTTTTGATTTATTAAATAATACAATAAAATCTTTTTACATTGACTACTCAAGAGTGGTTAATTGGCCGATTATAGGGTCATATGATAGAATTGTTTTTTAACAACCAATACTCTCTCAAAGAACCTAAGTAAAACAATCACTATAACGAGATTGTCAAACTGATGGGGTGGTGATCACATATGGGGGTTTTACTGTACATTTATTGTTTTTATTTGACCCAAACAAACAAAAATTGTAAAAAATAAACTGAATTTATTTTATAATAAATGATTGAATTTTTAGTGTTGTAAACGGTTCAATTTTTAAAAATTTCAACCCAAATATTTTAGCCAAATTAATATTTTGCAAGCGTGGATATTTTACTAATAGATGGTAGAAAAGTTTGCGCCATCTATTAGCGAAAATCTCAAGGCTTGCGTAATATTATTTTGGCCAAAATCTTAATTCAAAATTCGCGAAATCTTGCCTTTTTTAAAAAACACTGTGAAGTGTTGTTATAAGCATAATTTATGCAATATTTTATAATCTTTTAAAATTACAATTTACGGGAAGAAAATCTTTGGGCGCCCATGAATGTTTTTGAAAGGACCTGGCTCCCAAATGCCACCCTCCCTCCATTAATTAAAAGCTCTGTAGATAGTTTTTATCTACCATATTCTATTAAGAAAATCATTTTTTTTTAAACAAACAGACGATAAAAATTTGATGTAAGATTTCTTTGTATAAAAAAAACATTTAAAATTTTTCAACTATAAAACTTTATATATTATTACCCTGTCAGAATATTTAATTTTAAAAAAGGAAATTTAATACGAAAAACGTGGAAATTTATATTATATAAAAGATGAATTAAATTAATAAAAAGCGATTTGATTGATTAAAATTAATGCAGCAAGCAAAAAAGTTAAAATTGAATCTTACATTTTCCTCCAATTTTTTTTTTTTGGTAATAAATTTTATAGGGTACAATAAAATATTTATGTAAATTAATTAGAGAATAATTTCATATAAAAATGAATTTGATGATGATATCTAGACCGACGATTTGAATGTCTGCAGGAGACCATGTGGCATGCCATTTTGGCAACCCATATAGGATCCAGAATACTTCAAGGTAAATTTGGTCTGCTAATTACATATTTTCTTGCAAGAATAAGCCTTGAAATAATCGTGAGGTAGGGTATTATTTTATTTCGCTTAAATTAAAATTTTTTATATATGCTATGCGTAACCAAAATGACGTCCTCAGTCTAGGTATTATTAAATGTGATTGGATATGCCATGTTAATTCCAAAATTAGATTCTACAAAAATTTTAAGCCTATTAATATTATAATAATTAATAATCTAAACATTATCGGGGCGTTTTTATATGATCAGAAGGCAGTTACTCCTCATTCACGAGAATTCGCGCTAACCAGAGATATAGAAAGAGACAGTTAAATAATAAATGCCACAATATAGATAGATTTTGAAAAATAAAAAAATGAGCATATTAGGAAGGATATAAGAGTATAGGGGAATTGCAGGTTATGGTTCTAACATGTGAAAAGAAGACTAGAGGGGTACAACGGCGTTGGTCTGCAAAATAGAGGAATTTGGTGGAGGTTAGGGTGATGTTATTAAAGCTAGAGATGAAACAAGACGGTCTGGAAGGTCCACGGTCCTGATATAAACCGCCACGATTCGATATTGCCACATACTTTTCATCTCTACATAAATCCAAAATCCAATCCTTTTTTTGGAAGAAAAAAAATTGGCGGTAGAAGATATTTCGATGGTATATTTTTAGGAGGGGTGCGACAAAAATTTCTCTTTGGCTTTCCCTTAAATATTCTAATGGTGAAAAATGTTAATTGGGTTTCTATGAATTTTACAAATTTAAGAATAAATCTTAATCAATCCAATTTTTACTGTTCAGTACTAAATGATTACTTGATTAAAAAATTTTTTTGACACCTTTCTTCATACTCGAGAAGTTGTATCTCGAAATTTAAAAAATTTTACTCTCCAGGTTCCCACACTCCCATCTATTTACACAGAAATGAAAGCAATCGGCAGATAAATAGGATAAATATTTCGGATTAGCCATGAATGGTGATTTAATAGCTGGTACAACGCCAAATTTTTTCGTTAGGCTAGATTATGGGTCAGTCACATAGCCGAGACCACCAGAAATGCATGAGGCCTCCAAATTTGTTCCTAATTGCTTATGGAAATAACCCCACAAATAATCTGTTGCCTTCAGTAACTAGATTTGAACTGATTAAAAATGGCAAAACTTAATATTTTTTCAAGAAAAAATATTACGCAAGCCTGAATGGCACAAAGTTTGAACATCCCTTAAAGAAATCTCGAGGGTTAAGCTAAAAAAAATTTCTGGCTAAAATATTCAGTTAGCCGTTTTCTCAAAATCGGCTCAAATCGAGCCGTTTAAAAACTCTACATCCCACCCGCCTCAACTAAATCTTCTGGGCTATGTTATATGAGCACAATGGATAAAAATTGTGAAACATAATACAATAAATTGAAAATACAAAATTTTAAGTGAAAAATTCTTTCATTCAAATAGTTAGCGATTGCGCTATTCGCTAATAACAGTTTCCTATGATGGACCAGACTGGCATCCTAAAAAAGTGGGAAAATAGAATCGACCAAATAAATTCATTATTTTGTGTTGGACTTTAAATTTAAACAGCCTCATTAATAAATCAAATTTTTATTAATGTTGTATTGTTGTGTAGTTAATAATTTATTAAGCTTATTTATAATCGATATCAAATAGTATAGAGAAAAAAAAAGTAACATAGACCAGGAAGGAGCATTCTTTAACCAAACTGGTGGCCTTTTTAATAAAAATTGTATTATATATTTTTTTTATATATATACCATATCATATATTTAATTTCTATTTTAAAGTTCATTATTTTAAATTATATTATTTTGAAAGTCGTGATAAAGGAATGAATTACTTTAAGTTTAATTAAAAATTAAGTAAACTAGGTAAAGGATTGAATGAATTACTTTAAGATGATAAAAATTAATTAATAATTGACTAAAAACTTTATTTATTTTAATACAATATAACAATTAAAATTGAGAGAATATAATAAAATTTCCAATAAAAAAAAGTTAGGATTATTTTTGTCTCTTTATATAATATTTTCTTTACATAATTTGCATCATCAAACTAAAATAAAATTATAACCATAAAATGATTTTTCTTGTATGAGAACGTATGCAAATCTTTCTTAAATTAAAAAAAACTATTTACTTTTACAAAATCATATTTAATAAAATATAAAATTATCAGGCTAAATATTTACATAATAACAAAAACTATCTTTAATGGCTTGAATTCAGAATATAAAAATTAACTACATCATTAAAAATAATTATTTGGCAAAATATTTGAAAAATAAAAAAAATTGGGATTTGAAATTTTAAAATTGGGATTTGGGACTTATCGATTTCAAAAAAAATTATTTTAATAAAAAAAAACTATTAGGCAAAATACTTGAATAAAAATAAAACAAATATGTTTAATAACGACATAACCTGAATCCAGCAAAATAATGAATAACCAACATTACGACATATTTAATTATAATTATGATGAATATCTCATAATTTCTAGTTAAAACAAGTTTGCTCAATTAAAAAAATACTAAAATTAATGGCTAATTTTAATGCCTGCTTAAGATATTTATTTCAATTAAGAGTTGTTAAAAAAGTTAAAATATTCGGAATTTCGTATTATTCATTCTTTTAGCTATCAAAAAAATTTAAATATCTATTTAATAATTAATATCAGAGACCTGCAGGCCCGGCCCTAATCCCAGGAATGGGCCGTATTTAAAATATACCCGGACAGGGCCGTATTTTAAATTTTTTAAATAAACCCGGGCCGGGCCTGAAAATTTTTTTTAAAAATACCCGAGCCGGGACTGTAAAATTTTTTAAAAAATTTATATAACATGAATTATTATATTAGTCAATTAGATATGGTTATAATGATTATATATAGTTATGATTAATATAATGTTGGGTGAAAGTTAACACTAGCTAACATTCATAGTATCTATTACATAATATAATTATAGTTTTCCTGCTATGGAATAAATACGCAAAGGAATAGGTAATAAATACATTATTATATAATATATGTTATATTTTTATTAATTAAAATATCAGTTTTATTTTTTATAAATACAATTAATATAGTATATTCTCAAAATATTATTTACACAAATTTTTTATAGTATCAATTTGTAATATACTAAATATCTGTTTAGAATATAAAAAATAAAATATTTAGTGTTGTTAAACGGCTCGTTTTGAGCCGATTTTTAAAAACGGCTAACTCAGTTTTTTATCCAGAAAAATATTACGCAAGCCTGAAAATTTTGCTCATAGAAGGAGCAAAGGTATAGACATATAGTTTCAAAATTTCGAGGCTTAGTCAAATTTTTCTGGCGAAAATATTGAGTTAACCCGTTTTGAAAAATCGGCTCAAAACGAGCCGTTTAACAACATTAGCTAATATACTTGCTTATTAAATGATAATATTTGCTGAAAAATATGATAAAATACCAAATAGGTAAATTTTTTGTATATAACCAGAGGTCGAATATAATTTTAAAAAATTCCGAGCAGGGCCTAAAAAGGCTTTTTTAATAAATCCAGGCCGGGCTCAAAATTTTTTTAAATATTCGGGCCGGGCCTAAAATTTTTAAACCCGGGCCAGGCCGTAAAAAATTTTTGAAAAAAAATCCGAGCCGGGCCGTGCAAATGGTACCTCTGCAGTCTCTGCTTAATATAATACCAATCAATAATTTTTTTGAAGTATTTTATTATATTTATAATGCTTTTTTTAAAAAAAAATAATATTTTTGTAGCTTTTTAGAGAATTAAAATTTGAAAAAAATATCTTATCAGCTATAATAAGTAAATAAACTATTTCTTTTATTAAAAACTAGCGTGACTTGTATATTTTGAGCCCAAGGTTATGAGCTTTAATCTAGAGTACTCAACTCTCATGGTTAATTTTTTAACCAAATATTATAACTAACTATATTATGTATATGCGGCTATAATTTTTTTTTAATATTCGTATCACATATAAAATTTTTAACAAAATATATAATTTATACCCTCAAAAGTAATTTTAAAATGCTTGCAATTTATCAAAAATAAAAAATAATAAGGGTTTTAAATTATCCAATAATTATCTCATATAAAAGATAAAACCCACTTCTATATAAAATTAGTCTTTAATTGAACAAAAAAATATGTTTAAACTACAATAAAATTAAATCTTTAAAGATATTGAGTATCTGGGGCTACTTTTCAGAGATTGATATTAGCTTTAAAGCGTTATTTTTAAAATTTAATTTTTGTTTATTGAAATTTGAATATGGTAAGAAATTATAACTCGAAAAAAGAAACAACTAACAAATGATGAAATAATTAAAATATTTAACGAAATTCGGTCTTTGCTAACCGTTATGGAGAAAACAAACTAAGTTTAGGTAACATTAAAAAAAAATATAGATCAAGATTAATGAAACTCAAGATTATAAATTGTCTAAATCAAGATAAATATTCAAGAAAGCAGCATGCTAGAAACTATATTATACATACCTAATAAATGCATCTAAAATGTAATGTTAAAAAACCCGATTCGGGTAGATTTTGTAACAACTGCCCGATTAAGATTATAGCCAAAATAAAATTGTGCAAGCCTGGTGATTTTGCTCATAAATTGCAGAAAGGTTGGGGCTTCTACTTGCCAAATCTTGAGGCTTACACAAATATTATTTTGGCTAAAATATTAATCGGGCCGTTTTAAAAAATCGACCTAAATACGGGCTTTTTAACAACACTACTAAAATGTTTGTGGATCTTTGGGTAGATGCTCTTTTTGGGCACATGGAACCTGTGGCAATTTTAATCCATTCTTAAATTTGTCTAAATAGTTAATAAATTTCTCTAATTTTTTATAATTATTTTCCATTATGGCTCATTTTTATCAATTAAAGTAGACACTAAATTATATAATTTGTATATTTTAAATCATTATTTTGCACTCAAAAGTGCCTCATGGGGGGAAAGCTCATACTTCCCCGGGTGTAGCTCATCCTTTCCCAAATTTTGTTTCCGGAAAATATAGTGTTAAAAAAGTAATAATTTTTATTAAAAAATTATTTTTTATAATATGAGATGTTATTAATTCGATATTATGAAGTAGTTTTAATTTTATTGATGCTTGCCTTTTAGGACTTGCATGCTCCCCGGTCTGCCCTATTGATTTCTTATACGAAAGAAAGGTAACATATAATTGTGTATTCCAATTCTGTTGGAACATTGGCAAAAGGATCTATAATTTTATAAAGGCAAAGTCAATATTTATCAAAAAATTAATCCCCCTACTTGTACGAAAATAATAAATTAATAAAAAAATATATATAGAATAAGATACGATTTCTGCCCAATTTAAGACAGTTGTCCATTTTATCAAAACTTTTTATTATCTAATAGTAGTTAATAGGAATTTGATTGAGGCTCAAATTTTGGTCACATTAGAGAGTTGGTCGAATTTTTGAGAGCTTACATTAAACAAGTTTTTACTTTATAAAATAATTTTTATAATGAACATCGACACTAATTATATCATTCCTTAAGTGGTGTCTGGTTAAACATTCAATTTAAAAGCTTGTATTTGATGTATTTTGTAACTTAATATTTTCATTTTTATTGATTGCAAAAAAAATTATTATTGATTTTACGCACAATTTTATTTAATTTGTATTAATAGTAGTAAATAGCTTTAGTATCAATCAATTTTTATTTTATAATAAAATTTATTCAGGCATTTTCAATGTTAAAATAAAAAAAAAGACCCCACATATTTTCATTAATATTTATAACAGATACCTGAATTGTCAGACCCAAAGCCCGGAGACACGGGCCAAGTCGTAAATTTTTTTATTAAAAATAAATCCGAGCCAGGCTAAAAAAAAAATTTATTTTCCTTAAATTATCCGGGTTCAAATATTTTAAATAGCAATTATTATGTGTAAAACCAATGGATATATAATAAATATAAAAATTCCAGGCGGGGCCGCGTTTAGAATTAAAAAAATCCAGGCTACAAAAATGATTTTTTTTCCCTTAAAATTTAGAATTAGTTATTATTTCAAAAAAAAAATGCTTATTTATCTTTCAAATTATCGTTTATAGTGATATATTGTAAATATATATTTTGGGATGAAAAGGGGGTGGGGTTTATTATCTTAAAATAATATTTACGAAAACAGACAAATTTTTGAAAGTTGGAATATTCCTTCCCGTCTCCTCTTCCCCTAGGCTACATCTACTGGTCGAGATAATCTTCGTTGCTAAAATAAAATAAAAGTCTAAAAAGGTTATATTATATAAGTTCATATCATTATTCTTGTCTTTTACAAATGAAATAATAAATGTCGGGATCAACTTTATAATTATACAATATAAATACAATATTAAAATATATTAATATGGACACTCATGGAATGTAGTCTCGACAGTTTTTTATAAAAATTTCATGCAATTTAAAAAAAAAATTAGATCATGGTTAAAGACAAAAAATATTTGTAAAAATTCATAAATGAAATTAAAGAAGTCGTTATCATATTATACCACATATTGTACTTAAAGCAATGAAAATGCGACACATGAGCAGGGGTGAAAATTATAAATAAATTATTGTAGTATAAGTATAACAGTAGTAATGAATAAATTATGATAAATTCTATTTTAATTTTTGTTGGAATTATCTTTAAATTTAATAAATTAATTTATAAATAGTTGAATTATTTAATAAAAAAAGATTTAAAGATATTTGACGAATCATATGATGAAAATAATAATTATCCCTGATTTATTATTCTTCATTGGCTAATGAATTGAAATATTTGGAACAGACATCAGAACAATGATTCAATGTTATTGTCGTAGCTGTACCTTCATGAGCATAATATTTTTGGGAACGCCGTGTGGATATAAATTGTTTATATAATTCGAACTTATCGTTTTAGGCTCCATTCATAATTGAATTATTGTTCTGATGTCGACTCCCCACATATTCTCATTCCTGAGTCAATGGAAAAATTTTATTTAATATTAAACCTTAATAATTTAACTATTACATAAAATAATTTAAACAAAAATTTTCATAAAATTTATTTTAATTTATTCTATACATACTATAATTGTTATTTCTTTTAAATTTTCATCCCTACTACCCATGTGTCGCATTTCACATTGATATAAGTGCAATATGTGACTAATCGTGATAACGAATTTTTTTTTATATTTAATTTAAGAATTTTTACAAATATTTTATATTTTAACATATTTGTCTGATTTTACATATTTCCCCAAATTTGGCTATGTAAATACATTACCCATTAGATTGAGTAATCTCACCGTCATAAAAAGTCGGAGTTACAGATTTCTCAAAATCAATCATGGATATGTAAATTAGAGATCTGCAAATCACGGACCAGCCAGTACCCCAACCCGGGAAAAATATTTCGAGCCGGACTTAAATTTTTAAATATTATATCATTCCATTTTGTCTAATAATTTGATATATTTTAAATTATTGCAAGAAATATGGCGCTAATATTTATTTTTTGTAGAATATTTATATACAGTAAAAAAAAGTTAAATTTTACTATATTTAAATAAATTCAGGCCAGGCCGGGCTTGAAAAATTAGCCGATGCAGATCAAAAAGCCATAATCGGGTATTACTATTATTGTTAATCCAAATTAAAACCTTTAATTTCTCTTACCCGGTTTATTGCTTGATCACAATGACTACTGCTAGCTTCTCATTTTTTTATATAATTATTACCAAATAATCCAGCATATTATTTGTCCTATCGAGAATTCTATTTCATTATGGCCCTGGGAAAAAGAATCACATCCACCTTAGGTTTTAAGAGATAAAAAAAGGGGGAAATATGGCTTTTCTCGGTCGGAGTTAACCCAGTTTATCATTATTTTTGGATTTATTGTAATATTGATTGGCGATCCACAGAGCTATGATGATGCCAAAGGGTGTCTTGTTTTTATTTCCCCGCAGAACTGTTTAAAGCTTTTGATGAAAGTTGGGCCATAGTAAGATACTATGATTTTGGGAATCCCGAATATAGCTCATAAATTTTTTAAAATTATAATTCTGAACCGTGGACTTCTTCATATTCAATCCACTTTGAATATGCGTCCACGGTTATGCAATATGACTTCTTGTTTAAATCAAAAAAAAATTGACGCGTATACGCCCCCCCCCTGGAATTGTTTTAGTCGAAATACTGCCCATATCTTTACGGGGCATGGGGGTACAGGTTCTTATGGAGATTAAATATTTTGGTTCAATTTCTATGCTAATCCCGGGCAACCATATTTATTCGTTAGTCCATTGCCTCTTTTCCATGTGTTGATTACCAGCATGCAGTGGCGTAGCTACGGGGGTGGTTTTCGGGTTTGGACCCCTCCCAGAGCAAAATTTTTTTTAGATTATATGTTCAAAAGACTTAAAAGTGATTTTATATGAATTATATTTTTCTGGTTTTGATGTTTGTGGAAGGATATTATATTACTATTGAAATTATTCTGGATAGTATTATTATAAAGTCATTGAGAATAATCTACTAAATTATAATAACATAATTATTGATGCATTTAAAAAATATATTTATTATATATTATCGAAGATATGGTTATGATTTGTTAGATAAACCCGGCCGAAGGCCGGCAAAAGGCCGAAGGCCCGTTAAAGGGTCTGGGGGCGAAGCCCCAGATTTTATATCTATGGCCCCCTCTAAGGAAAATTCCTAGTTACGCCACTGCCAGCATGTAATAAATGTAAAATTTTGTTTCTTAATTTAAAGGGAATAATTGTAATGTTACCCCACATCCATCCACGATAGATAATTCTGTCTGTAATTTTTCATTATTACTATTTTCCAAGGTTTTCAATATATTATTCTTTCTTAACTCCTGGGAAAAAGGCATATAAAGTTATTAGGAAATAAATAAAAACCATATAATTTAAAAAATAAATTCCAGTTTTCACTTTATTTGTATAAAAAAAATGCAAAGAGGATACACACAGCATAATCATAAAATAATTCTTTTTTTGTGTAATGATCATGATGTTATTCATAAATATTTTTTACACTTTTCATTTTAGATTGGCATCTTGACCTCAAACTTTGATTGGCAACATGTATTAGTAGGTGTGAAGCCTCATTAACCCTGAGGGGTAGAGGGCATTGTTCTCATATAATACCTCTTACCTGGAATCTCGTTTTTATTATCATAGGAAGTTGTGGGATTTATTAAACTTTTAAATTTTTTGATCTATTTTGAAATCATAAAAAGTCATGTTTAAGCTTGAGGTATGACCTAATAATTCCGTATCGAGCTTTAACTTAATCCATGCAGATGCAGCTGCAAAATCAATTAAATGATTGAACATTACCATACATTGGTAAAATTACAAATCGAATAATATGCTATAGCACAATCTAGATTGTTCAATCTCCCCACATTTTGATTTAATTTCTCAATAATATTCTGAGAGAATATAAAAATATGGGACTTTTTCCTCTTTTTGACCAACTTTACATTACTACAAGTTCATTTTCAAACCCTATAAAGGTCATCATTGGGCAACCGTCAAAACATTTAGTTAAAATCCTACCTATACCCAAACTGTGCCATAAGATCTTCTACCCTTTTTTTTAATGTATCGTTCTGATCTTAACCTAAATAAAATTATTTTTATAAAAATAACATTTCATGCGTAATCTCCTTGGAAATCTGATTTTAAGAGAGCCTGTTACATAAAATACATGTTTTAAAAAAAGCACTCCAAAAGTGTGGCTGAGGTAAAATACATGTTAATGAGTGCTTTATGGAAGATTATCACATAATCTCAACATTTCCACCAATATTCAATTTACCAGGCATTGGGTAGGAGTGGATTCAAATGATGAATTCTTGCAGTCACACATAAAAAAAATCCCAATAAATATTTTCACTTATCAGATTGGGCTTGATTCTGATAAATTACCATTTCTACTTACCAACACCCCCCCCCCCTCTTGGTAATTCATCATCTGAGGACTTTTCACTTAACTCATAATTCTCTTTTACAAAGTATCACATTTAAAATTACATTAAAAATTATAAAAAAACATATATTTGTAAAATAATTTATAAATTATAGCCAAACCTGCCTAATTTGGGCTTCTGATAATTCTGATAACAGCCTAATTTGACCAAAACTTTGAGTCCCAATCAAATTTCTGTTAAATACAATTATGAAATTCCTAGATAAATTAGACAACTATCAACTTTGGAAATTGGGCAGATATTTAATTTATTGTCAATTTGCATAAAACCAATATAAAGTGGGCCTTGATGTCAAATAATGATTAATTATTAAATTGATCTGTATATATTATATATGTATACAATCATTTTATAATAATTATATATATACTAGCTTATAACCCATCAAGAATGAAGGGGTTGAGGGGTAATTAGTTAGTTTTTCTCCCTACTATTATGATAGTTGTTACCTGTTATTTGAAAATAATATCTTTTTATTCTTTATAACCCCCTCCCTACCCCCTTTAGACCAGGTCTCCAGGCCTGCAAAAAATTTATTTTAGGTCAATGTCTGATCCATAGTTGATAATAGAATTCCCAAGCGTCCAAACTGATAATAATTTTGAAAAATTTTCCCTAAGCCCAGTCCAATATAATTCATAAAAATATTTTCCAAGCCCAGCCCCACCCATAATTTAAAAAAAAAATTTTCAAACCTGGCCAATACGTAATAATTTTGAAATTTTTTTCTCAAGCCTGAAGATAGGTAAATCTCTAAAAACCATATTCATTTTTTATTCTTTTTAATCCCGATCAATCCTACTTCAGACCAAGACGAACTCATTAGCACTAAGAGTGACTACTATTTTTTGAGTAAAAATATATTTAAATTAGCTTTTACCTGAGACCCATATAAATATTATGCCTAATATCTTATATAAAAAAATTCCCAACAGGTTAATGCTCATAATCATGTTGAGAAAATTTTCTCAAGCCCGCTAAAGACCATAATAATTTTGGTAGTTAAGAACTGAAATAAAATATGTAAAAGTCATAATTCATTTAAAAATACAAAATATGTAAAAGTCATAATTCATTTAAAAATACAATCAGAAAATGAAAATTGCATCTTGGTTTTTTGATCAGGCCTAGCTATGTCTGCAAAAAAAAATTTTCGGGTCAATGTCTAACCCATACTTAAAATTCAAAATCTTCAAGCATCTATTTTAAATTTTATCCAATATGACATCACAAATTTAAATTTGATATTTCTAATAGTCTTAATGCTCACTGTACTGCAACAATTTTACCTCTTTTTCTCCTAAATTTTAATATTTTATAAAAATTTATTAATAATATATATTTAATATTTATTACCATACACACAAACTAAATAATTACCCTTCAACACCGTCAGCTAATTATGGTAATAAACGGCAAAATTTTAAAAATATCAGCTATTAATTAATATAAATATATATATAATTAATATTTTAAATTTAATTATATTCAAGTTGGTGCATGCGTAAAGCATACGCCTTTGAAACACAAGGTTTGTGGTTCGACTCTTGTAGATAGCAAAAAATTAACATTACATTATATAGTCTCCTTAAATTTTAAATGCATTAGGGAGATACGAAAAAGATCGTGTTTCGATTATAGAGATTATATATATTAGATTCTTATTTTGTATAAGTTTATGCATACATATGATTTTGGTGATTTAATAAAATAAAAAAATTATTTAAAGATGGTTGAACATAATCTCATTTTTTGCTAAATTAATAATATAAAAGCTGTTAAAATGTTTTTTTAAAGTAAAAATTCTTGATAATTTTGGCGACTGTCTAGGTTGGGCCTTAGTCCCAAAGGTTCCCAAATTAGATAGGTTTGACTGTATATAAATATGTATAAAAGTGTGTTACATTGATAAAACATTTCATAAGTTTTGAGAAATTTTAATGATCAAAAAAGATAATTGATATCATTTAGATAAATAAATAATAGTGTAGTATAGTTTAAAGATCATTTCTTTACCTGCACTAACCATTGAATCTTCAATGATTAGTGTTTTTGAAATTAAAGCTTCAATAAGAATATGGAGCAAAAAGAATATCACAATTTTGCAGTTGTCTCTAGAGGTCTGCAAATTGGAAAAATTTAAGGCCCAGTCTGGTGGGAATTTAGCTTTCCTGGTTTCTAGGGATGTACTGATATTTCTTATCAGATCAGATCGGGCCAATATTTTATCTTTTTGTATTGGCCAATATAATAATAAAATTTTCCAATCCAATAAAAAGGTGTCTTAATTTTAAAAATAATTAAATTTCATAATATATTTGTTTACTTATTATGTAAATAGATTAATGTTGAGCTGATTTAAAAGTGGCTAACTGAATATTAGCCAAAAAATATTGCCTAAGCCTCAAAATTTTATTAATAAATAACCAAACCTTTGTACCATTTAAGAGCAAAATCTTCAGGCTTAGCTAATATTTTTCTAGCTAAACTAGTGAGTTAGGCTTTTAAAAAACCAGCTTAAATGAACTGATTTAGCAATACTAGATGTATGCATTAAAAATAAAAAGGATTAGTATGTTTATGAATACAAAATCAGATAAGATATTGGACCGGTAATCGGCCGATGTCAATTTAATATCAGTAATTTTGGCCATATTGGCCTCTATCTGGTTCAATATTTTACTAATGTTGTCCAGTCTGGTTTTAGATTTTTTTTAAATACAAGGCCTAAACCAAAATGTTATTGAACATAAAAGTAAACAACTATTTATGATATTGGGAATGGTTAAATTAAAAACACTATAATTGTAAGTTCTAAAAAATATCAGAATTCATCAAATATATATATATTGAAAAAAAAATATTGATTGGCCTGACCCATTAATTTTTTTTCCCCACAAAGCCCAAATAAAAATATTCAGACATTAAAGTCCAGCTTATCAGGCCAGATATACCTCAGTTGTATCTTCATGGAAAATTATTTTTTATAAATCTTTTAGTTAGCCAATTTTTTACCTTCAAAATATAAATTCCCCACTGTTTTTTTTAGAAAATCATAAAATCAATAAAGTTTTTGATATATAAATGTTTAAGAAAAAAATGTTTATAAAATCTTAGAATTTAGAAGGTTTATCAATGTCAATGATATATAATTTAGCATATAATATATGAAGTTCAAAACAAACTTTTCTAATTATAAAATGAAGAAGAATTAATAATTGTCATATGTGCAATTAAAATCTGCATATTATTAAAAAATAAATTTTTTAAATGTAGCAATATCATAGTGTAAATATCATATTATACATAAAAGATCTTTTATCATTAATTTTGAAGATATTTCTTATAAAAAGAATAGCTAAATAAAGTTACTTTAAGAAACATTTTGAGATTCTTATATAAAGAAAATTAAACATTTATGCAATATAAATAAGAAAAAATACTTACAATTGAAACGCTTGCCTTTCGTAAATTTTTATTTTCTTCCAGCAGATTTTTACACCTAAGTTTGTATGTTTCTAATTCAACTTTGAGAACTTTGCACTCTTGTTGGAGAGATTCAATTCTTATATGCATCTGCTCTTTACTTGTAGGTATTTGCGTTTTCAAATTTGATGTTCCATCAATAGAACTACAATCACTTTCTAGTTCACTTGCGCTATCGGCCATCGGTAAATGTTTTTTGTGAAATAAAAATTCAAATGGGAAACTTTTGAAGTGAGATAATCATATGTTATTTATTCCAAACAATCTAACAATTTAATCCAGTTAAATTATATACATTATTTTATTACCTAAATTGAAAATAATTATTATATTTTGATAATATGTATATACTAATTATATAGAAATATAATTTCTTTTATTTATTTTTAAAATAAATTAAATACTTTATTTTTGATAATAAAATATTCGTAGCATTAAATTAAAATGTTAAGATAGATCAAAAAATTTATTCAAATTTCAAAAAAATAAGAATTGTGTAGGAACTGATTATATCAATTTGGTAGATGCATTTAGCCAGAATTTTATCAAGAAAGGGAGGGGGATTTAAAAAAATATTTAAATTCACAATGGCAATGGGCAGCGTCCAATGATATATATCATTGGCAGTGTCTCTATGACAGGAAATTTATTTTAAGACAATATAGAAAAAATTTATTTATTTATTTTCCTGTGGTTACGTTAGTCCAAAAAAAGTCAAATAATTAATTCTTTAATAATTATTGGCGTACTCAAGTCTTAACGATCTCTTGCCCCCCCCCCCTCTCATTAAATTTTAATTTCATATGAGGTGAAGAAATTTGCTAATCCATGATATATATTTTAAAATAATGAATGATTAATATTTCATTTTTTGTTTAATTTTAATAAGAGATTGGAGGAGGGGGGGGGGGGGGGGGGTAATGATTAGTAGGCATAGCTAACCATTTCTTAAAACGATTATATCTCACTATAAACCAAATAAAAATTTAGCCATGAATTTTATAAAATTATGTAGGTTCATATTTTTGTAAATCTTAAAATGTCTATGTCAGGTTTAGGGGAAAAATTGTTTCAGATACAAAAATTTTAATTTTTATTCTAATTTTTTTTTATTTTTTTAACTTTAATATCATTTATATAAAATTTTTTATTTAGTGCAATTATTTCATTAATATAAATGAATATATCTAATATTCTATTAATAAAATAAAGAAAGATATTTTTTCTCCAAATATAAAATTAAGAGGAGACAAATGTAATACTAAGATGTATAAAAATAAATAATCGATGGAAGAAATAAAGCTTAGATAGTTGGAGGGAATGATTTCTGGAAAGCCTTTTTCGTAAGAAGAGATTCATTAAGTGGACCGGTCTTTTAGCCTATCTGTCTCCTAAATTCTCTAGAAAAGAAATTTGAGCTTTGCTATAATTGGAAGTTAAAGTAGAACAGGCTATGGGTATTAATGTATAGGAAGAGTCAATATTTGGATATTTTATTAGATTCCGCAAGTGCGGGAGCATCGGTGTTTTTGTGTCGAATGTAGCATTTAGATTGATGCAAGTGAAGATCCAAACCAGAAACTGGTTACTTGACTATGGAAATGTGGATATTCCATCAGGATGTTTCCAGTCCATCCTAAATTGAGAATTGGTTCTAGTCTAAAGGAGATGTCCGTCGATTTGAGTGATTCAAAGTAGACAATTTCATTTAAAATGCCATGGAAACGGCTATGGCAAAATTGACAATTGATGAAATACATGCCCTTTCTATCAATACTGGTTTCACGATATTTGCATTGTTAAAGCAAAACAAATTGACAGTTAAGCCTTACACTAATAGCAAATCTTAACTATTCTGTCTGAGGAGAGGAAAAAATTGGGTTGGATAGTGTTTAGTAATTCACAACTCGATCCTTAAGTAGTTAAAAAGTATGGGATAGCATCATAAAGGCTCTATTTTAGGTAAGCAAAGAAAAAATGTTGTATTTCTGTGAACACGAGGAAGATGGTTGAGTGTTTCGGACAACGGAATTGTCCCATAAGATCTTGCTTTCCATTAGCAAGGGTTCAGTCAACGGTGTATGCTTAAATATTAAGATCGGATGAGAGTCGGAAGATGATTAATCGGCTGAAAAATTGTTAGGGGGGATTGTAAACAACTGAATATGATGATTAGAGCGGAGGTTAAGGATCATTTTGGCTTGAGTTTGGCGGAATAATTTTTGTAAAATTTTAAAAATAAAAATGGATCTATATAGCAAAAATTATAAGAATGAAAAAAACATAGGAGATGATTGAACGTAGTGTAAATAAAAAATTAGAGAAGTAGTTGTTAATATATTTCAAACAACCAAATGGAAAGCCCATGTGATTTAGAGACAAGAATCTGGTGGTTTGAAATAGCTGAATTTAAACCTCTGTTTTCGGCTATCTGAGCTAAAGCCCAATTATTTTAGATAAGGTTTTATGATTGATAGAGGGAGGTATTCTACCATCTATTTATCAGGTATGTAGTGAAAGTTTGAATTCGGTAGAAACGCTTATACAGAAAAGTATAGAACTCAGGGAATTGTCTTGTTGAGTTTCTCTGCAGATGACAGATATTAATTAAATTGGATATGGATTGTAAAGAATAGTAGGAGTGAAAGTATTAAGAATAGGTGGAAAAGAATGGTGTATTTGTGTAAGAAAATGAGAGCGGAAAAGAAATGAAAGTGTCCGAAAAATCAATTTACTCTCCGTTGATTCCGATTTCGAGTTGATGACGTGCTGACGACTGCGGTGTACTTAATTATTAAAAATAAAAGCTGCTGCAAAATTTATTAAATTATATTACTAAACCTTATTTCTTAGTATTACTGAGAAAATTATTTTCTCTTTTTCGAAGGTTTTAATATGGGGCTTTTAAAATCCAGATATAAATAATGCAACCTAATAAACATTAGGTAATTTGGCTATCACTAATGCATTAGTCTTTAGGACTGCGATCAACCTTATCAAGGTATTATGATTGAAATGCCCCCCTCAAGATAAAATTAAAGAATCTTTAATAAAATAAACAGCCAAATCATAAAAGGTATACGCTTGACCTTCATATCCCTGGCTGTTCTCGCATCTATCATATGGTCAATACTTTAATATTTTTAAAAATAAACTAATTCATTATAAAAATGGATAGTAAAATTTGAATTAATCTATGAATCAATTAGTGTTACTAAAGGCCTCCATTTGAACCGATTTTTAAAAACAGTTAATTCAATATTCTAGAGAAATATATTGCCAGAACCTAAATATTTAGCATATAGATGTCCTAATCTTTGTGCTATATATGACTAAAATATTCGTGCTATATAATATTTTTCTGTGAAAAAAATATTGAACTAGCCGTTTTTAAAAACAGGCTAAAAATCGAGCCGTTTATAATACTGAAATCAATGTTCGTTATTCCAGGTTTTTAAAATCTACTATATTTTTCAGCGTTATATTTTTTTATTAAATAAATGAAAAATAGTTGCCTTGTATTTCCAAAAGACTTGTAATCGGGGGCTAAATCATAGATTTACATTAGTGATTTTCAACATAATTAATTTTTAATATTATTTATCTTATCATAATTTACAATATACTTTAGACTCTTCCCATAGTTTAATTTAATATTTCTTTGATGCTGATAATGCTTTGTATGTATAATATTCAAATAACAAGTTTTAAGATAATCATATATTTATTTACTCTATATCAGTGGCATCACTGGTAAGGGGAGCGCAGGGGTGGGGGCGATTTTTTGTTTTATTAATTATAAATATTCTGGTCCTAATTCTTTAAAAATGTCTACGCTTTGCTATCGAAAGAGGTTGGCATAGAGCAAGCAATGGGTAGAAAGGCGTAAGAAGGATTCGATTTATATTTTGTAATCATTTAGATTCGATGATTGCGAGGGAATAAGTTGATGAAACATCTGGATTAATGTAATTAAGGTCACAAAGAATGGCTTCTTGACAAGGATTAATCATATTCTGTCATTTCCCGTCGGTTCAAATGATGTATGTTGGTTCGTGGCTAATAGGGACGCCTGTCAAGTTCATATAAAATAAAATTTGACATGCCCCAGGAAACGCTCTTGGAGAGATCTACCGTGAAGGGAAATCCTATTGTTGCTATCGATAAAAGTTTCACACTATTTACAATAAACCGGTGTAGCAAATCTTAGCTCATTTTCATAGCTGAGTAAATGATGGTTATATCGATAGTGTGGGGGGGGGGTCATATAATACTTTTTATTTATTTGTAAATCAGATCACGATGGAGGGACACATTTTTTTTATCCATTGAGACGATGTCATAAAGGGTATCTCGAGAACTGGAGAAGTATTTGTTCGACTGTAAATTATTATCTTTCAAGGATGGGATGTCTAATATAAAAATTATTTGATATAACCTTTCCTTTGTAAAATATATAACATCCTTCTACCTCTCCAATAAAATAACTTAATTATTATTCGTCATCTCTGTCAAAAACTGCTGTCTTCATATATTCAACCTATCTCTCCCGAAAAAAATTTGAATGATTATCTAGAACCCAGTTTCGCTGCAACTTTTGTTGAGCCAACTTTAGATCAACCATAACAACATTTTTAAAGTTAAAACGAGCTACGATTAAATAGAAAACAGAAGCAAATCTGGATAGTAAACAAAACAAAAACATGCTAATAAATACTTTCTAACCTTTTTGGGTGCGAGCCACTATTCAGTTCTCTCTAAACAATAAAAAAAGCAGAGCATACCCAAGCCCAACCATAACTTAAAAAAATTGTTTAAAGTTTCAAAAGTTGAGAGAATATAATTCTAATATTCTGCTATGGGTTTATACCTGCATCAATTTTTCGGATAATTTTTCATTTTTAATTATTGATAGTAAAATTTATAGTGCTAGGAAAAATTGTCGCTAACAAAATATTTTGAATTATTAAATATGATAGTTACATAAGTTTCTGAACAAAATATTTTTTGGGTTCCACAAATGGTGGAGAAGGGAGGTGCACGATAGTTTTGGGAGTTTAGGCTAGCGGACCAAGGTTTACATGAATTTTACGTTAGGGAATCCAAAATGATTTTAATAATTATTAGTTGATTGAAGGAGATGGAGTTGAAAATGATATAGGGGACGGGATTATTTGTTTAAAATAAGGCGTTACGAGAACTGGCAAATTTGGCATGGAGGAAAGACCTTTCCACGCCCCCTCCTCTTCGCTTAACCTATGCTCGGGGGATTGGACAAATTTATAAGTTGTGAGATTATGTGGCGAGGATAACAACATATTCTGGCAATCCAGGTAGGGATTTATTTCAGAAAAAGGTTCTTCTTGGAGATTTACTTCTCTAAAAGAGGAAAGTGTTTATTTTAATTTACTTAGTTCAGTTTTTTATATTCATCTTTATTTCCTTTAAAAATTACCGCTCATATAATTTATTTAGTTTTAATAAAGGCTTTCTAGTCAAATTTTCAACCGTATTTCATTTTACATTGCTTTTCTAGTTTTTTTTGCAAATTTCCACATAAAAAAAACCATCAAAGTTTTAATATTATAATCGAAAGGAAGAATTCTATTTCTTAGGCGGGAATGGCAAATTCAAAATCTAAGAAATGTATCAGTTTTTGCTCATTTACCTTTTAAAGGTTCACCCCCCAAAAAACCAAATTTTTAAATGTTATACCTAATTATTAGCACTTTTTTATAAATTAAATTTTTATAATATGGATAATTTGTATTAGTAATTTGTAGAAATTAAAGTAACCAAAAATATATACTATCAAAATTCATAATCTCAATTTTTTAAAAATATTTTTAAAAAAAGTAATTAAAAGAGAAAATGGATCAAACCAATAAAGATTAAGGGGAACCCTATATCTACATTTTTCGGTAAGATTTAAAATTCTTATATTTTAAATATGTTATACAACTCGTTTCTGCCAAGATTATAATATAATTAGATAATTTTTAATATATTACGGTGTATAATAATATAAATGAATCTCAATTTTTAAAATTCTCAAGATGTGGTTATGATAAGCATATTGAAAAAATTTCAAATAAAATTTTACTTTAATTTGGAATTTATACAAACCTTAGGTATTTAATTCTCATTAATATGAAATATTTTATAGTATATTTTAGATATCTATTTTAAAATATCCTTAAAAACTTTATATATAATTTGATCATGTTTTTATTGTTTAAATAAACTATACAAAATGTTATAGCCCTGCCATCCACTAAAAAAACATTAAATTAAAATCCGAAAATGTTCGATCGGACATTTTATAATAATATAAAACTAAAATAATTTTTATTTTATTTTAAATAGGTTAAATTTATATTCCCACTAAATAAATCATAACAGTTACCATAATTCAAGAAATATATTTTTAAATTATATATAAAATAAATAGGAAGTAAATACTAATCTGAACAATTATAGTATTTAAAATAATTAATATCTAAAGATTTTAACTCATTAAAATTTGCATCTCCTCTCAATGGGGTTAAATCACTATTAGGTCCAGCTTTGTAAAAAAATTTTAATTTAAAAATATAATCTTTATTCTTTTGGTCGATTATCTTGGAAATTTTGAAAAGATTTAGCGCAATTGATATTAACGAATTGTTCACTAGCAAAATTGAAGTCAAGATATTATTTAAAATAATACTATACGAATTATTGTTCAAAACGGGAGCACGATATAGTTCTACAATTATGGCTGATGATTCCTTAGGTTTTTCCATACAATTTCCACCCAATAAATTTATCAGAGCCACCAAATTGTATTCATGCCCTATGTACATTTTCACGTTCGCAGTGCGTTTTCACTAAAATACTCGTTTAAAAAATGGTTTTTAAGATGTAAGGAATCTTCTAATAGAACATATGCGAAATATTTTTTGATGTGGTTAATCAGCTCCCCGCCCATTTTCTTTTGCAAAAAAGTGTTGCCGTTGATGATTGAAACGTGCATCATTCTCTCATATGTTTCTAACATGGCCATTACTTGATCATTGGCCCAGGTTGGCAAATGATATCCATTTTCCATTAAAGACACAATAGAATCCGATATATTAGGTAAAATTCTAAAAAATTGACGCGAATTATTCAATGCGTCACTTTTAAATCCTGATTGCTTAAGGGCAAATCTTAATGATGTCAGATTCAAAATAATTTTTTTATTATTTTGTTTTATATTCTCATCGAATAGTGATTGAGGTTGTTTTATTGTTTTAGCTTTTTTTTTCCTTCTGAAAAGGGCCAGGTTATTATCCTTGCATAATTGTTTATTATATAGCAAATTATTATCAACGACAATTCTGTTTAAACCTATCATAACTTTAAACACCTGTGAAATGTTCATTTCTACATGTATATTGTCCTCTCCGAAAACATCCTTTTTTGAGTGATTATTATTATCTATTTCTTTGAGCAATATTCCATTGGATTGGACGTTTAATTCTCCTAACCCCATGCTATTTACGTGATCCGATAGCAGACCTAACAAAGATGCTTCTAAACTTAGATCCGTTTCTTCTGTGTTAGAGGTATAAAAACTAAACTGCAACATATCATTCAACAAATCTGCTCCTTTGAAATATCTATTCATAATAAACTTGCCCAAGTCGAAACTGTCTTCATAACCTTTGCGCGATATTTTACCATAGTCATCACTGCGCGACGTGTAATTGTGAAAATTTGGTGGACTCAATTCTGACTTTTCATATTTAGCTCCATGTCTTGCTATGACCACAACAGAAAGTAATTCTGGAATAATGTTTTTTTTTAAATTATTAAATTATATTAAGGTATATATTCTTCTGTTATCCTTATAAAATATAAATTTAGTAAATTATTTAACAATTTTGAATAAAATATTTTCTTTTATAATTTACTTTCAGAATCTCTAACTAAATTATATTCTTGAGATGACAATGAAAAGTCCACATTTAATTTTATCAGAAAAGTTAACATACATAGTTGCCCAAACATGATTTTTTTTTATGAAAAATTAACTAGTAAAAATTTTTTTTTATAAATTATATTTAATGTTTACTAAAATCTTTCGATAAATTTATGTAAAATATCATTATTAATTTATTAACTATTATTTCATCAAACTACCATAATGAAAGGTACAATTATTATTGTACATAAAAAATATTTCAAAATAAGTTTAATATCTTTATTGACTTGCAAGAAACTTTGTATACAAAGGGTATTTGATGAAATAAGAGTAAATTTGGATTTATTAGAATGGCCTGCATCATGCCCCAATTTAATTATAATAAGAGTTGTGTAGACTTTTACATAAAAAGTAATAGATCAAGTTTTAAAATACAAATTTCAATTTATTGACTTCAATATGGTATTTGTGAGAAAATATTCAAAAAGAAAGATGTTAAACCTTGATTTAAATTAGCCTAAAAGAATTAATCCCTTATTAAAAAGGAACCAATTATTTCAGCTTAAAGGGTGACTATTTTGATTCTCGATTTAAACACTGCTCTTATTATATGATCTGTTTAGATGCCGCATGTCTTGCATATCTTGCTTTAACTATATTTCTGCCTTGAATATATATATAAATTAAGACTATGTCTCCCTTTGGAATCAACCGAATTTTATACATTTTATGCCGGTATTATTATTTATATATTTTTTTTTTAAATATCATAATTTTAATAAAAGGGTCTTTCAAAAAAGGAGTTCACGATATTTTATAAGTAGAAATATATTTTTAATATAAAAATATTTACTTAACCCTTCAATGAAATGCTTACATTTATTATTATATTTTTTATAATCCCTTTTTTAGTACTTTATTACATGACCTCTACTTTAATTTTTGTGTAACAATTTATACTAGATGAACTTATCGATTGTTAAAATAATAATTTTAAAAATTTTTTACTCTGAATATTAAAACCTAGTACCCGATGCATGTCTAAAATTTAGGGCTTCAAACCGAACCAGAACCCGGTGTGATGAACCGGGTTCAGTAAACATTTTTCACCAATCAACTAAACCCGAAACCATTTTCAAACTACTTATGAACCCGAACCTAACTCACATTTTAAAAAAAGATTCGATAAAGAGAGGTTCTCATGTTAGTTTTTTATAAAATTTAAATTATATAATCAAGTCAAACATTTCAATTGACTATTCAGCTTGCCAGGCATTGAGTTCAAAATCAAAATCTTAATAATAAAAACCAATATTTTTTAATTATTTTATCTTAATCGTGGGCAGAAAATTATTGAGAAGGCTCTCCAAATGAAGGGACTCGAGCCTCCAATGGCTCATCCCAAGTGACATCAGGGATTTCAACATTAATAAATATATATCCGAATTATGTGTAATTACAAAATAAAACGATATAAATAATTGGAACATTAAAGTTTATTATGCAGTATTGTTCTAATTGGCCCATACTTCTTGTTATTGGCTTATATTATTTTTTTCTTCATATAATAGTTAATTGCTAATTTTATTAATTTTAGGTTCTTTAAATATTTTTCTTTGATAGATTTACTATGTTATAATGAATTAATGAAATGAATTATATAATCTTTAATCTCACAGCTCAACCTATGACTATTGGAAGGTATTTTATAATCATGTTCTTGATGTGTTGTTTTAATAGTAGAATGTCACCTGAATCAAAAATATATTGTTAATATAAAGTGCTTGACATTGTTTTCCCCTATATAAATGGGTTAGATCTATATTATTTATGTTGCCTCCTATCGAATACGTTATGTAATATTTAAATCATAGTTTTAAATACTAAAAGTTTTTCGGCCGCCTCGATTTAAACACTTGTAGTTTTTTCAGCCATTATTTCTATTTTTCATATATTGACTTTCACGAACTTTTTAACATGGTCTTCTTCATGGGATGAATAATAAATCTCTATATTTTTCATAATATTATAATTATACTATTAACTATTATTTTAGAAACTAAACTTAAATTGGTTAATTATATTGCCTTTCATAAATAATAATAATATGCTAGCCAAAAAATTAAGAGCAAGTGAAAATAAACGAAAATGCAATGTTGAATTTGTTTAAATTATGAAAAAAAGGGAAATTTAATTCATCACGGATTTAAAATTATTTTTTACGTTCAATTTTTATATCTTCTTAAATACGTTCTTCGTAAAATTTTTGACCTGGTAACAATCAACGATTTTTATTATGCAACGGATTTTTTATATAACAAAATATTTTAATTATTAATTTGCGCATACTATAACCTCAGGAAAGTACTCAATGTTACATAAAGCTAACATTATTTACTTATTATATAAAAAAAATATAATGTACTTACAGGACAAAATTATTTTCAAATAGTCTATAAAAGTGCAAGAAGCAAACTATATTTAGAGGGATAAGTTATCTAAGAGAAAGATAGGATTTAATTCCTAGATTGATTACTTTTATTAAAATATTATTCACCAATATTTCTATTATAAAATATATGTACGATAAAATATGTAGACAAGACAATTCATATCTTAAATATTTAATACATGTTTTACAATACTAAATTAAAAGATATTTATAAAAATATGGGATAAAGATAAAAATTCTATTTAAATTATTAAAATTAAAACTAAGTTTAAATGACATTCTACATAACTGAGGTTTTCTTTATAAAGAGATAATTATTTATAATGATTCAATAAATTTATTTATCAGAGACCTGCAGAGATATCATTTGAATGACCCGGCTCGGCCCATTTTTATTAAAAAATATTTTTCGGCCAAACCCGGCCTGTGTTTTTACATTTTCAGATCCGGCCCGGCCCGGATTTTTTTAAAAATACGTTACGTTAATTTTTAATTTTTGTAGCTAACAATGGTTGCTTAAATTCGGTTTTACAATATACAGCCTGGGACGACCCTGACATTTTTTTAAAAGAATTTTAGGCCCGACCCTTTTAAAAAAAATACGACCTCTGACTCAAGATAGGGATGGAGGGCCTGCAGGTCTCTGATATTTATATATCGAATTTCCATAAAAATTTATGGATATTTAAAAAAATATTTAAATAACAATGTATCTGGCATATTAGCTAAGATTGGTAATTGTACTAGAATATTCTAGGATAGATGTAATATCTGATCTGATAAATATTCATTTCTATAATAATCCTGAAAGTTATAATATATCCATTATCATAATTTCCCTAGACTAAATACCTTATTTTTATTTAATAACAGAATTATAAATTAGTATATTCAGATCAAATAATTATGCTTAATTAATTTAAAAAAAAACCTCATTTTTATTTTAGCTAAAACCATATTTACAAATCAAGAGATTTATTTTTAAAAACGACATTGGGGTGGGAGGGCGGTATCATGTAATATTGCTATCAAAACCAGAAGGTGCAGAATAATGTTATTAAACGGCTCGACTTGAGTCAGTATTTCAAAACTTCTAACTCTATTATTTTATCGTATATTACGTAAACATGATAATTTTGCTCATAGAAGGCACATAGGTTTGGACATCTATTAGCCTGGCTAAAATATTGAGTTAGCCGTTTTCAAAAATAGGCTCAAATAGAGCCGTTTAATAAAAATAGTAAAAATAGTATAGAGTCCATGGGAGCTGGTCGGGGTCAATATGTTTTCAAAATTTATAATCGTATCCAAATTCTTAAAATCATTAGTACCAATAAAAAACATTTTTGAACAATGAGGTGACTAGTTTGAGAGCTCATATATTTGTATCTTTTAATCTGATAGTTTCAAGTTTATACGAGCAATTGGAATTTTTTGCTGAATAACAGTTTTTTTTATCTGTTCATTAAGAAATATTTCTAAGCTTTAAAAATTATTTCTGAGCATTAAGTATATATATAGATAAGAATTTTTTTTGAGCATTAGATTTATTTCTGAGGGATTAAATGGTAGATTAAATAATGGATATATAATGTAAATTTTCTAATCCTTGAACCCGAATTTAATGCATATATCTGGTAATTTCTCCAAAATGAGGTTACTTAGAGGGTAACCTGAAGGGCCAATGTTTTTTTGAAAATTTATTATATAAATATTCAAAAATCAACAGTATTAAGAAAAAATAATTATTAGCAATTAAATGATAAATTATTAGAGTTTCAATTTTTTAATCTGCGCATTTCAATTTTATATTCCGGCAATTATAAATTGTTTTCCTCAATTCGATTTTTTATCTGAGCTTTAATAAATAATTCTCAGCCATACAGCATTTTCTGAGCATTCAAATGTTTATTCTGAGCATTTAAGTGTTACAGTTGTTCGAATTTACAATGAAATACTGCGAATAAAAATTTTTACTAAGAAACGTCAATCAATAATTTTTTTAAATTGTTTTTATTTATGTTTATGTGAAAATATTTTGTAAATTTTGGATTTTAAGTGGAAATAAAATTTATATTGTTGAGAAGAAGATTTTTTTTTCCGTGTTTGCGTAATTAAGGATATATTTTTTCATAACATTTCAAATATTTAATTCTCAGTGACTAAATAGGAAACATAGCTTAAGCTTCAGAATTAAATGATTCTAAGAGTTTGACTAACTTCATGCTTGCGTGACATTTAATTTTTTAATTACAGTATAACACGATATCTCTTTCATGGCTCATAAAAAAATGAATAGATAAATTGATACGTATAAAGGCAATTAATATTGTAACAATTAAAATATTCTATACACCTATAATTTTCCTACCGGTATTACACTAATATTTTCTTCTTCTTATTTTGCTATTTACCTAAGGGTTGAAATACTAAAATGCTTAATAATGATAGCAGATTAAAACACTAATTATAAGATAGGGTTTTAAATATTAAAAAAAATTGTTTAGAGTCCTAAAAATTTAAAAGAGGCTTCTAGGTTCCCATTCTTAGATTTAACACGGTTACCAGGATATTAAGCAATAAACCACATTCGTTAATGCCAGTTTTGGAATTGATTTTCATTCCATCTTTCTATAAACGGGTTACAGATTCCGTTTCTGGTTACTAGATTTGCTCCGATTCTTTTAAAAAAATCTATTTCTAACTATTCAGACATTTTGTCTAGAAATTATCTATATTTCTTTTTATCTAACAATTTACAATTTCATATGTAACTTATAGAACATTATTTATATATATTACTCTTATCTGATCTTAGAATATGCTCTAGAATCTGCACAGTAATGAGCAAACATGAATCATGCAACTTATCCTCTGTATAATTATGCTAGTTTTAGGTTGGGAATAAATCAACCATATAAAAACAAATATTCTCCGCGCCATGTTATTCTTAATGGTAAAAAAATACGATTAATACAATGTATTGGTTGGCAAACAAACGTAATATATAAAAAAGATTCTTGATAAAAATCAATGACGTAAATTATTTAACGTTTATGAAATAACAACAATGCATTATCATTAAATAATTATTTTCGAAATTAACATGTTCTGTAAAAAATCTTTTTTATTGTGATGTGTCTAACGACATAATGAGTGAAGGTGCAATCACCGAAGAAGGGTGTGCTGCGCAGAAATGAATCCATTAAATTAATTTTTTAATTTAAAAATATTTAGATAAATTTAAGATTCCATGGAAGCTTTATAATAGATTCGGTGGTGGCAGGCACATCCTTAAAAAGAAAGATGATACACCGGTAGAAGGCGAAATGTATATGTTAGTTGGATAAAAAATGTCAAGCTTTCGCAAGAAGGTTACAGCAAAGATTTTGCGGAAAACTGATTAATTCACAGATATTATAATTTAATTTATAGTAAGAGGGTAGAGGTCTGCAACGAGCGAGTTTTAACCCATAAACACGTACGTCCATTATTTAATATGGCCTGCTCGTTATTGGTTTATTTTTAAAATTTACATGTCCGCCTGCCCATTTATTGCAAAAATTTGTTTGCCTCGCCTATAAGCCCAATATTTTAAAATTATTTTATATTTATTTGCTTCTTTATCAATTCGTTTTTAGTAACTCATAATACAAAATTTTGAAGTAAAAAGATGATTTTTAATAAATAGAAATCTATTCTGCTCATGCTAAAGAATTATTTCATATTCATCTACCCATTGCCACATAATTTTTTAAAAATATACCATGCCCGCCTACCTGCTCAATGTTTAAATTATTTAATTTGCCCTCATGCCCGCCTGTAGAATGGGCGAACTTGGGTCGACTAGCTAAATAACTTTTGCAGATCTCAAATAAGAAGTGAGAAAAAGAGATATAGGTGAAAAAAAAATAAGATTTGACTATATTTTCTTTTCAAATTTAAAAGAACAATGAAAATATAATATAAATTTTATTTTAAGGAGAACGAAGCCAAGAAAATAAATGAATCAATAACAGAGAGGAATATAACTTTGAAAGGTAAAGGATATAAAGTGAAAAAGTTATGTGGCACTAAAGATCAACATAAAGAAAAAGACCATTATTGGAGAAAGGAGAGGAAATTCTAGGAGTGGGGTAAAATTATTTATAATGAATTTCAAAAAATAATTTTAAAAATATTTAGAAAGGTTATAGAAACCATGGAAGGTCATCTGTAATAGGTTCAGCCATGGTAAGCCCAACCTTAAAAAGAAGATGGAAATAGCGGAATAGGTGGATAGTTGTATCAAAGGTCCCAAATAAATATCTGGGGATCTGATGCTTTCTGTGTGTTTTTCAGTGGAAGATTTCGCAGAAGCCTAATACAAGTAACTGATTAAATGACACAATTATATTATAATAAAATTACGTTTAAGTTTGCAAAACAAGAAAAATAGAAGAACAAAAAAAAGATATTGGAAAAAGGAAATTAAAATAAGAGATTTGACTTTATTTTTTTTTCAAGTTTAAAACAGTTGATAAGTTAAAATAAAATTTTTATTTTTAGGTTAAAAGAATATCAAGCTATTCCAATAATTTTTGTTGTGGAGGAGGATCTAAGGGCCAGGGAAATGAGCACCACTATTGTTGGAGAACGATGTGCCCCTCCAAAATTAGGTAAGCTTGTTCATATTATTATATTTTTTTAAATAAAGTATTATATAAAATATAGATATTTCAGTGACCTTGGAAAGCGCTGAAAAATTGGGATAGCGGTAATATGCGCACTTTAAAAAGAAGGGCAAAGAAACAAAGGAGAAAGTGTGTTCGAACATGATTAATGAAGGTAATAACTGATAGATTTAATACATTTATTATATCTGGGATGTGGAGTTCATTGTGATTCTGAATTTCAAAGATTTCGAGATGTAAACCTGGATATTTTATTTCTCTGAGTTTGCTTTATTTGTAATCTTATTTTATTTTATTTGAATTATATATTAAAAATTTTATTTTAAGAATACAGTCAAGTTTGTCTTATTTAGTTAATTATAATTACCTAATTTGACCAAATTTTGAGTGTAAATCATCCTTTTAAAAAGTGACTTGATAAATTGGGCAATTGTTAAAAAAAATATAACATCGTTAATTAAAAAAAATTAGTCGTAAATTTTTCAAATACATAGTTAAAAAGAATGTGCTAAAATAAACAAACAAAGATCACATTTTATTTTATTTTATTTCATTTAATAAATTATATATTTTTTATCTTGTATACAACCATTTTATAACGCATAAAACATTCATATTATGTATATGTTTATGTACATGCGTCAGTGTGTTTTTTCTGGCAATATTTTATTTTTACAACTTTAAATCTTTCTGAGCGTAAATTAAAAAAATATGACTTTACAGGAAATTCTATCATCTTTGGAATACATACCCTATGAATTTCAGACAAATTTTCCATAAACTTTAGTATGTTCGGCTATGGTAACCTTAAAAAGAAGATGGAGATAGCGTAACAGGCGGAAAGTTGTATCAAAGGTCCCGAAAAAATATCTGGGAATCTGATGCTTTCTCTGTGTGTTTTAGTGTTGTTAAACGGCTCGATTTGAAACGATTTTTAAAAACGGCTAACTCAATATTATATCTAGAATAATATTACGCCACTGACGATTTTGCTCATAGATGGCACAAAGGTCACATCAATTAGCGAACTCTCGGGGCTTAGACAATATTTTTCTGGCTGAAATACTGAGTTACGTTGAACAACACTAGTGGGTTTCAGAGAATGATTGTATAAAAGCCTTTTACAAGTAACTGATTAAATCATACAATTACATTATAATAATATGTATAAGTTTGCAAGACAAGAAAAATGGTGGAAAAACAAAAAAAAACGATATAGGAAAAGGGAAATTAAGATAAGAGATTTGACTTTTTTTTATAAGTTTAAAACAGTTATATAAAAATAAAAAATTTATTTTTATGTTATCGTACTCCAATAGCAGTGGTGCCCTCATTTCCCTGGTCCTTAGACACTTCACAACATAAATTCTTAGAAAATTTGCTGTTAACCTTATATTTATGGGTGTGTTTCCTCCATGCAATTAACTTCGGTTGATCTTCTTTTGACCTAAAAATAAATTTATTATTTTTACATAACTGTTTTAAAATTGAAACTACATATGAAATTGTTTCTGGGTTATAGAATTGTGATACGTCAAGTTTATCCAATAAAAAATTCCAACAATGTCAAATCTATAATCTTAATTTTCCTTCTCCTATATCTATTTTTTTGTTTTTCTATTTTTCTTGTTTTGTAAACTTACACATAATATTCTTATAATGTAATTGTGTAATTTAATCAGTTACTTGTATAAGGCTTCTGACAATCTTCCTCTGAAACACACCCAAAAAGCATCAGTTCCCCAATATTCAACTTTCCCCCTGTTCCGCTATCTCCATCTTCTTTTTAAGGTTTGGCTTACCATGGCCGAACATATTATAGATGGCTTCCATTACTTCTTGAACTATTTTAAATATTTTTAAAATTATTTTTTGAATCCAAAATAAATAATTTTACTCCACTTTGGCCTAGAATTCCCTCTCCTTTCTCCAATAATGGTCTTTTTTTTGCGTTGATCTTTAGTGCCACATAACATTTTCGCCTTATATCCTTTTCCCTTCAAAGTAAGATTCCTCTCTCGATTCATCGATTTTCGTAGCTTCGTACTCCGTAAAATGAATTTTAAACTTGAAAAGAAAATGGAGTCCTCTTTTTTTAATTTAACCTATCCTTTATCTCTCATTTTCTTTTTCTTTTCCCCATTTGTTACTTGAGACCTGCAAGTATTTAGCTCGCCGCCCACGTTCGCCCATTCTGCAGGCTAGCTAAGGACAGGCTGAATAGTTTTGACATTAAAGGGGGTTAGTGGGCATACAAATATTTTTAAAAAATCGGGTGTCAATGTGTAGATTAATATGAAATATTTCTTTAGCATGAGCAGAATAGACTTCTATTTTTTAAAAATTATATTTTTATTCCATAATATTGTATTATATGAGTTTAAAATTTAAACTCTAAATTGAAAAATATACTAAAAAAGAATTGATAAAGAACCAAACAAACATATAATAATTTTAAAACATTGTTCGTAAGGGCGGGTCAATAATATTTGCAATAAATGGGCAGGCGGACATGTAAATTTTAAAAATAAACCAATGGCGGGCAAACTATTGGGTTATCTTTTTGAAATAATGAATTTACAGGTTTACGGGTTAGAACTCACTCATTGCAGACTCCACTTATTATTATAGATTAAATTATAATATCTATGTGTTTAATCCGTTACCTGCACAATGCTTTGCGGTATTACAGAACATATTAATTTTGAAAATATTTTTTGATGATAATGCAATGTTGTTCAAGATCATACACATTAAAGAATTATGTCATTAATTTTAATAAAAAATCTCTTTATATATTATGTTTGTTTGCCAAAATGTATGGTATCAGCTAGTATTCTTTACCATTAAGAATAACACGGCGCGGAGAATATTTGTTTTTATATGGCTAGCTTTTTTCCACCCTGTATAATTATAACTGATTTAAGTTTTGTTTGACTCCTTGTATTAAAAAATACTAGTATAATTATACATAGGATGGGTTTCTGTATGATTTATGTTTATTCATTATTGGGCAGATTCTAGAGCAACATGCTAAGATCAGATAAGATTAATATATAATAATTTTCTATAAATTACATATGAAATTATAAATTGTCAGATAAACAAAATATAGATATTAATTTAGTTTCTAGTCAAAATGTCTGAATTGTTAGAAATAGAGGAATCGGAATAAATCTACTAACCGGAAACCGAATCTATAATACCATTGTTTATACTTTATAGAAAACCAGAACGAGAATGAATCGATTCCAAAACCGTTATTAACATGTATAAGATTATTGCTTAATATCCTTGTAACACCGTATTAAATTTCTAAGAACGGGAACCTAGAAGCCTCTTTTTAATTTTTAGGCACTTAAACAAATTATTTTTTGAATATATAAAATCTTACCTTATAATTAGCTTTTCAAACTCTAGTAATATCTTTAAATAATTTAGTATATTAACACTTAGGTAAATAGCAATTAAGAAGAAATAATGAGTAAAATACCGGAAAGGAAATTATAGGTGAATAGAATATTTTACATGTGCCAATATTATTTGCCTGAATACTACTTATATGATCGTCGCTCAAGACATGGAGATGACAGTATGGAAATTTTATTATCTTTGAGATGAGATAAAAGATAAATAAATGATATATATATGAAGTGTTTTATTAAATAAGTAAAATAGGTAAAGTAAGTAAAAGTATATTTAATACAAAATATCACGTATATATATATCATGAATTCAATCCTTCAGGTTATATAATTTACAAACGAAAAGTTAATATTATATTCAATTTAAATTCAATTTATATTACAGTTCTCCCCACTATAAATTGAATTCATCGTGATAACGTAATGGGAGTTTCGAAACTCTTTTTTCAAGAGTTGTATTCTCATGTTCTGCCTTTTCCACTTTTTCGGTCAACGTAACGGGTATTTCCTTCTCTTGTGTATGTGCATCCCTCAATTGATCTGCATGCTTGTTTTTAACGATCCCCTCTGATTCCACATCGTACAATATTGCGCTTTTTCGTTGTAACACTTTCCTTCATGCCACCCTGCTGTCCTTTCGTTTGCTATCCAAACTTTTTGCTGCTCTACAAACTCCCGAGGTTCAACACTTCTATCTTTGTAGTACTTTTGTTTCCATAGAGCGTTTTCCGTCCTTTCTCTCGTTGATAATTTCCACTGATCTAATGTCGTCCTAAGCGACCTTCCAAACATCATCTCGGCAGGAAATTTACCAGTAGTTGCATTGGGAGTATTACAGTGAGTAATTAAAACATTTGCTAAATTTAACTGGTCCGGAGTCCCACATCTCCTTCCAGCATAGAAACGCGTCTTTATCGTCCGTATATATTGTTCAGCCAAACCATTCGATTTGGGGCTATAAGGGGCCGATCTATAATGTTTTATATTGTTTTTAAAAAGAAACGTTTTGAATTCAGATCCAGTAAACTGAGTACCGTTATCTGAGACAATGTAGCGAGGTAACCCAAATCTAGCGAAATAATTACGCAGATTATTATTACACTCGCCGAATTAATATGTGTTAAAATTGCAACTTCAACCCATTTGGTAAAAGCGTCTACGCAAATTAACCAATATTTTCCAGATACGGGGCCTGTCAAATCAATGTGTAATTGTTCCCAAGGTCGGGTAGGAATGTTCCAATTGTATAATGGCACTTCTTTAGCTCCCGGCCTTCCTTCTTGACAACTCTTACAACATTTAACAAAGTCTTCAACATCAGTATCGAGATTTGTCCAAAACACGTAATATCTACACAATGATTTCATCCCCACTATCCCAGGATGTCCTCGATGAATCACATATAAAACCTCCTTTTTTAAAATATCTGAAGTAAAAGTATATTTAATACAAAATATCACGTATATATATATCATGAATTCAATCCTTCAGGTTATATAATTTACAAACGAAAAGTTAATATTATATTCAATTTAAATTCAATTTATATTACAATATATTTGAAATTTAGTCATATTTTTATTTGTGCTAGAGATACGTAAAAATTTTAAAAATTCTAAAGTCGCGTAAAAGTAGCTAATAGAGCCTACTTCTTTGAAAAAATAGCGGTAGCGATAGCGCGCTAATTAATTTATAAAGTAACGGTCTATAAATTGCTACTTTTAAAATATCTTTTAACAATACTGGTAAGGTGAGTGGAAAATTTTTTTTAGCTTAAAATGATATCTTGGACAGGCATATTTGTAATGGGGGGGGGGGGAGTAATTTTTCTTTCTTCAGGAATCTTGATTTTGCCCCTGAATTAAGAATTGAAGTTAAATATATGATTTTTAATCTTATACCCAATGATATAAATTAAGTTTATCGTTTATTATAATTTACAATTTTTTCCTATTAAATTCACTTCATTTTTATAACGTTTCTATAAAAAGTACAATACTTATTTTATACCCAATAATTGACTATCATCAAAGTTAATTTTTATAAATATCAATGATTCTTTTGAATAATTCTCTTCTGTTATTCCTTGTGTGTAATTAAGTAATTTTCTCACCTGTACAATATTTGAATTTATAAGTAAATATGAGTAAAATTGTAAAATTAGAAAAAAACTTGGGGTTGATGAACGGTATTAGCATAATCGTAAATGGTATTATTGGATCTGGTATATTTATTTCTCCTGCTGAAGTCGCTAGAAAAACAAATAGTGTTGGAATATCTTTATTAATATGGGTTATATCTGGATTATTTTCGTTGATAGGTGCTCATTGTTTTACAGAACTCGGAACAATGATATCCAAATCAGGAGCTGATTATGCATATATTCTTATTGCATTTGGACCTATATTAGCATTTTTGAGATTATGGGTAGATGCTATAATAGTTAGACCTGCATCTCAAGCAATAGTAGCTTTAGTTTTTGCAGAAAATTTATTAAAACCATTATATAATACTTGTGAGCCTGATAAATTACAAACAAAAGCATTAGCTCTTGTTCTTATATGTAAGATAAATCAATATTAAATTAATAAAATTTTATTCTTTAGTGCTCCTTACATTTATAAATTGTTGGAGTGTCAAAGCATCTGCCAAATTACAAGAAATCCTTACCTATGCAAAACTTTTATCTTTTGCAATTATTATAATATCTGGAATGGTAGCTCTAGGCCAAGGTTCATTAATATTATAAAAAATTTTGAAATTTATTTATTGATGTAAATAATTTTGTATTGTTTAATTATTTTTAACTATAATTTTATAATATTATATATATATATAATATAATTTATTATTCCAACCTTATAAGTTTACATCTTATGCAATTTTTAACAGCAGCATAACAGATTTCTTCTTTCCCTGCAACAAATAACCAGTGGAGGGGAGGAAGATAACATAAAATTTTTAGAGACAGAAATTGGGGTCGGATCATATGATAATTTTTTAAGGGCCAAAATTCTTGAGACCTACAGAGGTCAAAATTTTAGGCCTAGCTTAGATTTGAAAAAAAATTTCTTTTCAGCTCTGGCCAGGTCCCTAACCAGAAATCACTCATTGGGGGAATCAATGTTTATTTGGGAGGACCAATATTATTTTTGAAATAAAATGAAGTCAGAAACTTTTCCTATTTTATAGAAAATCTATAAATATAAATACAAAATAAATATAAATATACAAAATAATATAATATAACTATGACGATTTGTTTATTAAATTTTAACATAAATGAAATAAAAGATAAATTTTGGGTTATTATTTTTTCTTATGCCATTAAAACATTTTGTTTTTGACTATCTTTCGTGTCAAAAAGGGAAATATTGAATAAATTACTTTATACTCAAATATTATGGCAATAGATAATTATAATATGATGTATCAGCCTGAGTACCTTCCGATGCCTGAGAGTGGTTCATTACTAGAAAAAGAATATTTGTCCTCTTCATAGTAAAATATTCGTTCTCTTTATAAAAAATTTTCGTTCTTTAGAAATTATTTATGTATCATTTTGATATTTACCTCATACGGCATGGAAGTATACAAAATACGCTATATTTATTGTGTGTTTTTATATACTTCGCGGCGAATTCGCGCTAACTATGAATGCAAGGTTAGCCTTTTTTTTAACCAGCTAAAATGGGCACAGAGTCTGTAATAGGTAGTTGGCAAAAGGCTATCTTTTAATTTGCTCGTAGTTTTAGAGAAAATATAATTTTAAAAATGTTGCATTACCCGATGTTTGATTGGTTGGTTTTTTAAACTTATTTTTATTTTCTTATTATAGGCTGTGTCCAAAATATTTCCAAATTATTAAATTTACAAACCTTGGAAACTTTTATCAAAATATTTTAAACATAAAGAAGTCCAAAACATTATTCAAGAAAATTTTATAAATTCATAAATTTAACATATGATTTCAGTTAGGAATTTTAAAATTTGTGAAATATTTAAAATTTTTCGAATTTTTTTTGAAAAAGATTTTGAACATAGCCTTAATTTACTTTTATTAACTTGTTAAACTTATAAAATATCCAATATTTTGAAATTTTAAGACGACTTATTAAAAAATAAAGAGTTCATTTTATTTGAGACTACTATAATTTGAATTAAATTTATTTAGGACACACCGAAAACTTCAAAAATGCGTTCGCGGGAGGTACAACGAGTCCGTTTGTGATAGCTTCGTCTTTCTATTTCTCCCTGTTCTCTTACAATGGATGGTAAATTATATCAATTAGCTCTTAATTTTTTTTTAAGTGTTACCTGATGGTTCCAGTTCTTAAAACGTTCCTCACAAAAAAATATCACATTTTTATTTCTATCGTTTTATTCCATTATTTTATTTTATAATTTTAAAATTTAAAAGCAGAGTTTTAAATAAAATTTCTTTTTATATATAATTTGATTAATCTCTCTTTATGAAAAATCCTCAAAGATTTTTGCTCAAAAATTTTTTGACACTATTTTTTCAAACTTTGTTTCATAAAATATTATCTCATATCTCGTTTTGATAAACCTTTTTTTCTTTGTATCTCGTGATAAATCGCACATTTTTTGGTTTTTTGGAGGCCTGTTTATTACAATTGGCTTATTTTTAACAGAGACCTTCAGGTAATTTGCACTACCAGGCCCGAATTTTTTTTAAAAAAAGTTTGACAGGCCCGGCCCGGGTATATTTAAAAAAAAATTAAAATCCGGCTCGTGTACCCGGGTTTAGGGCCGGGACTGCAGGTCTCTGATTTTTAAAATTATTCAATTTTACTTATTTACCATGGAAAATTTAGATTTAAATATTAGCCAATTCCTCCCCCATAAATAAATTAATTGAAATATGAAGTTGATGGAAGGGGAAGTTTAGACTGTTTTCTTAGATACATTTCTTTTGTCTCCAGTCTAACAGACGTTTAAATAATAGTGAATTGTTATGCCTGCAGTGCACTAACCTGTAAAGGACTTCTCATATAAAATTTCTGATAAATTCTTTTATATCCACTTTGATGGAAACGAAAAATACCAAGTTTTGTCGGTAGAGGGCGATACGCCTTTTAACTCGTATCTCGTAAAACCGATTGCTTTAATATGGTGTATTTTATCGATTCAAAAATACTTGGCACGATAAAATAACTCCTTTCTTTTAAGTTTTACGATAAAATATTTTAAAGATATTTTTTAAAAATTTTTTTATAAAGACCGCATAGTAATTTTTGTTTTTAAAATGGGAATTTGGAGAATAAATCCTTTAAAATTTTTTTACCCTTTTTAATTTTTTTTTTTTGGAATATGTTTCATCGTAGATGTAGCGAACGAGAATATATTATGTTTAACTCTTTTTTTTTTACATCTTACATTTTTCCAAATTTTGTTCAAACTGGAATCTAGAAAAAAAGTGGGGAAAAGAGGTAAAGAAAAAGAACTTTAAGAAGAAAAAAATAGACTATTTTTACTTTTTGATTGATCATCCACCATTTAGGGATTTAATTAATAATTCAATAAAATATCATGGATGACTTAAATCTATGCTCCAATATTCAAATTTAATTTTGCTTGAAAAATTCCTTACATTTTTACAAATATCCATTACCATTTATTTTTACAAATTAATTGAAATTGCAATGAGAATGATTTGCTAAATTTTCTTAGATATGTTTTAAGGCGCTAATGTTTATTAATGTGCAAAAAAAAATTTATATATATAAACTCAATTTTATATTTTATCAAAAATGATAGAATTTAGATTATGTTGCATCATATAATTTTTTTTTTCTGTAATGACATTGGATTTTTTTTTCAAAAAAAAAAGATTTTTTCGCGTCAAATTTTTTTTTAGTTCATTTTACCGCTGGTAGGGGTTAAACGTAAGATGATCATTGAAATTAGAGAGGATAGTGACTTGTGAAGACACTCGTCATTTGAATAAAAATGGAGGAGGTTAGGGAGGTGGTGGTTGATATCATCAATGGAGATGTACATGTCCATGAATATATTTATAAAAATGGTCATTGATGGGACTTCGACTTAGTATTGTTAAACGGCTAGAACCGATTTTTTTGAAAAGGGCTAACTTAATATTTTTACCAGAAAAATATTATACAAACCTGGAGATTTTTGCTCATAGATCGGCACAAAAATTTGGACTATTTATTAGCGAAATCTCGAGGCTTAAGGCAAATATTTTTTGGCTAAAATATTGAGTTAGCTGGTTTGAAAAAAATCGGTTGAAATCGAACCGTTTAACAACACTAGTAGGACTTAAGTGGCTTAAAATTTATATAATTTTAAATTAGTGGACATTATATCTTTTCTAAAAAGAATCAAAAAAATCAGAATCGTTATATCCTATCGGGACTATTTAACTAATAACCCTATCTTTGGGGTAGCGAGATTGATACATTTGAATTTATATTTCACCTGTCCACCAATTTGAATTTTCTTTTGGACAAATAAGGGGAAAGTTGTCAAAGTAAAATGCTTAAAAATTGTGTTTAATCGAAATTTTAGGGTTGTATCGATATTAATTTAAATGAGATTATTAAATTTTGGGAGAATAAAAAAAATATAACTTAATCATTTATTCACGAAAAGGCACCAAATATCGCCTTGGCCATATGCCAAAAATTTCAAGGTTATTTTTCTTAATATTAAAAGTTTTTATGAAATTTTCGTTCAAAGATAGATGATAAATAAACATTAATTTATATATCAGATCGACATCGGTTATGGGATCGGTTTTTGTGAATATCGGATCGAATCGATAAAGATTTTGTCGATCGGATTTAGCGTAAAATATTGATTGTTAGGCTTCTTTTATCATCGTATAGTTAGTTGCTATTTCATTATCGTCAACTGAATATTATAGTGTTCTATATTCACATTTTTGTAAAATCCATTTTTTTTTCGCATTTTATTCTTCCATATCAACAATAAAAAAAAGTATTAAAATATAATTTCGGATAATCTTTATAATTTTCATTATTATAATGTGATCTACTGTAAATCTCCTGAAATAATTTTAAAATTGAAATCTAAAAATTTTAATATTTTATTAGGACATATCTCAATATGGTAGTTGAAGAATTAAAGGATCCCTACAAGTACTATCCTTACATAAAATTAAAATCTACCTATAAAAATGCTTACTTTTAAGAAAAGATTTTATAATTTGTTTTTAAAATTTAAAAATAAATAAATAATTTACATATTTTTATGCTCTTAAATTTTTGGATGAATTCTAATTTTCTTCTAACTTTTTGGTTATAGTATTTTACCCGATTTTGCGGTTTTGGCTCTTCTAAGTTCCGATCTTTGGACATAAGCCTACTTATTAGCCGATAAAAACGGCAATAAGGTTTACCCCGCATTTACAGTTAGAACGAATTCGGAGCGAAGTATATAAAGATAGAACATATTTTGTATAACTCGCCGCGAATTCGCGCTATCTGTGGATTCAAGGTAATAAACTCTATAAATATATAAATAGCGATATTTGCTGAGTAATTTTTCAATATATAGGTACCGCGTAGCCCTTTTTTTTCGATTCCGATAATCAATTCTCGCTCTCGATATAATAATCGCATTTATTATTTTTATTATTTTTAGAACGTTACCTCGATCAGTTTGGATATCGTTAACCTTAGTCACTTTAATATATGTATTGATAAACGTCTCCTATTTCACCGTTATAAGTCCGGGCGACTTAAGTTCAACCAATGCCATCGCTGTGGTATTTTTTTCTTTCTAAAAATGTTTATTTCCAAAGCAACTTTCCTTGTGTGGGATAAATACCTCTTTATTTTTATTTAAAGATATCCAATAATAATAAATAATAGTTGTAATTGAAAAGTACACAGTTTTCTCGAAGATAATATCGATAATAAAAAAAAATAAGCATATAATAATTTGAATTTTTTTTGTATATATTAGTTATTCGCGCAAAGATTGTACGGGAAATTTTATTGGGTGGCTCCGATATTTATAGCCCTATCATGCTTCGGGACTGTGAATAGTATATTATTCACTTCTTCTCGGTTGGTTTAATTATGTTTTTTTTAAAAAACGAATAATTTATATAAACTTCTAAATAAAAACTTTATTTGATCAGATTGTATTATGTTGGTGCGCGGGAAAACCAGATGCCAAAATGCCTGACCATGATTCAAGTCAATCGATTGACTCCGATCCCTGCCGTTTTATTTACCGTAAAACGCTCAAATATAATGATATTAATAAGAAAGAGAGATTGAAAGAAATATTCTTAAATTTAATAAATCGATCACTACAACATTTTATTTTTTTAATGGAGATGAGGTATATATATGTTAGCGTCAATGTGTTTTTTCCAGCAATGTGTTATTTTTTCAACTTTAAATTCATTTTTTGAGCGCGTTTTTTAAATTTAAAAATCTGATTTTATCGGAAATACATTCTATCTTGTTTGGAATACCTACCCTATAAATTTCAGGCAATTTTGCCATGAATTTTAGAACTTAATTAAATTTATATTAGATTTTCCATCAATTTTTTATATAACAGCAAAATTGTCTATAATTCATAAGATAGATATTCCAAACATGATGGAATCTATTTCCGGTAAAATCAGATTTTTAAATTTAAGATTTAAAGTTGAAAAAATAACACATTGACGCTAACATATATAATACCTTTCCTCAAAAAGTGACAAACCACCAGGGGCGTCACTAGCCTTTTTAGGTGTGGCGAGGGGAGAGCTTATCGTAATAAAAAAGGAAATCCATATCCAATAAATAATTTTCACTATCAAAATGGTATCTCTTATAATTATCTCAGCGACATTGTATACTACTTAAACTGAAGAATGATTCATTTATTTAAGTGTTTCGAATTTCAATAAAAGGTGGTGACACGCATTTTTATTTCTACCATATTTATAATTTATATTCAAGTTTTATTTTTAAAAAAAATTATTATATAGGAAACCAAAATGATCTGTCACCAGCTGATTTGCATTCAACAACACTTCAAGATGCATTTTAATGAATGAATCATCAGGCAGATGACCTATTATATGTCATTGATTTATTTCTTTTTATAAAAACTAACCCTATATTCCATATCAGACCTATAAAAAAATTATCGTTCTATTCTCATCATGCCATACTAAAAAAAGTTCTTCTAATTAATAATTATTGATCCACTCCTCACCCCGCTTTTTAAAAAAAATAATTGGATCACCTACCTTGTATTTAATTTAGTGTTGTTAACGGCTAACTCAATATTTTATTCAGAAAAACGTTACACAAGCCTGAAAATTTTGCTCATATATAGCACAATATGGACATTTATTAGCAAAATCTCTTCTATATTTTTTTAGGCTAAAATATTGAGTTAGTCATTTTTAAAAATCGGTTGAAATCGAGCCGTTTATAACGACACTACTTGTATTTATTATGATAATAGAGTTTAAATCGTTTCAATAATAAATTTCAGGCCCTCCTTTCGATTATTTATCTATTGTGGGAAAGCGTCGCGGATTTAATATCATACGTTTCGTTCGCGAATTGGTTAGCCATCGGTGGGGCTGTAGTAGCTTTATTGTATCTCAGGAAAAAATATCCTCATGCACCTAGGCCTATCAAAGTGAGATCCCTTTATATACTAACTATATATATTATATTTATATCAGAAACCGGCATAAACCGGCCTAAGAAAGATATGAGTTTAGAAAACCTGATCTGGCTTAAAATACAAAATATAAAATTAGGCCAGGTTTTAAATTTTTTTAAAAAAATGTCGGGCCTGGCTAGGCTCATTTTTCAATTTTTTTAAAAAATTTTAGTAGGGAAAATGTTGGAAAATCTTATATTCAATTTTATAGTGCTCATATTTTCAATTTAAAAAAAAATTTTCAAAATAGAGCCAAAATGTAATTCAAAATAATAAGATGGCTAATCCAAAAAATCATGGGCAGTGTTAGAAATAAATAAAATTTCCTTCCAAATCTGGGCAAGGTCTAAAATTTTAACCTCTGCAGGTCTTACATATATATTATTATGTAATATATAATTAAACGGTTGCCTATAGCATTGTTAAACAGTCCGATTTAAAAACTGCTAAGTCAAAATTTTGGCCAAATTATATTACGCAAGCCCGGATATGTTGCTCATTGATAGCAGAAAAATTTTGACAATCTATTAGCCAAATTTTGAGACTTAAATTATAATATTTTGGCTAAAATCTTAATTTAAAATTGGCAAAATCGAGCCATTTAACAACACTAGTTTAACCTATATTGTTACATTATATCAGAATTGTATTATTAAATATGAGATTTGAAGGAAAAAATATTTATTTTTAGCCTCTTCGGCCCGCATAAGAATTTATTAATTAAAAACATGAATAATTGATTTAAACAGCAAGTTTTACGCGAGAAATTTAGGGCTAGCTTTACCTTTATAACCCCGAGATTGATTGACAAGGCCAATGATATTTTCGCACTCGGCCTGACCCTCAAAAGTTTAGGGTAAGTTGGGCCTGGTTCATGATCCTTAAGAAAAGGTTGATTAGCAGTTGTCTATTATCCTAAAAAATTTTATTATAAAATACGCCATTTTTAAATAAAAATAGGATTACACAAATATTTGAACTTTAGATTAGATTTAGAATTTCAAAAATAAATATATTTTATATTACGATTTTTTTAAAAGATGATTAATTATATCATGATAAAAATAACAAATAGGTTAGTCTAATATGGCCAATTCTGTATATAATCCTCACGATATTCCTCATAATCATGCCAATTTACGACGATTTCAAAAACACAGGCATAAAATCTTTATATTTACGAAAGTATGATTTTGAAATTACGCACAAATTGAGGGTTTCAAATGCTACTTTTTTTTAACGCTGCTTTTTATACGCAAATAATCCATCACAAACGGTATATCATGCAAATTGGTTAAATTACCATTTGACGCTGGAAACCATTTTAATTTTCAATACTTTTTATTTTATGATTTAAAGGTAATATTTTTTGTTTTGTTATTCCTCCAAATTAACATATTCCATTTTTTTTAAATTATAAGATTAAAAATCCCGCCTCTATTTAAACAAGGATTACGTTACGTTTTTTTTATTATTAAAAACGTTCGGAAAAAAGCAAACGCTCAATTTTCGCGCCATCATATTTTTTTTTGTTATTTAACAAAATTTATTTTCCATTTTAATATTATTCCTATATTTAAATTTTAAGCTTTCGGAGCTCTCATTATATTAGCCGGTCTACCAGTTTATTTCCTTTGCTGTTATTGGAAAAATAAGCCCGCTTGTTTTACCAAATCTATAGGTATTATAGTTTATTATTCTTATGAATGAAAAGCCTATCATTTTTGTAAAGTTCAAATACTTTATTCCTCTAGTGTTTTTTTTTAAACATTTTACCCCACCCCTTAAATTTGTAAACCACACTAACCCTACATACACAGATAGGGAGAATAGTATTGTTGATTTTTCTATATAATTATTTTACATATGTTACTTACTATGGGGAAAAAGAATTTTTTTTTGAGAATATTTCGGTAAATTTTAGTTATGTTGCCTTTATCAAAACAGTTTACATTTGTAAACCATTTTATTTGACGGAAATTCATAGTATAAAAACCATACGTAAAATGGTTATGAGATACTACTTATTACCATAATATATATATATTTTTCGAACTAGATAAATTGAACATTTTGGTGCAAAAATTGATTTTGTGCATACCCGAAGAAATAACACCGGAATCTATGACAGACGAACTGCAAGGGATCGAAAATGAAAATGCCAAAATCGTTCAAGAATTTAAATTTGAATAATAGCCGTGTCTAATTAATACTAAAAAATTTTTATACTCATATATCAAATTGGTTCTATTATGATCAAATACTTAACAATAATATTTTTTTATGCAATTTATATAAAGCAATCATAAAAAATTATATATATTTTTAAATAGGAGTAGAAATAAATAAATTTTTTTATATTGTTCATTTTTATCTTTCAATTTTACTTATATATTAAAATCAAATAAATTTGTAGCTTTCATATTTTAAAAATATATTAAATAAATTATGTTATTGGTTTTTTTAACTGTTATTTGTTATTTTAATAATTATCAATACTAAAAAAAAAATTATTTCAAAATCTTTAAATTAACCAAAGGCGGTAGGCGTCTTATGTTGAAGCTACTAAAAGGGCTAAGAGAAGTAGCAAAAGCATAAGATGAAATATATTAGATTACCATCACATATAAGTGTTTGTGCTCGATGCCCCCCCCCCCGAAAAGATGAAACAGGATAAATGAATGGAAATAAAAATAACGATATTGTGCAGGAGTGTCTTTGTGGTAATTACCGATACATTAAATTAATTTAATGAACCATGATAGGTAAGGTGTTATAGAAACATGGTTTTATATGTATCAGAGTTGGCTATATTAATCTCCGATAGAATATAAATGGGGAGATGGAGGCGAGGGTATTAAAATGGATATCAGAGGTGTTAGTAGAAAACACCATAAGGCGATCTTATAAAAAATCTAAACGTGGTTTCATTCAACACAAAATAGGTTGCAAATAGAGTAAAGGTCGTTTGGCCGTACCAAAAGAATAGAGTCGAATAATATAAACAGAAATAGTCAAAAATTGTAAAGAATATTTGGAAAGGGGTAGAATATTCTAACTTAAAGGGTACAAGTTTTTCTTTAAAATTTGACAAGAAGTGGTTTCCTCTTCTGAATATTTTCAAAAGGTTTGCTCCGGTTTTTAAAAATTATAAAAAAGATTCTCGTTGAAAACTCATTCAATAAGCAATTTAAAAGCCTGTCGAAATATTTATATACTAAATAAATCCTATAAGATGCATAACTAATTTTTTTGAACAATATATTCAAAATTAATTCAATACATATTAGGACCATTGTTGGTTTCTTGAAAACTTTTAGAAAAGTTCCAGTGTCGGAATATTTTGCCCACGCAAACGAGGTAGCGGGTGGAGCAGCGGTCCTGGGCCGTCAAAATTAGGCTATTTTATGGGCAACCGAATTTTGCTTTTCTTATTCCTTTTAAAGTGAGTTGTAATTTAAAAAAATATAAATACTATCGAAGTTATGCTATAAATACTGTTAACGCTACTTTAAATAAAATAGCGCGCGATAGCTATTATATCTTAAATGTAGGGTAGCATTTTTATAGGTATTTTAAAAAACATGTCTACATTTTTTTTCCCTTTAAATAAAGGTGGGCAAATAAATAAAATATTACAGCCCCAATTATATATATTTTTTATAATTAATATATTTTATTTGCTTTTAAGAGAAGATGTCTCAACGTTTTCATCTAGCAAATATAACAACTTTTTTTCCACCAAAAACATTCTTAGTTAGACTAAATCCTCCCTCAACTGGAATACTGGATGAGATAGGGATATTAAATTTTATGAATAGTGTTTTTTAAGAGGGAACTATTTAAATATTGCGCTGATGTGAGGTGATCAAAAAATTTGTTATATATATAATCAATTTATTTTATCATCCTTATCATGAAATAGTTCGAAAACCAATTTTCTTTAGAAAAATAAAGGGTAAAATGCATATAAATTAAATCAAATTTAACTATTTCCGAAACTTATTCAATATAAATCTCAAGCTACCCATCCTTGTTTTGCCTTTTCCTAAATAAAATATCTAATTTAAATATATATATATCAGAGACATCTTAAGAGGTACCATTTACACGGCCTGGCCCGAATTTAAAAAATATTTAGACTCTCCCGGTTCGAATTATTTTCGGTATAATATATTTTTTTAATAAAGTATAATGGCGATTCGTAATATTCGGCCCGGGTCCGGTAGTTAAATTTTTTTTTTATTTTATGTCAAGTCTGTACGTCTCTGATATATATATTTAAAATTATGAATAAGATGTCATCTTCCAAAAGTTGAAAGGATTTGAAAAATTTTATTTTTCGCAAAAAATTTACTACCGGTAACTAATTACTTCAACAATACTAATATTTACTATACTATATTGCATAAATATTACCTACTTTTTATTGGGACATTTTTTAATGGGACCGCCAAATAATTTTCGGTCCGGGACTCCAAAAGTATAGCACAACCTTACTTAGATTTGAACTGGCTCCACTTCAAACTCCGTATCTTCCTTCAAGTATACAATAAAATCTGTATAATTTGGGCACAGCGTTAGGAATAGTGTTGTTAAATGGCTCGATTTTTTAAAATGGCGAATTCAATTATTTAGTCAGAAAATTATTGCCTAAGCCTCAAGTTGCTAATAGGTATTCAAACCTTTGTATCATCCACGAGAAAGATCTTCAGGTTCGCTTATAATTTTCTGGATTAAATATCAAGTTTGCCGTTTTTAAAAAATTGGCACAAATCGAGCCGATTATCAACACTAATTAGTAGTGTCGTTAAACGGCTCGTTTTGAGCCGATTTTAAAAAACGGCTAACTCAATATTCCATCCAGAAAAATATTACGCAAGCCTGAAGATTTTGCTCATAGAAGGAACAAAGGTCTAAACATATATTAACGAAATCTCGAGGCTTAAGCGTAATTTTTCTGGCTAAAACATTGAGTTAGCCGTTTTAGAAAATCGGCTCAAAATAAGCCTTTTAACAACACTACTAATTAGGACCAAGATTTTTAACTTAGACCGTAAATTACCAATACTACTGGTAGTTAATAGGGATTGTGGGACTAAATCTTTATCAAGAGTTGGCCGAATTATAAAGAGCTCAAATTCGACAAGTTTTACTATATAAAAAAAAAATTTAAATCTTCATTATTTCAATTTTATGGTATTATGCCTAATTCTTCTTAATAATTAGATTTTGAAAAATAAAATCCATCCATAAGATTTTTATTTAACTAGAAAAAATATTTCATATATTGCGGCGTCCAAAATCTTTTTTGGAGAATTCGAAAAGTTTTTAAACTTTCAGAAGTTTGAAAAAATTTTAATGTAATCGTATGTTAAATTTTTAAAATTTTCTAGAATTATATTTTGGTCATTTTTGATTTTTATATTTAAAAAAAAAAAGAAGATAATTTCTTATTTTCCGATAAAGTTTCATTACGATCTAATTTTTTGATATTTTGGACATAGCCTAAGAAGGTGAAATATCATCTTTACTCTTTTAATATTTCCGCCTATGTAAGATTAAACCAGAACTAAAATAAAAATTTTTGCATTTTGATCAGAAATTTTATATTTCACTCTATAGCAAAATGTAATTAATTGTTAAATGACTAAATCAAATATTATTAATAATAATTTATGCAATGTTTGTTATACACGTAATTTATGTATTATTAAGAATATTTTAATGATTTTTTTTATTTATAATTCACTTATAAATCCATGAAAAATGACAATACTGTCTTATAACCAAAATTGTAGAAGTCAAAAATCTCATAAATCTTTTCAACATAATCATACATTGTACTGACCTTTAAAATCACCTTTAAGTATATATTATCCAAAAAATTTAGTCAAAAAACAACTATTAAATTTTTTTTATGTCATTTATACGCGATTCACTTTGACAATAAAATTTGACAACTTAATTTATAATATATTTATTTATACCTTCTTTTTTTAAAATATAAAATATAACGAAATATGCCCTTTTTATTTAAGTTAAATTTAATTTACAAAATTGGGATTTTCAAAATTTTTTCTTATACGTTATAAATATATGTTTTAATAGCATTCATTTTTTAGAAAATATTAATCAGAGACCTGCATACCCGGCCTGGCTTATACGGGCCGAGCCGTATATTTTAAATAAAATTTTTAAATCTCCATTGCTATCTATAAAAATAAATAAAATAATATAAAACCGAGCCGGGCCGAAAAATTATTTTAAAATAAATCCAGGCCGGGCCATGCAAATGGTACCTCTGCATGTGTCAGTTATTAATAATAAAAACCTGAAGAAAAAAAAATAAAGATTCATACAAATATATTATGATCTTCACAATTATTATTGTGAACTGTGCCAATAAATTAGTAAAACAAATTCAAAAATAAATAATAAATATCGTGAATCGAGATATAAGAGTAAATTCATTGGTCTGCATAGAAAGATTTTACAAACAAAAACAGTCCATCCATAAAATAAAAACCTCAATATTTGGTCGAAAATAGACACATGTCTAGGTCTAACACGAGACTCGTAAATACCTAAGTCTAGCCCAATACAAAAGAATCTGTATTAAGTACCCGACCATCTACAGATATTCATTCTTAGTTTAAAGTTGTGATTCTATTTGCAACTTATATTTTATTTCTATAATATTTTTACCATGGGAGAATATGGAAATCCTTTACCGTCTACAGAATAAAATTTGTGTAGATTTATTGTGTTAATACTTTGAATTAATTGTTTTTTTATATATTTAATAAATTGAATTTCATAAATTGACACAAAAATCTTCTAAGCAATCATTTAAGCTTATTGGAAATATAGATGAAGGTGTGGAAGCACATTCGAATGACCTGAACCTTAGAAATCTTTCCTATATTAGACAATTGAGATATTCGAGGCTTATGTTATAACTATAACTTACCAAATGGCATAGTGGCTATAAACGAATGGATCGTCATATCCATGCTTGATGAGTAAACGCGTTTCTTTTTTTATGACGAACGCGTTCGTTTTTTACGTTCGTTAAATTTTAGAAAATATTTTTATTCATTTTAAAATAAAAAATATTAATTCAAATTTTTTTAAGAAAATCAGTTGTTTTTATCACAATGTGCAAAATTATTTTTTCACTCAATAGTCGAGTTATAACTTCTTTTTTTTTTGTGCTGACCATGACTAGGATAAAAAGATTATTATTTTATAGACCGAAATATTTATTATTTCATTTACCTCTTACAGAAGAAGGTCGATATTTATATTTGGGGTAAAATATTTACATAAAGAAAAATTACAAATTAAGATTTTCCCACCCATTTAGACTAGCATTATCGGGATCTTTATGACCAATAATGAAAAAGTTAGGGGTTGGGGCCCAGCTAAAATGAGAGATTTTTAGAGAATCACGTTCACTTTATTATGGTGAATACAACGACCAAAGATTTTTAAGCAAGCGAGAACGACCAAGGATATCGATCCGACGTACTGCAACTGTTACAATTATGATATAAAACCAAGCCTGTAAACAGGCGAAAAATGGGGTATAATGTCAAAATCTACTATAACAACAACGCCCTGTTGATGGGGAGAAATGGTGGCAAAGGCAACGAGTTTAATACTCTCAATGACCATCTTCAAGGCTTAGTCTTTCTAAATAAAAAACAAACAATGATAATCCCAATTCTACCATCTTGTTTATATAAAGGCGACTAGGCGAATACCAAAAAGGTTTTAGCTAAAATTTTAATGAAAAAAAGGGTAGTTTAATTAGAGGGTTCGAACAGTAAGAATAAGAGCAAATTACAGATTTAGTCATGAAATGAAAATGTTGATGTTTTTTAATATGGAATAAGGAAATAATTTAAAATTGAGTAGACTTTCATGAGATAGGGAGAACATAAAATTGTCCAATTGAAATATAACGAATCAAAATTTTGACCCCAGATTGATATTTCACTTATGATAAAATTTTTATTAAGTTTTTGAAGGGTTTCACTAAATATGATTAAGCTATTGAATAACAATAACTAAAATAAAAGCTTTAAATTAATTTGATTCGGAGATATATAACATATTTAATTGGGGGTCCCTACAAATCCTACCTTTTTCTCTCGTGTTATATTTTCCCATCTTTGGATATGGTAACTTAATTTGAGACCTTATTTGAATCTTTATCACATTATTTCTATCGCGAACTCCAAAAAATACATATGAATTAATATATGTATTATGAAATATAGCATAAAATTAACATAATGGATAATGTTAAGAATGGGCAGTATTTTTCTTTATTTTTAATCTTCCATACATCATTCCGTTCCTTCCTATCTTTTTATTTCTGCCTTCCTTTCTCCCTCCTTTATTCAGCTTACTGTTGCTTTTTCACTTCTTTTCCCAATCTCCTTTTTTTTTAACATGGCTCTTAAATTTTTATAATTTACAACCTTATTTTTAAAATTTCAAAAACTTTTTAAAAAAAATATCTATTTTCAAATACAAAAAAAATAAATAAAATAATTTAACTCATCTATTAAATAATGTCACATAATTTTAAGCACAAAGATGAATAAATCAGACATCGCTTTAAAATTTATCCTTTTTCATCTTATCCCTTTCTTTGTATAGTATTTTTACCATACCTATAAAAGATGAACTTTTTAAAAAAATTTATAAAATAAAATTGTAATAGCTATTTATTTTTAAAAAAAAATGACAAAAGTATTTTATAAATATTTGTCAAGAAACGCAAAAACATTTAAGAAATATAATGATGGTAATAACTAATAACACATTTTTTTTTACAAGCCGAAGTAAAGTTTATGATTATAGTATAGAAAAAAAAAATATATATCTTAAATTAAGTTATAAAATAAATTGCTATAATTATTATAAAGTAATAATTACGAATTTGTCTAATATACTGTAAAAAAAAATTATTTATTTTTTATACCTCGAGGTCGGTTTATTTCGCCATTTTTTTTTTTACTTTACCGACGAAAAGATCAAAAAATAAGGACAATAATACTAATATGTAATAAAAAAAATATATAAAATATTTTATAGATGAATGCGCCAGAATTTATTCTCAAAATATTTAGGGGTAAAAAAGGGGGTACATTAAATATTTATTTATTAAATATGCTCATCATCATTCACTGGTAGCAAATTTATTTTATCCACACTGCAACATTGTTCAATGTCGTGCCATCTGCTGAATCAGGTAAAGAAAAAAAAAACTATTCTTAAAGATAGCGGGCCGATGCATGAATGGAATATTCAAAACAAATTGTTTTTAATATAGTAAAAAAAAAATGTTATGATACTCTTTTTTTATGAGATATGACAATTAAATTTAATTAATAGCGTTCGAAGGAAATAATGATGACCATAGCCATCAAACAGGCCCTTGCAAGCTAGGCAGGGTCTCTGGGTCGCAAACATTAGACTAATTTATTAAAAATTAAAATGTATAAAATAAACATAATATTATCTAATTCGGTCATTTATTTAAACTATAAAATAATACTCCATTCATATTCTAACCGGCTCATTCGCGAATGGAACCTTGGTCGTTAATTTTGCCAAATTCATCTGCCATCGCGAAAAGTCTTAGAACGGCTCTGCATTGCTGTTTTCACCAATGAAAGAAGAGGAAAAATGTAGGAGAATTTTTTATAGAATTGTTTTGGTTCTCTAATAAACTTAACCTTTAAGAGCTAGGAATTGGGGGTAATTAATAATATACCTTTCATAATTTCATATAAACGATATATTTTTTGAAACTCTAAAAGATTTTCATTTACAATTTTTAATTGAAATGTCAAAAATCACATATTCTTAAGAATTCTTACATCAACAGCAACACCCTCATAATAAATAACATCTTATTTAATTTATTCTATACAATGCCTCAGATTATTAAAGAAAAAATGAGCATTATCATCCGAGCCAAATGGCTATCAGAGATGAATTTCTCTTTCTCTTATTATTTTTTTTTAGTGATACAAAACAAATTGATCAATTGAAATATAAGATTGCATTATTAATATTATATAAAAAAAATGATTCATTAAACATATGAAAAAAATTGAATTTTAATGATGTTACATTTAAATTTTGGAAAGTCTTCCTCGTTGTGTATTGATTATTGTTCTTTAATTGAATGAACTTAGATAACTTATACTTTTATTTATTTTTTTTAACAAATTCGATAAAATTATAAGGTTAATATTTTATTCTCATGTAAGTGTAAAATATTATATAATGATAATATATTATAAATATACGATAGGGGAAGACAAATGATAAAATATTAAAAATATTCACCTTATAATCTCTTTTTTATACACTTAAACTTAATGTTAGTAATAATGTATTTTTTTTAAAAAAAAAAATAAATACTATATTTTATAAATAATTGACAAAAGGAATATTTAGCTTATGAAGAAAAAAAACCCATTTAATACAAAAATATATTAATTTTTTTTTAATAGTTATAATTAAAATTTAAAATTTTTTGGCATAAATTTTCTTTCGTTTCCATTTTATTTATGGTACTCTATAAACTTAAAAATTTTATACTATTTATAAGTGAATCATTTCAAAAAAATGTGAAATTTAAGAATGTACATCAATAATATAAGCAAAATTAAATAATCGTTAAAACATTATCAGAACTTTTAAGCGTCATCTAAGGAATTTTTTCTTATATGTTAATGGTATGATAATTTTGAAATCGTCCGTAATCTTAAAATTTTTGCTAATTCTTTCGGCTACCGTATTATTTTGGTGCAATCTGATATCCTCTAATCTTAAATGGAGACCTTATCTATATAAATGTCAAAATACAAGCTGGATTTACACATCTAGATTCATACCACTAAATTTACTTTCAACCCTAAAGTGCAGTTACGGAAAAGATAAATTAGGTTTAGGTTGGACCATTTTTGCAAAATATGAGCGTTGCTATAATCCCAGCAAAAGCAATTCTTCTATTGGATTTAAATCGTCTGGTGGGAACAACAGCAATCAGTTGAAATCAAATGCTAATTCCGCCATTGGCGATAATCCATTAATAGGACAGGAAAAGTCTACGTCTTCCAATAGGATTGATCCGCTCTACTATAATAGATACGAGGAAAATGATTATTCAAATTTTTCTAGCACTGTCTCATCACTCGAAGATACATATTTTACGGACGAATTATTCGTGCCATCCTCAAAATATTATCACCCGTCCGATAACCTAAATGACTCCACGAATAGTATTACCAATTTTATACAAAATGTAAGCGAAAGGAAGAACATTTCCATTAGAGATTCATTATCTTCACCCAACCAATCAGAATTGATTAACAACTATACATTTATCATTAATTCTGCTTTTTCCGATCCAATGATAACCTTCGCCCAACGAGGTAAGTACCGAATAATGATGGACTTATTTCCAGCCATCAAAAACTCTTTTCCTCGCAATGATTATAAAGAAGAGAAATTATTTAACGCCGTAACTATAGCTACCCATAGTACTCCCATGTATTTATCTCATCTAGTCCCCATGTCTTCTAGTTGGCAGGGCCCCATTTCTGTCGCAATTTATTGTCCTTGTGACGAAGATTTTTTTATTTGCGTCAACACAATAATTTCATTGAGAGTGTGTCACAAACCAGTCTACGATTACGTCTCGTTTCACATATTTTATCACGCCAATCACGAACCTTTTTACGATTTGCAGCAGTTACAACTACTGAGGAACAAATATTTGAATAATATATATGGTTTAGAAGAAAAAATATTGTGCCCGGACATAATGGATCATATAAAACAATTTGACAAAGATACCTATAAATATGGTAAAAAATTGACAAATATTTGGAATTTTCGGCAAAACTTTATGAAATCAGAGATGAAGGATGATCATATAAAAGTTGAAACAAACGACGAATTAAATCTATCGGATTTTAAATTGTACCCAATTAACATGGCGCGCAATATAGCCCGTTTAGCTTCGAAAACTCATTACATTTTTACTTTAGACATCGAATTTTTGCCGAGTAATAATTTGATGTCGCTATTTTTGGATTTTATTAGAAATAGCGTTCACGATTACAAAATGGATAAAACTAAGAAAAATAGAATTCAATCCGTTTTCCCGAAGTTATCAGGCCAAAAAAATTCTAAAATGTCTAAAAACTATATTTCCAAACTTCCTAAAGTGTTCGTAATCCCTGCCTTCGAAGTAAAAATGAATTATGAAAGGCCACAAAATAAAACGGAGCTTTTGAGATTATTGAAAACCGGGATAGCCATCCCTTTTCATCGCAAACGCTGTGCCGCATGCCACATAATTCCTAACTTCAATAAGTTCTTACGAAATACTGGCAATGGTAGCTTTTTGGAAGTTCTTTCAATTACAAAATGGATACCACCTTACTGGGAGCCCATTTTTATCAGCTCTAATCAGGACCCGCTTTACGATGAACGTTTCAAGGGATACGGTCGAAACAAAATACAGATGGTAATTTAGAATTTAATCCCAATCTAACACCATAATCCTCCATTGTCTATTGCTATTCTTTTCATTTATTTATTTTAGCGTATTAGTCAAAATACCTCAATCTTTCAAGAAAATTTTGTTCAAATTTTTAATTGTGTGATTTATTCAGAGTTTGAAATGAACGCTTTCTTAAAAATAGAAAATGAAGATTTTTTTAATGCTTTCTTTTGATCAAATTTTACTATTAAAATTCCAAACTTTTATAAGTATATCTTTTGTGATTTTGATATAAAAAAAAGAAATCATTTATGATGAATTCATAAATTAAAATATTAATTTTTTTTGATTTACTTAAATAAAAATCTTCAAATTTTATGATTTTTTTTTCATTTTAAATTCTGAATTTATTTGATATGATATTTATGATTAATTTTAAAAAAAGGAACATAATTGGGTTTATAGTTGTTAACGCTCTTTATATAAGGGAGCTCTCCCGCTTCTATCATTGGAAAAGGAGGTATGGATCCGGAAGGAGCTAGCTCCCCTAACTAATTAACCGCTCCTTTTATTTTTCTTTATTTAAAAAAAATAATATAAAGTTACACAAAACAAAATCATAATCAAAAAAATTTATAACCTTTTTCAAATTAATTTTTTAGTTATTTTTAAAAGTTAGCAAATTTTCTAAATTTGAATCTAATAAACAATTACGCCTCTCAACATACTTGTTGCAATATTGAACAAGCGCACAAGAGGGACCAGACATCAAAGTGTGCTTACCTTCAACACGTTTTAAGTCTAAGATTCGTTGCAATGATTTTGAGTTGATCCAATTGAGCTGTTACACTCATGAAAATTGTTACATTAAGATCCACCTCTTGTAGAAGAGAAATAAATTTACTGTAGGATGGAATTGATTCGATTCAGTATCTTCTGCATCTGATAACAACACTATATCGTCTTCCAAGTGTTTGTGATTTTAAAAAAGGGAATAAAAAAATATAAATAACCACTCGGATCAACATTTAATATATAAATAATTTCATAAAATTAACAGAGGAGTGGCATTCCTCTACTCCATCCCAGAAAAAGAGATAGCTCCATTTCCGACTCTCGACTTTTGAAATATAGCCGCTTTTTAACAACTCTGATTGAGTTATAAAGAGTAAAAAAAAAGATTGAAAAATAATTAATATTTATCTAGGTTTGATGGTAATCAATTAAACTTTATTAAGGTTAGGACAAGGGTATTCGCTGGAAATTAAATTCTTGTTTGTTGAATTCATATTCAGAAATTAATTTTTATTATATCTATAAATAATAAAATGCTGCCTCTGCACAGTTTTAAAAATAATCTTTCAATATTTTGTATTTTTGGATAAATTTTTATTGAGCACCCCCCCCCCTCCCCTCCTTAATAAGATTGAATTGATCATATCTCTATCATTAAAATACTTAGTTATAAATATCAAATAATTTTTTTTATATAAAATTCTAGCAAAGTTTTACTTGAAATATTTATGTACATATATAAGGTAAGAATGGCTTAGAAGAACCATTTTACTCCTGGAAGTATATTTACAGATTTTCTTTTTTTTATACATAAAATTAGTGTTACGAATTATGCCGAGCTGACTATCTATTTTATGTTCTGGACGGAGGTTTCGTATCCCATCAAGGAATATCGGTCATAACCAAAGAAGAAATCAAGGCTAAAATGAAAATAACGCGCAAAAACAATTTCTTATTTAGGAAATTTAGGCACGAAATCAAGGACAAATATGGGCCTTTGTCACAATCCACCTGCGAATACAAAGGCTACAATCGCTTGTCGCGTAAAGCTTCTTTGATATCTGGCAGGGCTAAGGGCACATTTGTGATTAATAAGGGCGTGTTGATAAAACATGGAAGTGACACGAATGCTTCCACTATGATTTTTCACCCGAACAAAGATTCAAAGCCAAAAGAGTTACTCAGAAACGGCAAGATACAAAATAATATTACCACCTACATTTCTAAGGGAAAATTAATTAAAGCCTAATATTATTATGGGGGGTTTATCGTAACGCGGACGAATGATAATCGATGAAAACCTTGTGATTCTCGTAAATGCAAATCCTGCTTATATTTGAGTCTTTACTTTATTTTTGAGTAATTTTAATAATTGATTATGAGAAATAGATAAAGAAAACTGGACAAGAAAAATTATAAATAAAAAAAATGACTCCCCGATGATTATTATTCTTTTTCACTCGTCTTTATTTTTTAAACAATATCGTATGCAAATTGCTGGGTTCCATGTCACAAATAATTTATATTAGGGGGTTTTTATAAGTTAATTTATTGAATATATACTCTTTAATATCGTGTAAATTTAATAGGGCCTATGTGTAAATAAACTGTTATTTAATTTGGGGGGGGGGGGGGGTTAACTATAACTCGTTGTATTTTGAAGATCAAACAAACATTTCTATTTGTGGATCGATGCCTAGAAAATTTTTTTAAACCATATTAATGTAAATATATTACTTTTTCTAAATATATCTTTGATTTATTTATCATATAATCATCAATTTTTAAAATCTCTAATAAAAAATGTAATTATCAAAAAAAAAAATTCATAACAATTTGTAATTTCTTTGATGGGAATTTTTTTTCCTTGCCGCTTTATTAGGAGTTTTTTCCGGGGGCTATTTAGGGGGGAGGTGAGTGAATTCGTATTTATTATTTTCCATTTTATAATAATATAAAATTGAACATCAGATAAGATTTTTGTTAAGAAAGATTTTTTGGCAAGACACGTAATATTTTTTGCCCGACCTAGCCTATAAAATATTTTTCACAAATTGTCAGGCCTTGCTAGTAATAAGTTTTATGAAGAAAAATGTCATAAATTTGTCATATTACAAGCTTAAAAAGGGCAAAGGACTGGTTCAAAATTGATGCAAGTTCTTTGGGTTCGGTCTCAAATCGAGATCTTATAAGATTCATAAAAAAAAATTTGACGAATAAAAAAATCCTATTCTAGATTCAAGAATTAATATAATTATAGAACCTAGGATAGATTGAGCCCAATTATATTTCTTTAAATTATAATAAGAAATAGGCTGTAATATTAATCAAAATGGGAAGTATTTTAAATTAAATGGGAAAAATACAAATAATTTGGTAGGAATTATAAATTATAAAATTTACAAAACCTTAAAAAAAATTTTAATAGAAGATTTTGGCATGTTGCATAATTTTATAAATATTCAAAGAATTCCTTGAAGAATGGAATAACTTTCGATGGTCTAGATTTACCTTTTTTATATGTCAGAATATCAAGTTTGCAAATTAAAGATCATTATGAATATGCAAGAAATTGTGATAGAAATCGCTCGAAAATGAGAGAAATACTCTTTGAAAAACCGTCCGAATAGAATTTGTCCAAATTTGGGTACCATTTTTGGAAATATAAATAAATCTTCTTGTTAAAAAAATTGGTAAAGATGTTACGACGAGGGATTTGAATCATTATTTTTATTACACATTGAACGTTTTTAAAGAATAAATTTATAAAATAATAAAAGTAAGTCAACGTATAAAAGAATTAAAAATAAATGTCAAGCTTGTTGCTTGTTTCTAACGTTCTCTCGTAATTAGCTTTATCTCTGTAAACGATTGACGATAATTGGTAAACGATTAACGATTGCTTTTAAACGATTCATCATTGCTAGTAATAGTTATCTATAAATTCTAGTCTCTCTTTTTCAACTTTTGTTTCTTCTAGTATCAGCATGAAAATTTTGACCATTTATCCTAATTGTTGCTCGTTTCTAATTTTCACTTGCAATTGATTTGCTCTTTTATCTCTGTAAAAGATTAATGATTGATTGCAAACCATTCACGAATTCTTGTAATGATAACTACTGATCGCCGACCTCCGTGTCTTCTAAGACAGTTTGCTTTTGCCGAGATATTATTGTTCATTTATCCTAACTCTACCTAAAATATACTATTAAATCGCCTTACTTCTTTCATAATTCTGAAATATTTTATCAAAAATTCTCATGATTACTTTACACCTAAAAATCACTTAATTCTAAAATTTAACCAAAATATCTTTTTCCCTTTTTGTGTCATTGTGCATTTATTTTATCATACTTTATGAATTTTTACACGCTTAAATTTTTCCAAAAGCAAACCAAATTTATTGTCATTTTTACAATTCATTTTTTCGTTTTTTTTAATAAAAACCAAATTTATTGTCTTTTTTACTTGTTTTAATAAAAACCCAAATTTATTGTCTTTTTACAAAATACTCTTTCGTTTTTCAATAAAACCCCATATTTATCGTCTTTTCTACAATCAAATCTTCATTTTTCAATAAAAAGCCAAATTTATTGTCTTTTATACAAACTAATATTTTGTTTTTCAAGAAAAACCTCAATTCATTGTCTTACAATCTAATTTTTGTTTTTAATAACAACCCTTTATTGACCTTTTACAATCTCTTTTTTTGTTTTTCAATAAAAAGTTTGTTTTTTAGAATCGAATCTTTCGTTTCACCCAAAAAATAAATCAAATTTACTGGCGTTTTTGCAATCTAATCTTTCCTTTTAAAAAATACCCCAAAATTTATTGTCTTTTTACAATAACTGTTTTCATTTTTCAACCGAAAAATATATTGTCTTTTTACCATCTCTGTTTTCATATTTCTATAATACCAAAATTTTTATTAACAATTCTTTATCAAATTTTCAAACATCAAATTTTTTATTTTCGCAACCTTTTCAATTCTTGTAATTTTTTAAACCAATCTTATAACTCTTATCGATCATCTTATCCTTTAAAAAACTAAAAATTTTGCATGGTCTATAATTTTAAATTCTGTAACAATAAAACATCCCATATAATCTCATAATAACTTATGAAAATTATATTTCAGTCAAATTATTTTAATACATAAAAAAAAACATACGATAACCACATATGCAATTTATATTTCAACAAATTATTTTAATGAGCTCTTAACAAGAATAATAAATATCTAATTCAATATATTTACCATTTTGATAAATTGAATAGTAGTTTATTAAACGACTCGATTTGAGCCGATTTTTAAAAACGGCTAACTCAATATTTTAACTAGAATAATATTACGCAGGCCTGAAGATTTTACTCATAGATGGCACAAAGGTTTAGACATCTATTAGCGAAATCCAGAGGCTTAGGCAATATTTTTTGGCTAAAATATTGGGATTCTTCTGGCTAAAATATTGAATTCGCCGGCTCAAAACGTTAACAACACTATTGAATATGATAGTCTAATTTAAGGATATCTGGCGATATTCAGGAGAAAAAAAAATTTCTATACCTCTTTATAAATATATTCCAGAACTACTCTATCCAAATTATACATGCGGGACTAAAATTCACTAACATCCCTCTAAATAGGCTGAAATAATGATGTATTCTATCGCGGTTGTTCAACTTCATTATAAATAATATTATAAAAATGATATTGTTCAGATCGGAGTTGATAATTTGAAGTTCTCGCTTTTGCTGACGCACATCTGATGCCCAATACATCTGATTCCCAATACACTTAAAACAAAACTGAGGAGTGCATTTTATACTTTACCATATTGGAACCTATTATTTGATAATGTAGAAATTAAGAAAGTCATGAGCCTAAAATATCTAGGGGTGACTCTTGTTACGAAAGGAAGGGCGGATGAAGATATTAATATTAAACTGGCCATGACCAGATTTAAGTATTACTCATTTATTAAGATTTAATTCACCTGCCAACTATCTATCCCATTGAAGATAAGACATTTCACTTTTGTACTCTCTGCTCTTTAATATGATATTGAAACTTGGAACCCAGCTAAGAACCATAATAATAAAGCACAATCGTTTATCAAAAAGTGCCTCCGTTACATTACCAAAACCTTTTATATATATATACACAATACTTTTCTAACTTAGTCTAAGAAATGTAACAATACCCCTATACACCTTATGGCAAAACTTATGCAATAAAGCATTCACCAAACAATCTAATATAACAAGCTCATGACAGAGTACTTCCGGTCGAATCTTACTGGAAGCATTTTATTTTTTATAAAAACAGCTGATTTGGATTGATCGCTAAATCCTTAGATAAATCCTCTATGCTGAAGACAGGTGTGAATTAAAAAAATGCTAGCCACAATATATGACTAACTTACCAACGACTGCCAACAAAAAACGAACTTAGGTATACTAACTCATGTCTGGATGGTAAAATGACAATTCTAACTCTTAATACTAGTTTATCAGAATCTCTTTTAACTAGGATTACTTATTATCACTACTAAGGAAGTTAACTTCATATATACTTTGGATTCCTTTTAAATTTTAATGATTTGGGCAAATAAGTCCGAGTGTAAACTAACTCTAGTTACTAATTTTATTTTGAGCCTAAATTTTGTAGTTCTTGTATTGGACTTTGTTTAGATTAACTGATATAGTTAGAGTAAATGTATACTATCCTTTACCTTAATATCTACTAAATTTTTTGATTAACCAATCTAATAAACTAAAGCTAAGCTTAACATTCTATATAATAGGATGTAATTAAGGGGACCAATTCCGCTCCTTCCTTCTTGTAGTTATATTCTCCCTTTTAAAATTAAATCAAAGAGGCAGTTACGAGTTCCATCCCTATTAAATTTACCTGTGTAACAAGGTTTTTTGGCACTCTTAGAAAAATATACGGGCATAATTATGCAGAGATGGTCCTTTGTATAATTTACGCGGCTCAATTTTGGCAGGTCCTAGACCAGCGTGCTATTATATTAATAATAATAATAATAAGATTAATAAAAAAAATTATTTTTTTTAATTTTCAGATTTTTTTGATGGTTTAAAGTTAAACATACATTGACGTCAATTGGACACTTTCACTCTCCAAAGTAAATATCATTCCCTACCACCTAATATCTTCTAGTCCAAATCAAAATACGATAACTTGGATGCAAAATATTTTTATTGATAATATAATTAATTCCCCTTTATATATATGTAGCCATTTGTATTATGATTATTGATTAATGAATACAATCGCTAAGATTAAACAGTATTAAATATATGTAATCAAAAGTGTTTCCCAATAATTGGTTATTGATAATTAAATTCCCATTTAAAATTATGTAATTACAATATAATGTATGATTAATAAATTATACAAACCCAAAGATTAAACAATGTATAAAAAAACGTTTCTAATAATTAATTATGATTGCATCTTTGAAAGTTTCTTCTGTCATTTCCCTTAATCGAATAAAAAGTTAATTATATAAACATAATATCATATTCGGGAGAGAAAACCCATGAGGAGATTGGAATATCTCAATTTTAAATCATGCACTGAGGGCCATTTTTAAATTTGAAAATCTTATTTAACCAGAAGTATATTCATGCATTCTCTTCCTTCTTTCTTTCTTTCTTTCTTTCTTTCTTTCTTTCTTTCTTTCTTTCTTTCTTTCTTTATTGATGATCAGCCCAATGCAAAGACAATTGCCCTTGATCTAAATTTATCCATTAGTTCAGTTCATTGTTTCAAGCGGGAAATTTCCCCTGAATATTTCGACGACCTCATATTTTTTTTAAATTAATCAAAATGTATTTTATAATTACGGAAAGTTAAATAGTCATATAAGAATATTTTTTCACATTATGGAAATATGCAACAAATCATATTATTACTGTATTTCTATTTCTATTTCATATCCTCATTTTGAAATTTTTATACGAAAGCGATTCAAAAAAGTGATCATCTTATTTTTAGGGAAAAGATTGTAAAAATGTTTATAAAATAATAACTAATTTTTATTCAAATTTCGAGAATAAATGAATATTGATTTAAATCTTTATTCAAAATAATTATTGACTTTAAGATTTAAATCAGATTTATTAAATCATGAATACCTAATATATTAGATTCATATTTATATTAATATATAATTTTTCTTTGTAATATCTATACTTCGGTTTCGTGAAATGATATATTAAGATCTGAGTTATTATTCTCATTTGAATGCCTCTCTATTCTGAATCATAATTGATTTTACATATAATGTTATGACCATTTAATAAAGTTTTAAAATAACAAAAGGTTAGATAATCGTTCTGCATATCCCTATCATTAAAAAATCTAAATTACTATTAAAACTGCCAAATACAGCACAGTCATACAATAACTGGATCAAGGATTAAACAAAAATTTAAAGGATTTTAAAAAAAATAATTTGTTAAATATTTTTACCTTAATCTTTAAATTTAAATTTCTTATACTCATGATTAAAAAAATGTTTATAATAATATTTGAGTTCTGATAACGATTCTATATTCCTAAAATAAATCAAACATCAGCCACTTTTATAAGGAAGATATTTTAATGAATTTGTAAAATTTCGCTCAGAATAAAACTTGAAACGCTAGAACATTTTCCCCTAATTGCTCAGATTTAAAATTATTGAGAGCTAAGAAATTTTACTAATTTTCTCTAATATTTCTTATTCTTTAAACGATTTTGATATAAAAAATTATTTCGATTTTTTCAATTTTTTTTATTGAATTTCTTAAAATATGTATAAATCGGTCAGGAAATTTTGTTCTTATAAATGCTTTTTATCTTTAAGTACATTTAGTACATGTTTATTTTTTTTTATTTACGTTACATTATTTTTTATTTATCATCACTCTAAGTTTGTTAAAAAGCCCGATTCGAGTCCATTTAAAAAAAAATGCCTATTAAGATTATAACCAAAATAACTTTATGTAATCCTAAAGATTTTACACATAGCTGGCAAAAATGCTTGGACATCTATTTGCCAAATCTCCATACCTACATAACATTATTTATCCTTAGCGGGCCATTTTGAAAAATCGACCCAAATCGGGCTTTTAACAAACTCCAGGTCCTTGGGTATAGATCATTAGGGGAGGAGGAGTAAAAAGACCAAGATATCAAACTAAATCTAGTAAAAATATTTTTTGAATGCTAATACTTTATTTAAAAAAATGAAAAATGATATATAAATGATAAATATTTTTATTACTAATAGATCACACCCTTTTTGATTTGCTAATAATTTAAAATATTTTTATAAATTATTAACACAATGGTATCATGGGTCTCCCAACTTTCAATTTTTTATTATTACGTTAATTAAGTCTTATAATATATTTTTTCTTGATACATCAAAATTAACAAAGTTTTTAAAAAATCATAGTATAATGAGCTATAATTCTAATGTAATATCAGTAAAATTGATTAACCTTCATAAGTTTTAATGTAACAGAATTATAAGATATAATACGGATTTTTTAATCCAAATTTTTTATAATTCCAATAAGAGAGATTCTAGAAATATTTAACTAACATCAAAAAGTATTTGTATAGCCGTGTTCAATAAAATAATATACTTATTTGTGAGTTTATATAAATAAATTAGCCTAATTTTGCAAAGATTAGGATTAAATTATGCAAAAATACATCGATTTTTATCAGAGTAATGTTATTAGCAGCGTTGTTCCTCCTATTTTTTGAGGGAGGGGGGGGGGAGGGGAGGTTTAAAAGAAACTAATGTGATTAATTAAAATTTTTAAAATTATAGCAATATAAAAAGCTTATAATCGCTTAATTATTGCATTGAGAAGAATTTAAAACTGAAAGTATTCTACTATTAGCGTTAAAACATTGTTTTATAAGGATTTCCCATTATTTTTTTTTGTTTATTTCTGATGTAAAAAAAATTTTTTATTTGATGATAATAAACTAGTATAATATTTTTTTTTCTCATATTTTGGTTATGTGGTTTATATAATTTAATTCGAAAATTTTTTTCATCATAATTACATTTCTAGTAATCTTTAATATTCATCAAGGTTATTATAAATTTTGACTTTTATCATGGATGCAAGAACCCCCCCCCCCGCCACCTAGCCGAAAATCGTTTTCTAATCCCCAATTTTCCTGTCATTGGTAACCTTTATGACCTCAAATCTCTTACCCGTTGATATAATAAACCAAATAGCTTTGTTAGACTACTTGAATCTCCAGAAAGCCAGAACAGAGAATTTGATTTACTTATTAATTTTTAAATCAATTTCGACTTTCTCAAAAGAGTAACCAAATGGTAAACCAAATAAAAACATTTATATCAGCACTTAAACGAGAAGTGACAAACTTCTGGTAGCATTAGTAAAGGGTTTCAACCCGTTTAGAGGGTATCTTAAACATAGGATTTTCAATCGCGATTCAAGAATTCAATTAGGTTAAATTAAAATTCACTCCCTTTGGTAAAGATTTTCAATAAAAGTTATTGGAAAAATTGGAAAATTTTAAAAATTGGTCTCAAGATTCAAGATAGCAAAAAATATTGAAGCAATAAAGCAATTATAATAAAAAAATTAAATAAAAAATCTACTATCATCTTTATAAAAAATTAAGTTTTTTTAGAGTATGAGAATCGATCTCTCAGATGTAGCTCTGACTTTAATAGGTCCAATACACTTATGGCATCTTTGGAAAATGTGATACCAAAATTAAATGGATGGGTGATAAAACTCGAAACGATTACAATAGATAATTTTTTTTTACCCTCAAGCGTTAAGATTAACCCTGGTTTATTAATAATAATGCTAAATATGATTTGACACTGGAACTTGAAATTATTTTTCAATTTTTAAATGTGCTTATAGTTTTGTTTATTCATAGATTTTTGTATTTTTTATGCATTTTTTATTAAAGTAACAAAAAAATTCTTAGTAAACGCAGTTGTAAATACAAATATTTTTTTTATGATTCATATTGAAACAAATCTTAATTTTAAAAAAAAATCACCGTCAACACCTGGTATCGAATTCTTATTTTTTTTTAAATCTCAGGATCCTAACCCTATAGTTTTAACTAGGAAAAGACTGGGGGAGGAATTTTTTTTTAAAAAAAGTTAGATAATTGTTATAAAATTTTTATTATATTTCCAATTATATTATCTCCCTTTTTTGGAATTACATTATTTATCAAATTATATTAATGGTTTTTTACTTTGTGTTACTTTTTTTAAATGAAATTTACAGCTTATATAAATAATTTAACAATTTTTATGATTAAATTGTAAAATAAAATAGTAAAATATAAAATATGAGATTACGTAAATGGAAGTATACAATTCGAAGTGAATGATAAGTTAAGTTATGGTCATCCTTATAATTTGAATATTCAGCAATTTAATTTTACGATATTATTGTTGTAATACACAATATAATAACCTTGAATTCAAAGCGCGATTGCTATCGCAATTTAGTCGCGATATAGCAGAGACTTATCAGCTGGATCGATAGCCACGATTTTCATTCATAATTCAAAGCGATTTTGTTAATTCATAAAATGGTATCAATTATTATTTTTATACAAAATGATGATGAAGAAGAGCAGATTAAACAATCTAAATGTTAATTAAAAAAGGGGGGGGGGGGTGAATTTTAAATTCTCATTACTAAACTCTTAAAAAATCAGGATAAATTTTAAAATTATATGAGAATGACAAAAGTATTTATTTATTCTATTTTATCTTTAACTATTTTATATAGGAATACAAATTTAAACATATATAATTAGTTTACACAAAAGCCTAATTTTATTAAATATCCTATAACCATAAAAGAAAAACGCATGGTTTGTTTTAGGTTATAATAAAGTACCTTATTAATTAAATAAATTTCTTTTATAAGTATTTAGCTGACTGCAACTATCCTAACTTGGTTTATTCCTTCAAATGGGGATAGAACAATGTTATTATATGCAAAATTACTTACTGGATTATGAAGATTATTTATGCACATACAATAAATAGATAAATATTTTTGTTGATGAAAACGCAAGATAATAGTAGAGATTTATTCTAGTTTAACAAATTTTTAGTTATGCACTATTTTATTTTTTATTTTTTTGATATTTCTTATAATTTTTTTCTTTTTATTTGTTTAATATCTTTTTATAATTTATTTTATATATTTTTTATTTTTATGCCTTAGTATTTTTTGTAATTAGATCATGTAATAAAGTAATAGTAAAATTGTTTATGCATTTTTATATATATATATATATATATATATGTTGATTATTATTTTTAGCAACCTTTTTATTTACAGGCTACAGGGTCTTTCAAGTCCTAACTTATTAAAGTCTTTTCCTACTTGCCAACGTTTTTATATTATTTTCTATTTTAATCTATTCTCCAATCATTACTTTAATCATGCTTTTTACAGTTACCACAATCAAAAGTGGTGCCAAAAAGAGGATGCATTTATGGGCCACTTTAGGAAAATTTTAGTTTAATGCCAGGCAAAAGTTCTTGGGGACAAAGAATGAAGTTAAACTGCATTCTAATGCAAAAATTCCAAAAATAAAGTATATTTAGAGAAATGTAAGAAAAATATTTCGAGAAATGTAAGAAATGTAATTAAAATTTATAAGACGTATCATAAAAAAAAAGAAGAAAATTTATCGTTTAAAATATATTATGGATAAGAAAGATATTTAGTGTTATTTAAATCAAATTTTATAGATGTTTGTTGAAAAATAAAGTAATATTTTCTCATTTATATATGGGATAGTTTTTGTAAATATTGATAGGAATATGATTATCTAAAATGAAAAAAGGAGAATTATAAAGGTATCATTCATAGGAAATTTGAGTATAGTTATTTAAAGGTGATAATTTATGAATATTCAAGTTAACAGAGAAGTTACTGGTAAACTTAGAAAAAACCAAATCTAACAGAATCTAATTAAGACTATAAGATATTTTAGATTTTAGATTAGAAGTTATTAAATAATTGATCACTGATTAGGATAAAGAAAAAGGAACATAAATTGGGGAGATTAAATAAATTTATTTGTGAAAATATAATATTATAAAATATGCGAAGATTAAGATTAAAGACTGAAACGAATACAAATAGCTTGGTTAAAAGATTCTATAATTTAAAAGATTCGGAGAATAAGATTAGAGACTAAGACGAATATACAATTATTGTTAGAAAATATGTAATTAAATTCTTATTTACGTTTAACCTTTATTTTAAGGGTTGCAAGAGATAAAACAGCCTCAATTGATATGTGAATAAGATATGCATAAGTTGATAATATTTAGTTAAATATAAAATATGTTTAACCAAAATCTTCATAGAGAATAACGGCTTTTATCATTAGAAAATTCATGCCGCAATTGAGCTTAATTAGAGATCGGAATTTTATTTTTGATCATTAATAAGATCTGAGTTCATTTATGCAAAGTAAATAATAATAGCAAAAAGAAAAACATGTTAGTAATATATATGTCAGTTGCTTTTCAACGTGTGTCGAAAACTATAATAATTAGATTTCATGGGTTTGTCAATAACATGTGGGATTTCAGTGGTTGTTCATCAACATGGGTGCGAAAATTATAATGATTGGATTTCATTAATTTTTCAACAACGTATGTGCAAAAAGAGATATATATTTCAGTAGTTTTTTTTTAACAACGTATGATCTATGTAGAAGAGGAGAAAATAAATAGATATTATATTTTTCTTTAAAGACTTGAGGGTGCAAAAGTGAATAAAGTATGAGGATATAAAGATGCAATGATTTCTTTCTTTTAAAAAAAAATATTTTGGTATATAAATTTTGAATTAAGAGATTTTATTGAAGATTATCAAGAGAATTTAAGATTTAAATTCAGAGGTAGACATGACAAAAGATGATGATTAATAAAAGAACTATAGGCGTTGTATTATATCATGATTTTACATAAAACACATTTTTGTATTAAGGATAAAAGGCGATAATTTTTTGGGGAAACTATTCACACACCTATATTCCCCGTAGTTAAGATAAAGTGAGAATAAGAACTATTTTATAAATAAGAATAAAATTTCAATTTTATTTTTAAACGTCAAAATTAATTTTGCACTTGAATATATTATATTTTTGATTAAAAATAATTTATAATCCTTTTCGACGAAGAAAAAATACATAAATATTTAACTCCTATTTTTATTAAATTTATTTTCCAATTTAACAATTTCAGTATGTCTCTCCAAAGAATTTCCAAATTTTGAGTTGTTTATATCTATTTAAAAAATTTTGTTAGATTTTCTGGTATGGTATCTTAATTTTAATACAATATATTTATAAATGTTTCTATATTATCATCTAATATAGTAATAAGGATTTAAAAATTATTCAAAAATTTTGAATACTTCTAATATTAATTAGTATGTATTCAATTGATAAAACGGGTAAATAAAAAAAGTTTGATTCCATATTATATATATGTATATTTATTAGTAAAATTACTGGTCTCCAGACTATTATTAAATATTTAATTAAAAACAAATTATTAATAAACATTTCATCTCTCACTCTATTTGTCGAGTACAAAAAATATCCCAATTAGTATTTTAAAGAAATAATTATTATCGAAGTCTCTAGCTTACGCATATAGATGGTAGAATAGTTTGATCAAGGTTCGAAGCTTAGGTAATATTTTTCCACAAAAATCCTGATGTTACTAAAGCGAAATTTTCCTCAACAAAGCAACTTTCTATATAAATATACTGGGACTTAAATCTGTATAAAATTATTTTGTATATTTAGAAATGGGGGGGGGGGGGGGAGAGTTTATCATAAAAACTATGTTTTTAAAAATTATAGTTATCAGGTCTTAACAATTCTGGGGTTTTATTTAAATTTTAAAACATTTTGAAAAAACAACTCAAAACTCTATAAATTGGAAAACGATTGCGGTAAAAAACAGAACTTTCAAAATGAGAAGCATGATAGATTAATTTAAGTTTAAAAAGTTTTCCAAAGAACTTGATTTAATGAGACAAAACTCTGAAAATATGTAATGTTAGTATAAATTTACTTAATTCGGCACCTTGTCCAATTATTTATATAGTGTTTTTTTTAAAAAATAATAAAGATTATTTAGCAATTTACATGTCGCGTAAGGGGTTCAGCAAATTCAGGGAGTATACTGTATTTATCAAGGATTTTAGCAAAACTTAATCATTTATAGTTAAAAGAATTTTTTTTTTAATTTTGAAAAACCAATTTTTTAACGGAATTCTATAGAGTAGACCTTTACTTTGTAAATTTACACTATTTTTGTTTTATATGAAAAATATATAACTAAAATTTACAGAGTAGGTAGTCTCATCTATACAAAATAGTGTACGACTCCGTCAAAATCTTTAAAATTAATAAAAGACTCATCATAAATAATTTCAGTTTTAAAGATTTTCTAAACTTTTACGACATAATATACTATAGAAATTTATTCAATTCAAATACTTCAGTTCTGCGGTAAGGTCACGAGAATAGTTCTGGCGTGAAATGGCTACCAATTATATTGTGTAAACCGTCAGTACAAATATATGTAGATGATGTAATTAATGGAATTTAGTGTTGAAACTATTTCAACGTTGAAAATATGTAATGATTGTATAAATTTACTTAATTCATCAGTTTGTATAACTATTTATATATTGTTTTTTTTTAATACGAAAGATTATTTAGTAATTTAAATGTTGCGTGGGGGCTTAGCAAATTTAGTGAGCTTAATTTACTTAGAGTATTCTTGCGATTTTCAAAACTTAAATCATATATAACTAAACGCATTTTTTTTTAAATTTTGAAAAGCTCAATTTTTAACGGAATTGCATACCACCATCGATAGAGTAGACTTTTACCTTGTAAATTTCAGCAATTTTTCCATAATTTCCTCTATATTTTTTCATTTTATATAAAAAATTTATAACTAAAATTTACAGAGTAGGTGTTCTAATCTATATTAAGTGTACGACTTCAGTAAAATCTTGTCTTTCAAAATTAAAAAAAGGCTCGTCATAAATAATTTCAGTTTTAGAAATTTGCTATAACTTTATGACATAATATACTGTAGAAATTTATTCAATTCAAATACTTCTGATTTTAAAAAAGAGGGTTCACATGAATAGTTCTAGCGTTTATTAACTTTTAAGTAACTATCAATTATTTTGTATAAGCCGTCATTATGAATATATATAAATGATGTAACTAATGCAATTTAGTGTTGAAACTATTTCAGCTTCCTATGATATATATGGAAGCATTTGGAAAAATATAAATTTACCTATGTTGTCAGCATGTATACCTTTTATATGATAGAGAGAGCAATAAATAATTTTAGAGAACTCTTTTAGTATATTATAAGCGAATAATCAATAAAAAAGAAATATCACTTAAGTGATCATATGAAGTTTAGATTTATTTTGTGAGGATCAATAAAATTAAGTTAAATTTTAATAAGCTAATTAGCTAATGAATAGAATGTACTAATTTTTAAAAGAAATAATTAATAATTTAAATTTTTTCATTGTTTATTGGCCCCCTAGAACCAAATAAAAAGGTGTTCTTTAATTGTTACAATTTAAAATCGATAATAATTTTGTGATATTTGCCACTTTGCGAGTCGCAGATATTGACATTATTTCTTTGTTCTATGGTTTCTATGTTTCTATGTTTCTAATATGTATTTTTTTAACCTGAGAAAAATTAGGATTGAACCAAAAAAGGAGAGGAGAGGAGAGGAGAGGAGAGGAGAGGAGAGGAGAGGAGAGGAGAGGAGAGGAGAGGAGAGGAGAGGAGAGGAGAGGAGAGGAGAGGAGAGGAGAGGAGAGGAGAGGAGAGGAGAGGAGGAAAGAAAAATTAAAATAGAGTTCTAAGAGGAGAAATTTGAAGGGATCAGAAAGTTTGTGTTTAATATTTAAAAGTCAGGATTGAGATTGATAAAAAAAAAATAAAGTGTTTCTGAGTGTAAATTTAAAGAATTTGAAGTTTATTGTAATTTTGTAAATAAATTTAATGTGAAAGCAAAGTAAAAAGAAAAGTAATTAAGGAAAGGATTTTGAATTGTGAAATATATTAAGGGGAAAATTTCGTTTCAAAAGGAAGTGAGTTCCAGAGAGTGATTTTGTTTGAAAAAAGAGTTTATAAAAGGTATTTTAAAATAAAAAGACAAGATAGACATTAACGCATGGATTTTAAAGATAAAATTAATTTTTAGAATTAGTGGGAATGTAAATGGAGGGACCATTAAATATTGTCGGGTTTTTGAGATTTATGTTGGACTCATTAAATATCAGGATATAAAAGCTGCTCAGTATGTGATTATAATTATCATGGATAAGTTTTTCTTGAGTATAGTATTGAAGGAAAAGAGAAGGGCCAATAATATTATACCAGGCCAAATTTTGAGGGAATAAATTACCGATGATGCTATGATGAACCAACGATATGGGGGAGACGTCAATTATGCAATTACAAAAAAATGACCAATCAAGCTATGACCTGCCAATGATTAGACTGACCATCAAAAACACTACGACGACTACTATATATGGTTAAATTTAAAAAATGGATAGGGACTTCCTTGAACAAAAAAAATTTAAATAAAATAAATAATTATAGATCATTTATATGAATTATGTAGACATTTATATGTTTTATGCATAAATTGTATTTATTACAATTTAGTTTAAAGAAAGAGAGGCATGTGGTATCTGCCATTTTGCGAGTGATAGATATTGACATTATTTTTCTTTGTTCTATATTTTTAATATATATATTTTTTAGTTAAACCTTGTATTAATTTCAATATGTTTTTATATTTAACCTTGCATTTATGATTTTTATTTCACATCAGAGACTATTAATCCTCCGAAGTTACTATTGTTATATTATGACAAAATTAATCTACATAAACTCTACTCCTTTTTAATCAATATTTTCTCACTTAGTGTTGTGGATAAAAATGCTTAAAAAGTATGTATGATAAATTCCTTTCACATATCTATTATATATCAAAATTTACGTAATATATCAGCCTCTTCATCTGTTTTCATTAATATATTATATGGAATAATTTATTGTTAAAAAGTAAAATTTAATAATATCTAATCAAAAATATTACACTCTATATGAGAAAAAAAAGAGTGGGCCGATTTTCAGTGAGATTTTCGAGTAAGATAGCTTAATTCAGGTAAAGCAGTAAATTTCCGAACCCAGCAAATTCCTTATTAGGGTGCCCCACCTCACGTAATACAGTTAATATAAGAAAATTTCATGCATATAATGCTTTTCTTTATATGAAATTGTCATAAGGTATTACATAACCTAAAAGGAAAATATAACTTTACTTAATGTTTCGATCTGATTAACTGTTTATCATATTAAAGAAAATTAAGAAAGCATGTCTATATTTTAAATAATTAAATAAAAAATTCGAGCACTTAAATATTGTAACTCATTTTATATTAATTTAGAAAAATTTTAAAAAACTAAAAAATATTTGTGAATTTTAATCATTTAACCCTGGAGGTTTTTTTATGAGGTCATTTTAGACAAAAATATAAATAAATGTTTGTCTCTATTAAAGGGTTTATTGGTATTCCACATCATAAAAGTTATTATTAATCAAGTAGTTTTATATAATATTGTTTAAAAAGTAGATTTAATTATTTATACAAAAATTGATTAACAAATAGTTCCTCTATGACAAAATTTTAGACTTATTAATTCAAACTTTCGTATAATGTATCTCAAGTCCATCCCAAGATGATAGAAAAAACAATATGTAAATGTCTGAAAATCAAAATTTTCACTAATAATTTAAATTAAAATATTTAAAAATAAATTTGATATATGTTTATATGTTTAGATTTACTCATCTCTTTAAACTCTGTATTTTTAATTATTAAAAAAAAGAAATTATGAAGGCGTTAAATCTTCATTCATTAAGCAATTCAAATAATTTATCTACATTTATAGGTAAATATTAAATCATGCAAACAACTCAACTTAGTGGTAAAAATTTTTTAATCGGGACCACTTAGAGCTTAGAAATACCAAAAAATAGGAATAAAATGAATTATTATGATTAGATACGAACTTTCTGGCCGGATTTATTTAATTTCATTGCTATTTTTTTAAACACGTATTGATTTTTTTTTCTAATTTTAGAAATGTATGTTAGAGAAGTACATTTGATAACATTAGTTTGATAATTCAGCAAGATTGAGCTTGAATGAGATATATAGAATACTTTTGGAGTGTTTTTATTTAGGGGGTGGGGGGGGGGGCGAGTTGTATAAACAAGCGTCTTTTTTCCTGCCTATTCTGAAGTCAAAATATATAAAATCTTCAATTTACACTTTTTATAAAATAATAATAATTAATAACAAACTTAACTTCAAAAATATAAGTTTAATTTTATTTTTAAATTATAGTTATATTTAAATTTAATAAAAAAATATTTTAAAAACAAATTATTTAAGTAAATAACTTAAAGAATAATTAATAAACAACTTCAAAAATATTTAAAAAATGCATGTGACTTTGCCATTTTTCATCAAAAATTATTAATTTACAACATAATTCTTTTATTATTTAAACATGCATGACTTTAATCTTTATTTTTTTTGTCCATATTTAATTTCAATATATATTAAATTTAAATAAAATCTTACTTTGTATACCACCTTTTATTGTATATTTAAAAAAAATGATAATACTCGTTTCACTTCACTGTAATCGGGAATTATGCGGGGGAAAAAATTGTTTATAAAAAATCAGTAACCTCGGCACGGGAGCCGTATTTTATTTTTTTTACCCGGGCTGGGCCGTATATTTTAAAAATATTTGAAATAGCCATTATAATCTGTAAAAATCAAAAATAAAAAAAATATATTTTAACAATCTGGACCGGGCCTTAAAATTTTAAAAAATTCATACAAATGTTACCTCTGCAGGTCTCTGTAAAAAATAATAAATATACATATTGTTGAAAGAAAAGTAAAAGAAATATTTTTTATTTATTAATTTTTAATCGTATATATTATTTAAAAAAAGAAAGTCACTGCAGGATTTATATTTTGATTTAAAAATTTCAAATAAAGAATGTTGCATATTGTATAATATATTAGAGATCGGGCTACGCCTAATATTTTTTTAAAAAATTTCGGCCAGATCGGGTTAAGCCTTGGAATTTTTTTAAATATATCTAAATTTATCAACAATATTGATTTTTTTATGTAAAATAAAAATATTTTATTTTATTTATAGAAACTAGAGATGCCACGCTATATAACATATATCTTTTATTTTGAGTAATTATAAAAATTAATTTCTATTAAATAGATTCTGGCCGTGTAAATATTTTTTTTAAAAAATTCGGGTTCGGGCTGGAAAACATTTTAATCAAAAGCACCCCAAATTTAAGCAAATATTTAAATGATAAGAAATGAAATTAATGTATAATAAAATAATAAACAAAGCTTTAAATGAAATTTATTTTTTCTTACTTTTCATTTATCCGAACCCCGGGTCTAATCTATAAGTGTTCTGGACCTTGGGTCTGGACTTCGTGTCTGAACCACGGGTTCGTGCTCAGAGCAGGCCTGAGAAAATAATTGGGTCGTAAATTTTACCACCAAGCAAATTAAAAACACTATTGCCAGTAGTATGTATGGAATCAAATAACGATCAGAAATATGCAATAAAGATTAAATCTATAAATTTGCTCCATATAAATATTGGTCAAGTTGAAAGGGAAAGATAACTTGCTAAATAAAGTAATTAAAAACATTTAGCGAATATCAGTAAAGGACAAAAAACAGATTTTCATATCTAATCCCCCATCATCTCATGTAATACAATTGTTAATAAGCTAAAATTATATTTTTGATATAACTAAAATATAAATGGGTCTATTCGAAATTGAAAGGGGTTGGCCTAAAAATAATAATTTTCTTGGTCTTGGTGACATGTATTTACCTAATACCCTTATTTGATATGCATCTTAAAAGTAATTTATAAATTATATGTTTATAACGAATATAATAATTATAATGGTATTGAGTTAATTATATTAGGTAAATTTTAAGCATTTACATTACATTCTAATATTTTATTAATTACTACTAATAGAATATTTTATAACTTTGATGAATAGATTAGTAATATTTTGATAAAAAAGAATTTGTCATCATATACATATTACTGATTAAACAAATTCTAGAATTACGAATAATCTTAATATCAGACCCTAGTTCATACTTATATTTTATATTTCATATTTAAGTAAAGGCAAGTTGACAAATCATATTTTATGTTTAAATTTCTAGGAGGAGAAGGGGAGGGGGGGGGGGTGTCATCGAAATTTCTATTCATGGTATTCATTTCCTGTCTTATCTAATTATCGTATATATAAAGAAAAAATTAATTTACCTAATACACTACTAGCCTGTAGAACTGTTTAAAAATAAGTATAAAATTATGTAGTAAAATAAAAAAAATTATTATTGATGATATTTCTAGAAGGGTGTGGGGTTCTTAGAATTACTTTTCAAGACTTTTCATTTTACGTCTTTTTCGATTATCTTATATAGAAAGAAAAATAAATTTACCTAATTTCCTTGCCGTTTCATCTTTTTATATTTAAAAAAAATAAAGTATAAGCGCATTAATAATATAATAATATTCCTCTATATTCGTCACCTCCATTCTTTTTTGCCATTTGCCAGAAAATGGTTCGTTTTAGCTCTAAGTTTTCCTTAATAGTCCCTTATATAAACTTCCATTTATGACTCGAGCATCTTATAAGAATTTTGGAGTAATCTTTAAGCTTCTCGAATGTTTTCAATAATAATTTGTTTATTCCTAGATTTACCTAACGATCTAAGTTGACTTTCACACTCATAACATTTTCTTCTGCTTTACTCGCAGCTAAGCATTTTTTCTCTTATAATAATGTCAGTCTAACAAAAATATGTATCTGTTCTTCATGCAAATAAGTCACTTCAGGCTCCAGAAATGTTTTTTTAAAAGCATTTCATTATTAGCATATATATCTTATTTCTTCTTCTGAAGATTGCAATCTTCTCCCTTATACACCATCATAGTGCCTCTCAGGAACTCAAATATAAGTCTCTCTAGGTCTTTGAACACAAGATATGTGATTTCTCATGATATTTTTTAATTAAGATTTAATTCCAAATATAAAATCTAAAATTTAGCTTATTACTATCATTATCATTCATTACCCATCTTAAAAGTCTTATATTTACTTCTTTCCACACCTTTATTGTATAATTTATTAATTCAAAAACCGATGTAAATTTAGGATTTCTTAGTTTCACCTTTACTCCCTACAAACTTGCTAAAACACTTTATAGGATCTCTTCAAATGCACCTGTCTTTTCCATTGTTGTTATCTTAGAAAATCTTTTATCTTCTTTCCCCCAAAGCTTGCCCAATTTCATAACCATAATTTACATTCCGCTCTTTTTTGCTTAGCTATATCTACAAATTTATTTGTTTTTATTTTTGCTTATTTGCTTAGTTTTACTAATTAAATTTTTCAAAATTAATTTCCTTTGTCTGCAATTTTTTATTAAACCGCCAAGCAAACATCCATCCTTTCCCTTATATATTTAACCGGTATGTTTGCTCTACAACTTTTAGAATTTTTGGTTGCAAAGTTTTTTCATATTAATTTTATACCCTTTTTATAATTAGCTCACAATTTGAAATTTTGAACTAAGTTATTATAATTCTTTTGTTAATATAATGAAAAAAAAATATAAAATCAAATGATTGATCATTGTTTCCAAAGATTTAAGATTGATAACTAATTCACTTTCGATGAAAAATAGTTTATTCTAAATTTATCCTCCTATCCCAAAATATTTTTTATTCCCTTCCCTTCTCTCCTATGAAATTAAATATCTCTTATCCCCCCCCCTCCCCCAGTCATATAGAAACTTTATGAGATATTTGATTCATAAACTATATGAATTTAAACTTTCTTGAGGGCTCAACGGTACAGTATGCCGAAAATATGTGGGAAAAAATGTAAACAAGGCATTAAACTACTTAAACTTCCTGAGCAAGGCATTTTATTATTTGATTTATATATATAGATAAATTACTTTTTTCAAACGTGAGATTGGTCCAGCCAGATCATGGCTTTCAAAATTTATGATACCAGTTTCAAGTCCAAATTTAGACAATTATTTATTTTTTAAGTTAGATTTGCTAAAATAAATTTTATATATGTATTTTCAGTAAAATCAAAGTGATTTTTATCTAATTCATTTTATAAATGGGGGAGGGGCTAATCTAATCTAAGCTCAACTAGGGTATGATAAATTGCCATTCATCCAGGTAATATAATTCTTTAACTCTACTTTTCTTTTCCTATATAAGAGGTATATATACGTACTGCGGAATTTGCCCGGGAAAATAATTTAATTTGCCTGGGAATATTTTTAGTTTTTATAAATATACGAAATTATTTTTGTTTTTCTTGCCGTTTTTTATTTGCTATAATTTTTATTTTCAATTTATAAATATCTTTTTCCCGGAGGAGTAAAAATCTGGTCTATTACCAATTATCTCCATTATTATTGCATAAACATATATACCATAAGAATTTCTCTGTCATATAACTTGTAAGCTGTGTAAAATATGCTAATATTTTAATCAGGTTTCCTCATATCCGATCGTTATATTATAAATATATATTAGAGGTAAATATACTAAATAGACAAAAATCAAATTTGAGAATTCAATGTTCTTTTATTTTTTATTCATTATGCTTTAAATATGCTAATCTATTATTTATAGTGCTGTAAAGTAACGTCAAAAAAGTAACGTCCTTTCTAAAGGCCTTTACATTTTTGAAAAGGAACTCCATGAACTCCATTTTTTATCTTCTTCTAGAGGTAACGAGTAAGGGTAATGCTTTTTAGTAATGTACCGCAAAACGTTACTCGTTACTTCAAATTTTTCTTAAAAAATTTGGAAAAAACATATTTCATTTTATTATAAAATTGCTTTATTTATTTTTTAAATTTTGTAAATAATTTAAGCTTAATTCACATCAACCAACATTTCCTTCATTTTTATTTTAAACTTTCTTTGTTAAATTTTCATTCAAGATTGTTAATCTAATTAATATTGAATCAATTAACGTAAGTAAATTTATATTCTTATAAATATTATAAGAATAATATGTCAATGGTACCTTTCTTTCAGATGAAGATGAGTAAAGCCTGCATTGGCTCAAATATGAAATATGTTTTACACCAATAAAGAAAATCAAGGGTACACTTTACACATTGTAAGTGCAAATTGTGTCCCAACTCAAATATGTTAACCTCAATTGTGGAATAAACATGGTAATCCTCCAAACTCTACAGCTATTTTTAAAGAAAAAATGGGATATCTGATTAAACTGGTTATAACAAAAAGGCACTCTTGTATCTATCAATTGTTATTTGAAATAAATAAAAAATTATTATAATATATTATTTTTGTATTATTTTATTTATAAATTATATATATAAATTTTTTATTATAAATAGATGTCTTATATTTTTTTTGCAATTTATATTATATAGAGGAAAATTTTTTATTATATTTTTGATTAGTCAGTAACGAGCGTTCCTTTTTTTCACAAGGTAAAGAATAACGGTAAGGCTTTTAATTTTTGAAGTTTTTACATCACTAATTATTTCTTATATTAGTGTATGTGGTTCCCTATAGGTTGACCATGATAAAAATGAGATGATAATTACTACCATTACAAATTTGGAATGAGTGAAGAAATTTTATTCATGATTCTGAGATATGTTTTGTAAATTATATATTTCTTAAACCAGATTATAATTATCTTCCTCCGAAGAATATGGTCTGATTTTGAAAAAACACAATCAAAGAAAATAAATCGACTACATAATGAAAGAGGAAAAAAATTGGTTTCAATCCATTATAAACAACATATACATATTAAAATTCTCCCATAATTAAAAGGAAACAACCAATGAAGAGTTATTTATATTTTCTAGTAAATGTTCTTCTGATTCTAGGGATTTATTCCTGGTAATTTTACCTAACTAATTAAGACGCAACTGTCTAATTAGGATAATTTTATAATACATTATTGTTACGATTATTGATTCATTACCAAATGTATGCATTAATGAGATGTAATTACTATCCAGACGACTGATAATTCATTCATTTAAATTTATATCGATACAAAACAGCTGTTAACATAATTTTATTTTCTCGTATACATAATTTACGTTTAAAATTTGGTGAAAACATCTAGAAAAAATCAGAGTTATATTTTTTATAAAATATTTTATTTTATAAAACCAAAATGACTTTTCATTAGCTGATTTGTATACGCTTTAAGAACATCTTGATGAATGAATCATCAGTTTAGATAGTTTATGAATTCAAAGAAAATAAAAATTTACTTATATGAACCTTCCTATTCACTGTTGTATATAATTTTAAAAAATAATTTAAAAAAATTAAAGAAAGTATAATTCATTATAAGGTTAATTATTGAATTTATAATATAATATTTATCATAAATAAGAAAGCGATGGAAGGGTTTTATCAGATTTTTTCCAGCCTACATACAGTTATATAATTTAGTATTTTTAATAGTACAAGGACATGGATAAAACTCTAACCAATTTCGTTACATTAACAAAAAAGCGATAAAATGTTTTAATGTTAAAGTAACATTTGAAATTTCTTTCAAAATACATATTTTAAGTTTGTTATATAACTTTTATAAGTTTGCATTATTATGATTTAGAAATAGACCTGTGCGCCGATGTATCATTCAGCAGGGGTTCGAGTTAGCAATTTTTTTACAAGCGGTGTACCACACCAAGCAAAATATTAAAATAAATTTTTATGAATATTCATTAAGGATTATAAAATATCTTTAACCTTAAGCAATGCGTAACAATATGATTGAAAAATTTTACATTATTTGTAAAAAGGAAATACTATAATGGAGACATAAATGCATTTTTACACAAAAATCAGAAGATATTTTAATGTAGTTATCATGCATAAATATAATTTTATATTATTTATCTGTAAATAATGAAGCCCTTTTAAATTCAGTATCAAACCAACAGAAAAAAACATTTACTCATGGTGCTGGTAACTGGGACGGAATTTTTTAATAGCAAGTGTTGCTAAATTGAGTAATTCTAGCTATTTGCGTTTTCGAAAGCCATCACATCAGTTTAAACTTGGGCTTGTTGTCCTGGTTAATAGTGTCGGAAGCGGCTAGCGATTTATCTGACCATAAGCCCTACTTGCCCCTACCCGGGGTATCCAAACTACTTTTACAATGATAAAGCTAAAAATACTAATAGTTATTTTCATAAAAATCAAACTCACATAGAAGAAAGAAGATGGATTTTATTTGATACATTATTTATGTTACTTGTGGTTAATATTATAAATTTAGACGAAAAAATAAGTTATTTTTAAAATATAAAACATTTTTTTCAGGATAAATACTGAGTTAGTTGAAGTTTATTCCCAGCCTCACATGCATCAAAAATTATGATAAACTTGCTAATAAATTATGTGATAGCCTTTTATTTATTATTTTCTAATTTGTTAGTTTATAAAGACTATGGAGATGGATATAATATAATGCGAAATAAATATTTAACTAACCCATTAATTAAATATTTCATGAATAATAATATATATAATATATTCAGCGGCCGAATGGCTATAAGACGAAGTGAGAATTTTGCTCAAGAGGCCGTTAGGAAATGTCTATTTTTGAGGAATAAATGAAAAAAATGAAAAAAAGAGGCCGATCAGGGAAAAATAAATTTTTGGTGTATTCCATATCATAAACCAAGGTTTCAACCCCACCCCATTTTTTTAAATGTTGCATACTGATAGTTTATACTATAACTAAGAAAAAAAATGAAAGTTTACCTCTCAAAAACTGCTTACTCGCTAAGATATGGGAGTTTTAAGCGGGGAAAATTGTACATTTTTGACAAAATGCATCTCATTCTTTTTCAAATATCTCGAGAAATAATAGGTTAGAACAATATTTAAATTTTATTATATAGTTTAATAATATTGATTAATATAAGATAGGATGTATAAAACCGAAAAAGGCCATAGAAAAAAAGGTATTTTTTCAAATTTTTTTCTGTAGATAGATATCCTCTTATATATTTTACAAATTCCTAGACTGGGCCAAACATGTTTTTAGGAGTTATGACCCTTTATATGGCTAAAATTGATGTAATTTAACATAAATATCATCCTATTAAGATTTACTCAATATGTAATAATTTTTATTTATTAAATTATAGGTCCTTACTTTATTATTTTTAAAAAAAAATTGAGAGGTGGGTAGGATTATATGTTTATTTAACATTATGGTTAAATTTTCACTCGAAATTATGCTGCAAAATAATTCTAAACATATTTATAACTTTATTTAACTCAATAATTGCTAAAATTATATTAATTAATCCAAATGACCAATCTAGGCACACTTAACGAATTGAGTTTCTGTAGAGAAGGAATCTAAAGGCTAACACTTCATCGACAAGGATATGTCACTGTTGTGAATATTGCTGTTTTAGAAATATTAAAGGTTTAGTTATAATGAATTAAATATTTAAATGTCACAAATTCATATATGACAATTTTTACATTTATTTAAAACTATATTTTGAATTTATTTATTGTAAATATTTAATATTTGTATATTTATTCTAAATAAATTGCTCTTATTTAGTGTCTAACTATTGAGATATTATATTTTATTTATTATATGCGCAATTACGATAAGTATGTTTTTATAAAATTCTTAAAATAAAATATTTTTCATATGAACCTTTTTCTTAATAAAAATGAATATTATTATTGTGTTTAACCGATAGTTTTACACATGTTTATAATATGAACAAGGCATTAGAGAGGTCCGGGGGAAGGCCGGGTGAAAGCGGCCGAAAGCCTGCTAATTGGGATATGGAATCAAAGTTCTCATAAAATTGAAGCGCTTCAAATTATAGGGCAAAGACAAAGAAATTCTAAAAAGAATGTTTCTTTTCTTTAAGCTAAGTTCAAAATCTTTTTTAAAACATTCGATTTGTTATAAAACTTTCAGAAGTTTTAAAAAGCTTATATTTTTTTTCTATAAAGCTTCAAATTTGCAAATCGTTTTGATATTTAAGCTATAACTTAAGAAATGATGAGTTTATTTAAGTTCTTATAATTTATTTTATAAAAAATTAATGAATTCAAAATAAAATTTTAATTACTATTATTTAGAAGAGATATTTAAAATATTTATGCACCAAGAAAATTATAAATTTACTTATTATTTGAAATTGTTGACCTATTTTTTATAATATGATTTAAAAAGAAATTATAGTAGATATGTATACCATAATAAACAATAACTTGCGAAAATTTTATATAATTTTTGGGGTTTGACTAAGCTGCAAATGCCTAGGTAGATTGCAAATGCCTAGGTAGACTCCAAATGCCAAGGTAAACTGCAAATGCTTAGGTAAAAATTTTTGATATATATTCTATTAATTGAAGTGAGTTTCATTTTCTTATGTTATAAATAAATTATAAAAATTAAATTATTAGATATACATATAATCAATAATAAATGAGTGTAAATTAATAGTTATATTTCCTTTTATCTCATAATAAATAGTTTAAATCCTTTAACATAATTAAATTAAAAATAATTATAATTACATTTTAAATTTCATTAATATTAAATCCGCAAGTTGGCAGGGAAAATTTGGGATTTCTATTATTATACTCTCACATCAATTTAATTATTAAGTAAAATAATGTGAGCAAAAAGGGAAAAGATGTATTAACCAAAAAAATAAAATGTCCAAATGGGAAATACAATTCTTTATAATATAATTTTCACTCTATTATGACAGTTCTTCGTCAAAATTAACACCTAATTGTTAAAACAAAGATATGATTTAAAAAAATAATTAATGCTTCAAAGAAAAAGGAAAATGACAATATTACAATACCATCCCCTATGATCAGTATTATCTATATCGCATCACAATATCTGGATAAAATAAATAATTGTGGAAAGATATCATTTTTTTTAAAGTGGGAGTTAGTTTAATATGAGATGGCTATTCATTGTTGCTCTATCAATTAAATCAAACTGATAACTCAGGATTGGAAAGCAGCCACGCCGCCATATATAATTGGAATCGATGACATAAAACTTAGAAAAAATAAATTTACCTAATTCCCTAATTATTCTAGCTGTGTATATTTAAAAAAAAAATAAAGTATAAGCGTATTAATAATATTCCTCCCTAATATAATCCTAATAAATGCTCAGATTTCCTTTTGATCCAATATTCGTTTCCTCCATTCTTTTTGCCAGTTTCGATTATTTTCAGCGTTTTTATATGGGAGGGGATTGAAATAACGTTTAAGATGTTAGCTTTTTGAATGTTTTCGAGACAAAAAAAATGTTATATTTCGAACTGAAAACGTTTAAAAAAAAGTATTTTTTGATAGGAAATCATTCTCAATTTAGTTTTAGAAAAAAACTTTAAAAAATTTAATAGAATATAAATATAATTCTAAAAATTCCATTTTTTTTTGAAATTGTATTCAGTATAAAATCATAATCAAATAAAATTTAATTAAAAATTTAATTTAAAAATTGATAATATAAAATTAAATCAAAACCGCAAATTATATCAAAGAATAAAAAAAGAATTAAAAAGATCTTAAAATTTCCATTTTTTTAATATATTTTATAATATTTTTCTCGTAAAGAAAGCAATAAATCAGTCAAATTTCTCATTAATTATTTTCTTTGTTTTTTTTTCAATATTATTTTTTAGCTTTATGCAGCCTATCGACTTATATATAGCCCTACTCAATAAATATAATAAAAAATTTGTGCACATCAAAATAAATCTCAAAAAAATATAATTAAAAAAATCATCTTATAAAATATATTTAAAAAATTATATATGATATCTAAAAAAATGTTATAAATTAATCAAGTAAAATATTAATTTAAATATATTAATTTTAAAAAAATTTTTTAGTTCATATTCTGTTTTAATTATTAATAAAAAATAAATAAAAAAACAAAAGTTAATAAATAATAATACGCTTAATTAATCTATTCAAATATTCCATTTCAACTTAAAAGATGAATAAATGGATTTTTTCTAAAAAAAAAATGAAGAATTGCTATAGTGAGCATATTGTATATATTTTTCAGAAAGAGGGGGCAGGGGAGAAAAGACCTACAAAATCGTGTTTTTTCCGCCTAAGCCCGCATGTGGCCCTGTAGTAAATATTTTAAATCTAAACTCAGCTCGGTGAGGTCTAAATTTCTATTATAAAAATATATTAACTTTAATATAGTATAATAGAAATTGATTAAAGAGGGTGATTTTGTATTATATATAAGTAAGAAGTAGTTCAAGTGGAGAAAAGAAGTGAGGGTGATATTGTATTATGTATAAAGAAGTAGTAAGTCGAAAGAAAGGCTTGGTCCATGTTTTAATGATGATGCTACCTCCTGCCAGATCGGCCCTGCAGGCACGTAATCACATACATCATAGTTTTTAAAATATAACATTAATAAATTTTGAGCAAAAATAAAATAAAATGTTCGGATCGAATTATAAACTGCAATATTTTTTTTAGTGTGTATGCCTCAAAATATAAATATCGTAAAAAGAGTATTTATATATATGAAAATTAAATTATTCACATAAAAGTTAATAAAAAATCATTTTTTAGACAATGCTTTCTCAACTAATTCAACCAGAAATGTTATAGTAATTTATGAATTTTATACATTAGATATCTAACAATTTCACATTTGTATATTATAAAAAATAATTTAAATTCTTTAAGACTGATATCATTTAAATGTGTTCTATTTCTATGATATGTATACAGTACTATATATTTGTGGAAAATTACTTATATTCTCGTCTGCAACTGCCAATATATATATATATATATAATATAGTTAAAGAAATAAATGATGAAGAATTATGAAAGCTTTTTATGTTACATCTAGATCGCATAATCAACATATCGCCTTGTTCAAATTTTATAATATCTTATGGAGTTGTCTGAAATATATGAGAGTTTTCTACACATGCAGGAGAACATATCCTGATAGATTAGAATATTAAAATTAAAAAACGCACTAAAACAAAATGTTTTAGATTAGGTAAATAGCACAATCATTTGAGTAAAATGTTTTTTACTTTTTAAATATGATTTTACCAAAATGTATTCCAATGTATGCAGAAATACCTATCCAATTTATTTCGGATAAATTTATCTATCATATTAATTTTATTTATACTGAGAAACCAGTAAATTAGTTAGCATGCCTAAACATTGTTATTTAGAATCAAATAAAATTATTTGGGGTAGGGGTATTAAAGTAGATCAAAAGACACATAACACAAGTTCATAAAGAAAATCATTTTAAATAAAATCGAAAATTGAAATATAAAATTAAAATTAAGATATATTATTTAAAAAAATCAGGCAAATTTGTTTTAGAAAATAATAAAATCGGAAATGGGGATATATACAAAAGTATATACTAAAAGGCAGTGTTGTTAAAATAGCTCGCTACTTTTTTCAGTAGCGGTAGCTTTAGCGAGCTACTTTTTTTAGAAAATAGCGATAGCGGTAGCTCGCTACTAATTTAGAAAGTAGTTCAATTTTACATAATAAATACATTTAAAAATTATTAAAATATATTTAATCCTTATTTGATTTAATTTTGAAATTTAAGTTTATATTTAAAAATATACATTATAAATCTAAGTTAGCATTATAAATCTCGTTATTAAAAATGTGTGAGATTGTTGAAGATAGAGAAATTTCTTTGGAAAATGAGAAAAATATAGATTATCCATTCCTAAAATTCAAATAATACTTGAATCTTGAAGAAAATATTACTACTGGATATCGGTTTCGATGCAAGATGTGTAAAATTTTATCCTCAAATCATAAGCAGCTTTAATTTAAAAAACATTTAAAGGTAATATATTAAACAAATTTAATATCAATATGTAGGCTAATCCTTAATTTTTAAAATAAATTTAAATCAAAGACCAATCATTTTTTTTATATATTCATAAATTTTATCTAAATTATTTAAAACATTTTAAAATAGTTATTTCAATCATTTTTATGTACTTATCTCCTACTTAATTTTTATTCTAAGTATTACTGTTATAATTTTAGACTGTTCACACCTCAAATTATAAAGAGATTGAAAAATATCTCAAAAGTTTTGGGGTTATGGAAGAAGATACACCCACTTCCAAATCAAATATAATTCAAACAAAATTAAGCAATTTGAATTCGTCAACACAAGGTGTATCTCAAAAATTGGCTGACAAAGTTATAATGAAATTTATAATAGATACTGCAACCATTATCCTTGGTGGAGAATGGTTCTTTTTTTAAAGATGATAAACACTTTTTCTCTTACCAAGATATTTTGCCGGCAGACATTGATGGCAAGAATTTTGGATAGATTTAAAGAAATGAAAGAATCTTTAATATTAAATCTATCAGATGCCTCCTACATCTGTACAACAGCAGATTGCTGGACGCACAATATAGGGTAAAAATGTTTATTTTCTTATGATATTCATATTTTTAGAGTTTATTTAGGAGTGACCGCACATTGGATTGATCCAAAAAATCTAAAACGAAAATCTATAACATTAGCTCTAAAAAGAATTATTGGCTGTTAGACTTATGACATTCTAGCAAATATTATTTCAGAAATCCATATGTCTTACACAATTCAGAACAAGGTTTGTAAGATGATTACAGATAATGGGTCTAATTTCCTGAAGGCTTTCAGGTTTTAAATTTATTATAATTTTTTTATAATTTGATATAAATATATAGAATATTTGGTGAAGATAATAACAATGATTGTAATTGACAGCAAAATGTTATTATTATTAAAGTGCAATAATAAATAAATTATATAAATGTCGTAATTTTATACCAATATTTTATTTGTGGAAATAAAGTTACGCAAAAAATATTAAAAAAAAAAATCAAAATAGCGTAAAAAGTATCTAATAGCGCGCTACTTATTTGAAAACGAGCGGTAGCGATAGCGCGCTACTTTTAAAAGTAGCGTTTAACAACACTGCTAAAAAGGAGTAGAAAACATCTTAAATAATCTCAATTTTAAATTCGCTAAATATTTTTTTAGTTGGTCTGTAAGCTTGATTTATATAAAAAAAATATTGAATATGAAATCTTATTTTATTTTGGTTAATATTATAATGATATTCGAGGAAATAAATTTACCCATTTCTTTAGTCGTTGCCTCTGTTAATGTAAATAAAACAAAACAAAGATTAAAAGTTTCTTTCTACTAAGTAAACTTAAAAATAAAATCAATGTGTATCAATCAACTCTAAAGTGATCAGAAAGAGGCCTAAAGGTATTTTTTTTTTATATTTGAAATGTTTTCTTATTGACATTTTCCTTAAAAGGGTGAAAATTATAAAAAAAAATATTATTTATATAGTTTTAAAATATTTTTACAAAAAAATAGTATATATAATTTGCTATACCTAACATTTCTATTTTTTTTAACATTAAAAATAAAAGAAAAATGTGATGTATTATTAATTCAATGCTTAAAAGTTGTAAATTAGCTAGCTAATATATTAACTATTAAGAGATATAGCTTGTTTACAAACGAACTAAATATATAAACTATTGTACAAAAAATTAAGATTTTGGATTATATTTTATTATTATTTTTGAATTCTGGCAGTAATTATAAGTTAAGATGGATCTAATGGTCCTAGGATAGGTCACGGTGTTGTAAAAAAAATGTTATGAGAAACATTGTGATTTAAATTTTGCTGGAAATTATAAAGAAGCAATATTAAAAACGATACCATGAATTAGTTAGTTTACCTAAGCATTGTATTTTAGCATCAAATAAAATAATTGGGGGTAAGGGTAAAACTAGATCAAAAGAAACAAAGGGACAAGTTCATAAAGAAAATCATTTTAAATAAAATCAAAAATTGAAAATATAAAATCAGGTAAAAATTAAGATATACCAGTTTATTAAAAAAAATCAGGGCAAATTTTTTTTAGAAAATAATAAAATCAAAAATGGGGAAGAATATAATAAAAGGGAGAAGAAAAAATCATAAATAATCCCAATTCTAAATTCGCTAAATAATTTGCATATTGTTTGCAATCTAGTTCAGCCTCTAAATAGTTTGCATTAGTTAGATGATCTGTAAATTAGATTTCTAATTTTTTGATTTACATAAAAAAAAAGAATTGAATGTAGAGATCAGCTTCGTTATTTAATATTTCAAAGTAGAAATCTTATTTGATTCTGGTTAATATTATAACGATATTCGAGGAAATAAATTTACCCATTTCTTTAGTTCTTGACTCTGTTAATATATATAACAAAAAAAGATTAAAAGGTTCGTTTCACTAAGTAAACTTAAAAATATAAACAATATGTCTCAACTCTAAAGTGATCGGAATAAATAAAGAGGCCTAAAGGTATTTATTTTTATATTTGAAATGTTTTTTTTTCTTTTGAACATTTTACCTTAAAAATGTAAATATTATAAAAAAAAAATTATTCATATATTTTTAAAATATTTTTACAAAAAAATAGTAAAATTATAATTTGCTATACCTAACATTTTTTCTATATTTTTTTTAAAATGAAAATTCTATATATTATTTTCATTCAAATTTAGAATAATTAATTACAAATGTTACAGCTAATATACAAACTTAAAGGTTGTAAATTAGCTAGCTAATATATTAACTAAGCAACTAAATATACAAACAAAAAAAATTCGATTTTGAATTATATTTTATTATTATTTTTGAATGCTGGCAGTAATTATGAGTCAAGATAAATTTAATGGTCTTGGGATAGCTCAATGTGTTGTAAAAATGAGAAACAAATTTATTATGTAATGTAAATTTTGCTAGAAAATAATAAAGAAGCTATTATATTTTAAACTGGAAAATATTTAGCGTTTCTTAATTTTTTATCAAAAAGAATATTTATTTAAGTATTGTTTTTTACCTTTAATTTTTCCTTTTTACTTTCTTTTCTTTTTTATTTTTTTTCTTATTCTAAATATTTGTGCCTACAATGCTTTCTGAATAAAATACAATTTTCTAAAAAAAAAAGGAAGGGAGACAACTATTATTTATTTCCATTTTTTAAATTTTTTATATCTACTACAAAAAAAATATAAATTGATTAATAATATAATTAATCTAAATATAACAATTTGTATATAAATCCTTTTAAAATAATAATTATTAAAAGAATGATTGCACAAAATAATCAAAAAAAATATTAATACCAAGAATGAATGACTTATCAATTTAACATAAAAAAGAAAAAGAACTACCTATATAACAGAAGCCATATTTAGAAAAAAATGAACATAATACTAAGAGATACCAGTGAATTAGTTAGTATACCTAAGCATTGTATTTTAGCATCAAATAAAATGATTGGGGGGGGGGGGGGGTGTATTAAAGTAGACCAATGAAAGAAAAGCTCAAAAATTGGAAATATAAGATGAGGTAAAAATTAAGATATCAAATTATTAAAAAAAATCCGGATAAATTTGTTTTAGATAATAAAATGGGGAAATATTCAAAAGTATATAGTAAAAGAGAAAATTACGAATTATCCCAAAACTTGGGGAAAAAGATCATAAACAAAAAATAGTTCGATTATATATTGGATAGCGAGTTTGTAAATTCATTAAATAATTTGTATAAAGTTTGTAATCTAACTAAGACCCTAAATAGTTCATACTAGTTAATTGGTCTGTAGGCTAGCTTTCTAATTTTTTTAATTTATATTAAAAATAATCATTGACTGTTACATTTTCAAGAGATCACTTTATAAATTAATTTTCCAAAGTACAAATCTAGTTTGACTTATTATTATTACTATGTTCAAGGAATTAAATTTACCTATTTCGGTTGCCTTTCCACCTGTTATTATAAATAAAAAATTTTTTTAAAGAATTAGGAATAAATAAAAAGGTATTTTTTTTTATTTGAAATGTTCCTTCTTTTATTTTCTTAATAACATTTTGCTTCAAAAATGTGAATATTGTATTATTCATATAGTTTTAAAATACTTTTAAGAAAAAAAAAGTTAAAATTTAAATTAAATTTTTTTAATATATTAATGGCAGATGCTATTTAACCTGTGCGCCGCCGGCTCACACTGGAGCCGCCTGTATTTTTATTCACGCCGGAAAAGCCGCCGATTGAGATCATCGGCGCGAACCGGCTAGCCGCCGATTTTATGGCGGCGGCGCGGCGTGTGTAATTTTTAGAAAGCATATTAATTATATTTATATATTAAATTATAATTATTTTAATTTGAATACTAACATTAATAAAATTAAAATATGAATTGTATTCTATTGCTATATATAATAGACTAGCGTATATCATTTACATTCATTCATACATCATATTTTATTTCCACAAACAATTCATATTAATTATTTTTATGGATTTGCACGTTTTAAACCACCCTATATACAATTATGAAATAACAACTCTCTCTACTAATTATAAATCAAGTTATGTCTGAAGGTACAATCTTATTTTGAAGAATGAAAATAAGAAAAGCACAATAATGCCTGATTATATTTATTGTGAACCTTGCTTAAAATTGGCGAAAAAAGATGAGGAAGATTCGAATAAACATAATTTATTTTCACAGTAATTTATATTTATTTTATACTTATATTTATATATATTTTATATTTTAGTTATGAAATAAAATGTTATATTAAAAATATAAGTATAAGTAATCTATTTCGGCACTTAATTAATTATCACAAACTATCAGAAAAAAATGAATAATAATAAATCCATTCAAAGTCTAAAAATGTTTTTAAAGCCAACATCAAGATGTAGCAACAATATAAAAATAAAAAATGGCTCTTAGGTTAGTAATATTGTTTATTATTATTCATTTGAAATTTTTAATTGGTTTGTTAAATTAATTTTATTAAGCTTTATTTTGAAAGTTCAAAACTACTAAATTTTTAGTTTATTTATTGCCAGCTCTATTTTGAGATCGTTTTAATATATAAACTTAATATATAATTTATTAAATTAATTATGTAAAACTTTATTTTGAAAGTTACTACTAAATCAAATTCATAATTTGTTTCATTCCAACTCTAATTATTATGTTTTTTAAATGTCTTTTTAAAATATTACTTAATATTTATTAAATTAATTATTAAAAACTTTATTTTAAAAAGTTAAAACTAAATCAAATTTATAATTTGTTTCATTCCAGCTCTAATTGCTTTGATATTTTTAAAATTTTCATATTTATCAAATAAAAAGAATAAACCTTCATAAATTGAATAAAAGAATCTACATGATTTTTTAATTAATGGGGATTCAGATATAATTATTGAAATTTTATTTTATTTAACGTATATATTTTATTGGAATGATAAAATTTTGTTAACTTTCTCTTTTTATTTTTTTTATTATTATAAAATTAAATTGAATCAAAAGTTTATATAAAATGAAAAAGTGATCTTTACAATTTCATAAATGTAATAAATATCATTAGTCATTTACATAAAAATTAATACATCTGTTAAAATAAATCACTTTATCAAATAAAATATACATTAAAAAAGTGTACATTACAACAAAAATATCTTTTTAATGTTTAAAATAAATATGAAATGTAATAGGGCGAAATTATATTTTGATGTGCTACTTAGATTTAATGCCATTTGATTCTATAAACAATAAAGTATGTCAGATTTTCTAAAGATTTAAAATTTATATAAAATGATTATAAAAAAAAAATTGCCTAAAAAATAGAAATATAATAATTGATCTCTCGTCAGAATTTCCAAATAGGACAACCATTAGTCGGGGTCCACTAGACAATTTTATCTATAAAAGGCCCATGTTTTAAATCTGATTGATTCTGGACCAAAATATTGTTCTATCACTTTTGATTTATGGACCGATCATATCAAGCGTCGAAATTATATCACATTTAGTCGTCATCATTTAGATAAAAATTTTGATTTAAAATATTTTACCCTAGCAACTAGAAAGTGACTCAAAAGCATACTGAGGAAACAATATTATCTGAAATTGATAGTATTGAAGAGGAGTTCCATTTAAAAGCCAAAATAATACAAATGGTAACTGATGCTGGGGCCAATGTCAAAAGAAGCGTTAGATTAGGGGATTATAAGCATATTTATGCTTAGGGCATGGACTTCATAATTTGGTTACAGCTGATGGCATAAAAAAGGTTACCAAAATTGATATTCTCATTAAAAAATTTAGAGAAATTATTTTAACCCTTAGATATCGTAGCTGATTTGGAATGTGAAATTGAGGCTAAACATCGTAAATGTCTGCAGTCAATTTATGAGACAGGTAATATCTTGGATATTGATGATTCTGATCCATACCTTGATGACCATTTTGATATGTCTGATGAATTGGATAATATAAATGGCATTGCACCAACCAATCTAATTAATGCAAAAACTTTAAAATTAAATTGCCCTACCCGCTGGCATAGCATATTAATTATGCTAGAAAGTGTTCGCAGTGTAAACAAAATTCCTATAAATAATGTTCTAAATAAAATAGGAAAACAATCTTTAAAACTCTTTAATAATGAATGCGATATGATTGATGAGCTTTACCCAGTATTACATTCCGAGAGTCAGTGGAATTTCTTTCCTCCCAAAAAGGATCGATAATAAACTTAGGGTTATAATTTCGCAGTGTAATAAAAACTCATATACAAATCAATAGATCCGATTGCTCAGATATTATATGCTTAAAAGAAAATATGAAAAAAAGCTTGAACATAGGTTTCCCATTACTGAACTTCAAGTTATTTTATATATTATTAATAAAATTATATTTTAAACATTAGATATTAGCAACTCTACTTGATCCCAGATTTAAAAATCTTAGTTGTTTCAGAATATTTAAATTCGAATTCTACGACATCATTGGAATTTTTAATTCGACATCTAAAACTTTTAGAGCATGATAGAAATGCACAGAGTGAAATTCAAGTTGAGGATAATGGTCAAACATCAAGCTCTTATATAGCTAAATTAGCTCGTAAACATTCCCTTCAAAGTAACAATTATAACAATAGTAGTAATCTAGAACAAGAATGTCATATTTTGCTCAGCCAAAATAATATCCCAGGAGAGGATGCATTAATCTTTTGGAAGAAAAAGCGACTGGAACTTCCGATGCTTGCTAATTTTGTATACCTGCACAGCGAAAGAATATTTTCCATTGCTGGATTAATACTCCATGCTACAAGGACTTCTTTATGTCCCATAAATCTTGATAAAATACTGTTTATTCATGACAATTAATTTTGCTAAATCTGAATTCTGACTTATTATATTTCATACTTTATATTTTGCTTCCTTTCCAAATTTAATTTAATTATAATAAAAATGAATAGAATATTCCTTATATGTATTGATGATGTGACTCTGATCTGAGTAAAAATGTAATTCCTTAGTCTATTTCTGAGAACGAGAAAATACATAAATTTAAATGGAAGTGAGACAGGAAATAATTTAAGATCAATTAAACTATGTTAACAATTTGTTAGAAAAGATCGCCCAAATAAATTATAAAAAATGTAATACATTAATTTGTAAATTAAATTCATTAAAAAATAAATTTATTTATAAATTAATTTTATAAATTAATTTTGAAATAGATGTTTCGCCGCCGCTGCCGACAATTTAGTAGACGGCGGCGAAATCGGGGCGCCGCTGAACGTCGTTAAAAAATTTAAAAAACCGCCGCCGTTGATTGAGACATCGGCGCACAGGTCTAGATGCTATACGCAGCACTAACCAGAATTATCTATAATTGTATATATTATATTTACTAATTTGATCAATCATTTTATCTGTTTAAATAATAAAAAAGGATGATAAACAATTAAGAAATTATAGTCATACGTAATGAAAACCTATCATAAACTTTAGAATAGTTCTTTTTATGATTTTAAGTTTATACGAGAAAAAGTTTAAAGAATAACGAGATATATTTATATTGTGTAGGTACGTAATCCTTTGATTTATAAAAAACAAATTTCAAAAGAAATGTAGGGTTATTTAATGATTTTATTTAAAATCAAAACATGTAAAACTATATTTAATTTAAAAAATAAATAAATAAAATATAAATTTATATTTACTTGTAGCGTTTAAAACTTAATAAAATTAAAAAATTATTTTTAAAACATTAGGAAACATAATTAGTATATTAAGAGTAAGGAGATACAATCTGGCAAAATTTTTATTCAAATCTTTCAATAGATTTTAGCAATTATTACGCTGTCTCGGATTTTACAAAAACAATCCTTAAAAAATAAATCACTGTATTCTCATCTATGAAAAATGGCATTGTTGTTAAACGTTACTTTTAAAAATAACGCGTTATCACCACCTCAACTTTTTTTAGTAGCCACTTTAAAAAAATATAGCTAGACTTTGACCTAGGTTTGCTTAATTTTAATACTTAATTGCTTTTTGGCATAGGCTAAAAAAGTTTTGAACCAGGACATTCTATTTTGGTTTATTTTAAATAACAAGATATGTTTTTTAAAAGATATATATACTTAAGAGCCATCGAAAAATTAATTTTTTTTTGAATGTGTCATAATTGTTCATAATTTTTAGATCTGTGAAATTTTTCAATATTCTTCCTTAAAAATGAACTTTATACAAAATATTAATAATACGGGAACTGTATGATCTTTTTAAATTAAATTAGTGTTGATAATGTTAGTTAAACATATTGGATATATAATTTTGTAAAAAAAATCACTTTACAGGTTACTTTTGAATTTGATATAATTGCGCATAAACACTAAATGTTGCATTTTTTAAAAAAATCGACCGAATTGATTCGTTATTTTCCAAGTTACTTTTACTTATTAAATGTATTTCATTCATTATATTTATAAGTTATCCCAAATTAAAGATTAAAATCAATTAACTACAATTTATTTTTGGGCTAAAAAGGGTAAATCTTTTAGTTAAAATATATTCACATATTAAAATAAATGTTAATTGTTATTTTTGTATTTTTTCGGTACAAATAAATATTATATTTTCCAAAATATTTTTTCCATTAAAATTTCAATTAAGAAACCGCTTAACTAGAAATATTTAACTAGCATTTGTATATGCCATGTTATGTTTTATAAAATAATATACTTATTTGTGATATAAATAAATTTGCCTAAGTTTACAAATATTAAGAAAAAATTATGCAAAAAAATGTCTATCTTTATGAAAGAAACGTCATTAATAGTTGGCTCTCCTCCTTTTTTTAAAGGGGGAGGGAAGGGGTGAACAGAATTGCTTTTTTTAAAGATGTAATGAGTTATATTTTAAAAAATTTATTAATTAAAAAATATTAAATTATAATAAAAAGCTTAAAATCGCTTATTTCTTCGGTTCTGCTATAAAAGGGGTTCACGTGAATAGTTCTAGCGTGTATTTTCTTTTCAGTTACTGCCAATTATATACCAATAAAAAAAATATATAATTTGATGTAACTAATGCAATTAAATGTTGAAACTATTTAGGTTTCCTATATTTTTTTGGAAGCATTATGAAAAATATAAATTTACCAAATTCAGTCTTCTTAACTTTTATATTACAAAGTGAAAATAATAAATAACTTTTATTAACTTTTTTAGTATAATCTAAGCTGAATTATAATGAATAAATATCACTTAAGTGACTATAAACGAATAGTTCAATTTTTTTTTATGAGGATCAATAAAATTTAGTAAAATTTCAATACATTAATATAGACAATGAATAGAATTAGTAAAAAAAGTAAAAGATATTATTTGTTTTTGAGAAATTGAAACCTCTGATATGTACTAAGGCGTCATTAGTCTTTCCAATCTCAGGAGACTCAAAAAAATTTCAGATTTTGAGAGAGCCTCTTCAAATTTTTTAGGGAGCTCAAACCTCTGGGCCCCCTCCACGCTAGTGACCCTACTGGATATGCCCATAACCATGGTTTGGCATTTTAATAAAAAAAAATTAAGGGTTACTGATTTATAAAATATAACGGCTAGCATCGTCACTTCAAAAAAAAGCTAATGATTATGCTACTTTAGAACATGCAACAGTACCAAAAAGTTCTTTGTTTATAAATAAAAATAAAGAAATAGTAACTGTTACCAGAAAGCATAATTATAAATAAATATATATGAAAATAGAAATGCGATAAAGAATTTTATTAATTCATTTTTCTGTAAAGTCTAAAAATTAAAAGCAATACAATAATGAAACTTTAAATAATCTGTTTTTCAATTATCAGTTTTACCAAAATTTTATCACCGTCTTTCTATGCCAAAATAATATCTCTTTCAATGGCTCTCATTTTTTAAGAATTAGACATTCCATTTTAACGTTTAAAATATTTTTATAAAAATAAATTTGTATTAAAAAATTCGTAAATTAACGAAAAATCAATGTTATCATAAGTTAAACAAATTAGCTTTAGAAAGCTATTTGTTATATTTTTTTAAATTGGAGATATGTTATGTAGCGTTATGCAATTTGTAATTGCCCAAATCTACACACAAATAGTTACACTAGTTTATATTTTTCTAACATATTATTAAATTGTGAAATTTAAAATGGAGAAAAAGAGACCGAGGGCAAATCACAATGGAGGATTTTTATAGATGCCGTTGAAAAAGAATTGTTGATGCAAATAGAACTAGAATATTTGTTTATTTGTGCCAAAGGTGAGAGTTAATGTGATATTTATTAATTTAAAATTATATAATATTATTTTAATTTATTTATTTAAATTTGGGAAATTAATTTGTAGTATTATTGATTTGATATTTATCAATATGTCTTATTCTTGGTGTAATTGATGTAGCGTATCATTTAGATTTTATAGAAAATATATAATTTTATACGTGTAATTAATATTATTTTATATGTACAATATATATTTTAAGTCATTGAGTCTCAGGGAAGGAAATATTTATTTTTTTAAAAGTTTATTTTATAAAAAAAAAGTGATTAGTATATTTTTAAATTAAAGTATATCTTTCTTATACAAAGAACCATAACATTGTTTTTAAAATTTACCATAACATTCTTTTTAAAATTTATCAAAACATTCTTATTAAAATTTTATCTTAATTTTATTATATAACACAATATAAATCATAGTCAAAATATTATCAATCCAAATAACCAACATGCATACTCAAGAATTGAGTTTCTGTAGAGAAGGAAAAGGCTAAAATTCCAAAAACAGAAAGAAAACAAATGCCACTGTATATTTGTGAATATTACTATTTTAGAAATATTAGATAATGTATAATTTCATTAAATTAAATATTTAAATAACATAAACTTATTGTTGAATATTTTGATCGATGTTATTTTATTATTTATTTTGGCAATTGATTTATTTCTTTATATATCAATTTGTATTTAAATTTAATCGGTCAAAATTTTATATTAAAATTTTTTTTATACATCAATTTGTATTAGTTATTTTTTTTATATTGTTTAAAAAAAGGATATAAAGAGCTAAAAAAAAATGTAATGGATCTTTTGGAAAAATAAATATGTAATATATCAAATAATATTTAAATTATGATTTAAAATAAAATGAAAATCAATGAAAAATGTGTAATAATTATCTATGATGAACGCGGAAATAACACGGAGGCCAATCTACGTCTGAACTTGCCTAAGTATTTCAAAATTTGATCTTGATTTTGCAATATACATTTATTCTATTTCACGCCTTTAGAACAATTCCACATATATGACTGAATTTGTCAAGCTGGATTTCCCCAAATTTAGTAGCGATGACAGCGCCTCATGGGGAAATTGCAGAATTTCTTCACCACCAGCAAGATCTCCAACAGAGAAAAGGCCGCTTTATTTCTCCGAAGTCTTCCTGATGACGAATTCAACAATATTGGGGCAATTTGCACTGAGGAAGACTTCCAGGACACAATCGCCCTGCTTGGTAAATTAAAGTTACAGCATCCATCGAAGACCTAGAACGCTAAACTATCATAATTTATGCTGCAACTCAAGGCAAGGGTGAAACATTCTCGGCTTGAGTCACGCGCGTAGCACGACTCAATAAAGAATGTAAATTTAATGGCATTCAGAGAATTATTGAGAAAGTGAGAGTATCTTCGTATTCCAAAGATGTCAGGAAAGCGGCCAAGAGCTCTATGACCATAGAAGACATTTACAATCTAGGTCTAGAGGAAAACACCGCGGACCCAAGTGGCATCAAGGGCTAGATGAAATTGTTACATTTGATTGAATCACCTGGAGTACAAGAGGTTAATCACATGGGCAGAGTCAAAAATAGTTACATAACAACAAAACCCATTCAGGACTCTCACGCACATGGTAAATCTCTTATCAAGCAACCCCAGTTCATCAATGACAATCGCCCCCGCACAGAATTTCGATGAATGTTACGATTTACGCTGCGACTATTGCCGTGACAAACGATTTTATGAACGTTACGATATACGCTACGACAACGATCGCGACAAACGATTCAACGGACGCTACGACACCGTGATAAACAATTCAACGGACGGTACAGCAACTTCTACGACAATCATTTTGATCAAAGCTACGATAATTGTCACTATAACCGCAACCGTTTTGATAATCGCAACGATAACTACTACGACGATCGATACAACAATAGCGGGTACAACGTCCATGGCAATAGCCACGACTCTCATTGTGACCATCATCAAAGCTCTGATCGACGGGATAACTGCTATAGAGGTGATAACCGAACCAACTATCCCCGTCGTGGTCAGCACAGACACAACCCTCAAAATATTAATGGTTTTCCAAAATATTTGTCGAGGCCCAACCATTACAAAAATGACAATAATACTTACAATAGATCTTCTGATTACAAAGATCGTGATTGTGAATACGAACCATGCTATGAACATCGAAGTAATCGATGATGACGACACACAGACCTTAAAGAAATAAATCAATTGCCAAAATAAATAAAATAACATCGATCAACATATTCAACACTTATATAAGACAATTTTTATATTTTCAAATTATATTTTGAGTTTATTTAATTGTTTAATATTTTATATTTATTCAAATAAATTTCTCTTATGTTTACTTATCGAGTTATCACATTTTCAAATAACATAAATTTAACAATATTTGGTTTTACTTAAATTATGACAATTTTTAGTTTTACTTAAAATTATCTTTCGAATTTTATTAATGGTTAATATTTCATGTTTATTCAAAAAATAAATAAATAATAACAAACACGAAAAATTTCCCCTAGATCTACTATACCATTTTATTACATAAAGCTAGTGTTGTTAATCGACTAAATTTAGTCGACTAACAGACGACTAACTAATAGTTTTAGTCGAAATATTCGACTAAAAACTTTACCAACTAAATTAGTCTATTAGTCGACTAAAACGACTAATATAGTCGACTAAAACGACTAATTTAGTCGACTAAAAGAACTAATTAAGTCGACTAAAAGAACTAATTAAGTCGACTAAATTAAGTCGTAATCGTATTTTTGAACTTTTTTTAAATTTTTTAGGTAAAAATATATGTTAAAGATGTAAATATAAAATTTCAGTGAAGATATACCATCAAAGAAAAATATTAATTATCTAAATTGTTATTTTTGAAAAGTAAATAGGTAAAAATATATATTTTAAATGTGTTAAAATAAAATTTCAGTGAAGATGTACCATAGAAAAGTGACAATTGTCATAATCGTTATTTTTTAACTTTTTTGAATTTTTTTAAAGTAAATAGGTAAAAATATATATTGTAAAGATGTTAAAATAAAATTTCAGTGAAGATGTATTATAGAAAAGTGACAATTGTCATAATCGTTATTTTTTAACTTTTTTGAATTTTTTTAAAGTAAATAGGTGAAAATATATATTTGTAAAGATGTTAAAATAAAATTTCAGCGAAGATGTACCATAGAAAAGTGACAATTGTCATATTCGTTATTTTTGAACTTTTTTGAATTTTTTTTAAAGTAAATAGGTAAAAATATATATTGTAAAGATGATAAAATAAAATTTCAGTGAAGATATACCATAGAAAAGTGATAATTGTCATAATCGTTATTTTTTAATTTTTTTAAGTAAATAGGTAAAAATATATATTGTAAAGATGTTAAAATAAAATATCAGTGAAGATGTACCATAGAAAAGTAACAATTGTCATAATCGTTATTTTTTAACTTTTTTAAATTTTTTTAAAGTAAATAAATAAAAATATATATTGTAAATGTTAAAATAAAATTTCAGTGAAGATGTACCATAGAAAAGTGACAATTGTCATAATCGTTATTTTTTAACTTTTGAATTTTTTTAATGTAAATAGGTAAAAATATATATTGTAAAGATGTTAAAATAAAATTTCAGTGAAGATATCCCATAGAAAAGTGACAATTGTCATAATCGTTATTTTTGAACTTTATTAAATTTTTTTAAAGTAAATAGGTAAAAATATATATTGTAAAGATGTTAAAATAAAATTTCAGTGAAGATGTACCATATAAAGTGACTAAAATTTCAGTGAAGATGTACCATAGAAAAGTGACAATTGTCATAATCATTATTTTTTAACTTTTTTAGATTTTTTTAAAGTAAATAGGTAAAAACTATATATTGTAAAGATGTTAAAATAAAATTTCAGTGAAGATGTACCATTCCCCGAATACTATGGTGCCCCCTTGGCCGATTACATAATCCATCAAAGATGAAAAATCAAAAGGATGATTCAGAATTAAAATTTAAAATTATACAGCTACTAGAACATAATAATGGATTGACGATAAAAAATATAGTGGAAAATTTACCACCTCATCTCAAAATGAGTGATTCGGGAGTATCTAGATACCTTAAATCAATGGGATGGAGCAGGAAAAGGGTTGGAAAAGAACCCTATAGACGAAATTCCCGTTATAAATATTCGTAAAGAATATTGCCTAAATATGATGAACGTGCCATTTCAAAATATATTCTATTTAGATGAAACAGGCTTCAATTCCCACGTCATTTCCCACTATGGATGGGCATGGGTAAGAAACCATCCGTCAAACTCCCTCCTTCAAAGGGGAAAAACGTATCGATTTATGCACCATAGGAATTAATGGCTTCAAAAAATACATGATTATAGACGGGGCATTTATATCAATAAAATTCAAAACTTACCTGGATAAATTATCATACTTTTTACCGTTAAATTCGCTAATAATAATGGATAATGCGCCCATTTACCGAGCTCATATAATAAGAGAAAACTATCAAAATATAGTATATCTTCCACCCTATTCCCCTCAATTAAACCCCTTGAGAATTTTTTTGGCGCTTTGAAAAATCAGTAGCTATATATCCCAAACCCAATAACAGAATTCATATAATTGAGGCTATTACTAGCCTATTACTTAATTTCACTAATTTCATTTTTACAGCCTTCTATTCACATACGATACAATATATCGAAGAGGGAATCCGATCTATTCCTTTGAACAATTAATTTAATAAATTATTACACTAGATTATTATATAATATAGATATATTTTTTCGTTTGTGCAATACAAATAGAAAAATAAATATTTTTTGATCTTTTATTATGTAAATAAATTATACATAAATAAAGATTTCACAAGTCATTTTCGAAACTTTAATATAAGAAAGGTAAATTTGATAGAAAATAAAATAAACAATGAAGAAATAAGTTAAAAATGATCATATTAAAAAAGTGTTTATAAAAAGTTTCGGGATAATATTATATTTTATTTATTTTATTATTTTTTTATAATTTTTATTTTTTTAATATTAATTTAATAGTTTATATTTTTATCAATAATTTTTCTCAAAAAAAATAAATAACTTAAAATATTTTTATTCTTATAATTATCGTCTAGCTGGCACCGAAGGGGAGAGGAATAATTTTATTTTTTGGATATAAAATTCATTGTTTTTAAATAATTTTTTTTTGACCAAGACGGGGGGAGGGGTATTTTTAATTTTAGAAAAGATATTAATTTTTAGAATATACTGATATACTAAAAAGATTAATTTTAAGAATAGTATTGTAATTAAAATTTTAAATCAGAGACTTTTAGAGGTACCATTTACTAGGTCCTGCCCGGTTTTTTAAAAAAAATATTTTACCCTGACTAAATAGATCAACTTAGTCGTTTAAATTAGTCGTTTTAGCCGACTAAATTAGTTATTTTAGTCGACTATATTAGTCTTTTTAGTGGACTATATTAGTCGTTTTAGTCGACTAAATTAAGTCGTTTTAGTCGACTAAATTAATCGTTTTAGTCGACAATATTAGTCGTTTTAGTCGACTTAATTAGTCGCTTTAGTCGACTATATTAGTCGTTTTAGTCAACTAAATTAGTCGTTTTAGTCAACTAAATTAGTCGTTTTAGTCGACTATATTAGTCGTCTTAGTCGACTATATTAGTCGTCTTAGTCGACTATATTAGTCGTCTTAGTCGACTATATTAGTCGTTTTAGTCAACTAAATTAGTCGTTTTAGTCAACTAAATTAGTCGTTTTAGTCGACTATATTAGTCGTCTTAGTCGACTATATTAGTCGTCTTAGTCGACTATATTAGTCGTTTTAGTCAACTAAATTAGTCGTTTTAGTCGACTAAATTAGTCGTTTTAGTCGACTAAATTAGTCGACTAATCGCAACAAAAAAGCAATTACGATAAGTGTGTTTTTATATGTGCAATCAATAAAATATGTATCATATCATATGAGTCTTTTACTTAATAAATAAAAATTTGATAACATTAATATTGTGTTTAACCCATCGTTTTAGATATGTTTATAATATGAATAAAGCATTCAAGGGGTTCTGGCCAAAAGCCGTGTAAAAGAGGACAAATAGCCCGCAACTCGGGGCCTATAAAAAAAGGCACTTCAAACTACAGGCGCCGGACAAAGATAATCTAAAAGAGTATGTTTCTTGTCTTTAGGCTGAGCCGGAAATTTTTTTAAAAAAATTCAAAAAAAATTCAATTGTTTCAAAATTTTAAAATTTTAATGAAATCTAACGTTAAATTTTTGAAATTTTAATTATTTTATTTTATTTAAACGATTTATTTTTTTTTTCCATGAAGTTTCAAGATGCGAATTCTATATTTTTCTATTTTGGATATGGTCTTTAAAGAAACAATAAGTTCATATTTTATAAAAAAAAAAATGAATAAATTTAATACCATTTAGAAGAAATATAAATTTATTAATCATTTAATTTTAAAAAATAAAAATATAATAAAAAATACTTAATATATTGATTTTATTGCACTATTTTTATAATGGATAAAATAAAAGTTTATACAGTAGCTAACTAAATTTTTTAAAAAATTTTAATAATAAGTACATATTTTTTTACGGGAAATTTTTATTTCTCATATTTAAAATACATTTCAAACTAGATGTTTTCATTCTTTCATTAAATTTTAAATTATGAATTTTAAAGGGAAGACTCAACAAGTGTTATTAATTGATCTAGTATAATTGATAAGTGGTTTAGAATTAGTATTTAATTTTTATTTAATCATATGTTTATATCTAGACTCAATGAATTAAAATTAACGGAAATGGATATTACTATAATCCTAATTCATTCTAAATTATTGATATGGTAATTCTATGGATTCAAATATTCTTAACTTATTTTATATTATTGATATGGTTATTCTATGGATTCAAAAATTGCAAGATTACTAAATTTATATTTTCTTTTATTCACAATTACAAAATCGGAAAGGGTAAGTTCCACTCATTTTGTTAATTACAACCGTTTTTTAAAATTTATTTTAATCATTGTTTACAAAATTTAATGTACAAGAAAATTATTTTTTTAGCTTGTCCAAAATATAATTCAATAAAATTTCAAAAATTTAACACACGATTTAAAAAAGATCTTGGCCATTGCCTAAGACAATATTCAGTTGAAACTGCTTTATCACAAAGAATATATCATGATTTAAATATTTACCAATTAAATTATATAAACACTACATATATTACAATTAAACACAAGAAATATTTATACAAAAATGCAATTTTTTTTTTCAGTTTTATTTACAATGTTTTTTTTATACCCAATTTATCCTCAACTAGGCCAAACCATATTCATTAATTTATTTATTAACATATCCTAAAAAAAATTCCAATTTAAATTATTGATTAAAATGTAGTTGGTTATATTTATATGTCAAAAATTAGATTAAAATGTAGTTAATTATATTTAATAAATGTCAAAGACCTGCAGGCCCAGCCAGAAAATAATTTAATATTAATATTTAGTTTAAACCTAGGTTAGACTTAAGAATGAAAAAATTATAAATGTTTTACAAAATCTTAATCAGGCCGATTAAAAATTTAATCAATATATCAATTATCAAGCTGAAAAATGTTGGACCATCATACTTTGATTTGCATATATATTTCCAATTTAACTTTGAAATAATTTACAAAATATAGCCTAAATTAAATGACGAAATATTAAAAATGAGGTCTATCATAGACTTAGTCAGGATTTTTTTAAGAGAGAGGGAAGCACTATTAGGATGGTATTTTCCTCATAAAATTCTTATTTTAAGGGATTACACCAATGATAAGTATTATTTATTATTAATAAAAAAAAATATAAGGAAATATTATAATTTACATTACCTAACAATCTATCTATTTTATTTCATCATTAAAAAAATTTAAAAAAAAATGCAAAGTTACCTTAATTTAATCACATATATAATAATTAATTATAAATCTTAAAACTAATATACAAACTTAACCTAAGTTGCAAATTAGCCAACTATAAGAGATTTAGCAAATTTACAAACTAGCTAGCTAGAATACCAACTAGTTAAATATTAGCTTTGTTAAAAATATATTAGATTTTATATTTTATTTTATTATTATCTTTTAATGCTGACAGTCAGGATGGATTTGGTTTTGGGAAGACTCAATGTGTTCTAAAAAATGTTATGAGAAACAAATTTGTTATGTGAGGTAAATTTTTTTAGAAAAAAATAAAGGATCTATATCAAAAAATGTATATAATGCTAAGAGATGCAAATTAGTATGCCAAAGCATTGTATTAGCATCAAATGTAATCGGGGGTAGGGGTTTATTAAAATAGACCAAAAGAAAGAAGAAAAAAAAACTGGCTCATTAAGAAAATCGTTTTAAAAAAAACTCAAAAATTGGAAATATAAGATCAGGTAAAAATTAAGATATACCAGGTTATTTAAAAAAATCAGGATAAATTTGTTTTAGAAAATAATAAAATCAAAAATCGGTATATTAAAGTGTATGGTAAAAGAGAAAATGGAAAATTGCCCCAAAACTTGGAAACAAAAAATAGTTAGATTGTATATTGGCTAACGAGTTTGTAAATTCGTTAAATAATTTGTATAAAGTTTGTAATCTAACTAAGACTCCAAATAGTTTGCATACTACTTTGTAAACTACCTTTCTATTATATAAAAAAAGGATTGACTGTTACATTTACAAGAGATCACCTTAGTTATTTAATTTTTTAAAATAGAAATTTAGTTTGACTTATTATTATTATTATTACGATATTCAAGGAAATAAATTTACCTATTTCGATAACCTCTTCCCCTGTTAATATAAATAAAAACAAAACAAAACAAAATTAAAAAGTTCATTTCACTTAATAAGATGCTTAAGAATATAATTAATTAACTAAACTCTAAAGTAATCGGAATAAATAAAATGGTATTTTTTTTTATTTGAAATATCCATTTATTTCTTAATGACATTTTGTATTGAAGATTTAAAATATTTTTACGAAAAATTCACATTAAAAACTAGTTTTAATATGCCAAATATATTAAATTGTGGCAGATGCTATACGGAGCACTACACTAACCTATATCTATAATTTTATGAAATATATTATTTTTACTAATTTGATCAATCTCTTTAGCTGTAGATAATCAAAAAAGAGGATAAAAAATTAAGAAATTATAATTATAAGTAAATTTTCCTTTGAAAAATTAGAATTGAATTTTACATGAATACCTATAAAAACTTTAAAATAGTTCTTTTTGTGATTTTAAGATTATACAAGAAAAAAAAGTTTAAAGAATAACGAGATATTTTAATATTGTATAGGTACATAATTAATTTATAGAAAACAAATTGTCAAAAGAAATGTAGTTAAATTAATGAAAACTTGGGCTTTTAAAGTTGCCACTATATTCATTACTGATTGCAACTTTTTAAGAAAGTTATTAATAGTCCTAAATAATCCTCGTTTCAAAAGATAATTTTAATATGAAATTTAGATTTTTTGGGGGGTAAAAAATAAGATTTAAAAGGGAAAAATTTGTAATAAGTCTTTTAAGTGCCGGTAATAATGATAGACTTCTTGTTGGAACAATTCGTAGAAGTTCTGACCATTCAATATCGGGAATCCATATTTTTTCTAAAATAGATAATAAATTGTGAATCTAATAAATTCGGCATAACATTTTATAGCATTATTTCTATGTCTATTGATAATGAAGCATGCTTCCTTTCTTGGGTAACAGTTTCATTCAAAAAGCAATTTCTTAATTACAATATTGAAAATAATAATCTAAGACATTAAAATAAATCATCTGAAAATAATATATTAAAAAAATAATATAACACATTAAAATTAATTATCTCAAAAAAAAAAAAATTAAAAAAAAAAAAATAAATCTCAAAAATATATTATATTTAAAAAATAATAAAAATAAATCATCTCCAAAAAAATATAACAGTTAAATAAAATATTGCCGAAACTATAACACATTGCTGAAAAAAATCAGCCAATATATTGTAGCCGAAAATAACACATTGACGGTAAGATTTATATATATTTTTAGTATTTTTTTGAGTAACGTGTAACGCGTTACATTTTTTTAATATCAAGTAGAGCTTTCATTTTTTTTCACAAGTTAACGAGTAATGAATGATAGGGCATTCCTTATTTTAAAAGTAACTAGAATTGGTTTCTTTTTTATAGTAACGTTTTCAGTAATAAATAAATCCGATTGAAAATGTTGGTGAAAAATATTATGGGTTATTCCATAATTAAAGAAAAGGTTTTAGTATCGAAAGAAAGGAAATTTTTATAATGTATTTTAAATTATACCTTGGTCTTTTTCGGCTAAAAAAAATAAAAATAAGGTTGGGTCGGGCAAGCATAAAAAATTTTCAGGGAGGGAAGGAATCTTAGCAGACAGGTTCTAGCAAATCTGATTTTTAGTAAAATTTTAAAAGGCCAGCTAGGGCATTTGATATATATTTTTGTATTTCAAGCTTATATATTGATAATTTGAAAATAAATTAAAATGCCCTTTATTTCTTTCTCTTTTAAGAGCCATTTAACTGAAATGCTAAATCTATAAAGGATGATGCAGTAAATTCACAAATAAAAATAAACGATACAATATTATATGATATAATTTTAAATGCGCAATACAGATGATACAAACACAAATTATTTAAACCTTAATTGACATTGGGGAATAAATAGATATAAATACTAGAAATATGATGCTAAATAAATTCGTATAAAAAAAATTAATGAGCCAAAGGGAACTTTTAGTAGAATCATAATGGGCAGAGTTTGAATTTTTAACCCAATATTTTAGTCAAAAAAATATACGAAAGGCTTAAGATTTTGCTTATAGATGGCAGAAAGGTTAGGGAATCTATTAAAGAAATCTATTTTTTTAAAAAAAAAATCTAAAGTGATAAGGAAAATATAAATCTAAAATGAGGATTTTGTTTGAATATTAATTATTTTTGCTAAAGGATATTATTGATAGGAAAATTTAGGGCTCGTACTAGAACAAGGTTATATAAATGGGAAATTTATTTAACTTAAAAAAAAGGTTAATAATTATAAAATCATATTTTTTTCACATACCATTTAATTGACAGAATATCAGCACCAACACGAGAAGAGTATTTATCAATTTAGTCATATTTTGATTCCAAAATATTTCTAAAAATTTTTAAATTATAAAATTTATGAATAAATAATCAAATTTTTGTAAATATTTCTGAGAAATTTGTTTATTTACAAATATAAATATAACTTATTAAGTTGATTCTTTATCTACATGCCAAAGTAAATAGTAAATATTTCGTTTGCATAAAAAAAAAATTAAGAAAAGCACGATTTAATAGTGATTAGTGATTAAAATAATAGTTAAATGTAAGCAATAAAATATAATTATTTATAATAGAGGGTCTGTAATGGGCGAATTTTTAGCCTTCCCACTAATTGTTTGTTTCTAAAGTATTTTAAATATTGGGCAGAGGGCGGGAGGGTTATAAAATATTTTTAAGGATAAGCGAAAGGCGCAAGAATTTTAAATATTTTTCGGGCCAAGTCAGCAAAATATATTTCATAATATTGTATATTTTGTAAATTATATTAAAGGAGAAGAACTAAACAAGCCATAAAAATAATTCTTAAGCATTGGCGGGCTGGTTAAACAAAATATTGAGGAAAATTGGCGGGCATTTGGGTGAAACAAAAAACCATGTGTGGGCTGTCGGGATTGAAAAGTAAATTAAAAAATTTCTGAAAAATTATCAAATATTTGTAAATAAATTTTTTTTTCTCGAGAAATTTGTTAATTTAGAAATATAAAAATACTTATACTTATTAAATTTTCCTCTATCTACATGTTGAAGTAAATAGTAATTAATTTGTTTGCTTAATATAAAAATTGAAAAAAGAAAAACACGATTTAATAGTGATTAGTGATTATAAAATGATAATTAAATGTAAATAATAAAATAAATTTTTAGCCTTTTTCCAATTCTCTGTTTCTAAGATATTTTTAAAGAATTGGGTGGGCGATGGGCTATAGAAATTTTAAACATTTTTAGGGCTAAGTGAACAAATAAGACTTTTATTTATTAAAAATCTTTTTTTTTATAATTTGTATATTTTGCAAGTTGTATTAAAAATACTTTTTCAAAAAAGCACTAGTTGACGAGCAGGTTAAACAAAGAGGTAAATAGGCGGGCATATGGGTGATAAAAAAATTCATGTGTGCGGGGGGGGGGGGGCAGGAGTTAAAAAATTTAAATGAGTGGACGGGCCTGTTTTAAGGCCCGCTCATTACTGACCCCTAATTTATACTTTTTGATTTTACTGCAATTTGCTGAAACAAGATATTTTATTTTACGATATTAAAAGGGCCTCTCTTTTATTTCTATATTCCTAACTATGGGATATAGGAACAAAGGGTCATCATCTCCTTTCACTTCATACCCGAAACTAAAAGACATAACTTAATAAATTTTATACCCCAAATATTTAATATTATTAACTCTCAATGATTTCATTTGTCTTTTAACTAGAAACACAGTTCACATTTAAATAACTCTTCTTTTTTTTTAATTTGTTTTTTATTAAAGATATTCGAGCTTCTTGCCTGATTGCATCTAATCTTTATTAGCCTTTATATACTGATTTTATAATATTTTATCTTTTTTAGATTCCTCTATAACAATTTAAAAAAATCGTTAAATAAATTTAACCTTATCTGAACCTCTTCCTAATTATCCCTTAATTCGATAGAGTATGGTTTTATTTCCTATCTTCCTAAATAATTCCCGTGAACATTTAAATAGCGAACTCGTCATATGCGTACAGGTTGCGGCCTGCTCAAAAAAAAGATGACCCTCCTCAATTATTTCACTTAAATTGTTCCCAATTGACGCGTTTTTGAGAGAACCAAACGTATCTTTCAGGGACGTCATTAGTCAATTTTTCATCAAAATTACCAATTTTGAAAATGGATTGGCACCCTATTTTTAATAAATTTACGCCAAAATTGTTGGCACCAATCTAAATAAAATAGCTTAATATTATATACTTTATTACGAAATTTTAGCTCTTATTTTAAATAAATATTATTTTCCTTGTGGCATTATATAATTTTATTATTATTTCCTTCTTACCTTAAGCAAAACAAAATAAGGAAAAATGAAAATATATTATATAAATAGCGGTAATAAAAAGAGAGGACGATCTAGGGTATGCATAATTAATAGTTTCGAAGCAGCTGGCCTACCGGGATGTTCCCCTCCTTTTGTTTGCAAATGGAAGGTAAAGGGGGTGTCAACAGGAATTCGAGATCTCCATAGAGCTAATCTCGGTGTGACGAATCATACACGGGAGAGTGAGCGATAACAATAGGGTTTGTTAATAAGCAACTCGGAAAATGAAAAATGAAAGCTTTTAGACTGTGGTTAATTAAGGATTTTCTTTTATTGATCATGCGGGTAAAGCATTTGAGTTAATTTTATATTTGTGTATGTATTATTTTGATTAACAATACATATATTATATTAATAATAAAGTAGAAGATATAAATCTATAACCATAAACCAGGCCCCATAAATATATGAACAGGGTAAAAAATTTAGACAAAAATAAATAAATTAGTACCTTTGAGCATTTTTTTTAAATTTAGACTTGCTTTCTCTGTACGTATATATATATATATATGTATATATAAATTCTTCAAATATTGCACCCTGTTTTATTTCTTTATATATGTTAGCATCATGTGTTTTTCCGATAATGCGTTATTTCTTTTAACTTTAAATATTTTTTTGATAGCTTTGTTTATAAATTTTAAAATTTAATTTTACCTGAATGTATTCCCTCATATTTGGAATATCTAAAACCTATGAATATCAGAATTTCCTATGAACTTTTGAACTTAATATAATTTATATTAGTTTTTCTATAGGTTTTTTATAAAAATTTAAAATGACTCAAAGGTTAACGGAAAAATTGTCTACAATTTATAAAATAGGTACCCTAAGCATGTTGGAATATATTTATGGAAAAATAATATTATTAAATTTTTTAAAAAAACGTGCTTAAAAAATGATTTAAAATTGAAAAAATAATCACATTACCGGAAAAAACACATTGACGCTAGCTAACATATATATTAGTTTTATAGGAGCTCATTAGTTTTTCAAACCACTGCAGGAAAGGATGTAATAAAGCTTGAAAATTTGAAACACAAAAAAGGGAAACAGGAAATATTTTTAATAACTAACGAAATGAGCAAATTATTGCGAGTGATAATGAAAAATTTACATTAAAATATTAGTGAATTATATTTAATGAATGTAATAATAAGAATTTTGCAATAAAATGTTGGTAGATTATATTTTTCATATTAATTATAATAGTAATAAAATATATAAAAACAGAAAAAAACTTGTTTGTCTTTTTTTTCGAAAGACCCATGTTTTGTATGAGGACGATTATCAAAATAAAATGATAATTAGAAATTTATCTGTGATAAAGGAAAAAGCAATTAGTTCCCTTTTAATATATTAATATTACTAAAAATACGTTTAATTCTTACTTTTTTTTAAACCAAAAATATCTGACCGGGTTGAAATAAAAGATTTAATAATATAATTGAAAATTTTGATTGAGAACCGAATCTAATTTTTAAAAAACGTTGTCCAACCAACCGCGTACAATTAACAATTTTAAAACATTCAGATCCGGTCCAATCAGAACTCGGCGGAAGGAATTCAATTTTTTATAAACGAGGTTTGTTTAAAAGAAAAGTTTTTAAGCATTTTATAAGTAAAAAAAAAATAATAATTGCTGCTCAATTTTACATCAATTTTATGCGCTCTCTCACGATGTTTAGATCTTAAAATATTTTATCTAGCTAAAGAATAGCAACTAAATATCTATCATTTAAAAAAAAAAACAAATTTGCGATTAGTAGGCAGACACATTTAACGATTTTTATTAATCTTTTTTTTTCTATAAATTTAAAGGGTAAATTAGGGTTATTTTTCCTTGTTTAATAATTTATCAAAAACGCAATGAATTCGCTAATGATGATTGCCCATTATTATCGCCCTCCTTGCATGATATGTTGGCAATTTCCGATTTAAAGGGTTCTATCATGGGATAAATTTCGTGCTTCAAGAATTTTTCGACCTGTTGTGTGGTTAGTGTTGAAGAATAAAATACAATTTATATTATTATTCATTTTATATAAAAAAAAATAACAGAGTAGGGGAGACTGGGGTTAGTTGAAACGATTTTTGCAAAATCAGAACTCCTTGTTTTTTTTAGATATTATAGAGAACAATATATGAATTACCTATATAACTATAATCTATAAAGGTGCCTTACAAATATTTTTAAGAATATAATCATATTTTAAAAAACTTATTTTTTTGCAAAAGTTTAAATTTTGCCCAACAAGCCCCAAAAGCGGGGTAAATGACTGCAAGGGGCTTCCTTAACCTTTAGTTTTTTAGATTATAATAAATGCATTTTTATTTATTAATAATGATAAGCATGGAATAATTTTATTATTTTATTGTTCAAATACTTTTAAATTGAAATTTATTTATATATAAAAATTGTCCTTAGATTTGGTTAATTTAATAAACATTTTGGACATATAAAAATAAGGATTTTAAGGAGAGATTAAGATTTTGATTTCTTGGCATAAATCCCAAATATCAAATATACATAGCTATAACCAAGAAATTTTTTTCCCAAGATTTTTAAATATTTTTATATTAACTGCCATAATTGACGTGTATGGTTTAGCAGGCCACTCTAGATTGATTAATCAGGATTGAAATAATATCTAGACAAACTAAATATATATAAAACTTTCTCAAATTATAAAAGAAGGTTAAAACTTTGCTATAATTTATTATATAACTTAATAAACAAAACCTTGTACAACCAATAACAAAACAAGAAATAATCACATGCCTCAAGCATATCAAAAACAACAAAGCTAAGGGTCCAGATGATATTCCAATAGAAAGCCTTGAAGCACTATGAGATGATGGAATACATCTCTTCACAAATCTGTAAAATAAAATACTGGGAAATGAAGAGATCCCTCAAAAAATGGAGGCAGAGCTATCTAGTTCCTTTCTTCAAAAATAAAGGGGATCTACATAATTGTCAAAATTACAGGGGAATAAAACTAATGTCACACTGTCTTAAACTCTACGAAAAAATAATAGAAAAAAGGTTAATAGACATAATCGAAATAGGAGACTCAGTTTGGTTTTATGCCTGGAAGATCAACAACTGATGCAATCCACGCAATTAGGCAAATGAGCGAAAAATAAAAGGAAAGAAACAAAAAGCTTCACATGGTCTTTCTCGATCTAGAAAAGGCCTTGGATAGAATATCAAGAAAACTTATCTGGTGGGCGCTACGCTACAAAAAGGTTCCCAAAAAATATATAAGAATAATACAGGATATGTATATGGGCCATACAATGGTCCGTAGCACAACTGGTACTTCAACAGGCTTCACACTAGCCGAGAGAGTTCATCAAGGGTCGGCTCTCAGCTCACTTCTCTTCATAACAGTAATAGATGTATTAGCACAGTCTATACCACAAACAGTCCGGTGGAATATGATATTTGCAGATTATATTGTGATACTTGCCGAATCCAAGGATGAAATGAAAGAAAAATTAGTGAGCTGGATAAATATCCTAGAAAAGCATGAACCAAAAGTAAATAGAGAAAAGTCGGAGTATATGGTGATAGGAGGAGATGAAACAGAGAGCATTGATATAAATGAATGGCAGATATCGGCAATTGAAAGCTGCGAATATTTGAGCTCCGCTATACAAAACGGCACAATAGAGAAAGAGATAAAGAGTAAAATTAATCAAGGGTGGTTAAAGTGGAGATCTTTATCTGGAGTACTCTTTGACAAAAGAATCCCACACAAATTGAAGGGAAAAATATACAGTTCCATAGTACAACCAACTATTCTATATAGTTCGGAAAATGGCCAACCAAAGAATCAGACGAGAGAAGTCTACTATGAAGATGAGAATGAGGATGATTGCTGGGGTAACAAGAAAGGATAAGGTGCGAAGTACAAGAATACTAGGAAGTTTAAAGGTAGTACACATTAAGACTAAAATAATGGTAAACAGACTTAGGTGCTATGGGCATACAATGAGAGAGCCTATGAACTACATAGGAAATAAGGTGAGGAAGTGATGGGTAAACGTAAAAGAGGAAGGCCAAAACTTCAATGGAGCTATAAAGTTAGAGCCAATATGTAGAAGTATAAATTAGACAAAAGAGATAGTATTATGAATAACATAAAGTGGAGAGAGATATTGAAGGAGCCTACCACCATAAGAGGTGAAAGTTAAAGAGAAAAAAAAATTAAAATTCTTTCAATTATTAAAAATCTTTTAAATTTACAATAAAATTTTTAATAATTAATTATTTCAAAAGATATTTTGCCTATAGTTGCAACTAATACGGCTATATTCGGATAAAATTTAAACCTTTTAGTCTATCTAATTTAAAAATAAGTTTAAGGAGGTTGCCAAGACCCGGGATTTACCTAACCTCAGTCTTCCCTAATAGTAGCCTAGAATTTTTTATAAATCAAGATATTGTAAGTTTTGATAACAAAAATTAATTGTATAATTATGCTTATGCTTTGCCTAGGTATAATATTTAATTTGAACAAAGGAGATTCAAACAAATATAATATCCAACTTGTTGAGGAGCTAAACCGATAAAATTATTAGGGTCTAATATGTCGTGTAAAGAATCTTTGATGGGTTCGAAATAAGGGTCTTCCTGTATGAGTGACATTAAGTTATTTTCTTTCCCGTGTAATTTGACGTTAGCGGCAGCTTCTTGGGACAACACTCTTATTTTTTCGTGACAATCCTAAACAAATTGGTTAAATTATCGGTAATTAATTAGAATACAATGGCGCCATTGTCCAAATTTTCGAAATGTCATATCTAGGTACTTCCATTAAAATGGGACAATTATTTGAACCCATATTTGATTAACACCCTAGCCTCATCTCACTTCTCATATATGCTAATTATTGGTATAAAATTAATTATTATAATCATTCTCAAAAATATACAATTTTTTTTAAGATAATCAAATTTATAATATTATTGAATAGGCAAAACTAACATATTATATAACCTGTCTATTTCCACCTCTTTTAACCATTTCCATAAGGATATTTTCCGTCGCCATAAAAGGTAACTCTTTGCGAATATTGGATTCTATCACCTATTTGATATAATAAATTTCACACTCAATTTTAAAAATTAAAAAGTAGTCAAAAAATATATAACCAATTTATGTTTCTTACAGGTTAATTTAAATTATATGGATCCATTATATAAATAATGCTTGGTAGGAGTTTTTTTTTATTCAAAACCAAATGAAATTTTTTTCATAAGCATATTAATTTATAAAAAATATAGTTTAAATTTTATATATTATTTGTTTATAATTTTATTTTTTTATCGATAGAAAGATTAAGAATATGACGCCATCTAGCTGAGAGAATACTGTTTTTTTAATTATTAATTCATATTTAGTAGGCAATAGATTATAAATAATTTTTTTATATGAATAAAATTTCTTATAGTTCGGATCAAATAAAAAGATAATTTGCATAATATAATATATTTTCAAGAACTATTTGTCTTTATAAAACAACCAAATTAAATATATTACATTTTATGAAAATCTTTTAAAAATTCACTAGAAATTTGGTTCAATAATTTATTTTACAGATTACAAATTTTTACATCCAACACTTATATCTTGGAATAAAAGTGCATTTTTTGCAAAATGAAATCAGTATTAATGAAAACTCCAATTTTTATACCAGCATTATCTTTTTCAAATCATTTCTCTCTAGCAACTTGTAATGTGTAATGATTAGTTGTGGAGGAGAGGGCAATTATTGATATAGGATTACTCTTGTATTAACCCTCTCTAACCAAGCCCTCAAAAAATCTCGAAATATACAGAAATTTTGAATGACTCCAAACTTACTACCTTGGTTAAATTCCTATTCTTCAAAAATCAAGGTTCTCAAATCAGCAAACTCACAGAGAACATCGAGAAGAATTTCTCAGATATTTGCTCAAATGGTAATCTACTTTCCAAAGAGCTGCCCTAGACTTTTTTTTACTTCTTATCTTCTCGCTTTGTACCATATTTTGTTCTTTTATAAGTTTTTTTTATATTTCTTTTAAATATTTCACATATTTTGTATATTCTATTTTAATATAGTTTATGTTATAATATATTTTTTAAATCATGCGAAAGAAAATAATAAAAGTATATTAGAGATCATTGGCGGTAGTATACTGCTTAAATTTTTGGTCTGATTTTTATAACGATTTTCTAGTTTGAAGCAAAAGGTCAATTGCACATCTCTTATTTTAAAAAAAAATAAATAATATTAACATATGGGATATCTTTTAAGATGCAGGGGTGGACTGGAAGACCAGGTGGGCATTTTGCCCACGAGGCCGCAAGAAAATGTTGATTTTTGAGCAGAGGTTCTCTTATCATTTATTTATTTTTAATAATATCTCTATGACTTGAATATCACATTCCTTGAGAATTGTCATATATTATATTGCATAAAATATCAATAATTTAGCTTGACGTTGTACATCATTACCACGTTTCTTGTTTTTTTTCAAATGAATGAAAACGCTTCCGTTTGATTAGAGTAGGCTAAGTTTTGATTTATTTATTATATTTTTATACATTGCTTTATTGTAAAAATAATATAGCCAACATTTCTTGTTCTTAATTCATTGAAATCAAATAAAATCCAAGTCGGTAAATAAGATAAAAGGAAGGATGCTTGGGTGAAACAGAATAATTTATTTGGCCAAAATAAGTTGAGAAGGCTGCAAAAAATAGGTTAGAGTGGGGCACGTGAAAAAGCCCTTAGATGGATATATGGTAAAGAGAGCATGCTCCCAATAACGATAATGCTTCAATTTATATTGGATACATAGGCGTAGCCAGGATTTTCCTAAGGGCGGCCCGCTTTTGCCCGGCCTTCGACCGGGTTAATTAGTCTATATATAGTCATAAAATATTTTTACAAGATATAAGGTTAATTTTAATAAGCCTGGAACAAATATGAATTTTATTAGTTTATATAAAATATATTTTTATTACTTTATATAAAATATATTTTTATTAGTTTATATAAAATATAATAAATCATTTGTATATACATTAACATAACATAAATGCATGGTAATAATTTATTCCAAACAAGTATAAGAAATTTATTTATAAAAAGTAAGTAGACATATAGTTGATATTCCTCTATTATATAGAATAAGTTACAAAATACTAAGTAAAATTCTACTTTTATAGATATATTTGATAGTTAGAGAATATATTACAGTTGATATTTTAACAAATTTTACTAATCAATACTCTTGATAAAATATATAGCAACAATTTGCATTCAATTATTTAACGCCATATATTTATTTTAAATAAAAAGATATTAAAAATTAATCTTCATATTATTCATCCCACAATGTCTTTAAAATATATTTTCTGATGTCCTTATCAATATTTTATAGTTTTCTGTGAAATATATAATTCGCTTATTGATAAAAATTACTTGATTGTCATATGATAATTGATAAATTAGATATTATAAATCTACGACATATAATATTCCACTGTTTGTAATGTGATTTAATTTTTTTATTTAATTTATGATTTAATTTTATCAATAGTTTTATAATTATATTTTACTTTATTAAGATAAATAAATAAAAATTACTCACTTTATAAATATTTTTATTTGATTATTATATTATTTAGTAATTTTATGGATCTATTATTAATAATAATAATTTTAACTTTTGTCTTAAGACTTATCTTTGACTTATATTCCATTTCTTAAAAAACATTTTTGGTTCACTTTTTTTATATATAAATGTTTTTTTCCAAAAATATATAAATTATGAAGAATAGTTTTATAAAAAATATAACAACTTTTACATTCTTTCTTTCAAATTATTGTTTAAGATATATGCATACATTTTTGGGGGTCAAGGAGTGGGGAGAGGACTAAGGGGGATATTTTTTATTAGCTTAAAATGATATTCACAAAAAGTGATAAATTTCTGAAAAGGGAATTTCCCTTGTCCTCCCCTGGCTACGCATATGATTGGATAATGAATCATTTGAAGCAAAAACTAGTTAATTTATGTAAATCTAAGACTCTAAGTACACCTATAATATATTTGGAAATTTTTGAAATAATGACGTCAATGTCATATCTTCAAACTAAAAATTAAGTACTATGTCCGCATGGAAAATGATAGAAGATGCTAAGTTTTCTATATCATCGATTATTACATCGATTCAAAATAATGCCTTCTAATTTAAATGAAACACTAACGTCCTCAGGAATCGATAGATTTTACAATATGATAATAATTCAGAGAGTGATAATAAATGTAACAAATGTTTAATATGCGGTATGAAATTCTTAAAAGATACAATATGCATACAAGTGACACTAATTTATTTTGCATATGAATACAACTTTGTCATTTACGCAGGTTAATTACGAGAGAACATTTAGTAAATTAAAAATTATAAAAATAAGCTGAGAGCTAGTAATGACCAAGAAAAATTAGAAGCGTTTTTAATGATGTCATTTTAACTAGAACTATTAGCGCAGATTGAACTAAAAGATATTCTTGTATATTTGCGCAAAGGTTCAAAGTTAATGAGAGATTTATTAACGTAAAAATTATATATTTTCTTTATTCTTTTATTTGGATCTTATTAATATCTATTTACAATATGATCGGTGCCTAAGTGCAGCAATTATATTCTCTGTAAAATTGTATAACTGCTATAATTTTATTCTCTGTAATATTGTATTAACTGCAATAATTTTATATGTGTAATTAATTGATTTGGTATATTGAGTATCTATTTTTTTTATATTTAACATGTGATGTATAATTTGATTTTATAGTGAAATATCGTATCTAATATAAAATATATATGTGCAATGAATATTTTATAAAGTATTGAGTGTGATTTTAGATGTGCATTTTTTTTAAATAAAATATATGATTATCGTGTAATACTATTCCTTTTTTTATTAAAAATGAAAATCGTTTGAACTTATTTTCAAAAATAAGAAGTAATAAAAATCATGTAATCGAAGAAGCCATTTTAGGGAACTCGGTCGAAGACCGGGCAAAAGCGGGCCGAAGGCCCGCAAAATGAGGACATGGGGGCGAAGCTCCCATATAAATGAGGAGGCCGCTATAAAAAAAATGCCCACGAGGCCGTAGCGTTGCCAGTTCGCCCCTGTTAAGATGAATTGGTTTTTGCTTTATTCATCTGGTAAGAAAATAGCAGAAGCAAATAATTAAAATGATTTCCTAATGGAATAAATGTAATTAATTACAACAATTTAGGGGTCAAACAAAATCAAGAAAATTATATAAAAATTAATTTGCATGAGCGTAGAAAAATTAATAATAAATTCTAAATTCTAAATTCCAAGAATTTCTAATGTCAAAATATTATTTTTGAGGATAATAAAAATCAAGATATATTTGAATGATATCAATTTTTTTTATTAAGAAAATTGAGCCTGAAAAAAAATCTGTTACTAAATATTTTCTTTTATTGATTGACATAAATGTTTCATCGTTTCAAAACTTTTATCAATTAATTTTTTGACTTTACACGATGGTATTATATAAAATACGCTAAAAAACATTATTATATGGCGGGAAAATATTTATTCCCAGTAAATTCGTTTTTCTTGATTTTAATAATAAAGTCGTGAGGACTCAAGCTGATTTTTTAAAAAAATAAATTTAGAGAAGGTGTGGTTTATATTTTTTATCCTATATAATTGTTTTTAGATCTTGAACAATAAACAAAATGGCAGAGAATTGATAAAAAAAATGTTTCTTTTCTATCTTTATTGAATGCTTTTTTTATAAAAAAATAATTGCAATATAGATTTTTAATTTAAAATCATGCAGTATTTTTATTAAATCACTTAAATAAATAAATATCAATGATAAAAATAGACAATTTTTCCTAATTTGACTCCTAGAATTTCTAGTAATCCTCGAAAGCTAAAAATTCGAATAAGTCTTAGTTAAATTCACCTCATTTTGCTTATCAAAATTCGTTTAATAGAAGATGGTCATCCGAAAATTTCGTTTTTGAATGTCAGTTTATATGGAATGATCCATAGCAATAATATAGAGATAGCAGACGTGCCATTAAGAGTAAATATATTTAACAAGTCTTAAAAAAAGAATAAATAAAGATATATACGATTTGATGTATTTAAATTACTTTTTGGTAAACTTGCAATCCGTTTACAATGTTGTACAGGGATATCAAAATGGTATCACAGCAAAGAAAAGCTTGGGGTAGGCATAGTCGTCTATTTGAGCTATCGTCTAGAGTTCTCTCAAGCCACTGAACCGATCCCGTGCCGAGAGCGTCTTGAGAGAGGTTCATTAAAAAACGAGCTAGACCGCAACATCTTTCGCTCAACATTGGATTCCTTTTGTATGCCATGGCACTGGAGCCTAAAAAATGTCAGCGCGATATTTGATGTAGATAGTGATAATAAATAAATGGACGGGTTGGCAAATAGTTAAAATAAAGATAAAATTTGTGTTGGATATAAGTGTTCTAGAATAAGACAGCGTGAATTTCATTCGATTATTTATAAGCTATCCAAATTACTAATATTGTTAAAAGTTACTTTAGAAAATGAACTAGTTACCAATTACAAGTTACATCCTTAAAAAAATTAATTAATTGCATTTTTTTTCAGTAACCAGTTAGTTATTTCGCAAAAATGTAACTTGTTACCGAGTTGATTTAACAGCACAAATTACCTATTTGGTCTCTGGAACAAGGTTCTTCGATTTCTTTCATATGCGCCAGCAATCGTATGTCGGTACACATCTTAAAAAATAAATAATATAACATTAAAACACGCCAATAATATATGATTCAAAATCATGCGTCTTCTTCAATCCTTAGGTATAGTCAGTCTATTTGTTCAACAACGATAGTTGATTATCAGTAAGTCGTCCGATTCCAAGATAATCGGATTTATTATACATTTTCACCTTTTCATCTAACTTAATTATTTTTTATTTTATAAGCCTACATGTGAGCCTTCCAAGATAATCAGATTTATTATACATTTCCACCTATTCATCTACCTTAATTATTTTTTAAGTTATAAGCCTATATGTGAGCACTCCCACTCCCACAATTGATATTATATCCCATTTATCGTGACAAGATGGAGAAAGAAAGCTGAATCGAGAACTGTTTAAGCAGCACCATATCAAAAGCTTACGCAGGTTTATAAGCATGTTTTTATTACAAAATAATCTCAATAGTTCATTTCTCGGGATTTTTAAAGCTTTATTTAATCCAATTGTAATTTTGTACTCTAGCAAACTCTAGAGAATCTTCATTGTCTGTTCAATGAGTTTAGTTCCTCGGTATGACCCATATACTTATGGATTTCTTTCAAGTTAGCCATTACCATTGATATTGGGCCTTATGTTTCACCTTATTTAACACTTTCTTAGATACTATTTTAAATAAACAAATAGATCCAACATCAAACGGATCTTGGGAATGGTTGCAATAATTTAGATGTAAAAGTAGACATAAACAGAGGTTAGCACAGTTGATACAAGAGGTTGCATCATGGGATCTATTTCATGCCAATGATATTATAAATGATGGGGATAGATGGAACGTAATTGAAGGACAATATAACTAGTTGGAAGTAAAAGGTTTAAAAGTGAAAGAGTGAAGTACGAACCGAAATATCTAAAAGATAAAAATATATATTGATGATTCTCCGTATTATAAATGAGAAAAATGTAGGTGCGTTATTATTTCTATATCTTTAGAATTTTATAAAATAGCTGTATTACTTTATGTAGAGTTAAACCAAAACTAGCTAAGACGGACAAGCACTCATAATCTACTTTGCGACTGTAAGTTTGACCGCATATCATGTGATAACTATTAAAAAATAATATCATTTAAAGTAAATTTTTAATTGCCAAATATATTTTCCTAATAGCGATTTAAAAAAAAATAATCACATTTTATTTTTAGTAATATATTAAATAATCTATAATTAGCGAAATTTATACCATACCTTTCGAATCCGCATTCACGTGTAACCATTTCTTCGAGCGCTTCGACCTAAATTTTTTATAATACAATTCAATTCGTAAATAGGAGGCATAAGAAGTGTCAATTGTTTAATCCAAAACACCAAAAAAAAGATTTTAATATCTAAATATGAATAAGTTGCATTCATTAATCTTGATAAGATTTCTCATAAGTAGAAAGCCGGAAGAGTAATATTTCAAATTCATAACTTTAGAGTAAGTATTATTATATTATTATAAATATTCGGTCCGAAACTAGGCCTTGGTCTTAAAAAATCGGGCCGAGTAAAAAATTTTTAAAATTCTTTTTTTACAAAATAAAATTTATGATAAGGACACGGCGATTAGTAATTTTTTTTTGCCATCGGTATCAGTCGATACTTTCCATTTTAATCGATATCAGTGAGTGAGTGATATCTAAAATAAGCATTTTATAAGGAAAAAAATCGATCTTCAAATTTTAAAATGAAATAAGAAAGCGTTTAAAATATTTTAGGCTCAAATCATTTACAGAGTTTCAAATTCTCTTCAAAATTAAAAAAAATCTTCAAAGATTTTTATTCTCTGAAGACTTTTTAATATAACTTTTTTGAAAATGCGCTGACAGGATTATTTGATTAAATTTTACCTTAAATATTCAGATCCTTTTTTTGCAATATATCTTATGTAAGTGAACCCTTTGTGATTTTTATGTATAAAAAAAAATATTTCACGATAAAATCACAAAAAATTTGACTCAGAATTTAGAGCAATCTTTTTAAAAAACTCTGGTTTATTGAAAGGTTAATATTTGATTTTCAACTAATAACAATAGTTGAATAAATTTTAGCTATATCGGCTTAATCTACAGGCGCGTGCCGGAGAAAAGCCGTTAATATTAAGGCGTTTTAATTTATATTAGTTTTTTCCAAATTTTGACTCATATATTTTTACGAAAACCTCTGAGGCCAATGTGATATTTTTCGGCTAGCTAAAAATTGGCAACGACTAAAAAATAAAGTATTTACCCAACTATACTAAGTAATAAACGTCATCAAACGGATATTAATATAATTAAAAGCGCTAATTTCATTTCCAATTTTTCCCATTCTATAAAAAAAAATAGTATGCGGAAAATTAACTTTATTAACGAAGAATAAAGGGAAAAAATATATAAATTAAATTAAAAAATATATTTTCGTGGGAAGAAAAACTAGGGATAAATCTTATAGCTTTTTTTCTTCAAAACTTCGTATAAACTCTAGGTTTTTTTTTAAAAAAAATATACAAATTTCATTTTTAAAAAAATACTTGGAATGTATTGTGTATTGATAAAAAAAAATTATATCGATGAGTCTGATTTTTAATTCATTTATCTCCATAAAAAAAAATTATTCTTACAAACTAAAAATTCCAAGCCGGGCTGGGATCAAGATTAAATTTTGGGCAGGGGTTATAAACTGATAATAAATAAATTTCGGACCAGGGCAAGCTGGACCGAAAAAAAAATTGAACTTGTAAGGACAAAAATAAATCTAACTTTATTAGCATCTCCGTTGAATAGATGCAGGAAAGAAGCTTGGGTACCGGTTGTCCCTTTGACGCCCCTGAATCTGAGAGAATTTTTAAAACGCAAAAAGTTTTTGAAATCTTGAGACAAGTCGCTCAACCATAAGCAGGCTCTTTTGCCGACAGTTGTTAATTGGGCAGGTCTTTTTTTTATATAGCAATTTTATAAATCATTATAACGGAAATGGATGAGTGGGGGGGGAGGGTATTGATAATGATGAGGGTGCAGCCTGAGAATGACAGAGAGAAAAGGAATACAGGTTTTAGAACTGAAACTTACTTACGAATGGTAGGGAGAATTTTACTACATATGTTATGCTCTTATTATTTCTTTCTTTCTATAAACAGATATGCACCGATAAAACTTTTCTTTTGTCGATTCCGATATTATGTTATAATAGAAGAAAAAAAACTTAGAAATTTGAGATTTTATTTCTCCCTAAAATATAAAAATATATAATTAAAATTTTTTAATTACATGCAGGATGATTGATTACCTTTTTTCATTAAAAAATTTATTCAGCTACACATTCAGAGGAATAAATAATTTGAATATAGGCTCATGGTATTGACAAAATATTAAAAAGTATCTGTAGATACCGGCCCTGACTATGAGGGATAGATGCATTTCTGTAGTTCTATAAGGTAAGATACTTAACAAAATTTTAATATTGCTATGTTTTCCCTGCATTTGCATTATTTATTAAATTATAGGATGATTCAAAAGTATATAAAATAATTCAAAGAATTTTTTTTTAAAAGTGTCATGGCGTAATATTTACTGAAAATGAGTGAATCCCAGAGTAGGGAAAAATTTCCAAGAATCGGCGAATAACGCGAGGGCATTGATGCACGCTCCCAGCTGTACAGATAATTTTAAAAAATGTATATATTCATTATTGATTTACCTTGGGGATCAATGACTCGAATGCTTCTTTCATTATTATCAAATCCTAAAAAAATATATATAATAATAAAATTAGCTAATAGTTTATTATATTGTTTACAATTATTGGATAACGTTCTATAATAGAAGAAATATTTATTTTTCTATGTATTGTCCAAAGTCAAAATTTCATTTTTCAAAAAAAAAATAATTTATTTTTGAAATTTAAGAAATCGAGTTAGGAAGCATAATGTATAAATGCGAGAATCATTTTTTTTTGAAAAATTTTTTGACTTTGGACATACCCTTACTTTGTTTATAGAATTCTGGCCTGAATGAAAACCCGCATATCATTAAAACTGATCACCTCGAATGTGTTTAAACTCAGTGTATCATTTTCAAAACAGAGGTGCTAAGAGTATCATTTATTTTACGAATTATCTTACATCCTAAATAATAGATTAGATGGGAAAAAAATTAAATATAATGTGAAAAAGACAAGTTGACTTGAGAAACCCCAAATTAAATGTGGTATATCTCAGAATTGGATTAATTTAAAGCCTATATATTTTAAACATATTAAAATAAACTGTTTTAAGTGATTGTGCAAGTATTATTTTATAATTTTATGACAATTTTACCAGTCAAATTTTTTTCTTCTAAATCTGGCACATGAGTTAAATTCCATAATGATATATTTTATATAATGGAGGTGGGTGGTAGGGGATAACCCCCCACCCTTACAAAAATTTAGATACCTAAAATATTTTTCAAAAATATAGGAATCTTAGTTATATGGCATATATATACATATTCCAATTAATATTTATTTATCATCATAGCAGAAATAAATATACGATACTAATTTATTTTATGAATTAATAGAGATTTTTAATTTTTTTTAGCGTTAAATTTATCAACCATTTTTAATGTTCCCATTAAATAATTTGCAACCTTTTTCACTGCAAAAACTATCGTAAAATATTTTAAAAAAATGATGATTTGATTCATGAGAATAACTGAAGACTAGTGTTGTTAAATGGCTTGATTTGAATCGATGTTAAAAACGGCTAACTAAATATTTTTAGCCAGAAAAATATTGCCTATGCCTAAATTTGGCTAATAGCAAAATTTTAAGATTGCGTAATATTTTTCTGGCTAATATATTGAGTTAACCTTTATTAAAAATCAGCTCAAATCTAGCCATTTAACAACACTGAAAGCATTATATTGTAACTTAAGAAAATTGGTGCATAAGTAGATAACGTAGTTAAATGTCATTGACTCAAAAGCAGAGCTCAATAAATTTATTATTTTTCCTCGAATAGCAGCAAGGCAGGCTCATCGTTCCAATATTTATTATATAGAGTCAGTTGAAGAACACTATAAAATAAATCTCTTTATCTTCCTCTTGCGGATACTTATATAACTCAAATGAATTAAAGGTTCTTGATTAGACATGCAGCACTTACAAATCCGCAAATATTATTACCGCAAAATTCTTTCGAATCTTAAAACTTGAAAGAGGACAAATTAAATATTTGACAGATTTTTATTATGGAGAATGTTAAAGTATCCCATGATGCATTACTAGCTGAATGCAAACATGATATAAATGGTTAAATATGATGATAATGCTCCAAAAATGTTATAGAAGTAGGTGTTGTTAAATGGCTCGATTTGCGCCTATTTTTAAAAAAGGGCTAACTCAATATTTTAGCCAAAAAAAATATTGCTCAAAACTAGAGATTTCGTTAATATGTCCAAAGATTTGTGCCATCTATGAGTTAAATGTTCAGGCCTGGGTAATATTTTGTTTTATTGGATAAAATATTAAGTTAGCTGTTTTTAAAAATCGCTTCAAATCGAGTCGTTTAACAATACTAGGTGAGAGATTATGATTTATTCTTAAGCTTGTGTTCACATTGGAGAAGCAGATAAAGAAATGTTATTAAAGTTAGATTCAAAGGTCGTTAAAAAAAATGCTCCTGATTTGATAAAGGATTTAATAAAAGTATTTATGATTTTAGTTTAAAAAAAAATACAACAATTTTACACCAGGGTCATTCCATGTCAAATGAGCAAGAAAATCGAGATTTTCGGCTGACCGCTTTCAATGTTTTAGTTATATCAATAACAAAATTTTAGCTTATTAACAATTATATTACCGAGAATTTATGGAGATTAAAAATACAAATCGGCTTTTTTAAACCTTTTACGATGTTAAATAATTAGTTATAAATTAAAAGCTAAATAAGTTCGAATATTGACTATATTAATAAAGCTAATAATTAATAATGATGACGATAGCATCAAAATTAAATTTTTTAAATATTGGTCATCTTATGTACATGATGGTATCACGTCACTTCAGCGCGGAAAATTCGGCGCACGACAATTCAGCACAGCATCAATTCGGCGCGGCGACATTTCAGCGCACGTCAATTCGGCGCGGCGATAATTCAGCGCAACGTCACGGCGCAACGTCAATTCGGCGCGGCGACAATTCAGCGTGTATCTATTACAGTAGCAATTTATTATATATTACTTAGTATAAAAAAAATAAGGTTAATTAAATAGAAATCATTTTGAATTTGGTCCTTTTAATTATTTCTTCATATTTATTTTTACAAAAATCTCAATTTTATTTACTAAATGTGTAATATCAAAAAAAATTAACAACCAATATTTATACCTATTTCTTTGGTTGACCAATTTACCACATAAGGTATATTAATTAGTAGCCAATGTTATGTAAGCCGAGATTTTGGGCATAGAAGAAAGAAAGAAAAAGAAAGTGGATCTCTATCTCAAATCTTACATATTATTTTGGCTGGAATTTAAATAGACCGTTTTTAAAACTAGACCCAGCCATGATCCAAAAAAAATCAAATTAAGACTGATTCACTTTTTAGATTTATTAAAAATCCTTAAATTCTATTAATCCTTTTTAAAAAAAATATTATGCTTAGGCTAATTTTTTCTTTTATATAAATCAAAAATTAAATGTGTAATATCAAAAAAATTTACAACCAATATTTATACCTATTTCTTTGGTTGACCAATTTATCACATAAGGTATGTTGATTAGTAGCCAATGTTATGTAAGCCGAGATTTTGGGTATATAATTTATCAGGGGGGTATATTCTTTTTTAAACTTTTATAATTTTATTTATTTATTTTTATTGTATAAAATTAGGCGTGAAAAGGGGATTTAAGATTTCACATTATAGTACTTATCAGGGGGGTATTCTGGGTATATTTTTAAAAACGGTTGATTAAGATTGTAGCCAAAATAATATATAAGATTAGAGATAGAGGTCAAATCTTTCTTTTTCTTTCTTCCTTCTATGCGCAAAATCTCCAGGCTTACATAATATTGGCTACTAATCAACATATAATGTGGTAAAATGGTCCATTAAAGAAATAGGTATAAATATTAGTTAATTTTTTTTGATATATATTTAGTAAATAAAATTGAGATTTTTGTAAAAATAAATATAAAGAAATAATTGATAATACCAAAATTCAAATTCTATTTAATCATCCTTATATTTTTATACTAAGTAATTTATAATAAATTACAACTGTAATAAATACGCGCCAAATTGTCGTCGCGCTGAATTGTCGCCGAGCCGAATTGACGACATTAGAAATTTAAAAATTAATATTTCAAATATATTATGAGCTCATTTTCCAAATTTTTTACTTTCTATTACTCTTTTACAACTTTTCTAATAATTCTCTGATAATTATCGTGAATGGGTAATTATAAATAAAACAAATAAGTTATAAGAAAAGTATAGATGGCGCTATATATGAACATTTCGATGCAATAATAGGCTCATCCTTTTAAATCAATAATGGCTTTATAATTGATTTACAAGTAATCTCAAGTATATTGAAGAAAATTTTTTATAAAATTTTATTTTCTTGTAATTTACATTATATTGCTCGTATATAAATTTTAATGCCTTAAAATGATTTTAAACGATAAAAAAACGAATTTTATTGGATTGAAATCTTCACAATAACAATATCTATACGTTTTTTTTACATAAGTCTTATTTTTTTTAAATAATTATACAGTCACGTTAATTATTAAAGAAATCATAAGAAAAATAGTAAATAAAAATTTGAAAAAATTGGGGTTTATAATATATTGGAAAATTTTAAATCCTAACTATAATGAAATGTCCCACCAATATATTACAATGATAATAATTTTGAGAAAGAGATTCCTATATTTAGATTGCCTGAATTTATGCAAAATTTTAATTAAATTTGTAAAAAAAAATAATATCGATAACACAATAAAATTATGATTATTTTATAATTGATTAACAACTAAAATATACATTTTTTTGCAAAATAGACATAAAAAGTACCAAATAATGTATATTTTGTTCTTTGAGGTTAATTTTTTTATAAAACAACTTTTGAATTAAATTTAAAATTAGAGATAGGAGCAGTTAATCAATATTTATTTTATATAAGATCCAGTTAATAGTTACCAGCAAATATTTTCTAATTTAATGTATAAATTAATTTAAGCCAACAATATTTTTTGAGATGATCTGTGTATTCCCACTATATATGGCCTAGTGTTCATTTGCATTTTAAAAAAATGAGTTTTATTCATATTTTCTTGTAAAAATAATGTTACATATAGCCACATTAAATAAAAACTAAATAAAGTTATTAAAGTAATTTTAATAATAGTATTTTTTACTGAATTATCCCCCACAAAACAAGAAGTAGTGCCAAGATGTATTATAGGTGCAGCTTTTGGACATTGGTAGCCAAATGTTTTAACATGAGCCATTACATCATGTTTAACCTTAATTTCTTCTTGTGACGCATAATCAAAATCAATGTCAGACACTTTCTTTTCCATTTCATCTATCTGATCTTGAGTTATATGAAGACCTAGTTCCTTAGGATTATATAGCTTTAGTTATTAAGGTAAATAACCTTTTCACATTTTGCTAATATTATCCATAACCGTCTCCAAGTTGAAAATTTTTTATGATCGCTAAATAAATAAAGAAATTCTTTGCTAGCATAACGTGAACTAAAGGGACTCTGATAAACATATCGGTCTATAGACATTTTAATGCTTAACGGGTTGGTATGAAAAAATTAAATTTTGAACCTAATGAACCTAGCTGAGAAAGGTTATGAGAGCAAAACCCTAAAACCTCAAATATATTAGAGTTTTTATTAAAATAGGCCGATTGACATTTGTTAGATTTGAAAAACTACTAAAGCACGTATAGTGAGATATTTAAATTTCTAACATATAAGATGCATTAGATATATTATTTTATATTTTAAATTTTCAAATTATTCATAAATAATAATTATTGCTTGGTAAACTAATGGTATAATATTTACTTTAATACTTTACATAAACCTTAAATATTACTTTATTAAAATTAACTAACTCTTTCAATTAATAGTTAAGCATAAAATTTAATGACATTTGAAATTTTTATTTTTATTTCTCATTTTAATTACCAAAAAATTATAATCTATCTTTCTTCTTATAATGCACTATCAGTGATATACAACTTTTAGAAAATATTAATTAAATTCTTAACCCTAAATAAAGATGTCCAATGTCTTAAATTTCACCTTACGTGATTGTACTAGACACAAATGTAAGTTCTTAATCTACTTTTAATAAATAGGATAATTTCACATATTACATACTTTAATTCACACAACATTTATTTATTTATACAATTATCATCATTCATAAGGCAAGATATAAAATATTATATAAATCTTTTTATATTATATATAATCATTATAAATATCTAATTAACGAATATACTAATTAATTCATAATATTTAAATAATATAATATCATATATTCCTACATATATTTCTATATTATTTAAATATGTATTATATTGAAATTATACATGTAATTTATACATACAATACTACATATAACATTTCTCTCTCCTCCTTATTCTTTGACACCTCCAAGCCTAATGTTATTACTCAAATCCCTAAAGATGCTTGTTTAATGGTGGCTAAATTTTTCTGTGATTGCATTTACTCCCTCTTGCATAATTACAATGAAAAGAAATGGCTCAGATTTTTTTTATGGCTTTAATATTTTCAAAGTACCTGACAAATCTTTACCAAATCTTTAACTCTACAAATTAAAGATGCCGCTCTTAGCAAAGATTCTTGCCCTCTTGGTGAACCTCTTCCATGTTTAACATCGTGTGGTGATATTTTATCTTCCAATTATTGTTCAAAAAAATATAACTTCTCCCTTAGTGATCAAAGCCAAACTTATATCTAAAAAATTGATAAGAGCTTAGGTTAGCGTGTATTTATGATTCACTAACCGATGTCTCTCATGATATCTATATCAGCGTCAAACATCCTAACTCTACCATCAATCCTATTTATCCTCTTCCATACTCCATACGCGCGACTGATTTAACAAAGGAAGAAGTTAGAGAAGCCATTCTTACATTCTAACGTGATTTCGCCCAAGGACTGGGTGGAATTCGCCTGTATATCTTTCCATTAATATGTTCCCATTCTCCAATCATCTTGCATACTTACTTCTGCGATAAAATTTTGACCGCTGAAGTTTCAATTTTTGCGTCTATACTTTTTGGCACACGGCTCATTTCTGCAAAAACTTAATAAGGGTATCAAGCCAATGCTATGCCTTCTTCTTTTATGCATCTTGTTGTCAAAATGATTTCCTCAAAATTTAAGCATGATGTTGTCAGTTGTAGGTGGTTATAAAGCTGCGGTACACAGCTCATATTTAGCCTTTAATACTCTCTCTGGGTATTCTTTCTTGAAGAAATCTTCGAACACTCTTTTCCTTGGATATAGTAAATTTTTCTATTCCTGATTTATATATCCTTCCACTATACAATTCAATTCATATAAAATTTCTTTTGTAGAAGGGAATCAACAAGGTAATCCTCTTGGCCCATTGCTATTTTGTCTCGGATCAACTATATGATCAGGGCAATCAATGCCTCCTGCTCTTTTTTTTCTCCGTGTCTGGTACATATATGCTGGTATAATATCTGGCTTATCTGATGAGGTTGATAAAGCGATAGATATAACTTAAGAGATCGGCTCTTCCTTAAGTTTAATTCTCAATTAAAGGAAATCAGAATTCATCCAGTTAAATAGTTCCGAAATTAACTCCCACAATTTTAAGTCATTAATCAAGATCAACTAATTCATTTAGGATTCTCGGTTTGTGGCAACTCAGATGTTTACTCTTATCAAATTTAGTGATATCCATCCACTTTCCATTCATAAGTCGTTTTTCCCATTGAAGAACGTTTTCAATATACCATGCATTCTTTACGGTTTAAGGATTACACCTGTATTTAAATATCCTGGTCCTTGATAATAGAAACGGGAATCAAGGAACTAACTTAAGGAATCCTAAAACATAAGTCCGGAAAAATAGCTTGGTCTGAAGCTTCAAACCTATTCTTACATGTCACTCTCGTGTGGGCAATTCGTCGTACACTGAGGCATTAGATCTATGGAGATCTCGAATTCTTGTTGGCATCTCTTTACCTGTCACTTGAAAACATAAGAAATGGGACATCAAGGCTGTTGCTTGCGGAGTCAAAATTCTATTATGAATCAAGCAACACCTAGATCGCCCTCTCTTTTAGTCACTGCTAAATGGCTTTGGGCAGGAGTTCCTCAAGACTATTACTTCTTATAATCTTTAATTATAAATCACCAAAAAACGAACTCACTAATGCCACTGCATTAGTATCCGTTTCAATTGCTCAATTACCCAATCTTACCTTTGTTCTAAATGTTATGCTCCTGTTTACTCGAAGATACTACATGGCCTGCATTGCCGTTCATTCAAAGGACGTATTCCTAAACATAATCATTGTAATTCCATTATTCAACATGCTATTAAATCTGAGATATTCCATTGATCCTAGAACCAAGTGGTCTTCTTAAATCTGATTGAAAACATCCAGATGGTATTACCCAAATTCCTTGGAAGAGAGGTCAATTTCTAGTTTTGGCCTATTCCTGTATTGATCCCCAAGCCCCTACAAATCTTGGCTCAAAAAGTGCTATACAAAATTAAAAAATATTTGGATATGTTCACTGAGCCTTATTTGGTAGCCGTGCTTTAACCTCCTTCAGGTAATCTCGGATATCTTATTCGTAAACTCACTGATGAACCTATAGAGGGTTCTTACCTTATGCAAAGTATTGGGAAAAGTTGAGTAGAATAAGGTTTCAGGATGGGAAGGTGGGTGTACAGCATGAAGATCATGTACGTAGAGGAATGGTCCCCAGAAAGCAACAATGTTGGAGCTGGAGGTCAGGAGGTTAGTTAAATTTTTTATTAGGTTAAGGTCACTACACGACAGATGAACATGTGGTCTTCCCCAAAAGGGTAAGAAGGTAATGTAGTATTTTCGGCGTGTGTCATATACGAAATGGTAGAGTATTTTTAGCGTGTGTCGCATAAGTGGGAAGATGTTTCCAGTGGGAGTCAGAAGATTTTTTTGTATAATAAAATATAAAAAAAGGAAAGTAATTATTTAATGTTCACGGTAACTCATAGAAGAAGAAGGAAGAAGAACGGTAATTATGAAAATATGGTGGAACAAACAATGGTCAAGGGTGTCCACTGACAACAACAACAACTTGGCAAAGGATGGAAAAAGAATTCCACAAGAGGTGTTCAAAGAGTTGTTGGGACCTCAAGGAATGGACAAACAGGGAAAGTATCATAGTTGAGTGTAAACATTTGTAGAATCATTCTGTGTAAAATTAAATTATATTTTAGATATTTATAAAATTTGATTTTTGTGAAGTCATTATGTATTACAATTTTTTGGTCATTTTTATTTTAAATAATTTTATTATTAGTGATAATTATGATTTCTAAGCATGATTATGGTATTTAAAGTTTTTAAAATATTTTTATCTTATTGTTTTGGATTATTTTTTACAATTAGTAGCTTCCATATAAAAGGAATGCAAAAATGTAAAATTAATTCAATTTTTTATCTTTTTAAAATTATTATTAGAATTTAATAAAGGTCGTTTTAATAAGAGATCATTAATATTTTTCTGTGATTGTTTTGGGAGTTCATTCTGGAGAAAGGGCGGACATCCAGGTGCATTGACCATAAATAAGGTTTAAACCAATTCTTTTGATATTCTATATTTTTTACGGAAATATTTTGGAACACTGTGATTATTGAACGTGATTGTGAAACAGTTGATCGTGATTATTGGAAATGGTAGTAAAAAATTGCGAAACATTTAACCGTGATTATTGAAAATGGAAGTGAAAAATTGTGAAACAGTTGACCGTGATTATTGGAGGTGGTAGTGAAAAAGTTTGAAGTTGTTGACCGTGATTAATGGAAGTTGGTGGTGAAGTGATGTATTGTTGTATCATTTTAGTGTTAATTTTATTAATTATATCGTATTGTTTAACGTTACAAGTAGTTAAAATATTTTTAGTAAAGTTATTTATTAATTTTTGATAAATAATATTTAAAAATGTTTTTAAAAATATTTAGTGCGAAATTAAATTATTTCTATATAAATTAGCAAAAAATCTCTGGTATTTAAATATATCATAACTTCAATGAAGAGCTTTAAAATAATTAAATATGTCGAGGTACAGTATAATATACTATGAGCAGTGGTGGTGTTGCTGATTTAGTTAAGATGTCTATATTTTGGCAGGGATCGCCAAAACTGAAGTGTTAGAATATTGGGAAAGTCGTTGTTGATTGAAGGACACAATGGCCCTGAGGATGGATATAAAAGGGTAACGTGGTGCCTGTGCACAAGATGTTGCATTAGCAAGTAATGAAGGTTTAAATGAGTTAAAATGGGAAAGGTGGTAAAGATAGAAGAATGGAGATTAGGTTGTAGAAAGTCGTCAAGGTGGTTTAGAACGGAAGGTAATAGGTATAGAGGTATTGTTTGTTTTAAATGTGGTTTCAGGGGAGCTATGAATTGTAGAGATAATAAATGTTTTAAATGTGGATAAAGGGGACATATTTCAACGTATTGTCCGCGTAAAAGAAATAGAATAAGATGCCCTAAATGTGGAAGGTTGGGGCATGCGGAAAACCGAGTTGGAAGGGTAGATAAGGAAGTTTCACAGAGAGGAGAGAGTTCGAATGCTATTAATGTTAGGAGTATGGCGGAGATAGCAGCAAAAGGAGAAATGGATATCGAATATATAATCGTGTGTTTCAAATGCCGAAAAGAAAGGCATTGGGCGAAAGATTGTGATAGGAAATGAATATGATTGAGAGAAAAATAGATTTCAGACCAAGGCGTTTAGAATGGAGTGGGAAGAAGAAAAATAGATGATAGTAAAAAATTTGCAGGCCAGATACCGAAGGTGTGGTTTAATATAAATGGGAAGATGGTGTATATGTTCTTCGATAAGGGAGCGGCAATCTCAGTGATGAGATATGAAGATTTTAGGAGACTATGGCCGAATAATGTCATAATTAAGGACGAGTGAGGCAGTTGGATGGATCCGAAATAGAGATGATGGAAAAGTGCAAATAGGCTATGTAAAAATTGAAGGATGCAAGGTGTTAGATTTGTGGATAATTAATAGGAGAGTAGAACAGGTGATGGGATGGAATTGGATTACGAGCATGGGTTCGAAATATGATTTTGAAGAGTGTTTGTTTCATGGGGAATATTTTTGCCAGTCCAAGAGGAAATTATATTTAAAATAATAAAGAGGGTCAAGGAATATGAGTAGAAGAAAATTTCCAGGAGAAATGATGAATGAATGGAAGGTTAAGACAATATAGAAGTGGATGAGAATAAATCATTGTTTTGGAATGAAAGTGAAGAAAATGTGAAAGGGAATATGTTTTGGGGAAGTCCGAATTATGCAAAAGAGAGATGGACGATATCCAAGAGATGTGAAACGAAGTAGCGAAGCCACAGATGCGTGCAAATTTTATAGAACAGAGAGTTTTAATGGGGTAGATATTTATTGAAAGTGGATTTTTCGAATGCAAATTTGCAATTGTGAGTGAGGAAAGTGCTGCCATTGAATAAGAATATGATTAGAATTAAAAATATGATTGTAAAGCGGAGGTACAATCTTTTATACGGATGGTAAATTAATACCATCGGTTTTTATGAGAATTTTGATGAAGTGGTAACGCCGTTGCACAGGTTGTTTAAAATGGAGGTGAGATTAGAGTGGTGAGATAATCAAGATGCTGCGTTTGAGTGTCTGAAGAGGAAAACAGGGGAAGAACCAATTTTGATATGTTTTAACAATAAGTATAAAGTGATCTTGGCGGTGGATTCATCGAGTAAAGGAGTAGGCGGGGTATTGTTGCATGAGATGGATGGAATAGAGAGACCGGTGTTGTTCTTCTCGAGAATATTCCGGGATGCTGAATCTAGATAATCGGTGATTGAATAGGTGTCTATGGCGGTTATTTTGGGATTGACCAAATGTAGTATTTAATTGTAGGTCGTTTTGTAATGTATACGGACCACAAACTGTTGATACATTTATTCAAGGACAATAAAGAGTCAATGATGTCACCGAGATTGCAGAGATGGTTGTTGTTTGTTGGGAATTTTGACTTAAAATTGAGATATCATAGAGAATGGGAGAATTTAACCAGACATCACATCGAGATGGGGAGCGGAAGAGGATGTGGGAGAAAAGTGTTTAGAGGTAATATTTTTTATGATTGCCATATAATAATTGGTCTAAACATGTCAGAAGTCCCTTATAAATTCACTTGGCAAATGTATGTGCTTAGATAATATAATTAGAATGTAAAAAGATCATTATATATAAAGCAGATTTTATATATTTTTGGGATTATACTTATCGAACCAGAAAACGAATTATACTCAAACCAAAGACAAAAATTATACTCAAACCGAAAGAAACAAAATCTTTTATTTTTCAAACACTAAAATCTAACAATGAATCAATAATAATAAAATATATCCAATACATAAAAAAAATCAATATTATTTTCTTAAAATTAATAACAATAATAATAATGTACATATACCTAGAACACCTCCCTTATTTTTAAGAGGCGTTCTCAAATTACTAAATATATATAAAAAAAAATATTACATTTCATAATATATAATGCTCGTTTTTATTCATTAACTTCAGTTATACCCATTTCTGCAAATTCTTGTTGTACTTTATCACCTACATTCATCTTAGTAGAAAAACTGTCGGGTCTTTTCCTTTGCAATATTGGTTTCTTCATAAGCGTCTTACGCACTCCAAAATTTTTCCGATTATTCAAAACATGTTTCAGGAGTACTTGCTTAGGCTCCAGGATTACGTTAGAACGATCCAAACGATCCAGAATTGTGTTAGAATGAGCAAAATTCGAATCATTGAAAACTTTATATTTATTATTATCATTATTGTTGATAACATAGGTATTGCTTGAACAGTTAGCTGCTTTGTGTCCTTCTGTTCCACAGGAAAAACAAGTTAAACGGAATATAGGTCTGTTGAACAATTGCTGAACATTCATCCTTGATCTATGAAAGGATGGTTGCACATTTATCATTGGTTGGTTTAGTGGCTGACCATTTCTCACAAGTTCCTCTTTCTTGCCAGTTCAGTCCATGCACAGGCTAAAGCACTTCCCGCTTGCGCTCCATTGATCTGCAGGATACTAGATTTTAAGTAAACGTAATACGTGTTCATGGTCACTCATATTAAAAAAAAAATTTTCCAAACAAATTTTCCGAATTTTTAATTAATAAAATTATTTACTAAACATCATTAACTTCTCTTATTTATTCCAACTTATATTTAATTATTATTTTCATAATAAACAATTAATTTGATAAACAAATAACATTTTTTAATCCACTCACCACCCTCATTATTTATATCAAAACATATACTTTCCAAACCTCTGTAAATCAACTTTTTATCTCTTTCTGCATAAATTTCACTTTTTCAATAATAATTCATAAGTTGTTTAAATTTATCCCTTTTTTTATCAACTCTTTTATTTCTCGGTGCATATGTTTCACTTCAATAATAAAATTATAACTTTTACGTTAAATATAAATTAATTTCTTTCTACCAAATGAATTGATTTCTTATCTCAACATTCTATCAATTTAAAAAGTTAACAAAATTTACATTACTATAAATTATATCCCCTCATCATCTTTTCCTTTTATCTCTCAACTGTTTTTTTTTAACACAAAAAAAAACAACTATTAACCACGATATGCTTCATCCCTTAAGAACAAATATTTAATAAAACAAAAGATGACCTGCAATATACATTTTTGTTAAACCAAACGAACTATCAACATATTCAGTTATATGTATCTCATTTTAATATACCGAACTATATACTAAGATAATTCTTACTTTTACCTTTACATACTTCTAACTATTCATTTATATATATACACATATACCAAACTATATCTCAGTTTTTTTTTTCATGAACCTTAAACAAATATCTTAATAATCATAACTCGAAATGAACCGAACAAATATTTTAATAATCATAACTCGAAATGAACCGAACAAATATTTTAATAATCATAACTCGAAATGACCCGAACAAATATCTTAAAACTAGAAATAGACTAAGATATTCCTATTCCAATTAATGTAATAATTAAAATGGGGATTTAAAGTTACTCTAAAATCCGCACAAATCCTTAACTTACCATTAGCTTTCCTTACCGGAACTAATGGAGGTGCCCATTCACTATATCCAATGGGACAAATTATTCCATCTCTTAACCAATTATCTAATTCTTTTTCCATTTCTGCTCTCCATTCAAACGGTACCCTCCTAACAGCACAATATTGAGGAATATACCCTTCTTTCAAACGTATATCTACTTCATAAAACGTCCCAATCTTTCAACAAAAATTTCTTTATATTTTTTCTTCAAATTAACCATTGCCTTCCTTAACACCACTAAATCTTCTTTACTTTCATTTTCTATTTTTTTCTCACCAATTTCACCGGAAAATTTTGTGCCACAGACAATTTTTCTCTCTCTAAATTCGAATCTTTGTAAATTTCATCTCCACTCATATAACTATCCTCCAATCCCGATTCTCTTGAAATCAACTTTTTGTCTACCTCAAAACTAAAATTTTCATCACTTGTTTCCAAAATATTATCCATCTCTACATCCACAAAAATATCATCAATATCCAAATTAATATTTTCCCCAGATTCTTATATTATAGCTTGTTTATTATTCACACGATCAGGTTCCTCCTGATCCATTTTTCCATTTATAATTATTCCATTTCTCTGAATTTCCTCATAATCATTTCTCATATTTTTAATTTCCTCGATTTTTAATATTCCAATTTCCGAAATTCCATTTATTTCATTATCACAACTTTCCTGATTATCATTTCCCATATTTTCCATTTTACTATTCTCCAAAATTTCATTTTCCACCAATTTATTTTCCGAAATTTTAATATCCACCTCCTTTACGGATGTTTCTAACGTTTCAATGTTTTTATCATCCTTTTTCCCTTGAAATATATTCAAAAATTTATTTTCTAATCCAAATTTAGATATCCAATTCCATCCCAAAATCGCACCAACCACTTCTTTTATTATCCACAAATCCAAAAATTGTATAACTAACACTGGTAAATTCACTTTCCCCAAAACCGAAATTACAGTTCCATTTAACTGTTTATTTATCATTTTATCATTTATTAATTGCTCATTCGGCCATAAATTTGAAAATTCCTTATACCCCATTACCGATATAGTTGCCCCCGTATCTAATAACATTACAATTTCCTTGTTTCCCACATTAATTTTCACCCTCGGACATTCATCATAATTAATATCTTTTTTCACCAAATTTGGTATAATACAAATTTGTATATTTGCCCTGGGCCACTCATTCCCCTTATTTTTAACCACTAATTTATTACTATTTTTCCTTTCTTCAATTTCCAAATTATTTTCAATATTTAATACATTTCCTAATAATAAAGTTTTTCCCTTGTCCAATTGGTTTTCCGATGTAATAACCCCACATATTGATTCCTGTCCACCATATAGTCATGTGACAGGACAATCTCTCACATAATGCCCAATGTTACGACATTTGAAACATGTTACATCTTCGACATTCCTTTTCTCATAGATATTTTTCCCCCTTTTTTTATATATTCTACCGCCGGAAATGCTTTAGAATTTTCTTGTTGATTCTTAAAACACTTATCATGACCATGACCAAAATTTCCACAATTTCCACAAGCCTTTTGATTTTCATTCAACAATTTGTACGCCGGAACATAACACTCCGCAGTTTTGTGCCCTTTATTCCCACACCTTCTACAAATTATGATTAACACATTTGGATTTCTTCTTTCATTACACCCTCTACTGATATGTCCAAACTTCCCACAATTATAACACTTTTTATTTTCCCTTTCATCATTCCCATACACTCCTTTGCCTTCATTTTTCTTTTCCAATTCTTCTATTTTAATTTTCATTTCTGTCATTTCTGTTCTCAACATCTCTTTTTCCTTTTTAATCAACTCCAATTTTTCCATTTTCTTCCTTTCTTCCATTTCTTTTTTCTCTATTTACTTCCTTTCATTTTCCCATTCTTCCCTCATTTCTCTTCTCATTTCTTCAATATTAACCTCCTTTTTTATGTTTCATTTTTTAAATTTCCTTTTCCTCTTTTTTTTTTCATTTTCCCCAATTTTTCCATTTTCTTTTTTTTCAGACTCTCTAACGAAATCTGTTTTATTAATATCAATTTCACATACATTTTTTTCAGAATCTCTGACGATATCTGTTTTTAATATTTCCTTTTTTCATTTTCATTTTTCACCATATATATTTCATTAAATAAATTTTCAATATTCCTCTTAAATTTTTACCACTAATATTCCAAAATACATTCTTAACGGCTCAACATTTCTGACCTCAAAATAATTGTTGGTCTTAATATTTTTGCGATTTAGCATTTCCTTAAAATTATTTTTACTTTAAATTCTTAATATTCAAATCTAAAATTCTTTAACTCTATAATAAACTTATCAATAATTTTATCAAAAAAATTTTCACTGTCTTAAATGTAAAATATACAATACCGAAATTATTCCGAAAATTATTAATATACAATAATACATAAAATTTCAAAAAAAAAATCAAATTTTACCTTTTTTTTAACGAATTTCCTTTTTTCTTTTTATAATTCTCTGGCCTGTTTCGTAATGGTAGTCATTGGTCTTCCGGATTAATTTTTTTTTAAATACAGGTATCTTTTAATTTGGAGGCACCACTTTTGGGATTATACTTATCGAACCAGAAAACGAATTATATTCAAACCAAAGGCAAAAATTATACTCAAACCGAAAGAAACAAAATCTTTTATTTTTCAAACACTAAAATCTAACAATGAATCAATAATAATAAAATATATCCAGTCCAAAAAAAATCAATATTATTTTCTTAAAATTAATAACAATAATAATAATGTACATATACCTAGAACATATATAAACTATAGTAAATTTTAGAATATTTAGGATTTCGTGAAATAAAAATAAATATTTTATTTAGGAACATAATAAATATAAGGTAGATCCCACCTGGGAAATTTTGGTAACTCCAACTTCGAAACTGTCGACTTACAAATAAAAAATTATCCCAGCAGGCTATTGTTCTAACTATAATTTACTAATATGTATTTTCTTCTTTTTTTATTTTTTTAACTTTTCTAATTTATTCTTTAAATAATTTAAAATAAATTCTATAAAAACATATTATAATAAATAAAGGTTCTTTAAATATATCAAGTTATTAAAATTCTCTCTTTTAAATTTATATTTTTTTTTATAATAAATTTTTTTATATATTAAAAATGTGCCTTATAAAGATGAGTAGATAATTTTTTGTGTTTTATAAATCAAGAGCAATTTCCAAGGATATCGATTCATATTTTTAATATAAAGAATAGTATCTAAATTTTATATCTTAAGATTTTTTATAAATATTTTATAAAAAAAATATACTTTTTGGATTCTAATTATTATTATATAAAAAGAATCTAATTTGTTGTGTCAAACTAATTCCGATTCGAAGTAAATGCTTTTTTTTTATTTATTATTGCACATATTTTTCAGATCATTTATGTATATAGTAAATAATTTGGTAGCGTGTGCTATATTAAAAACTTAATTAGAAATAAATTTTTTATTTTCTAATGAATTTACATTATAGTAATGGTTAGGACTAACGTTTTAGCAGATTGTTTAAAAACTATAAATAATGGTGAACGAAAAGGAAAACGCCAAGTTTTAATTAGACCTTCATCCAAAGTTATAATCAAATTTCTAACAGTAATGATGAAGCATGGTATTTCAAATAATTTAAAATATATGTAAATAATCATTTGCAAGGTTATATTGGAGAATTTGAATATGTTGATGATCATAGATCTGGTAAAATCGTTGTAAATTTAATTGGAAGGTTAAACAAAGTATAAAAACATTCCATTTTAAATAAAATAAATGTTTATTCATCATAGTGTGGTGTAATTAGTCCGCGATTTGATGTACCATTAAGAAATTTAGAAAAATGGACCTCCAATTTATTACCCTCAAGACAATTTGGGTATAAGCTTAGATTTTAAAAAAAATTTATTTTTTTTCTACAGGTATATCGTTTTAACAACCTCATCTGGTATTATGGACCATGAGGAAGCACGACGGAAACATGTTGGTGGGAAGATCCTTGGATTTTTTTTTTAATATAAACATGTGTGATTTGATATGAAATAAATTATTTGAATAGCCAGCAGGATATATATAATTTTAATTACATCGTTGTGGCAATTAAGTTTTATTACTATTATAAAATTCTATGGTAATAGTATTTAATAATATATTTATTTTTTATTCATTTGCCATACAATATTTTAAAATATAATTATCCTTCAGATAACAATATAACTAGCACATTGACAGTAATCATTTAATATTTTAAAGGCCCATTTTATATATACTGAAAGTTCATCTTGTATCTTATGATAAAATAGTTTAGAGTAAAAATATTAGCTAATTACTTGCATTATCCTATATTTTTGCTAGGGTGATGTTGATCCACAAATTTTTTCCTGATCTGATATTTATAATGATTTTTATTGCCAACTAATTTTAATATTTTTAAAAAAAGCTACTAACCTTCATGAATGATTATTTGATTTTTTTATTATCTAAAAGGATATTTGCAATGTGTTTGCAGACTTAGCTCTCTATATCTGATTTTAAAAATAATTAAATCAAGATTTTAATTAAAATATTATTTCTTTAGCCTCAAAATTTTGACAATAAAAGTCCAAACCTTTCTACAATCTGTGGGCAAAATCAATATTGAGTTATTTACTTATGGCTATAATTAGGGGTGTACCAATACCATTTTTTGGAGGCCCATCCGATATTCCCAATATTAAATTTATTGGCTGTTTACCGATATGATATCATATATAATTCTGTAAAGATACCAATGGTTTTAATTTACTTTTTATTAGTATAACATCTATAAAATTTAACTATACACCATAACTTATATATTTAAATATATTATAATGATCAGTTATAGTTTATATTTAATTCAATTGCAATTTTAAAAATATAAAATATTTTTATTGTTAAATCACTTTTGTTTTATATAATAAGTAATAACATTAATCTATATACATAATAAGTAATAAACAATTATATTATGAAATATGAAATAAATATTTAAAATAGATATCTGTAAAAGTAGGCCCTTGAACCGGCTTTGGGCTGGGCTTAATTTTTTAAATATCGTGTTTGGGCCAGGTTGGGCCTAATATTTGAAAAATTTTGGCTGGGAAGGGTTGGGCTTTGGAAATTTTTTAAAATATATCAATGTTATATTGAATTTTTTATAATAAAATAAAAATTTATAGAAACTAGACGCCATATAACATGTCTTTTTTTTTATTTTGAGTAATTATAAAAAAATTAATTTCTATATTTAAATAAATTCAAACTGGGCTGGGCTGCTATATTTTTTAAAATATATCAATGTTATATTGAATTTTATAATAAAATAAAAATTTATAGAAACTAGACGCCATATAACATGTCTTTTTTTTTATTTTGAGTAATTATAAAAAAAAATTAATTTCTATATTTAAATAAATTCAAACTGGGCTGGGCTGCTATATTTTTTTTAAAAAATCGGGTTTGGGCTGGGCTGGTAAAACTAAAAAAAATTTCAGGCTGGGCTTGAAAAATTAGGCCCGATGCAGATCATTAATTTAAAATAATATTTAACATATAGAAATTTTTTTTAGAAATATCAGAGGTCAGCTTGTAGCGATGGTAGGTAACTTTCATTATCACCAGCTTCACTTAAAACAGATTTTGAAGAGATTTTCACACTTATAAACAAAATGTACAAAAAAATAACAATATGGCAGAATGATTATTATTCTTAAAAAAATATACATAAAAATAGATTTCGATTATATTTATAAAAATAAATGATTTTAGATATAACTTTTTTTTTAAAAATTTTATAACATTTTATTTTTTTAAAGACGCCATTTTATATCGGAAAATTTTATAGTGTTGGCCTATAACCTATAGGTGAAATATCGGCCAGATCGGATACAATAAAAATATCGGTACATCCTTGGCTATAATCTTGAGATCATTTTTTAAAATTGCTAAATTGAGTTGTTTAACACTAATGTGTATTTCAGATAATATACAACAAAAAATTGCGTTAACTAGTCTTTAAATATTACAAAAATAAATTCAGTTCTTTTCATTAAACTATTTTAAAAAAATATACAATCATAAAATGATTGGCCAGATCTGATATTTAATATTGGCATGCCCTAATTTATGCCTAAAAATAAGATTTTTTATATTTAAATTAAATACAAATCAAAAGTATAAACAAAAATTGATATAATATGAAATATAATCCGTTTAATCATTTTTAATTAATTATTTTATCTTATGGAATAGGCTTTTTATTAAATGGTTTCAATTTAAAAATAGAATATATTATAAATTAAATGAAAAACAATATATAATTTAATATAAAAAGGGAGCATGTCACCCTAGAGAGGAGTAAATGCTTAGGAGTTTGATTGGCAGATTTTGAGAGTGTTGATTAAGGTTATCATTTATTGTGGTCACTTATAGTCCCCATTTTTTGGCTTTGATAAGATTAAATCATTTACAAATATGCCTGAGGTGTTGATGACTATTGGTATGAAGACATAGCATAAGTATATATATTATTTTTAAATTTTGTACACACATCAGACGGCACCTTGGCCAGGCCACATTTTTTATAACGAAATATTATAAATCACTAGCTAAGAAAATTTTGACCACAAGGCTTTGTAAATGGTCCTTCTGCAGTTCTCTGCCAGAAACCATCATGGGTTAGGTGGTATAGACCTAATATATTTTCCAGTGGACCTAGGTTTCTGAAAATTATTATGGGCCTGGGTAGTGTTATTTCCGATTTTTATAAAACGGACAACTTAATATTTTAGCCATAAAATAGTATATGTTTAAACTTTTGTTCCTTCTATAAGAAAAATCTTCAGGCTTGTGATTATTTTTTTGGATGAAATATTGATTATACACCAATGACTATTATTGTCATTGTTTAGCACTATTAAAAATCGACTCAAAACATTCAGTTTAGCAACACTAAGCTTAGGTTTAAAATTTAGCTCATTTAAAAATAGTTGCTAACTTAAAAAATTGATATTTTTTTATTATAATAAATTTCAATATTGTATACAAAATGATTGCTCAGTATACAATAATGTTTATTTTTGTTTAATATAATAAATTGGGCTAAGCTTTAGAAATTTTTTTGAAAATACTTATGGGCTTGAGAATTTATTTTTATTAAATATTGATGCGCCTAAAAAAAATTTTAAAGTTAGGCTGGGATTGATCAAACATTTAAACCCACGAAAACCAGCCATATGGGAATTATAGAAAGATATTAGATGCTATAATTTTCCAAAGATTAATCTAGAAAAAACTTATTGATATTATATAAATTCAGGCAAGCCATCTGTATTGTATATTTATGGAAATTATATATTATAATAATTAAAAATATAATTTTCTTTTCTTATGGCGATCCAGGTTAGCCAGTTCTCTTCTGATTTATCTTTTCCATTTTTGAAAGTCCTGAGCATCAATATTTGTAAGATTCATTTTTTTCATATCCGCTGCTGTTACCTTTATCCACTTCATCTTAGGCCTTCCAGTCTTGATCCTCCTACTTCCATCAAGGTCCATCTCTTTACTCAGTCATGTTTTAAGTTCCACATGCAATCATCTTAGTCTATTTCTTCTCATTACCACTCCAATCACTTATATTCCAATTCTTGCTCGCAATTCCTTGCTATTTTTTCTTTGACCTTCTTCCATGCTTGTCTAATCCTTGCAACAACAGCAGAATCTACACCAACATCTTCGTTTAGCATATAGCCCAAATAGAAAAACTTTTCCCAGGGTTCACCCATTGACAATATGCAAATAACCTTTTCTACCTTATCATTATTATATCCCCTGGTGCGTTGGATTTCATTTCTGGTTCCCTTTCCACATACACCACAAGACCAATCTAGGAAAAAATTCTCATAGAAAATAATTCTCTTTATTTGATCCTATGATGAATTATTAAATTATTTTTAGAAAATTAGCAAAATAGGAAAAAAATCCCCAAATCTTCTCCGTTTTATGGCGATTTCCAGGTTTACCCGGGTAGGCCAGTTTTCCCTCTGATTTTTCTTTTCCATTTTTGACGGTACTGATCATCAATACTTGTAAGATTCATGCTTCTCATATCCGCCGCTATCACATTTGTCCACGTCTTCTTGGGTCTTCCTCTAGGTCTTGATCCTCCTACTTCCATCATAGTGCATCTCTTTACCCATTCATCTCTTGTCATACGTTCCACATGCCCAAACCATCTTAGTCTATTTCGTCGCATTACCATACCAATCATTTCTATACCTAATCTTGCTCACAATTCCTTGCTAGTTTTTCTCTCTCTCAGAGATACCCCACACATCACCATCCTCATCTCTGTTCTTTCTAATTTGGCTTCGTGAGTCGCTTTCATTGCCCATGTTTCATGTCCATAAACTAAACAACTCCTCACACAGCTTACGTAAACTTTCCCCTTTAACTTCAGAGAAACTTTTTTATTTGTAAGAATAGACGACATCTCTCTGAACTTCTTCCAAGCTTGTCTGATCCTTGCAACAACGGCAGAATCTACACCACCATCTGCGTTTAGCATATCGCCTAAATAACAAAACTTATCCACTTTTTCTAGGGTTAACCCATTGCCAATATCCAGACTACCATTTTTTAGGTTATCATTATTATGTATCCCTTTCATGCATGTTCTACAAATAAAGGTCATTCTTTCTAATATCAAACTGCTTTTTTCCCGCTACATCTTTTATGTACCCATTTCTGGCATCTGGTGCATTGGATTGAATTTCTAGCAACTCCTTTCCCACATACGCCACAAGGCCACTTACCGGATTCCTCCATCTTTAGATTTTCCCCACCAATCATCACCTTTGTTTTTGATGCATTCATTTTCAGGCCCTTTGCTTCCATAGTCATCTTCCATTTACTAACTTTATCCCTCAATTCTCCCTCACTGTTTGCCATTAATACAAGGTCATCTGCATATAATATCTCCCATGGAAGTCCTTCACGCATTTCTCTAGCCACCACATTCATTACTAAGATAAATAATAATGGACTCAGCACGGATCCTTGATGGAGTCCTACCTTCACCTCAAAGCTGTCACTATCACCATAATCCGTCCGTACTGCTGTTTGTGCTCCAACATACATTGCCATCACTGCGGTAACCAACCATTCCTCCACACCTGATTTTCTCAAGGCCCATCTAGTAATCTCACGCGGCACCCTATCAAATGCTTTCTCCAAATCAACAAACGCATAATAGAGTTTCTTTTCCTTCGCAAGATATTTCTCCTGAATTTGTCTCACCACAAAAATTGCATCTGTCGTGCCTTTTCCCGATGTAAAACCAAACTGCATTTCATCAATTTTAATTTGTTCCCTTAACCGCTTCTCTAACACTCTCTCAAATACTTTCATTGCATGCTCCAAGAGTTTAATAGCTCTGTAAGACTCGCAATCTAAAGGATCACCTTTCCCCTTGTATACTGGGATAATTATACTTCTTCGCCAGTTCTCGGGAATAGTACCTTCTGTGACAATTTGATTTGCTAAATTCATTAACCATTCAATCCCTAAATCATCAGAACCTTTAAACATCTCTGATACCACCATCGTTAAACCTGATGCCTTCTTTTTCTTCATCTTTTTCACTGCTCTATTTATCTCGTCCTTGCCAATTTTACACCCTGGACCTTCTACCTTTGCACAACTAATATTATTATCCCATTCATTTTCTTCATTCAAAAGTCCTTTCATGTAAATCTTCCAGGTGTTCTTAACACCACTACCATCAATCGCCATTTTTCCTTCCAGACATTTGTTTTGCCATTCGAACCATATTTCCAATTCTATCAGCGCATTCCATTTCTTTAGCAAACTCGTGTCTTTTTTCTTCTTGAGCCTTCGCTATTAATTTCTTAGCATTTCTTTTAGCCATCTTGTAAATATCATTATCACTATTTTATTTGCTATTATACCATACTTTGAAACACCTCCGTTTCTCATCCACGGCTTTCGCTACCTCCGGGTTCCACCACCAAGTCTCCTTATGTCTAGGCGGCCCTTTTGTCCATCCACATACCTCCTCAGTTGTCATTACCAAAGCTTTCTTCATGGCTTCCCACTTGTCATTCACTCCAGATGCTTGTGCCACCTCCGCCTCCCTAATCGCCAATGCAATATTGAATTGACGTCTAGCACTCTCCTCCTTTAATTTCCAAACCTTCAGCCTTGGGACAAACTTTCTTTTAGTGACCCTGGCACCTTTAAGAGTGAGATCTCCTACAACTAATGCTGATTTATACATTCCTCTCCCGGTACCACTTTCACATTTTTTACTATACATCGATCACATCTCCTTAATAACAGGTAATCCACTGCACTTATGGTACTACCCGACTTATAAGTCACCAGCTTCTCTGATTCTTTCTTAAACATTGTATTACAGACAATAATATCCATAGCATCACTAAAATCTAAAATTCTCTCTCCTTCCAAATTTCTCATGCCGTAATTGAACCCTCCATGTACTCCTTCATAACCCTCACTACTCGCTCCCACATGTCCATTCAAATCACCAGCCAGAATAATCCCCTCTTCGTTTGCCAGTCTCGATGTCACCCCCAATAGACTGTCCCAAAATATATCTTTCTCTTCTTCACTTCTTCCAACCTGAGGAACATATGCCGAGATAATATTATATAGCTTTCTACCAAAAATCATCTTGATAACCATTATCTGGTTGTCTAGCCTTTTCACTTCTACTTTGTCTACTAATTTCTCCGCAACCAATACCCCAACTCCAGCCTTACCATCATTACCTCCTTGCCAAAAGAATTTATACTTTTCGTTAGTCTTGCCAATCATTCTGGTCCCATTTCCTTTCCATCTAGTCTCCTGTATGCAGCACACATCTATATGTCTTCTGTGTAATACATCGACGACTTCTCCCGCTCTTCCCGTCATACTCCCAACATTCCATGTCGTGACCCAACTCGATCACCCGTAAACTGGTTTCTCCACTTTTTATCAGGTCGTTTATGGCCGTCATAAGTTTCATTTTCATGAATAGTGGTTCCACCAGGTTTCCCATCCTTCTTTTTGTCGTAGGCGGACGAGGAGGCCCACGGGGTACTTTGGGCTGTACCCCGCCCATGCTTTGTTGTAACCATAGGGAAATTTTGTAGCAAGGTTTTTACAATCGGATGCCCTTCCTGTCAACCTTTTTAAGTGGTTTTTACACTCCAACGAGGAGACGGTGATCCTATTCTAGACCCAGATCACAGGGAACCTTTTAGACCTCCATTAGCCGCCAAAAGACGTTGCCACTCCCCCGCCACGATGAGGCTGAAGGTAGGATTTTGGGAGAGAAGAAAAAACCCCCAAATAAAATATTTAAAATTTTTTAGAAACTCAACAAAAGAAAATAAAAAAAATTCCTCTAAAATTTTTCCAAATAAAAATTTCCCAAATAGAATTATAAAACAAAATTATTAACTAGTGATTAATATTAAACCTAACCAAATTATTATGAAATAACCCTGACCAATATAATGTTATGGCCTTATCCTGAACCCAGATTTGGTGAAAATTAAACAATATTTTTAAAATAAATGAATTGGTACCTAGTCTGTGATATTAAGCAAAATATAATTATAAGCTAAGTAATGGTCACCTATTTCCATCAACTTTTAGATATTTATAGAAAATCAAATTTTTATTATAAAAAAATATTTATTTTTATAATTTCTATGAAGTTTTAAGAAATATATTAAAAATTTTAATCAGTTGGGGATAAGAGGCTTTTCACAATTGACTTCAAAAATAGTTGGCCAATTTTTCAATTGGAATAATTTTGTTATGCAATATATGAAGTCTTTTTCTGATAATTTTTAGAATATAAAATATATTGTGTTCTGTGTCACAAATTTGTATTTTTCATTAGTTGGCACTAAAAACCTATCATGTTTTCCAAGATGTCACAAAACTATACTTTTTATGCTATTTACTAAATTATAAAGTATCAAATCTACCAACCGATTTATCATTTCTAATATTTTAAGATTTATATCGTTTAGAATTAAACCCGAAATACTGCTTAAAATAAATCCTCCAACTTTGAGAATAAATACTCAACGTTCAAAAAATACTGAATATAATTAAGTTATTTTAACGGCGGGGTTATTGATAATATGGTAATTTGATTCTGGGGAATAATTTTCTTTGGGAATTTTATCCCTGGTAATTATTTTCCTAGGGTTTATCCTGAGAATTATCTTCAAGGGGATATTTTTTCTGGGGAATTATCTTCCAAGGGATATTTTTTCCTGGGATTTTTTCTGTGGAATTATCTTCCAGGGGATATTTTTTCCTGTGATTTTTTTTTCTGGGGAATTATTTTCCAGGAGATTTTTTCCTGGAAAATTATTCTCGTAGATTTTTTTCCGCTTACTCTGCAAGGCAGTTGCCGGATTTCTCCATATTCAGATTATCCCCACCAACCTGTTGTCTTGCATTTATTTTCATGCCCTTTGCTTCCATAGCCATCTTCCATATACTAATTGTATTCCTCAACTCTTCCTCTCACTTTGACATTAATACAAGGTTATCTGCATATAATAGCTCCCGTGGAAGTCCTTTGCTTATCTCTCTAGCCACCACAGCCATATAAGATATATAATAATGAACTCAGAACGGATCACTGATGAAGTCATACCCTCACTTCAAGGCTTTCACTATCTCCATCATATGTCACTACTGCAGTTTATGTTCACACATACATTGTCATCACTGTCATAACCAGCCATTCTTTTACACCTAATTTTCTCCAGACCCATTTAGGAATAGAATTTTAAATAAATCATAATGCATTTAAAAATACGATCATAATAAGGAATCATCATGGCTTGGCCTATATTTAATATAAAAATTCCCATATCAGGTCCCTAATAATTTTAAAAAATTTTCTTAAGCCCCATAATAATTTTAAGAAAGTTTTCCCAAGCCTATAATAATTTTGAAAAAATTTTCCTAAGCCCAGCCAAAGTAACAAAAATTATGAATGTAAGACAAATTGTGTCTATAACACAGCTTTTATTATATACCGGATAAATATAGTACCCAGTTTAATTAATTTACTGACCAAAAAAATAATATATAAAATAAATTATCATTATAAAATTAAAAAGAGTATAAAATTTACTGCCTAGGTTGTTGAAGATAAGACCTCTTAATTTTCTGTGCTACTACAATGTGCTTGTTTATTTCCAGTATCTTCATGATGCTCGGATATTGAAGCAATAAGATTTAGCTCGTGTTCCTATTTCTTGCTACGATAAGGTGCTTGTTTATTTCTCGCGATGTTATGTTAAATTTTTTAAAATTAACAACTAAATAAGAAAAATTTTAATGAAAATTATATAAAAAATTACAATTTTTTTTTGTTAATTATATATATTAAACAATTTTTCTAATAAATATAATAATAAGAAAATAAAGTATACTAACAAATTTCCACAAGATGGAGCCTTTTAAAAAAAAAATTTTCATAAAATGCATAAATTAATAATTCATGTAAAAGGTTTTTTGATTTTTTCAGAAGAATGTAGTTATTGATAAATTACAAAATGATAATAAAAATTAAAAATATTCGTAATAATTCAAGAAAACATAAGTTTCAAAAAAAAGTAGGAAAATATATTGTATATAATGAAAAAATAAAAAATTATTTCCCCAAAATATTATATTTTTAATGTATTTATTTTGAAATTTAAACTTTCTTTCCACGAAAAATGATGAATTAAAATGTTTTTATTTTATAGCTGCGGACTCGCATTTATTAATTTCATTATTTACAGAAATATATTCCCTCGTCCCATTTATTGCGAGATCATCTAGCTTCAGTCGGAAACAAAGTCGTTTAATTTAGTTTCACCTATAATTAATGTGAGGGTCTCAGTTATATTTTTATAAATATTCTATATCAGATAGGTTAGCTGTATTTTTAATTGATAGAATTATCAGAATTAGCAACCATTAACCTATTTTGTATATTGTCTATCAAGGCAACAATGAATTGATTTTACTAGATAATAACTTCTTATCCCTTCAATATTACCAATCCAAATTTATTTATTTTCTTAACTTCTTGAGATATTTTCATATGTTCTCCTTTAGAAATAAAATAAACTTTCATTTAGAATTTATAAAAGAGATTAGAACACACCAAGAATATCTTCAGCTCCACCTCCAGAAATTTCTAGTATTAATATTTTTTTAAATAAAAGGTATAATTTGGCATTCCGAAATTTTTAGCTATTTTTTTTGAAAATTTATAAATATAAATATACAAAATAACATTATGATGTAATACGATGATTTAATTTTTAAATTTTAACATAAATGAATTAAAAGTCATTTAGGTTAGATTTTTTCCATATGCCATTAAAACTATATAGCTTTCATTTACCTCTCTAAACAATTGGAAGTTCAGTGCTATGCTCAAATATTATGAATGGAATTAAGTAATTATGATGTAAGGTGTCTGCCTAAGTATCTTCCGGTGCCTGAGTGTGGTTTAGTTATATTTTGATAGGAAAATTGGTATTCTAAAAGAATATTTGTCCTCTTCATAGTAAAATATTTGTCATCTTTATAAAAAAAAATTCGTTCTCTTAAAATTTTTTATATATTATTTTAATATTTGATATGTAATGATCTATAATTAACATTAAGTATGATCATGTGTTAGGTAGGGTAGTTTGTCATTTTAAATAGAATTTTAAAGATATTCATTCTCTTCATGTAAGAATATTCGACCTATTTCAATTTAAAAAAAAAATATTATATAATAGTATATATGAATTGGTCTAATTAACGTTTAGGTAGTATCGCTTAATAAGCAGAAAGTAGTTTGCAGTCTACAATTTATCTTAAATGTTTAATTAATTATACCTCCCTAACATTGACTGGTTTAATATCTTCAAGAAGAGGTTGAGAATAGTGGCCCCTACATTTTCTAAGCGTTGGAAACAGAATACCCACCTATAAATATCTTCCTCCAAAAAGAGCAGTTAATTATTTTTGACTTTAAAAAGTATTTGTTTAATTAATAAGACAAATTAGGAGAAGAAAGAGAAAGCGAAATAATTTATAATTTTGTCAATATTTATGTGTTTAAAGAAAGTTTGTTACATTGACAAAATGGTATATTATTAAGAAAAGGATCATTCATGGTACCATGAAGTCTTGTTTTAATTAATTCGAATTCTACTCATACCTTTCGCACAACATGAGGTAGTAGATAGGAATAGTTATAAATATTTACACAAAATTGATAAATTTATAAAAAAAATATAAAGTGAACCATAAGGTAGAATAAAGAAATGGTTTTTCCAATCTGAATCACAAGTCTCCGAATCATTATCATCAGAAGAAGAAAAAACTAAATAATATATTATTATAAATATTTTAATAAAATAAATTTAAAATTCTCAGAATCTGACAAGTCTTTAAATTATTTAACCTACATATCATGTGTAATAATTATATCCCCTTTGTTGTCATCCTATAAATATTTCGAAACTTAGGCATTTCTTCAAAAACTTGACTCGGATTCAAATAGAAATTCTAAGATATCGATTATATCATCTTTATCAAATCCCCTTTGGTGGGAAAAATGATGTTTGATGTAAAATTTTATCGATTCATATTTAATTAAACTGCATTATTATCAAATCAATTACATCAGTAATCACATAAGTTTCAATATTATATTTAATAATGAAAGTATATACTACTTTTCTTTTTGAATTATAATATTAGAAACCTAGAACCTTCAAAATCAAAAGGTAGACTTCTTTCTCCCTTTCATGAAATCTTGTATCTTTGAAAAACATTTAAAAATTGTCATTATCTAATAAGATCAGAAAATGATACAAGACAATAATTAAAATTCTCTCGAAAATCTTTTTCCAATTGAATTGAATTTATTGCAAACTATATACCCTTCGACATGGCTTGTAATTTTGAACAAACCAATTTGTTATCAAAATATTATTCAAAACACAAAGTGATAAAATAAAATTTTCCTATTCTAAAACTAGAGCGCAGGATCTTCAGAATCCTTTAAATTAGCCAAAGCTACCTCAAAGCATCATAAAGTAGATAAATGTTTTACAATAGCTATATACTATAATAGACTCCTATAAATATAATAAACATTTTAAATTTCAACAAGTACAATATTGCCGAGTGGTATTCTTGATGTGTACATCGTGCAATTTTGTCAATACATCACTATGACATGCTTTTAGCATAGCCTATACTTTAACACTATTAAGATACACATAAAACATATTTAAGATTTCTAAAACATTGCTTAATTTTTTTTTATCAGTTAACATAATTGAACAATTATTAAATTTAGATGATAGTAACACCAAATAAAAGCTGCCTTTGAGGCCTCATTTCTAGTCAAAGCCTTGTCTGAAGAACCATCATAGTTTTGCGCAATGAAATATATAATATTTAGACTGACGATTCATTCATTAAAAGTGTACATCAATGCAAATCAGTTAGAGACGCCATCTTGGTTACACTAATCATTATTAAAATTTTAAACGAAGCCTAATTTATTCCTATACCTGATGTAAACTTTATTAAAGAATTATCGGATCATTGAGATAATAAGGAAGCAAGTTATCAATTTAATAGTAGTTTTTAACATGAGAATAATTACTATCTGTGTTACCAAAATGCGGATTCAGCTGATTTGCTTTTAACGACGCTTAAAAATGCATTTTTATGAATGAATCGTCAGTCTAGGTATTATATATGTCATTGGTTGTGCTTTTGCTCAACTAAGAATTACGAGAAGAAGATTCATGGAACTAAATTAACATATTATACATTTTTGATGTCTAGCTCACTCGTGTTAACTGTACAATATATACTAACCTATCTTTCAACCTGCTTTGAAAAGCTAAGAATTAAATTCTTATTGATTCTTTCACAACTAAATTTTTTATGGTTTCTAGGAGTATATTTATATTATATGACAGTAAATTATTATAATTTAGATTTTAATCACTTTTTTCAATAATAAATTTTCAAGAAAAACCTCCTTTTAAAATGATTTGTACCCCCGGTGTTGAATGCGCTGGTTGAGAATAATCACCATGGATAGTGATGAATTCACACTAGTGTCTGTGGCAGAGGAATAAAAAAGGCAGATATTGTTTGTTGTTATTTAATTTAATTGTTAATGAGTAAATGGATATTTTATTACTAACATTTTTATAAGTATTTTCTTGTTTAACCAATTAATTTGACTACATAAAATATTAATAACTAAAATTTTTATAAAATTTTGTTTTTTTTAAATAGATTTAATTGATTAAAATTCAATAAAAATATTTTTTCAAAATTTGATGGACGGAAAAATTATTGGGGCCCGTTTATGGGAACAAAAGTATTATCAAAGAGTAGGTTTGGAGGGCTAAAATATTTTTCCCGTGGCTACTAGGCTCAATTTATTTTAGAGATTTTAACACACTAATCTTTGCTTTATTGATTTGTCTGATTTAGGTAAATTGATTGATTATATCTGAAGCCTTACGGATTGGATAATTAAATATAACATCATACATCAAGCTGAGATTTGATAAGAATTTGCCAAGCCCGTTAAATTTTCCACAGTTGTTAGCGGAATTTTTGAAATGCGTTTCGTATACATGACAGGATTTTCAATGGATGTAAACCCCCCCTCAAAAACCTATGCCTACCCTTTAAATCGCCGCCTTCAGCGTCGATGTTTTCCCATAAATTACTTGTTTTTAATTATACTGTTCTCCTTTCACAAATTTTAAAAAGAATAACTTAAATTACTTTACCTCTACTACCAACTATCAAAATATTGTGAAATAAAAAAACAGTTATTTTTTAGATCATGAATTCAATTAAAAACCCCCTCATTTACAATGAATGCATTATTATAGTATATTTTTTGGAATGAATATGAGTTTGCTGAAAATGTATAACCCTTTTATCAGGGTTGGCAAATTTTCAGAAAATTGTATTTGGATACAGATACAGATACTTTATAAAATTTTGTATTTAAGATACAAGATACTAGATACTTTGGGAAAATTTCATATAAGATATAAGATACAAGATACTTGTATTTTTTTTAAAAAAATGTATCTAAGATACAAGATACTTTTTTAAAAAAACTTTAAATAGTCAAAATCAAAATGTATAAAGCTTTATTTTCTTATCTATAATATAAATTTATAAAAAATTTGAAAATAAATTGTAAAAAATAACAAATTTATTATATATTTTAATGCGATATTTATTTCAATAATTATATAATTAGTATATTAATATATCAGCATCATAAATCAGCATTGTTTTTTAATATTATTTATTTTTCAAATAATTTATCGTTCAATGTTTGACGATTTGGATTGTTAACCATATTAGCAAAGCTAAATAATCGTTCAACGGGGGCAGAGGAGGGTAATACTGTGTTATATTTAATAAATATTTCTTTTAATTAATTTTATAAAGAAAATTATATTTTAAGCATATATGTAAAAATTAAAAAAAATACCTATGGAAGGTGGATTAAATATTGCTAAGTACTATCTATCATAAAAAAATGGTGCCCCAAAAATTTGGATTATATTTTGGCCTAGTATTTAAATTAACAAGCTCTTTTTTATCAATATTAGATTTCTTATTCTTTTCATAGATTTTTTATATATCATTTTAATTTCATTATCAATCAATAATATAAAAATTTATTTAAAAATACTTTTAAATTTAGCAACAGATATATATGGAATATGAAATGATAATGAATATGATTATAAATGTGATATAATTATATATTATACTTTTAAATGCTTGACAAAATTTGATGACGAGTCCGCAGAACCACTTATAAATTTGTGGCATTCTTTAGATTCTGTAGTAATTTTATTATGATCATGTTGAAGTACTTGAAAAAATTTCCCATTTAAAATACTTAATTTAAATTTATAGTTATATTTTTTGGTTGGATAATCATCTGAAGACGAAGATAAACATATTATTCTATTTTCTTTAATAGACGGATATTAAACGATTCAAATAAAATATGGTAGTTCTAATTGTTAGCAAATTGCTATAGACCAACGTGGTATAACATACATTACCTTAAAATATCTAACTTCTGGTTAAATTTTTCATTTAAATTTTAATACTATTTAAATTTTAATACTATTTAAATTAACTAATATAAATATTTTTTAAAGTATCTGTATCTTTTTGAATACAAAGTTGGTTAAGATACAAATACTTTTAAATAATATGTATCTTAGATACTGGATACAAGATACTTTCCAAAATTTAATAAAAGATACAAGAGATACAAAAGTATCTTAGATACAAATATCCGCGATACTGCCCAACCCTGCCTTTTAATGTAATATAAAAGGATAGCAAAAGTTTTATTTGGAAAATAATATCTATGATTGTTTGCTATATATAGATTTGGTCGATCATCAGCAATCTCTTTGTATTATAATAGGTCTATAATAACAATATTAATTTTTACTGCAATAGACGCTGCTCGTAGTTGTTAGATTACTACCTATCGTGGATTAATTACACTTTCTATCTTCAGCAACTGAATACTTCAGTTGCTATTTGATCCAACATCTTTTGATTTTTGATAAACTGGCTATATAAACCACAACTTGCATAAATAAAGGCTTTACAGTGATCAACTTATGCATCATTGGACACAGTTAATTCTAAACTGTGATTTAAGCATGTAAGGGTATAATCGTCGAATATGGTGTTTTATATTATTTTTAAGCAGTAATTAAAAAAGGGATATCATTTGGATGCCCAAAATATTGTTTAATAATTTTGATACGCTCATAATATTTAATCTTAAGCATTAATTTTTGGCTAAGATTTTTTAAGTTAAAAAGAAGCATTTAAACTACAAAAGAAGTTATTAAGAGCGAAATTTTGACCAAAACAAAAAAAATAGCAGAAATATTTATTTTTTTTAAAACAATTTAATTCTTATTTAAAAAGTGATATATAAATATTTATTAACCCTTCTACTACTTCCTGTTCGGTTAAAAGAGCTGTGAGCAAAGTGAAAATAAACAAAACTCGAATGCGATATATAAGAAATTTTACAAAAATTAGTTTATAACTTTCAATTCAAATTTAACTATAATGAAAATTATTATATAACAGCCTGAATAACATTTTTTGAACAATCATGGATTTAACAAATAAATATCTTGCTTAAATGATTTTTTAATAGTTACTTTTTATCAAATTATTTTTTTTATTTCAATATAAAGTTTGCACTGTCATATTAATTCCAGGTTAACCCATTTATGCCCTACTTAATAAATGCTAATGATCAAAGTATATTCATCTCTAAATTAATTAAATTTAAATATTTTATGTCTTAGTAGCGAAATTTTAGTCTAAATACAAAACAAGTGCTTATTTTTATTTACTATATGAATTTAGATATATATCATCTAACTAAAGAATAATAAATATTTATTATAATAATAAATAAAAGAACTCCAAATCTTGGCAAAAATATAATCGGGATTTTCAAAGTAGTAACCATATAAGTAAAAATTTTGAATAAAGTAAAAAAAAATTGGAATAGAAAATAAATAAAATAAAAAGGTAAATAAAATAAAACTTAGAACCATCAATAGAAATAGTAACATAATAGTTAAAATTTCAGGAGACAAATTAAATTAAATATCAGTAGACAGCTTGAAAATTTTGAGGAGTAGAAAGGGTATTTATCGAATTTTCTCAGACTGCTTACAGTTTTTGAGATATTAAAAAATATTTAATTAATTTGAATCAATATTGGTGACGATAATGATTTAGTTTTATTTGGTCACTATGATATTATATTTTTATCTATAATAGAAGAATGCATTTTGAAAATAATATAAATTAAAATAGAGCAACGCTACCGATTTTCGATTATTTTTATTACGTTTTATTACCTACCACACATTTTTCTGGAGGATTTTAATATTTTTATGAAATTTATCGTTTGCTTCAATTCTGTGAAATTTAGATATTTTAAGTAATTTTGCATGATATAACATTACAACTGATATGATTTTATCATTTAATGTATAAAATTTTCATACATTATTAGTAATTTCTAGAATCGGGATTTAATTAACTTGATTAGTTTATTTTTTATTATAATATAGCATGATTTATCCAATTTTTTGGCATAAAATAAACAAATATAAATTATCACAAGGTAATATTTATAATTACTAAGTTTTATAGATTCTTACTATATATTGACATGTAGATAAAATTTTATTAATAAAATCTTATTGTTTATTAAATATGGATCATTCTGTTATATATCATAGTTGTTAAATTTGAAAGATATATAAACTAAATTATAAACCTTATTATCCTCTTTAATCTGAATATAATAATGGCCAGTAACCAATTTATGTTTCATTTATTTATTTGTCTATCATAATCATTAAATTAATTGCTTATTTAACTATTCATATTATTAACTTAAATTTTAATCATTCATAAAATTTAAATTTTAGATAGATTATTTTATACCAATTATATCATTGTGGTTTAGGAATGCCTTGGAAGTCAGGAATACTCACTAATTTTCTCACATTAATATGATTATTTTTGTTTCAAAAAATTTAATGATCAATATAAAATTAAATTTTTTTAAAAGAGTAAAAATAATATTGATTTATATATAATATCAATTTTTCCCATGTTACATAACATTTATTAAATTATTATTAGACCTATAGGCCTGGAACCTAACCCATAAATTTAGCCTTAACCAAAATTTGATATGATTTTAAAAATATGGGTTGGGTCTTTAAATATTTAAAATGATTAAAAATCTGTACCAGTTTTTTATTCATTTATTTATTCTATTCTACATATTTTGTTTTAATTTATTTAAAAAAAATTGACATCTTAATTTCAATCAAACAATCATAGTTCTAAAATATATTCTTTAAGATTTTCCAGCGAATTTGATAATAAATATTTCATTAAGAAAAGGCACATTCTACACTGACATAAATAATAGGTATCGATAGAATTGGATATATGTAAGAATTTTCTTTCCAGATTATCAAAATATTTTCATCTTTATTTTAAATTTTCAAAATCACAGTATCATTACTATCATCATTATTATCTATTACAATCATTTATCAAATAATATGGGGTAGACTTCAATGTTCTATAAATAATTAAGTGTTGTTATATTCTTTAAGATGATCTTTAGACATTTGTTTTTGCTCATTTCTCAACAGAACTTGATAACAGTTCAAATACAAAGAAGCATATAATACATTATTTTGTAAAATTTTCATATGTTCCTTAATATTATATATAAAAGTACCTTTTATTTGTTCTAAATTTGGCTAACCCATATGCTATAAAAACATAAACAAACACATTTGTTTTGATGGCAGTCATAAATAGGGCTGTGCTGATCCACAACCTTTTAACCAATCCAATATAATATTTCCTGATATTATTAAAAAACCGATATTTCTGATATTACTAAAAAAACTGATCCGATATTTATTTACCATCTATCTTTGAACCAATTTAAAAAATATCAAAATTTTCTATTTAAAAAAACAAACTAACCTTTACATGAATTTTATATTTTTATCTTCTGAAAGTTAATAATCTCTCAATTAAAATGTTTATGGGTGAATGTAGTGCTGTTAAAGAGCTCCATTTAGCCGATTTTTAAAAAGCGCTTAGTCAAGATTTTAGCTAAAATATTATTATCTAAGCCTCGAAATTTTGCCAATAGAAGTTCAAATCTTTCTTCCATATGTAGGCAAAATCCTTAAGTTTGAATAATTTACTTTTGGGCAAACTTTGAGTTAAATGCTTTTAAAAATTGGCTTCAATCTAAATCTGTACCCCTCTGATTTGATTTAAATCGCGATTTAGATCTAATTTTTTTCAAAAAAATCACAAATTTTGCTAACTCTCACTTCTAGATTACTATTCTAGAAACCTCTGATTATTATAATGCAGAATTAACATTCAGAATCACAGTTATCTTAGTTAAAATACTCCAACAAATGACCTTTTATTTTAATATTAAAAAAGTTTTTTAAGTTTATAATTAACCAACATAATTTGTCCTAATAAATTAAAAAAAAACATAGATCTACAATTTTTTAACAAATTTTCGGACTTCGTCGACCTCTAAGAACTGTTATTTATTGTGAAATCAGGTTAGAATGCAAATTATAACTGCCGGGTCGATGATCTTTAATTTTAATGTACAGAATGCATAATAAATGAATAAATAATTAATAATAATATCCTAGTAAACATACTTTACAGTTTTGGCAAATAAAGCCGGATATTGGTTTTAGTAAAAAAATGGCTGAAATATCGCACGAGATAAATTATATTTTTTAAAACTTTTTATACCTTATTAAATTTAAAAAAGTAATATAATTTTTCTTAGAAATTGAAAAATAATCTTTGGCATTAAATACGGAAGTAAAATATTTTCAGCAAATTTTTTTCAAACCCTCACGGTAATATTAAATGATAAAATAATGTACTAGGATGTTATTATGATAATTTTAATTATCCCGTATTTATTTAATTACTTTAAACTTTTTATTAAAAAAAATAGTTGAAAAATATATATTAGAATTATTCAAGCAGGTAAATAAATATTTTTAATTTAATAACAATAATTAAGATCTTGAATCTTTTGTTAATCCTAGTATCATTGTTAGCTTAAAGTCACGCGTTAAAAAAAATAAAATAATTTTGGGTTCACATAAGGCAAGATACATATTTTAAGTTATCAATTTTTATTTGTCCTTTATTTACTCAAAATTGGTTATATTTAAAAACAATCGAAAAACATTAAAGATAATATTAAAAATATTCAACTGTTTGTTTTATTCATTCGAATATTCTACGAATAATTCAATTATTTGAATCAAATTATTTAAATAATTCGAATTTATTTAAATAATTCGAATCAAATTATTCGGAATAATTTTTAATAAAATGCTTAATTAATAAAATTTTGTCATTTCTCCTAATCTGAAAGTAAATTTAATTAATATCCATGATAATTTCATTAATAATTTGATCGCATGTTTATCATTAGACTATTGTAATAATTTTTTCCTTAAAATTAGATGTGCAATAGAAAAAAATATTGAAAATATTGGATCAATTCGTTTTTTAAAAAAATATAAACTCGATCCGACATTTAAAAAAAACTAAATATCAGGTCCCATCCGATCCGATATATAATATAGGCACAGTACCAATCATAACGAGGAATGTACCGTCAAATACAGTTTCCATATAAAAAAATCAGGGGTCTCGCATTTCAGTTTACAAACCCTATTTAGAATTTATTTTTATTATTACGTTTTTAGGTAGACAAATTTTATTAAAGTCTAAATCCGTAGCCGTTACATTGCGCAGAGGCATCACCTTACTTGATACCTCAATTACTTTTCTCTTATGGGAATTTGTACCCTTCCCATTCTCTCCAACTTCAACAACGAGTACGCTAATCACGATATAGCAAATTACATGTACAACTCTTTCTTCTCGATTTAAAAAAAATTAAACTTCGCTTATTAATAATAATGATCAATAATACATACTAATAATGATTAGTCATTTATGAGAATGATCGACATGAATCTCTTTCCTCACCCATCCCCACCACCACCCATTGTTACCTTTAGATATCGGCCCAAACCGGTCCGTTAAGATTATAATAAGGGTTTTCCGGCTCTGCCCCCGGTGTCAAGCTAAAACAATTGGAAATGAAATTGATCCAGATAGGCCCGTTTAAAATATTACGGACCGGGCCCTGCAGATCTAATTCACGTGACTCGATGAGTAATCTCGGGTAGGGGTGCTTAGGGGAAAGACGCTTATTATTCCATTAAATAGAACGAAGTTTGTTTTACAATAGGAAAAAAAATGCATACATGATTATTATATTATAAATAATATTTATCGATAACCTATCTATTTAAAATGCACACTATTATTTTTTATTTTTGCATAACCAAAAAATAAATACCAGCGACTTATCGCAAAATATGCACGTTTAACAAAATCCTTAATGACCTTATTTCACGCACCATTTTTTTTTCTTTTTTTGCAAGAAAAACCTTAAATTCAGGCAATCCATAAATAAAGCGATTAGGTGGAAAAATTTATTTTTAAAAGATAGATAATCGCATTTCGTTAAAATTTATACTAATAATAATAAAAAAAATAATATCATTTTCATTTTGACAAATTCAACTTTGATACATTAATATTCTAATTATAAAAGTAAAAAAATTGCCTATTTCTGGCCCCTTCACATTTTTAACATCATATTAGTGGTTCTCTCTTTTACCATGGGTAATTACTATATTAAGCCAATTTTTAGACAACTAAAAAATGGGCTAAACCAAGTTCTCAGCCGAAAATGATCACTTTGGCTTCGGGGTTTTTCTTAAAAAGATGCAGCACATGAAAGAAACTAATATAAATTAAAACGCCTTAATTTTAACGGATTTTTTCCGGCAGGCGCCTGAAGATTGAGTCGACATTTAGTCATTACCCAACTATCCCTGAAGATTTTAACAAAGAAAAAATACCAAAATCTCGAGATTTTGTCAAAAGATATATATTTCATTTTTTTCCTCAACAAAAGATTTAATAAATATCTACCACACCTTGACTCATTACTGAAAGATTTTTGACCAAATTAGATAAATTTAATAAAATAAATATATGATTTTAAGATTTCGTTAACAATTTGATTTAATATATCGTATTGGGATATGTAATTTATTGTAATTCGGAGTCTTTCAATTTTAAATTTACTGATGGCGATTTATACCATTTAATGATTTGACCACATGTATAGACTACCTACGCTTGTAATTTTAGACAATTTTGTCTAGAACTAGTATTAAACGCCTCGATTTTTGAAAACGGTTGACTCAAGATTTTATCCAATAATATTACGCAAATCTGGTAATTTTGTTCATAGATTGGTAGAAAGGTTTAGAGATCTATTATTGAAATCTCGAGGCTTACACGTAATATTATTTTGGCCAAAATCTTAAATTTAAATTGGCTAAATCGAGCCGTTTAAACAACACTACCTGAAACTGTTGAAATACTTTTAAATTATATACTTTATATAGTTTCATATGAATTAAAAACCATGCAAAAGTTTGAGGCGAAAGTTGCTAGAAATTTGTAGGTATGTAGTCTAGAGTTTTGCGGGAATACATTTCCGGTGAAATCAGATTTTTCGAATTTTAGATATCGCCCTCGTTGGCAGTAACTTCCGTTGAGAGTCTATTGTGACAGATATTTTACTCAAAAGAAAATAAGAAAATAGTTATTATAAAGTCGAAGATGTCCCTACAAGAGAAAAATGATAAAAAATTAAGAGATTCCATATCTTCCCAATACTTCATAAATGTATATGCTAAGTAAGTATTTACTATCAAATTAATATTTTGTATTTTTGAAAAATAAAGTTTAACACGTCTCTTTTTATCTCAATTACTAATCAATATTATACTTGTATTATTAAAAAAGAGCTTGAACTTTTTTTTTCACCCTCTTACTTTCTATCTATTTCATAATGTTGAACATATAACATGCGTTTAAGTTTAACAATGAATAATGAATATATATATATTTTTTAAAAGGAATCTATTTAACCTACTTATCAATTTTACGCGAATATTATAATATATTATATATTTATAAATTATAATATTATATGCATTATCTGAAAAATCGCACTAGAATTATTTCGTTTATTCCGGGGGTTATAGTGAGCTCGATAACTTTTTTTTAAAAAATATGATAATATTTCGCTTTTTAATTATTTTTTTATAAAAAAATATTGGTAGAATATGTTGACGCATTGCCTGGAAAAATTCGCACATTATATTTTTCCATGCTTTAATAAAACTTTATATATGATAACAATAAATTATAAGAAATTATAAAAAAAATTCAAAAGTTCTCTAATTTATATTGGGACTCCAAAAACTAAATCAGGGAATGTTTCTGATTCCCTATTGGACATTTTGAATTGACATTGTTATCAAGATACCCCTCTCTAGCCCATAAGAATGAATTCAGTGGCTGATCTATCAAAATAAAACACCCGATCATAAAATTACCTCACAAGGAAAAATCATATATGATAAAACTTGTTAAGAAATGAACGAAATATGATAATTTAATTTACCTGAAATTTTTTTTTTACAATGCTAAACTATATTTTTTTAGTCTACATAATAAATTTGTTATTTATGGTTATTGTCGAATGTATGTTATTTATGAATTAGATGAATATGAAATTTAAAAAAAAATTTTTTTTTAATATATTATTTAATTAAACATGCGATGGATGGTTAACGATAATCAACTGAATGGAATACCTTGACAAGAATAAATGGTAGATTTTTATAAAAATCATATCTGGAGGGACACTGCTTATCTCTATAAAATGATAACCAAAGGTGTATTGATAGCATTTTTAGCCGATACTAACAAAGTATCGTATTGGATAATTCATCAATATTATCATTTAAAAATTTTTTTAACCCTTCAATACTCCGGTGAAAAAAATGACGTTAGTACTCGGGTGGGGTTTAATAGACCCCAATTTCAAATGTATATATCTCTAGTAATATTCATTATTTTCATTTGATATTTGGATATAAGATAGATCTAACCTTAAGCTTGATAAAATATTTAAATATATTTATTTCTTAATTCTAGATTAAAGATGATGAGGATAATTTTAATTTGTGCCAAAATTTTTTAAAAAAAGCTTACTTTTTTTAAATTTCAAATATAAAATTAAAAAAATAACTTATACATCATATAGTCATGATAATTCATAATATGAATCTTTATTCTTCAATATAAAAAGTATTAATACAAATTTACTCTGGTGGGGTCTCACAAACCCCAATCAGTCACAAAATGCTTATATCTTAAAAAACTACTCAACCGAAATATATGAAATTTGGAATATAGATTCTAAGATATATTTGATGAAGCTACTGAAGAATCGTGATAATAATATTTAACCGTTTTTATGTAATATCATTTCTAGCATGCCTGGGGTTTCATATACCCCACCAGAGTATTGAAAGGTTAAAAATGGATTAACAAAAGCCCTTTCTATATGGGCTAGAAATTTGTATTAGTTTTTTTTAAATATAATTTAGAAATGTAGACTTAAAAAATTTAAAAATATGGTTAATTATCATTTTTAGTTATCGGCTACTAATATCGGTTCGATGCAACGGGCAAACTTATCTATTAGAGTCAAAATTAAACAGTCTTTTCGTGACTTTTTTGTATCATGAAATATGATTTATTCCATATCGCTTAGTTCTACATGATGCATAAAGAACTTCATGCCGAAAAACTTATTTAAATTTAATAAAGTTACATATGAGCCAAGGTCTTATGTTGGCTAAGTAATAATTTAGTATAATAAATAAAAATTCTATAATCTTTACAAAAGGGGATAAGGCTAATTTTATTTGAAAAAAAACGACTGTATATATATGGCTTCTAAAAGATTTTTTAGTATATAAGTCCCCGCGTGAAATTAATATGACGCAACATATTTAATAACATTTTATTCAATTTATATATGGTGCAATATAAAAAATATAAAATTTCAAATAGATACCACATCAAATGGTATTCATTTATATTGTTGACATCTTATGTAAACTGAAAACACAAATTCTAATAATCTTTGCGATTAGCCATTGTTTCTATACAAATAACACAGGGAGAGTTAAATACCGCCAAATTTCGTTAGGAGCTTGGGCCATATTTAATATTCTTTTTTACTCGGCGTATAAATTTGTAATGAATGATAGAATATCGATAAAAGATTCGTTTATAAATTTGTTATTGATCGATTGAATGAATCCGTTTTATCGATGATAATGGGCCAAATGTTTAAATTTTAGTTAACTGGTCGGAGAATAAGTTAAATAGTTATTCACATTTACATAGGAGATAGGACCCATCTTTCAAACTTGATTCGTTAAAATTGCTTAAAGTTTTATAAAAAGTATCTGTTTCACATTCAGATTTATTGGGATCTTCGATTGAATCCTAAGAAATTCCTTATTCCGTTGTTACGACATATTATATTTATTTTTATTAGAAAAAGGATATTAAAAATATCTGTGAAACTAAATGTTTGATAAACGCGCCAAAATATAAAAGTAACTCCCTAAGTACACATACGAAAAAGAAAATAAGTATATTAATATAAATTTAAGATAGTTTCATTATATATGATATACTCTCTCAGTAGTTATCAGAGGGCCGGAATCCCGCTCATAACTGGCCAAAAAAATTGGTATGATTTTAAAAATCCGGATAGGACCGATTTAATTTTTTTTAAAAAAAGTTATATCAATTAATCATAATCAATTGGAAAATTATACAATGGATCATTTGCTATTTAAATTTATTTATTTACTACTCAATATTTATAATTTCTCTTTGAAACATGAGCCAAAATAACGAAATTTTATAAATTGCGGTCTTGACCGAAAAATATATAAAAAATGAATATAAATAATATTATATTTCACTGTTTTGTTTGTTCGTAATGCTCTGAGTACTGTAAAAAATAAAATAATATAATTTATATTGATGATATATCGAAGTTTTTGTTCAAGAAAAATGTTTAACAAAAAAGAGGTTTTATGATATTTATTATTTTGTTATTGCACTTGTTTGTAGTCTATATTGTTAAATAGAAAGATAGTATGAGCGGGTGGAATGTTTGATTAAATTTGGTTGAGAGATTTTAAAAAAAAATTGATAATTGAATTTATTTTAAATTAAAACACAAACTCCACCCTATAATATAAATACATTTTAAACATTTAAATTTATAATAGTTCATAAATAATCTTCAATTCAAATTTTAACTTTTATCTATAAATTTACGAATCGTTGATTTGTCAATTTTTTTAAAAAAATATTTTATACAAAAAATAGAATTATTTAATAAATTATAATTAAAATATTAAATTATTTCGATTTAATTTTATATACAAAATATTTCCCTTTTTAAAAAATTTTTTTTTATATTACATAATTATTTAATTACATTTGGCACAAAATAATCCTTTTTTTTTGTTTTTATACATTTATTAAATTTTAAAGTTATAACCTAGATAACATATTTTTTAGGTTTCTTAATGGAAACATTTGGGGAAATTATTTCACTAAAACTGTTTACCATGTTGAACATATAGCTATTAAAATTTGAAACTTTTTTTTTATTAAAACGTTTTCCCCTTATAAGAAAAATTTTTAAAAAATTTACAAAGTTTGGAGGACATAAAATGGGTTCTAGTTTATTTTGATAATTTTTCTAGAATATATCGGATCAAAACTAGTTGTAATTTTGTTCAAAACGATTCAATTCCTAGTCATTTTATAAAATAGAAGCTTCTTCTGATTCCCTTTAATTTCTTAAAGAGATGGATCAGGTCCGAGAAAATTCAAAAGTTCTTTAGTTGGCCCAGTGACATATGATGCCTACCTAGACAGACTGACTCGTAATTTCATTCATTAAGTTGCATTTTAAAGTCTTATTGAATAACAAATCAGCGTGATAAACCTTTTTTTTAGTTTCCCTTAACAATTTTTTTTATAATTTTTTTAAAGTTTTATAATGGAAAACCAAAATGGCATGTCACCAGCTGATGATTTGTATTGATACACATTTGAATAAATGAATCATCTGTCTAGATAGCATTATATTTTCATTGGATTTGATTTTGTATGTTTTTATTTTTAGATTCTACGAATTTCAAAAAGTAAATAAATTTTGTTCTCAGTCAAAACCATACGATTCATCTGTTATATATTGTTTTTCAAAATCCAATATCTCTACTAATGTCTTATTCCGAAAAAAAAATATTCCCCCTATTACACAAGAGTCAGCTATAGCGCCAATTTGTGGTTTGCAATTGTTTTTATGTATCATTATGTGAATGCATATTAATATCATTTAATCGACATACAAACCACAAAATGGCGCAACAGCTATTCTTATGTATGGAATTTTAAAATGCATTTAACAAATGAATTGCCAATCTAGTAATATAGATATACATCATTGGCTTTAATCTAATAAATAATTGATTATGTTACATTAATTTAATATTTTTAGAAAAAATATTTAATTTGGAAAGATGATTAAAATAATATATTTGCATGGTTTATTTAACATTTATTATAGATTGATACATTTAGACTACGTTTATAGTAAATGTTAAATTATTATTATATAAATGCTATGATTTTAGTGATCAATTTTGCTCATCGCTTGAGTGACATCGCGGTATTTTGGCTTTAATTTTATAATGATAAAATATATATCTATTTTCTTAGTTTTTAACATAACATCATTCCTTACCATCTACATTCACATTTATCCATTTTATTTTACAGGCCACTGACTTATCCCAATTTTCATATCAACACATTATTAAAAAAATTAATCGTTCCCGACTCCCATTTAGGATATTAAAATCGCTCACAAACACAACCATATTCTTATAATGATATTTATTCACGCGCGGATAATTATTTCAAAAAGTTCTTAATGATTTCATCGTATTCCACAACCACCGAACAAGAAGACGTCAACTTTTGGAGACGCGAAGCTGAAACGAATAAAAAGAAGTTTTTATTTTGTTTTTTTAAAAAAAATATTTTATCTTATCATTATGCATAATGATGTGATCATTATGGAATATTTAAGTAAACATATTGTGAAAAAAAATACGAATATAAAGCATTTCATTGACCTTTTAAAATGGAGTTTATGTAAGTACAAACTGCGAGAAAAAAAAATGTCAAGATAAATATTTATTTTTTTTGTCCTATTATGATAAGTGCTCCCGGCCCGTACTTCGGGCCGGGCTTGGGCCTAATTCTATTTAAAATAATCGAGTTCGGGCCGGGTCGGGTCGGACCTTGGAATTTTTTTTAAATATATCTAAATTTATCAATTTTATATTGAATTTTTTATGTAAAATTAAAATATTTGATTTTATTTATTGAAACTAAACGACATATAACATATGTCTTTTATTTTGAGTAATTATAAAGATTAATTTCTATATTTAAATACGGACCAGGATGGGTCGGTAATTTTTTTAAAAAAAAATTTCGAATTCTGGCCAGGGCCGGCTAAACTTTTTTAAAAAATATTGGGTTTGGGCCGGGCTAGCAAAACTTTTCTAAAAAAAATTTCGGGCCGGGCCGGGCTTGAAAAATTAGGCCCGATGCAGATCACTGTTAACAATAGATATTTTTGTATCTAAAATTTATCACCATTCTTTCTTACAAATCAATTTGCTTTTTTTTCGATACATTCATTAATAACAAATATCATTTCCATTTTCCATAATGACTTATAATAATTCTTCAATTTATAAGGTATTTAATATAATAATCTTTAACCTTGTCTGTTATGCAAAATGTTATGTTTTGTGTTTTTATTTAATATAGTGGTTAAGCTATTTAATGCAATCAATTTTTGGTTAATATTATTTTTTAATCGTAGTTTTAACTTTTTAATAATTAATTGTTTATAAACAACTAGGGCTCCTACGAAAAATTAATTGTAAAATAGATAAACTTAATATTAATGCATAACATAATTATTTAATAAAAAATTATAGGATGTATAATGTAGAAACCGAGTAAAAGATTTAGGCCACGTCTGAGCTCGACTTAATTTTTGTCCTTAATTCTGAATTCTATTAAGATTAGCACCCTGGACACCATTTTTTAGTTATTTGAAATAAGATGATAATTGAAATACTTAAAGGTGTACTATTTTCAGAATAACTCTTTAGAATTTTAAAATGAAAGACGCAGGACACAATTTTACATTTTTTTTCTAAAAAATAAAGTCAACACCTTGATATCTAATGGTCAAAACTCCTAAACCCAACTGCCCAAATTAGATACATAGTAATAAAACTTTATTTATCTATCCTATTGAAAGTTGGAAAATAAAAATTATACTAACCTTATTATTTTATCAAATAATATTGTTTTTTGAATTATCTAATTACAATCATTACATTTCTGTGTTTATTGTGCTATTGATTTTATCGAACACAATAAAATATAATATTTAAGGAAAATGTTACATCGTGATAAAAATTCTTTCAAAATGGAATGTTTTCTAATTGCCATATTCAAGAGTATATCGATTATAACAACCCCCCCCCCCCCCCCCCCCCCGATTGATTATAATGGAAACAAAAATTATTTTATGATACAATTATTATTGTATCATTTCATTATCTATATTAGTAATTTAGTAATGTAAATTAAATGTACACAATTCATAACCATCATTTTGTTGTAAATTTTAATTAAATTTATATTTTAATTATATTTCTTGATATTTTTATTTTTTTTTACTTAACTAAATTTAAAAAAAAAATTGTTTCTAGGAATTGTCTATGTTTTAATATCAAATGTTCATAAATTTTTTTTTTCGATTATAATGTACAATACCAAAAAATTATTAATACTAGAGATTTACCTATACAGAGCGATACTTTAAATTTTAACCGATACAAAGAAAGGGATAAATAGCCCTCTAGTCTACGTTGAGCTACGGAAAAATAGATTTTTAGCTTTATATTTTTAAATAAAAAAAAACTTTTTTTTTGTATCGATGATGTCGATATCGTCTAAAAAGTTATATCGGTGCATTATTAATATAGTTAATAATGCGACATAGATATATATAATAATTATAAAACAATCCTTGTCAGAATAGGGAAATCCTTAATTTGGGACTTCACATGCGTATCTTCTTTCCCAAAAAATTTAAATTCTAATCCGGTTGATATAGCCGAGAAAAAAAAACAATGAAATATTCCAAATTCACAAATTATATTTTTACACCGATTGTTATCTCTTCCCTTGGACATATGCCAAGTGGAACTTTAAAGTTTTTAAAAAATATAGGGGATAAGATAAGAGCCCTTACATCAGAAACTAAAGAATTTTATTTCTTAAAACAAAACCTACAAATCATAATTTTAAAATATAATTATTTTTGTTTTTTGGGAACTTGTAGTCCCACCACGGTTTTTATATAATATTTTTTATTTTATTTTATCATGTTTTATACATCACGAATTTAATAAATAATAAAATGTAAAAAAATTTATAAAGAAAGATTGCTAATAGTTTGGTTAAATAGCTCGATTTCAGACAATTTTATGCAAACTTGCAGGTTTCATTAATAGATGACACAAAGGTTTTGACAACTACTAACGAAATCTCGAGGCTTAGGCGATATTTTTTCTGGTTAAAATATTGAGTTCGCCGTTTTTGAAAATCAGCTCAAATGGAGCTATTTAGCAGCACTACTTGCAGGGCAGCTCTCATAGAAAAAAAATATGCATAAGTTATTTATATATTTATAATAGCAACTAAACATCTTCCTTTATATTTTATAAATTTAATAATAAATTTTTTTGAGTTTTCAAAAGCCGATTTTCACATTTACATATAAAACAAAATTAATAATGTAAGAGTTTAGATCGTTCACATAATCAAGTGAGGATTTGTAATTCTTTATTAAATTTCACCGCTTTTTTTTTGACAATAAAAAAAAATGAATCAATTTATCAAAAGTCAAAACATCTTTTTTTTACAGGGGTTAGGAAATATTAAAAAAATTATAAGTTCTTCTTTGATGTATTATGCAAAAAAGGTTAAATTGTGTATTTAAGGCTAGGTTATGTCCAAATTTTTAAAACTTTTGCAAAATTTCAAAAGAATTTGTTTTTGGCATATTTTTATATTTTAAAATACCTTAATTTATTTACATATTTTCTTGATTAAAGTTAGGAAAGTTTGTGGATTTAATTTTTGATATTTTGGAAACAGCACAGCCTTACATTTTATACTGTGCATCAGAGACCTGCAGACATACCATTTGCACGGCCAGGCCCGGATTTTTTTAAAAATATTTTTTACAGCCCGGCCCGGATTTTTTAAAAAAAATTTTTTAAGCCCGGCTCCGATTTTTAATTATACTACAGATATTTAGTATATTAAAATTTATGTAAATTATATTTTGAGAATATACTAGTGTTGTTTAACGGTTCATTTTGAGCCAATTTTTAAAACGGCTAACTCAATATTTTAGCCAAAGAAATATTGCCTACAGATTCCGCTAATAGATGTCTAGACCTTTGTGCCATCAGTGAGCAAAATCTTCAGGCTTGAGTAATATTTTTCTGGATAAAATATTGAGTTAGCCGTTTTAAAAATCGGCTCAAATCGAGCCGTTTAACAACCCTAGAATATACTATATTAACTGTATTTATAAAAAAAATAATACTGATATTTATAAAAAAAATGGAAGTAAATAAAATTTTGAGAATATCCAATGTAATATATTGCATTTATAAAGTAAATAATATTTTGAGAATATACTATATTATTTTGTATTTATAAAAAAAATAAAATATTTAATAAAAAAAATGGAAATAAATAAAATTTTGAGAATATCCTACCTATATTATATATTACATTTATAAAAATAAAACTAATATTTATAAAGATGGAAGTAAATAAAATTAGAAATACTCGAAATACTATATTATATATTGCATTTATAAAAATATAACTAATATTTATAAAAATGGAAGTAAATTATATATTAATTATAACCATATCTAATTGACGTATATAATAATTCATAATGTATTAATTTTTAAAAAAATTTTAAGGCCCGGCCCGGGTTTAATAATCTTAGGCCCGGCCCGGGTATTAAAAAAACAATTTCAGGCCCGGGCCGGCCCAGGTATATTTAAAAAATTAAAAATACGGGTCTTTGCTGTGTATATACAAATATTTTTACCAAAATTTTTCTACCAATCAATAAAATATGAATCTATTTTTTCAGGCCTTATCCTAGAAATTTTATTTTGTTTAACCTATCCATACCGACAATTATTTTTTCTTTCAAGAATCAGAATTCGATCCAAAATTTTAATTTAGATCGTTTTTTTGTTGGATTGTTGAAAAAGAAACAATACTTTTTTTAACGAAATTGGAAAAATTGTAACAATTTTGTTGTTATTTTTCAAAATAATTTTCATTAAAAACATTTAGAAAAAAAAACAAAATAAACTTTTTGAGTTCTGATCCGAAATAAAATTTAATCTAAGTCCAAATCTCGCCTAATCTGAAAAAATGTATGTCCATTAACACGAGTTAAGGCGGTTTGGTTCGAGGAATTAATTTATTTATAGGATTACGAATCCCTATTCACAAAAACCACCTAAGTTAGATTCAGAAAAAACCCGATTCTTCCTAGATTCGAACCCAGATCTATGCGGTGATATCCGCAATTACCTATCAGGCCCGCTACTCCAAAACAATTATTTTATTTGAACAGCTAATGTTGTAACGGCGATCTAAAAGAATAAAAAATGCAAAAAATATTTTCGTTTTTAAACTATCAAATTTTGAATTTTAACATTAACTATTATTTTCTGCCTTCTCTAAAGTTGAGCTTTATTTAGAAAGAAAAAGAGGCTCATGTGATAGTTTCCTGCTAAAACTAATCCTGTTTTTGGCCAACTAAAAACAGTGTAATTACACGTATATTTAGGCATGTAAACCGCGATATTACGGCATCTTTAGTTATCAGTGAACGATGCTGTTCTTTCTTGCCTGGTAAATATTTACACTGAATTGCGCAACTGAAGAATATAGTTGGGTAATTACTAAATTTAAGCCGTTTTTAGCCGGAAAACTATCACTTTGGCCTCTGGGTTTTTAAAAAAAAGTTAGCTCAAATTTGAAAGAAATTAATATAATTTAAAACACCTTAATATTAACGGATTTTCTCCGGCAGGCGCTGGAGATTGTGCCGAAATTAGACAACATTTAGCCATTACCCAACTATACTGAAGAATGATGACTTAGTAGAAAAATTACTATACATAAATGGTCTAATTTAATTTTGGAAGTTATAAATTTAGCGAAACGGCGGAATACAGTCCTAATTGCTATTGGTCGGATATCCTTGTTAGGTTTTTTGAGTGCGATTAATTTACCACGGAATAAGAGTGGTCTTATGGATTCGGGAACAGGTCCATGTGCTATTTTATTACAGAATGTTGTTAAATTTTGTAGGATTGAAACCTGGCTGATTATGAGGGGAGATGTTAGTTCCTGGAGGAAGATGGGACGAAGTTCACCTTAACCGGATGAAGAGTCGATTCTGTAATAAAATAGCACATGGATCTGTCCCGAATCCATTAGATCACTCTTATTCTGTGCTAAATTAATCGCACTCGAAAAGCCCAACAAGGACATCCGACCAATAGGAATCGGGGCCGCATTCCGCCAACTTGCTAAACCTTTATAACTCCTAAAATTAAGGACAACGCAGCCTTAATTTTAGCACCCCACCAACTTGGTATTGGCATCAATGCGAAGTAGCCACAAACGCTTCTCGCAAACCAACCCAAGTGATGAAATCCTCTTTAAAATACGCTTTTATAATGCCTTTCTCAATTTTTCCACTTCTGCATCTCCAATTCAACTACTATTTTTTCATCATTAGAAGGGATCCAACAAGGCGATCCTCTGGGCTCGATAATTTTAAGCATAGGAATCAACGAAATGGTCAAAAACATTTCTGCGTAATCTTCCACTGCACACTTACAACATTGACGACGGAATATTCTGCGGCCACCTAATGAGGTCGCAAAAGCACACGCCATCATTAAAACATATTTCCATGCAATTGGACTCTCACTTAATGAAAAAAAACCGATATCTGCCATTTCATTGTTCCATCCCATTCACCCATAACTTCCACACAACTGAGCTCTCATCCCTCACTCATCTTGCCTCAGTTGGTGGTCTAGAATCCATCAATCGCTTCTTTACTAATGTAATGCATCATCTAACTTACTTCATTTCAAAAACTTCTCTAAGTCTACCCTCCTCATCAAGCTTTTTTTCTCCTCAACAACTTTTACTACATTGCTCTTCGATCCACCCCGATCTTTAAATTTTCCTACTCACTATAATCATTCGAAACTTCCGTCAAATCTCTTGCTGAAGAGATCCTTAATCTCCGCTTTAACCATAATTTACAAGCATCACTTCCACGCAAGCTCGGGAATATTGACTCACGCTTACTTCTAACTCTTTCTATTAGTGGATTTATCGCTTCCCATCTTTCATCTGACTAACACATTAACCAGCCTTTTCTGACTTACCTCTTATTAGCTGAGCCTAGACCATATGACGATCTCACAGCTTTTCACTAATTGAACCAAGGATCTGGAGTTTCTGTAAACCATACCCTCTAAAAGCCTTGATTTGTTGCCTTCCGCTGACGAGCTAAGATTTGGACTACGGCTCAATTGGGGAAATGTTCTACCGTACCGATGTAAACATTGCGACACCAGCGTTGATCGCAAGGGTAGACATTGCCGCTTTTGTCGAGGCCATTTTTCATGGCACACCAAATGTAATGATATATTACATGCCCTCAAATTCGTAGGCATTCCATCTTGAACTAACCGGCATTTTTAGAACCGATGGAAAACGTCCTGATGGAATGTCCTTGATTCCTTGGTCATGGGGTGGTTTGGGACTCCATCTACATTGACCCAAACGCACCATCTAATCACAACGTCGTTGCCCTCGCAGAATCCAGAAAATCATCATAACAGTTCCATAGACCCTTCTTTCTTATTCATACTCATCGTCTGCTCCATTCTCACCACATTCGGTAGCAAAGCTCAAATTTTTTTTAAAGAACTAGGCAAACGGATTCGTGAAAAAACCGACCAGCCTAAGGAATCCATTTTCTTACGATAAAGACTTGCTACCGCAATTATTCGCTCTATCTAAGTTTTATCTCTTCCATCGAATAATCTTCCATGTCTTGCCTTCTTTCTACTCTTCTCTTTCCTAGTTTTCATTTTTTTTATCCCTTATCCTTTTTCGTAAATTCTATTTTCATATTATTTCCACCTTTATTAATTTTATCTTAGAAAAAATTAATTATATTCTAGTACCTTTTGATCAGCTACTATTTAAATAAAGTAACTATTGACCGTTAAAATAAAATTTAAGGAATGTTCAAAATAATCAATATTTCCTATCGTAATTTTTGTCGCGTAATTTAACATTCTTATTTGTTTATCTTGTAGTTTTTTTTATTATTAGCTGAGAATTTTTTTTTAAATATAAATTTTTATTGAAATTTTATCGATTAATTTATTAAATAAATTTTTTTTATATATGTGATTTATAAAAATTATTTTTAGTTTTCAAAAATTTCACTCTTCATTTTACTGTTCGATTTTATTTCACTTTTGTTTTATCAATATTTTTCCACCTGATTAGTTTTTGATATAAATAATTTATAAACCCTACAAATATTAATTGGTTAAAAAAGTTTGAGATTATATTAATACTAAAATTCTAGTGTTATTTCTATCCTATATTTTACACAATTATTTATTATTGATATTTACGCAAATCAACTATTATATTCATTTAATTAGACCTTCAAAAACTTATCATTTTTATTAAAAATCTTGTTATAATATTTAAGGAAAAAAATTATATGGCATTTTACACTAAGCTTGCTTCTATCTCTCATGTTCCACTTATAAATTTGTTTATGGTTTTTTTTACGATTTGAATTGAATTATCAGATAAATATTTATATATATTTTTTTTTCTAATTTAAAAAAAATTGGGGATAAAAAAGCAATCCTATAAAAAATATACTCATTTAAAAAGATAAGGATACGCGTGAAAATTCCTGAAATTATTATTTTTTTAAAAAAAACTGATCGATATGTCTAAAAAACTTTCCTTTTTATCTCCTCTTTTAGTGCGTACAAATTGTGCGTTGCAACGCAGCGTTTCAAAACGCATATAAAAAAACGTAAACGCAGCCATGTATAAATGGATGCGTTAACTTTTATTTTTTCAATATAAAACATTTAAATTTAAAACAAAAAAATTACTTGCTTTGTATTTACTACAAAGAAATAAAGGAAGGAAGAAGAGCAAGACATCCAAAATATTTGTTAAAAGAAATCTTTTTCAGAATATATTAATATTAAAGGCGATTTAATACATTCGCAATTTTATAACTATACAAGAATGAGAAGATCAACATTTTCTTATATACTGGAGCTCATATATGAGGACATTAATCCGAAAGTTACTAATTGTAACAAACAAATCGATGCTGAGGATCGATTGTTTGTTACCTTAAGGTAAAATAAATTTAATTATTAATTATTTATATAATAGGTATTTAATAACTGGTGTATCATTTGCACAACTAGCTTATAGCTCAAGGATCTCAAAATCCTGTATAAGTTATATTGTGAAATCAGTGTGCATAGCAATTTGGAATGCTGCTGCACATATTCACATGCCTACTGAATTGTAACCTTCCAATATATCAACTAGGCTATCCAAAAAGATTCTATATAAAAGATAAATAAATTATAGATAAAAATAAGAATTACTGGATACTAGATGACTTTTTTTCCAATACATTCATAAGCATTTACAAATCATTTTTAGCAGGTTTCCTTGTTTGAGGAGGGGATTCCTGAAAGTTACTGAGAGTAGGTCTGTCAGCAACAGTGGCTTGCATGAAATTAATATATTTCTTATATTTGTATTCATGCACCCCTCCTCTAGATCCTGAAGGTCTGCCTAATTTTTCTTTATTGAGTTGATCCTTAAAATTTCTTAAACGTTTCTTTATGTAGTTAACACTCCAGTCATAATCTGGATATTCTTCTGATAATCTAAAAATAAAATTATTAATAATATTATATATTATTTAACTTAATTCCTATGATGGAAAGTTGTTCCATCACAACGAATGTCTTCTTTTGATCAGGATGCGCCTGATTCCATATAATCTCTTCAGGTTCCAACATTTCGGCAAACCTCTTCTGATTGAAGCAGGAATTCCTGGGAAATCTAAAGATAAGTAAATATTAATCTTGATTTATTATAATAAATTTACTAGGCATGTGAATATGTGCAGCAGCATTCCAAATTGCTGTGCACACTGATTTCACAATATAACTTATACAGGATTTTGAGATCCTTGAGCTATAAGCTAGTTGTGCAAATGATACACCAGTTATTAAATACCTATTATATAAATAATTAATAATAAATTAAATTTATTTTTACCTTAAGGTAACAAACAATCGATCCTCAGCATCGATTTGTTTGTTACAATTAGTAACTTTCGGATTAATGTCCTCATATATGAGCTCCAGTATATAAGAAAATGTTGATCTTCTCATTCTTGTATAGTTATAAAATTGCGAATGTGTTAAATCGCCTTTAATATTAATATATTCTGAAAAAAGATTTCTTTTAACAAATATTTTGGATGTCTTGCTCTTCTTCCTTCCTTTATTTCTTTGTAGTAAATACAAAGCAAGTAATTTTTTTTGTTTTAAATTTAAATGTTTCATATTGAAAAAATAAAAGTTAACGCATCAATTTATACATGGCTGCGTTTACGTTTTTTTATATGCGTTTTGAAACGCTGCGTTGCAACGCACAATTTGTACGCACTATTAAAGATAATTATACTTACATTTTTGATGGTGTATTCATTTTAGTGTTGTTAAACGGCTCATTTGAGCCGATTTTTAAAAACGGCTAACTCAATATTTTAGCCAGAAAAATATTATGAAAACCTAGAGATTTTGCTCATAGATGCCACATAGTATTGAACATCTATTGGCGAAATCTCGACGCTTAGACAATATTTTCCTGGCTATAATGTTGAGTTAGCCGTTTTTAAAAATCGGCTCAAATCGAGCCGTTTAACAACACTAATTTATTTCTCCACTTCAACAAAATATGAAAATAGTTGCAAAACGCAAGCAGGTTTACGTTTTAAAAAAAATATTTTAAATTAAAAACGGATATGTGCTCAATTTGAACGAATGCATTTAAAATGCATTGCTTGCGTTTTGAAACGCAGCGTTGCAACGCACTATTAATATTTATTGGAATGGCTGGAGAGAAAAGAAGAGTAAAGTTCTTAAAGCTCATTTTAAAAAAATTGTAAATTTTCATAATATCTTTGTTAATAATTTTATTGGGTGATTTTGAAAAGATCTGATAGATTTGAAGATCTTACCCAAATACAGGAAAGGAATTCCTGGTTACGCTATTGACAATAACCTTTCATGAGTCACTGCACCCAGTAAATTCAGTACGTATCAAAAGAACCTCTAACTCTAAGTCTGTGGGCCCCATTTGCCTGATTCTATTTTCGATTAACAAACCTTTTTATATTGTGAGATAGGAAGTTTAATTATGCTTGACGATGTTTGTTTCGCCGTCTTATCCCATTGGCTACAGTAAATTTCGAAATATTTATGAGCGAATAAGAACTGTATGGAGCTTCGATGATAAAGTTTTTCAGTAATTTATTTATGCATCGCGCATAGTAGCTAGAAATGTCGAGGCTGTCAAATATAAATTATCAGGCTTCTGATAATCAAAATTGCATTCATAGTAAAAATAAATAGCAGGATTATATTATATCAAATATAAAACCATGTTAATCGAAAATATTGTCAACCACGTGGATGGCTCCTGAATCGGATAATAAATTATTCGAAAGATAATAGATTTTCCTTAATCGTATTCGTAAAATACGAATCAAACAAATAATTCGTTTTAGGTATTCACTAACGAAACCAAGGCCTCCTCCATTTTCTTTCTTTCATCATGGCGAGACTTTTAAATCTAATAAGATCATTTTGAAGGATGCGGCGCTTGGTTTTGAACTCGCTTATACCTCCAACAATATTTAACCGCGCCTATTTTAACAAACCCGGTGTTCTCGAAAACCAAACCCGGTGTTCTCGAAAACCGGTTTCCTTTTTTGTCAACGTTGATAATTAATAAGCCCTTGGTTATGACAATATCAGCCTGAAGCTTGATATTAAATGATTTGACCGGACTGAGGACGGCTTACCATTTTTTGGAAATCGGATCGGCATGAAGCTTTAAAATCGCTTAACGTAAAATATAATAATTTTGGGATCATTAATCAAAACGCCGCGTATGATGCCGGTTGGTTATTCGGTATCTTGGTGGTCATCTTTTTAATTAAAAACGAAAAATTTACGAGCGATAAACCTTAAATTTATAATTATATTGAATTAACAACAAGTGATAGTTATATTTGCTAATCTTGGAAATTAAATCGCGCGAGCAATTCATATCATCGAAATTTTGACACAGAATATATTAATAATATAGCCTTATAACTTAAAATGTTAATATCCGAATCCGTTTAAAATAAAAAAAATACAGATTCATAGAATTGCAAGAAGAAATCGACGATTTTCGACAAGGAAGTGCGGAATTGGAGAAAGAGCTAGAATCTCACGTTAAAATTTTGGAACGGAACAATCAGGAGCTCAAAATTAACAATTCTAAATTATATAACGAATCACAAAATTACAAAGTATTATAACATTTTTTTTGTCACCTTTGATAGTATTAAGGATTTCAATATCCGATATGGATATGGTGGAATGTTTAAATATTTTTATAGTGCACATTTAAAATTTTTTTTTTAAAATACCTAATTTTATAGGAATTGTATTTCGCTAAGATTATAATATCTATCCCATGAATTTCAGACAATCTTACCCTGAAATTTTAGGTGCAGTTTAAGTTTAACTCGTATAATTTTAAAGTTAATCGAAAATTTCACGCTTAAAATTGTTTGAAACTAGGAGGGTTGTTGCTTTTATACACATTTAATCGAGTAAGAAAAAATTTAAATCACAATTTAATTTTTATAATTTAATTTATTTATAATAATGAATTTTTTTTTTCATTTCCAAAGTAGTAAGTAGTATTTTTCTACATGACATTTTACTTGCACGTATAATCTTTCAAATACAAATAAATTGATAAAAAAAAATTAAAAATATTATGAACATATTTTTTTGATTAATCATCAAAAAAAAAATGTTAAAAATGTAATATATAAAACAATAATATGATGATATCTCACATATTTGCTCAGAAGGTCATATTATTTTAAAAATACCTTTTACCTAGTGGCCTTAACACACGGTAGTAGGCTTTTAAGTTTTATAATAATAATTATAATTTATTATAAACTATTTTAAAAATGTTTTTCATTACGTAAACAATATTTTTCTTTTATACCGAATAAACAAAAACACAGCGCAAATTCGATCAACTCAACGCTCAACACAATCAAGAAATATCGGAATTGAATATCCAATTAACCCAAAATATAAACGCCAAAGAAAGCCTGAAAAACTATATCAGAGAACTCGAGCAATCAAATGACGATCTTGAGAGGGCTAAAAGGTTCGTTTTATCATATAGAATTTATATATATATATATATATAACAAGAATATCAGCATGATACTTCATATGGTTTGACAGTTAGTATCCGTTATTGCTTTAGGGTTTTGTTGAATACCTCTTTTACTCGAAGAAATTTGCAAGATATAATTAAAAACATCATTTTGCACTTATCCAATTTTACCCGACATAGCGCGAATTATTAATATAGGCTCACTAGAGGTCTGCAATTGGCAAAAAATTTTTACCGGACTGGACCGGTCAAATTTGTATTGATCTGGCACATTTCCAATTTTTACTAAGGTTGCTTATCCCAGTCCGGTATCCTTAAATACAATACCTAACCTCAAATATATGTCATTGAAAAAAAAACGCAATTATATATAATATTGGGGAGTGTGTTAAAATTCTGCACCAGATTATCAACTATCAAATATCAGAATTAATCAATATTTTTACCCGGATCAAATAAATTTTTCTCAGACACGGGCCGAGCATTGCACACCTCTAATGCTCACATGCCAAAATAGCCATAATTTTTTATTTATATGGTATCCTGACGAAACCCGGGTGTTTTACAAACTCGGCTCATTCTTAAGGTGTGTCTAAAAAATTCCGAGCCTTTCGCCACAAGTCGATTTTTTTTCTTCCGACTTCCCTTAGGATTGAGTTCTCTTTTGAATCGAAAACCTTGAGACTAAAACCCTTTGTTTTCGGGTTAAAGCGCTACCTTAGGAAAATATATTTCATTAAATCCTAGGGCGAAATTGATTCATACTCAAATTCTACCAAGCGCTCCAACATAATGTAATTTATTTTTTTATGATGGGGAGACATTTCCACGATGTATTAAAAGATGCTTGACTATCGAAAATACTATTATTTATATTGTGTTTATTTCTTATTACGATGAACACAGTTAATAACTTATAATTCATTAAGCGCGATCAAATTATTATTATCTTAAGCAGAGAATATTTAGGATACGATAATTATTAAATTTAGACACTAATTGGCGCCACTATTAATAGCCAGGACTGTGAACCCTAAAGGGTTTAGAATTTTAAACTCTATTTAATGTAAATTTTGATAACAGAAACTTAATCGGAACAAATTTTCCTGAACCTACCCCAGGTCCATATTACGCCAAGTTCTATTGGTTGTTTATATATATTGGTCCCTGTTGGGTTTAGTAGAAACTGTCTAACGAAACAATTTAATTCTGAACCCTAATTTGGGTTCATAGCCTTAATTAAAGAAGATATTCTTTTTTTTAAAAAATTATAAATTATTTGATATATCAAATTCGATACGGATTTTATTATATAATTTATTAGAATATACGCGATTGTGGAGTTGATTGAAAAATAAGTATTTAACTGAATTTTTGAGACATATTTATTACTAAAATTATATAACTAAGTAATAAGATAATAAGATCAAAGAATTTAAGGTGTTGTCGTTAACTGGCAAATTAAGATTAATTTTCGTCAAATACAACCCGAAATGTACTTTTCTATTTACTTATTAATATTTTTTACATGCATCATTTAAAAAAATATATAATACAGGGCCGCTATAGTTTCTCTCGATGATTTTGAAGTCAGGTTGAATCAAGCCATAGAAAGGAACGCCCTGCTGGAATCAGAGTTGGGCGAAAAAGATCAATTAGTTGAAACGGTGCAGAGACTCAAGGATAAAGCTAAAGGTTGGTGCCACGTTTTTTATAAAAAAAAATAAACTTGTACATGAAAAAAAAAATAGAAAATAACAAAACTAAAAAAATAATATCAATTTTTAAATTAGTTTAAAAATGTAATTTTTATGAAATATTTTATTACAACTTAAATGTGATTTCTTGGGGCCTTTACGCTTCGTTAACTACTTTATTATCTTATTCTCTATTTTGATAAATCATGGTTAGCAGTTAGCACTATTATCATAAAAATTTTTACTTGAATAGTTATAAACCAAACAAAAAATATATGATCTCATTTTTTTTATATCCAAACCTTCATAGCTGTTGTTAAACAGCTTATATTTTTAAAAATGGCTAACTTATTATTTTATCCAGAATAATTTTATCCGAGTCTGAAAATTTAGTTCATAGAAGGCACAAAGGTTTAGACTTGTATTAGCCAAATATCTAGACTTAGGCACTATTTTTTCTGCTAAAATATTGAGTTAGCCGTTTTAAAAATCGGCTCCAAACGAGCTTTTTAATAACACTAGGCTACGTTATTAAAATGCCGTAAAAAATATCACAATAATTTTTTTTTTAATAGTTTGGAGAATAATCAAATCTAGAGTTCATTTTTTTTTATTTAAAAAAAAGGATCAGAAAATATAAATATAATATCTTAATTTTCTCTTATTACAAAAAGAACTGAAATTAGAATTGGATGTTAAACAGCAAAATAAATATTCGCCTCGCGATTATAAAACTCGCACTACGAGTTCGTTTAACGAATCTCCAAAAGATGAAAGCCAAGGAAACTTATCCTTAAGTAATTTTAAAAAAATAAAATATATATAGTTACGTCTAAAAGTAGAATTACTTTTTGTAGTTAATGATATAATGAAATGTAAATAAATATATAAATTTATTATTACTTTAAACGTTATTGCGTTACTTATTCGTTGCCTTATTTTTAAACTTCGACGTTTACTTTACTTACAATGTGGTGCTACATTTTACAAATCTAATAAATATTTTTTTTTATCTTGCCTAATAAAAATGTGGTAATTTTCCTTTCAATAATATATCAATCATTTAATAGCATTGTATAAAATGTATTTAGTAATTAAATTACTATTTGTCCTTATTTAATCCGTAGAATATTACTTTTTCAGATAATCATTGATTAAATTCCTTTATTATGTATTGTCATAACTATGATTAATATCATTTTTCAACATATATTTCTTCAAATAATCGTGACGATAATTTTCGATTAAAACCCCCCAATACAAAATAATAGTTATCTTTTTCGATTAAAAACAAAATGAATCCTTTTGTTGCCCCTGTATTTATTTCTTTTTCATAAAGTAAATAAAATATATGGCCAACGACAGGTTCATATATATATATTTTATAAAATTAAATATATCTTTTAAAAACATTAATTTCACATAAATATCCTTTAAAAGCAATTACAATTACCATTAATTATTTTATATATAATAGGATATTTAAGTTACGCTTAATAATATTTCAAAAAAAACATTGTAATTATTGACATAGACTGACTGAGTTTATTTTTATTTACTATAGCCAACCGAAATGACATTTTAATGGACATTGTTGAGAACATAGATACTATTTCGACTAAACTCAACAATTCATCTACGAAAAAATCTTCGAAATTTTTCACTCATTCGCTTAGTCCTAATGTTAATAGTAATTGCCAGATAATTTCAAATACGACCGCTAAATTAGGTTTTTTTTGGCGAGAAGCCATTATATATTTATATTATAAATTTCATAAAAAGATATATATTTTATTTCGCTATTTGATTTGAATAAAAAAAACTCATTTCTTCAACTATTAATTACACTTTTTAAATCTTTCCGCAAACTAGAATTGTGTATAGAATCTATAATTTCCCACTATTTATCATTATTATTATTAAAAAATATAAAACATAAATATCAATAAATAATAAAATTATCATTTTGAGATCATTCATGGAATAAGAAAGGGGAGGGGGATGAGTATGAACCCAAACTTTAAGTTGCTATATCTTAGGCATATTTATTCACCATGACATGATACTTATATAAGATACATTTTTAAAAAATATTCATCTCTAATATGATAATTATTTTATAAATTGATCCATTAATAAAATTTTTATAATAGTTTATAGAGTTAATCAAAAAAAAATTTTTTTTAAAACATTGAAAATTTAAATGTTATTCATATTTAGAAAATTATTTCATCAAAAAAATCTATATTTTATTATCAATAACAAATACTAGCCCAAAATAAAAATATGAAATTATAGTATTTTAAAAAAAAAATTTGGACCGATGAAAAATGATTTTAAAATCTTAGTTAGAACACTCGTGAAAGGTAAACTAAATTTTGCATACATTACAAACATTATTACACTAATAAAAAAATTAGACCTTCGGACTAAATAATCTTTAAGTAATAACACTTTTTATAACTCCAGAGTCTGTACCGATCTGGAAACCCGAACCCTTCAGATTTTACTGAACGCCAACCTGAAGCCCCCTTTTTAAATTTAAGGTTCAAGGATTGTTTTATCTATTTATTTTAGAGGTCTGCCCATATTACGGGCGGATGTGTCGGTTAAAAATATTTTAAAACAATGGACGAGTGGGCCAGTGAATTTAAAATATTTTTCGGGGAAATGAATAGAATGGACTTGTGTTTATGTAAAAAATTATTATTATTTTATATATATCATAGTAGTGAAAAAATTTTTAAGTTTAAATTTAAGTATATTAAATAAATTAAAGAGCCGAACCAACCAATTAAATAATTTTCAAAGATTGTGCGGGCGAGTTGAATTTGGGTGGACAGGCATTTAGTTAAAAACCCGCCCATTGGTCTTTGTCAAATAAGGTAATGTTTTCTTTAAAAGTTGAGTGGCTGGAGTATCGAAGATTTTTAAGTAATGTATGTTATATGTATATACGAACATGTAAAAATAAAATTAACCTTTATTGTTTCTAATTATAATCCATATATCATCATAAAGTTCCAAACAAATAAATTAAAAAGTAGAAAAGTAAGTAAAAATTAATATTCAAATTAAGATCATCATAATATCATTAAAAATCTCGCATGATCATCATGAATGATTGCTCTCAGTTTCCTCTTTCTTCTTTCTATTCAACACCACATATATCTTTATATATCACTGTATGGTCATTGTTAAGATATCAAGATCTGTCTTAATCGGTCTATTTAGTTACAAATTAGCTAGATTCTATTTCAGTTCTAAACTTGTTTTTAATTAAGCATAACTTTTTTGGAATGTTGAGTGCTCTAAATACCGCTTGAATTTCATTAAATATCGTCATAAAAATATATTTTAATATTGTTAGCATAATAGGAGTAGATTCTTTAGGGTATCTTTAAATATTTATAGCGAAGATTATTACTCCTAATCTTATTGATTGGTGTAGATATGTTTCGACAAATACTTAAATCATTAGCAGGTTGAAACTCATCATTTATTTGATATATAATCTATATTTCAGATACTATAAAGTAAATTCACATATAAATTGTAGGGCTGTAAATAGTTACATTTTTACGAGAGCTATAATAACTGTTTTAAATTAATGATAACCAGTAGTTATTTTATTTTTGGGTAAAATGTAACTTACTCAAGCTGTCTATCTTTGGATGGTTTTTTTTTCTTATACATTTTACGGAATATTTTTATTAGGTTTCCTTTTTAAAGAATTTCGGCCGGATTATTATATTTTTAAAAATATAATTTTGTTTTTTCATTTTTTTTTCTTCTAAGTACCCTCAAAAATTTTTATTATAATGATTCTTTAAAAGAAATGGTCTATAAAGACATATTGAACTAATTTTCTAGAGTGAGGGGAGGGGGGTGGGTGCTGGGGGATAATTTTTAATTAAAATTTCACAAATCGAAATATATATATTGGAAAATATTGAAAGCGACTAGAACCAGTTGCCTTTTTTTAAATATGATTTTTTTAAAATGAGTAATTTCGTTTAAAAAAAAATGTAACGCATTACCTACTGGAGATTACTGTTCCCCGAATAAGGTAATGCTATTCGTTCTTTCTTTCTAATAATAAATAACCGTACTTTTATATATACGTCACTTTACACATATTGTAATGAAATGTTAATTCTTAATATTATCAAACCAGTTTAATGTTTTTGAACTAACTGATCGGTAAAATATACAAATATTTAAAATAGGAATATGTTCTAATTCGTCAACTACTCCTAATAATTCGTATACTAATTCACCTCTTACACCCTCCTCCAGGGTCAATGCTCTCAATTTAGTTAGTGAACTTATCAAAAAAGTTGGGGTAATTATAATTTTTGAAAAAAATAATCTTAAATTATACAAATCTTTTCAAAAAATATTATCATTTATAGTAATTTTTGAGTATTCTTTGCAACAGGGGTGAGGAATCTTATGAAATAACTATTTTTTTTATTAGAAGTAAGGAGAGGTCTTTTTTTATGAGTTTGACCATAAAAATGATTTCGGAATTCACAATTTTTGTGTAATCGACATTTTATTATTAACAAATAACGCAAATTTACTTATAAAATACACTTTGTTGAAATCACAAATTTTAAATGATTATTTTTGTTTGTAAAGGAGGCTAAATAATTTATTTATATGAATTTAAAAATATTAATAAATTTTCTGTTATAACAAAAGGCAATAGAAAACAAATTGGCTTCTTGTCGAAATTTCGGCTTATCCCGTCAGAGCGAAAATATAAAAAATAGGTTGGTAATGATTTTTTTAAAAATAAAATGTTAGTGTGCTAAATACCATGCTATTATCAATAAATTATACATTTATATAAAATCTTAAATTTCATTAATTTTTTTTATTAATATTAGGCATTCTACACTCAAGGATACCATTACTAACACAAATTTATATAACGGAGTCGAAAACAAGATTGGGTGAATGAGAATATGAATGAGAAAAATAAAATTATTAAATCTGATGTAATTGAGATATATGAAATTTATAGATAAAAAAGTGAAGGATCCTTTCCCTTATAATAATCACGCCAATATTTGTGTTTTAAAAAGTATATCTCTATATTTAATGTTATAATGATGGAATTTATAAATAAACCACAAAAGAGAACTTTGGCATTGCATAGCTAAATAATCCTTGATGTGATATGATAATTAGAATATTTGTATTTTTAATGTAAAATTTCCAGATGGATTTTAGAGATTCTTTTTGTAGATATAGGTTGTCAAATTTTAATAGCCTCATATTTTTAAAATTGTATTATTTTATAATGGTTTAACTTATGGGCTTTTAAAAATTATCTTTATTTTATAATTAACTTTTAAACATTATTATTAAATGAGTTTTTTTTTCGAAATTTCTATAATATTTTTTTTATCATATTCTCTGATGTTCTTAGTTCTTGATCAGCTATCCACTTAAGGTACTTCTCTATATATTAAATTTCAGGGATAAAGAAATAATTTTTATTAAATTTTAACTAGGGGTGTACCGATACCACTTTTTGGAGGCCGATCCGATATTCCAGATATTTAATTGATATCGGCCGATAACCGATCCGATATCATATCTAATTTTGTATTCTGTAAAGATACCGGTTTTAATTTTTAATATTCTTTTTATTAGTACAACATCTATAATTTTACTATACCATAACATATGTCATTTAAATATATTATAATGATCAGTTATAGTTTATATTCAATTCAATTGCAATTATTTATTTATATAATAAGTAATAACATTAATCTATTTACATAATTAGTAATAAACAAATATATTGAAATTTGAAATTAATATATAAAATTAATTTATCGAAGATTTCTTTTTAGAAATACCAAAATTTCCAATTTATCAGAGATCGGTCTGCGGTGATGGGGACTGTTAATATCACTAGTATCACTAAAAACAGATTCTGAAGAGATTAATGAACACTTTTTTAAACAGAATGCGAAAAAAAATAACTATATTGCAGAATGTTTATTAACTAATCATTACTATTAAAATAATTAAGCATAAAAATATATTCCGATTTTATTTATAAAAATAAATGGATTTTTAGATATAACTTTTTTTAAATTTTGTTAAAAGCGCCATTTTATATCGGATCGGAAAATTTTATAATATTTGCCGATAACCGATATTTTAAAATGGGCGAAATATCGGCCGATCCGATCCGATATAAAATATCGGTACATCCCTAATTTTAACTCTAAAGCGAATCATAAAAAAGTAAAACGGGGACATAATTTTTTAGAAAAAGTTAATATCGCGACATTACATTTATATATATGGTTAGTTATAGCAGATTTTGAAAAAACAATACTACTATTATGTAAGATAATTAAAATCATCTTCTTGTGGATATATTTTTTATAATTACTTTCAAAATTAAAATATTGAATAAAATTTAATTCTATTATTTAAAAACTAATATCCAATCATACGATTTATTGAATTTCATGAATTAGGAGGGTCAATGACTAAAATATTTACTATTAGAAAAACTTATAAGTTATTGGGTAAATTCGGATCGATCACACGATTCTATTTTTTCCAATATTGGGCTACAATATTTTTTTAAAAAATACCCTATCTGAAATCATAGTTTTCAGATTAGCCATTGGATATCGACTAAAATTCGAACTACCATACAACTATTCTAATAAATGATCAAAATTTATTTTTTATTTATATAGTTAAATAAAGCCATATGAAAATCTATTTTTGGGAAAAATCATTGGAAACAATTTATTTTATCGCTCAGTTACAGGAGTCAAATTTTCATATATATTTTTCTTGTATGAGTCAGTTCCAATCTAATACACATGGTTTTAATTAAACGAACCTTCTAGCATAATTTCTTAGCTGAATTCTAGTTTTTTTAATTATCCCTCCACCGAGGAGTTAAAAATTAAAGAATATTATATTTTTGTTTTTGAGTTTTTTCTGTGTATTTCATCATAAAAGTAGTAACATTTAATCGATTATTATGGATATTTATCATATTAATTTCAAGATAAAATTACACCTTTTTCATTAAGCTCGAGTATATTGACTTAATTTAGATATTGAAACGGTGATAAAAAAAGATATATATCTAAAAATTTTATTTTCTTAGTAGAAAAGTTATAAATTTACGCCTTTATCTTGGTATATATCATTTCACTACTATAGTAAAAAGACTTAATTTAGATATTGAAACAAGTTATGCACATCTAAAATTAAAATCTGAAAAACAGTATTCGAATTCAGACAATTATATCTTAAATTCAATAAGAATAAAACAAAAAATCAAGTGTGGGTAAAGCGTTAAGATAAAAAATGGAATACTTTTTATGTAAACATTTGAATTTAAGCAGAAGCAAATTGGATCTAAAATTTAGTGAAGCGCAATGCGACCTTTTTATCAAATTTGTAAAAGTAGGGAATCAAAACTTATAAATTTTACTAAAACTATTTTCATTAATAAAGTCTTAATTGATTTAAGAGCAATTTTTTGGAAATTTGTACACGTTAATCAATAATTCAAACTTTTACCCATATTATAACTTGTAATTATAGAAAAACTAATATACTTTTTTAATTTAAAAATTTTTTAATTAATTACTTTTATTCACTTTATATTAATTACTTAAAATAACAGATAATGAATATATGAACGTATAATTATAGTATATATTAAAATGGGACAAAAGGAATATGTACGAAATTTTTTTAAAATAGCAATGAAGACCGGGGATGGTATAAAGCAAGGAAAAAAATAAGAAGTAGAAAGGGTCTAGGATAGCTTTTTGGCTAGTAGACTACCATTGAAGTTGATGTAATGGCTTAAAGGATTGATATGGCCAGCCTTTGTTGAAGAAAAACCCCTCTCGAGATTCTTCTGAGTGTTTGATTTGAGATCCTAAATTTTTGGAAAAAGTTAAGGCAAGTGTGGTTGAAATGATTGGGAATGAAACAATAGCAATTTGTCATTTCTGATTATTTCGAGGTTTTAAGCTGTTCCTTCTGGTCAATGATGTTGAGGGCTTGGTCATAGGGGCAAAGGGGGGGGGCAATACATGAATAGTCCCATACAATTGGCCTCCCTAATGAAATTTGAGTGATACCGTCAGGTCTTTTACCATCATATCTGAAAAGACCCTGGGGTTCATGGATGGGATTTGTGCTGATTTAGAGGCATGTTGGATGATTGAATTTAATAAACCATTGCAGGAGCGAAGTAAACTATGTCTTCTATTGGGGTCAACGGGAGAGTTACAACCTGAACAGATGTGAGGGTAGGTGATTGAGCCATTTAGACGAATACCGAAGGCGTGGATAAGTATGTTGTTAGAAAGTTGAAGATGACAGAAGGAACCTCGAGAAACTCATGCACAGTACCATTGAGCAGGGAAGAGAATAGGGTGCGGTCAGTAAATTGCATGCTAGATAATAGAGTTTCAACGCAGCAACTACCGGAGCATTCCAGTCTTTTGGTCTATAGGTTGGTGGGGTATGAGAATACATTGATCCGAGTTTTCCACGTATTTATGGCATCAATTAAGAAAAAGTCTTTTTTAGAATGTTGGGCGTTGGTTATTTGCTTTGATAAGATACTACTCGATTTGAAAGAGGTTATTGCTAGGTCATTAGGAGATCTAATGCCAAGTTCACCGGATTTGGTAGGGAGCGAATCTTGGTCCCAAGCGGATTCGATGAATCTTGGTTTAATATTGTTCTATTAGGTCTTTTATTCCGCTTTTCTATATTTTTTGTAGAGAAGGATATTTAAAAATGGGTGGAGTGCATAAAGTATCCTTAGTGTAAAAAAGAAATTATTTATTAAGGAAAAGGACTTGTGCGAAAAAAGAAGAGTAAAGATCTCCTCCAGTTTAAGGGTGATGTCATCATGTGGAGTGAAGAAAGGTACAAATTGCCTTTTGTCATCCTAGTAGAACCTAGATGTGGTAATACATTAAGAGCAGTGAATTGGAAATTATGAGTTTGTAGAGTTTGAATTCAATTGGATGAATCCGGATTATCACGGGTTAAGAAGAATCCGATGGCAGTGCCCATTTCGTGAATTATGTTAACTGCTTTGTTAATTTTATTGATCGATGTACCAAGCATGAAGGGATAGAGTACAAGAAGAGTTTATTGATTTTATTATGTTATATATTCCAAGACTAAAAGAAAGGGATCCTAGGGATCCTTGTTGAATACCCTCGACTGAAAGTATCCGTATTGAATCGTAAAATTGTTGGGGATTGGTAGCCAGAGAAAAAGAATCTGGTTTAAGCAGGGAAATAGGAGCAAGTGGAATGTAAGAATGTGTAGCGGGAAAGAGTCTTGTAAGCGTTGGAAAAGTCAATTTTCAATAAAGCTTCGTTTATTGGGTTATGTAGGCTATATAATATCTTCAGTTACACTTTTCTTTAGAATAAGGATTATATTAGATTCGAGGTATCAATATATTAACATTGTATTTTCATTAAATAAAAATATTTCGTTCTCATGGGAGTTTATTTATTATTGTTTTTGTGTGATTTAAAAATGAAATAAAGAAAATTTATCTGTAATAATATTGTATTCTACACTTTGAAGATTGAGAAAGTCTTTATACTTTGAAGATTTAAGAAATTATTACTTTTATTAATAATTGGACGAATAAAACAATAACACAAACATTTTTTAAAATTTCAAAACCTAGATCAACTTTATAATATTTTGAAAAACGAACCTTACCTTTATATTTTTTTGCCTTTAAATTAAAACCTATATATATCACGATTTTAATATTAGACAATTTTGGAAAAATTATATTTCCTAAGTGTAAAATTTTAAATAGGAAGCTCCAAACAAAAAAAAAACTATTTTATTCTTTTACATTAAAAATAAACACTCTAGCATCTTTTTTTTTAAAAATTCATCCAATATAAAACGTTTATTTTTTAATTTACTCAATACAAAACGTTTGTTATTTAATAAATTTATATAACGGAAATCGCACAGTATATTCATTTATACTTCGCCGGTATGTCCTTATCTTTTACTATATATTTTACAAAAAAATGGCAATTATTAACTTAAAAAATATAACCAAAAAAAATTTCAACTTCTTCAACATTAACCTCCATCTAATTATATATTTCCATAAAATTATTCAACACTTTTTCAAATACACCACAGTATCACCTAATCTGCCAAAAATATCCCCAATTAATTTCCATTACTTTCTCTTATTCCCTCAAACATATGCTGGGATACTATACCGGCCCTCAAATCATATAGGACGGTTACACACATTGTTGATAGCATACGTTGGGAATACTCAACCGGGCCCCATATCATATTGGTCCATACCACACACTTGTTCAAAACCATATGCCAAGAATCCTCAATCGGCGACTAAAACCCATGGAGCATTTTCTTCAGCAAAAATTTCAATATCAAACGCTGACTCTGGCCTTTCAAACACACTGCCCCCCCCCCACCCTCCCATCATATTTCTCCAATAAATTTATACCGTCCTCCATTACAAATTTTTAAAAACAATACCAAAAATTTCTACAAAACCTCATCAGCTATAATCATTTCCGCCCAGTGGCGTAGCTAGGAATTTTCCTTAGAGGGGGTCCATACATATAAAAGCTGGGGGGCAGACCCCCTTTAACGGGCCTTCGGCCCTTTTGTCCGGCCTTCGGCCGGGTTTATCTTACAAATCATAACCATATCTTTGATAATATATAATAAATATATTTTTTAAATGCATCAATAATATGTGTTATTATAATTTAGTAGAATATTCTCAATGACTTTATAATAATACTATCCAGAATAATTTCAATAGTAATATAATATCCTTCCACAAACATCAAAACCAGAAAAATATAATTCATATAAAATCACTTTTAAGTCTTTTGAACGTATAATCTCAAAAAAAATTTTGCTCTGGGAGGGGTCCAAACCCGAATACCACACCCCGTAGCTACGCCACTGTTTCCGCCTCATTTTTTGACCTACCAACAATTACTCTCTATATTATTTTATTTTCACAAAAAATATCTCTATTTCCTTCACAAAATCCCCCGTTTAACCATAGAATTCTCTGGTCTTTAACACATTATTTCTAACCACAGAATACCCTTGTACCTTTAACAACCCCTATTTCACATCACAGAATCTCCTTATGCGGGAAAGAGGAATTATTTCATAGCACAGAATTCCCCTGTGCATTTAACAGCCACTATTTTACCATATATATATCTTAATAGTCAAAATAATCTATATTACCTCATTTCGAAGTCAAGGCACACCCAATTAAACCAAGCAATCGCTATAATGTTTAATATATTTTAAAAAATAACGACTGATAATAGTTTATTTATTTCATAAACTTTAAAAGTATAAAGAAGATTTTAATTAAGTTTAAAAAATAATTTTATAGAAATTTCAAGTGAATTCAATCAAATACCTTGATAAATTTATCAGCCTAAAGAGATCATCAATCCATTTTTTAATATGGAAGATCGCCAATCAATAGCAACTCTTAAAATTCTCATTATAGGAGAGAGTGGTGTTGGGAAATCAAGGTAAATAATTTTAAATAATATAATTTATAACATGTTTTAGCTTATTACTTCGATTTACAGACGATAAATTCGATCCTGAACAAGGAGCCACAATAGGTAAAATATAAAATATTAATATATATTTACCTAAATTTATAGGGGTCGATTTTAAAGTTACGACTATGGATGTTAATGATAACAGAGTTAAATTAGCTATATGGGTAAGGAGATATAGCATAAATTTAATATTTTTATAATAATGCTTATTTTCAAGATTATTTATATTTAAAAAATTAAGGATACTGCAGGTGAAGAACGATTTAGAGCATTAACACCAAGTTACTACAGAGGAGCTCATGGTGTAATATTAGGTTTTATATCTTAAAACAACAATTATAAATATCTAACTAGTTTATGATGTAACAAATAGACAGTCATTTGATAAACTTGATACATGGCTAAATGAACTTGAACTCTATTCGACCAATTGTGACATAGTAAAAATGTTAGTTGGAAATAAAATTGATAAGGTACTATTACTAATTATTAATATCAAATTATATTTTTAGCAAAATAGAATGGTGTCCCAAAAGGATGGTTTTGATTTTGCTCAGAAGCATTCAATGTTATCTATTGAAGCAAGTGCAAAAACTAAAGATGGAGTTAATACTGCCTTTGAAGAGCTAGTTGAAAAAGTAATGTATACTACAAGAATTGCAAAATTTAATACTTTTATTTAGATTTTACAAACACCTGCTTTATATGAAAATAAAGGTAAGAGTAAAACATTTTCTATTATTGATGATGATAATGAAAATAATCAAGTTGGTTGTTGGTGCTAAAACATCAACCACATTCAATAAAATACATTTGCTCAATGTTCTAGCACTTATTACTGCTGTAATTCATTGTAAATAATTATACAACATTACAAAGGAAGATGACAATATTTAAAATTATTTAAAGAAAATTTATCTAATATTATAATTATTGGCATAATATATTATTTAAAAAATTAATAAAGAGTTATAGCTTATTAAATTTGTATCCTTAATATTTGATTATTATTTTATATGATATTTTGTAACTTAAAAATATATAGTTGCAATATTTTTTATTTATATGAATATAACATTTAAAAGCATGAATGAGATTATATAAATATATAAAACAATATATCAACAGTCATTAATGAACCAATTGTGGCTCAATCAATCGTTCCCATTCAACTTTAATCTACGAAAATAAAGTTTTATATGGTATTATTTATTTTTTTTACTATTTCCATATCATTTGAAAAAATTTCTTCATCTGATTCAATTTCAAATTTTCCTCTTCTTCTGCTGTCTGTTATAAAATAGAAATTAATATTGATAAAGAAAGTAATAAACAAGATTGGGTGGTTAGATGTTAGCAAAGCATGACCTGTTTTGGTCTATTACAGATTTTGCACAAGTTGGGCCTGTAATTTTTCAAATTTGCTCAGCTTATAAATTTTTTACAAAAATCCTGCCTTAGCCTATGAAATTGTTTTGTATGAACTGGCTATAATATAATATGATTATTTTAGTATTATAGAGCAAAATATTTCCTAGCTAGGAATTTTCCTTAAAGGGGGGTCTTATAGGTCCTGGTATATTTAAAATATTAATAAAATAGCCCGGCTCAGGCTGATATAATGAAACTATAAATTTTGAGATAAATTTCATAGTCCATTTATAAAAAGTTGAGACAGGCTATGGTCCTAAAAAATTTCAATCACCATAAAAATATATTTTGCAAGTTGCTAATAATGAAAGTCTGCAGTTGGATCCTATTTGTCTTAAACTGCAACCAGACAAATTTTTTTTTTTGGGGGGGGGGCATAGTTCAGACCGGTTTTTTATTCTTTATGGTCCTGACTAGTCTTTTATTAATATTATTTTGCTTTAAAATTCAATTAATATAATTATTACCTAATTTGTTTTCATAATGGAATTTTTTTTAAAATTTGTGAATTTTTAGTTCATTTTTATTTTGCAAAATATGAAAACCATAAGTTTGTTAAAGAAGGCATTTCACTTATTTATGGTCCTAATAAACAAGAATTAAATTAGGTAAAAACAAAATATTTTTAAAATAACAAAATAAATAGACCAGTTTTTTGACTGCAGTCTGGATGATCTTTAAAAGACTGTAGTCCAGCCTGAAACAAGGACCAGATGATAACCTACATTAGTTGCTAAGGGATGTCTCTGAAATAAACTTATGCATAGTAGTTTATTGAAAAATGCTAAAAAAAGTAAATAAGGCAAGGTTTTTATCTAAAATTTTTTATTATTTTTAATTGCAGATAGGATGTTTCCAATTTAAAGTGTATTTTAGTAATTAAATTGAAACTTGATAAGAAAATAACTTCAAACTAAACCTAATGTTCTGAAATGTAGGAGAGGAATCAAATACGAAAAAATAAAAAAAGGAACTTTAAAAAATAAAAATCTATACTAAATTTAGCCAGGATTTTAGTGAATTTTTAAAATATAGATCTCTAGCATTGATTTATCACTTTAAAAGACCTGATATTGTTGGACTCTTAATTAGAGAATTTGTAGATTTCCTACCCTGTAAATTTCAACCAGGCCAGTGGCAAAATTGTCTAAATTACAGGTAAATACTTTATATATGCTAGAACATGATTCTGGCAATTAAAAAGCATGGATTTTTTAAGCTTTTAAAATTTAGTAACCAGTTTTGTTAAAACTAATGTATATTTATTGAAGTAATAATAGGCTATAACCAGTATGAGAGGTGTGCTTTAGATCAACAGAATTGTTACTTGGATCATACTCTAAAATGATTGCCTCCTATGATAAAAATGATTAGTTTTGTAAAATAAAATTGTTTTTTAAAAAAATACCTTAAAATCGGAAACAATGGGATTATAGTGGTCATCTAGTTCAAGAATCTTTGAAAAAAAGAGATACTGTAAAAATAATGAAATTAGTACGTACTTTGTACATAATCTTATCGCCTGCTTTTGGAGGTTGCTTATTTTCTTGATGACCATTTTGAGTTACTTTGTTTGTAATCTTTTTTTGGATATCTTGAATACCGTGATGTGAATTAGAAGCAGCAAATTTATTATAAATTGTTTTATTTTTTTGACTATTAAAAGAATTATCAAACAATCTAGGTGTTTTCTGAATATTTGGCACTTCAGTTATAGGATCAATTATAGGTGAATCTAAATCAACTATGATGGGTAATTTTGAAACAATGTTGGGTTTCTTGGTAGTTTGTAAAATATTTGATGTTAAATCCTGATTATTTTTTGGATCTATTTCTGAGTCTTTCAATATAATTTCATAGCATTCAAAATCTAATTCAGTTATCGGAATGTCGGGAAGTTTGTCAACATCAATATTCTGCAATTTTTGGGTGAACAATAGTTTAATGGAAATAAGATTTTAATAATTACATAAGATTAACTATTTGTTTTAGATAGTCTAAAATAAAAATGAATCTCTTTTAATCTATTGAACCTGAATGATAAGGGTTTGTGCTCTAGTGTTAAATCAGTCAAATTGAATTTAAAATGTGCAAAAAACTAAAAGAATTAAGCTAGGTTGGCCTATTTAGCTTTTAAATTTGTTTTAAAAAATGTGATAGCTTGTTTAAAATAAACTAAACAAGGATGATCTAATATTCTATGCAAATAGATTTAATCATTATTTGAAAGACAAATACCAAAATATTGTATAAATCATGCTTTAAAATAAAATAAAATTGGCTAATTATAATTTTTTGTAATTAAAAATAAAATTTATACCAATAAATCATTACAATTTTAGCCTACTATATGGCATTTTGTAAAAAAAAATTGTATTATCACTTTATTGTAAAATAAATGTATTTAGAAAAATACTCTCTTTTACTATAAATTTATATTTGAAATAATATTAAGCAAATTTTTAACTAAAAATACATAATAACATACTTTAAAAACAAAAGATTCATTTTTCTGATATGCTTTTAGTGGATTATCCCTATGAGATTGCTTTCTATATTTATTGAAACCTTGATCCCTATGATGACATATTTCTTTATTGGCAATTTTTTGTAGTAAATTTGTTGATGTCTCATTTTTCAGCTCTTTAATTACCTTATAATCAATTTTTTTGGTATCAACATTATTTCCATCAATTTTCAAAAATTCAGGTTTTGAAATCATTACATGATTTTTGATTTTCATTGATTGCATTAGATTGGATTCATTTGTTTCACTGTCAGAATCTGAGAATATTATATGTTTATTATTTGGTATATTTTCAATATTGGCATTGCAATCCCTCTTTTTCTTATTTCTCCACTTTTTATCAATTCTTGTCTTTTTTGATCTAGCTGTAGAAATCCTATTTGAAGTGTCTAAATAAGTGTATGATATATTATCTTCTTCCATTTTGTTATTTATACTCTGGATACTTGAATTGATTGTCATAGAATTATTTTGGATTGGTATTTCATTATTGATAATCTTAGCACTGATAAATTCATTATCCTTTTTAATAATTTCCTTATTTTTTTTCATAAATTTAATTTTATCTTTGATTTGTTTGTTTAAAATTGATATTAAATTGTTGTCAGGGGTTGATATTTTATTTTTTGAATGTAAAGATTCATTAGAAACTTTGTTAAATATATTATCATCAACTGTAAGTGCTGAATTTTTTTCAATATTAATGCTTAATAAACTCTCTGCCACATTATTTTTTAACCTTTTCATTTTGTTTGATTTAACATTAAGTTTATCATTTTTACTAATTTTATTCTCAGATTCATTGAGCTTTGTCATTGGTTCTAATTCTTTAAAATGCTGATTAATTAGATTAGATAGTGCTAAAAATTTTGTGTCTAAATTTTCAATAATAGTCTCTTTAAAAACTTCATCTAATAATTATAGTAAATCTTATAAATTCTATATTTGTAAAATATTACTAGAATTTTGGGTATTCTCATTGTGAATGGATCTTATTCTAAATAAATATAATTGCAATTGCAAAAAAATCATTATCATACCTTATTTCATCTCCATCTCTTACAATTTTTATATCTTCATCTAAAGGAAGTATAGCATCATCTAAACTTAAATTAATATAAGGGGATCTAATTTGCATTTTTTCTTTTAAAAAATTTGAAAGGTCCGAAATTGTCATGATAGAAGAATTAACAAGAACCCATATCTTGGATTCTACGTCCAATTCTTTGAATACTATTTTAATTCTGATCGAGACCATGAGAAATTTAAATTTTTTGAAGATTGCAATATTATCCACTAAATAAATTAATAAAAATAAATTGTTTCTATTTTATCATAAATAATAGCATAGAAAATATAGAATTGCTTAAATTTAAATTTATTGACAGTTAATATATTTTGTTATGATTTATTTATATGAAACAAGCTTGGATTTTTATTATATTTTTTGCAGGTATAAAACGTAAAAACTAAGAATTTTAAAAACGTGTCACAATTAAATTGTAAAAAAAATTAATCATCATCCCTTTACATTGTAATTTAGAAAAAAAATTATAAATAAAATTTTAAATCTATAACAGGAGTATGAATGAAACAAGAATTTTATATGGGTATGGTTTCGACTAAATTAACTACTTAAATTTTGCACATATCTACTGTCAAATATTATAGTTTAGGCATAAAATTAAAAAACTATTCGCATATTATTAATTTACTTGTCATATTTAAAATCGAATGCCTATATAAGAGCCATCTAAGTCCCCAAAGCCGTGTTGGTCAAGAAAATTAAATTATAACGATAGATAGAATCTATCTGGGATAAGCAAAGCATTGTGATTTTTTTAAAATTTAAATACATTTCTATTACTGTATGAATTTCCGACTATGTAGAGTCTAAAAATAAATAAAAAATTTGGGACTTGCTAAAAAAAAAGTAAAATTTAGAGGGTAGCTCGGGCAGATTCAATATGAATTTGTAGAGTTCTATATTGAATTAAGTAAAATTTTTAAGGAACTTTGGACTTTCTAATAAGGATATTAACCTAGGTTTATATGGTGGAGAAGAATTAGGATAATTATTAATTATTTGCTCAGACTTTTAAGGTAATTCTCTAACATGTCAAATAGTAAATATAGAAGTAAAAATTTTTTATTACTCATGACTCGATTTCTGCGTGAATAAATTCGTTTATTCCCTTTTTTAAGGGTAAAGATGGCAAAAAAAGTTCAAATGCTTATGAGATTTTCTCAAATATATAAAAAAGGGTATCAATATTTTTTTAAGACAACATCTTGATAAACTGTCTTATTGTTCAATTTAATCCACCCAGTTCCTAGAACAAATTTAATAAATTAATATCTTTATAATAAATTAAAACGTTCAATATATTTATAAAATTGTTATCTTTATAAATAAATTAAAAAGTTGAATATATTTATAAAATAATATGTTGCTTTATTATCACAATATAAATATTGATATTTTATAATGGGAATGTTCGAAATAAGTAATGATTTTAAATAAATGACCGGGGTTCATTATAAATGGAATGCGATTATTTTTTCTAAAAAAAATTGGAAATAAATAAATCATATCTGCCAAGCCATTAATATCCTTTGTTAAATTTCCCAAAGTAAAACTTTATTTCGGTAAATGAGCAAGTTGTTACGTGGATAACTAAAATCCTTATATTTATCCCTTTCTTTGCCCGGGAAAATAAGTTCCTCAGTATCGAGTGGTATTGATGTGTGATCAAACTTTTTTTTGTAAAAAGAAGATATATTAATTCCATACTTGATCAAAAAGTTTAAAAAAAAATTAAATAACCGTAAGAGATATAAATATAAATTTTTAAGCCTAATTCCATTCCGGATTTTCTAAATATAATTTTAGACCCGAGTCTTGTTTTAGGCATACTTGCATAAGCAATGGGCGGGTTTTCAAACAAAAGGCCCGCCTACTGGCTATTTGGAAACTTTTTATACCGCTCGCCCGCTTATAATTTATATTAAAAAATTTACCCTCCTGCCCGTCCATTTATCTATAAATTTTGTTTAACCCACCAGCCCGCCTAATGTTCAAAAATTATTTTAAGGCTAGTTTGGCTCTTTATTCATTTATTTTCATGTATTTTTAATTAAACATTTATAATGTGCAATATTATATATTAAAACTATTTTTTTTAAATAAATTGAAGTCTGTTCTGCTCATTTTGCCTGAGGAATATTAAAAATTTACCCGCCCATTACTTAGAATTTTTTTTAATCTGCCCACCATCTGTCCAATGTTGAAAATATTTTAGAAAACCCGACCACGCTCTGAAGTATGGGCTGGCGGGATAAAAACATGCCCAACGCAGACTTCTAATTTCTATATAATTATGGTGACTTTTGTCAAAATTTAAACAAAGAGAAGGTTTTAATATAGAAATCGTATAGAAAAATGTAGATTAATATAAATAAAAGTTCGAAATTTTTTAATTGTCATTATTACGTATTGGCAATTTTTCATGAATTGTAGGAAGCATTGCGAGAAAATATTGGTAGCCATTTTCAATTCCCGTAAGCTAAGCATATTTGAAGAGGGGAATTATTTGTTTATTATAAAGAATATTTAAGTAATTTAGTAATAATAATAAAGTTAAAAATGCACACTTGAAAATGAACTTAGATAAATATAAAATTTAAATGGAATCCAAAATCTTATAAAATATATACTTTTCATTATTAAATGGTTCGTTCGATTTTATTAGGGTCAAAATTTGATTATTAAGAACCAAGTCGGAAAGAGGTATCCCTAAATTGCAATCGTAAAAACACCATTCATATCCTTTGGAATGCTCGTTTTCATAAATCGATTCATTAGACATTAGCCGCTAATTTTTATTCAGTTATTTTATACAAAATTTCAAGTGTTTAAATATAAAAAAAAAATTCAGCAAATTGGAATAATAAAACGTGTCAATCATTTTTAGATCTTCGAAATACATTTCTTAAAAAAATTGAGTTTGAGATTAAAATATAAAATAATTACCCTTAATAGTTTTATTTTATTTAAAAAAATATATATATCAAACTTATTTCCCGAGGACTTTTCATTACTACAGATATTTTTACCAGAGTTTTTTTTCTCTATTAAACGAAGAAGGGATATGTATTCATATCCTCTTAAACCTCCGATCTTTCGTAAATTTATAAACATAAATTATAAACAACTATATAGGGGGGGGGAATTAATACTAACATCGGAAGCATCCCACAACGATTTTTCCAAATCCTCCTCTATCAGCGGCTTGACGGGCAATTGCAAAAGCCAATCCTTATTCGTTGCAGATAAAACGGGTAATTTAATGCACCTAATATATCCCAAGGAGTGTTTGAAATATTTGAATCTACTCAAATGCTTCAAATCGGCGGTGGCAGCGTTATTAAAATTATCCTTCCCAAAGGGGAATGTGTGATCCAAAATTGGATGTTTATCATCATTTTTAGGAAGTGAATCAGAGATGGCAGGATTCTTCGAGTCGTTAGCGTCTATGTTCGAAGCGTCGCTTTGCAAAGAATTAAGGTATATAAGATAGTTATCGTTTGATTGGGCCTGATCTAAAACTGGGTAAGGCTTTTTATCAAATCATTTTTTATAATATAAAAAAAATAAATAATAATGATTTTAAAAGTATTTCAAAAGCAACCGAAATGTGAATCAAATTTTTATCCTTTTGCAATAATAAAAATTTCTTAGTTGTAAATAATAAATAAATTATTTTCAAAAAAAAGTATATAAATAACCAGGCTGGTATGATTCAGTTCCATTCTCTAGTTTTTAACTTGAAATCGCAAAAAGGTTCTGTTCGGTTATTTTTTAACGAATTCATATCGGTTCGTTCAGGTTTTATATAACTTTTGAATTTTTTTTTTAAAATTAATCATTATATATTATTATGTCGACGCTATGAAAACATGTTATATGCATAAGGATTTTAACATTGTTTTTAATTCAATTTTCCTATCAAAAATATTAATTTTTTATATAGAAAATAGAGAACAGTTTTGTAAAAATATATATCTTCTTATCTTTGTAAATTTAAAAGAAAATAAAAGAAAAATTAGCAACAACAAAAATATTTATAAAAATAAAATGAAACCACACAAAAATTAAAGAAAATAAGTTGAATTTCTTTGTAATTAATTATTATAACTAAATATAATTTCAAAACTATCATGAACTAATTCGAAAGTATATATAAAAATTTGATATTTCAATTTTTTTATAACGGTTTATTTCGGGTACAGTTCGAAACCCTGACATAAACTAATTATGCTTGGAAGTCTACTCAAAAATCTATTAAAATGAGTTTACGGTCAGACCCTCAATTTTTTTTGCTGAACCATATGGAAAAGGGGAAAAAAAATTCAACTTGCGCCTCAGGTTTAACGGATCTATCTCCGACAATCGTGTGTAAATTATGCCGAGATTAAGCAAAATAAGCTATGTCAAACAGACCTACCTCAAAAATAGTGGATCAAGGCCTGAATGATAAGAACTAGAGATGCAAAATGAGTTTAAATTTGGTTAAATGGCCTATAACTTAGTCAAGCACTTTAGACTGCTCGACAGTCTGAAAATATTTTAAAAAAGTGGTCGACAGCATTCAGATCGAGTTAAGAAACAAAATGGAATGAAGTTCGCTAATTAACATTGCGCATAACAACAAGAATTAATTCAAAATGGTAATTAATATAGTCAGGGAAAAAACAATATAGCAGTTCTTTCTATATATATATATATATATATATATAGTAAGGTGAGGATTGATAAACTCCTACTTGTTGGTATGATAAAAATAATTTTTACCAAATTTGGGATAATTTAAAAAAATATATATACTTGTATTAATAAAGGGTATGAAGTTAATGCATCATTAATGGCTAACAGCGAGGAATTCATTGGTATCACGATAGGTTCATGTTCCCAGGTACTTAGGCTTAAAAATTGAGAAACCTTGATTTATGAAAAATAAACAAGATTTAAAGATGAACATCTATATAGCAGCGATGTCGGGAAAGAGGGGTATATATATCAAAAGCCTGAATTTAAATATAACGGGAAAAATTCTAAAAATATTATAAGCTTAAATTTTTTTATAACAAAAAGAAAGTAGTTAATGTTTCATAGTACCCAATAGGGCTTCCAAGGGGAACCATCGTTTGAGGATATAAAAAAAATATATATATAATTTTAATAAGTGAAAAAACACACAGATATTATGGAGGGCAAATATTATGAGTTATGGCTTCCTAAAATCTTGTGCTATTATAGTCTCACCCCCCATTCCCATCATGCCTGCATGAGATGTAATATATAAAAGGAATCTCTAAATAGAATCGTAGATTCTTTATCAATATTACCCCTATAATCCACGGCGATCCAAATCTTCACAAAAAGATTTATATATCCAATAAATTATCGCAAGCTAACAACTTCACATATACCAGAGTCGAGGTATTAAAGACCCTATATAAAAAAAATATATAACTGAAAGATGGCATGATATCGCTATAAAGATTCTAGATCCTTTCCTTATTTCAGAAACAAGAAATGAGGTTGTAGTCAGTGTTACTGCCTATATTTTATAAGATGAGGCGTCGCATCCAAATAGAATGGAATTGGTGTGGTGAAGAACTATAATGACACGAGACTGTAGGGGACGTTAGAACAGATTTGATGATTTTGTAGGCTAGTTGTTATTTCGTTTTCCAGATATATTTAGCTCCTTTATGTAATAATAAAGGATTTGTTTTATTGTAGACATCTTTGGGATAAATTTAGCATAAATGATCGTATTTCGTATTTATTGGTAGGAATGGGATATTTCCCAATAAACTTTGTAGTTCGAGAGGTTGAAGAGAAACTACTAGAGATTATAATGTGCCTGAGATATTTAAGAGAGTTTTAAGAGAATTTACATTTTGAGAAGTTTACCCTTAAATTAACTTCGAATAACACCCTTATCTCGGATACATAAATTCACGCCGAAAACGAGTCAGTTATGAATCCAAGAACTCCTTCGACCATTGTATACAGAGAGGAGTAACCATGAGATGCATCATTTTAAATAAAAGCAAAACGTAAACAGTTCAATTTTGGAAACCCTAACAACCCCTCATTCATAGTTAGCGCGATTTATACAAATTTGCTGTATTTTTGTATTCACCGCCGCAAATTGGCGCTAACTGTGAATGAGGGGTACCCAGTATTTACACATCTCACGAATTCGCGGCAAAGTATGCAAAATATGCTGTATTTTTATATACTTGGCAGCGAATTTGTGGTAACTAATGCAGGACAAGTGCATTACAAGCAAAAGAATAGCGCAATATTGCTATTCGTAGAAATGTATTTGCTTTATTTTATTTCTCATCGCCACGGAAAACGTTATCGCCATATTTTAACGCTTATTAATAATGGGAGGTGAGAACTAGCAACGTGACTATAGCATAAAATAATAAGTTAAAAGTTATTTTTTTTTCTTCTTCTAGCTAATATTATAACAATGATTACTTTAAAAATATTGGGCAATCTGGTTAGTCTGGTTCCTCTCCTTAGTAATAGGCTTACGGGTCCATTTTGAAAAACGTAATACAGAAATAGTCTAAACCAGGGTGTCTTCATCTACATTTAAAAGAGAGTGATTACTAGAAAACTTTATTAAAAAACTGTAATGAGACAGATCTCGCTAGTAAAAAAAGGAATTTGAAACAAATTTAGCTTCAAATTTAAAAAAAACTTATATAAAACAGTTGTTTAAAATAGGTCCTATTAATATGATTCATGATTAAAATACATTAAAAAGTGTACAACATTAAGTTCCGCCATTGAAAGAGATTTTGACGAAATGCATTTTAATCTACTACAGCTAATGACACTGTCAACAGCTGATTTCAATGTATGTATAATAAATGAATCGCTAATTAGTTTTAACAAAAAAGAAAAAAAAGTCTTAAAGCAATAGGACTGTGCCAATATTTAATATGAAATCAGTGCCGATATTTACCATTTAAGAAAAATTTGATCGGCCAGATACTCAAAATCAGATTCAAATTTAAACATTATTTAAAAGTTCATGATCAAATTATCTGAAATTTATAAGATAGGTATTCTACACATATTGGAATATATTTTGCAAAATCAGATTATTAAAAGTTGTAAAAAAAAGGAGTTTTCAAGAAATAATTGTGATATTTACCAACCTAAATTAATTTATTGAAGCGTGTTTTTTTTTAAAAACTTTGAATGCAATCTCTTATAAATTATTGTGAAATTTAAAGTGTTAGTGTTCTACATGTGATGGAATACATTTCTGACTAAGGCTTTACTTATAGTGAGCGCGAAATACCACGATATCGCTCAAGGATGTGCAACCCAGCATTCAGAGTTGGAGCGATTTGCGGCGAAATGTTTATAAACACAAAGATATAGCATATTTTGTATACTTCGCCATGAATTCGCGTTACATCGCAAAATTAATATTGTTTATTTTGTAAATTTACGCATCTGATTGACTCGTGGTATTTCGCGCTTACTATAAATCGAACCCTAAAGGCAATACGCGTATTGAATAATTATGCAATCTGGCTGTAACATACTTTACAAGTTTATATTATTTTATTTTATACATAATTTCCTAATAATAATAAATGAATTAAGTGAAGACAAAATTTAATTTAAACAAAATTAGAATATTTATTATTATTATTTTTTTGCTATACATTTGCATCAAGAAAGCTATTTAAAAATATTTAAACGAGTTACATTCAGATTTAGCTATAAGCATTACCCATATTATAAATGAGATGATTAACTTTGGGAAATTAAAATAAAACAAATTACACTTTCTTTAATCATTCGTGATAAGGCACAAAATATGGCCGCTTGGCCATAATAAAACGAGAAATTTCAGTACTTCTTGCATTATCCGTTGTTCAATGTTAGTTATTTATTTTGCTGAGAAAATTTTAATCTTTTTCATGAAAATCGGTTCAAAGATAAAATGTAAATAAAAAAATCAATCAAAATATTGGATGGGTTTTGGTAAGAATATCGAAAAATATTGGATCGGATCTGTAAAAAGATTTGTGAATCGGCATAGCCTTATAAAAACAATATATATGTAAATATCATACCTCTGGCATGCAAGGCCCAAAAATGGGTATGTCTAAATTCAATATCGGGCACACGGATTGGGATATGGGGCTGATGTATATGATAGTTCTTTAAAGAAAAAATTTCCCCCCAAAATAAGTTAATTATACATTTGTAACTGCAGAAGAAAAGATAGGCTAAGGCCTAGTAAACGCGTTATATTCAAGCGTTGCGTTATTTCAGCGTTATTACAAAATAAAGCAATAAATAGGTATAAAATTATAAATATGAAGCGTTATGACGAGAACACTATGATAAAATTTGAAAAACATATGATGCGTTGATAAAAAAAATAATATGCGATACGATTATAAAAATAATAGCGAATTTGATAAGAAAGTATATGATTTTTCTTAAAGATTATATAAAATAATTATCTTTATTTTAACTTTATCTTAAATTAGATTTTAAAACTGAATCAGCTGTAATAACGTTGCGCTAAATAACGCAACGCTTGAAGATAATGCGTTTACTATAAATGCCGTAAGGTAATAACTAAACGTTTCAGCGTTCGAGCAATAATTTCGATATTTTAAAAGTAATAGATCTACATATAATATATTGAAAAACTGCCTGTATTATATTTTATATTATTTATAAAAAAAAATTTAAAATAATGACTACCAAATGCGTAATTTATCACGCTTGATGGCTAGAGAATGACCTTACGTTCCATATAGTAAGCACATTATCTTCAAGCGTTGTATTAACGCGGGGTTATTACAGCTAATTCAGTCTTTCGCGATTTCACCATTTCGCTTAGTATTTATAAATTATACCTATTAGCTTGATTATGTAAATTGTGTAGCGAAAACTTTGGCATCACTTGGGCGAATCACGTTTATTATATAGACAACCTTATTACCAAATTTTAAAAAAATGCAACACAAAATTACTTTATTAACCACAAGAAAAATTGAATAAAAATAATAAAATAAGTTAGTTTTTTTTAGAAAAAAAAATTAATCAAAGGAATACATAAACATATATTTATTTATATTTAATTAAAAAAAGAAACTCGTATTTCTCCAATATCCTATCGCAAGTAGTGCGATTCAACTGAGTAAAACTTTCGCATTTCAACATATCTAACCCGTGGATGTTTGTATAATTAGTTTTGACATTAACGGCGAGACATGAGGGTGATAGGGAGGGTGAAAATGTGGATATCAAAACCATCAAGGTATTCTTGAGAGCTTGACTTACATTAGCGTATATCTTTATGTCGTCGTTTAAACATGCCTCTATGTCCACCTAAAATTAAAATTTTTTTTAGAGGGGAGAGTGTTATATTTGAATATCGTATATATTTTAAAGGTTACGTTATATATTTTAAAAGGACGTTATTTGTATATTATATTATTATAACTTTCCGACATTTAATATTATATTATAGAAGTTAATCAAATTGCATATTATTAGAAGTTAAATGGGATAATTATTTAAATGTATATATATAAAAAAGAATTACAAATAAAATTCATTATTGTTTTTAAACAATAATCGATATAATATTTGGCGACGAGGTAAAAAAAAGTCGCGCGGTTTTCGGCCTTTGGTCAAGTTAAATGTTATATAGAATTATAAATTTTTTTTTTCTGTTTATAAAAAAATTAAATAATAATAATAGATTTTAGAAATTATGGATAAAAGATGAATGTTCTATTGACGACTATAGACACATAAAATATATAATGAATGTTAAAAATATTCCTCAAAATGTTCTATTGGCGACTAGACACATAAAATATATACGATATTCAAATATAACATATCTTCTTTCCCACCAAGTTAAGATCGTCTATCAATCTTTTTATTTACTAAGTTCAAGTTCATTTATTAATTTTTTCTGTTTTCATCTCCTAACTTTATAATCTTCCCTTATTCAGGATTGTGATGGCGGATTCTAGTTTTTCGACATCTTTTACTAATTGTTCCCACCATCACTGTTTTATTTTCGCTTGTTAATATATCATCATTTATCTGTATTGGGTTTTGCGATAAAGCATCTGATATTATTAGCGCCATTCTTGTAAAATATATCATAATCATAGGCCGATAATTTATAAGCCCAACACAATAATCTTTGGTATGTTAAGGAGCTTAAATCTCTGTTATCACCATATATTTTTATTAAAGGTTTGTGGTCCGTTCGTATTTTAAATTTTCGTCCATACAAATAGTTATGAAATTTTTCTACGCCGTTTACTATGGCTTTGGCTTCTTTGTCGATTGTCGAATAATTCTTTTCAGCATCTTGTAAAGTTCTCGAGGTGTAAGCTATAGGGTATTCGTTACCATTATCATATTTTTGCAAGAGTACAGCTCCAAATTCTTGGTTAGATGCATCTGTTTCTAGTATTAACTCAAGATCCGGTTTATAAAATTGTATAGTATTGTGTTCTGTTACTATTTCTTTTGCTTTTTCAAATAATGCATCATCTTTTTTAGTCCAATTCCATTTAACATTTTTTACTTATTATAATTCGGCTATGATACTATGTAAGTTTGGTATGAACCGTGTATAATAGTTTAATATACCTAAAAATAATTTTATGTCAGGTCTATCTTTTGGAGTTGGATATTTTTGTATTGCTATTATTTTATTTTTATCTGGGTATATTCCATTTTGATCTATTATGTATCCTAAATATGATACTTTTTCTTTCATAAAATTTATTTTGCTTGTTTTGACTTTTAATCCCGCATTTTGTAATTTTTTTGAGGATTTGTTTTATATTCTCTATATGTTCTTCAGTATCATTTTTCCCTGTGATTATAACATCTAAATAAATTGCTGTATCTTTACATTACCATGGTTAATAATTCTTGCGATTCATCGTCTATGCTCATTTAGAGATATGCGACTTTGAGATCTAATGTTGTATATTTATTTCCATTAGCGATCTTTACGATTAATTCTTCAAACGTTGGTAGAATATGATAGTCTTTTAGTAGAAATCTATTTAATGTTACTTGAAATATCCACAAAATCGTAGTTCACTTGAAGTTTTATGTACCACTACCATTGGAGTACTCCAGGTTACTCTTGTTGTTGATGGATCTATTTTCTTTATTATATTCACGTTAATTATTCTATTCTAGGAAAATGGAGGAGGTAGGATGGATTGGCATATACAAAATTGCTTAGAGCTGTATAAAGATGAAAGAACTATTTTGGCATCTAGAATTGATTTCATTAGATTAAGTCGCGGCCCTACTGAATCTTGTATGAGCTATTTAAAAAAATAAAGGAGCTAGCCCGAAGATACGAATTTGAAGATAATATAGAACTAAGAATTCGCGATCAATTTGTGCCGGACTAAAGATGTCACAACTAGATAAAGAACTAAGTTTACGATACCCAGATACTAAAGACGAAGACCAACCGTTAAGCTTAAACAAAGCTGTAGAATTGGGATTAGCGATGGGCTGACTTAGAAATAGATAACACTATCAAAATGATTGATGCAGCCCTATTTAGATTTCCGTGGATTATAAAATTTAGATGATGATAAAGGGGACTATCAAAATGATTGATACAGCCTATTTGGATTTCCGTGGATTATAAAGAGTAACATGGAGTACTCCAATGGTAGTGGTACGTAAAACTTCAGGTGAACTACGATTTTGTGGATATTTCAAAGTAACATTAAATAGATTTCTACTAAAAGACTATCATATTCTACCAACGTTTGAAGAATTAATCGCAAAGATCGCTAATGGAAATAAATATACAACATTAGATCTCAAAGACGCATATCTACAAATGAGCATTGACGATGAATCGCAAGAATTATTAACAATGGTAATATCAAATGAATACTACCGCTATTTACGATTACCTTTTGGTATAGTTACAGCACCAATAATATTCAATGGACGATTTACTGGCTAATTGTAAAGATTCATTGGTAAATAAAAAGATTGATAGACGATCTTAACTTGGTGGGAAAGAAGATATGTTATATTTGAATATCGTATATATTTTAAAGGTTACATTATATATTTTAAAAGGACGTTATTTGTATATTATATTATTATAACTTTCCGACATTTAATATTATATTATCGAGGTTAATCAAATTGCATATTATTAGAAGTTAAATTGGATAATTATATAAATGTATATATATACACAAAAGAATTACAAATAAAATTCATTATTGTTTTTAAACATTAATCGATATAATAGAGAGGTGAGGGGTTTGTGGACAAAATTGCTTCGAATTACTAGAAATCAAAATTTTAAAAGATGGAAAATGTTAATACAAGAACAAACTAGTCTCAACGTTAAAAGTAAATTTTATGAAACTAAGATATGTAGCTCAACGCTCGTCATTTTTAATTCATAATTTTAAAATAAACCTGTATCGTGGAACTAATATCGATAATTAGGTATATTATATCAAAAAATATGTCGGTTTAAAACATTTTGGAAGTTAGATATGAATAAAACACAAAATGTTAAAAAAGTGATTTAAATGATATACTTGAACTTCAGTTTATATTACAAGTTTTAAATGATAAACTTTATAATAGACCTATCCAAAAAAAAGAATATGAATCGAATAACAAATTATTCGTATTTAATTTCTTGGAATGAATCAAATAATTTTACTATACGTAAATATAATAATGTTTGGAGAATTTTGATGAAAAGGGGTTCCATATACGGTTCTGAATATTTTAAAAAAATGGTGGTTCTGGTTAGTGTTGTTAAACGGCTCGTTTTGAGCCGATTTTTAAAAACGGCTAACTCAATATTTCATCTAGAATAAAATTATGCAAGCCTAAAAATTTTGTTTGTAGAAGGAACAAAGGTTTGGACATCTATTAGCGAAATCTCGAGGCTTAGGCAATATTTTTCTGGCTAAATTACTGAGTTAGCCGTTTTTAAAAATCGGATCAAAACAAGCCGTTTAACAACACTAGTTCTGGTTAGTGGGTTTCGAGTTAGAAATTTAAAACAAATAAACCCTATAAAAATGAATCGCACAACATTTTTAAACAAAATACATGTAAAATATTTGTACCTTTGTTTGAATCGGTTTCGAAACCGGTTCCTAGAGATTTTAAAATGAGTTCTGATTTCGGTTCCAATAAAAATTTAAAAGGGCCTTTCAGGTTGTGTTTCCTGCATTTATCCCGGTTCTGAGAGTTCAAGATTCACAGTGTTCCAAACTCGGAACTATATACCAACCAAATAATAATAGTGAATTTTAGTATTAGTTGATTATAAATAGTAAATTATTCGTGCATAGTTATTCGTGCGAATAAGGATAGTAAATTATTCGAACAAATATGAATAGCAAATTATTCGAAATATTTCACTAAAATACATTATGAAATTTTCATTTAAAAAAATAAAATAAGTATAGAAGAACCTGTTCTAATAGTTTTAAAAAATCTTGCAAAGATTCCCAAGGTAATTTTCCGGTTTCGAACATGGTAATGGCATGAGTTTTGAGACCCTTTAGATTGTTTTTCAAAAAATAAATATTGTTTACTTGTTTAATTTTTTAAAATTGATTTTTATGAATTTCAATAATTTTTCTTTTTTCAAAACTTGAGATAAATTCCCCATCATAAGAAATGCTGCTAGCATAGAATCGAACACTAAGCCAATTTTTTTGACGGAAGTCGGCAAAACGTCGTACGGATTGGATTTCATGGAAGGCGATGAATCTATTAAACCCAATAAAATATAAAGCCTCAATGCGTAATTTACAAGCTATACTATCGTTTAGCGATGACTTATACATCGCTTTCGCGATATTTCGCGCGTATCATAAACGAAGTCTAATTCACATTTAAAATTTATTTTTTCGGGATCGTTGTTAAATCGCAAAACTCATATTATTATTTTCTCAAAAAAGGTATTAAAGTCAAAACACTTGGATAAATAATAGATTTTTAGAGACCATTAGGAAAGGGGAAGAAAATTTCGGGGGGGGGGGTGTGAAAAGGGACTCGGATGGCACCAATATTTAATATAGGATCGGAATTCATATTCAGCTAAATTAAGCTTGGATACTCCGTCCTAAAGAAGAGAACTAGAGGTAAAATGCATTTTTTCTATCACAAAATATTCCTATTTTTTTTATTTGCAGGCCTATATTTCGCTTTAAAACTATTCGAAAAACAAATATTATTAAAAAACACAAAAAAATGATTACAAGCTTCTTTATTATAGAATAATTTTTTTTTTTTAAAAAAATAATTTTAATAATACTTGCTTCCATTATACTTGAAAAAATAATATTGACACGTTACGTAATTTAATTTGAATTAGTAACAAAATAATATTTTTATCCGCCTTATATGTTAAAATAATATTGATAAGTAATTTACTAATTTTGTTAATATGAAAAGCGCCGGTTTAAATGGATATTTATCTTTTTATACTCTTAGCTTGATAAATAACTTAAACATGTATTTTTTTTTGTAAAGAACAGATATTTTTGATAAAATTTTGCCTAAAAATGCTAAAAATCTTTTATATTATGCATAAAAAGATCTTTAAAGATGAAATCAAAAAATTTTAATTCTTTTCAAACTGGAATTTTTATAGGTATTAAATAATAATTTTCTAACTAATACAAATAAATAAAAAGTTAATCATATTTAGATTAGAATATTTTTTTAGCCTTATTTATTCGCCATAATTCAGTTTAAGTGGATTTTAAAGGCTTCTAAATAGGCATTCAATCCGCTATCGCTATTCGTGTGAAGGATTTGTTAAAAAAACATGTAAAATTATCTTGTCATGGGCTGTACCCGAAGTGTGAGCTGGAATTTTGAAGGATTTTCTCAAATTGTTATAATAACAGTTGTGAAGTTGTTGAACTACTAATTGAAAGTAAAGTTGGGTTTTATGAAAAATCATATTATCTGTATTTTTGTAGGTCATATAAAATTAATATATTATCTCTATATACGCAAGTGCTGGATAAATTTCTAGACTTTTCCAGATTTATTTGAAAAAAGGCATTTTATAAGAGGATATAAATTTTTTTAATATTTTCTTGTTCGCCATATTTGATTTCAAGTTAGACTAATAAGACTTAGATCAATGCCAATATAATATGGCAACTTATAGATAATATTTCTAATTGAGAGAAAAAAAAAGATGAACGTAGAAATTGATCCCAGAAATGGCTGAATATATTACATTTTGTAATTATTTTTAATTAAAAAGAATTATATTCATATTCATCCCATTCGGATACGGATAATAAATATTTTTTATTATAATTAAACAAGTATGTCACATTATATTGCAAAACGTGATTTCAATTAGTTTTCAAAAAAAAAACAAAAATAGAAATGAAATAAGCGTAATAACAATTTACCCTGTTCAGAGGAGCCCTTGGTCTTATTTTCGGCATCGGATATATTTAAATTTTCTATAAAGCTATCAAGAGATATGTCTCCTTCAAGGGAAGGCGTCTCCATTTCGCTTAAAGTAATATTAAGGGGGAAAAAATATTGAATTTTGAAAATAACTTATATTTGGAAATTAGTATTATTGTTATTTCTTATAATAAAAAAATACTAAGAATCCATCAATTTCATTTGGGATCAAATATCGTTAAATTAGTAAATTTAATCGGATATATTAAAATCCGACTAATATGGGTGATCGTGTCGGCAAAATCGGATTGGATCGGTCTTTAAAATGCTTTATCGGCAAACCCTATACAGAATAAAAAATAACTTATTCATGACAAAAAGAAAATCAAACTCGTTAGGACTATAAACAGCGGTATGAGGATAAGCGGTGATGTGGTAGGGTACAGCCAATCCCAGCCTGTTCAAAAGGGATACTCCACGTATCACCAGCTCCTTTTCCAAATCTAACACGTGATCAGCCAATCGCGAAACATTTAGGCTAGGGTCTAGCACCGCGAAAATGGAATATAGAAGATTTTCGACGCTGTCACCTTGGAGCCTGTTCATCACGAAAGATTTTAAAGGTGGGACTGGAGGATAGATTAAGATAACATTTATTTAATTTATAGTGAGAACTAAATGACCGTTTTTAAACCATCTTTCTTTCTTTCATCAAATAAAAAAGTGATAGTTTAAAGGTTTTTTTTTATTAAATAACTTCAAAACTGAAACCATCTGCTTTATTTTATAAGCCTTTAATATCCGAATGTAAAACTTTTGCTTTGTGAACTTAAATTAATTCATTCATTCATTAAAAACCTATAGAAATACCCATTTAAAGTCTCGTTGTTTTCCCCATTTTTTTTAAAGCTCGGCCTGGTATAAAATCTTTTTAATATAGCCGTCATGGGTTTTTAAAATTTGGTTATTTTATGGCCGTAACTCCTTCAGAGTTTTAAAAATTTGGTCGTTCTGGTTGTATTTTGTGAAATTTTTTTTCAAGATAGAGCTATCCTTTAAGTTTAACCTCGATCGAGACTAAGTAAGATAATTTTCGTTTAAAAATTCAGCTTTTTTTAGAATATGCTCATAACCTGTTAAAATGTAACTATTTATCACCACTACTTTTTTGGTGGTGAACCTCACTCTATACTTTAGATCAGGGTTGGCAAGTCGGTCAATTGACCAGTCAAATTCAGTCAATTGACCGGAGGAGTGTTTGACCTGTCAAATATGGTCAAATACTCTAAAAAATTTAAAGGAAAAATAAATTAAAAATATGTTTAAAAAAGGGAAAAAAGATGTAAATACATGTGATCACAATGTTTGCTTATTTTTCGGGTCCACAATATCAAGAGGAGAACTCACTAGTAGTGTAATTAATGAAGTATGTGATATAATTCAAGAATTAGCTATTTTACAAGGTAGTGATGACCAAAATATATTAAGTGATATAATTAATTTCAGAAGCAAAAACAGCATGTTTAATATAGCAAAATATGTGGAAAGTAGTAATTTCCAGAAACAATCAATTCCGACCTCAAGTTAATAGATTAAACTTTGTCTACCCTGCCCATTAAGAGACTAACAATTCCTAGTTCTACTTCTTCTTTAGAAAGAAATAGGTCGATTTGGATTAATATTCTTATGAAAATAGAAATCGATTTAAGATCTAAGATATCAGGAAAATTGTTTAAAAAATATTAAAGAAAATGATAATATTGAATATGAATCAGAACAAGACTCTGATACAGATAGCTACACGTTAGTTATTGAATGAATTTAAAAAATTAATATTATAGATTCATTTTACTATTATATTCAAAATAAAGTTAATATTAACTTTAAAAAAATATATTTGAATTTGACCATATTTGGCCGGTCAAATATCGGTCAATTGACCGAAACGTATTTGACCGGTCAAATGCACAACCCTGCTTTAGATAAAGCAAAAGCGTTCAACCTTTAGCTTCTATATCTTCTATGTCGCTATAAAAAAATAGGAGAAATCAATTATTAATAATAATAAGGAGAAAGGGGATTCAAATTTAATACCTTCGAAAAATATTTTAAAAAAATTTGGCAAGTGTGTGAGGGACTCAGCCCCTTCGCAATATATCCCTGTTAATAGTTGACGTATTGGTCTAATAAACGTTTAGATATCATCGCCTGATAAACAAGAAGTAGTTTACATTTAAAATAGCTATAATTTATCTTAATTGTTAAATTATTTAAATCTTGTTAACATTGACTAATTTACCATGTTCAAGAAGAAGTTGAGAAGAATTATCATAGGAACTGATGAATTCATTAACACTAGTGTCTTTTTGTCGAGGAATAAAAAAGGCGGATATTGTTTGTGGTTTTTACATTTAATGGTTAATTAGTGAATGGATATTTTATATTTCAAATATTTTATATGTATTTTGGCTAAATAAAATTTTTTTAACTAAAATTTTTCTAATAACTGTTTTTTTTTCATTAAGATTTAGCTGGAAAATTTTTGGGGGCCAAAAATATTATCAAGGGGGCAGTGGGGCTAAGAAAATTTTGGGGAGCTTGCACCCCTCCCCCCTCCTATCTTGGCTGCGGGTACTTTTTAATTCTTATTGGTTATTTTTATTTATTTTTAAATTTAAACAAAAATCTACCAAATTCTGGTCTTATAGTTCACTTGGCTGTGTCGATATTGAATATCGGATCGGCACTGATATTTAGCGTTTTCAAAAAATAACGAATCGAGCCGATATTTTTATTGTTTTGGATAACTTTATGATTGCATCATATATAATTATCAGAGTTCTGCAGAGAAACATTTGAACGGCCGGCCAGGATATATATAAAAAAAAAATGAGCTCGGTCAGAATTTTTTTCATAAAGATTTTCTGTCTAGTTTAAAAAAAATGGCTTTCGGCAAAGGGTCTTTAAATATTTTCTAGAGTCTTGGTTTTTTTAAAAATTTGAAAATATTCTTATTCTTAAATTTTTCAAATTATCATCATCACGCTTGAATTTAACTGGTCGATGGCAATTCTCTTATTCCTGTTCTACTTGTAATTTAATATAGTCTTTCATATAAATATCGCTCTCCATGTGAATTTGGGACAGAGAAAAAGAGGAAAATAATACTTATCTAAACTAAATTTTTTCCCTTAAAATGTATATTATATTTTGATAATTGAATGCATCCTTGTTGCTTTTAATTTGATTGAATATCACTTAAAATAATGATTAGTTGAATAATTAATTTAAATAACATTTTACAATAAAAAATTTCTATTGATCGTATTAACTCTATAAACTCGAACAAATTAGGGTTGGCCAATTACCCTTACCTTCTGGAACCCATCCACTTATCCCTGTAAGATGAGAAAAGACCAGATAGTCTCATAAACATTCCTTAGTTTAGAGGAAAACATCTTATTCGCTATTTCATTTGTGTTTCACAATTTTCCTATAATCCAAACATTGATCAGATTATTATAGAGTACCATGACTTTTCTGATTTTGATTTTATCTCAATAATTATTTCTACCAGTAAGTCATTTTTTTAAAGATTTTAGGTAAAAAAATTTCTAAAATTAATCGTGATCATGGATCCTCTTTTAAAATGTTATGATCAATTCAAATCGCTGTTTCGAGGCAACTATCATAGTTCCCTCGGATCTCAATGAGAGCCTTTTATTTTTGCCCTTCCCCCATATGTTTTTTTTTAAATGTTAATTTAATCATGCTATTTTTAATATAAATAAAGATATCATCAATTTTGTTCTATGATAGACAATTTATTTAAATTAATGATAAAATATCTAAATAACGATTTATTTATTGTAATGTTTAAAAAAATAGTTAAAATTTTAACACTATTTTATTCTTATAATATCTGCAACAGGAATAGCATTTTAAAATATCTAACGAGTCACATTCAGCATGTTTTATTAAACGGCTAGATTTAGCCATTTAAGTCGGTTAACTTAAGATTTTGGCCAAAAGTAAATTATTCAAGCTTATTGATTTCGTCCACAGATGGCAGAAGGATTTGGACTTCTATTGGAGAAATGTAGAGGCTAGGGTAATAATATTTTGACTAAACTTTTGATTTAGCCCATTTTAAAAATTGGCTAAATGGAGCTGAAAAACACTGCATTTACCCATAAACTTTACAAATATTTAATGGAGAATAAAAAAATATACTTAATCATTCGTGAAAGTTAGTTGACTTTAAAAAAAAATAGAAATATTGACACTGGTTCAAAGATAGATAGAAAATAAAAATCAATATAAATATGGGATTTAATAAAATCGGATCAGTGACAAATTTGTGGATATGCACAGTCCTTGCCCCTCCAACACTCAGGTAGAGATTCGCTAATAAAAAATAGTTTAGATATAAGATGGAACAAAGTAAAATTGTTTTTAAGCAATATATGAGTTTTTCGAATGAACCTACCACTTGAGTATAAAGTGATTTCCTTTTGGAGCTGGAAGACTGGGTGTAGTACTCAAATTTATCAATTAAATTATACATATAAGTTATTGCTTAAAAAAAATAATATGAATAATTATCAAAAATAGGTTCCTAAAGTCGTTTTTTAATAGTTGATAGTTTTGAGGGCAGTTGTATGTTTACCATATAAAATTAATGCAAAGTATAATTTGTTATTTTTTTCTATTAAAAAATATATTGATAAGTTTTTTATATATGTCTGACCTACAAATATATCGGTATCTTGGATTGGTATATCAAAATAAATTAGGCCCTTGAGATATAATTTATCAATGATATGTTGGAATATATGATCTTCCTCAAAGCGCCTCTCTTTGTTGCCTTCTTTTAAATTAACACCATATTTATCTTCAGAATCAATCAAACAATCTAAATATTTTTTTTCTTCTTTAGATAAAAGTTTGGCATCTTGGCAGGTAACATGCCCAACCCTGATAATCCACCAGGGTTCAGCTCTTGCCCCCGATATGGGCTGGGAAGGTAGAAGTCGAGATATGTTGGAATCTTGTTGCTTGCTATCTGGATTTTTCTAATATAATAAGTGCTATCTTTAATATAAAGCAGAATATATATTTTATTTGTGCATGACCTAATATAAGAACAAGAGAATTATAGATTTGTAAAGTATTATAATAACCAACTCAAATAATTTGAAATGTAAAGATTAATCATTATAAAACTAACTAAATAATTTGAAATATAAAACAATATCTTGCCTTATTTCTATGGCATTTATTCATTAGATCAATATATTGATTCCTTCCTATGTCAAGCAATCTAAGTATATCTAATGCTGTAAAATTTGGAATTGAATCGTAACTTTTTTCATTTCTCATAACATCCTATATTCAAAATTACTTAAAATTAAATTTAAAAATAAATAAATACCTGTAACAAATTCTTATAATATAAAAAGGGTGTAAACCTCAGACCTCTAATATAAATATCTGAAAGATGATATGGAAAGAGCATTAAATGCTCATTACAATATTTAATCAGTTTTTCGTAATATTTCTTCTCATCTTTTTCAATTGTAGATACTATAATATTATTTACTAATGGAATTTAAAAAAAAACATCTCTACTTATATTTTCTTTAAATCTAAGGTTATTTTCTAAACTATAAAGTAATATGGCATTATCATATTCTTTTTGTGAGTTGCCTAAAAACTATATAAACTTTTTAAAATATCAATTAAGTTTATTTATTATAACCTGCTTAATATCTTTAGGAAGAAGAGACCAGCCAATATTTTGTTTTATTTGTGATATAACTTCTGGATGCAAGCTTAAACTCATTTTCAGGGAATAAAATGGATAGATAGTTATCAGCTGATTTTTAATCCGGTTCTCTTCTCTATTGAGAAAAACAGCTGTAAATGTTTTATTATAAACCCAATCTTTCAATTATTTCATTTTATATGTTTGACGCCTTGCCAAAATGTGAACAAATGAATTTTAATAAGAGCTTATGCATTTACAGTTAACGTGAATTGCGAAGAAAAGTACAAAAATATAACTAAGAATGAATGGTGTTGTATTTATAATCTGTTTTTTTCATTACTCCTATTTTTTTGCTATCGGAACTATCCATATAATTTTAATTGTTCTCCTCTATTATTATTAACTTACCACAAAAATATAATATTAAATAAAATTATTTATCTGGTACAAAGATATCATAATAAAAAAGGCTTCAAAATTACATAGAAGCAGATCCTTTATAAAAAAAATATATCCTAGTTACAAATACATTCTTGTTGAAAATACCAAGAAAATACAAAATATTTATAATTCAATTTCTTCCACAAACTGAAAGATTAATTGGAAATAAATAACAACATCTCCAAAATTTTTAATATCACCTGGAATAAATTGCGAACATTATAATTTTATTAAGAATAAAGATAGAATTGAAAAAAAAAACAAAATAAAATAATTTAATAATCTAATAATAGATCCTTTCCTATAATATGTCATATTTAAATTATAATTAAAATAAGGTTACATCTGTTATCTGTTATATATATCTATTTTTTGAGAGAAGTTAATTTTGTACATTCATTGTTATTTATGTTTTATTAATAATGAAAAGTTAATTTTGCGCATTCATTGTTAATTTTTGTGTTAATTTATCAAGTTATCATTATCATGAAAAAAAAAATATTTTTTTTTTACTAAACCAATAAATCTTATTATATTGTCTCAAACTTGCGGTAAATATTTAAAATGGGAAATTAAAAAACTAAAGAATTAAATCATAAAAGTTAATGTCTCGAACTTGCGTTATAAAAAGTGAAATTGAAACTAAAGAATTATAAATCATAAAAGTTATTTTGTAATTACCAATTTAGTTTAGATAATTTATTTAAATAATTTTTTTTAAAATCATAATTTATAAAAAAAATCTATAATGGAATATTTCAAATTTAATGATAAGAGAAATTCTGAATGTAGTAATTAGAGAGACACATTAAGATAAATAGTTCTAAACAATTTCATAAAGAATTTAAAATTATTGAAACTTTGACTAAAACTTTGGCTTCTACCAAATCATATACAAAAGAATACAATATTAATAAAATTAAAAAATATTGACAGAAAAATCAATTTATTTTACTATAGACGATCTGAGAAATTCTTTGGTAGGGATGGCGACCGTTAATGACCACCCTTTTTCAATCATTGAAGACTCAGGGTTTAAAAGATTAATTAACCCTATTACTAAAACCCTGGGTGTGTCCGTAAATAGTTTTAAAATTAGAGAATAGATGAATCTAAAAAAATAGTGAGAACAATTAAAAGAGAAAGAAAAAATAAATTCGTTTATTAAAAAATTGATTCTTCTAAACTTGACAGTAGCATTCTGGGAATCATTTAGCATGTTCAAGGTAGATTATCGTATTAAGAAATTTGGCGATGAATGATTTTAGAGACCTTGATTCGACATTCCATTAAACAACCTATATTCTATAACAACCTATAATGATGCATTAATCAAATCTATAAGCTTATTAAATGAATCTGTGGAAAGGGAGAATTGGGAGGAAGATGATATGAATGACGATATAATAAATGTAGAAATAGCGGATCTAGACCAAATGTTGAAAGATTTAACCCCAAAAGTTTACATTAAAAGTGCACCACACACATTACAGTTATTCCTTAATGATTCTAAAACAGTTATGCGAAATAGAGTATTAGCCGAGCTTTAACGATTGTTAGAGTCTTAAAATCACTGAAAAAACCTATGTCAATAATTGAAGGTGTCATGGGTTTACGATGATCGATTGTTAAAATTGAAAGATTTTTGCATGGACTTTATTGCAACGTCGAAAGTTATTTCAAAAAAGCTTTGAAACCACTTAACGTGATAACATTCAGACTACAATCAGAGAAAATGTGTCTTTCCGATTTTCATAGCATTTGGATAGGCTTCACTATTTAGACCACAGGTATCAAATCCTATTAACCATTTTTAAAAAAGTGCAACTACTTGAAAAATAACAAATTCTAATTAACTCATTATTAGAAACATTTCGACATATTAAAAGATTTAATAAGGATGAAAATACTTTAGATTTCTGAGAAGAGAATAGTTTAATTTATCGATAATTATAAATCATGGCGAAAATAGTTTTAGGTGTCCCAAGTACATTATACATATATTATTAAACTTAATTAATTACTAGATTAGCTTTGAACATCATTCTCATCATTAAAATATATATTGCCAGACCTAGGCCGAATCATTGACCATATTTTAGAAGATATTATGATAATACGCCTAAATAAAATTTTAAAAATAGAAATATAATTATTTTTTAAAATTACATTGTAGAATTATGTATTTTATATTGTAATAATGATGATAAATTATTTTTATGGTCAATAATACTAAATAAAATAAATTTAAAAAATGTTTCTGTTATTTTAGCTAAATTTTATTTCATTATTTTTCTGGTCTAAGGACCCTGAACCCGAACCGATATCAGGGATTTTTCACTGAACCCAACTCTTTTTTTAGAATGAGGGTTCACAGCCCTACTTTATATAGTTGGTCCCTTTCTTTGGTTGTTTAGAAGGAGCTTTATAGATTGAAATAAGACGAACCAGAAAACGGCTTTAAAATTTTTAGTAAAGTTCAGAATAATAACTAATCCAACATCTCCGTGATGATTTGAAAACTCTCAATTTTAAACCATAAATTAGAGATCTGCAAATGTAGGCCTGACCCCTACCCGGACCGGGCTTATTTTTTAAAAAAATCGGGTTCGGGCTGAGTCGGAGGCCATATATTTAAAAAAATTCGGGCCAGGTCGGGCCTTGGAATTTTTTTTAATTTATCGAAATTTATCAATTTTATGTTGAATTTTTAAATAAAATAAAAATATTTGATTTTATTTATAAAAAATAGACGCCATATAACATATATCTTTTATTTTGAGTAATTATAAAAATTAATTTCTATATTTAAATAAATTTGGGCCGGGCGGGTAAATTTTTTAAAAATTTCGGGTTCGGACCGGACCTGCAAAACTTTCTAAAAAAATTTCTGATCGGGTTTGAAAAATTAGGCCCGATGCAGATTACTACCATAAATCGATGGAGATTTTTAAATGTGAAAAGTCTGATTTTTTTGGGGAATGGATTTTACCATTTATAGAAGTTACTAACATATAAATTTGAAGAAATTTTGCTAACCCTTAATTTATATTAATTTTTATAAGTTTTCATAATAGATTAATTAGAGAAATAATAATCGTCCAAAAATTAATAGGATATTATAGTATTATATAATATATGCATTTTGCATATATAAATTAATTTTAATAAAATGTTTTAAAATTAAAAATTGCTTTCATTTAAAAATGAGAAATTCCAAATTACAAGGGTGGATTCTGCGTTAATACTTACTCCATATTAATTTACCATAAAGAAAAATAACATATACTATAAAAATTGATTAGATTTACATATTTCTATCCCTATATTTTGGCTCGAATAAAAATATTATTATGGACCTATGGAGATTTGTTTGTCATGTACGACATATCTGGTTGATATGTAACGATTGGAGACTGCAGAGATATTAATACATATGCACGAGCGGAAAGTAATTAAACCAGGGAATAGAAGATATTAACTTTAGCCTTTTATTTGCCTCCGGATTGGTCTTAAGCGTTTCGGGAGTAAAAATAAATGTGGTAAGGACAAATCTAGACGTGTCTCTTTCAAAGTGTGCGGTAGATTCTTCTTCATAGTGTGTCAAAGATTAAGGACTAATTAATATACTAGGGTTGTTCAGTTTGATATTCTTCATTGAAACTTAAATATTTTGATTCATCAAAGGAAAACTAAATTAATTATAATGACTTACCTTCAATTCATAGTGGCGCGATTGCGATCGCGATTTAACAGCTGAGCTAAAATATGTTTATGAGATCAATATTTATTTATTAATATATCTTTAATTCAATTCATAATAATAATCTAAGAAATGTGATTTTAATAAAGAAAAATGGATCTCATAAACAGATTTTAAAACTCTGTCAGCTTTTAAATCGCGATCGCAATAGCGACACTATGAATTCAAGGTTAAGCGAGCGATGAAGTAATAAATTATTCAAAATTATGGTGAGAAAAAATTACAAATTGACAAAATTAAATTAGTTAAAAATTATAATAAAATAAGACAGTTGTCACAAATTGTTAACAAAATTAAAAACGTTAAAATTTTATATAAAATGAGTAAAAACAGGTTTTATCATATTTAAAAACGCAATTCATTATAACATCTTTTCAAATACCCAAATAATTGTAAGTCAGCCAATAATACGGAAGGGTTATATAAATTACCTTATAAGATCCGATAATTTATTGTCATAAACCCCAACCCCCTTTTTTTTAGAAATTTGATATCCACATGTTGCATAATCTTCTTTTCTTTTCTTTTCTTTTCTTTTCTTTTCTTTTCTTTTCTTTTCTTTTCTTTTCTTTTCTTTTCTTTTCTTTTCTTTTCTTTTCTTTTCTTTTCTTTTCTTTTCTTTTCTTTTCTTTTCTTTTCTTTTCTTTTCTTTTCTTTTCTTTTCTTTTCTTTTCTTTTCTTTTCTTTTCTTTTCTTTTCTTTTCTTTTCTTTTCTTTTCTTTTCTTTTCTTTTCTTTTCTTTTCTTTTCTTTTCTTTTCTTTTCTTTTCTTTTCTTTTTCTTTTCTTTTCTTTTCTTTTCTTTTCTTTTCTTTTCTTTTCTTTTCTTTTCTTTTCTTTTCTTTTCTTTTCTTTTCTTTTCTTTTCTTTTCTTTTCTTTTCTTTTCTTTTCTTTTCTTTTCTTTTCTTTTCTTTTCTTTTCTTTTCTTTTCTTTTCTTTTCTTTTCTTTTCTTTTCTTTTCTTTTCTTTTCTTTTCTTTTCTTTTCTTTTCTTTTCTTTTCTTTTCTTTTCTTTTCTTTTCTTTTCTTTTCTTTTCTTTTCTTTTCTTTTCTTTTCTTTTCTTTTCTTTTCTTTTCTTTTCTTTTCTTTTCTTTTCTTTTCTTTTCTTTTCTTTTCTTTTCTTTTCTTTTCTTTTCTTTTCTTTTCTTTTCTTTTCTTTTTCTTTTCTTTTCTTTTCTTTTCTTTTCTTTTTCTTTTCTTTTCTTTTCTTTTCTTTTCTTTTCTTTTCTTTTCTTTTCTTTTCTTTTCTTTTCTTTTCTTTTCTTTTCTTTTTCTTTTCTTTTCTTTTCTTTTCTTTTCTTTTCTTTTCTTTTCTTTTCTTTTCTTTTCTTTCAATTATTAGTCTTTCACGAACGTGATTGTATTGTTTTCCTTAAAAAAAATTCTCGTGAAAATGTTGATTTGCTCTAAGGTTTTATTAAAAAAATTTTTTTGAAAATTTGACTTACATGCTATTTATATCCTTTTTTGGGTATTTTTTAAATAATTTTACGGGAAAGAGGGGGGCGGAGGGTCTGGGTACTATTTAGTAACCAAAATCTCTCAAAATATATACTTGGAAATTAAATTCGATATTTTATTAGCTTCGTGTTAAAATTCTGAAAATTTAAGTTTTGAAAAATTTGTTTTCTCTGCTTCTTTTATAAAAAGTATTCCTAGAAATTTTCTTTTCTATTTAAAAAGGGCTAGAAGAATATTTATTTTTAGGAACGAATGATATAATTATATATATATATTTCTTAAAGGTTGATGTTTTAATTTAAAATTTTCTTTTAAATATTTGCATCAATCAATAATAATGAGAATATTTATTTAATTCGTGGAAATTTCTTGTCAATAAAAGTATATATTGAGAATCCAATTCTCCAGTAAAAAGATTGTTCCTTGTCAATATTTATAAAATTCTAAATAGTTTCCTGTATCCATCAACGATTAAATAAAATTTGGCTACTATTTTCGATTTAAATAAAATAATTTTTGACAACCTTGATTTAAAGAAATTCACGAGTATGAAAAAAATGAGAAATAATTAAATTTTCTTAAAATATTTACATTAAATTTGTTATTTTTAAGAAATATATTGGCAAATATACCATTAAAAATTTAAAAAAATATTTTGAACTTCTGGTGACTAATTTTAAAAGAATATAGCTGGAGGAGGTGCAGCAGAGATACTTACCCTAACTTCATGAAAATATCGAAAAGCCCTTGAAAAAATCTATAATATTTTAGATATGAATTTACTTATATATATTTTTTTTATTTTAAAAAGAATGACCTTTTTATGTTAACTTTTAGCATCCTCAGTTGAAAAAGCTAGGGATACATATCACTGATATATTCTATAGCGTAAATATGAGTTATCAATTCTCCCATCCCTTACATTATAAAAATGTAAAAAAAAGAGATTAAATTACAATATTTTCAATAAGAGCATCGAAATCCTTTCTTTGTGTCATTTTTGTGGCAGTTCAAATTTCAAATACCTTACAGAAGGAAGGTTTTGAAACAAGAACAAATATATATCTCATTTTTTTTAATATGCATTTTCTTATTTAGGGTGGAGGCAGCATAGATTTCAAGGAAGAAAGAAAACTTCTGATAACTTTACCCCTCACCCCCTTATTTTCTTCCTTAGCTACGTATACGTTACTGTATAAAGTTAAATAAGGATATATCTATATAACGTTAATGTTTATTTAATATTTTTTTATTCAAAAATTTTAAGATTGTGTTATCTGTAAATATTTAAATTTTATCCAATATCTTTTTTTATTTTTAACAAATTAGTCATAATTGAAATCTAAAGATAAATTAATCCTAAACTTGTCTTTTTTTTAATGCATTGGCCTTATTCGTTAGCATTTAATTCTTTGCCTTAAGACTTGCCAAGTGTATAAGGAAGGTATAAATGCAAATGCAGCATAAATATGCTTTATTTACCTTCCCTGTTTATAGTTAAGTAAATATTGTTTAATAAAATTTTGGCTATCAAATAAATAACAGATATCCATTATATTTTTTTTGTTTATATCTAAATAAAATTATCAAAAACTGATCATATATTACTTATTTTTTTTATAAAAAATGAAAATTTTTATTCCTATCATCTATTTTTTAATAACCATTATCAGAACTGATGGTTATAACCTTCCTGACATTCGCCCATCAAGTAAGATACAATTTTTTTATATATTTTTTCAAGAACCTTTTATTTAAAATTATACAATATCATATAAATTATTAAATAATCAAATTAATTCATATAAATTATTAACTCTAATTTTATTCATTCATAGAATGGTGTATGTACACCACATGAGTATAACATATCAAACATATTTAGATAATATTTTCATAGGTGGCCATGCTAAAAAAATCTAGAAATAAATGCCGATAAATTATTAATGATTGCATTTCTCTTTCTGAATGAACGCATATAAATTAGTTTCAATTTTATTATTGAAAATTAGCTTAGACCTTTCAACTATTAAAATTATAAAGATTTAGTATCTTATAATCGCCCTTTAAAAAAGTATGTTACAACGTTTAGTATTCAACAGTTCGATTTAATCAATTAAAATTAAGATTTTAACCAAAATATTATCATGTAAGAATTGATTTCATTCGTTAATAGATCTCCAAACCTTTCTGCCATCTATGAGTAAATTCATCAGGCTTGCATAATATTTTTCAGATAAAATATTGGGTTAACCTTTTTAAAAATACAATCTATTAACAATATTATAGCGTTCGCCCTTTTAAATAATAATATGAAATTAAAATTGATTTTTGTTTTAGCTTATAATATCTGGGATTTAAATATATTTTTTTTTATCGAAAAGAATAAATAAATTTTATTTAAAAAAATGTAATAATTTTAATAGAAACCCATCGCTGGTCCGTTGACGAAATTGATATTAAACCGTCGGATTTAAAAAATACTTGGGTCAACGGTAACTATCAACAGCTGTATTCAGTGCAAGTCAATTTTTCTAAACCAAGAAATTCTGACGAATTATATTACAAAAATTCTTATTACAGATTTTTTTACAGAGTGTGGGAAGTTACCTACGGAAATTCAATTATGGTCAATGAAAACTATATATCTGGGGTTAGTTATAAAAAATAAATATTGCTTTGATTGATTGATTGATTTCTTTATCTTAACGTGTCCGAAAGCTGATTTTATGGTAAACAACAACGTATTTAGAGGACCACTGTTCTAAATTTTTTTTCTTATCGGATAATAAATAAGCTTTTGGAAATAGATATATGTATATATATAAAACTTAATTATTTTTCTTTTCAGAATCGGTTCGAAATAAATCGCCTGGAAGAAGGAAAATATTATTTTATTAGAATATTTACTTTGATTGACCGGATTTCGGAAAATTTGTCAACTCTAAAATTTTTTATAAGTAAAAAAAAAAATTTTTCTTTAGATTATAATTTAATGATATGATTTAGATAAGTCATATCTAAACTTACCTATAATAATTTATTTTTTAACATAAAAAATGAATTATTTTTTAATGTTAAAATTTATTTCAATTTTTACGATTTAGATAGCAAACAAGACCGAAATCAATTTAGAGTGTTCGGTAATTTATATATTATAAGTCATTTTTTTTGATTGAATTTTTTCTTTTATAGATCATTATCCGCTCATTCCATCGATTCATTTGCAATTATGGCGGAAGTTGCCGAACTCTTATTCACTGATTTTAAACTTGGATGGGCCAGAATCTAGGGATAAAATTTATTCTTTTTACTTCATTATTCAAAAGAACAATCAACAGATTGAGACAAGAAGTTTAAATAAGGTAGGTTTGAAGGGAAGAATGGATTATATTAATATTTACAATAAAAGTAAAAATATAAGACGAGTTGATTATGTGAGAATTATTTACATATGAATTTTAATATAATAATTAGAGTGAATTCAAGTTAATTATTTATAAGAAATCAAATTATTCCATTTATGTTTTTCAAACATTTAAAACAAGATCACTAGATATAATTTTAGCCATTTTTCACTTATTTCCATATATAGTATTAAGAAATACACAATTTGCTAATATTTACTTGGGAAATAGATTAGTTTTAAAATTTCAATAACTAGATTTTTAATTTGCCATAAAATTTACTTTCGTTTATATTTAGGATACAAAGCATGTGTACTTCAACATAGCTTACGAACCATGGTCTGAATACATAATTCAAGTTTACACAGTATTCATTAATCAACGTAACATGGCCAGCGAATATTCGAATCGAATATTTTTTCAAATTTTCTAAAATATAAACCATATATATTCCTTTTTATAATGCAAAAATTTCAATTGATATTAAAAAAAAATAATTTGATCCAATATTTATTATAAAATTTATATTTTGGTTTGTAATTATGTATTTTTATAACTAGATTTTTTTCGAAACACAAATGTTAAATTTTTTATTGATAGAATTTACAATAATTTACAATTGTGCACACCATCTAACCCAGAAATAGCTAAGATAAGTTTTAAACACTTGTCACCACTATATTTAGGGACATAATATAATATCAACAAACTGCTACCCTCCCTTCCCCCATCATAAAAATACATATGCTATTCAATTGAATTATACTTATATTTAATTATAACAGGAATGGATTTTCAAAAGTATGGTATGTTTATATCTTAAAACATTCAACTTGCTCGTGGAAAGAGAAATATCTGTCATTTAAGATTAATATGATAGTTACTTATATTTATGGGAATTAAAACATAATATAAATTGTTTGGATATATCTGCAAATATTGGTGAAATCATTTTCGTAGTCCAATAAAATAATAACTATATTAAGGTTTACACTAAACCAAATTGAAAAATAAAATTTACCTATAGTTACCAATTAGAATAAATATGTGAGACTAAACTTAGTAGAGTGAAGATATTTGATATTTTTTGTTATATACTTTATTATATATATATTTTTTTATTTTATTCATATTATTTAAATTATAGATATACTTTTATATTTTATGTTCAACTTCTTAAAATTGTTGGAATATTTTGAAACATGGGAGATTTTTACATAAATAAGGTAGACGGGGTCAATGACATATAATAATACCAAGAAATAAGGTAAGTTAGAAAGTCCAGCAATTTCCCTCAAAAGCAAATGAATAAATGCGGACAAGGGTATAAATAAAAAAATAATTATTTGATTTTATATTGTTAGAATAAAAACACCAACAGGGATAATACTAAATAAGTACAAGATTTAAATACCCTGAAAAACAAGAAATTTTGAAAAGCTCTAAAATTAAATTTATATAATGGATTTTCTTATAAAAAAAATCATCAATTATAAAGTAAATTTTTAAAAAAAATTTTTTATTTGAAACTTTTATTTACTTTAAAAAAATATATGGCTTATCAGCAATTTCACCATCACAACTGATCCTTAGAGGTTGGCTCATAACCAATGGAAGTCAATCCAATTATTTCCTTGTTTTTATCTTCCATGCACAAGATAGGGATTTACCCTTATGCCAGAACTTCGTTTAACTTCTTTTTATTGAAAGCCCTTTAAAGTGCTCTTCTCTAGATCTCTACTATAGATATCACCTCCCTAATAAATCAAAATATGGATTCCTCGTCAACAATCTAAAATTTCAACTTTGGTTATGAATCGAAATTTCGAGGCCCCGACAATAATTTTCAGCCTAAAATTTGAGTTTTCTCACTATTTTGTATATCTATATTTGCTTTCATAGGAGTAAAGTAAATAAAAACAATATTTTGACCAGGCTAAATGATTGGTTAGATAAAGATGCGAAATCTAAATTATTTATATGTTTTTATCCTATTTTAGTGCTGATTCAAACGAATCAAGTTCACTAAAAAATCAAGGCCTTTACCGAAAAAACGGCGTTTATTCAAAATAATGAGGGTTTTTACTAAAATATAGGCAAGTATTCCCGCATTCTTAATTTTATCTAAATATAAAATAAGGAAAATAAAAATAATTAGCTTACTTAGAGTTCAGGATTCGAGTTCATAATTACTGTTTAGGAACTGAGTTCACAACTCGAGTCTTTGGGGTAGATTATTTCGATCCAAGACTTGGCTCTTAACCGATTAATAACACTAACATATACAGCCAAAACTGTCTAATTTGGGCATCATCATGACTAAGATTTTTGCCCAATTTATTATACTACTTAGCTTTATAAAAACCTTTTACCAATATGTTAAATACTTAGTTTAACAAAAAGTGAAATTATGTTCAACTTTTCAAATTATTTTTTTAATATTAATTCATCTAAATCATAAGTAAACTTGAATATGTATAAGAGACCTGCAGTGGTACCAATTGCACAGCCCGGCTCAAATTTTTTAAAATTTCGGTCAATAAATGTAAATAAAAAATTTAAAATAATACTCCATTATCTTTATATCCAAATTTGTCGTAAAAGGAGTGAACTTTCGACTCGTTGATGGTTATCTAATTCCATTATTTTCTGATCCTCTTGTAATCAATATAGTATTTTATTTAAGTAACAGTCATTTGCATTCCTCTACTGGCAACATACGTAATTGCCTTAATTTAGCGAGAAAAAGAGTGATAGAATGATACTTATTATGCATTTAACCCTTTTAAGGTCTATATTATAGTTTAGATATTTAGTACTTTGTTGATTTCTACAGTTAATTGTGCTATTATAATGTGTGACATTTTGCATTTGCATATTTGATGTGTGTTTTCTAAATAATGCTCTTCAATATGATGCTGAAATTTAATTGAGCATACTGATTTGAGGAAGAATTTCCAGAATTGACAGTTTTCACCAATATTAAATTAATATTACTAGTGTGACTTAATAAATAGATTTTCTATCACTTCTCAATAAAAAAAAAGAGAAAAAAAGAATTAATGAATGATTTGGATGTTAATAAAACATGAAACAAAAATATGAGTTAAAGGATTACCGGTTGGCAAATCTATTCGCCAACTAAATTCGACAAATAAAAATAACCTATCTTTTTTGGTAGCGATAACTAACTAATATCATGCTAATATTTTTCCAATTATTATATATTTAGCGCTCTCCTTTTATGAATACTTAAAAATTATAATGAATTTTTTAAATACATGAAAAGTTAAATAGAATATAATTAATTATAATTTTTATGATATCTAATTTTGAAATTGTAATTTATATTTTCAATTTGTATTAAAAACCTAAATCATCGTGTGTAAATTATTTAAAATTCGCAAATGGTTATTGAAATCGATGTAAGTGAGTCAGACAATGATAATATTGATGAAGTGGAAGGTGTTCTAGAAGAAAATGTTCTTGATAACAATAATACAAATTTCCTATTTCCAAAATTTGAAAAATATTTTCAATAATGTAAAAGCTTAAAATATAGGAAAAATATATCCTTAAAATAAATCTAGTAGCTATTATAATCTCAAAAAAACCTAAAAGTAATTGTCATTAATATTTTTATTTTGTAAGTATGTTCATGCAGGGGCCTCTACAACGGGGGGGAAGGGGGTCCGAAGCAACTGCTTCAGTAAATTTGAGTGGGGGTACTTTTTTTTTTACATCCATCATGATCATGTGATTTCTGGTTGATAAATGTAACAATAAGACCCCCCCCCCCCCCAATTAATATTTAATTTAATATATTGACGGAAATTTTGGTCGATGCTTAGTAAATTTGTTATCCGAAATTTCTTGTCATAAATTATTTTTCGAATTTTAAAATATGCCTAAAAATATTAACCAATATTGACAATAGCAAAATTCCTAGAAATTGGATTACTTATAGTATTAAAATGTATAAAGTTTTTTGCTTAACATGTCTCTTATTTGGTGGTCGACACGCAAATTCAAAATGGACATGTGAAGGTCTAGATTTTTTTTTCTCTTTAACTTTCACCTTTTCTGGTGGTAAGCTCCTTCAACATCTCTCTCCACTTTTTGTTTTAATACAATCTCTTTTATCTATTTTATACTTCTTTATATTGGCTCTAACTTTATGGCCCCATTGAAGTTTTGGCCTTCCTCTTTTACGTTTGCCCTCCTATGTAGTTCATAGGCCTTCTCATTGTGTGCCCATACCACCTAAGTCTGTTTACCATTAACTTAGTCTTAATGGGCACTACCTTTAAACTATTTAGTATTCTTGTACTGCGCACCTTATCCTTTCTTGTTACCCCAGCAATCATCCTCAGCATTCTCATCTCCATAGTTTGTAGACTTCTCTCGTCTGATTCTTTGGTTGGCCATGTTTCCGAACTATATAGAATAGTTGGTTGTACTATGGAACTGTAAATTTTTCCCTTTAATTTGTGTGGGATTCTTTTGTCAAATAGCACTCCAGATAAAGATCTCCACTTTAACCAACCTTGATTAATCTTACTCTTTATCTCTTTTTCTATTGTGCCGTTTGTTTAGGCCCAAATATTTGCAGCTTTCAATTGCGGATATCTGCCAATCATTTATATCAATACTCTCCGTTTCATCTCCTCCTATCACCATATACTCCGTCTTTTCTCTATTTACTTTTAATCCGTGCGTTTCTAGGATATTTATCCAATTCACTAACCTTTCTTTCATTTCATCCTTGGATTCGGCAAGTATCACAATATCATCTGCAAATATCATATCCCACGGGACTGTTTGTGATATAGACTGTGTTAATACATCTATTACTATTATGAAAAGAAGTGGGCTGAGAGCCGACCCTTGATGAACTCCTTCGGCTATTGTGAAGCCTGCTGAAGTACCTGTTGTGCTATGGACCATTGTTGTATGCCCCATATACATATCCTGTATTATTCTTATATATTTTTCGGGAACTTTTTTGTGGCGTAGCGCCCACCAGATAAGTTTTCTTGGGATTCTATCGAAGGCCTTTTCTAAATCGAGAAAGACCATGTGTAGTTTTTTGTTCTTTTCCCTATATTTTTCACTCATTTGCCTCAGTTGTTGATTTTCCGCATAAAGCCAAACTGAGTCTCTCCTATTTCGAATATGTCTCTTAATCTTTTTTCTATTATTTTTCGTATAGTTTTAGACAGTGTGACATTAGTTTTATGCCCCTGTAATTTTGACAATTGTGTGGACCCCCTTTATTTTTGAAGATAGGAACTAGATAGCTCTGCCTCCATTTTTGGGGAACCTCTTCATTTCCAAGTATTTCATTGCATAGATTTGTGAGGAAATGTATTCCATCATCTCCTAGTGCTTTAAGGCTTTCTATTGGAATATCGTCTGGACCCCTAGCTTTGTTGTTTTTCATATGCTTGAGGCAATGCATGTGATTATTTCTTGTTCTGTTGTTATAGGTTGTACAAGGTTTTGACAAGGGGAGTGTTCGTCGAGATGCAATATGTGGGAATTAAAGTTGAGAAGCTCCTGAAAATATTCTTTCCATCTATTCATTATTTCTTTTTCCTTTATTATCAATTTCCCATCTTTATTTTTGATTACTTTCGGAGCTCCGTTTATATCCCTAGAGTTCTTTTCTCGCTGTTTGGCTAATCTGGCCATAGATTTGGCCCTATGTATCTTGACTTGTCATCTGCATTTTTGGATTTGTACCATATTTTATAAAGGGCTTTTTTTTCCTGTATAGTGGTTTGTACCTCTTGATTCCACCACCATAGTTCTTTGTGTGATTTGTTGCCTCCTCTTGTCAAGCCTAGCGTCGATTTTGCAGTGTCTATTAATCTGTATGAAAGATCTGTCCAGATTTTTTCACTGACTCGTGAGCAATTTATTGTTTCAATGTTTGCATTGATTGCAAAGGCATCTGTCATTGTTTTTAATTTGCCCCATTTGATGCATGGTTCCAGTTTTATCTTATTTTGAGTGGATTTATTTGAGATTTGTAAATCCATGATTAGTTGCCAATTCTCTCGTCTTACCTTTAAGCGTCCCAATATTCAAACTTGCCAGTCTTGTCTTCTTTGCTTTGACCTTTACTTTATTTTTCACAGGATGGAGGTCCACCCTGCGCGTCGCATGGAGGGAACGCCCTAGCTTTCATATTCATATTTTCATTTGTGTCCTTCATTTGTTTATTGGACAGGTATCCTTAGCACCCGGCTGTCCAGGCCTGTCGGTGACCGGGGTGTCATCTCTAAGCTCCGAAATTCATCATACCATATGTCTTTACACATCAGTCATCGAAGAAAAACTTGAAAGTTTTTATGGTTCTTACCAGGATTGAACCCGCGTCCTTGTTCATACTCGTGTTTCCAATCGTACATCTTACCCATTAGGCCACCCCGGCGATATATGCGAAGGTCTAGATAACAAAATATTAATCGTGATATTATTCTGCATGAATCTTCACAGGCACATATGATGGCCGATTATGGAAGGCTTTCTCATAATAAAAATTCGATATTAAAATTTATAACATCTCAGAAAGAATGTGTAGATAATAACCGTTCTATTATAAGAATTATAATAAGATGTTTAGATTATTTAATATCTCGTAACCAAGCCTTCTGGGGGAACAGGCAACAAGAAGGCAATATGATGGCCCTTATTAAGCTTATTGCAGATTCTGAACCTATACTAAAAATGTATATACAGCATAATGAAGAAAGAAAAAAGAAAAAAGAAAAAAGGATAAAAAAAAATAAGGGATTAAAAACGAAATTATATTCAAAACTATTATCATATAATAACATAAACATTCTCATTGAAACCATGAAAAATATGGTTATAAAAAAAATTCAAAATGAGATTACATTTAACAGGTGCTTTTCAATCATAATTGATGGCACATACGATGTTTTGAAATCAGAAGCAATAGCTTTGATAGTAAGATATGTTGAAAATAGTGAGACGCCGAAGCCTGTTGAAAGATTGATTGACATATAATACCACAGGTCTCGATATAAAGCATAATATAATATCCAAACTTGGCTCGATGAATTTACCCCTTGAATATCTAGTTGGGCAAAGTTATGATGGCGCCTCAAACATGAGTGGAAGAATCAATGGTGTGCAAGCCTTGATTAGAGCAGAGGCGCCAAAGGCAGCTTTTATTTGGTGTTATTGTCATCGATTAAATTTAATCATTATTCAATTATGCCAATCAATTAAAGAACTTCGAAATGTTCTAGGAATACTAGATGAGATTTATGTCTATTTTAATGGTGTAAAAAGATATGAGGTACTCAAAAAATTTCAGTGTAATGATCTGAAAAAATTGCAACGATTTCTACGCGTCAAGAATACCACTCGGTAATAGTTTCTTATTAATTTAAATTTTAAATGTTTTTTTTATTTAGAAGCTGGCTATCGTCATATAAAGCTATTGTAAATTTTTTTCAACTTTATGATGCCTTGAGGGCAGCTTTAACAAATTTAAAGGATTCTGAAGATCCTGCCACTTCCACTATGGCTAGTGCTATAGTCTTTAGAATAGAAAAATTTGATTTTATCTTATCACTTTGTGTTTTGGATAAAATATTGTTGATAACAATTTGGCTTGTACAAAATTGCAAACCATTTCGAAGGATATAGGGTATGCAATAAATCAAATTCAATTGGCAAAAGATTGCTTGATTAATTTGAGAAGTATAATATAAATTATTGTCTTAATTATTTTTTAATCTAATAGATAATAACACTGAATTTTTGGATGTTTTTTCAAAGGCGCAAGATTTTATGAAGGAGAGAAATCTACATTTTGATTTTGAAAGTTCTAGACTTCATACATTACAATCCAAAAAGGAGAGGTATATATACTTTCATCATTAAATATAGAAATTTTTTTTAGCTTTAAAATAGGTGTTTTATGCTGCACTCGATTTAATTATTATGCAGTTTAACGAAAGATTTAATGATGATACCATGAAATTTTTACATCAAACATCATTTTTTACGACAAAGGGAATGGCAGAAAAATCAATTATTAAAGAAGATATCGAGGATATCTGTGAATTTTATAATTTAAATTCAAGTCAAATTTCCGAAGAAATGTTGAAGTTTAGAAATATTTATAAGATGGCCCAAAATGGGGAATGTAAATATTACTCATGACCTAGAGGTTTAAGAATCTAAAGATTTGTCAGATTCTGAGAATTGTAAATTTATTTAATTAAAATATTTTTACCAATAGATTATTTAGCTTCTTCTGATGATGATGATAATTCAGGGACTTACGATTCAGAAACTATTCATTTATTTTACCTTATCGTTTACTTTAAAATTTTTCTGCTTTCCCTAATTTAAGAATTTTATATAAATATTTATTAACCATTCCCACAACCTCATGTACTGCCGAAAGATCATGAGTAAAATTAAATTAATTAAAACAAGACTGCGCAGTACCATGAAAGATTCTTTTCTCAATAATTTAACCATATTATCAATGGAAAATTTTTTATTTAAACAATTAAATACTGATGAAATTATAAATTCTTTCGCTTTCTCTTCCCCTAATTTATCTAAATTATTAATTTAAAAATAATATTTATAAAGTTATATTTTTTGCATTTTATTTATATTATATATTAAAAATTGATGCAATAAAAATTTTTTTTGAAATTTATGGGTGTCATAATTATCATTTTTTCGAGGGGGTACTTTTCATGGGGGTATTCTGCTTCATTCGCTCAAAAAGTGTAGGGGCCACTGTGTTTATGCCAACAGTTTTAAAGGGATAGAAAAATATCTTAATAATTTTGGTATAGGGGAGACTACATCTAAAATAATCAATTCACAAACCATGATTAATAATATTGCCCATGCCAATATTTCTCAGAAACTGGCTGATAAAGTCATTGTCGAATTTATTGTAAATATAACTTTTCTTTTTCAATAAGGGCAGCAGCTAAATTTTGTAAAAAAAAATTCTACAAGGCATTATTCTTTTTTTTTGTAAAATATCCATGTATAATTTTTAAAAAAAGATATGTCTAGCCATAAAAAACTCTAATTCATATTTTACTAATTTATTCTTTAGTTAAGAAATTTGATTTTTTTTATTAATAATCTTTAACAACACAAAATTTTCTATTAGCAAAGAATCAAGGTTATCTGTAAGTAAAAAAAATTAAGTAAATTTTAAAAAATGATTTCTCTTAAGCGACTATTTTGATAAATATTTAGTCTATTTATTGTAATGGGATTAGTTTATTTTAAAAAAGTTTACGCCATAGTCTTCATTTTATACATAGACCAATCGGGTGGGCATACCTCTTTTAATCTAATCTTGATTGAGTTATTATTTTAATTAAGATAAATTCGACTATTAATTGTACTTTATAATATGATACTTATAAAATGACGAACTTGAATATAAAAATGCTGTTTAGTATATTAAATTAGGAGACGCCATATAATCTTTTTATTTCATAACCAATATTTCATAATAATAATAATAATTTCATTTAAAATAAATATATTATTAACTATTTAAATTAAGAAAATTTTAATAAACATTCATTTGCTATAATATAAATGAAATTTTGCTTCAGTTATTATACTCCTATTTATAATAACAACAACAAAATAATATATATAATTTATAAATTTATAATTATATAATTAAAAATAAAATTCTATAATTGAGTCCCCAAAAAGGAACCATAATTGTGTCTAAAAATTTCTATTTGAATTTTTTGTCGAATAAAAAGAAATTCTCTGGGTTCATTTGTGAAAAGTCGTATTATATTATCCAGATTTTTTAAAAACATAAATGTTGAAAGCGAAAAATGCCCGTTTAGAAGTCACTACTGGAGTGAATATGAAGTTTTTAAAATTTTTGTATTTGTTTGTCTTTTTTTTTCTGCCTGTGTTATTAAATTGAAATTTATGTTTGAAGGGAATGATGAGACACACGTGTAGTCCCATATGAATGATTTGCCGAGGGCCCAAGGTATGGTTGTCATACCATCAGGTCTTAAACCATCTACTTGAGATAAATTTGATGGTTCAAGATTGTTTGGAATGTGTGCAGCTGTTAAGCTTCTATTTATTATATGGTTTACAGCTGAGTGGCGTTGATGTCGCCCTTGAATAAAAATACAATTTAAGCCATGTCTATCCGTTGAATCAACGGGTGATTTGCATTTGATGCAGGCATGAGGCTATACTATATCGCAACCTAAACCAATGGTTACTCTCAGTTGTTCATCTGATAAGAGATTACCAAGGTTGCGACTAGGGGTGATTCTAACCATTCATGACCACCAAGTCTGTCAGATAATTGAAGGAGTTGAATGCAATCTAAAGGTGGATTGACTGATATATCTGTTTGGTATTTCGAAATTAAAGGTGTGAAAATTTTTTCGTGTGTGATGATTGATGGTAATACAGTGTTAATGGGTGTGTTTGCCTTCCATTTGTCAATAGCGTCGTCTAATAAACGATCGGTAGGGTATATGAATCCAGAAATCATATTGTTATATAATCTAGATGATACGAATGATGATAAGGATAAAAGATTGAGCGGCAAAAAATCTAAACCGCCTAGTTTAGAAGGTAGCTGAGCAAGTGACCATTTGAATGAGTTTAAATTTATGTTTAAAATTTTTTTCATAAATATTTTAAATTTATCCTGAATTTTTGATATGAATTCATTGTTTTTGAAAAAAGATAATGATCGGAAAATGTGCATAAATTTAGGTATGTACAGGCATTTGCGAATTAAAAATAAAGATTGATGAGCTGGTAGGAGACTTAGAATGTGCTCCATACTGTAAAAGCTTTTAAAAATCTTGTGGAGAAAATCTTCCGACTTGGTCGCATTAGCTAATGGGGACCCAAGTAAGGTTAAGCTGTCAGGAGCAATGATTTTGTAGCCTTCCAACTTTTGTGGCTTATTTTAAGAAACATAATTCTATTTTATTTATGTTGAATACCAGGCCGATAGCTTGGGAATTGATTTCCAGGTGTTTTAAGGCGCTTAGTACATTAGCTGAAGGGCCACAGATGGTCCCATTGTCTAAATAGCCTAGATTATGATCTAGGTTGAAATTTTGTTTAATTTGGTAGATGAGATGTTGGATTCCAAAACAAAAAAGATAAGGTCCTAATGGATCCCCTTGTTGGATGCCCAGTATAAAATCTGATAGGATCCATATGTCAAAGGTGTCTGAAAACCATATGAGGATTCAATAAATTTAGAATAACAGGGAAATGTTTCATAGAAGAATTTTAAAAATGAGGTACGATGTAGGCTATTGAAGGCATTTTTGAAATCTAGTTTACATATTGCAGAATCAGGTGGTGGGTTTTCTAAGTAAATTCTTAAGGTATGAGCCGCTATTTCACAGCCATCCTTGATCCCAAAACCTAGTTGATAAGAGTTTAAAATGTTGACAGCATCATGTTTGATGTGTTCAATTATGATTATGGCTATTAATCTTTTGAAAAAGGAACCTACTGCAATGGGACGGGTACCACCATCTGGCTTAGATAAAGCAATTAGACGTGCGCCAAAAAGGATTTGGTGAGTTTGCATTGGAATATCATTATTTATTATGTTATAACAATGTTAAAACCTTGATGACTATGGGAAGGATTTTTTGAATTAATTAAGTATTGAAAATAGGAGGGTCTGAAACCAACAAGACCCCCTGCTGAGTATTTATTGAAAGAATTGATAGCATTATCTATTTCATCACTGGTAAAAATTACAGTCTGGTGGATTGGAGATGGGTAGATTATCTGTACAAGCTTCAGGATGTAGTTGTTTCAATAGCTGTAATGTTTCTTCATTGATAGGAGAAAGATGGTTATCTGAGGATATGAGTTTAATTGCACCACCTATGTCACCTTGATCTATTTTATTTGATATTATTTTGCATTTGTGTGTTATATCATTACTTGCTTTTTATAATTATGATTGTAGTTAATCATTTGAATAGTGTCAAAATTATCAATGTTTGATTTTATTTGTTCATGTAATGGGGTCTCTTTGTTAGCGGGACGTATAAGACATATGTGAGAGAAGGTTAATAAGTCTTCCCATGATTTTAAACAATTTAAGTTATCATTAACTTTTGTGATAAGTTTAATAACAAAATTTGAAATTAGGTTTCAAGATTTATTTGGTAGATGTGTTAAAGTGGGTCCTTTTTTCCATTCAAAAAATCTTTCAAAATCTGTGTTAATAAGGGGAGGATGAGGCTCAATAATATTTAATAAGGGTTTGGATATTGTTATAATTTCATTGGTTGGAAATTTTTGAGAGGAAGGACACTGCTATCAATCTCTATAAATATTTTTATTTTGTTTAGACTTTATTTATTTAATTAATTGTATATTGCATTTTTTGTTTTCATATTCATATTTGTTAAATAGTTCTGTTACGATTTTGGAATATTGGGAAGAAACACGCATCAAATTAATTAGATTTTATAAAATCTTATAATATTTTATAATAATAATAAATGTTATAATTATTTATATAATATGCAATTTAGCCATTCAATAATGGGAAATAAAGTTTATAAGAGCATTCATTTATTTTGAAGAATCTAGCGATATAAATCAAAGATAGAGATATAGATGAAAGTTTATAATAAATAAAATCCTAGGGATAAATAGTTATAATCTTAGGCAACCAATGATAAAATGCTTATTCCCGGGGTTTAGAAAAAGAAACAACGATTTTCTAGAGATATAAGAGATTTTTACAAAAAAATCTGATTCAATTATCTTATTTATACGTATTTAAGTAAAATCATTTTAATAAAATATAATTTAAAATAAAAAATGAACTCGGAAAATTCAATAAAAAGGATTCTAAAAAATAAAATTTTTACAGAACAAAATCAATCTCTTAAAATTATTAGTCCACAATTTTTTAAATCCTTATAACGAACAGAAGAGGATCCATCTCAGAATATTTGTTAAAGTCCTTTTAATTGCATAAATAATGTATGAGAGGCCAATAGGAATTGGCTAAATCATTTTTTCATCATATTAGATAAAGGTCCTAAGCCAATTCTTGCTTACTTATTAGACAATAAGTAACGTAGAACACTTAAAATATTTCACACTTATAATTTAAGTAATTATTTGGGTTATTTGATGTTAATTTTTTAAAATAATAAATGCTACGCAATATATAGAATTTTTTCCAACATATTTAATGATAACTTCGCGCGTATATATTTGCAGAAAAATATTCGTTATAACGGATTTGTAAAAATATGGCTAAATTATATTCGCTTCAAGTATTCGAAGTTTAAATTTCGAGGAAATAAATTAGAGATGATTTAGTTAGAGATATGTTTTCGAGATAAATGTTTAACAAAAGAATTTCGTTCAATTGGTTTGGACGATATTACGTTCATTTTAAAATTCCTTCTCAATAAACACAACATGTGTTTATAAATTTTTAGCTATAAAGTATCTCGCTATAAAAGATTAGCTCAATTGACATGATACGTTAAATCGAGTACCTTTTTATTTATCTCAATACTACAAAAAATATGCTGAAATTTAATTATTTGCAGTTTTGTTACAAACCGAATCCTGAAAGGATTTCTAGAAATTGTAAGATAGGTTCAGATTGCTATGGTTCTTATAAGTTTTATGGAATAATTCCAGGTTATGGTTCTGGTTCTTCCAGTTTCTCAGGTTGAAGGTTCTAATTTCTTATTTTGGTTTATGAATAATTTGATTAAGTTATAAGAGGTTTCAACAAACAAATTTTAGCAATATTTTGCTTTAACAATCAGTTTATCTTTCAATAATCAATATCTTTTAAGTATAAGCAAATATTCGTCTTATATCATTTATATAAAATTAATTTGTGAAATCTGAAATGGAAAATATTATGATGAAACTTTTATTTGGTGATAAAAAAAAATCTGAAAAGCAACCTTTAAAAAAAGGTAATATATATTATAGACATATTTAATTTTATTTTATTAGTTAAACAAAAGGGAAAAATTAGACAGTTATTTGAAAAATTGGTAAAGAAAAAATCCATTGATCTAAAAGGATCGGGAGAAACTAATGTTAATGATGACATTAGCAATATCAATGCGATGATAGTTCCAGACACTGCCAATTTGTTAAGTGGTTGCCTCAAACACAAAGAGAAATCTCCAGCTGCTCATAAAGAGGGTAAAATAAATATTATAGATATGCTTAAGATTTGTATCATATTAGACAAACAAAAATGGGTGAAACTTAATAACAATAAGAAAGATACCTTTCCCGATATTAGCATGGGGGGTGACGATAAGAGCGGACAATGCCAATATAGATTAAAACCTTTGGATTTCAAGTAAATTAGATGGATTTATTTGTTTTTAAGGTTAGCAAATAAAGCGATTGAAGAATGAATTTAAAAAACTATTATTCCATTCTTGGAATTTTTGAAAATTAAATTAAAATATTTTGAAAAGTGCAAATATGAATTAAGTCTAACAAAACGAATTATAACGAATAATTGGTCGAATCTTTATCATTTATGTATTCGATTCGAATTCTCAAAAATAAAATATTTTTATTTGAGATCTTAAAATACGAATCACATATCGTATAACAAATAATTTCTTTTTGGCATAATGTTTAATTACTCCAATAGTTGTGCAAAGTAAAAGGAAGAAAGATAAATTAAGAGAGAAAAATAAAAGATGAAAGTAATTCTGTTTAGAAGATGTCTAGTTAGAATTTAGAATATAATATTTTTTTTGTTGATTTTAATGGTAATTTTTAAACAAAATATTCAAAATATAGTGAATTAGATCTTAGTGCTAATCGAGAATCCAAAATGAACATATGCGACTGGACAAATTATAAAGGTAATCAAATTTCCCTAGAATATTTGACTAGTTAACACATCTTTTTTCTCCCTAAGTTTAATTGAATTTATAAAATCTTAATTCTTCATAACCTTTTTGCCCATCATATTTTGCAAATTATTACCAAGTTATTAAAATTTATGCACAGAAATCTTCATTTTAATTAAATACCCATAGAATCGTCCAACAAAACTTTCCCGCATAGTAAATTTCGCGGCGTTAATTCCAGAGAAGAAAGGGGTATAAATTTATATACCATTTTATTTCTCCAATATATTTTTCCTCTAGGTTTTTTTAAAATTTATATACGAAATTTATTATTAAAGTTCTAATAACACCGAAGCCCAAATTGTCCGAATTTAGATGTCACGGTGTCGTAGGAAGTGGAGAATTTGGGATGGAATTTAAAGTCAAGCTAAGGAATTCCACCCAAGAATATGCTTTGAAGTTTCTCAACAGACGATATTTCAATAGATATGAGGTTTATATTTATTTATCTTTTAATTTAATATGATTGCATTATAGGCTATTTTTTCCATTTCGGATTGTAAATCATATATTTTGTATATAGAATTTCGCTTCCGTCCGGTGTATTCGATCAGAAATAAATGTTCTTAAAACTAACAAGAACCATCCTTTCCTGGTTGGACTTTATGCATTTTATCAAACTCCGCGCAAGTATTTTATTATTTATCACAGATTTAATGAGAAAGTACGTAAATATAAAAGTTTTAGCTAGGTGCATGACTGCAAATATTTAAAAAAAATGAGAATTATATTAATCAATTGATTTGCCTCATGCTAGTTATTTCTTTAAAGCCACTCTTTGTTTGCAATGTTATAAGAGATAATTTTATCTCCTATCTTTTAATGATAAGAGCGTTTTAAATAAGCTAACTTTCAAAAAATTTAAAATCTCATATTATTTTATTTCGTAGCTATATAATAGTGAGGGACTTCACTTCTGGGGGTGATCTTAGATCCCTTTTAAAAAGATACGGAAGACTCCTTGAAGATCACGCTATATTTTATTCTGCACAAATCGTGATTGCCATAAAATATTTGCACGACAACGGTTTTTAGAAATTTTTTTTTTAAATGACAAGTTCTTGTATTTATTAAATATTATTGTGAATTTTAACATAATTAGGTACAATTTTTAAGTAAATTTTGTATAAAATATATCTGCTAACTGCAACAGTTACCTTTTTGATAAGTAATTTATATCTTTAGCTAATTTTTACTCAATCATTTAATAAAAACTTTTTAGAAATTCAAATACAAAGTTTATTTTTATCTTTTAAGGAATCATTCATCGTGACATCAAACCGGAAAGTATACTGTTAGACCGGAAAGGCTATGTAAAACTAGGCAACTTTGTATATTGCAAGGTATGTAAAATAATTATTTTTGAAAAGATTTGATTATAGACATTTGTGCCAATAAAACTATCTATGGCCAGCGGTGGTACGTTCCTTTTAACCTCCGTCATTTTGGGCGACTTAAAATTTTTGTAATATGCAATTTTTAATTTTTTTATTAAGAAATACTAAATATAGCTAGAAATAAAATATGTATAACAGATATATGATCATATCATTAGATCTTTATTGTAGAGATAACTAATTTTAAATTAAAATAATATTTTGTAATTTTAATCATTTTAAACGAATATCAGAGTATAGATCTGTGCTATCAAGATCTAGCAATTCCAGTGTTTATTCTATTGTATTTGGAAATTTTTTTCTGATTATCTCGGATTCAAACTCAACCTCTACCATTTTATATTATTATAGCAGTTATTATCTCTCTTATTCTTTCAATTAGATTTTCAACCAAAGATTTTTTTTCGTACTATCCACTTGTTACTAGATAACATAAACCATGAACTAAACATAAGTAGTGTTTATATTCACTATCTTATCTAACCCTTTTTAACCAATAAAAGTATTTATCAGAATTTATTGAAATTGTTTTATAATTTCGTTTTAAATATAAAATTCCCAAAGAATTTTCTTACAAATGATTTTCTATTTTCATGATGTATAATAATATCAAAATCATTTTTAAATTTATGAAATGCCTATGCCGACATTATCCATATTAAAAATATGCAAATAAATGCTATATCCTTTGTAGTTTTCGATCTTTGTTTGTATGAAGGTTAGCTGGCGCATGGCTGGATATGATAATAATTTTATTTAATTCAGAATTTAAAATTGGTACGAAATACTTGGATCCACGAAACAAAATATAAATGTAGAAACCAAAATATGAAAACTTCTTTTTAAATTTCCAGGAATAGGTTCCGGAAATCGATTAGAATATTATAAACATTTTGTCGTTCCTTAAAAAAAATTTGAAAATGGAACCGTACCATTTAATTTAAGCCAAAGAAATATCGATAAGCTTTTACTATTTCAACAAATTATCAGTTCTAGTACTCTTAATTTAATTAATTCTTATTAAATCTTGTGTAAAAATTATATTTAATGCTGCGAGAAAATTCGTACTTTGTTGAACCGAGCTATTACTGATTTTTGTATCTATCATAATTACATAAATTAGGAGGGCATAGCAAAAGATGAAATGGTTAAAGGATTCTGTGGGACAATCCCTTACATGGCGCCCGAGATTATGCGTAATGAATACTATGGTAAGCATGTTATTTATTATGTAATCTCGAATATAGAATATTAGTTTTTTAAAATATTTCTTAAACTTAACTTTAAAAATTTTAATAAACCAAATATTTATTCTTAGATAAATATATTCTTTAATTAAAAATTTTATATTAATTATGAAAGATTTTAACGTAGACTGGTACTCTTTCGGAGTTGTTCTCTATGAACTACTAATTGGCCCTGTCGATTTACTAGGGTCTGATGAAGCAACTTCTCGCTACTACCAGGGTTCAATAAATTACACTTTTAATGTTTCTTTGAATTTTATTTTTTTAATAGATAGTTAGCATTTTTAAAATTATTCTTATAATTAAATAACATGTAATCATGTTTAATCTTTTTGTTTAATTCAGCAATACTTTCAGGTCCATGGCGTGTTTCAGTCGAAGCCACCTCTATATTGAATGGATTCCTCAATATGGTATGATAAAATAATTAGTGCATTTAAAATATCAATTATATATATTATGATCACAGAATCCTGAGGAAAGACTAGGAAGCAATCTAGAAAATGGTTTTAATGATATTTTCTCCCATTCATTTTTCGCCTCAATTAATTGGGATAGGGTAAAATGTGTTTTTATAATTTTTAAAAAAGAAAAAATACATACATAGTATTATCATATTTTTATATTTAAATTTTTCTTCTCCCTTCTATTTAGCTACAAAAAAAGGAATTATACCCACCTTACAAACCGAAGAGAAACATGAAATTTGGGGTTTTACGATATTTCTTCGATGCATTACTATATTTAGCATACATGAAAGACTTAATGTGATTATAATTATTATTATCATATCTAATAAATAGTTGAAAAAATAATATTGAAAATAATTTACTTTGACCTATGCTTTATAATCCCAAAGCAATTTTTAGGTTATATTTTTTAAATGCTGCTTAAATTTGTTTAGATTTAAGAACAACTTAAGTTAAAATTCTTGAAATTAAAATTAAAATATGTTTATCAATTTGTGACAAATTATTGAAAAGTATTGTTTATAGAAAAATTTGTCTTATAGATGTTCCAACCTATGACTAGTTTCGTTTCGCCCAATGCTAATATTTTATTTTATTGTTGCTTATGTAATTTTAGCGTACTTTAATAAGTTTTAAACAAAGTGCCTTAAACTTTATATAAATCAGGGAATGAATCAAAATTTTATATCTGCTTCTTTATTTGACAATTCATTCATAAAAGCATGTTTCAATTAAAATCAGCTGTAAACGCCATTAACACCTGTTGATTACCACGATGATAATGTCTCTTACTACCAATATTTAAATTCTTATAAATATTTTAATAAATACTATGGTTATATATATAATTATTTTCCTATAGTTAGTTCTTAATACCATGATCTGTTAAAAATAGTCCATTATTAATTGTTATTTTATATTTAATTTGCTACTTATACAATTTTATTAATCAAACATTCTATTTTATAAAAAGCATTATTTTTACTTTCTAAATTATTAATATTTACATTCATTACAATAATATAGTCAAATCTTCTAAAATAAGTTTAAGTTCTTTGCTTATAATATGCAGGTAAGCAATATCAGCAATTTTTATTCAAGTTTGTTAGAAATCTTTTTATTAACTGTATGCAATAATATATACCTAAACTGAAGATTCCATATAAGAATATCCATACCAATCAGACACTGACACATTTATTTGGGTTCCATATAAATTACATTTAATTTTATAAAAACTTAATTAAAGAGTTTTGTATTTATGAAATATGGAACTAAAATAATGTGTCATCATCGATTTGTATTTAACAATGCTTAATGCATTATAAGTTAATCTAGGGTTTAGGTAAGTATTATGTCATTGACTATGCTATATGGGGCTAAGAGTGTGAATTTTATAACTCACAGCTTATAAATTGTTTTATTTTGAAGCATAGACGTAGCCGAAGAGGGGGTGGGGCAAGGGGAAATCCCCCCTTTCAGAAATTTATCATTTATTATGAGTATCATTTTAAGCTAAAAAATATTCCCCTTAGTCCTCCCCCTACTCTCTGACTCCTAAAAATGCAAGCATATATCTTAAACAATAATTTGAAAGAAAGAATGTAAAAGTTGATATTTTTTTATAAAACTATTCATCATAATTTATACATTTTTGGAAAAATATAAAAAAAGTGAACCAAATTTTTTTTTTAAGTAATGGAATATAACCCTAAGATAAGTCTTATAAAAAAGGTGAAATGTATTATAATTATTAATAATAGATTCATAAAATTACTAAATAATATGATATATCAAATATAATTTTTTATAAAGTGAGTAATTTTAACTTATTTATCTTAATAAAAGTAAAATATAATTATAAAACTATTGATAAAATTAAATCATAAATTAAATAAAAAAAATTAAAGCATAATATAAACAGTGGTATATTATATGTCGAAGATTTACAGTATATCTAATTTTATCAATTATCATGAGAATCAAGTTATTTTTACCAATATATCGAATTATATATTTTACAGAAAACTATAAAATATTGACAAGGACATCAGATATCCTTTAAAGACATTGTGGGATGAATAATATGAAGATTAATTTTTAATATCATTTTTATTTAAAATAAATTGGCGTTAAATAATTGAATGCAAATTGTTGCTATATTTATTATTAAGAGCATTGATTAGTAAAATTTGTTAAAATATTAACTTTAATATATTCTCTAACTGTCAAATATGTCTGTAAAAGGGGAATTTTACCTAGTATTTTGTAACTAATTCTATGTAATAGAAGAATATCAACTATATGTCTAATTACTTTTTATAAATAAATAAATTATTACCATGCTTTTATAGTAATGTATATATAAGTAATTTATTATATTTTATATAAACTAATAAAAATATATTTCATATTTGTTCCAGGCTTATTTTTTTTATATTAAAATTAACCTCCTATCTTGTAATTCCCTCCCCCCTTAGGAAAATCCTGGCTACCCCTATGTTTTGAAGTTATTTTTTTTAAATTATAAAAAAAATTGAATTCTAATTTTTATAATACTATTTCTAAATCCAATTGTAGGGTTAGAGGTCTACTACTTACCTCTTAAAAAAAATCAGGGAGAAATAACATTAATAATTGAACGATATTTGAACATCCGATGATAATATTTGTTTTCAAAAATAAAAAAAAATTATTAAAAATATCAATATTTAAAAGTATATAGTCACAAAAAATCTAAAAATATTTTATAAGATATAAGAAATATTCATAATATATAATATCAACATTTAAAAATATATGGTCATGATATAAATCAATATTAAATTTAAATAAATTAATCTTAATTCAGGTACACTATACAAATTTATTTATTGGCCATTAAGTAAAATTGTTTTGGTTAAATTCTGACGAATATTTATATTAGATTTCCTATTTTGATTACCATAATGATGAAATCGGTTGTGCAAATAACGTTCAATTATTAATGTTATAAGAATTTGATAATGGGTGATTAGTGCTTTTTGATTATGCATTAAGAATTTAAATATTTGGTAATAAGGCAAATTATCATCGTGGTAATCAACATGGTGTTAATGGCGTCTCCAGCTGATTTCAATTGATACATGTTTAAAAATGCATTTTAATGAATGAATTGTCAGTTTAAGTATTAATATATGTCATTGGACGAGGTAGACCTATATAGCTAAACGTTCTAGTTTGACAACTGGAAGGAAACAATATTCATTTTATCCTTCTTTCTTTTTTTGCTGATAAAACACATTTGAGATGAGAGAATTTTGCTTTAGTTGGTAGACCATTATGGCCTCTAATCTTCTTATTTCATTTTCCATGATCCTGAGCATCAGCTCTCAGCATTTTCCGTATCTCACTTCATTACCTTTATCAAATTTTTCTTCGACTTTCTCGAGGCCTTGTTACCTACTCTCAATATAGTGCATATCTTTACCCAGCCATTTTTCACAATCCGATTCATATTTTCAAAATATCTCCGCCAATATTTCAATCATCTATAGTTATTATCCCAAAATTTTTTCGAAAGTATTTGCCTGATTTTTTTCTCTCTCTTAATGATTTATTCCTCACGCATCCATCCATTTACATCTTTATTATTTAATTTCATGAGTCATTTCTATTGGCCATATATTATTACTCAAGTGTATCAGAGGATAATTTTGTTTGAACATGAGAGAAACGAAGTGTTAATAGTGAAAACTATACCAATTTAATTAATCCTATTAATATGAAAATAAGTTATGGATGCTCAGAAAAAAGAAAAAAGAAAGAAAGATGTCTACATAAGGCCTATTATATTAAAAAATTTTTACATTTCCAAAATTCTGAAGTGTGTTTCTACTCATCAGGCGTTTTCCTATTTTCAAAAATTTTAGATCCATATTAGAGTATATTTTAAATAAATTTTGCCAGAATACATGGTTACAAATTAACTATTCATACAAAATTTGATGGATCTATGCTCTCCTTTACTTATCAATCATATTATTTATAGCGTCGGTCAGTATCCTAAACTCATTTTTAATCTAATCAAACCGAAGGAGTATTTGTTACTTAATCTCGCATTATTTAGCTAGTCGACTAATGTAACAGAGGGAACAAATTAACCGACCACAAGAATTAGGACTGCGTCACCTGTTAATATTGTACTTTCTAGTAACGATAGAGTGCTGTTTATCAATCTGCGTTCATTCTATCCAAACTGCAAAATGATTTCTGATATACGCTGAATTCAGGTACTCATTGGCAATTAGACTAGAGGTGGATATATCTTAATACATTAAATATCAAAGATGCAGGGCTTAAGTTAACAAAAAAGTAAGATGTCCTTTCCATTGTGTTTTTAATAGAAGTAAATATATAGTCATGCATGCAATAATTATTAAAATAATTCAGAAAGCACTTTAAGGAGTACTTGTTCCAGCACATATTGAACCGTGAGATTTGTCAATAATTAAAAACAGACCTGAATAAAAGACCAAAGGGAATGGATTTTACAGGTTCATAAATCCTAAAAGCATTGACTAAAATAGTAGAGTAACACCTTTAACAGTATAGCATAAATTTTGTTTCTATTAGTTAAAATTATAGATTAAACCAAATATTCTTGCATAAAGTATTTGATTGTAAATATTTTATAATTAATTATGCTTGCTATACCCTATAAAATAAGGATGAAATTTTATTATATTTTTATTGTATCTAAATATAGAATTATCGAAGCTTTGGGGCTGAAAAAATTAATATTTTCGCACTTATCCGATTTTTCGCAATTAAAAGACTAAATTTTAATCATTTAATATATAAACCAATTTTATGTTGGTATTAGTAATATATTATATGCAAGGTATATTAAATTTATTGTAAAATTATACAATTATTTTATTATTATTAAAATATTAAGAGATTTAAAATGTCTAAAAATATTTTTTTTTGTAATTTGAATCAGTGAAATAACATGTGATAAATTTAAAAATTATATCTCGTTTAAGCTCGGTTATATTAGTTACCAAAATTTAACAGTTTAAAATTATTACTTACGAAATTATGGTCGTCCAACCAGATATTCACGAACCAAAAGATAAGGCTCTTCAAATCCCTAATTCTACCTATCTTAACATATGGATTAGAGATGTGGTAGGACACCAAAAACAATATTAACACATCCCAGATCTTTATAAACAAATGCTAAGAAGAATTACTAAAACACTCTCTGGAATAGGTGCAACATCCTACCTATCAATCGACTCATTCCTTTGAGGAGATTAGAATTACTTGGTCATTGCTTAAGACATTCAGAAGAAAATATGATATTTTTCGTCCATGAGAGGGACCCCAGATTATGGGAGGTAGAGAACTCCCATATACTATTGGCTGATGTCCGAAGGACATGTACTTGATCAATTTCGTTTACAGATTTTTTGGCACTCAGCAAAAACAAAAAATTCTAAAGGAACATCTACAATACATGCTTAAACATGGTCTGAACTATAGCAGAAATCGATAGGAAGGATGAGACTATTCTCGCACCTGCTTATTTCCTCTCCTCTTCTCCCGGGTTGAATGACAATTTATGGTTCGGCACAGGTTATATTGGAATTATGGATAGAATAAAATAGGATGAGGGAGATGATAATTATTTTTTTTATCTTCCCCCCCCCCCTTTTATAACTAATTTCCCTGTCTTTTTCCTTTTTCTACTGGATGAATGATATTGACGAAGGATATGATAATCATAGAACCGTGAATAATAATAATGATAACGATTCCCGTTCACTATAATAATGATAATGTGGTAAACATAATGAGGATCCCATGCATCGCTCGCTTAGTAATGAGAAGGATGGGAACACACGATATTGACTCTAGTGAATGACAAAAATAATGAAGGAAAAAAGAAAAAGAAAACAAGGAACCGATGTTACAATTTCAGGGAAGTTAGATGCCTCTGGAATAGAACACGCTAAATAGACATAGCGTTATCTTCCAAGGATATATTACCTAACATAAGACTTATTTTTTTTCTTCTCTTAAATAATCTAACGAGGCGTCAGGTACATTATTATTAAACAATTTTTTAACACTATCCTGCCAGTAGATCTAATAGATCACCTCTTTCTTACTCCTCTCTTATTTACTATGCTTGCTCAATACATAGTGGTACCGTCCACTACAATAAAACGGGTATATATCATGTATATAATCTATATAATAGTGAATATACACAGTGCAGGCTATAACTCCTGGTGGGTAAAATTGCACTTTGTGCAATTTCTGATGTGGTAATAAATGAATGAATATTTAGTGCTAATCTCCAATTCAAAAATCGTCGCTTCTCACTTTAGTGTTGTTAAATATCTCGTATTGAGCCGATTTTTTAAAATGACTAACTCAATCTTTTAGCCAGAAATAATATTACCTAAGCCTCTAGATTTCGATAATATTAGGCTAGACTTTTGTTCCTTCTATGAACAAAATCTTCAAGCTTGCGTAATATTTTTATGGATGAAATATAGAGTTAGCCGTTTTTAAAAATCGCTCAAAACGAGCCGTTTAACAACACTATCGCACTTATCCGATAAAAATGACGTTGTTGACATATAAATGGGACTTAAAATTTTTCGCATTTAACCAATTTTTCGCATATTTGCAAAAAATATATTTTAACATTTTGCCATGGCGCCTTTTTTTAGGATTTAAAAGTATTTGCAGTTAAGCCATATTAGGAATACCCTTATAAATGTTTAGAATAATTTACAATGAGATCTGCAAATAATATAAAATTTAAGGATTTAATCATCTCACTATTCACTACATTACACAAATTAATAATTGCAATACAAATTTGATTGTAACAGTTATTTATTTAATAATTATTAGAAATTAAGCAATATTCTACTTATACAAAAATTTCACTGCAAATTATTTATTTTATAATGAAAATTTTATTGAAATTCATTTCATTTTATAATTAAAAATATACGTTAAATTCATTTTATTTCTTAAAATTAATGAAGTTAAATACTTAATTAAAACGATTTCAATATAAAAAAATTTGCAATGTGCATGCATATTTATATCTCGGATAAATAATAACCGAAACATTATATATTAAAAAAATATATGTATTGTATAATTATGGGTTTATAAAAAAAGAATTTATATAAAAAGAATGACTAAATAAATTTTTCCAAAAAAAAAATGGCCAAATAAATGAATATATAAAGGATTATAAAAAATAAAACTCAATAAATAAAATGATTTTTTTTTAAAGAGCGATTCAAAAGAGGAATGATTACTTAGGAAGTTAGATTGAAAGAACTCAGATACTCTGTGATCGATAAGATAAAAATTCCTCACTTGGATCTCGTGTGTACAATTATTTTTCCCCGTTACCTTTAATTAATAGTAAAGACACGTCCCCAAAGATTTCCAAAGTGTTAAAGATTTTTATTTGGCTATTATTTTTTATCACAATTATATGTTATATAGCCTTGGAGAAAAGTGTTATGATGTAGGAGGAAAGTGAGATAGAGATACTAAGTTATTTTGCCCTAGAGGAGTAACCTAAAGTTAGAGCTGGATTTTATTTTAAGCCATTCATAGCCAGTTTTAACTATAAAAATAATTGTGTTGGGATTGACCTAATGGTAACCGTTCGTAGGGAGGTAATCAACGGAACAGGTAACAAGTGAATATAATCCAGTTTTTTTATGTGTGAGAAGAGGAAGGACATTTTTTTGTCCCAATGTTGAGGGCTAAGATCATGTGGTCATCTGGAATGGAGATTAGAAAATTAAAAAATGAATAGGAGGAAATATTAGGTAAAATGAAGAGGTGTGCGGATGCCATCATGCTGGATTTATAGGCAAAATGGCTAGTAACCAGGCAAAAGTCGAGAACTTTAAGTATTAAAAGGATTCCAAACCTATTATTTTAGGTTCATGAATGACCCTCAACAAAGTTTTTTAGGATTGTTTATAGTGTTAAGTGAAACAACTAAATAGGTGTCAAATAATCCTTTTCCTTCTATAGGGGCGCCTAAATGAGTGAAATCATTTTTGGGTATAACCTGGGATTGGTAAGAAAAAAGAGGAGGGAGGGAACAAATCTCACATTTGGAGTGTTTAAAAAAAGATAGGGCAATAGTTTTCAATTATTTGATAGATAAGATAGCAAATATATACCGAGAGACAATTCTACCATCTAAATACCAAGAATTAAGAAGTAAATTAATTTAATATCAGAAATTAAATTGTGTATCAGCAATATAAGGTTGGGCCTAAGGGGTTTACTTGTTTTATTCTCTTCCCCGAAAATGAAACATAGAACTAAATAAGAAATTCTGGCATATCTATTATAATTATCGTTTAAATATTCAGAGTATTTTGAATAAAGGAAAAGAACAACATAGTTTCATTTGAAGGTACTAAATGAGTTTTTGAAGCCTAGTTTTAAAAATAGTTGGTTGGGATTCATTAGAAAGATAAACTCAAATATCATGGGATCTCTATTGATATCAATTCTCATTTGAATGGGTTTTAAAAAATAAGAAAGAGAGTCTTTAATTCTGGAACATATGATTATAGATATAATTAGTCGAAAGGTAGACCTACCCGATATGTCTGATGCCACCAACTTTTTCTGAGAACTATAAGCCGGGCACCATAAGATTAGGAGAAAATAGAGTGGGGATATTTTTATGATGATATTGAGCAATTTTGTTACATTTTTAATAAGAATATGGCTTGAGGGAATGATTTGTCTTTGATCATAAGAATACCCAGAATTAAGGGGGGGGGCATTATTAGGTTAATATTCCCAGAAATGGAAGAATTTATATTGCAGAACTTTGGCTAATTTACATTTAATAAATGTTATGGATTTTCACTTTTTTTAATATAAAAATGCGTTATTTCTTTAAAATTTTTACATATAAAAGCTAAGATACTTTAAAAAAGGATTTTATATAAATGAACAATAATGATTCATTTTGATAAAATTTTCCATTTTAATTGGTATTTAAAATCAATTTTTAAATTCGAATATAGTAGTTTATTCGGATTTGAATAAATCAAAAAATTTACTAATGGCATTTGTTATTCTAATCAAATTATTCAAAATCAAATTTTCAATAACAACCTACATAAAAATAAATTCTCTAAAGTTTATTTTAACCCAAAAAATCATATTAAAAAATATATCCAATATTTCTTCCTAAAAAATATAATTTTAATAAATTGACATAATTTCCATATTTATGCAAAAAAGAAAGAATAGAACAATAAAAGAACGAAATAAAGGAAAAAAAATAGTGATATCCCATTTCCAAATAAACATCATAAATTTAAATTAAAAAAATTACAAAAAAAGTATGTAAATTGATTAATATTTAAAGATTATAAGGGCGATAGTGTAAAACAAGCAAATTTATATTTTGCGACCTAAGCCCGGCCCGGACCTAAATTATAATTAAACACATTTTTTTTTAAATTTAAATTAAATATAAATATAATTACTAATTGCTATTGTCCTTATCCCAGAAAAATATTAATTATCTTTTTATTAACAATAAAAGTAAAAAAACATGATTTATATATTTTATATTTTAAAAAATAACCCCGAAGCTGACCCATTATTTTATTTTAAAAATTTAGACCTGAGCCCGAAACTTGCCGGCCTCTAGAAGAGTCTTCATCAGGATTTCTCAGAATATTATTACCCGAGCCCGATTCGACTAGCAAGTCTTTAGGAAAGTGTTCATCAGAGCGACTCATATTTTTTGAAAATTGGAAAAATATACGATTAGAATTTTCGCTTCTTAAATCCTGATTATTTTGGAACATGGCGTAAACTTTGATAACGTATTCAGCCATATATATGAATGGTACATTGAGGTAAATTCTTTTGGTATTCTATAGGATATTATTTTTTTTAAAAAATTTATATTATAATCATAAATAATAAATATATTTTTTTTTGAAAAAAAAAACAATATTCATTTACCCTGCATTCACAGTTGGCTCGAAATTGTATAAAACGCCGCCGCGCTAACTATGAATGATGGGTTAGACTATTAAATTATTTTTCAATACACATTAGCATAATATTAAGTATATTATATTATGCAATCTCACTAAACATGAAAATTAAAAGAAATAAAAGTCTAACTTTTTTTAGAATTATTAATAAGCCTTTATATTGGTCAATATATTATTCTTTATTTTTTTTTCATTTTATTAACCTTGTCGAAATATTTTCTTTCAATTCGTTCATTGTTCCTTTGCAAAATAAATTGAAAGGAATCAATTTCATTCCTTGATGTGTTCGTATCCAAGTTCAAAGCCAATGAATAAGATGAGTTCGGCAATTTCATCAATGTTTGCAATTGAATTGATGGAATGGATGGGTAATGGTCTATAAAAGATAAGAAATAAACTTATAAATATTTAAAACCATTAATACCTGATACTTTGAAATCTTGTCCGTTATCTAAAATTAATTAACAAATTTGCCTTATAGAATTACATAATTAAAATAATTATATATAAATATGTCAATTTTATTGAATTCTAAGAAATTTAATATCTCCGATTTCCACACCATAAATAATATTTTTTAAGAAATGTTGGGACATATTTATTAGAGATCTGCCGGGGAATTATTAAAAAATTTTGAACGGTGTCGGGTTGTCGAACAATTTATACATAGAAAACCAAATAGTTTTTGCATATCTTTGATTTTTGGGAAAATTTTAATTAGCCATTTTAGGCATCCAGTTTTTTTTGAATATCATACTCATATTTTGATTTTAATTAATACCATTTGAACATAAATAGTCTAACTAAAATACTGAATATAAATAATAATGGTAAATTCACAAAAAATTAAACAATTTATTTATGAACCAATTACAAACGCACAAAAACCTATAACATTATATCGAACACAATTGATTTATAAAACGGTTGTTGCTGAAAGAATAAGATAGCCCTATAGAAGAGATATAAGCGCCTTGAATGACATTAGGAAAGAAAAAAATAATTAGATATAGATATTTTATATATAATTGTAAGAATATTCACTAAAATATTTTTTAAAGGCCAGGGGGGGGGGGGCACTTTTATAAAATTTTAACGAACCGGGTCGGACCTGACTTTTGTTAATATTTAATAAAAAATATAGTGGGATGGGAAATGCGCCGGAGAATTACTTGTACAAAAATTATTAATGGACTGAAATGGACTGGGCTTAGATGGGCCTTGCAGATGTCTAATTTAGATTTTATTGTAAAAATATTGGAAATTCTTTGTGTATTATAAAAACTGCATAGCTTACATACTTTGGACCACCGGGAACATAAGTCCAATTCATATAAAAACAATTAAATATAAGTGAATTTTATATTAAAAGAATAACAATTGAGATTTTTCGACATTTATCAAAATAATTGGCTGAGACGCACCGAACCGGTACAAGAAGAAGACGCCTCAGAATATTATTTTATAATTACCAATTGCCAGCTTAAGCTTTAATTTTGAGGTTAGCTATCTAAAATATTTTATTTACAGATTCTATGAGAGTTTATATAAAAGCTGGTCTGCTACTCTGCTCTACCCTAAATATCGAAAATATTTATTGTGGCTGTGAAACATGTTGGTGTGTGCATTTGTCAGGAACAATTTACTTTTGCTAAAGAATTAAATCAACATATTATGATTATTTGAATTTGGAAAAATTATTACACTCTCAATAATATTCTTGAGCCATTATTACATTTTATTACATTACATTAATATTTTAAGAAATGATAAATTATAAAAAATAGGATTCTCTTGAATTGTTACCGTCATTAAAATATATATCCCCTTTTTAGAAAATAAATTTGATTTATTAGAAGCCATTCCAAAATTATTATACCGAAGAAGATCTTTTCAAAAATCACCGATAATATAAAATATCGCCTATATTATTTCCTATAGTCATTCACAAAATATCATGCCAGTGATATAAAGATTTAATCTTAATATTAAATTTTATGTACACGGATACAAAAACAAAATTTAGATTCCTTATTTTATATCAACAATTTTAGGATTTAGCGAAATCCAAAATGAAAGAAATAATACAATATCTACCACTCCCTCTATTTTTTTTAAATTTTAAAAATCGTTCTTTTTTGAGCATATTAAATTAATTTTGACGAAATGTTCCTATTAACGAATTAATTTATAATAGAAATAAATTAAATTAAAAATATTATTTTACACATAAAAAATTTTAGAATTGAATAATCCTCTGAGGTTGGTAATCCAGTCAAAGTTAATATTCTAATAAAATAATGTTTTGTTTCTTCCAAGTGGCGTACTAAAAATTTATTCTAAGAAAAAAAGATATTATTATAAACCAAAAATAAAAATAATAAACCTCCGATATAATATTTCTAGTGACATAATGAGCTTCTCCATTAGTTACTTCATAAACTCTGTAATAAAAGGCGTGATTAGGATATTTATCATTTAATTCATGAAAGGCTCTAGGATTAGTAAAAGTGACTTCTACTGAGTACAGTCTAGGTAAGTTATTCGTAGATACAGTGTTTTCTAAATCCACCGGAACAATTTTAACATCTTGAACAGAGAAGCGATGTGTTTCTATAAATTATTTAAAAAATTATTGTTAATATTGAATATAAAATTTGAAATGTAAATTTAGAGTCAATTTTTAGCTAATGTTTTAATTTTTAAAATTTATCATATATTTTGAGTAGTTTTTTTTAATTAAAAAAAAATCTGATTTTTCCAGAAATTTATATTCCATAATGTTTAGGAAAAACTTGATTTTTCTATAAATTTTTAGATGGGACCGGACCGATGGACCGTTAAGTCAAATGAGACCGGACCGTGGGACCGTCGGTCCGGTCCAGGCGGTCCAATCCCACCTAAAAAATTTTTTTATAAAGCTACAAAAGTTTTATTCTGCATTTAAATTTATTAAAAATGAATAGTTAAACTACCCTATTAATATTTCAATTATATTATCAATTCATTTTTATTATATTATACACAAATGCCTAATCAAAAGAATATTAAAATACAAATTTATTTAATCAATATGAATATGATTTACACATTTAATTAATTTTTTTGATATATATATTTGGTTATAAAATAAATTGTATATATCTTCTAAAAAATCAAAAATGATTCCATTTTTGCTTGATGTATTTGAAAATGATTGTAAACAGATTTTACAAATCTTATGACCAGTCTCTTTTTTAAAATAATTGTATAATTCTTTAACATCTTTTAAAGAATTTGATGGATTTTTTTGATTTTCATCAATAGTCATTCTTTCACCCCTTGAAGAGTGTGGCATTTCAATAGTACTAGTAGTATCAACTTCTATGATTTGAATATCCATTTCTAAAAATAAAATATAATACTACCTACCCTACTAAATTAAAATACTTGAAGGCATTGAATTTAATTGAATGAAACGGAAGAATATAAAAAGTAAACTATGAATATTGAATCTAATGAAACGGAAGAATATAAAAAGTAAACGATGAATTAGATATTATAGAGTGTTAGGCATTAAATAATCATATTTTATATGTTCATGTACATACACATTAACTATAAAGCAATTTATAGTAAACTTTTATATGACCGGTCGGACCTGACCGTTGCAAACACTATATAGCTATATTAAAACTTTTATATAAAATTAATCATCACAAAAAAAAAAATTCTATTTATCATTTAAAATTTCTTGTTCCTTCTGGCTAAAACAAAAAACTGTAAAAACACAAATGGTAGGTAGCTGTTGTTTCAAAATTCCTTTTTATAAACAAAACATTGACTTTGCGGATTGAGATAAACTAATATAACTTATTTATACATATATGTATATTTTATTTTTCATAACTACTATTAAATTTTCTAATTCTAATCTTAGATATATATTTTAAAAATATGAATATAAATATGGAATGCAATAAATTTTATATATGTCACAGGGATGTAGCAGTTATTATAATGAAACATTTGGGGTTGGTAACGGAATAAATTTCTGCCCCTTGCTGGTAGTTTAATTTAGACTAAGAAGGATAGAGGCTAATGAATATTTCTATTTTTTTTAGGAAATGAGAGTAGGATTATATAAATTAGTCATTTATTGCTTAATCAATTATTTAAAATGATCTAAATAATAATTTCAATTTTTTAATACATAATAAATAACATAAGAATATAATTATAAATTATTCATTTTAATTTATAGGTGGTTACTATACATCATTTATTTTAATTTTATATGGGTTAGTATAATATTTTATTTTATTTTTATAAAATTGTTAGATAAGGTATTATAATATCCAAAAGTCTAAAAAATAATTAAATAAAATGGCTATCTAAAAAAAGATAAAAATTTAGAATATTTTTTTTTACCGTGTGCATCGATGTCAGGAAGTTGCACATCACCATCAACTCTGAAAATGTTTAATATAAAATAAACTATAGCAATAAAAATTTTGAGTTTTTTGAGGAAAAAAAGAGTAAAACTAAATTTTTCAGTTGAAAATTTTTGTAATAATATAATAAATATAATATGATTATTTAATTGCCTAATTTATATAAATTTAACGATATGATATTTTTTATTATTTAATTAACATTGCAAATAGTTTGCCAAACCAAATAAACCTAATAAGAAAAAAATAAGTTTAAAGGTTATTTTTAGCTTTAAATATCATTGAGTTTGATATATAGGGCAGTATTCGATCAATATTAGTTTATTAAAATAAGCAACCATTCCATTTGCCTTTATTTCTAACAAATTTACAAAATTTAAACGACCTATATTCTATAATTTGTTGATAACATCAGGAATAGTTTTTGTGGGTGCAAGTAGAAATAAACTTTTACGTTAACTTCTACAGTTATTTGAATGAATGGGCTTTTAATAATCAAGGACATACCTCACATAAATAGTCATAACTCCCAAAGTATTATAGGTAGAGAGCGACACTTTTTTAAATAGATAAAGGATTTGGTTACATTAAAATCTATCATTTGTTCTATTGTTTTATTTTTCAAGTAAAAATGCAAAATACCAATCGTTTTACTCCAGTCTCACCTAAATTTCTTTGTATATTATTGCCAACTAAATTAAACATATAAATCAAAATGTATATAAGGGAGAAAGGGAATAGTGTTATCCCGAGGCCGGTATTTACTTGCCATATAAATTTGTATACCTTGATATTTTAAGTTTTAACCATAATTGTATCTGAATTAGATGCTTCATTAATTCTAAAAATGTTCCGCAGAAAAGTGATCATGTAAAATTTTAAAAGCAAATTTAAATTTTAACACGTCAATTTTACACATTTTTACTAATAATTTTTTTATAAAAGTTATTAAGACTAAGGATGTCTCCGTCAAAATTATATTTTCAAAAAATAATATTTTTGAAGTATTTTTTTTTTAAAATTGTTGAAGTTGTGTATTTTTACAATATATATATCGTCGGCCTAGAATTTGAGTGATCAACTTGCTCAAATGATCAAAGTGAGAAAATCAACTATAAAGTTTAAAATCAAATATAGGAAAAGCTATTAATCAATTTTGACAGAGCAACAATTTTGGGAAAATATTGGGAATAAATAAGTTATTATCCAATTCTCAAAAATTTTGAAAATGTCGAGTGAAGCACTCCAATTCTAGACCGACGATATATAACTTTATATAATATTCAATGTTAATCAAATAATTTTTAAATGTAGATTCGTAGATTTTATATTTAATTTTATACAATATCTATGACAATTTGATAATTTATGCATGTCGAATATCAAAAGATGGTCAATTATAATTTTTATTTTGGAAAAAGTGAAGGAAATTTGGATTCTCTTTGTTAGAAATAAAGTGATTAACTATTATGTTGTCTATATTATTTTGTTGTGGATATTGATTGGATATAAAAATTAACTTTACATTGGAAGAAGACTTTTTTACAAAAATGTGGTGTGACTACTAAAAATATGAAATAAACATACGATAAAACAATAAAAACAAAGGTAATAATAATTATTATTCTTATTGTTATTATAACAATTGTTTAGAGAAAAAGTAAATAAACACCGATGTTTATTTGACAGCTGATTCCAAATGTGTTAATATACTAATGGTATAAAGCTGTAGACAATTTCATTAATGCTGGTGATTGCATACAACAGTTTTACGAGAAAAAAATGAATAAAATAGTAGCAGATAGAGAAACATGAGGAAATATTTTAAAACTCACAAATCATTCCAATATATATATAATGAAAATGATATGATGGTTATCATTAACTCCATCAATATAAAAATATTTAGATTGACATTATTGCACGACGTTTTTTATAAGAATAAAAAGCAAAAAAACTTGATAAACAGGAACGGAATTTAATAAGTCTAGGTTGTTTGTGGTGTGGTGTTAAGTAAAACAACTAGAGTGGGATGAGCATAGGCTGGGATAGGAGAGGAAAAGTAGGATGGAAATGGGTGGGTAAAAAATCTAACATTTGGAAATGTTTAGAAAAAGATAGGGTACAAGTTTTCAATTATTTTAGGGATAGATAAGTTAGCAGATATATACCAAGAGACAATTCCACCATCTAAATATGAAGAACTTAAGAAGTAGGTTCGATTTATGTTTAATATCAAAAATAAAACTATGTAACCTTAAGCAATGAATGGAACAACTTTAAAAATCAAATCCTGGCATAGCTATTATAAATGTAGTCTAAATATTCAGGGTACTTTGAATAAACAAAAAGAACAACATGGTTTTCTTTGATAGTATTAAATGCGTTTCTAAAGTCGCGTTTTAAAAATAGTTGGTCATGAGATCTCCATTGATACCAAATCTCATTGGATTGAGTTTTAAAAAATAGGAAAGAATCTATAATTCTTGAACATTAGATTATAAATATAATTTACCTATAGTTAGACTAAATTCCGATGGAGATGATGCCACTAACTTTTTCTGAGAGCTATAAGCCGGGCATCATATAAGATAAGGATAATTAAGATGGGAATATTTATATTTAAGGCGATATTGAGAAATTTATACTTTTTTAATAAGAATAATAACTTGTGGGAATAATAATATCTTAGAAATATATAGCTCTGATTATAGGCGTACGCTATATTAGGGGGGGGGGGTGAGGCGCTTGTATTTCTCTAAAAGGAAGAATTTATATTCCAGGTCTTTGGCTATTTCACATATTTTAAATAATAATTTTGAGTTTTCACCTTTATTTAATATAAAAAAGCTTCTTTTTTTTCTTTAAAAATTTTAATTTAAAATAATTTTTACATATAAAAGCGACATTTTGAGAAAGGATTTTATATAAATGACCAATTAATAATTCATTTTTATATAATTATTCATTTTTATTGGTATTTAAAATCAATTATTTGAATTAGAATATAGTTTTTATTCGGATTTGAATAAATAAATTATTTACTATTGGCATTTGTTATTCGAATCAAATTATTCGAAATCTAATTTTCAATTTGTTTTTAAAAATAACATTATATAACTTATATTAATAAACAACCGACATAAAAATAAATTATTTAAAATTTCAAAAAATCCATCCTATTTAAAATATATCCAATATTTCTTCTTAAAAAATATAAATTTAATAAACTGACATCCTTTCTATATTTATGCAAGAAAGAAGGTAAAGAAACAATAAAAGAACGAAAGAAAGATAGAAAAGTGATATACATATACCATTCCAGATACATCATAAATTTAAATAAAAATGCGTTATACAGAAAATTTTTTTTGTAATATTTATAGATTATAAGGGCGATATTGTAAAATTCTGCAAATTCTTATTTTGAGACCTAAGTCCGGCCCGAACCTAAATTTTTATTTTAAATTATAATTAAACATATTTTATTAAAAATTAAATTAAATATAAAAAAAATTACTAATAGCTTTTGTCCTCATCCCACAAAAATATTAATTATCATTTTATTTTTAACCTAGAATCCTACCCAATATTTTAAAAAATTAGTGTTTAACGGGATACCTGGAAATATTATTGCCGGAGCCCGATTCAACTAGCGAGACATTAGGAAAGTGTTCGTCAGGGTAACTCAAATTTTTTGAAAATTGGAAAAATATACGGTTAGAATTTTGGCTATATAACCCGGGCTTATTTTTGAACACGGTGTAAACTTTGATTACGTATTCATCCATATATTTGAATGGTATATTGAGGTTAATTCTTTTGGTATTCTATAGAATATTTTTTTTTTATAAAATGTTTATTATTATCATATAATGAGTATGATTAAAAAAACAATATTCATTTACTTTGTATTAATAGCATAGGGATTGAACTATTAAATTATTTTTCAATTCACATTAGCATAGTATAAGTATATTATATTATGCAATCTCTATAGACATGAAAATTAAAAGAAATAAAATGTTATATTTTTTTAGAATTATTACTAAGGCTTTATATTGGTCAATTTATAATTTTTTTTTTAAATTCAATAATTCTTTATTTTTTTCCATTCAATAAACCTTATCGAAATATTTTTTTTCAATTAGTTCATTGTTCCTTTCCAAAAGAAATTGAAAGGAATCAATTTCATTCCTAGATGTGGTCGTATCCAAGTTCACAGCCAATGAATAAGATAAGTTCGGCAATTTCATTAATGTTTGCCATTGAATTGATGGAATGGATGGGTAATGGTCTAAAAAAGGAAATGAAATAAACTTATAAATCTTTATTAAATTATTAATACCTAATACTTTGAAATCTTTTTGTCCGTTATCTAATATTAATCAACAAATTTGCATTTAATATATAGAATTCGTTAAAATAATTATAAATAAAATGTCATTTTTATAATTTTAAGAAAATATTCCCAATTTCCATACCATGAATTAAATACATTAATTAAACGTTAATGCATATTTATTAGATATCTGCTGCCAATTATTAAAAATATGGATTCTTTCGGGCTGAACAATTTATGCATAAATTATCAGACAGGGCCTTGCAAATCTTTGATTTTTTTAAAGTTTTAATTGGTCATTTTGGGTATTAAATTTTTTTTCCTTTTTTTTTGAATATCAAGTTAATGTTTTGATTTTGATTAATAATATTTGAACCTAAATTATCTTACTATACTAAATATAAATAATAACACTAATTTCACAAAAAATTAAACAATTTATTTATGATCAGATTGCAAATGCACATTACAGAAACATTATTCAAACACAATTGATTTTTAAAAAGGTTTCGTAAAAAGAATAAGATAGCCATCGAGAGATATAAACGCCTTGAATGACATGGGGAAGATAAAAATAATTAGATATCAATATTTTATATGTAATTATCGGATAATTCATTAAAATAGTTTTAACAGGCCAAGGTGCACTTTTATATAATTTTAACGGGCCATACCTGGCTGGCTCTTAATAAAATTTAATAAAAAAAATTAAGTGGATCTGGCTGGGTAAAAATTAAACGGGCAGGACAACTTAGAAAAAAATTATTAGCGAACTGAAATAACCTGGCTGAGCTTGGCTTTGCAGATGTCTAATTTTAATTTTATTGTAAAAATATTGGAAAATTTTTTAAGTAAACGTCATAATTATAAATACTTTATATCTTACATATATTGGACCGTAGGGCAAATGAGTCCAACCCAATTTACATAAATAATTAAATATGAGTGAATTTTATATTAAAAATGTTGTAATTTTAGATGAAAACGAAAAATGTCCTATTCAAATTAGAAAAATTAATACGATATTATTATAAACTATGTAAATGAAGGAAAGATATATATATGAGATTTTGTGGATATAATTAAACTTTTAGTTTTCTTACTTTTTTTGATAATTCTTTAATTTTTAGTTTTCTTTTTAATTTTATTATCCTTTATAATGTTATGAATATATTTCACTTTATAATTTATTATTTTATAATTAATAGAGATAATACCATAAATTATGTTATTATTTTAAATTTCATAGTAATTATTTTATTAGCTATTTTTATTTAGATTTCACAATTCAATAGTGGTGTTGAAGAGTGGACGCGTTCCTGGGCCACTAGGAAATTTTAATCTAATGTCAGGCAATGGTTACTTGAGGACAAGTAGTGTTGTGACAACATTCTAATGCTAATCCAAATATAAAAGAGTAAGAATAATATTTAGAGAAATGTAATAAAAATTTAAAGGATGTAATATTTTTTTTTTAAAAAAGAAGAAAATTTATCGTTTAAAATTAGATTTACAGACGTATATTAAAGAAAGAGATTATTTCATGCTATCTCAGTTAGATCTCAGGTAGCATTCATGGTAGATAAGATACAAAGATGTTTGTGTTATAGTTATTTAAAGGGATAATTTATGAAATTTATAACAGAAGTCACTGGTAAACTTAGAAACCAATTGAATCTAATTTAGACTATAAGATATTTTATATTTTAAAATTATTATAGTTATTAAATAATTGATCACTGGAGATAAGGATAAAGAAAGAGGAAAATTGGGGAGAATAAATAAATTTAATTGTAAAAATATAGTATAATTTAAAATGTGCGAAGATTAAGATTAAGGACTGAAACTAATACAAATAGTTTAGTTAAAAGATTCTATAATTTAAAGATTCGGAGAATAAGATTAGAGACTAAGAGGAATATAAATTTTTATTAGAAAAGATGTCGATATTGTAATTATATTCTTATTAAAAATTTGCGTTTAACTTTTATTTTAAGGGCTGCGATAAAACAGCTTCAATGATCTGATATGTGAATAAGATACTCATAAGTTCATAATATTTAGCAAAATATTAAGTTGTTAATTAACCAAAATCTTCGTAAAGAGAAACCGTTTTCATCATTAGAAAGTTCATGTTGCAATCGAGCTCAATTAGAGATCGGATTTTTATTTTGGATCATTATTAAGCTATGAGATCAATTATACAACGTTCTTCTAATAATTGCAGGAAGAAAAACATGCTTTAAAAATATGTCAATTACTTTTCAAAAACGGGTGTGCGAAACTAATAATGATTAGATTTCATTGGTTGTTTAGAAACGTGGGTGTGAAAACCTGATGATTAGTGTTCAGTGGTTGTTCAACAACGTGGGTGCGAAAACTTTAATGATTAGATTTCATTCATTTTTTAACAATGTGTGTGTGAAAAGAGAGATATATATTTCTAGTTTTTTTTAACAACGGATGTGAGTTGTGTAAAGGAAAGGAAATAAAAGCGCATTGAATTTTTAAAAATGCACATTTATTTTTGTAAATAAATTTAAAATTAAGAAATTTTTAGATTAAAGATAATCAAAAGAATTTTAGATTTAAACTCAGCTAGCTTAGATATGGGACAAAAGATGATGATCAAGATAGCTAAAGGATGATATGCAAAGGGTTCAATAAAGATAAGGGTCAAGGCCATTGAGGGTAAAGGAATGGTAGAATTTGACACAATTATATAAATTATTTAGTATTATTTTGAATATGTATTATTTATTTAAGATTTAGAGAAACAAAAGTAAGCAAATATTATATGAATTAAAAATTAGTTTAGAGGAGATAACCTAAGATATTAAGATGAAGTTAATAAATTTGTTATATTGGATGATGTATTTTAAATTTAAGAAATAATGTAAGAAAAAGTGATATAATTTCAGAAGTTATAAAGGGTAAATTAGATTATTTTAGGTAGAAATAGATCAGATACCATTACCTAAGACCTTAAGACAAAGATTAGGTAAGGATTTAGCGAAATGTAAATATAAAAATTTTCAAAATGAAAATAATAAAATATCTACATCTCCTTCTATTTTTTTCAATTTTAAAAATCGTTCTTTTTTTTGAGCATATTAAATAAATTTTGACTGAGATGTTTCTAATGATGAATTATCGAAATAAATTTAATTTAATAAAAAATATTATTTTACACTTAAAAAATTTTAGAATTGAATAATCTTCTGAAGCTTGTAATCCAGTTAAAGTTGTTATTCTAATAAAATAATGTTTTGTTTCTTCCAAGTGGTGTACTAGAAATTCATTCTAAGAAAAAAGAAATTATTATTATAAACCAAAAATAAAATACAATAAACCCTCGATATAATATTTCCATTGACATAATAAGCATCTCCATTAGTTACTTCATAAACTTTGTATGAAAAGGCGTGATTGGGATATTTATCATTTAATTCATGAAAGGCTCTAGGATTTGTAAAAGTGGCTTTTACTGAATACAGTCTATGATAGTTACCCTTAGATTCATCGTGTTCTAAATCGACCGGAACAATTTCAACGTCTTGAACAGAAAAGCGATGTGTTTCTATAAAATTATTTAAAAAATTATTATTAATATTGAATATAAAATCCGAAATGTAAATTTAACGTCATTTTTTTGGTCAATGTATTAATTTCAAATTTAAATTATTTTTTGAGCCTGAAAAAAATATGATTTTTCCAGAAATGTATATTCCATAATATTTAGGAAAATTTACTGTCTCTAGAAATTTTTTTTATCAACATTTAAAAGTAAATATTAATGGAAGTTCTTTATATAAACAAAACAATTGAGTTTGTCGAGATAAATTAGTATAGAAATCATATATACTTATATGTATATTTTATTTTTCATAAACACTCCCATTATTTTTTTAAATCTAACCTTAGATGCAGATTTTAAAAACATGAATATAAATATGGATATGCCTAAAATTTATATATGTCATAGGGATGTAGCCTTTATTATAAGGTGACATTTTGGCTTAGAAACGGAATAAATTTCTGCCCCTTGCTAGCTCTTTACGAGAGTTATACTGTAATTTAAACAGAAGACTTAAAAGAATATAAACTAATGAATATTCTTTTTTTTAGGATCCATTTTAAAATGAGGGTAGGATCAAATTAGTCATTTATTGATTTCAAATAATTATTTACAATTATATATACTAAAATATGATTTCAATATTTTGCGAGTTTATGCTTAATAAATGACATAAGAATATTATAAATTATTCTATTATTTTAATTTTATATGGGTGGGGTTAGTATAAATTATTTTTAAATATTATATGGTAGATAAGGTATTATAATATCCAAAAGTCTTATAACAAATTCAAATGACTTTAAATAAAATGGAGATCTAATATAAGGTATAAATTTAGAATATTGCTTTTTACCACATGCTTCGATGTCAGGAAGTTGCATATAGCCACCATCAACTCTGAAAATGTTTGTTATAAAATAAACTATAGCAATAAAATTTTTCATTTTTTTGAAGAGTAAAACTAAATTTTCCAATTTAAAATTTTTGTGATAATATAAAAAATATAATATGGTTATTTAAATGCCTAATTTATTTAAATTTAAACATATGATATTTTTTAGTATTTAATTAACTCCTGCAAGTAATGCAAATAGTTTGCCAAACCAAATAAACCTAATCAGAAAAAACAAGTATGAAGGTTAATTTTAGCTTTAAATATCATTTAGTTTGATATATAGGGCAGTATTCGATCAATATTAGTCTATTAAAATAAACAATCATTACATTTGCCTTTATTTATAACAAAAATAACCTTAACAAAATTTAAACGACCTATATTCTAGAGTTTGTTGTCAACATCAGAAATAGTTTTTGTGAGGGCAAATAGAAAAAAACTTTTACGGTAAATGCTACAGTTATTTGAATGATTGGACTTTTTAGAAATCAATTACAAACTTCACATAATAGTCATAAAGTATTATAGGTAGAGACAGGTGCGTACGTAGAAATTTGGTCTGGGGGGGGGGGATACTAAAATTTTTTAAGAAATATTATTGTTATTTAAAAATATCAAGCATAAATTTATTAGGACTAATAACTATTTCTAATACACAATTTAAAATTAATATGAATTATAAAAAATTATATATATATATACAAGCATATAAATAACTATAAAATAAATGTAAATTAAAAAAAATATTAAACGGATATAACTGGAAACATAGTATAAAATAAATGTGAATTAATAAATATAAAGTGAATATAACCACCATATGAATCACTTAAATGACCCAAAATAGAATTTTCAATTTATATATTATAAAAAATTTAAATGTTGGAAATATAAATTAATACATAAAAAGATCCTTAGGAATAATTGTATTTTGTATATAAATTATTTACAATGTGAAATCCAATCTTCCTTTTTTCAATTATTTCATTATTGTTTAGCGTCAGATGCCTATGAATATAAAATCCAAACCATTCAATCTAGTTTCAGAAGTTGTACATCTTAGGTATGTTTTTCAGAGACCAACAGGCCCGCCCCCCGGGCTGAATCGTATTTAAATTTTTTAAATATACCCGGGCAGGGCCGAAGCCTGAATTTTTTTTAAAAAAAATATCCAGGCCGGGCTGTATATTTTAAAACCAAATATTTTAAATCGTCATTATTAGTTATAAAAATCAAGAATAAATATAATTTATTTAAAATATCCGGGCCGGGCCCGAAAATTTTATTTAAAAAAAGCCGGGCCGGGCCGAAAAATATCTGAAAAAAAGTTACCTCTTCAGGGCTTTGTTTTTATTCTTAAAAAAGAGAATATTCTCTCATTAGTTTACTAATGGGAAGAGTTGCTAATATATATAACCATTTTAATACATTGGGAAAATAATGAAAGCATCCATAGCATTTTTTGGGACTATATCAACTATAATTAATCTTTTGAACATAGTTATTTAACTAATAAGGCATTATAAGCAGGGTTTCGAACCGTTAAGTATAGCGGTTCTCGTTTCGGTTTTTAGCTTAAAATTTTATAAAGGATTTGTTCCATTTCGGTTTTTTTGAAAAAATTCATATCGGTTCGTTTCGGTTTATAATTTATAACAGTTCTTCTTGGTTTGTTCCGGTTTTTATTAATTTGATTTTTTAAAAAATTAATTATAAACCATATATATATATTGATCTTAGAGAAAAATCATTTTAATTTATATTTTTATAATTTCTTATTTAATTTAACCATGGCAATCTAATATATATTTTTATTTAACTTAGTAAATATAAATTAGACAAATTATATTTTTTTTATTTCATAAATAAATAAGATAAAAACAAACATGCGCAAATACAACGAGGAATAAAATAACGCATAAATATAATGGAATTTATATTATTTAAGTTTAAAAAGAGAATTAGAACGGATAACTAAAATATTTTATAATATTTCACGATTTAATTTAGTTATCTGCCAAGAGAGTATAAACTTAAGGCTAGAAAATGCTATTTCTAAGAATACCTGTGTAACTGGAACTTCTAGCTCAAATATAGCTAACTTATAAAGTTCTGCATATTAGACTTTACATTTTCCCAATAAAACGATTAGTATCTTTTTCTAATCTCTCTATATTATCAAATGACAGAATTATATATTCTATTTCCATACATATAATTTTCTCCCTGTGAATTATTCTTGTTAAGGCTTTCAAGCGACTTTAATAAATCTTCAAAATCATCATCTTAATTATCTTTTGAATGTAAACATGTCACCATAGTACCTAGAATTCCAATATTCTGATTATTTAAACTTTGTATCAAGTTCCAAGTTTTAAAAAGAAGTTTTTTGGCTATTGCCTTTTCTTCAAATGTTAAAAATAGGTACTTGATTTTGATGTTAGTTATTGTTAAATATAAGTAACAATTTTATTAATGGATTTTTTTATTGTAGATGACTTAATGCTAGAAACGTTATATTACATATTATATATTTAATATTAAATTGATGTTTGAAACGATATATAAAATGATTTTTATTTAATATTAAATTGATGTTAATTTTGTATATATACCAAGATGAACATGATTAAGTTTTACCTTTTTTTAATCTTTTTGGAAAATAAAGAATATTATTTAATTTATACTACATATTGTAAAATTAGATTTGCTCTAAGTAAATTATTTAAAATTGAGATATTCCTAATCCTCACGGATTCCATATTCTACAATTGATGCTATATTTTTAACCTTCAATCTTCCGTATTTATTCAATACAATCGCCCCCAATTCTTTTTATACCTTTTCGCTAGTCCATTATTTTGAATAGTTTATATTTTTTTTGTCGCTTCATCTACAATATTCTCCGCTAGAAATTTTAGATCCAATGTCTTCAATAATACCTTGATCTTTACATCATTCCTATCCTCCACCATAATGGACTAGCGAAAAAAGTATAGAAAGAATTGGGGACGATTGTATTGAATAAATACGGAAGATTGAAGGTTAAGAATATAGCATCAATTGTAGAATATGGAATCCGTGAGGATTAGGAATATCTCAAATTTAAATAATTTACTTAGAGCAAATCTAATTTTACAATATGTAGTATATATTAAATATAGTTCTTTATTTTCCAAAAAGATAAAAAAAGGTAAAACTTAATCATGTTCATCTTGGTATATATACAAAATTAACATCAATTTAATATTAAATAAAAATCATTGTATATAACGTTTCAAACATCAAATGGACTAGCGATAAAGGTATAGAAAGAATTGGGGATGATTGTATTGAATAAATACGGAAGATTGAAGGTTAAGAATATAGCATCAATTGTAGTATATAGAATCCGTAAGGATTAAGAATATCTCAATTTTAAATAATCTACTTACAAATCTAATTTTACAATATGTAGTATATATTAAATAAAGTTCTTTATTTTCCAAAAAGATAAAAAAAAGGTAAAACTTAATCATGTTCATCTTGGTATATATATAAAATTAACATCAATTTAATATTAAATAAAAATCATTGTATATATCGCTTCAAACATCAAATGGACTAGCGATAAAGGTATAGAAAGAATTGGGGATGATTGTATTGAATAAATACGGAAGATTGAAGGTTAAGAATATAGCATCAATTGTCAAATATGGAATCCATGAGGATTAGGAATATCTCAATTTTAAATAATCTACTTAGAGCAAATCTAATTTTACAATATGTAGTATATATTAAATTAAGTTCTTTATTTTCCAAAAAGATAAAAAAAAGGTAAGACTTAATCATGTTCATCTTGATATATATATATATAAAATTATCATCAATTTAATATTAAATAAAAATCATTGTATATAACGTTTCAAACATCAATTTAATATTAAATAAATGTACTATAATATAACGTTTCTAGCCTTAAGTTTTCTACAATAAAAAAATCCATTAATAAAATTGTTACTTATATTTAACATACATCACCTCCAAAAAAAATAATAATAAAAAAATTAAGTAATGACAATACAATTGGTAATACGAAATAATTTTGAGAAAATCTCAACTCAAAAATTTTTTTGGGGAATAAGTGACAAAAACACTCGCTTGACATGCGAGAGGTAATTTAAATGTACTTTTATAATATTATCTGGGTCAGAGAATTAATATGTAATAACTACATTCAATTTGTGAAATAGGGGAGGGGGAATGGAAGAAGACGTATTGTTATAAAATTGGTTTCTGTAATCTTGGGTCAGAGGATTCATAAACAACCAATAATTGGGGGGGGGGGACAATTTTTGTCATAAAATTTGTTTCAATAATATTCTATAGGTCAGAGGATTAATTTTGCGAAGGGGGAAAGGGAAACATGTTGTGTTTTAAAAATTTTAAATAATATTGGGTCAGAGGATTAATATGCAACAAATAAATTAAATTTGTGAAGGGGGAAAACATGTATTGTTATAAAATTTGTTTCATTATCTAAAAAAAAATTAAACAATAATTACATATAGATAGAAAAAAAAAACTATAAAAATACTGATAAATTAGTGAATAATTGAAAATCCAATTAAAAACTTCTAATTTGATCTATGTGGACAACTACTATTTTATTATCTATTTGAATCTCCCATATAACATTGCTAATTCTCCCACTGACAATCCCTACACGCCACTCTTGATTGCTGCCCACCTTTACAAAAACAAAGTTACCTAAAGTTAACTCTCTAAAATGTATTCTTTTAAATTTAGCTCTATAATTACAGTCATTGTCTCTTAAAAAACTCCACCTCCATTTCAAATCCCTTCCAAATAATATAAAAGCAGGGGATGATTTAGTTACCGAATGTGTGGTATTACGATAATTTGATAAAACATCTTCTAATAATTTATCATCTCAGCCACATAATCTATAAATCATATTTTTTGCAGATCGTACCGCTCTTTCAGCCATACCATTTGAAGAAGGATGATGCAGGAGTATAAATATGTGTTATACCTTTTTTTATTAAAAATTTTTTATGGAAAGATATTATTGGTGGCCTGGAGTGACTAAAGATATTAAAGAAAAGATTCATCCGATAAGTATCATGACTGAACCTAATAATAAGGATGAATTACATTATTGGCTGGGTCTTATGAATTATTATTCGAGATTTATAAGAGGTTTTTCTAAATTAGCAACTAATTTATATGAATTGCTTAAAAGGGGTAAAAATTTTCACTGGGGAGTTAATGAAAAAGCTAGTTTTTACGAGATTAGATGTGTAATGCACCGGTGCTTGTGCATTATGATAGAAATAAGAATTTGTTTATTTCAACTGATGCTTCAAATAAAGGCATGGGTGCAGTTATTTCATGTAGAAGAAGATGGTCATGAAAGACCAATTAAATTTATGTCTAAAGCTTGGGCTGGTGCTGAAAAAGGTTATTCTATTATTGAGAAAGAAGGATTATCTATTTTTTTAGCTGTTAAGAAATAGAGGGAATATGTAGTGGAGAGAAAAATTAAGATTTTTACAGATCATAAACCTCTTGTTAATTTGTTTGGATCAGATCCAGTTAAACTATACAATATGTCTCCAAGGTTATAAAAATGGGCCTTTTGTTTAGCTGGATTTGATTTTGACATTTATTATAGGAGGGGTAAAGATCAGATCATTCCTAATGGGTTATCAAGGCTAATTGATAAAGATGTAGTGTGTTTTTTTAGTGTTGATGATTTTGAGAAAGATGTAATAATAATTAATAATTTAGATCTGATAAAAAAAGAAACTTTGGTAGATACCGAATTAATAAGAGTTAAGAAATTCGTTTTGAATGGAGATGGAGATCATACGTAGATTAAAGGTTATAAGGCGTTGGGAAAATTGTTGAACATTAAGAATGATTATATTTTTAAGGGAGAACAAATTGTTGTTCCTCATAGTCTAAGAAAAGATTTTCTTAAATTGCTACATGAGGGTCATATTGGGTTGCTTAGGATGTTAGATACGATGGAAAGATATTTTTGGTGGCCAGGAGTGACTAAAGATATTAAAGAAATGATTTTTAGGTGCAACATGTGTACGGTTAATGCGCCTAAATTACCGAAAGTTAAACAAAATTATTGGGTACAGCCAAACGTGCCATGGTACCGAGTTTATGTTGATCTTTTTAGTACGATTAGAATTTTTATAGATTTGTAATGATTGATGGGTACTCTCGCTGGCTGGAGGTTATTAAGGTTAAGAACCATGTTAAATATAAGTAACAATTTTATTAATGGATTTTTTTTAGTGTAGAAGACTTAAGGATAGAAACGTTATATTATATTAAATTTATTTAATATTAAATTGATGTTTGAAACGTTATATACAATGATTTTTATTTAATAAATTGATGTTAATTTTGTATATAAACGAAATTAACATGATTAAGTCTTACCTTTTTTTAAATCTTTTTGGAAAATAAAGAACTATATTTAATATATACTACATATTGTAAAATTAGATTAGCTCTAAGTAAATTATTTAAAATTGAGATATTCCTAATTCTCACGGATTCCATATTCTACAATTGATGCTATATTCTTAACCTTCAATCTTCCGTATTTATTCAATACAATCGTCCCCAATTCTTTCTATACCTTTTTCGCTAGTCCATTATGGTGGAGGATAGGGGCAGTAGGAATCTCGTTGATCCATTCAGTTATTAATGTTATAATTATATGATTTTCTCTAAATTATTAGCAAGTATTATTATAAAAGCTAATTAATAACTAATATATCCATATAAGAATAAGCTTGTTAATTTAGCCAATGTGTGTTTAAGATTATATCTTATTTAACTGGTAATTTGCCTAATTATTTTTAAATTCAGTATTTAAAGTCAAAAATAAACTTGGTATTGATTGATATGTAGATAATATAAAAAAATTTAATTTTAAAAGAAATCATGAATTTAAAAATTGCCCCCAAGGAAAATTAAATCAAATTTAGGTTAACAATTTAAAATTAATTATTATCTAAAACCGTTTTGAACCGGTTTAAAATATTTATAAGGGTTCGGTTCGATCTTTTTATATTTTCTTTATAACGGTTCGGTTTTGGTTACGGTTCAGAAAATTATAACGGTTCATTCCAGTTTGGCGGTTCGTTTTGGTTCTGTTTGAAACGTGAAATGTTTAGATTAATTTATTGTAAAGTTGTAAAGTTACAAAATGATTTAATATCAGCTATATATATATTTTTCTATTTTTATAAATTGTAAATAAATTGTATCTTTAAGCGAATATAAAAAAATCAATTTAATTACAGTTCTCCCCACTATAAATTGAATTCATCATAATAACGTAATGGGGGTTTCGAAACTCTTTTTTCTAGAGTTGTATTTCCATTATGTTCTGCAATGTCCAAATTCTCAGTCATTGTCATGGGTGTTTCTTTAGCTGTACATGAGCTTCTCTCATTTGGTCAGCATGCTTGTTTTTTACTATACCCTCTGACTCAACATCATACAATATCGCACTTTTCCGTTGTATAATTTTAAATAAAGGTTTAAATCATGATTTTACGAACTTAATTTTTTTTAATCTTTAATTTTAATTTATATTAATTTATTTTGATTATGTTTTTATCTTATTATTTAATAAAGATTTAGTATCATTTTAGTTCTAACCTCTTTATTTGACGAATATTATAGAAAAGTATATATAATCGAGGATATTAGTCTGATTTAGTATCATTTTAGTTCTAACCTTTCTGTATTTGACAACGGTTATAATCAAACAATCCTTCTAAATTCTTCAAAATTTTCCAAATGTTACAAATACTATTTTAATTATTAGATTAGATTAATACATATAAATTATATTTTCACTATGTCAGCTTGCAAAATTCTGTATTAAAAATATAATATCAATAACTCACTAAATATTAATTTAGCTTTAACAGTTGAAGTTTAATTGACTTTTATTATTTAAATTATTATATAATCCTAATTAAATAAATATAATCATATATTATTTGAAAATTAACAAATTTAATATTGTAATTAGCCGAGTTCAAAATGACTAATCAACTATATATTTAGTTTTAAATTTTATTATCATACCTATTCCTAAAAATATTTTCAAGGTCCAAATAAATATTTCTTTATAAAAAGTAGGTAGACATATAGTTTATAATCCTCTATTATACACAGTTTTTTATAAAATATTAAATAAAATGCCACTTTTATAGACGTAGTTGACAGTTTTATAATATATTACAGTAAATATTTTAATAAAATTTACTAATAAATGGTTTGATAATAAATATAGCAAAAACTTAATAATTTTATATTAAACATTTTATTATTCATCTTGCATAGATGTAATAAATTTGATTCTTCTCTTTTTTACGAGTTTTTAGGAAAGCTATTTTTTTCTTTTTCGAAAAACAGTTCCGAGTTTAATTTTTAATACAAGTATATTTTTGATATTATTACAAACTACTATTATTTTAAGATATAATATACTAAGGTGGTGTGACAATATATAAAATCTTAATTATTTCATCAAATCATTCTGGTCCTTATTTTATATTTAGAATGTTTCATTTTTAATAGTGTTGTTAAACGGCTCGTTTTGTGCTGATTTTTAAAAAACGGATAACTCAATATTTCATCGAGAATAATATTCGTAAGACCTCAAGATTTTGTTTGTAGAAGGAACAAAAGTTTAGACATCTATTAGAGAAATCTCGGGGCTTAGGAAATAATTTTCTGGCTAAAATATTGAGTTAGCAGTTTTTAAAAATCGGCTCAAAACGAGCCGTTTAATAACACTAATTTCTAATATGGCATTGCTGTGTAAATAACTCCAGGCTTCGATATATTTGCATAATTATTAATAAAAAATAATACTATATAAAACTGATCAGGTAAAATTTTTTATTTAATTATATCTTTATTTTACAGATTCTATGAACATTAAATCTCAATATTGATAATAATCTTTATGACTTACACAGAATTTAAACTTAAAATCAGCCACCACCCACCCTTAAAGTAATTAAATTATACTGTAGTTCTCGGGTATGGGCTCTTTCTGCCCCACTCCTTTTTAATAAGCCTATAGAGGTTTAAGTATTTTTCGAAATGTTGCGCCTACAAGTACGTGCGGCTTGCCCACAAACGTGTGGAGGGCTCCTCATATTTTTACTTTTATACCCAAATTAAATTAGTTCCAATTAGATGGAAATGAGAAAAACATAGCGTAGCTCTGTTGAACCTTCAACGCTAGAGGGCAAAAGCGCTATATATCACGTATCATGTAATTATTTCTACCAAAGATTCTTAGTGTTTTTATTTTATCAATTTATATAACATAGTAAATTCTGATATTAGTTTACATCGTGAGTGTCATTCATGGCTATTACTGCAAATTAACAAGCATCTATTATTTGTGTTGCTATGTAATTAAAATTATTACTACAACGTCGACTTTGTAGTATTATATAATATAAGAATAATATATATTATATATTATAATTATGACAAATTATTTTTACGGTCAATAATATTAAATAAAATAAATTTAAATAATGTTTCTGTTATTTTAACTAAATTTTATATCATTTTTTCTGGTCTACGAACCATGAACTCAAATATTTCAGCACTAAACCCAATACTTACTTCTAGAATGAGGGTTCACAGCCCTACGTTTACGTATAGTTGGTTTTAGGCTGTTTAGAGAGAGAGAGCTTTATTGATTGAAATAAGACCAACCAGAACACGGCTTTAAAATTTTTATTAAAGTTCTTAATAATATCTAATTCAGCATCCCCGTGATGATAAAAATTCTCAATTTTAAACCATTAATCGAGGGAGATTTTTAAATGTGAAAAGTATGATTTTTTCTAATGAAAGAGAAATAGTAGGCTTGAGGATTTAATCTAGAACGGTTATTAGGATGGTCGCACAGGATAAAAATTAGACAGAAAAAAGACACTTTATTAAATTCAATCAAAGAAAATTGATAGTCTTTTTTGATTATATTATTAGAATATTAACGTTGATGTCGTCTTTTTATTTTAAAATATGGTTATACAAAAAAAAGCAAGTGGTGAAAGAAAATGAAAATATATATCAATATATATATTTAGTCGCCTTGAGATGTATTTATATACATGTTAATTTTATTGAGTAAAAAGATAATATGAACATATTTAAATATACAATTACAACAAATTAAGCAAACATGTAACATTTTTGAAAATGGATTATACCATGTATAGAAGTTGCTAACATGTTTTGCTCTGAACTTTTAAACTAATTTTAAATTATATTAATTTTTTATAATTTTTCACAATAAGTTAATTAGAGAAACAATATAGAGAACTTGTATATATGATACATTTTGCATATTAAAATTATTTTTAATAAAATGTTTTAAAAATAAAAATTGATTTCATTTAAAAAAAGAAATCAGAGTTAGATGGGTGGATTCAGCGTTAATATATTCAAGATTAATTTATCATAAAAAAATAACACATATAACTTCAGATAGAAAGTTGATTAGATTTACATATATATATCCCTCTATTTCGCTCGAATAAAATATTCTTATGGATCTATAGAGATTTGTTTATCATGTGCGATCTATTTAGTTGATATATAAAGATTGGAGACTGCAGAGATATTAATGATGCAGCTTTATCCTGAGCGGAAAGTAATTAGACCAGCAAAATTATCAATGTTTGATTTTATTTGTTCATGTAATGGGGTCTCTTTGTTAGCGGGAGGTATAAGACATTTGTGAGAGAAGGTTAATAAGTCTTCCCATGATTTTAAACAATTTAAGTTATCATTAACTTTTGTGATAAGTTTAATAACAAAATTTGAAATTAGGTTTCAAGATTTATTTGGTAGATGTGTTAAAGTGGGTCCTTTTTTCCATTCAAAAAATCTTTCAAAATCTGTGTTAATAAGGGGAGGATGAGGCTCAATAATATTTAATAAGGGTTTGGATATTGTTATAATTTCATTGGTTGGAAATTTTTGAGAGGAAGGACACTGCTATCAATCTCTATAAATATTTTTATTTTGTTTAGACTTTATTTATTTAATTAATTGTATATTGCATTTTTTGTTTTCATATTCATATTTGTTAAATAGTTCTGTTACGATTTTGGAATATTGGGAAGAAACACGCATCAAATTAATTAGATTTTATAAAATCTTATAATATTTTATAATAATAATAAATGTTATAATTATTTATATAATATGCAATTTAGCCATTCAATAATGGGAAATAAAGTTTATAAGAGCATTCATTTATTTTGAAGAATCTAGCGATATAAATCAAAGATAGAGATATAGATGAAAGTTTATAATAAATAAAATCCTAGGGATAAATAGTTATAATCTTAGGCAACCAATGATAAAATGCTTATTCCCGGGGTTTAGAAAAAGAAACAACGATTTTCTAGAGATATAAGAGATTTTTACAAAAAAATCTGATTCAATTATCTTATTTATACGTATTTAAGTAAAATCATTTTAATAAAATATAATTTAAAATAAAAAATGAACTCGGAAAATTTAATAAAAAGGATTCTAAAAAATAAAATTTTTACAGAACAAAATCAATCTCTTAAAATTATTAGTCCACAATTTTTTAAATCCTTATAACGAACAGAAGAGGATCCATCTCAGAATATTTGTTAAAGTCCTTTTAATTGCATAAATAATGTATGAGAGGCCAATAGGAATTGGCTAAATCATTTTTTCATCATATTAGATAAAGGTCCTAAGCCAATTCTTGCTTACTTATTAGACAATAAGTAACGTAGAACACTTAAAATATTTCACACTTATAATTTAAGTAATTATTTGGGTTATTTGATGTTAATTTTTTAAAATAATAAATGCTACGCAATATATAGAATTTTTTCCAACATATTTAATGATAACTTCGCGCGTATATATTTGCAGAAAAATATTCGTTATAACGGATTTGTAAAAATATGGCTAAATTATATTCGCTTCAAGTATTCGAAGTTTAAATTTCGAGGAAATAAATTAGAGATGATTTAGTTAGAGATATGTTTTCGAGATAAATGTTTAACAAAAGAATTTCGTTCAATTGGTTTGGACGATATTACGTTCATTTTAAAATTCCTTCTCAATAAACACAACATGTGTTTATAAATTTTTAGCTATAAAGTATCTCGCTATAAAAGATTAGCTCAATTGACATGATACGTTAAATCGAGTACCTTTTTATTTATCTCAATACTACAAAAAATATGCTGAAATTTAATTATTTGCAGTTTTGTTACAAACCGAATCCTGAAAGGATTTCTAGAAATTGTAAGATAGGTTCAGATTGCTATGGTTCTTATAAGTTTTATGGAATAATTCCAGGTTATGGTTCTGGTTCTTCCAGTTTCTCAGGTTGAAGGTTCTAATTTCTTATTTTGGTTTATGAATAATTTGATTAAGTTATAAGAGGTTTCAACAAACAAATTTTAGCAATATTTTGCTTTAACAATCAGTTTATCTTTCAATAATCAATATCTTTTAAGTATAAGCAAATATTCGTCTTATATCATTTATATAAAATTAATTTGTGAAATCTGAAATGGAAAATATTATGATGAAACTTTTATTTGGTGATAAAAAAAAATCTGAAAAGCAACCTTTAAAAAAAGGTAATATATATTATAGACATATTTAATTTTATTTTATTAGTTAAACAAAAGGGAAAAATTAGACAGTTATTTGAAAAATTGGTAAAGAAAAAATCCATTGATCTAAAAGGATCGGGAGAAACTAATGTTAATGATGACATTAGCAATATCAATGCGATGATAGTTCCAGACACTGCCAATTTGTTAAGTGGTTGCCTCAAACACAAAGAGAAATCTCCAGCTGCTCATAAAGAGGGTAAAATAAATATTATAGATATGCTTAAGATTTGTATCATATTAGACAAACAAAAATGGGTGAAACTTAATAACAATAAGAAAAATACCTTCCCGATATTAGCATGGGGGGTGACGATAAGAGCGGACAATGCCAATATAGATTAAAACCTTTGGATTTCAAGTAAATTAGATGGATTTATTTGTTTTTAAGGTTAGCAAATAAAGCGATTGAAGAATGAATTTAAAAAACTATTATTCCATTCTTGGAATTTTTGAAAATTAAATTAAAATATTTTGAAAAGTGCAAATATGAATTAAGTCTAACAAAACGAATTATAACGAATAATTGGTCGAATCTTTATCATTTATGTATTCGATTCGAATTCTCAAAAATAAAATATTTTTATTTGAGATCTTAAAATACGAATCACATATCGTATAACAAATAATTTCTTTTTGGCATAATGTTTAATTACTCCAATAGTTGTGCAAAGTAAAAGGAAGAAAGATAAATTAAGAGAGAAAAATAAAAGATGAAAGTAATTCTGTTTAGAAGATGTCTAGTTAGAATTTAGAATATAATATTTTTTTTGTTGATTTTAATGGTAATTTTTAAACAAAATATTCAAAATATAGTGAATTAGATCTTAGTGCTAATCGAGAATCCAAAATGAACATATGCGACTGGACAAATTATAAAGGTAATCAAATTTCCCTAGAATATTTGACTAGTTAACACATCTTTTTTCTCCCTAAGTTTAATTGAATTTATAAAATCTTAATTCTTCATAACCTTTTTGCCCATCATATTTTGCAAATTATTACCAAGTTATTAAAATTTATGCACAGAAATCTTCATTTTAATTAAATACCCATAGAATCGTCCAACAAAACTTTCCCGCATAGTAAATTTCGCGGCGTTAATTCCAGAGAAGAAAGGGGTATAAATTTATATACCATTTTATTTCTCCAATATATTTTTCCTCTAGGTTTTTTTAAAATTTATATACGAAATTTATTATTAAAGTTCTAATAACACCGAAGCCCAAATTGTCCGAATTTAGATGTCACGGTGTCGTAGGAAGTGGAGAATTTGGGATGGAATTTAAAGTCAAGCTAAGGAATTCCACCCAAGAATATGCTTTGAAGTTTCTCAACAGACGATATTTCAATAGATATGAGGTTTATATTTATTTATCTTTTAATTTAATATGATTGCATTATAGGCTATTTTTTCCATTTCGGATTGTAAATCATATATTTTGTATATAGAATTTCGCTTCCGTCCGGTGTATTCGATCAGAAATAAATGTTCTTAAAACTAACAAGAACCATCCTTTCCTGGTTGGACTTTATGCATTTTATCAAACTCCGCGCAAGTATTTTATTATTTATCACAGATTTAATGAGAAAGTACGTAAATATAAAAGTTTTAGCTAGGTGCATGACTGCAAATATTTAAAAAAAATGAGAATTATATTAATCAATTGATTTGCCTCATGCTAGTTATTTCTTTAAAGCCACTCTTTGTTTGCAATGTTATAAGAGATAATTTTATCTCCTATCTTTTAATGATAAGAGCGTTTTAAATAAGCTAACTTTCAAAAAATTTAAAATCTCATATTATTTTATTTCGTAGCTATATAATAGTGAGGGACTTCACTTCTGGGGGTGATCTTAGATCCCTTTTAAAAAGATACGGAAGACTCCTTGAAGATCACGCTATATTTTATTCTGCACAAATCGTGATTGCCATAAAATATTTGCACGACAACGGTTTTTAGAAATTTTTTTTTTAAATGACAAGTTCTTGTATTTATTAAATATTATTGTGAATTTTAACATAATTAGGTACAATTTTTAAGTAAATTTTGTATAAAATATATCTGCTAACTGCAACAGTTACCTTTTTGATAAGTAATTTATATCTTTAGCTAATTTTTACTCAATCATTTAATAAAAACTTTTTAGAAATTCAAATACAAAGTTTATTTTTATCTTTTAAGGAATCATTCATCGTGACATCAAACCGGAAAGTATACTGTTAGACCGGAAAGGCTATGTAAAACTAGGCAACTTTGTATATTGCAAGGTATGTAAAATAATTATTTTTGAAAAGATTTGATTATAGACATTTGTGCCAATAAAACTATCTATGGCCAGCGGTGGTACGTTCCTTTTAACCTCCGTCATTTTGGGCGACTTAAAATTTTTGTAATATGCAATTTTTAATTTTTTTATTAAGAAATACTAAATATAGCTAGAAATAAAATATGTATAACAGATATATGATCATATCATTAGATCTTTATTGTAGAGATAACTAATTTTAAATTAAAATAATATTTTGTAATTTTAATCATTTTAAACGAATATCAGAGTATAGATCTGTGCTATCAAGATCTAGCAATTCCAGTGTTTATTCTATTGTATTTGGAAATTTTTTTCTGATTATCTCGGATTCAAACTCAACCTCTACCATTTTATATTATTATAGCAGTTATTATCTCTCTTATTCTTTCAATTAGATTTTCAACCAAAGATTTTTTTTCGTACTATCCACTTGTTACTAGATAACATAAACCATGAACTAAACATAAGTAGTGTTTATATTCACTATCTTATCTAACCCTTTTTAACCAATAAAAGTATTTATCAGAATTTATTGAAATTGTTTTATAATTTCGTTTTAAATATAAAATTCCCAAAGAATTTTCTTACAAATGATTTTCTATTTTCATGATGTATAATAATATCAAAATCATTTTTAAATTTATGAAATGCCTATGCCGACATTATCCATATTAAAAATATGCAAATAAATGCTATATCCTTTGTAGTTTTCGATCTTTGTTTGTATGAAGGTTAGCTGGCGCATGGCTGGATATGATAATAATTTTATTTAATTCAGAATTTAAAATTGGTACGAAATACTTGGATCCACGAAACAAAATATAAATGTAGAAACCAAAATATGAAAACTTCTTTTTAAATTTCCAGGAATAGGTTCCGGAAATCGATTAGAATATTATAAACATTTTGTCGTTCCTTAAAAAAAATTTGAAAATGGAACCGTACCATTTAATTTAAGCCAAAGAAATATCGATAAGCTTTTACTATTTCAACAAATTATCAGTTCTAGTACTCTTAATTTAATTAATTCTTATTAAATCTTGTGTAAAAATTATATTTAATGCTGCGAGAAAATTCGTACTTTGTTGAACCGAGCTATTACTGATTTTTGTATCTATCATAATTACATAAATTAGGAGGGCATAGCAAAAGATGAAATGGTTAAAGGATTCTGTGGGACAATCCCTTACATGGCGCCCGAGATTATGCGTAATGAATACTATGGTAAGCATGTTATTTATTATGTAATCTCGAATATAGAATATTAGTTTTTTAAAATATTTCTTAAACTTAACTTTAAAAATTTTAATAAACCAAATATTTATTCTTAGATAAATATATTCTTTAATTAAAAATTTTATATTAATTATGAAAGATTTTAACGTAGACTGGTACTCTTTCGGAGTTGTTCTCTATGAACTACTAATTGGCCCTGTCGATTTACTAGGGTCTGATGAAGCAACCTCTCGCTACTACCAGGGTTCAATAAATTACACTTTTAATGTTTCTTTGAATTTTATTTTTTTAATAAATAGTTAGCATTTTTAAAATTATTCTTATAATTAAATAACATGTAATCATGTTTAATCTTTTTGTTTAATTCAGCAATACTTTCAGGTCCATGGCGTGTTTCAGTCGAAGCCACCTCTATATTGAATGGATTCCTCAATATGGTATGATAAAATAATTAGTGCATTTAAAATATCAATTATATATATTATGATCACAGAATCCTGAGGAAAGACTAGGAAGCAATCTAGAAAATGGTTTTAATGATATTTTCTCCCATTCATTTTTCGCCTCAATTAATTGGGATAGGGTAAAATGTGTTTTTATAATTTTTAAAAAAGAAAAAATACATACATAGTATTATCATATTTTTATATTTAAATTTTTCTTCTCCCTTCTATTTAGCTACAAAAAAAGGAATTATACCCACCTTACAAACCGAAGAGAAACATGAAATTTGGGGTTTTACGATATTTCTTCGATGCATTACTATATTTAGCATACATGAAAGACTTAATGTGATTATAATTATTATTATCATATCTAATAAATAGTTGAAAAAATAATATTGAAAATAATTTACTTTGACCTATGCTTTATAATCCCAAAGCAATTTTTAGGTTATATTTTTTAAATGCTGCTTAAATTTGTTTAGATTTAAGAACAACTTAAGTTAAAATTCTTGAAATTAAAATTAAAATATGTTTATCAATTTGTGACAAATTATTGAAAAGTATTGTTTATAGAAAAATTTGTCTTATAGATGTTCCAACCTATGACTAGTTTCGTTTCGCCCAATGCTAATATTTTATTTTATTGTTGCTTATGTAATTTTAGCGTACTTTAATAAGTTTTAAACAAAGTGCCTTAAACTTTATATAAATCAGGGAATGAATCAAAATTTTATATCTGCTTCTTTATTTGACAATTCATTCATAAAAGCATGTTTCAATTAAAATCAGCTGTAGACGCCATTAACACCTGTTGATTACCACGATGATAATGTCTCTTACTACCAATATTTAAATTCTTATAAATATTTTAATAAATACTATGGTTATATATATAATTATTTTCCTATAGTTAGTTCTTAATACCATGATCTGTTAAAAATAGTCCATTATTAATTGTTATTTTATATTTAATTTGCTACTTATACAATTTTATTAATCAAACATTCTATTTTATAAAAAGCATTATTTTTACTTTCTAAATTATTAATATTTACATTCATTACAATAATATAGTCAAATCTTCTAAAATAAGTTTAAGTTCTTTGCTTATAATATGCAGGTAAGCAATATCAGCAATTTTTATTCAAGTTTGTTAGAAATCTTTTTATTAACTGTATGCAATAATATATACCTAAACTGAAGATTCCATATAAGAATATCCATACCAATCAGACACTGACACATTTATTTGGGTTCCATATAAATTACATTTAATTTTATAAAAACTTAATTAAAGAGTTTTGTATTTATGAAATATGGAACTAAAATAATGTGTCATCATCGATTTGTATTTAACAATGCTTAATGCATTATAAGTTAATCTAGGGTTTAGGTAAGTATTATGTCATTGACTATGCTATATGGGGCTAAGAGTGTGAATTTTATAACTCACAGCTTATAAATTGTTTTATTTTGAAGCATAGACGTAGCCGAAGAGGGGGTGGGGCAAGGGGAAATCCCCCCTTTCAGAAATTTATCATTTATTATGAGTATCATTTTAAGCTAAAAAATATTCCCCTTAGTCCTCCCCCTACTCTCTGACTCCTAAAAATGCAAGCATATATCTTAAACAATAATTTGAAAGAAAGAATGTAAAAGTTGATATTTTTTTATAAAACTATTCATCATAATTTATACATTTTTGGAAAAATATAAAAAAAGTGAACCAAATTTTTTTTTTAAGTAATGGAATATAACCCTAAGATAAGTCTTATAAAAAAGGTGAAATGTATTATAATTATTAATAATAGATTCATAAAATTACTAAATAATATGATATATCAAATATAATTTTTTATAAAGTGAGTAATTTTAACTTATTTATCTTAATAAAAGTAAAATATAATTATAAAACTATTGATAAAATTAAATCATAAATTAAATAAAAAAATTAAAGCATAATATAAACAGTGGTATATTATATGTCGAAGATTTACAGTATATCTAATTTTATCAATTATCATGAGAATCAAGTTATTTTTACCAATATATCGAATTATATATTTTACAGAAAACTATAAAATATTGACAAGGACATCAGATATCCTTTAAAGACATTGTGGGATGAATAATATGAAGATTAATTTTTAATATCATTTTTATTTAAAATAAATTGGCGTTAAATAATTGAATGCAAATTGTTGCTATATTTATTATTAAGAGCATTGATTAGTAAAATTTGTTAAAATATTAACTTTAATATATTCTCTAACTGTCAAATATGTCTGTAAAAGGGGAATTTTACCTAGTATTTTGTAACTAATTCTATGTAATAGAAGAATATCAACTATATGTCTAATTACTTTTTATAAATAAATAAATTATTACCATGCTTTTATAGTAATGTATATATAAGTAATTTATTATATTTTATATAAACTAATAAAAATATATTTCATATTTGTTCCAGGCTTATTTTTTTTATATTAAAATTAACCTCCTATCTTGTAATTCCCTCCCCCCTTAGGAAAATCCTGGCTACCCCTATGTTTTGAAGTTATTTTTTTTAAATTATAAAAAAAATTGAATTCTAATTTTTATAATACTATTTCTAAATCCAATTGTAGGGTTAGAGGTCTACTACTTACCTCTTAAAAAAAATCAGGGAGAAATAACATTAATAATTGAACGATATTTGAACATCCGATGATAATATTTGTTTTCAAAAATAAAAAAAAATTATTAAAAATATCAATATTTAAAAGTATATAGTCACAAAAAATCTAAAAATATTTTATAAGATATAAGAAATATTCATAATATATAATATCAACATTTAAAAATATATGGTCATGATATAAATCAATATTAAATTTAAATAAATTAATCTTAATTCAGGTACACTATACAAATTTATTTATTGGCCATTAAGTAAAATTGTTTTGGTTAAATTCTGACGAATATTTATATTAGATTTCCTATTTTGATTACCATAATGATGAAATCGGTTGTGCAAATAACGTTCAATTATTAATGTTATAAGAATTTGATAATGGGTGATTAGTGCTTTTTGATTATGCATTAAGAATTTAAATATTTGGTAATAAGGCAAATTATCATCGTGGTAATCAACATGGTGTTAATGGCGTCTCCAGCTGATTTCAATTGATACATGTTTAAAAATGCATTTTAATGAATGAATTGTCAGTTTAAGTATTAATATATGTCATTGGACGAGGTAGACCTATATAGCTAAACGTTCTAGTTTGACAACTGGAAGGAAACAATATTCATTTTATCCTTCTTTCTTTTTTTGCTGATAAAACACATTTGAGATGAGAGAATTTTGCTTTAGTTGGTAGACCATTATGGCCTCTAATCTTCTTATTTCATTTTCCATGATCCTGAGCATCAGCTCTCAGCATTTTCCGTATCTCACTTCATTACCTTTATCAAATTTTTCTTCGACTTTCTCGAGGCCTTGTTACCTACTCTCAATATAGTGCATATCTTTACCCAGCCATTTTTCACAATCCGATTCATATTTTCAAAATATCTCCGCCAATATTTCAATCATCTATAGTTATTATCCCAAAATTTTTTCGAAAGTATTTGCCTGATTTTTTTCTCTCTCTTAATGATTTATTCCTCACGCATCCATCCATTTACATCTTTATTATTTAATTTCATGAGTCATTTCTATTGGCCATATATTATTACTCAAGTGTATCAGAGGATAATTTTGTTTGAACATGAGAGAAACGAAGTGTTAATAGTGAAAACTATACCAATTTAATTAATCCTATTAATATGAAAATAAGTTATGGATGCTCAGAAAAAAGAAAAAAGAAAGAAAGATGTCTACATAAGGCCTATTATATTAAAAAATTTTTACATTTCCAAAATTCTGAAGTGTGTTTCTACTCATCAGGCGTTTTCCTATTTTCAAAAATTTTAGATCCATATTAGAGTATATTTTAAATAAATTTTGCCAGAATACATGGTTACAAATTAACTATTCATACAAAATTTGATGGATCTATGCTCTCCTTTACTTATCAATCATATTATTTATAGCGTCGGTCAGTATCCTAAACTCATTTTTAATCTAATCAAACCGAAGGAGTATTTGTTACTTAATCTCGCATTATTTAGCTAGTCGACTAATGTAACAGAGGGAACAAATTAACCGACCACAAGAATTAGGACTGCGTCACCTGTTAATATTGTACTTTCTAGTAACGATAGAGTGCTGTTTATCAATCTGCGTTCATTCTATCCAAACTGCAAAATGATTTCTGATATACGCTGAATTCAGGTACTCATTGGCAATTAGACTAGAGGTGGATATATCTTAATACATTAAATATCAAAGATGCAGGGCTTAAGTTAACAAAAAAGTAAGATGTCCTTTCCATTGTGTTTTTAATAGAAGTAAATATATAGTCATGCATGCAATAATTATTAAAATAATTCAGAAAGCACTTTAAGGAGTACTTGTTCCAGCACATATTGAACCGTGAGATTTGTCAATAATTAAAAACAGACCTGAATAAAAGACCAAAGGGAATGGATTTTACAGGTTCATAAATCCTAAAAGCATTGACTAAAATAGTAGAGTAACACCTTTAACAGTATAGCATAAATTTTGTTTCTATTAGTTAAAATTATAGATTAAACCAAATATTCTTGCATAAAGTATTTGATTGTAAATATTTTATAATTAATTATGCTTGCTATACCCTATAAAATAAGGATGAAATTTTATTATATTTTTATTGTATCTAAATATAGAATTATCGAAGCTTTGGGGCTGAAAAAATTAATATTTTCGCACTTATCCGATTTTTCGCAATTAAAAGACTAAATTTTAATCATTTAATATATAAACCAATTTTATGTTGGTATTAGTAATATATTATATGCAAGGTATATTAAATTTATTGTAAAATTATACAATTATTTTATTATTATTAAAATATTAAGAGATTTAAAATGTCTAAAAATATTTTTTTTTGTAATTTGAATCAGTGAAATAACATGTGATAAATTTAAAAATTATATCTCGTTTAAGCTCGGTTATATTAGTTACCAAAATTTAACAGTTTAAAATTATTACTTACGAAATTATGGTCGTCCAACCAGATATTCACGAACCAAAAGATAAGGCTCTTCAAATCCCTAATTCTACCTATCTTAACATATGGATTAGAGATGTGGTAGGACACCAAAAACAATATTAACACATCCCAGATCTTTATAAACAAATGCTAAGAAGAATTACTAAAACACTCTCTGGAATAGGTGCAACATCCTACCTATCAATCGACTCATTCCTTTGAGGAGATTAGAATTACTTGGTCATTGCTTAAGACATTCAGAAGAAAATATGATATTTTTCGTCCATGAGAGGGACCCCAGATTATGGGAGGTAGAGAACTCCCATATACTATTGGCTGATGTCCGAAGGACATGTACTTGATCAATTTCGTTTACAGATTTTTTGGCACTCAGCAAAAACAAAAAATTCTAAAGGAACATCTACAATACATGCTTAAACATGGTCTGAACTATAGCAGAAATCGATAGGAAGGATGAGACTATTCTCGCACCTGCTTATTTCCTCTCCTCTTCTCCCGGGTTGAATGACAATTTATGGTTCGGCACAGGTTATATTGGAATTATGGATAGAATAAAATAGGATGAGGGAGATGATAATTATTTTTTTTATCTTCCCCCCCCCCCCTTTTATAACTAATTTCCCTGTCTTTTTCCTTTTTCTACTGGATGAATGATATTGACGAAGGATATGATAATCATAGAACCGTGAATAATAATAATGATAACGATTCCCGTTCACTATAATAATGATAATGTGGTAAACATAATGAGGATCCCATGCATCGCTCGCTTAGTAATGAGAAGGATGGGAACACACGATATTGACTCTAGTGAATGACAAAAATAATGAAGGAAAAAAGAAAAAGAAAACAAGGAACCGATGTTACAATTTCAGGGAAGTTAGATGCCTCTGGAATAGAACACGCTAAATAGACATAGCGTTATCTTCCAAGGATATATTACCTAACATAAGACTTATTTTTTTTCTTCTCTTAAATAATCTAACGAGGCGTCAGGTACATTATTATTAAACAATTTTTTAACACTATCCTGCCAGTAGATCTAATAGATCACCTCTTTCTTACTCCTCTCTTATTTACTATGCTTGCTCAATACATAGTGGTACCGTCCACTACAATAAAACGGGTATATATCATGTATATAATCTATATAATAGTGAATATACACAGTGCAGGCTATAACTCCTGGTGGGTAAAATTGCACTTTGTGCAATTTCTGATGTGGTAATAAATGAATGAATATTTAGTGCTAATCTCCAATTCAAAAATCGTCGCTTCTCACTTTAGTGTTGTTAAATATCTCGTATTGAGCCGATTTTTTAAAATGACTAACTCAATCTTTTAGCCAGAAATAATATTACCTAAGCCTCTAGATTTCGATAATATTAGGCTAGACTTTTGTTCCTTCTATGAACAAAATCTTCAAGCTTGCGTAATATTTTTATGGATGAAATATAGAGTTAGCCGTTTTTAAAAATCGCTCAAAACGAGCCGTTTAACAACACTATCGCACTTATCCGATAAAAATGACGTTGTTGACATATAAATGGGACTTAAAATTTTTCGCATTTAACCAATTTTTCGCATATTTGCAAAAAATATATTTTAACATTTTGCCATGGCGCCTTTTTTTAGGATTTAAAAGTATTTGCAGTTAAGCCATATTAGGAATACCCTTATAAATGTTTAGAATAATTTACAATGAGATCTGCAAATAATATAAAATTTAAGGATTTAATCATCTCACTATTCACTACATTACACAAATTAATAATTGCAATACAAATTTGATTGTAACAGTTATTTATTTAATAATTATTAGAAATTAAGCAATATTCTACTTATACAAAAATTTCACTGCAAATTATTTATTTTATAATGAAAATTTTATTGAAATTCATTTCATTTTATAATTAAAAATATACGTTAAATTCATTTTATTTCTTAAAATTAATGAAGTTAAATACTTAATTAAAACGATTTCAATATAAAAAAATTTGCAATGTGCATGCATATTTATATCTCGGATAAATAATAACCGAAACATTATATATTAAAAAAATATATGTATTGTATAATTATGGGTTTATAAAAAAAGAATTTATATAAAAAGAATGACTAAATAAATTTTTCCAAAAAAAAATGGCCAAATAAATGAATATATAAAGGATTATAAAAAATAAAACTCAATAAATAAAATGATTTTTTTTTAAAGAGCGATTCAAAAGAGGAATGATTACTTAGGAAGTTAGATTGAAAGAACTCAGATACTCTGTGATCGATAAGATAAAAATTCCTCACTTGGATCTCGTGTGTACAATTATTTTTCCCCGTTACCTTTAATTAATAGTAAAGACACGTCCCCAAAGATTTCCAAAGTGTTAAAGATTTTTATTTGGCTATTATTTTTTATCACAATTATATGTTATATAGCCTTGGAGAAAAGTGTTATGATGTAGGAGGAAAGTGAGATAGAGATACTAAGTTATTTTGCCCTAGAGGAGTAACCTAAAGTTAGAGCTGGATTTTATTTTAAGCCATTCATAGCCAGTTTTAACTATAAAAATAATTGTGTTGGGATTGACCTAATGGTAACCGTTCGTAGGGAGGTAATCAACGGAACAGGTAACAAGTGAATATAATCCAGTTTTTTTATGTGTGAGAAGAGGAAGGACATTTTTTTGTCCCAATGTTGAGGGCTAAGATCATGTGGTCATCTGGAATGGAGATTAGAAAATTAAAAAATGAATAGGAGGAAATATTAGGTAAAATGAAGAGGTGTGCGGATGCCATCATGCTGGATTTATAGGCAAAATGGCTAGTAACCAGGCAAAAGTCGAGAACTTTAAGTATTAAAAGGATTCCAAACCTATTATTTTAGGTTCATGAATGACCCTCAACAAAGTTTTTTAGGATTGTTTATAGTGTTAAGTGAAACAACTAAATAGGTGTCAAATAATCCTTTTCCTTCTATAGGGGCGCCTAAATGAGTGAAATCATTTTTGGGTATAACCTGGGATTGGTAAGAAAAAAGAGGAGGGAGGGAACAAATCTCACATTTGGAGTGTTTAAAAAAAGATAGGGCAATAGTTTTCAATTATTTGATAGATAAGATAGCAAATATATACCGAGAGACAATTCTACCATCTAAATACCAAGAATTAAGAAGTAAATTAATTTAATATCAGAAATTAAATTGTGTATCAGCAATATAAGGTTGGGCCTAAGGGGTTTACTTGTTTTATTCTCTTCCCCGAAAATGAAACATAGAACTAAATAAGAAATTCTGGCATATCTATTATAATTATCGTTTAAATATTCAGAGTATTTTGAATAAAGGAAAAGAACAACATAGTTTCATTTGAAGGTACTAAATGAGTTTTTGAAGCCTAGTTTTAAAAATAGTTGGTTGGGATTCATTAGAAAGATAAACTCAAATATCATGGGATCTCTATTGATATCAATTCTCATTTGAATGGGTTTTAAAAAATAAGAAAGAGAGTCTTTAATTCTGGAACATATGATTATAGATATAATTAGTCGAAAGGTAGACCTACCCGATATGTCTGATGCCACCAACTTTTTCTGAGAACTATAAGCCGGGCACCATAAGATTAGGAGAAAATAGAGTGGGGATATTTTTATGATGATATTGAGCAATTTTGTTACATTTTTAATAAGAATATGGCTTGAGGGAATGATTTGTCTTTGATCATAAGAATACCCAGAATTAAGGGGGGGGGCATTATTAGGTTAATATTCCCAGAAATGGAAGAATTTATATTGCAGAACTTTGGCTAATTTACATTTAATAAATGTTATGGATTTTCACTTTTTTTAATATAAAAATGCGTTATTTCTTTAAAATTTTTACATATAAAAGCTAAGATACTTTAAAAAAGGATTTTATATAAATGAACAATAATGATTCATTTTGATAAAATTTTCCATTTTAATTGGTATTTAAAATCAATTTTTAAATTCGAATATAGTAGTTTATTCGGATTTGAATAAATCAAAAAATTTACTAATGGCATTTGTTATTCTAATCAAATTATTCAAAATCAAATTTTCAATAACAACCTACATAAAAATAAATTCTCTAAAGTTTATTTTAACCCAAAAAATCATATTAAAAAATATATCCAATATTTCTTCCTAAAAAATATAATTTTAATAAATTGACATAATTTCCATATTTATGCAAAAAAGAAAGAATAGAACAATAAAAGAACGAAATAAAGGAAAAAAAATAGTGATATCCCATTTCCAAATAAACATCATAAATTTAAATTAAAAAAATTACAAAAAAAGTATGTAAATTGATTAATATTTAAAGATTATAAGGGCGATAGTGTAAAACAAGCAAATTTATATTTTGCGACCTAAGCCCGGCCCGGACCTAAATTATAATTAAACACATTTTTTTTTAAATTTAAATTAAATATAAATATAATTACTAATTGCTATTGTCCTTATCCCAGAAAAATATTAATTATCTTTTTATTAACAATAAAAGTAAAAAAACATGATTTATATATTTTATATTTTAAAAAATAACCCCGAAGCTGACCCATTATTTTATTTTAAAAATTTAGACCTGAGCCCGAAACTTGCCGGCCTCTAGAAGAGTCTTCATCAGGATTTCTCAGAATATTATTACCCGAGCCCGATTCGACTAGCAAGTCTTTAGGAAAGTGTTCATCAGAGCGACTCATATTTTTTGAAAATTGGAAAAATATACGATTAGAATTTTCGCTTCTTAAATCCTGATTATTTTGGAACATGGCGTAAACTTTGATAACGTATTCAGCCATATATATGAATGGTACATTGAGGTAAATTCTTTTGGTATTCTATAGGATATTATTTTTTTTAAAAAATTTATATTATAATCATAAATAATAAATATATTTTTTTTTGAAAAAAAAAACAATATTCATTTACCCTGCATTCACAGTTGGCTCGAAATTGTATAAAACGCCGCCGCGCTAACTATGAATGATGGGTTAGACTATTAAATTATTTTTCAATACACATTAGCATAATATTAAGTATATTATATTATGCAATCTCACTAAACATGAAAATTAAAAGAAATAAAAGTCTAACTTTTTTTAGAATTATTAATAAGCCTTTATATTGGTCAATATATTATTCTTTATTTTTTTTTCATTTTATTAACCTTGTCGAAATATTTTCTTTCAATTCGTTCATTGTTCCTTTGCAAAATAAATTGAAAGGAATCAATTTCATTCCTTGATGTGTTCGTATCCAAGTTCAAAGCCAATGAATAAGATGAGTTCGGCAATTTCATCAATGTTTGCAATTGAATTGATGGAATGGATGGGTAATGGTCTATAAAAGATAAGAAATAAACTTATAAATATTTAAAACCATTAATACCTGATACTTTGAAATCTTGTCCGTTATCTAAAATTAATTAACAAATTTGCCTTATAGAATTACATAATTAAAATAATTATATATAAATATGTCAATTTTATTGAATTCTAAGAAATTTAATATCTCCGATTTCCACACCATAAATAATATTTTTTAAGAAATGTTGGGACATATTTATTAGAGATCTGCCGGGGAATTATTAAAAAATTTTGAACGGTGTCGGGTTGTCGAACAATTTATACATAGAAAACCAAATAGTTTTTGCATATCTTTGATTTTTGGGAAAATTTTAATTAGCCATTTTAGGCATCCAGTTTTTTTTGAATATCATACTCATATTTTGATTTTAATTAATACCATTTGAACATAAATAGTCTAACTAAAATACTGAATATAAATAATAATGGTAAATTCACAAAAAATTAAACAATTTATTTATGAACCAATTACAAACGCACAAAAACCTATAACATTATATCGAACACAATTGATTTATAAAACGGTTGTTGCTGAAAGAATAAGATAGCCCTATAGAAGAGATATAAGCGCCTTGAATGACATTAGGAAAGAAAAAAATAATTAGATATAGATATTTTATATATAATTGTAAGAATATTCACTAAAATATTTTTTAAAGGCCAGGGGGGGGGGCACTTTTATAAAATTTTAACGAACCGGGTCGGACCTGACTTTTGTTAATATTTAATAAAAAATATAGTGGGATGGGAAATGCGCCGGAGAATTACTTGTACAAAAATTATTAATGGACTGAAATGGACTGGGCTTAGATGGGCCTTGCAGATGTCTAATTTAGATTTTATTGTAAAAATATTGGAAATTCTTTGTGTATTATAAAAACTGCATAGCTTACATACTTTGGACCACCGGGAACATAAGTCCAATTCATATAAAAACAATTAAATATAAGTGAATTTTATATTAAAAGAATAACAATTGAGATTTTTCGACATTTATCAAAATAATAGGCTGAGACGCACCGAACCGGTACAAGAAGAAGACGCCTCAGAATATTATTTTATAATTACCAATTGCCAGCTTAAGCTTTAATTTTGAGGTTAGCTACCTAAAATATTTTATTTACAGATTCTATGAGAGTTTATATAAAAGCTGGTCTGCTACTCTGCTCTACCCTAAATATCGAAAATATTTATTGTGGCTGTGAAACATGTTGGTGTGTGCATTTGTCAGGAACAATTTACTTTTGCTAAAGAATTAAATCAACATATTATGATTATTTGAATTTGGAAAAATTATTACACTCTCAATAATATTCTTGAGCCATTATTACATTTTATTACATTACATTAATATTTTAAGAAATGATAAATTATAAAAAATAGGATTCTCTTGAATTGTTACCGTCATTAAAATATATATCCCCTTTTTAGAAAATAAATTTGATTTATTAGAAGCCATTCCAAAATTATTATACCGAAGAAGATCTTTTCAAAAATCACCGATAATATAAAATATCGCCTATATTATTTCCTATAGTCATTCACAAAATATCATGCCAGTGATATAAAGATTTAATCTTAATATTAAATTTTATGTACACGGATACAAAAACAAAATTTAGATTCCTTATTTTATATCAACAATTTTAGGATTTAGCGAAATCCAAAATGAAAGAAATAATACAATATCTACCACTCCCTCTATTTTTTTTAAATTTTAAAAATCGTTCTTTTTTGAGCATATTAAATTAATTTTGACGAAATGTTCCTATTAACGAATTAATTTATAATAGAAATAAATTAAATTAAAAATATTATTTTACACATAAAAAATTTTAGAATTGAATAATCCTCTGAGGTTGGTAATCCAGTCAAAGTTAATATTCTAATAAAATAATGTTTTGTTTCTTCCAAGTGGCGTACTAAAAATTTATTCTAAGAAAAAAAGATATTATTATAAACCAAAAATAAAAATAATAAACCTCCGATATAATATTTCTAGTGACATAATGAGCTTCTCCATTAGTTACTTCATAAACTCTGTAATAAAAGGCGTGATTAGGATATTTATCATTTAATTCATGAAAGGCTCTAGGATTAGTAAAAGTGACTTCTACTGAGTACAGTCTAGGTAAGTTATTCGTAGATACAGTGTTTTCTAAATCCACCGGAACAATTTTAACATCTTGAACAGAGAAGCGATGTGTTTCTATAAATTATTTAAAAAATTATTGTTAATATTGAATATAAAATTTGAAATGTAAATTTAGAGTCAATTTTTAGCTAATGTTTTAATTTTTAAAATTTATCATATATTTTGAGTAGTTTTTTTTAATTAAAAAAAAATCTGATTTTTCCAGAAATTTATATTCCATAATGTTTAGGAAAAACTTGATTTTTCTATAAATTTTTAGATGGGACCGGACCGATGGATCGTTAAGTCAAATGAGACCGGACCGTCGGTCCGGTCCGGTCCAGGCGGTCCAATCCCACCTAAAAAAAATTTTTTATAAAGCTACAAAAGTTTTATTCTGCATTTAAATTTATTAAAAATGAATAGTTAAACTACCCTATTAATATTTCAATTATATTATCAATTCATTTTTATTATATTATACACAAATGCCTAATCAAAAGAATATTAAAATACAAATTTATTTAATCAATATGAATATGATTTACACATTTAATTAATTTTTTTGATATATATATTTGGTTATAAAATAAATTGTATATATCTTCTAAAAAATCAAAAATGATTCCATTTTTGCTTGATGTATTTGAAAATGATTGTAAACAGATTTTACAAATCTTATGACCAGTCTCTTTTTTAAAATAATTGTATAATTCTTTAACATCTTTTAAAGAATTTGATGGATTTTTTTGATTTTCATCAATAGTCATTCTTTCACCCCTTGAAGAGTGTGGCATTTCAATAGTACTAGTAGTATCAACTTCTATGATTTGAATATCCATTTCTAAAAATAAAATATAATACTACCTACCCTACTAAATTAAAATACTTGAAGGCATTGAATTTAATTGAATGAAACGGAAGAATATAAAAAGTAAACTATGAATATTGAATCTAATGAAACGGAAGAATATAAAAAGTAAACGATGAATTAGATATTATAAAGTGTTAGGCATTAAATAATCATATTTTATATGTTCATGTACATACACATTAACTATAAAGCAATTTATAGTAAACTTTTATATGACCGGTCGGACCGGACCGTTGCAAACACTATATAGCTATATTAAAACTTTTATATAAAATTAATCATCACAAAAAAAAATTCTATTTATCATTTAAAATTTCTTGTTCCTTCTGGCTAAAACAAAAAACTGTAAAAACACAAATGGTAGGTAGCTGTTGTTTCAAAATTCCTTTTTATAAACAAAACATTGACTTTGCGGATTGAGATAAACTAATATAACTTATTTATACATATATGTATATTTTATTTTTCATAACTCTTATTAAATTTTTTAATTCTAATCTTAGATATATATTTTAAAAATATGAATATAAATATGGAATGCAATAAATTTTATATATGTGACAGGGATGTAGCAGTTATTATAATGAAACATTTGGGGTTAGAAACGGAATAAATTTCTACCCCTTGCTAGCTCTTTATGGGAGTTTTAATGTAATTTAAACAGAACTTGTAGGATTAATTTAATGACTATTTTTTTTAAGGATCCATTCTAAAATGAGGGTAGGATTATATAAATTAGTCATTTACTGTTTAAACAATTATTTAAAATGATATATTCTAAAATATAATTTCAATCTTTTGAGAGTTTATGCATAATAAATAACATACGAATATAATTATAAATTATTCTATTATTTTAATTTTATATATGTTAATATAATCTTTTATATTATTTTAATAAAATTGTTGTAGTGTTATTAAACGGCTCTTTTTGAGCCGATTTTTAAAAACAGCTAACTCAGTTTTTTATCCAGAAATATATTATGCAAGCCTGAAAATTTTGCTCATGGAAGGATGAAAGGTCTAGACATATAGTATCGAAATTTCGAGGCTTAGTCAATATTTTTCTAGCGAAAATATTGAGTTAGCCGTTTTTAAAAATCGGCTCAAAACGAGCCTTTTAACAACATTAATTGTTAGATAAGGTATTATAATATTCAAAAATCTAATGTCAACTAAAAATAACTTTAAATAAAATGGCGGTCTAAAAGGTATAAATTTAGAATATTTCTTTTTACCATGTGCATCGATGTTAGGAAGTTGCACATCTCCATCAACTCTGAAAATGTTTAATATAAAATAAACTATAGCAATAAAAATTTTGAGTTTTTTGAGTAAATGATTAAACATAAATTTTTCAGTTGGAAATTTTTGTAAAAATATAAAAAATATTATATAATTATTTAATTGCTTAATTTATTTAAATTTGATGATATGAAATTTCTTATTATTTAATTAACAATGCAAATAGTTTGCCAAACCACTCATAGCTCCTAAAGTATTATAGGTAGAGAGCTAATTTTTAGATAAAGGATTTAGCTAAATATAGATCTATCATTTGTAATATTGTTTTATTTTTCAAGTAAAAATGCAAAATACCAATCGTCTTACTCCAGTCTCGCCTAAATTAGTTTGTATATTATTGCCAACTAAATTAAACTTATAAATTAAAATGAAAATAGGGGAGAACGAGAATAGTGTTACTCCGAAGAGGTATTTATTTGCCAAATAATGTACATCTTGATATTTTTAGCCATAAATGTATTAATTAGATGCTTCATTAGTTCTAAAAATGTTCCGCAGAAAAATATTCATAAAAAATTTTAAAAGCAAATTTAAAATTTTAATACATCAAAGGCAATTTCTATATTTTTTACATTCTTACTAATAATTTTTTTATAAAAGTTATTAAGAGTAAGGGTGTCTCCAAAGCAAAGTTATATTTTCAAAAAATAATATTTTAGGGGTTTTTTTTGCCGTCTATTAATTTTTGATTTTGAAATTGTTATAGTTGTGTATTTTTACTATATATATTATAACATTATATAATATTCAATGTCAATCATATAATGTTAAAAAGTAGATTCGTAGATTTTATATTTAATTTTATACTATACCATATGACAATTTTATAAATTATACATGTCGAATATCAAACGAATGTCAATTAAAATTTTTATTCTGGAAAAGGTGAAGGAAATTTGGATTCCTTTTGTTAGAAATAAAGTGATGAAATATTATGTTGTTTATATGATTTTGTTGTGGATATTGATTAGAAATAAAGACTATCTTGGCATTAGTAATAAAATTCTTCTTTACAATTGTAGACATGCAACTATTATAAAAATTGGGTTAATAAGTGATACGAAATAAGTGAAAAGAACAAATTTTCCACATGTGGGAATAAGTTAAATAAGAAATTAATATTATAGATAAACACAACGCAAGGTGATTATTTTTTAACAAATGAAATTTTTATGTTATAAAATTAGTTATATATATATATATATATTAAGTAGAGATTTTTACAAGGGATAAAATATAGATAGTTATTAATAAAAAGAGAAATCATTAAATATAGCCAGATTAATAAATTTAAAATGAGTCTGTAAATGAAATATTGTAATTAAAAAGACTAGGATCGTATGTCTGATCTTTGTAAGCCGAATTTTGACTGGATGTAGGGCTGGATATTTTAATTTAATAAATAAAAATAAAATTTGTTTATAGGTCAGGATTTCATTTATAGAGAGAGTTATTTTAATAATGAGAAGGATTATTTTAATAAATTAAAGTTTTTTTTAGAAGGTTATTAATTTAATAAAATGACATATAAAATTGGAAAGTGATATTTATTGTAATTATGAGGGTAAGAAAGTATGATAAGTTGTGAAATAATTAAATTTAAATAAATCCTATTATAATTTGTGTTAATGATAAGGTGTAAAATATGTATTTTTTTTGAAAGAAACTATTTTCTTAATTATAAATATTCAATAAAATTATATTTGCATTTAATCTATATATTTTTCTTTGTGATTATGCCACAAAATCATTTGTTTTTTACGTTTAACATTATTCAATGATTATGTTAAAAATATTACTTTCCTTTATCTTATATTTTTGGAAATTAAATTTTATTTGAAACAAAATATCCCCATGATTATCTATATGTAATGAAATTGTATCTATATTTTGATTATTAGTTTTTATAAAGAATATATATTATCATATATGTTTCATTAAAACCTTGATGTGTTGGGATAATAAATGTTTTAAGGTGTAATGGTAAAAAGGAGCTCTGACTCAAATTAACTATTGAAAAATATATAAGATGGTGATATCCAATAAACTAATGAAAAATATGAATTTTGGGAGATTATAAGGAAAAATGAAGTGTATCTTAGAAATTAAATAAAATCATAATTGTTTGAAAATGTAACACGTGGTCTATGAAGGGTGGACATGTTGTAATTATGTTTTTTTACATTATATATATAACTTTATATAATATCCAATGTCAGTCAAATAATGTTTAAATGTAGATTAGTAGATTTTATATTTAATTTTATACAATATATGTATGTCGAATATCAAACGAATGTATTAAATATTTATTCTGGAAAAAGCGAAGGAAATTTGGATTCCCTTTGTTAGAAATAAATTGATGAACTTTTATGTTGTTTATATGATTTTGTTGTGGATATTGATTGGAAATAAAAGACTTCTTTACAAAAATGTGATATGTCCAACAAAATATGAAAATAACATATGATAAAACAATAAAATAATATCTATCAGGTAATAAAAATGATTATTTTTATTGTTATTGTAACAATTGTTTTGAGATAAAATAAATAAACAACCGATGTTTACTGCAGACTATTTCATTAATGCCGAAGACTGCATACACCAGTTTTTCGAGAAAAAAAATGAATAAAATAGCAGCAGATAGATGAAACATGGGGAAATATTTTAAAACTCACAAATTATTCCAATATATATGAAAATAATATGATGATTGAATTAACAGAAGTTAAATCATTAACTCTTGCAATGTAAAAATATTTAGAATTACATTATTGCTCGATGAAGTTTTTCATAGGATAAAAAGTTTGATAAACAGGAACGGAATTTAATAAGGCTAGGTTGTTTGTGGTAACTAGATTAAAATCACTTATGGGTATAAGCAGGTGAGGAAAAGTAAGATGGAAATGTATGGGTAAAAAAATCTAACATTTGGAAATGTTTAGAAAAATATAGGGACAAGTTTTCAATTATTTTGGGGATAGATAAGATAGCAGATATATACCGAGAGACAATTTTATCATCTAAATATCAAGAATTAAGAAGTAGATAAGATTTGTTTAATATCAGAAATAAAACCATGTATCAGCAATATTAGGCAGGACCTAAGGGGTCTACTTATTTGATTCGGACTACCTAGAATGAAACAACTTTAAAAATTAAATCCATATAGTCTAAATATTCAACCCAATTGTGATGGGTCTGATGCCACCATCATTTTCTGAAAGCTATAAGCCAGGCGCCATATAAGATTAAGAGAATTTAGAGTGGTGATATTTTTATTTAAGATGATATTAAGAAATTTTGCTATTTTTTAAGAATATGGCTTGAGATAATGTTTTGTTTAATAATATCTTATTGATATATAGCTTTATCATAAACTTACCCAAAATAAAGGAGCGGGGGGCGTCATTATTAGGTTAGTTTTCCTCCAACAGGAAGAATTTATATTGCAAGCTTTTGGCCATTTTACAATTTTTAAATAATAATTTAGGATTTTTATCATTTATATAAAAATGCATTTTTTCTTTAAAATTTTTACATATAAAAGTTACGACATTTTGAGAAAGGATTTTATATAATTGAACAATTATAATAATTTCTTTTTATATAATTATCTATTTTATTGATGTTTAAAAACAATTATTTGAATTCGAATATAGTTTTTTATTCGGATTTGAATAATTCATATTATTAACTATTGGCATTTTTTATTCGAAAATTATTCAAAATCGAAGTTTTCAATTTATTTTTAAAAAAAACATAATAAAACTTTTATATTAATAAGCAACCAACACAAAATTAAAATTCTCTAGAGTTTATTTTCACCCCAAAAAATTATATTAAAAATATTATTTCTTCTTAAAAAATCTAATTTTAATAAACTGACAAAACAAATTTTATTAAAAATTAAATTAAATATAAAAAAAATAACTAATTGCTTTTGTCCTAATCCCAGAAAATTATTAATTATCATTTTATTTTTAACTCGAATCCTATCCAATATATTTTTTTAAAAATTAATGTTTTACAGGATACCTCAAAATATTATCGCCGGAGCCCGATTCGACTAGCGGAACTTTAGGAAAGTCAGGACAACTCATATTTCTTGAAAATTGGAAAAATATACGGTTAGAATTTTGACTTCTTAACCCGGGCTTATTTTTGAACACGGTGTAAACTTTGATAACGTATTCATCCATATATTTGTATGGTACATTAAAATTAATTCTTTTGGTATTCTATAGAATATTATTTTTATTTATAAAATATATATTATTATCATAAGAAAGAAAGAAAGAAAGAAAGAAAGAAAGAAAGAAAGAAAGAAAGAAAGAAAGAAAGAAAGAAAGAAAGAAAGAAAGAAAGAAAGAAAGAAAGAAAGAAAGAGAAGAGATGAATATGATTTAAAAAAACAATATTCATTTACTTTATATTAATAGCTTAGCGCGAATTGCGAATTATATAAAATGTGCTGTATTTTATATACTTCTCAGGGAATTCGCGCTAACTAAGCATGAGGGATTGGACTATTAAATTATTTTTATTTTCATAGTATTAAGTATATTATATTATGCAATCACAGTAAACATGAAAATTCAAATAAATAAAAGGTAAATTTTTTTTAGAATCATTACATTTTTTTTAAATTCAATAATTCTTTATATTTTTTCCATTCAATAAACCTTATCGAAATATTTTCTTCTTTCAATCAGTTCATTGTTCCTTTCCACAAGAAGTTGAAAGGAATCAATTTCATTCCTAGATGTTGTCGTATCCAAGTTCACAGCCAATGAATAAGTTAAGTTCGGCATTTTCATCAATGTTTGCAATTGAATTGATGGAATGGATGGGGAATGATCTATAAAATAAAAGAAATAGACTTATAAATCCTTATTAAATTATTAATACCTAATACTTTGAAATCATTTTGTCCGTTATCTAATATTAATTAATAAATTTGTGTTTAATATATAGAATTACATAATTAAAATAATTATAAATAGAATATCAATTTTATTGAAATTTAATATTCCCGATTTCCATACCATGAATAAAATACATTAATAAAACGTTAGTGTGCATATTTATTGAGATCTGCCAGCCAATTTTTAAAAATTTGAACTCTGTGGGCAAACAATTTATGCATAAAATATAAGATAGGGCCTTTTTTTAATTTTTGGGAAAATTTAATTGGTCATTTTGGGTCTTAAATTGGACCACAGGGAAGATTAGTCCAACCCAATTTATTTAATATGAGTGAATTTTATATTAAAAGTGTTGTAATATTTAGATGAAAACAAAAATGTCTTATTCAAATTATTGTAATATTTAAATGAAAAGAAAAATGTCCTATTCAAATTAGAAAAATTATCATGATATTATTATAGACTATGTAAATGAAGGAAAGATATATATATGAGATTTTGTGGATATAATTATAGTTTTCTTACTTTTTTTGATAATTCTTTAATCTTGAGTTTTCTTTTTAATTTTATAATCCTTTATAATGTTAATTGAATATATTTTACTTTATAATTTATTTTTATAATTAATAGAGAATAATAATGTAACCATAAATTATGTTATTGTTTGTAATTTCATAGTAATTATTTTATTATATTTTTTATTTAGATTTCGCAAAGCAATAATAGTGTTGAAGAGTGAATGCGTTCCTGGACTACTTGGAAATTTCAGTCTAATGCTAGGCAATGGTTACTTGGGGACAAAGAGTGTTGTCAAACAGCATTCTAATGCAAAAATTCCAAATATAAATGAGTAAGAAAAATATTTAGAGAAATATAATTAAAATTTAAAGGACGTAATTTTTTTTTTAAAAAAGAAGAAAATTTATCATTTAAAATATGTCAGTCATTTTCAACAACGGGTGTGAGAAAAACTATAATGATTAGATTTCGTTGGTTGTTCAGAAATGTCGGTGTGAAAACCATGATGATTAGAGTTCAGTGGTTGTTCAACCACGAGGGCGAGAAAACTTTAATTATTAGATTTCATTCATTTTTCAACAACGTATGCGTGAAAAGAGAAATATATATTTCAGTAGTTTCTTTTTAACAAAGGATGTGAGCTTTGTAAAAGAGAGGAAATAAAAGCGCAATAATTTTTTTTTAAATATATATATATTTTTGTATATAAATTTAGAATTAAGAGATTTTTAGATTGAAGATAATTAAGAGAAATATTAAAATTCAGCTTAGATATGGGTGAAAAAAGATGATGATCAAGATAGTACAATTGGTTCAATAAAAATATAAGTCTAGGCTTCATTGAGGGTAAAGAGGGTGGTAGAATTTGACACAATTATATAAATTATTTTATATTTAAAATATGTATTATTAATTTAAGATTTATAGATAAAAGTGAGCAAATATTTCATGAATTAAAAATTAGTTTAAAGGAGATAACCTTTGACATTAAGATAAAGTTGATATATTTATTGGTATATTGGAGTTGGACTATGAATTTTATATTTAAGAATGAATGTAAGAAAAAGTGATAAAATATTTCAGAAGTTATAAAGGGTAAATAGATTATTTAGGTGGAAATTGATCGATGCAAATACCTGAGACCGACAAATATAAAGTGAGGATAAAGAGACTTTAAGACAAAGTAAATATCTCGTCAAGTGCAAACTGTCATAGAAGACGGAGGTCTAAAAGATTTATACGGTTACAGAATGAATGCAAAGAGTGACTAGATAAAACAAATGGTCACGTTCATGCTGCAATCGCAAATCGCTGACCAATTATCGCCAGTTGTTTACCAAAACTTTAGTTTATGATACGGAAGTTAAAGATCATAAAAACAAGAATTCGTGAAAACAATCGTTAATCGCAAAATAATTATCATCAATCGTGCGATTATCATTTATTATAAGGGAATGTTGGAAACAAGCGACTAGCTAGTATAAAGTATCAAGAAATTCAGATTGGTAATAAAAGAAGCAAAAGTTGAATAAGAGACTAGTATTCATCGATAATCGTTTAAGCAATCGTAATCAATTACCAGTTATAGTCAATTACCCGAAGAAGTGCTATTAGTTACAAGAGAATGTTAGAAATAAGCAAAGACTAGGATAATTTATCAAAAGAATGTAACGGACTTTAGAAGAAATAAAGTTGTAAAGAAAAACTAGTATCAATCGTTAATCGTTGACTAGCAGTCATGAATCGTTAAAAAGCAAGCGTTAATCTGGTTTCAGAGGATAAAATTCAAAAATTTCGAACTGTTATTAAAAGAAATAAACTTGTAAAGGCAATAAAGCGGTAATCGGATAAACAGTCATTAGAAACTAAGAATACGAGACAAGGGACGGCAGTCTTTAGAACTTAGAAAGTCAGTATGTGATTAAAACAAGTCATTGGATAAGTAATAAAAAAGGCCTTGGTTAGCTATAAGTTCATTAAAGCAGAAATAGAAAAGAAGTTGGTCATTCGCAGAATGGTGGGTCTGATTTAAGTAAAAAATTTTTTGGATATTTCTTAACTTTTACTTTTTTTTAAATTTTTCTTTTAATTATTTTTAATTTTATAATATTTTACTGTATAATTTATTATGGTATAATTAGTAGTTGTGAATAAAGGAAACTTTAAATTAAGTTAGTTTCAAATTTATATCTGTATTATTTAATCTTTTTATTTATTTTAGACCCAATTTTAACAATTCTTGTTATTCCAACAATTTTCCAGTTGTTACCTCAATCATGCTTATTAAATCACCAAAAAGAATAACTATTAGGATTTCTTATTTCCGCGTTTATTAAAGTAATTGGCTTAGGACGCATCGGACCGGTACAACAAAAAGACGCACATTAAAATGATTAATTGCCAGCATTAGCTTTAATTTTGATGTCGGTAAACTAAGATATTTGTTGGTAACAGTTCTGAGAGTTTTTACAAAAACGGGTTTGCTACCCTGCCCTCCCTAAACATCGAAAATATTTATTTTTGCTGTGAAACATGTAGGTATGTGCATTTGTCAAGGAATGACTCATCTAGATGACATTATTACATTTTATTATACATTCTATTTAAAATATTAATGTGATAAATATTTTAAGAAATGATATATTAAAAACAATAGGATTCTCCTGAATTGTTACCATCATAAAAATATATATATTCCGTTTTTAGATTCAAAGAATATTATGCCGAACAAGATCATTTCAAAATCACTATGCTAATAAAATATCGCCTATATTATTTCCTATAGTTATTCACAAAATATCATGCCAGTGATATAATGATTTAATCTTAATATTTCATTTTATGTGTACGAATGATAAAATAGAATTTAAATTCCTTATTTTATATCAACAATTTTAGGATTTAGCAAGATGTAAATATAAAAATTTCCAAAATAAAAGCAATAATACAATATCTATCTATCTCTCCTTCTATTTTCTTCAATTTTAAAAATCGTTCTTTTTTTTGAGCATATTAAATTATTTTTGACTGAGATGTTTCTACTAACGAATTAATTTATAGTCGAAAAAAATTAAATTAAATAAAAAATATTATTTTACATATAAAAATTTTTAGAATTGAATAATCTTCTGAAGCTTGTAATCCAGTCAAAGTTGTTATTCTAATAAAATAATGTTTTGTTTCTTCCAAGTGGTGTACTAGAAATTCATTCTAAGAAAAAATAAATTATTATTATAAACCAAAAAATAAAATATAATAAACCCCCGATATAATATTTTCACTGACAAAGTTAGCATCTCCATCAGTTACTTCATAAACTTTGTATGAAAAGGCATGTTTAGGAAATTTATCATTTAATTCTTCATATGCTCGAGGAGTAGTAAAAGTGGCTTTCACTGAATACAATCTATGAAAGTTACCCTTAGATTCATTGTGTTCTAAATCGACCGGAGAAATTTTAACGTCTTGAACAGAAAAGCGATGTGTTTCTATAAAATTATTTAAAAAATTATTATTAATATTGAATATAAAATCCGAAATGTAAATTTAACGTCAAAAATTAAAATAACTTTAAATAGGAGATCTAAAATAAGGGATAAATTTAGAATATTTCTTTTTACCACATGCATCGATGTCAGGAAGTTGCATATAACCACCATCAACTCTGAAAATGTTTATTATAAAATAAACTATAGCAATAAAATTTTTCATTTTTTTGAGGAAAAAAATTGTATTTTTCCAATTTAAATATAATATAATTATTTAAATGCCCTAATTAATTTAAATTTAACGATATGATATTTTTTAGTATTTAATTAACTCCTCAAGTAATGCAAATAGTTTGCCAAACCAAATAAACCTAATAAGGAAAAAAAGTATAAAGGTTAATTTCAGCTTTAAATATCAATTAATTTGATATATAGGGCAGTATTCGATCAATATTAGCTTATTAAAATAAACAGCCATTACATTTGCTTTATTCCTAACAAAAGCAACCTTAATAAAATTTAAGCGACCTATATTCTATAATTTGTTGTAAACATCAGGTATAGTTTTTGTGTGGGCAAGTAGAAAAAAACATTTACGGTAACTGCTACGGTTATTTGAACGATTGGACTTTTTAGAAAACAATGACATACTTCATATAATAGTCTTAAAGTATTATAGAGAGGGAGCCCACTTTTCTTTTATTAGATAAAGGATTTTGTTACATTAAAATCTTTCATTTGTCCATTGTTTTTATTCCTCTAAATTTTATTGTAAAAATGCAAAATATCAATCGTTTTACTCCAGTTTCACCTAGATTAGTTTGTACATTGTAACTAGTAACTGTAACTAGTTATATTATTTCAAAAATATTAGCTACCAGTTACATTATTTTAGAAGTAACTAGTTACTAGTTACAGCTCGGTTGTGATTAGTTATATAGTAGTACTTCTAAATAATTTTTATAACTCGTCACTTTCAAATTTTTTTTTGTTATACAAAATTTTTACAAATTTTAATTAAAAGAAATTTAAATGAAAGTATCATTTAATTAAAGACATAAATGCACTGAAGAACTATGCCACCATGATTATTTATATTGTAATAATATCGTATAATATATATTGGCACGAAAAAAAAATATAAATAACATTTAAAAATATATTTTTGAACCCAAATTTATAATAAATAATACAATAGCTTTATATGTTTTGACGCCTTGCCAGAAAAGTGATTTTTAATAAGAGCGTATGCAATTACAGTTAGCGGGAATTCGCGGCAAAAGTACAAAAATATGATTAAGAATAAAATGGATTTTGTTTACCATGTTTTTTAATTACTCCTATTATGGCTAACAAAATTATCCATTAAATTTTAATTGTCTCACCTCTCTTATTATTAACTTTAACTTGCCTTCAAAAATATAATATTAAATGAATTTGTTTATAGGGTACAAACATATCATAGGGAAAAAGGCCTCAAAATTACATAAATACCAGATCCTTTATAAAAAAAATATATCCTAGTTATTACATATCCATTCTTGTTGAAAGTATCAAGATACATAAAATATTTATAATTCAATTTCTACCACAAACTTAAAGATTAATTCGAAATAAATGACCAGCTTATTGTTCCAGGGGAACTCTCTAAAGTTTATAATATCGCTTGGAATGAATATTTTGCGAACATTATAATAAGGATTCTTTTTAAAACAAATACTCAAATATTACTATTTTTGTATTCTGTATCTTTAATACTATTATTGGTGCCTGCCAATAAAATATGTTTTTATAATTTATTAAGTATTAGGATAGCATAGAAATAAAAAACAAAATTAATGCAAAAATTACTATAAAATATTGTTATAAAGGTGGAATATAACATTTCAAAAAAATATACAATTGTCTATATCTTTGGTAAAGGAAATGAAAAAGATAAAAGGTAGCTATATTTATAACGTAATTTATTAATCAAATAATATTTACTACTCCTAGAATATGTCATATCAAAAGTTTAATTAAAATATGGTTACATATGTTATCTATTTTGTAATTGCAAATTTAGTTTAGAATACTTATTTAAATATTTTTTTGAAAAATCATAATTATATAAAAATCAAGTATTAAAGCAATATTTCAAATTTAATGATAAGGGAAATTCTGTATGCAGTAATTTAGAGAGATGCATTAAGATAAATAGCTCTAATCAATTTAATAAATATTTAGGTAAAAAAAACTAAAACTATAGAGACTTTGACTAAAACTTTGTTACCAAATCAGTTACAAAAGAATACAATATTAATAAAATTAGAAGACAAAAAAATCTATTAATTTTACAGAAGATGATCTGTTCTTTGGTAGAGATGAAGAACGTTAATGGCCACCCTTTTTCAAGCAATGAAGATTCAGAGTTTAAAAGATTAATTGACCCTATACTAAAACCCTGGGTGTGTCCTTAAATCGTTTTAAAATTAGAAACTTGTTTACAGATGAGTCTAATAATAGTGAGAACAATTAAAAGAAAAAGGAAAAATAAATTCGTTTATTTAAAAATTGATTCTGCCAAAAGATTAGATAGTAGCATTCTGGGAATTATTTAGTATGTTCAAGGTAATATTAACGTATTAAAACTTGAATAAATTCTACATTCCATTAAATACTTATATACTTTAACAACCGATAGGTGCAAATTTAATCAAATCTTTAAGCTTATTAAATGAATCTGTGTAGGGTGAGAATTGGGATAAAGATGATATGAATGACGATATAATAAATGTATAAATGGCAGATCTATATCAAATATTAAAAGTTACACTCCAAATGTTTATGTTGGAAGTGCACCACACATTAAAACTTTAATGATTCTTTAGACAAGTTAGGCGTAATAGAGTATCAGCCGAGCTTTAAAGATTGTTAGAATCTTGATATCACTGAAACCTATATAAATAATTGATTGTATTCAAGGTGTCATCTGATTACGATTTGCTAGATCGATTGTTAAAATTGAAAGATTTTTATATGGACTTTGTTGCAACGTTATTCTAGAGAAGCTTTGAAACCACTTAACGTGGCAATCTATAGACTTTCCGATTTTTATAGCATTTAGATAAAATAGCATTTGGAATTGGAAATAATAGACAATAATTTTTCCAATGAGATGAGATTTAGAGAGAAGCTTATTTAAATAATGATTTTTTTGGGGCTTCATTATTTAGACCCCAGGTATCAAATCCTATTAACCATTGATCAGAAAGAGGGTAATAAAGCAGCACAATTAACGAAATTATAGGTATATTATAAATTATGAATGCATTAACATTAATTTCAGCTACAAATGATTTTGATGATAATAATTATGATAAAAGTTCTATTAGAAAAAAAAATCAATTAACACAGCATCAAAGTAAACAAATTCCAATTAGCTCATTATTAGAAATATTTTGACATATTAAAAAATTAGTAAGGATGCAAATGCTTTAGATTTTTGGGAAGAGAATGGTTTAATCTATCTAGAATTATACACCATCGCGAAAATTAAGTAGATTATACATATATTATATTAAACTTAATTAATCACTAGGTTAGCGTTGAACGATCATTCTCTTCATTAAAATATATAAGTCTCAATGACTATATTTTAGAAGATATTATGATAATGCCTAAATAAAATTTTTAAAATAGAAGTATAATTTTTTTAAAAAATTGCATTGTAGTATTATATATTACAGATTTTTCACTGAATCCAAACCTTTTTTTTGTAACGAGGGTTCACAGCCCTACGTTTACCTATAGTTGGTTTTAGGCTGTTTAGATAGAGCTTTATAGATTTAAATAAGACAAACCAGAACACGGCTTTAAAATTATTATTAAAGTTCAGAATAATAACTAATCTAGCATCTCCGTGATTCAAAAACTCTCAATTTTAAACCATTTGTGAAAATTCTGATTTTTTTAAAAATTGATTATACCATGTATTGAAGTTACTAACATGTAAATTTGAAGAAATTTTGCTCTTAACCTTTAAATTATCTTAATTTATATTAATTTTTATAATTTTTCATAATAAATCATAAAAAAACAATATAGAGAAATTGTCTGAAATTAATAGGCTATAGTATATATATAATTTATACATCATGCATATTAAAATTTATTTTTAATAAAATGTTTTAAAATTAAAAATTGCTTTCATATAAAATGAGAAATTCAGAATTAGATGGGTGGATTCCACGTTAATACGTATTCCAGATTAATTTACCATAAGAAAATAACATATATAACTTTAGGAAAAGTTGATTAGATTTAAATCTATATTTCGGCTCGAATAAAAATATTCTTTTGGATCTATTGAGATTTGTTTGTCTGTGCGACTTATTTGGTTGATATCGATTGGAGACTGCAGAGATATTAATGCATATGCAGTTTTATCCTGAGTGGATAGCGATTAGATCAGGGAATAGGTGATATTAACTGTTGTTAGGACTTTATATAAGAAAGGACTTGTTACTTTTACTTTTTAAATTTTTTAGTTTTCTTTTAAATTAATTTTTTCTTTTAATTTTTAATTTTAACTTTAATTTTATAATTTTTTTACCGTGTATAATTTATGATTGTATAATTAATAATTAATAATTATGAATAAAAGAAAAAATTAATTTATTGTTTCAAATCGATATTATTTAATCTTATTTCTTTTTTATTTGGAAAAGTCAACCTATCAATTTTACATTGGTGTTGAAGAGTGGACGCTTTAAAATTTCAGTCTAATGCCAGGAAATGGTTACATGGGAACAAGGAATGTTGTCAAACTGAATTCTAATGCAAAAATTCTGAAAGAAAATCGGAGAATAATATTAGTAACTAAGATGAGTTATTGTTAGAAAATAGTTGAGTTGTAATTAAATACTTATTAAAGATCTACGTTTAACTTTTATTATAAGGGCTGCGAGAGATAAAACATCCTCAGGGATCTAATATGGGAATAAGATAGGCATAAGTTGATAATATTTAGTAAAATATTAGGTTGTTGATTAACCAAAATTTTCATAAAGAGAAACGGCTTCCATTATTAGAAAATTCATGCCGCAATCGAGCTCAATTAGAGATCGAATTTTTATTTTAGATCATTATTAAGATTTGAGATCAATCATGCAACATTATTCTAATAATAGAAAAAAGAAAAATATGTGTTAGAAATATATATATCAGTTGCTATTCAACAACGGGTGTGTGAAAAATTATAATGATTAGATTTCATATGTAGTTAAGAAACTTATGAAAACCAGGATAATTAGAGTTCAGTTGTTGTCAACAACGTGAGTGCGAAAACTATAATGATTAGACTTCATTGATTTCTCAACAACGTATATGTGAAAAGAGATATATATCAGTAGTTTTGTTTTAACAACCGGTTTGAGCTGAAGAAGAAAACTAATAGATATTATAAGACTTGAATGTTCAAGAGGGTATAAAGCATGAGGAAATAAAGGCGCAATGATAATTTTTTTTTAAAAAATAAGAAGATATTTTGATATATATTTTAATAAGATTTTTAGGTAAAAATTAAAAAATAAGAATTTAGATATAAATTTAGTACTAAATATGTTGAAAATAAAATGATGATCAATTGCTAAAGGACGATATAAATCGATCAATGAAGATATGGAGATAGGCTATTTGTGAGTAAAGGGGTGGTATTTAAAATAATTATATATAGTATATTATGACTATGTTATATAAATATATGATTTATTTATGAAAAATGAGCAAATATTTCAGGAGTTAAGATAATTTAAGCAATTTATTAAATAGGCAGAATTAGATTAGAGGAGATAAATGTTGACATAAGATAAATTTGGAATATTTATATATTTTATTGGTATATTGTACTATGTATTTTAAATTTAAGAATGAATGTTATATTATTTCAGAAGTTATAAAGGATTAAATAGATTATTTTAGGTAGAAGTAGATTAGATGCGATCATTCGGAGACCTTAAGATAAATCGATATCTAGGCAGGTGCAAACTATCATAAAAGACCCGAAAGTTTAAAAGATCTATACGGTTACAAGAATTAGGTACAAAGAACCAATCAATTACCAGAGAACGTTGAAAACAAGCGGCTAGATAGAACAAATGGTCAAGACGTTCATGCTGCCTGCAATCATTAATCGCTGACCAAGTATCGCCAATTGTTTACCAAAACTATAATGTAAGATACGGAAGTCAATAATCATAGGAACAAGAATTCGTGAAAACCGATGAATTAAAAAAATTATTCAAAATTATGTAAAAAAAAATTTACAAACTGACAAAATTAAATTCGTTAAAAATTTTAACAAAATAAGACAATTTTCACAAATTATTAACAAAATTAGAAACGTTAAAAAGTTATATAAAAAAAATCATTATAACATCTTTTCAAATACCCTAATAATTGTGAGTCGACAAAGAAGAAATGGTTATATAAATTACCCTATATGATCATGTGGTATATTGTCATAAACCCCAACCCCGTTTTTTAAAAATTTGTTATCCATCATTCTAACTTTTTTCTTTTCTTTTCTCTTCTTTCAATTACTACTCATCCACAAACTTGGAGTTTCTTCTTGATTGGGGGATAGGGATGGGGAAGGGGGGGGGGCAGGTTACTATATAGTAACCTAAATTTCTCAAAATATGAAAATTAAATTAGTTAAGATATTAGTTTCATGATTGAATTATGAAAATTTTAAAAATTTATTATATCTAGACATGGTTAATTTCTGTTTAAGTTATAAAAAGTATTCCTAGAAATTTTCTTTTCGATTTAAAAAGTCAGAAGAATATTTATTTTTTTATAAAGTTTGCATCAATTAGCAATATTTAATTCGTGAAAGTTTTTTGTCCATAAAAGTATGCATAGAGAATCCAATTCTCTACAAAATTTTTGTTCCTTGCCAATATTTAAATTCAAAATCGTGCTTTTCCTGTAAACATTAACGATTAAACAAAATTTGGCAAATATTTTTCATTTAAATAAATGATTTTTGACAACCTTGATTTAAAGAAATTCATTAATAAAAAAAAATGAGAAATAATTATTTTTATTTAAAATATTTACATTAAAATTTTTTTTCTTTAAAGTATATTGGCAAATATACCATTAGGAATAAAAACAATAATTTTGAACTTCTGGAGACTAATTTTAAAAGAATATATATTTCAGTAATAGAAGGAGGCGCAGAGGGAGTTACCTAAACCTCATGAAAACATCAGAGAACCTTTGAAAAATATAAAATATTTTTAGATATGGATTTATTTTTTTTTGCTTATTTTAGAAAGAAGGACCTTTAGTTAACCTTTAGCTCCCTCAGTTGAAAAAAGCTAGGGACACCACTTATATAAAATCAATAAAATACAATATTTCAATAAGAGCACCTAGATCCTATCTTTATGTCATTTCGATGGCAGTTCAAATTTCAAATACCTTTCTCCTCATTATTTATTACTCATAAAATATATAAGCTATGGCATAGCTAAGGGTGGGGGGGAGCGCTGCTATATTTTGAAACAAAGTACAAATATTTTATAGCAAAATGTAATAAAAAAAAAGTTATCTCATATTTTTAACCATTTTCTTATTTAGGGTGAGGGCATAGATGTGAAAGAAGAAAGAAAACTTCTGATAACTTTAACCCACCCTCTTTTTTCTTATCTAGGTAAACCTTACTGTATAAAAGTTAAATATGGATATATATATATATAAAGTTATTTATTTAATATTTTTTTATTTAAAAATTTTAAGATTTTGTTATCAATAAATATTTAAATTTTATCCAATTTCGTTTTTTATTTTTAACAAATTAGTAAAAATTGAAATCTAAAGATAAATTAATCTTAAACTTGTCATTTTTTAATGCATTGGCCTTATTCGTTATCAATTAATTCTTTGTCTTAAGACTTGCCAAGAGTATAAAAATGGCATAAATGCAATTGCAGCCTTATAAATATACTTTATTTACCTTCCCTGTTTATAGTTAAATAAATGTTGTTAAATAAAATTCTGGCTATCATATAAATAACAGATATCCATTATATTTTTTGTTTATATCTAAATAAAATTTCAAATGAACATTTTTATTCCTATCATCTATTTTTTAATAACCATTATCAGAACTGATGGTTTTGGTTATAACCTTCCTAACATTCACGTATTTAGTAAGATACTCCAATCTTTTTAAATATTTTTTAAGCACCTTTTATTTAAAATTATAGATATATATATTAAGTTCAGATCAAACTTTTCCTATATTATATAAATTATTAAATAATAAAAAATTATTTACTCTAATTTTATTCATTCACAGAATAGTGAATGTATACCACATGAGTATAACATATCAAACATATTTAAATAATATTTTCATAGGTGGCCATGCTAGCAAAATCTAGAAATAAATGCCGATAAATTATTAATGATTGCATTTATCTCTTTTTGAATAAACGCATATAAATCAGTTTTTATTTTACATTAGCTTAATATACTTCTATACCTTATCCAAGAATACCATCTTTCAACGTAGACAATAAAAATCACAAAGATTTAGTATATTATAATCGCCCTTTAAAAAAAATATGTTACAAAAGTTTAGTATTCTTAAACAATTTGATTTAACCAATTAAAGTTAAGATTTTAACCAAAATGTTATCATGAAAGCATCAAAATTTCATTTGTTAATATATCTCCAAACATTTCTGCCATTTATGAGCAAATTTTTAAGGCTTGTGTAATATTTTTTTAGCTAAATTATTGGGTTGGCCGTTTTTAAAAATCGAGCCATTTAACAAAGCGTTCTTAATATAAAATGAAATTAAAATTGATTTTTGTTTTATTTGTTGATAATATCTGGGATTTAAATATATTTTTTTTAACGAAAAGAATATATAAATTTCATTTAAAAAAAATGTAATAATTTTTATAGGCATCCATCGCTGGTCCGTTAGCGAAATTGATATTAATCCGTCGGATTTAAAAAATACTTGGGTTAACGGTAACTTTCATCAACTTTATTCAGTGCAAGTCAATTTTTCTAAGCCACGGAATTCTGACGAATTATATAACTATCATCCTTATTACAGATTTTTCTACAGAGTGTGGGAAGTTACCTATGGAGAGTCAATTATGGTCAATGAAAATCATATTATAGACGGGGTTTGTTATGAAAATAAATATTGTTTTGATTGATTGATATCTTTATCCTAACGTGTCCTAAAGCTGATTTACTTTTACTAAACAACAATGTGTTTAGTTTAGAGAACCACTGTTCTAAATTTTTCTTATTAGACAATAAATCAGCTTTTGGAAGTAGCTATATATAAATTTAATTAATTTTCTTTTTAGAATCGGTTCGAAATAAATCGCCTTGAAGAAGGAAAATATTATTTTATCCGAATATTTACTTTGATTGGCCATATTTCGGAAACTTTATCAACTATAAAATTTTTTATAAGTAAAAAAAATAAATAATTTTTCTTTAGATTATAGATTAATGATATGACTTAAGTCGTTTATTTTTTTAACATAAAATTAAAATTTCAAAATGATTTATTTTTTAATATTAAAACTTATTTCAATTTTTACATTTTAGATAACAAACAAGACCGAAATCCATTTCGAGTGTTCGGTAACTTTATATAAAAGTCATTTTTTTTTATTGAATTTTTTCTTTTATAGACCATTATCCGTTCATACCATCGATTCATATGCAATTAGGGCGGAAGTTGTCAAACAGATATTATTCATTGATTTTAACCTTGGATGGGCCAGAATCTAGGGATAAAATTTATTCTTTTTACTTCATTATTCAAAAGAACAATCAACAGATTGAGGCAAGAAGTTTAAATAAGGTAAGTTTGAAGGGAAGAATGGATTATATAATATTTTATTATATTATTTTTAAAATATTTTTTTTTATAAAACGCCTTTTATATTTACGCTCGCATTACAAAAATAAATATAAGATGAGTTGGTAATGAAAATTATTTCGCATATGAATTTAATATGATAATTAAAGTGAATTTTAGTTTATTTTCAAATTATTCCATTTATTTTTCTAACATTAAAAATAGATATAATTTTAATTTTTCACTTATTACATATATATTAATGAGAAATACACAATTTTCTAATATATACTTGGAAAATAGATTAGCTCTAATTTAACAGCTAGATTTTTAATTTTACCATAAATCTTACTTCGTTATATTTAGGATACAAAGCAAGTCTACTTCAACATAGCTTACGAACCTTGGTCTGAATACATAATTCAAGTTTACACAGTATTCATTAATCAACGTAACAAGGCCAGCGAATATTCGGATCGAATATTTTTTCAAATGTTCTAAAATATAAACAATACATATTCCTTTTTAGCAAAATTTCAATACCAAATTTGATGTTTAAAAAAAAACATTTTGATTCAATATTTATGAGCTAAATTCGATTATAATTTATATTTTAATTTTTAATAATATGTTTTCATGCCTCAATTTTTTTCGAAACACAAATGTTAAATCCTTTATTGATAGAATTTACAATTGTATCAGGAAATAGTTAAAATAACATTTAAACACTTGTCACTACTATACTTAGGGGCATAATATAATATCAACTAACTCAGTGCTAGCCCCCTCCCCCCTCCTAAGCTTATATTGATTTAATTGAATATAACAGGAATATATTTTAAAAAGTAATGTTAGATTTATATTTTACACATTCAACTTGCTCGAAGAAAGAGAAATATCTGTCTCTTAAGATTGATAGGTGATAGTTACTTTTATTTTGGGGAATAAAACATAATATAAATTGTTTGGATATATCTGCAAATACTGTGTAAAATCTGTTTTTAAGGTCGAATAAATAATAGCTATATTAGTGTTTACGCTAAACCGAATGTTTATAAATTGAAAAATAAAATTTTCTTATAGTTACCAATTTGAATGGACATGTGAGACTAAAGTTGTAGAGTGAAAATATTCGAGATTTTTTATTATATACTATATTTTATATATATGAAATTTATTCAGAAATATAGAAGTTAATGATAAGGATATTATATTATTACAAAAATTTATATATAATACTTTATTTTATATTAAATTCCTAAAAACTGCAAATTTTCGAAATGTGGGAAATTTATGCATAAATAAGGGAGACATGGTGGAACTAAACCCTCTAAATAAACGTTCTCATTTGATATCTAGAAGGGAACCTAGAATATTTATTTAATCCTTCTATCTTACTTAAAAAAAACAGGAAAAACACTTATTTAAGATGAGAGACTGCTTTGGCTTACTTTAGACATACAGGGTACGTTATGCCCTAATCACTCTGTTTCATCTCCTATCCTGAGTATGTATCATCAATCGGCATTTCTCATATCTTTTACCTGATTACCTTTATCAAATTTTACTTCTGTGTTCTCAAGGCCTAGATATCTACTTCCAATCATTTTTCAATCCAGTCTTTTTTCACCATCCGATCCAAATTTTAAATCAGTGGATAATTTTTTGCTGAAAAAGAGGGAAACGATGTGTTAATAGGGATCCCATAAGAAAATGATTTGGTGGCGAGAAAATCTAATAGGCAGTCAATGGATTTTATTGAGAATTTATTTAAATGAAAAATATAATCGATCTAATCTAAAGAGCGATCTAAATTGGGATCAACACTGGAGGTAATGTATGTAAATTCTTTAAAACGATTTCAATATAAAAAGATTTGTAAAATAAATATTTTTATCTCGGATAAATAATAACAGAAATATTATATATTAAAAAAGAATTTATATAAAATGAATGATTAAATAAATTTTTCCAAAAAATGGCCAAAGAAATGAATAAGTAGAGGATTATTAAAAAAATAAAACTAAATAATAAAATGATTTTTTTTTTAGTGGGGTCATCCAAAAGAGTTGGATACTTAGGAAGTTAGATTGAAAGATCTCAGATTCTCTGTTATCGCTAAGATAAAAATTCCTCACTTGGATCTTCTGTGTCTACAATTCTTTTTCTCCGTGACCTTTAATTAATAGTAAAGTAATGTCCCGAAAGATTCCCAAAGTGTTGGGGATTTTGATTTGTCTATTATTTTTTATCATAATTAGATTGTTTAACTGTGTTATAGCCTAGGAGGAGAGATAGAGACCCTAAGTTGTTCTGCACGAGTGCAACCCAAGGTTAGAGCTGGATTTTATTTTAAGCCATTCATAGCCAGGTTTAGCTTTAAAAATAATTGTGTTGGGATTGACACATGGTAACCGTTCGTAGAATTAACGGAACAGGTAACAAGTGAATATATCCAGCTTTTTATGTGTTGGAGGTATGTGAGGACTGACTTTTTTTATAACAAATGTTGAGGGCTAAGATCATGTCGTCTGGGATGGAAGAGATTAAGAAATAAATGGGAGGAAATATTAGATAAAATAAAAACAATGTGAGCGGATGCCATCAATCTGAATATAGGCAAACCAGGCAAAGTCGAGAAACTTAAACATAAAAGCAATTCCAAGCCTATTATTTAAGTTGGTGCGTGATTCTCGACGAAGTTTTTTATTAGGATAAAATGATTGATAAACAGGAACGGAATTATATAAGGCTAGGTTGTTTATGGTGTTAAGTGGAACAACTAAGGTGCCAAAGATCCCTTTATTTCCTATAGGCGAGCCTAGATGAGTGAAATCATTTACGAGTATAGCCTGAAATTTGTGAGGAAAAGGGAGATGATAATCGGAGGGTAAACAAATCTCACTTTTGGAGATGTTTAGAAAAGATTGGGTACAAGTTTTCAATTATTTTGGGGATAGATAAGATAGCAAATATATACCGAGAGACAATTCCACCATCTAAATACCAAGAATTAAGAAGTATATTAGATTTGTGCTTAATATCAGAAATAAGCAATATACTGGACCGAAGGGATCTTACTTGTTGAATTCCCTCTCCCAAGAATGAAATATAGAACTTTAAAAATCAAATTCTATCATAGCTATTATAAATATAGTTTGAATATTCAGGGTACTTTGAATAAAAAAAAAGAACAACATGGTTTAGTTTGAAGGTATTAAATGCGTTCAACTATTTTTAGTTGGTAGGGATTCATTAGAAAGGCAAATTCAAGTCTCATGGGACCTTCATTGATACCAAATCTCATTTGATTGGGTTTTAAAAAATAAGAAAAGAAAAATTTTAATTCTAGAACATATGATTATAGATATAATTCGAAAGATAAATCCAATTGTGATAGGTCTGATGACACCAACTTTTTCTGAGAGTTATAAATTATTTGATTTATTCAAATCCGAATAAACAATTATATTCGATTTCAAATAATTTATTATTAACCAATGACTACTATTGGCATTTGTTATTCAAATAATTATTCAATAACTTTCAATTTGTTTTTGAAAAAAGAATAGTATAACCTATATTAATAAACAACTGAAATAAAATAAATTATTGAAAGTTTATTTTCCCGCAAAAAATCCTAATAAAAATATATCCAATATTTCTTCTTAGAAAATATAAATTTAATAAAGTTAACATTTCCATATTTATGAAAATAAAGTAGGAATAGAACATAAAAAGAACGAAAGAAAGAAAAAAATCGCGATATCCCATTTCCTGGCCCAGATATAAATTTTAATTTTAAATTATAATTCAGCATATATATTTTTTTAAAATTAGATTAAATATAAAAAAAAATTACTAATTAATTTTGTCTAATCCCAGAAAAATTTTAATTATCATTTTACTTTAACAATAAAAGTAAAAAACATGATTTATACATTTTATATTTTAAAAAAATATATTTTAATCACATATCCGACCCAATATTTATTTTTAAGATTTAATTCCGAACCCAAAACTTGTCGCCCTCTAGATATTTTCGCCGGATCCTGACACGACTATATTTTTTGAAAATTGGAAAAATATGCGGTTCGAATTTTCGCTTCTTAACCCGGGCTTATTTTTTAACATGGTGTAAACTCTGATAACGTATTCAGTCATATATTTGAATGGTACATTGAAGTATATTCTGTTGGTATTCTATTGAATTATTATTATTTTTTTTAAATGTTATTATTATCATAAATAATAAATATATTTAAAAAAAAACAATATTCATTTACTTTGTATAAACAGATTAGCGCGAATTCACGGAGAATTATATAAAATACACAAAAATACGGCATATTTTGTATATTTCGCAGTGAATTCGTTAGTGTAAATTTACCGCGTAGAACCCAAAATTGCATTGCATTTTTTATAATTCGCCGCGAATTCGCGCTAACTAAGAATGAGGGATTAGACTATTAAATTATTTTTGAATATACATTCGCCTAGTATTATGTATATTATATTATGCAATAACAATAAACATAAATTAAAAGAATAAAAGGTTAAATTTTTTTTAGAATTATTAATATGTATTTTTTTTAAAAAACAATAATTCTTTATTTTTTTTTCACTCAACAAACCTTATCGAAATATTTTGTTTCAATTGTTTCATTGTTCTTTTCCAATTGAAATTCAAAGGAAACAATTTCATTCCTAGATGTGGTGGTATCCAAGTTCACAGCCAATGAATAAGATAAGTTCGGCAATTTCATCAATGTTTGCAATTTAATTGATGGAATGGATGGGTAATGGTCTAGAAAGGAAAAGAAATAAACTTATAAATCTTTATTAAACTATTAATACCTAATACTTTGAAATCATTTTGTCCATTATCTAATATTAATTAATAAATTTGCGTTAATACATAATTAGAAACAAAATGTCAATTTTATTGAATTCTAAGAAATTTAATATTTCGGATCCATAAATAATATATATTAAGAAACGTTGATGCATATTTATTAGAGATATGCCGGGCAATTATTAAAAAATTTTGGGCTGACTATGTCGGGCAGAACAATAGATGCATAAAAAACCAGATAGGACCTTGCAAATCTTTGATTTTTAGGAAAATTTTAATTAGACATTTCGGGCATCCATTTTAATTAGAATATCAAGCTAAAATATTTTGATTTTAATTAATACCACTTAAAAATATATTGTCAAACTAAAATACTGAATATAAATAATATTTTTTTTTTTTTTTTTTTTCTCTTTAGCTTTCACCTTTTCTGGTGGTAAGCTCCTTCAACATCTCTCTCCACTTTATGTTATTCGTACAATCTCTTTTATCTATTTTATACTTCTTTATATTGGCTCTAACTTTATGGCCCCATTGAAGTTTTGGCCTTCCTCTTTTACGTTTGCCCATCACTTCCAATCTTTCAACTTTATTTCCTATGTAGTTCATAGGCCTTCTCATTGTGTGCCCATACCACCTAAGTCTGTTTACCATTAACTTAGTCTTAATGGGCACTACCTTTAAACTATTTAGTATTCTTGTACTGCGCACCTTATCCTTTCTTGTTACCCCAGCAATCATCCTCAGCATTCTCATCTCCATAGTTTGTAGACTTCTCTCGTCTGATTCTTTGGTTGGCCATGTTTCCGAACTATATAGAATAGTTGGTTGTACTATGGAACTGTAAATTTTTCCCTTTAATTTGTGTGGGATTCTTTTGTCAAATAGCACTCCAGATAAAGATCTCCACTTTAACCACCCTTGATTAATCTTATTCTTTATCTCTTTTTCTATTGTGCCGTTTGTTTGTATAGTGGAGCCCAAATATTTGCAGCTTTCAATTGCGGATATCTGCCAATCATTTATATCAATACTCTCCGTTTCATCTCCTCCTATCACCATATACTCCGTCTTTTCCCTATTTACTTTTAATCCGTGCGTTTCTAGGATATTTATCCAATTCACTAACCTTTCTTTCATTTCATCCTTGGATTCGGCAAGTATCACAATATCATCTGCAAATATCATATTCCACGGGACTGTTTGAGGTATAGACTGTGCTAATACATCTATTACTGTAATGAAGAGAAGTGGGCTGAGAGCCGACCCTTGATGAACTCCTTCGGCTATTGTAAAGCCTGCTGAAGTACCTGTTGTGCTACGGACCATTGTTGTATGTCCCATATACATATCCTCTATTATTCTTATATATTTTTCGGGAACTTTTTTGTGGCGTAGCGCCCACCAGATAAGTTTTCTTGGGATTCTATCAAAGGCCTTTTCTAGATCGAGAAAGACCATGTGTAGCTTTTTGTTCTTTTCCCTGTATTTTTCACTCATTTGCCTAATTGCATGGATAGCATCGGTTGTTGATCTTCCAGGCATAAAGCCAAACTGTGTCTCTCCTATTTCGATTATATCTCTTAATCTTTTTTCTATTATTTTTTCGTATAGTTTTAGACAGTGTGACATTAGTTTTATGCCCCTGTAATTTTGACAATTGTGTGGATCCCCTTTATTTTTGAAGATAGGAACTAGATAGCTCTGCCTCCATTTTTGGGGGACCTCTTCATTTCCAAGTATTTTATTGTACAGATTTGTGAGGAGATGTATTCCATCATCTCCTAGTGCTTTAAGGCTTTCTATTGGAATATCGTCTGGACCCCTAGCTTTGTTGTTTTTCATATGCTTGAGGCATGTGATTATTTCTTGTTCTGTTATAGGTTGTACAAGGTTCTGACAAGGGGAGTGTTCGTCGAGATGCAATATGTGGGAATTAAAGTTGAGAAGCTCCTGAAAATATTCTTTCCATCTATTCATTATTTCTTTTTCCTTTATTATCAATTTCCCATCTTTATTTTTGATTACTTTCGGAGCTCCGTTTATATCCCTAGAGTTCTTTTCTCGCTGTTTGGCTAATCTGTATATTTTATTTTGCCCTTCTTTGGTATGTAGATCTTCGTACATGTCATCGTATGCCATAGATTTGGCCCTAGCCACCGCCTTTGTAGCTAATCTCTTGGATTTTTTGTATCTTGACTTGTCATCTGCATTTTTGGATTTGTACCATATTTTATAAAGGGCTTTTTTCTCCTGTATAGTGGTTTGTACCTCTTGATTCCACCACCATAGTTCTTTGTGTGATTTGTTGCCTCCTCTTGTCAAGCCTAGCGTCGATTTTGCAGTGTCTATTAATCTGGATGAAAGGTCTGTCCATATTTTTTCACTGACTTGTGAGCAATTTATTGTTTCAATGTTTGCATTGATTGCAAAGGCATCTGTCATTGTTTTTAATTTGCCCCATTTGATGCATGGTTCCAGTTTTATCTTATTTTGAGTGGATTTATTTGAGATTTGTAAATCCATGATTAGTAGCTTGTGTTGCGCGGCGATATCTTCTCCTGGGATGACTTTGCAGTCTATTACATCTTTTAATCTTCTACGAGAGATTAGCATGTCATGTAATCTATCTGTGTTTTCCTAGTACCACTTTCATATGTTATTAAATGACTATCTTTTTTCCTATAGTAGGTGTTGGTTAAGGCAAGGTCGAAGGCTTGCGCAAATTTCAGTACGTGCTCTCCTTCATCATTTCTTTCTCCGTATCCAAAACCACCATGATGCCTTTTGTAGCTATCTCTTGCTTTCCCCACATGCGCATTTAAGTCACCACCAATTATGACTAGGTCATCCTTAGGGATTTCCATTACAGCTACATCAAGGATAGCTCTAAAGTCATCTTTCTCTTCTTCCTTGCAACCCGTTTGAGGAGCATATACTGATAGGATGTGTAGTATTGATTGACCAATGCAGAGTTTTATCTTCATTAGTCTATCAGAGATCCTGTTGACTTCTACAACTGAGGAGGTTAGATCTTGACTGAGGATGATGCCGACACCGTTCCTATTGCTAACAAGTCCATTATAGTACAATTTATACCCATCTCCAATCATCAAAGTCTTCTGTCCTTTCCATTTCGTCTCTTGTATACACGCTATATCAACTTTTCTCTTGTTCAACATTGATGCCAATTCTCTCGTCTTACCTTTAAGCGTCCCAATATTCAAACTTGCCAGTCTTGTCTTCTTTGCTTTGACCTTTACTTTATTTTTCACAGGATGGAGGTCTACACCCTGCGCGTCGCATGGAGGGAACGCCCTAGCTTTCATATTCATATTTTCATTTGTGTCCTTCATTTTGTTTATTGGACAGGTATCCTTAGCACCCGGCTGTCCAGGCCTGTCGGTGACCGGGGTGTCATCTCTAAGCTCCGAAATTCATCATACCATATGTCTTTACACATCAGTCATCGAAGAAAAACTTGAAAGTTTTTATGGTTTACCAGGATTGAACCCGCGTCCTTGTTCATGCTCGTGTTTCCAAGCCTACATCTTACCCATTAGGCCACCCCGGCGATACTGAATATAAATAATATAAATTCACAAAAAATTAACAATTTATTTGATCCAATTACAAATGCACAATATAACATTATATCAAGCACAATTGATTTATAAAAAAGTTGTAGGAAAAAGAATGATAGCTATAGAGAAGAGATATAAGCGTCTAGAATGAAATTGGGGAATAAAAAAAATATTAGACATAGATATTTTATATGTGATTGCCGGAAAATTCATAAAAAAACTTTAACAGGCCATCCACTTTAATAAAATTTTAACGTGCCGGACCAGGCTTGACTTTAGGTAAAATTTAATAAAGATATTATAGCGGGCCGGGCCGAGAAAAAATTTAATGGGCCGAACAACTTGTACAAAGATTATTAGCAGACTGAAATGGACTGGGCTGATAATTGGCTGAAAGCATCGGACCGGTACAACAAGAAGACGCCTCAGGATATTATTTTAAAATTATTATTTGCTAGCTTTAGCTTTAATTTTGAGGTTGGCTAGCTAATATATTTGTTAGTATTTATAGATTATATTAGAGTTTTTCAAAAGCGGGTCTGCTATACCCTGCTTTCCCCTACACTTCGAACATATTTATTTTTGCTATGAAATATAGAGGTGTGTGCATCAAGGATTTACTTTTGCTAAAGAATTTAATGAACATCTTATGATTATTTGAATTTAGAAAAAATCACTCTTAGTAATATTCCAGATGGCATATTATATATTCTTTTTAAAATATTAATTTAAGAAATATTTTAAGAAATGATAAATCATAAACAATAAGAATCTCCTGATTTGTTATAGTCATATATCCCGTTTTTAGAAAATTTGATTCTTTAAAGCTATTCCAAGAATATTATGCCGAAGATGATCTTTTCAAAAATCAGCATGCTAATAAAAAATATCGCTTATATTATTTCCTCAAGTTATTCATAAAAATTATGCCAGGATATAATGATTTAATTTTATATCCACGAAAGTTATGATAAAATAAAATTTAAATCCTTATTTAATATCAAAAATTTTAAAAATTAGCCAAATGTAAATATAAAATTTTTTCCAAAACGAAAGCAATAATACAATATCTACCTCTTCCTCTATTTTTTTCAATTTAAAAAAAATATCCTTTTTTAAGCTTATTAAATTAATTTTGACTGATATATTTCTAACGAATAATTTATAATCGAAATAAATAAAATTAAATAAAAATATTATTTTACTAATAAAAAATTTTAGAATTGAATAATCTTCGGAATCATCAACTTGTCGAGTCAAAGTAATTATTCTAATAAAATAATGTTTTGTTTCTTCCAAGTGGTGTACTAGAAATCCATTCTAAGAAAAAATAAATAATTATTATAAACCAAAAATAAAATATAATAAACCCCCGATATAATATTTCTACTGACATAATTAGCATCTCCATTAGTTACTTCATAAACTGTGTATGAAAAGGCGTGATTGGGATATTTATCATTTAATTCATGATAGGCTCGAGGATTAGTAAAAGTGACTTTTACTGAATACAGTCTATGAAAGTTACCCTTAGATTCATCGTATTCTAAATCGACCGGAACAATTTCAACGTCTTGAACAGAAAAGCGATGTGTTTCTATAAAATTATTTAAAAAATTATTATTAATATCCGAAATGTAAATTTAGCGTAAATTTTTTTAGTCAATGTGTTAATTTTTCAAATTTAAATTATTTTTTGAGGGCGTTTTATATATTAAAACATCTGATTTTTCCTGAAATATATATTCCATAATATTTAGGAAAAACTACTGTGCAATTTTTTAGAAATTTTTAATATGAACATTTAAACTTAAATATTAAAGGCAGTATATGAAGTTTATAATGTTGATGTATGCTTCTTTACAAACAGAACACTTGAGTTTGAGCACTGAAATAAACTGATATAAGAACTCATTTATACTTATGTATATTTTATTTTCTATAAACACTTATTATTTTTTAAAAATCTATTAGGATCCATTTAAAATGATGGTAGTATTTAATATATAAAGTCAAAAAATTATATAAAATGATATATTCTAAAATATGATTTCAAATCATTTGAGAGTTTATGTATAATAAATTACATAAGAATATAATCATAAATTATTCTATTATTTTAATTATGGGTTGTTAGTACAAATCATTTATTTTAATTTTATACGGGTTAGTATAAATCTTTTGGTAGATAGGTATTATAATATCCAAAGGTCTAATGTCAACTACAAATAACTTTAAATAAAATATCGATCTAAAAAAAAGGTGTATAATTAAGAATATTTATTTTTACCATATGCATCGATGTTAGGAAGTTGCAAATAACCATCATCAGCTCTGAAAATGTTTATTATAATAAACTATAGCAATAAAAATTTTGAATTTTTTTGAGGGATAGAAGAGTAAAACTAAATTTTTCTATTGAGAATTTATAATAATAGGGTGCCGCCAAAGTCAAAATTATATTTTCAAAAAATTAGATTTTTGAGATTTATTTTGTCGTCTAAGGTTAATTTTTCATTTTAAAATGTGATTCCAAACTCAAAATATAAAATAGCACACGATAAATAAAATAATATCTATCAGATAATAAAAGTTATTATTCCTATACCATCTAAATATCAAGAATTAAGAAGTAGATGTTAAATTTATGTTTAATGTCAGAAATAAAACTATTTATCCTTAAGCAATATAGGGCTGGACCGAAGAGGTCTACTTGTTTGACCACCCCCGAGAATGGGACAACTTTAAAATCAAATCCTGGCAAAACTATTATAAATATAGTCATATTCAGGGTACTTTGAATAAAAAAAGGAAAAACATGGTTTCCTTTGATATTAAATGCGTTAGTCGACTTTTAAAAATAATTGGTCATGGGATCTCGATTGAGACAAATCTCATTTGATTGGTTTTAAAAAATATGAAAAAAATCTATAATTCTCGAAGAAAGATAGGTAAAATTCAGATGAGTCTGATGCCACCAACTTTTTCTGAGAGCTATAAGCTTGGCACCATATAAGATTAGGAGAATTTAGAGTGGAAATATTTTTATTTAAGCTGATATTGAGAAATTTTTTTACATTTTTAATAAGAAAATAGCTTGATGGAATGTTTTGTTTAATAATATCTTAGAGTTATACTCTGATCATATACCTACGCTGAATTGGAGGGAGGGGCACTATTAAATGTGTTTTCCTTCAGAAAGGAAGAATTTATATTGCAGGCCTTTGGCTATTTTACTTTTTTAAAATAATAATTTTAGATTTTCATTATTTTTAATATAAAAATACGTTTTTTATATAAAAGCGACGAAATTTGAGAAAGGATTTTAAAATGAACAATTATAATAATTTCTTTTTATATAATTATCCATTTTATTGGTATTTAAAATCGATTAATTGAATTCGAATATAGTTTTTTATTCGAATAATAAATTAAATTATTTCCTATTGGCATTTGTTATTCGAATCAAATTATTCAAATAGCCCTCCGCCTTGGCTGTAATGCCTTGGTTCCCTCCATTTGCATCGACTGTGGCCATCCCATCGAATCGAAAGCTTACCATCCCTTGCCCTGCAAGATCTCCCATGGACGACAACCGCGCCATAAAGCTATTAACAACATCCTCCTAGCTGCTCTTAAAAAAGTTAGTATCCCATCCACCCTCGAACCAGTGGGCCTTTCAAACGAAAAATATCTCTCATTCCCTGGACTAATGGTCTTCCCCTAGCTTGGGACTATACCTGTGTCGATTTTGCCGCCAAGTCCAGCCTCTCATTTTCTGCCATCGAAAAGGCCGAAATCCTAAAAAAAAACAAATATGCTTGGCTCCCGTGTTTATCGCAATCGTTACCAATACCCTAGGCATGTTCGGAAATGATGCTCTCAATTTCATCAAAACTATAGGAAAAAAATGAGGCAGATCTCAGGGGACCCCAATGAAGGATTTTACATTCATCAGCAGATTTCCGAAATCTGCCGGTTCAATTTTTTAAGCATTCACGGGTGGGTCTATTTATCGCTCGGCTAGGAAATATCGCCCAGCTAACCACGTAATAAAACATTTTATTACTAAATATCGCTCGGCTTAGAAATGTCGCTCGGCAAACCACACTATAAATCATTTTATTACTAAATTTAGCTCACCACATAATAAATCATTTATTACTAAATATCGCTCGGCTGAGAAATATCTTTCGACTAATGACATAATAAATAATTTATAACTATATATAGCTCGGCTGATAAATATAGCTCGGCTATAAATAATCCTTTATTTATATATTATATTTACGATCATATTCTAAGTGAGCTTTCATTTTCTTAATATTAATTGAGAATTATTAATTTTTATAAATAAAACAAGTGTTAGTATAGGTATAAAAAATTTTCTATTAGATATTTTAGCTTCAATACTTTTATAAAATTAAATTTTATCATAATCCCTTTTTTATAAAAGTAAATAAAATAATATTCTGTCCGCTAGATGGTGACAATATTATTGATTTTTACCAAAAATATAAAAATAATGAATGTGTTTGATAAATTCTAATGAATGTAATTTATCTTTGTTTTTACTATTAAGTATCATGACATTCTATCGATTCGGAAAAATTCTCCTGTTCCTGAGAAGGATCTTTCAAATTCTTTTTCTTGTAACATTGTTATATCTTTAATTTTTTCGATTAATTCTTTTAAAGCACGTTGTTTCCAGTTTATATATGATTTTAAAACGTGATTCATAGATTCACAGTTGTTATTTAACCATAAACAATTTATTATTTTATTTTTTAGGGGAATGTAAACATGTTGATAAATTACTTTTTGAAATTTATTTTTTATATATGGCAAAAATATATTTAAATTTTATTATTACAATAATTATATAAATCATTTATTTTTTCATTATATATTTGGTCGTTCCGAGAAAATACAAGCCCATTAAAAGAAAAAATATCCTGTATAATTTTTTTAGACATAACAGCATTTACACCTTGTTTTTCCGACAAATATTTTCTTATATTGTCTTTTAAATGACGCGTGCATATTAAATGAGTATTAAATTTAAATATTTACCGAATAGGTTTTACTATAGCCTTTTCTTGGTCACTACCAAATATGATATTTTTAATATTTATTTTATTTTTGAAAAATGCAGAATGTAAATGAGAAAAAAAAATATATGTGGTCATATTAGAATCTCCATGCATATATATTGGTCCTAAAAATATTGGGGATTCGTCTGTTTTATATCCCTTAACTGCTATATGTTTAAATACTATAGCAGTAAGGTATAGATCACCCAAATTAAATGTTTAATCAACGTCTAATATACAGAAGTCAGCTTGGTTTGACAAAAACTTTATGGTTTTAATAATAAAATGAGTATAGCAAATTATCGATGGTGTTTTGTCTTTGATATGAATGATTGATTGGATAAATGGCGAAATATGTAGATCATTAGTAATGTGTAAAATATTATGCGCGAAATTTAGACGTACTTTTGTTTCTTTTTTAAGCTTAATTTAAGTTATAAATTTGTTTTAAATTTTTTGGAAAATTGGTGCTGTGTCATAAATGATTTTATTTTGAAATAAACTTGCTTGATGCATCTGTCACTGTTATTTCAATTGATATATTTTATTTTAAGTTTTTCTGAAAATTATTTATCTCATTCCGAGAATTAGCCTTATTTCCTGAAAAATTTTTATTATTTTTTTTATATAAAAACAACTCGATATTTCGCGGAAAAAACCTATTTTAAAATTTAGGTTAAGGGTCCAAACTTTTTTAAAATAATTTTTGTTTAATTTAAAAAAAATACAATATTCATTAATAAAAGATTTAATGACCATGATATTTCCAATGAAATATTAGGGCATATGATAAAGTGGATAATACTTATTTAAATAATACTCGAACCCAGATATAAAATCCTATTAACCATTAATTAGGAACAGGTTGCCAAAGCTCATTTAACAAAATTATGGGGAAAACATAAATCATTAATAGGGCTGTGCCGATATTAAATATCGGATAGGATCGGCACAGATATTTAGCGTTTTCCAAAAATTTCGGATTAGAAAAACCGATTTTCGATCTTTTTACTTTTCTTTTTTTATATTATTTTAGAATAAGTTAAAAATTAAAAATAAATGGCCTAAATGAATTTAATTGTTTAAAATTGATAAATACTCCAATAGGAATCTTTGAAAGTAAATTTGAAAAATGGCGTAAATGAACTAAGATGTTGTTTAAAATATTATGGAATTTTGAAAATATTATAAAATTTCAATTAAATTTTAATGTTTGTATTAGTATTAGAATTTATGTCATTAAGAAAATTTATTAAACACATTCATTATTTTTATATTTTTGGTAAAAATTAATATTGACGCCATCTAGCGGACAGATTATTTTTTTTTTACTTTTATAATGATTAAATTTAATTTTATAAAAGTATTAAAGATAAAATATCTAATAGAAAATTATTTTTTCCTATATAAACACTTATTTTATTTATTAAAATTAATAATTCTCAATTAATATTAAAATGAAAGCTCACTTAGAATATGATCGTAAATATAATATATAAATAAAGAATTATTTATAGCCAAACTATATTTCTCAGCTGAGCGATAAATAGTAATAAATGATTTAGTATGTCATTAGCCGAGCGACATTTATCAGCCTAGCCACATTTTTCAGCCGAACGATATTTAGTAATAAATGATTTATTGTGTGGTTAGCCGAGCGACATTTTTTAGCCGAGCGATATTTAGTAATAAATTATTTATAGTGTGGTTAGCCCAGCGAAATTTCTCAGCCGAGCGATATTTAGTAATAAAATGATTTATTATATGGTTAGCCGAACGATATTCCCTAGCCGAACTATATTTAGTAATAAAATGATTTATTATGTGGTTAGCCGAGTGATATTTCCTAGCCGAGCGATTCAGCCGAGCGATAAATAGACCCACCGTTCCAATACATCATAAATTTAAAATTAAAAATTTACAAAAAAAATATGCTAAATGATTTATAATATTTATAGATAACGATAGTGTAAAACCCTACAAATTAATTTTTTTGCGACCTAAGACCAACCCGGCCCTGACCTACCTGAATTATTATTCAAAATTAAAATTAATAAAATATAAAAGAAATTACTTATTGCTTTTGCCCTAATCCCACAAAAATTTTAATTATCTTTTTATTTCAACAATAAACGTAAAAAACACGATTAAAAATCCACATACCATAATAGGTATAATAGCAAAAAAACTATAACTAGGGCATAGGAGGTGACAATTATTATATCTTGACCTATAATTAATGGGTGAAGAGGTTTTAAAAAATATACATCAACCTCGAATCCGACCCAATATTATTTTTAAAATTTATGCCCGAACCCAAAACTTGTAGGGCTCTTGGTTAGTGTTAAAGAGGATACCTCAAAATATTATTGCCGGAGCCCGATTTGACTAGCGGAAAGTGTTCATCAGGATGACTCATATTTTTTGAAAATTGAAAATATATAAGGTTCGAATTTTCGCTTCTTAACCCGGGCTTATTTTTGAACATGGTGTAAACTCTGATAACGTATTCAGCCATATATTCGAATGGTACATTTATGTTAATTCTTTTGGTATTCTAAAGAAATAATTTTTATAAAATATATATTATTATCATAAATAATAAATATGTTTATTAATAAAACAATAATATTCTTTTACGAGCGATTCCCAGAGAAGTATATAAAATATACAAAAATACAGCATATTTAGTAAATTAATCCGTCAATTCGTCAGCTCAAATTCGCAGCGGAGAATACAAAAAATACAGTTTTTTTTATAATTCGCCGCGATTTCGCGCTAATAAGAGTGAGGGATTAGACTATTAAATTATTTTTCAATTAACATTCGCCTAGTATTAAGTATATATCAATCTCAATAAACATGAAAATTTAAAATAAAAGGTTAAATTTTTTTAGAATTATTACTAAGGTTTTATATTGGTCAAGGTATTATAATTTTTTTAATTCAATAATTCTTTATTTTTTCCCACTCAACAAACCTTATCGAAATATTTTGTTTCAATTATTTCATTGTTCTTTTCCAAATGTAATTCAAAAGAAACAATTTCATTCCTAGATGTGGTGGTATCCAAGTTCACAGCCAATAAATAAAATAAGTTCGGCAATTTCACCAATGTTTGCAATTTAATTGATGGAATGGATGGGTAATGGTCTAGAAAGGAAAAGAAATAAACTTATAAATCTTTATTAAACTATTAATACCTAATACTTTGAAATCATTTTGTCCGTTATCTAATATTAATTAATAAATTTGCGTTATAGAATTACATAATTAAAATAAAATTACAATTTTATTGAATTCTAAGAAATTTAATATTTCCGATTTCCACACCATACATAAAATATATTAATTAATTTAATGCATATTTATCAGAGATCTGTCATCCAATTATTAAAAATTTGGCTGTTTCGGACTTAACAAATTATGCATAAATAAGCAAATAGGGCCTTGCAAGTTTTTAATTTTTTTTTTAAATTTTAATTGGACATTTCGGGCAATAAAATTTTAATCCATTTTATTTTGAATATCAAGCTAATATTTTGATTTTGATTAATACCTTTGAACATAAATTGTCTAACTAAAATACTAAATATATATAATAATACTAGATTCACAAAAACATTAAACAATTTATTTATGATCAGATTGCAAATTACAAAATAGAGAAACATTATATCAAACACCATTGATTTTAAAACGGTTTTTGTAGAAATTATAATATAGCCAAAGTGGAATGATATAAGCACCATGACGTTGGGGAAGAAAAAAAATAATTAGGCCTGAATTTTGGTAAATTTAATTTAAAAAAATTATAGCGGGCGGGCCTAAAAATTTAATGGGCCGAACAACTTGTACAAAAATTATTACTGACTGAAATGGATTGGGATGGCTGAAAAAGTATCGGACCAGTTCAACAAGAAGACGCTTTTATTTTAAAATTACTAAATGCTAGCTCTAGCTTTAATTTTGAGGCTAGCTAATATATTTGTTAGTATCTACAGATTCTAATTGAGTTTTTACAAAACTGGGTATGCTTTACACTGCTTTTCCATACACATCGAAAATATTTATTTTTGCTGTGAAACATGTAGCTGTATGCATTTGTCAAGGATTTACTTTTGCTATTAAATGAACATCTTATGAATATTTAAATTTAGAAAAATTAATACATTCTTATTAATATTCTAGATGGCATTATTACATTTTATTATACATTCTTTTTAAAATCTTAATGTGATAATTATTTTACGAAATGATAAATTATAAACAATAGGATTCTCCTGAATTGTTGCAGTCATAAAAATAGATGCCCCATTTTTAGGAAGTACATTTGATTTTTAAAGCTATCCCAATAATATTATGCCGAAGAAGATCTTTACAAAAATCAGCATGTTAATATAAAATATCGCTTATATTATTTCCTCTAGTTATTCATAAAATATTATGCCAGTTATATAATGATTTAATCTTATTTTATTATACATGCACGAAAGTTATGAAATAAAATTTAAAATCCTTATTTTATATCAAAAATTTTAGAAATTAGCAAAATGTAAATATAAAAATTTCTAAAATGAAAGCCATAATACATTATCTACCTCTCCCTCTATTTTTTTTATTTTAAAAATAGTTCTTATAAGCATATTAAATTAATTTTGACTGTAATATTTTTAACGAATAATTTATAATCGAAATAAATAAAATTAAATAAAAATATTATTTTACTAATAAAAAATTTTAGAATTGAATAATATTCCGAATCATCAACTCGAATCAAAGTAAATATTCTAATAAAATAATGTTTTGTTTCTTCCAAGTGGTGCACTAGAAATTCATTCTAAGAAAAAATAAATTATTATTATAAACCAAAAATAAAATATAACAAACCCCCGATATAATATTTCCACTGACATAATAAGCATCTCCATTAGTTACTTCATAAACTTTGTATGAAAAGGTATGATTAGGATATTTATCGATTAATTCTTGATAGGCTCTAGGATTTGTAAAAGTGACTTTTACTGAGTACAGTCTAGGTAAGTTACTCTTAGATACAATGTGTTCTAAATCGACCGGAATAATTTTAACGTCTTGAACTGACCAACGATGTGTTTCTATAAAATTATTAAAATAAATATCCGAATTGTAAATTTAGCGTCATTTATTTTTTCAAATTTAAATTTTTTTCTGAGAGCGTTTTTTTTTAAATTAAAAAATCTGATTTTTTTCAGAAATATATATTATTCCATAATATTTAGGAAAAACTACTGTGTGATTTTTTAGAAATTTTTGTTATGAACATTTAAACTTAAATATTAACGTCAGTGTATGAAGTTTATAAAGTAGATATAAGCTGGGTGGCTCTTATTTCAAAATTCCTTTTTATAATCAAAACACTTGAGTTTGTGGATTGAGATAAGAACTCATTAATACTTATTTGGATATTTTATTTTTCATAAACGCTCAAATTAATTTTTTAAATTTAACCTTAAATTTAGATTTTAAAAATATGAATATATATATGGATACCATTGTCACAGAGATGTAGCAGTTATTATAAGGTGACATTTGGGGTTAGAAACAAAATAAATCTGCCCCTGGCTAGAGCTTAATTATATTTAATGTAATTTAAACAGAAGAGTTAGAAAGATATAAGCTCATGAATATTCCTTTTTTAGGATCCATTCTAAAATGAGGGTTATATTATATAAATTAGTCATTTACTGATTTTAAACAATTATTAAAAATGATATATACTAAAACATGATTTCAGTTATAAAATTGGTAGATATGGTTTTATAATATCCAAAAGTCTAATTTCAACTTCAAATAACTTTAAATAAAATAGCGATCTGAAAAAAGGGATAAATTATATATCTTTTTACCAAATGCATCGATGTCAGGAAGTTGCATATAACCACCATCAATTCTGAAAATGTTTATTATATAATAAACTATAGCAATAAAAATTTTCATTTTTTTGAAGAGTAAAACTAAATTTTTCAATTGAAAATTTTTGTAATAATATGATAAATATAATATGATTATTTAAATGCCTAATTTATTTAAATTTAACGATAAGATATTTTTTGAGTATTTAATTAACTTCTGCGAGGAATGTAAATAGTATGCCAAACCAAATAAACCTAATTAGAAAAAACAACTATAAAGGTTAATTTTAGCTTTAAATATCATTTAGTTTGATATATAGGTCAGTATTCAATCAATATTAGCCTATTAAAATAAACAACCATTACATTTGCTTTATTCCTAACAAAAACAACCTTAATAAAATTTAAACGACCTATATTCTATTGTTTGTTGTAAACATCAGGTATAGCTTTTGTGAGGGCAAGTAGAAAAAAATTTACTGTAACTGCTACGGCTATTTGAATGAATGGACTTTTTAGAAATCAATGACATACTTCACATAAATAGTCATAGCTTTTAAAGTATTATAGGTAGAGAGATACACTTTTTTTATTAGATAAAGGATTTAGGTATATATAAATCTATCATTTGTTCCATAGTTTTTTCCCAAAATTTTATTGTAAAAATGCAAAATACCAATCGTATTACTCCAGTCTCACCTAAATATTTATATTATTGCCAACTAAATTAAGCATATAAATCAAAATGTAAATAGGCGAAACCGGGGGAATTTCCTTGCTTGTATACCTTGATATTTTAAATTTTAACAATCAATGTATCTTAATTAGATGCTTCATTAGTTTTTAAAATGTTTCGCAGAAATATATTAATCTAATTTTATCACGTCAAAGGCAATTTTTTAATTTTTCACATTTTTACTAATAATTTTTTTATAAAAGTTATTAAGACTAAGGGTGCCTCCAAAGTTAAAATTATATTTTGAAAAAAGAAAATTTTTGAGAATTAATTTTGTCGTCTAAAATTAATTTCTGATTTTAAAATGTGATGGGCCCAAACCCAAAATATGATAATAACATACGATTAAACAATAAAATAATATACCAGGTAATAAAACTTATTATTCCTATTGTTAATATAACAATTATTTAGAGAGAAAGAATAAACACCGCAGTTTGTTTGACAGCTGATTCCACATGTGTTTATACTATGAAATATGGTATAAATTCAGGTACTCAATGGAAATTAAACTAGAGGTAGATATATCTTAATACATTAAATATCAACATGCAGGGTATAAGTTAACCAAAAAGTAAGATATCCTTTCCATTGTATTTTAAATAGAAGTAAATGTATAAATATATAATCATGCATGCAATAATTATTAAAATAGTAAGCACTATAAGGAGTTACGGTTCCAGCACAACTCGAACCGTGAGATTTGTCGATGATTAAAAGTTTTACCTGATTGATATAAAACTGACGGGGACCAAAGGGAATGGATTTTACAGGTCCATAATTCCTAGAAGTAATGACTAAAAATAGTCAAGAAATACCTTTAACAGCAGCATAAATTTTGTTTCTATTAGTTAAAATTATAGATTGATGAAGAGGTAGTAGATGGTAAAACAAGAATAGGAAAATAATAGGGTATTTATTTTGATTTTATTAATTTAATAATATAACTAAAATCTAATAAATTTTATATCTATATATACTTTTTAAAATTCAATTTAATAAATTACTTAATCGGTTAATATAAAATAACAATCATTTAAACGACCAAGGTATTAAGAAACTATTAAATTAATATTATATAAAGTGAAAGAAATAATAAAATCAGTCAGTAAGGTAAATTAAGTTAGTATAATATAAAATAAAAGAAATAATAAAATCAGTCCGAAATATCTTAACACTCTCCTCTCTGTTTTCTTTCTTCGACTTTTCAATGTTCCTCGTCGATCCCGTTATCTTCGAACTGTTATCATTAGGATAAGCCCTTCAAATTATCAAGGTTAATTATTATCATTTGTATAATTGTAATTTAGCAAATAGAATCAGTATAATTTATTGAATATTGAAAGAATTGTATTGAATATTAAATAAAATAGAATAAATGAAATGGAATAAATTTATCGAATATTGAATAGAATAAAAATCAAGATATTTAATAAATTTGTCAAATATTGAATTGATCAAAAATAATTGAAATAGAATAAATTTCGTTTTATATGTTGCTTTTTTATTTATTTTATGACCTATTATGTTTTAATTGATCGCGTTTTATATTTATTTTAATTTCGAATTCAATACATGTCTTTTATAGAGTTTTAATTTTATGTTTATATTTCGCGTTTTATTATTAAATATTAAGCAGGAAAATTGTTATATTTTATTTATAAATTAATGTTTTTATTTTTAATGAAATTACTGTTTATTATGTATTTTTCTAAGGATATCTTTTAAATGCCTCATCGATGGACATGATAAAATCTCTGAACTTCACAGGTTTTTTTTAATACTCTAACGGTTCTCGGTGTTTGAATATTTACACTACCTTTTCCCCTTCTCAAAAATTTTTGGCATTATCTATGTTCAAATCTGTTTCAGGATTGTTTCCAGGCCACCTCGCATGATCTTTTGCCAATACTTTGGCTTTATCTGCTATCAGATGTCTAGCCTGTTCATCTAGTATTGTTTTTTTAGTGGTTTTTAAATAACTTTGTATGATTTGAAAAGGCAATCATTTAATACATTTGGTTCATTTTCTGTTATTTTATCAATCCTTTTTATATGAGTTTTATTTTTTATAACATCGCCTATTCTTTTATTGACTATGACTTCCGAAATATGTTTATCACACGAAGTTTCTCCTTCCATTTTCTCACATATCAATGGTTACACAGGTTTATTATAGTTATTATCATTATTCCCTACTAATTTTTAAGATACTTTAAACGCGTTGAGCCATTCCCTGCCAAGCAACGAGCCTTTAACTCTCCACAATGTAGGCTTCTAAATTTTTTAATGTGCCTTAGTAATTAACATCAATGTGTGCGATGCCCAGAACTTTAATGGTGTTCCCGTCATAATCCGTTAATTTGATGTGGGATTTCTTTATGTTTTTGATGCCTACTTTGTTAGATACAAAATATGATATGATTGTGCATATCATATCTGTATCTACCTGCATCGTCGTCACTATGCCACTGAGTTTAAGTATCACCTCATAAGCGTTATTCTTTTTGTCGTCGAGACCTTCACTCAAATTATTTACACTTATGTTTAGTAAATCATAATCTTTGTTTATGTCGTCACTTTTATCAATTTTCAGTTCTTCGTTATTAATAGTGTTTATCTTGCTGCCATCTAGTGTATGATTCTTTTGTTGTTTCGATTTCTGTGGGTATTGTAGCTGTTGTTATGTAGAAACTACCATAATTTATTTTGTGCCTTTGATGATCATAATAGGTAAGTCTGTAATAAGTGTCGAATTTGCTTTGATTTTAAATTTTGTTGTAGTTCTGGTAAGGTAATAAAAAGTTGTGGTTTTGGCCATAAAATCTTTCAGTGTCGAAAAATGTGGTAGTGGAGCCCACTGCTGAGCAAAGTTGTTATTATGTGGTATCGATTCATTATCGTCTGACTTTTTTTTGTGTCTGAAATACGTTTTATCTCGAATTAATCTTTTAGTTTATCCTCCAAACCTAAAGTATCTAGATTGATAACTTTATCAAAAGTAATGTTAGTATCGATGTCTTATGCCTCACATCCAGTTTTTATTATCTCATCAATTTTATCTAAATCTTTTATTTTAAACTTAATATCCTCAGATTTTAATTTTTTTATAACTATATCATCGGAAATAATACATTCTTTACTCAAATGGCAAATTTTTATTGCCCACTCTATAAATTTTTTCCTTAGATTGACTTGCTTCATAGAATTCTAGAATTTTCCCATTAACATTTTTATTTAGGATATAATGGTTTAAGTTTTTTATTAATGAATCAAAATAATTGAATTCAGCCTCTGAGCTTATAAATTTTAGTTATAAGTAAATGTTATCGGGAAGATTTTGCTTTAAAATATAAGCTTTGTCGGTTATTTTATTTTTTTATGTATCTAGTTATTTTATTAATGTAAAGGCCAATGTTACCTAAGAATTTTGGAAAAGCAATTCCATAGTCCTTTACTTAGGACATTGTTAAACAAAAATATTTATATCTTAATGTTATTATATATTTTTTTATTATTATTTATTTATTTATTCGTCAACGCATATTATAATTGTGTAAAAGTTTTAATTATTTGGGAAATTCTATAATAATTTCATCATTTCTATAATTGTTTTAATTCATTTATCGCATCGTTGTGCGCATTATTTATTTATTTTTATTTTATATATGTTGTAATTTTTAAAGGGATCATGCTATCCGGGATCTTCAAGGGATTTAAAGGGATCCCTTTAAAATTTCAATTTTTTAAGGATAAAGAACTATACGGTATTATCACTGGGGCAGAGATTGACCTCCAGTTGAATAAATCTTTTGATTAGCTATCGAATGATACCCTATACTAGACATATCTTATATCATAAGGCCAAAAAAAACAAAATTGAAAATTAAAAACAACGAAACTCTTGGAAAACGCTTTTAAAATAAGATTTTTCTTTATCACGATTAAAACGTGATAATCCCATATTATCATTCCTTAATTATCAACCCTAATTTTTTAGTTATCCCTTTAAATCCCGTGAAGATCCCGGATAGTCATGATCCCTTTAAAAATTACGACATATACATGTATTTCTCTTTGCTTAAATTAACAGTATATCCTTTTTATTATTTTTATTTTTTTTAAATTCAAGTTCATCGACCTTATACTTTGAACTATTTTTATATTGACCTTCTTTTTAATAAACCAGCATTCTCATTTTATATATTTTTTAGATAGTATCTGCAGACTGACTTGACATGGTGCCATGGGTAGCTAACCCCTTCCCAGCAAAGGTCAGATAGGCATTATTTTGGGGAATTTTTTTATTTTACAGTATTGGATTTTATATAGTTTTTTTAAGAAGTTAATCTAAATTTAATATTTTACATCTTTCATTTTATTTTTTTTTGGTTAATCACTATAAGTAGTGTAGAATCCCTCCATTTGCCCCCATGATGATGAGGTAGATGGTTAAAAACAAATAGGAAAACAAAATTATATTTATTTTGATTTTATTAATTCAAAAATATAACTAACTAAATCTAGTAAATTTTATATCTATTTAATTTAACAATTTACTTAATCGGTTAATATAAAATAACAATCATTTAAACGACCAAGGTAATAAGAAACTATTAAATTAATATTATATAAAGTAAAATTAGTTAGTATAATGTAAAATAAAAAAAATAATAAAATCAGTCCCAATATCTTAACATAGATTAAGCCAAATTTTTTGCATAAAGTATCTGATTGTTAATCCTTATTTTATAATTAATTATGCTTGCAATACCCTATAAAGTAAGAATGAAATTGTATTATATTTTTAGATATATCTAAATATATCCTTATGTACTAGGAATACCCTTATAAATGTTCAGAATAATTTACAGTGAGATATGCTAATTTAACTATAAAATTTAAGGATTTAATCATCTCAGTATTCACTACATATTATACACAAATTAATAATTACAATAATACACGAATTTGATTGTATAGTTATTTATTTTATAATTAATTATTCTAGATTAAGCAAAATATATTCTACTCATACAAAAATTTCACTGTAAAATATTTATTTTATAATGAAAAATTTAAAAATTTGATTAGAATTCATATCCTTTTATAATTAAAAATATATGTTAAAATAATAAGTTTATTTTATTTTTTATAAGTTGATGACGGTGAATACTTGATTAAAATGATTTCAATATAAAAAGATTTGTAATGTACATATTTATATTAGTGTTGTTAAATGGCTTGATTTGAGCTGATTTTTGGAAACGGCTAACTCATATTATGCCCAGAAAAATAAGTCTCAATGCTAATAGATGTCCAAACCTTTCTCCCATCCATGACTAAAATATCTAGGTTTTAATATTGTTTTGGATAAAATAAAATCGGCTCAAATCGAGCCGTATAATAACACTATGATAAATAATAACCGAAACATTACATATTTAAAAAATATATATTGTATAATTTTGGGCATATAAAAAAATTTATATAAAAAGAAAGACTAAATAAATTTCTCCAAAAAAATGGCCAAAGAAATGAATATAAAGGATTATAAAAAAAATAAACTCAATAAATAAAATCATTTTTTTTTAAAAAGAGTGAGGTCATCCTTAAGAGTAGTAAACGCTTAGGAAGTTAGATTGAAAAATCTCAGATCCTCTGTGATCTATAAGATAAAAATTCATCACTTGGATTTCCTGTGTCTAAAATTATTTTTACCCGTGATCTTTAATTAATAGTAAAATCACGTCCCCAAAAATTCTAAAAGTGTGAGGATTTTGATTTTCCTATTATTTTTTATCACATTTATATTATGTTACTGTGTTATATAGCCAAGATAGGGTACAAGTATTAAATTATTTTTGGGATAGATAAGATAGCAAATATATACCGAAAGACAATTCCACCATCTAAATACCAAGAATTAAAATGAATTAAATTTATGTTTGCAGAAATAAAACCATGTATCAGCATTAAAGGCTAGACCTAAGAAGTCTACTTGTTGGATTCCCTCTCCTGAGAATGTATAATCCTGTCAAGTCTATTATAAATATAGTTTGAATATTCAGAGTATTATGAATAAATAAAAAGAACAACATAGTTTCATTTGAAGGTGTTTTTTAAGTCTTAAAAATAGTTGGTTGGGTTTCATTAGAAATATTGTAATACTTAGATGTTAAAGAAAAATGTTTTATTCAAATTAGAAAATTTATTATGATATTATTATAGACTATGTAAATGAAAGAAAGATAAATATTTGAGATTTTGTGGATATGATTTCATTTTTTGGTTTTATTACTTTTTTAAAATTTTTTTAGTTCTTTTAATTTTTATTTTTAACTTTAATTTTATAATGTTTTTATTGTATAATTTATTATTGTATAATTAATAATTATAAATAAAGGAAACCGTAATTTATGTTATTTTATTAAATTTCATATTAATTATTTTATTATCATTTTTATTTAGATTGCAATGATACCCCAAACTTAGCAATCAAACATTGGTGTTGAAGAGCGGACGCGTTCCGTGGCCAATTTAGGAAATTTCAATCTAATGCCAGGCAATTGTTACATGGGAACAAGGAGTGATGTCAAACTGTATTCTAATGCAAAAATTCTAAAAGGAAAAGGGTAAAGGTAAAAAGGACGTTTTTTTTTTGAAAAAAAGAGAAAATTTATCGTTTAAAATACTTTGGATAAGAAATATTTAGATTGATTTAAGTCAAAATTTAAAGATGTAGGAGGAAAAAGAAAGAAATTATTTTACGGTAGCTCTTCGGACTATTTATTTTAAATATTGTTGATTAATATACAAATTGTATATGAAGATAAATCTTAAATGAAAAACAAAGAATAATAAAGGTAGCATTCATAGTAGATAAGATACAAAGAGGTTTGTGTTATAGTTATTTTCAGGTGATAATTTATGAAATTAACAGAAGTTATTGGTGAACTTAGAAACCAACTGAATATAATTGAAACTATAAGATGTTTCAGATTTTAGAAGTTATTATAAGTTATTAAAGAATTGATTACTAGAGATAACTATGACAAAGAAAAAGGAACATAAATTGGGAAGATTAAATAAATTTATTTTTAAAAATATAGTATAATTTAAAATATGCGAGATTAAGATTAAAGACTCGAATACAAATAGTAGTGAAAAGATATAATAATTTAAATAGAAGAATATACAATTCTTCTTAGAAAATATGTTGATATTGTAATAAAATTCTTATAAAAAATTTTACGTTTAACTTTTATTCTAAGGGCTGCGAGAACAGCCTCAATGATCTGATATGTGAGTAATATACGCAGAGGTTGATAATATTTAGTAATATTTTTGGTAGTTGATTAACCAAATTCTTTGTAAAGAGAATCGGCTTTTATCATAAGAAAATTCATCCCGCAATCGAGCTAAATTAGATATAATTTTTATTTTGGATCATCTATTATATCCTTAAAAAACGTCAATCAAATTTAACCTATAGTGTTCTTTTATAAAATATGAGTCCAATTATAATTATCATAGCAATTTTAAGCCAATAGTAATTCCCATGTGATTTTAATATGGCGAATTTCTTCAATCTATGGCTTGGTTTAGCTGATAGCAATTATAGATTTAATTATATAAATGTGATGATGCCACTTTCAGAAATAGTAGTTTATATCAAAGTAAATTTTTAATATTAATATAATTTTTAATTATTTTAGAGTTAGAAAATCAAACATTTTAGATTGCACAAGAATATTTTGAGAAACTGGATTTTCAAACTGCCTTGGCTCATTAGATGGTTTAATTATTTTAGAGTTAGAAAATCTAACATTTTATATTTTGAGAAACATGGATTTCCAAACTGCCTTGTCTCATTAGAGGGTAAGCACATAAAAATAAATAGTCCTGCGAAATTAGATCCTTTTAAATCAATTTATATCTCTTAATTAGGTAATTTTTATGCATAAGTAAATACTTGCATCTCTCTAATCTTTTCTGAAAATTTGGCCTTTCTACATGCATTCCATAGTGTTGTAAATTTTCTCATAAAATTGTAGAATGTATGTTATTCATAACTTATTATAACATTTTTCATTAAATGAATAACCTTTTCGTTTTACTTATATATAATTTGACTATGATTGAAATTAACCTCCTATTATTTGTTAGCTTAGAAAAACTTTTTATTTTTTCTATTGTAATTTAATAACAATGTCTTAAATTTAATTTTATATTTTGTAACTAAGTAATAAATCATTTGGAAGGGTGGTTAGTTTAAAGGATAAACATATTTTCAGCATGTTACTTTAATATGTATACATGAATTTTATATAAATACCAGGAGCTAACCAGTAGAATGATAGGTAAATCAGATATTTCACCTTCATTTGATGATAATTTTAAAAAATTTTTCCAATAATATAAAATGGCAAAAAAATATGTACATATTAGAAAGATTTAATTCTTATAAACCCCTTGCATCAGGCCTATTTTTCTGGATCTAAAAAAATAAATTCTGGGTTTTCCTGGGCGAAAATATTTTTCACAATTAATATGGACTTGGACATAGCTTGAGAAACATTTTTCAAAATTAATATAGTCTTAGATTCCTGGAAAATTTTTAATTTTAAATATGGGCTAGAAATCAGCCTGAAGGCCTGATCAAAAATTAAGGCCCATGCAACTTTCATATTATGATTGTATATTTAAATGCATTGTGACTTTTTATATATTTAATTTCAGTTCACAACTATCAAAATTATTATGGACTTTGGCGGGTTTGAGAAAATTTTCCCAAGTGCATGAACATGGCTTGGGAATATTTTTAATATTAGGCATAGGTGTAATATTTAACACAGAATATTTATAAGGCCCTCAGGTAAAAGCTAATTTAAATATATTTTTATTCAAAAAAATAGTATCCACTCTCAGTCTTAATGGGTTGGCCTTTGTCTGAAGTAGGGGTGAGCGGGGAGAAAACAGAATAAAAAATAGATATGGTTTTTAGAGATTTACCTATCTCCAGGTTTGGGAAAAAATTTTAAAAATTAGCTTGAGAAATTTTTTTTATAAAATTATTATGGTTGAGCTGGGCTGGGCTTGGTATTTATATAAATTATATTGGGATGTTGGGGAAAATTTTTCAAAATTATGTGGATGCTTGAGAATTTTTTTATTATTAACTATTTTTTTCCAGGCCTGGGCTCGGCCTGATCAAAAAACCAAGGTCAATCAAAATATTTTAATTGTATTTTTATATTAAGTATGATTATTTAAATGTTTTATTTAAGTTCTCAACTACCAAAATTATATGATCTTTCATTTGGCTTGGAAGAATTTTTTAAAATTATTATGGCTTTGTACTTTGCCATTTTTTTTAAAATATTAAATATTAGGTATAAGTGATCAGTAATATTTTATTTAACAAATAATATTGGTATTATCAAGTAATAGCTTTAAATTTATTTTTACTCAAACCATAGTATTTACACTTAGTTTTAATGGATTGAAAGTGGCTTGAAAGGGGAGGGGGTAAAAAGAATAAAAATTGGATATTATTTTCAAATAACAGGTAATAACTATCATAAAAGTAAGAAGAAAATTCTCATTCCCCGTCATTTTTGACGGGCTATCTACTAGTTATTAAGATTTGAGATCAATTATGCCATTATTCTAATAATAGCAGAAAGAATAACATGCTTTAGAAATATATATGTCAGTTACTTTTCAACAACGTGTGTGTGAAAAACTATAATGATTAGATTTCATTGGTTATTCAAAAACGTGGGTATGAAAACCAGAGGGATTGGAGTTCAGTGGTTGTTCAACAACGTGAGTGCGAAATCGATGCTGGTTTTTCAACAAAGTATGGGCGAAAAGAGATATATATTTCAGGAATTTTTTTTAACAACCGGTGTAAGATGTATAGAGAAGAAGAAAATAAATAGATATTATGTTTCTCTTTAAAAACTGAGAGTCCAAAAAATGCTTAACTATGATGAAATAAAAGCGCAATATTTTTTTAAAAATGTATATATATTTTACTGTATAAATTTAGAATTAAGAAATTTTTAGAGGCAGGATAATCAGTTTGATAGCTAAAGGACAACTACATGCAAACGGTTCAATAAAGATGTGGGTCTAGGCTTCATTAAGGGTAATTGGGTGGTAGAATTTGACATGTATTATAATTTTAATATTTAATTGAAAGAAAAAGGTGAGCAAATATTTGAGGAATTGGGATAGAAGTTAAGCAATTGAATAGATTAGAGGAGATAACTTGACATTGAAGTTATATTTATTGGTATATTTGGACTATATATTTCAAATTTAAGAATGAATGTAAAAAGATCAATAGAATATTTCAGAAGTTATATAATTTCACTTTTTAGTTATATCACTTTTTTTAGTTCTTTTAATTTTTATTTTAACTTTAATTTTATAATGTTTTTATTATATAATTTATTAATGTATAAATAATAGTTATGAATAAATGAAACCATAATTTATGTTAATGTGTTCATAATTATTTGATTATCATTTTAATTTAGATTGCAATGACACTACAAACTTCGCAATTCAACAAGAAAGACAAATTCAAATATCATGGGATCTATAATGATATCAAATCTCATTTGATTGGGTTTTAAAAAATAAGAGGAGTCTTTAATCCTGGAACATATAATTATAGATATAATTAGACGAAAGATAGACCCATGCGATTCTGATCAACTTTTTCTGAGAGCTATAAGCTGACTATATAGGATTAGTAGAATTTGGAGTGGGGATATTTTTATTTTAAAATAATATTGAGTAGGTTTGTTATATAATAAGAATATGGCTTGAGGGAATGATTTGTTTAATAATATCTTATTATTATATAGCTATGATCATTAGCATACCCAGAATTAAGAGGGGGGGGGGGTCATTATTAGGTTAGTTTTTACCCAAACGCAATAATATATTGCAGGCCTTTTACATTTATTAAATTTTATGGGATTTTAAAAATACGTTTTTTTCTTTTAATTTTTTATTTAAATAATTTTTTGAAGATAAAAGCGACGACATTTTGAAAAAAGGATTTTATATAAATGAACATTATAATGTTTATTTTTATATAATTATTCATTTTTATTGGTATTGAAAATCAATTATTTGAATTCGAATATAGTTGTTTATTCGGATTATAATAAATCAAATAATTTATTATTGGCATATTAAATTATTCAAATCTAATTTTCAATTTGTTTTTTTAAAAAAATAGGTATAACTTATAATAACAAACAACTGACATAAATATAAATTATTAAAGTTATTTTCACCCAAAATTATCCTATTAAAAATATATCCAATAATTCTTTTTAAAAAATAAAAATTTAATAAAGTTGACAACATTTTCATATTTATGAAAAAAAGAAGGAATAAAACAATAAAAGAACGGAAGAAAGAAAAAAAAATAGCGATATCCCTTTTCCAGATATACATCATAAATTTAAATTAAAAATGTGTTATACAAAAAAAAAATATGTAAAATGATTAATATTTAAAGATTATAAGGGCGATAGTGTAAAACAAGCAAATTTATATTTTGCGACCTAAACCAGGCCCGGTCTTAAATTATAATTAAACATATTTTTCTAAAAATTAAATAAAATTTATAAAAAAAATAAATGCTTTTGTCCTAATACCAGAAAAATATTAATTATCGTTTTATTTTAACAATAAAATTAAAAAACATGATTTAAATATTTTATATTTAAAAAAAAAATTTTTTTTAAAGCCCAATCTGAGCAGCAATATTATTAAAAAAAATTTATGCCCGAGCCTGAAACTTGCCGGCCTCTAGGAGAGTGTTCAACAGGGTAACTCATATTTTTAGAAAATTGGAAAAATATACGGTTAGAATTTTGACTTCTTAAGCCGGGCTTATTTTTGAACACGGTGTAAACTCTGATAACGTATTCTGCCATATATTTGAATGCCACATTGAAGTTAATTCTAGTGATATTCTATAGAATGTTTTTTTTTATATAATGTATATTATTATCATAAATATTGAATATATTTTTTAAAAAAAACAACAATATTCTTTATGAATGAGGGGTTAGACTATTGAATTATTTTTAAATACACATTCGCCTAGTATTTATATTACATTATGCAATCTCATTTACATGAAATAAAAATTAAAAGAAATAAAAGGCTATAGAATTATTAAAAAGGCTTTATATTGGTCAATACATTTCTTTAATTCAATTTTTTTCCATTCATTAAACCTTATCGAAATATTTTGCTTCAATTATTTCATTGTTTTTTTCCACAATAAATTGAATAGATTTAATTTCATTCCTAGATGTGGTCGTATCCAAGTTCAAAGCCAACGAATAAGTTAAGTTCGGCAATTTCATCAATGTTTGCAATTGAATAGCTGGAATGGATGGGTAATGGTCTATAGAAGAAAAGAAATAAACTTACAAATCTTTATTAAATTATTATTACCTATTACTTTAAAATCGTTTTGTCCATTATCTATTATTAATTAACAAATGCGTTTAATATATAGAATTACATGATTAAAATAATTATAAATAAAATGCCAATTTTATTAAATTCTAAAAAAACTTATATTTCAAATTTCAAAACTATAAATAACATACATTATAAACGTTAGTGCCTATTTATTAGAAATTTTCCAGCTAATTATTAATAATTCAGACATGTATAAAAAACAAGATAGCTAATCTTTGATTTTTTAAAAATTTTAACTGGCCATTTCGGGCATTAAGATTTTGATATATTTTTTTAATTATCAAGTTAATATTTTGATTTTGATTAATACCATCTGAACATAAATGGTCTAACTAAAATACTAAATATAAATAATACACAAATAATTAAACAATTTATCTATGATCAGATTGCAAATAAACAATACAAAAACATTATATCAAACACATGGAAAGAAGAAGAAAAATTAGATATAGAAATTCATATGTGATAGCCGGAAAATTCATTAAAATATTTTTAACAGGCCAGGGTGCACTTTTATGTAATTTTAACGGTCCGTGTCAAGCATTTTTGGTAAAATTTAATCAAAAATATTAAAGCGGGCCAACAAAAATTACGGATCGGACAACTTGCACAAAAATTATTAACGGAACTGAAATGGACTGGCTTGAGCTGGGCTTTGCAGATATCTTATTTTAATTTTATTGTAAAAATATTGGAAATTTTTTGAGTATTATACGTCTTAATTATAAATATTTTATTCCTTACATACCTTAAATACATTGGACCAGAGGGTACATGAGCCCAACCCAATTTATATAAAAACTAATTAAATATGAGTGAATTTATATTAGAATAACTATTGGTATTTTTCTACATTTATCAAAATAATTGGCTGAAGGAGCATCGGACTGGTACAATAAGAAGACGTATCAGGATATTATTTTAAAATTACTATTAGACAGATGTAGCTTTATTATGAGGCTGGGGAGCTAATTCTTTTGTTAATATTTACAGATTATATGAGAGTTTTTACAAAATCGGGTCTGTTATACCATGCTCTCTCCTACACATCGAAATATTTTATCTTTTATGTGAAACATGTAGGTGTGTGCATTTTTAAATAAAAATCTTATGATTATTTGAATTTAGAAAAATTAATATGCTCTCAATAATATTCTAGATTGGCACTATTACATTTTTACATTCTTTTTAAAATAGTAACGTAATAAATATTTTAAGACATGATAAATTATAAACCATAGGATTCTCCTGAATTTCTACCGTCATAAAAATATATATCCCGTTTTTAGAAAATAAATGTAATTCCTTAGAAGCTATTTAAGAATCAAATTATCATAGAATATAAAATATGGCTTATATTATTTAATATAGTTATTGACAAAATTTTATGTTAATGATATAAAGATTTAATTTTTATTTTATGTGAACCAAAGTTATGATAAAATAAAATTCAAATTCTTTATTTTTTATCAACAATTTTAGGATTTCGCGAAATATAAATATAAAAATTTCCAAAATGAAAGCCATAATACAATATCTACCTCTCCCTCTATTTTTTTTTCATTAAAAATTGTTCTTTTTTTAAGCATATTAAATTAATTTTGACTGAGATGTTTCTAACGAATTAATTTATATTCGAAATAAATAAAATAAAAAAAAATATATTATTTTACTTATAAAAAATTTTAGAATTGAATGATCTTCCGAAGCTTGAAATGTAGTCAAAGTTAATATTCTAATAAAATAGTGTTTTGTTTCTTCCAAGTGGTGTACTAAAAAATTATTCTAAGAAAAAAGAAATTATTATTATAAACCAAAAAAAAAATATAATAAACCCCAGATATAATATTTCCACTGACACAATAAGCTTCTCCACTAGTTACTTCATAAACTCTGTATGAAAATAAGTGATTAGGATATTTATCATTTAATTCATGAGAGGCTCGAGGATTAGAAAAAGTTACTTTCACTGAATACAGTCTATGAAAGTTACCCTTAGATACAGTGTGTTCTAAATCTACTGGAAAAATTTTAACGTCTTGAACAGAGAAGGGATGCGTTTCTATAAAATTATTTAAAAAATTATTATTAATATTATTGAATATAAAATCCGAAATGTAAATTTAGCGTCAATGTGTCTTTTTTAGTCAATGTGTTAATTTTTCAACTTTAATTCAATTTTTTGAACGCCTTTTTTTAAATTAAAAAAATGATAGAATTTTAATTGCGCTTAAAAAATGATTTAAAGAGGAAAATTTAATACATTGACTGAAAAACACATTGTTGCTAACATATAAAAATATATTAAAACTTTTATAAAAAATTAATCATCTCAAAAAAATATATAATTCCTTCTGGCTGAAAACCAAAAACGGTGACAACACAAATAGTCTTGTTTAAAATTTCAATCTTAGATGCAAAATTTAAAAACTTGATTATAAATATAGATATGCCATAAAATTTGTATGTCGTAGGGGAGTAGTGATTATTATAAGGTGACATTTGGGGATGGAAACGGAATAAATTTCTGCTCCTCTTGATAGCGCTTTATGGGAGTTTTAATGTAAATTAAACAGAAGACTTAGAAAGATATAAGCTCATGAATATTCTTTTTTTAGGATCCATTCTAAAATGAGGGTAGGATTATTTAAATTAATAAATTTACTGATTTTAAACAATTATTAAAAATGGTATATTCTAAAATATGTTTTCAAATCTTTTGAGAGTTTAGTTTATGCATAATAAAATAAAATAAATAACATACGAATACAATCATAAATTATTCTATTACTTTAATTTTATATGGATGGTTAGTATAAATCATTTATCTTATTTTTATACAGTAAAAATATATTATTTTATTTTTTATAAAGTATTATAATATCCAAAAGTTTGATGTCAACTTCAAGAAATTTTATGATGATCTAAAAAAAAAGGTATAATTTTACCAGAGGCCTCGATGTCAGGAAGTTGCATAAAACCACCATCGACTCTGAAAATGTTTATTATAAAATAAACTATAGCAATAAAAATTTTCATTTTTTAAAGGAAAAGAAGTGTCTAAATTTTTCAATTGAAAATTTTTGTAATAATTTAATAAATATAATATGATTATTTAATTATAAGCCTGATTTATTAAAATTTAAAGACATGATATTATTTAGTATTTAATTAACTCCTGCAAGGAATGCAAATATTTAGCCAAACCAAATAAACTTAATAAGAAAAGACAAGTATAAAGGTTAATTTTAGCTTTAAATATCAATTAGTAGATATATAGGACGGTATTCCATAAATATTAGCTTGTTAAAATAAACAACCAGCTCATTTGCCTTTATTTCTAACAAAAGCAACCTTAAAAAAATTTAAACGACCTATATTCTATGCTTTGTTATTAACATCAGGAATAATTTTTGGAGCAAGTAGAAAAATTTTTACGGTAACTGCTACAATTAATTGAATGAAGAAACTTCTTAGAAATCAATGACATACTTCACATAAATAGTCATAGCCCTTAAAGTATAATAGGTAGAGAGCTACACGTTTTTTTTATTAGATAAACGATTTAGCTACTTATAAATCTATCATTTTTTCCATTGTTTTTTTTAAATTTTATTGTAAAAATGATAAATACCAATCGTTTTACTACAGTCTCATCTAAATTTTTATATTATTGCCAACTAAATTAAGCATATATATCAAAATGTAAATAGGGGAGAGCTAGAATAATGTTATCCCGGGACAGGAATTTCCTTACAAAATAATTTTGTATGCCCAGATATTTTAAGTTTTAGCTATAAATGTGTCTTAATTATATGCTTCATTGGTTTTAAAAATGTTCTGCAAAAATTATGTTCATGTAAAACTTTAAAAGAAAATTTAAATTTTAAAACTTCTAATATAATTTTTTAATTTTTCACATTTTTACTAATAATTTTTTTATAAAAATAAATTTTTGAAAAGTCAATGGATATAGAAAATATTAATTTAATAGCCAAGGTTTATATTTCTTTAGGGAAAAGGTAATGCAAATAATATTGTACAAAAAAAAATTAAGTTGATATGAAGGTAAAATTTTATTCATTAATGTATATTTTTATAATTGTTAAAATATAATTCTTATCTTTCTTGAATCTTATATCTTTTTTACACAATAACATTTTAAATAAAATCAACATTTTATAAATATATTTATCGAAGGCGTATTAATATAGGATGGGATGGGAGAGTGTGAAGCCCCCCCACCTGGCTTATATAGTTGTGGATCCCCCTTGGAAAAATTTCTAGCTAGGTCACTGATTAGTTCTAATAAATTATTTTATGATGATTAGTTAAATAAATTTTTGCCGTTTTTAAAAAAAACCGTTTCAATATTTTAAAAAATTATCCCTCCTCTCCTCTTAGAAAATTTTTGGTTTGCATAATATATGTTCTTACTTTTAATCTCCATTACTCTATGTCTCACTCTTAGGTTTACGGTTAATGATGCTTACTACCAAAAGCAATACCGAGCATATCGTGATTTTACAATTTTTATTTGATACATACTACCAAATACCAAAATTTATCAAAATGTAATAAGACCCTATTTAACTTATATTATTATGGAATCACGTGGGCGAGTCCGGCCTCCTATATATCATCCCCCAAGGACGAAACCACCAAGTTAGATTAAGGAAAAAAATATGATCATGATTCGAACCCATAACTATCCGATTGGTAACTCTCTTGCCGACTAAGCCACAGACGCTTTCCAAAAATCACGATTTTACAAATATATATTATAAATATATTTGGTAGTGCCTATCCATATGAAAAATAAACAAAATACAAATTTAATAGTTAATACCTTATGATAGTAAGCATCTTTAACCTAGATTTACTCATATGATTTTTTTCTTCTAAAATTTATGCGCTATTGTGAGTGTGACCATCAGATCAATCAATGTCAAATCACATTATGAAACATATTTTTATCAAAAAAGCTAAGTTTGCCAATAATGGGAATGCTTTTTTTTTATAAAAATTTTTTCACAATATTTACTCTATGTTTTGAAGGGTGGTTTATAGGATTAACTCATATGAGTCATTTTATTGTGAGAGAAGATATTTTAATCAGAGCTATGAAACTTCGTTCTAAAATATGTTCTGTGGGTTCTAGGCTGGGTTCGTAGCCCTGATTTATATTGCTTTTATAGCTACCTATTAGTATGTACAAGTTGTTATTTTATGTTGGAAAATATACATTTTATATAGGAATAAGATAATGTTAAAAGGTTATAAATATTTTTAATGGTTTATTTTTATTAATATGTATTTTCTGGCGAAAGTATAAATCTTAAATATGAATTGGAAAATTTTACCGTAAATAAGGACTAATGTCTATAATGGTCCTTTTTTTTTAAATTTAAGCTTTTTTAGTCAAAAATAAAAATTTTAAGGAATAAGATAATTTTAACGGAAATTGGTAAACTTAGTAGTGTAAAGTGATCAATATCCTTGATGGATTTTTAAAATTCTTTGATGAAATAATACGAATTTTAAATAGGAAACTAATTTTATCCAATTTAGAGTTTAATGTTACACTGGATTTATGAATCCTGAAATTGATACGTTGGGATCGAAAGTGTTAATCACATCTTTCCTTGCTAAGAATTATTGAAAAATATAAATAAGGGTAATGTTGTTAAACGGCTCGAAACGAGCCGATTTTTAAAAGCGGCTAACTTAATATTTTATTCGGAAATATATTATAAGCAAGCCTGGAGATTTTAGTCAAACTTAGATGGTACTAAAGGTTTGGACATTTATTAATCTCGAGACATGAGTGAGCAATATTTTTCTGTGAGTGAGCCATTTAAATTCGGTTCTCGAGCTGTTTAACAACACTAAATAACGAAATACATAAATAAAAAATCAATCCAAATAAAATAGAATATCCCGTATACTTATAAAAATGTTTATACAATTGTTCAAAATAAATTTTAAAATGTTTATTTAAATAGCTTGATTTGAACGATATTTTATTATCATAACTATAAAATTAGTCCTATATGGATTCTAAATTTAAAAAATATATATATATTGACCCTTTTACTATTTTATCGCTAATAATTAATTATCAAGTTTAATCTAGATTTTGTAGGTATATTTCTAATAATATGACCCAATATCACCTATATTTGACTTCTCTATAAGAAGTAGGTAAATATTATCAAATGAAAATGGCATAAACAAAACTCGTTTAACATTATGCCCCAAACGGGATAACATTATTTAAAATTAGTTTTACATTTTAAATTTATTTTTTGTTTTAATTTATAATAAATATTATCAGGGCTTGCAGTTATATTGTCCAACCTAAAAACGATTTTGGTGTAACATATTTCAAATTTATACTTTTTCTTTCTCCTATTTAAGAATTAAATTTAGTTGAAGTTATTCACATTAACCTTCAAGTCTTAATTATAATAAAAATTATTAAAATTAAAATATTTTATTTTTGTCAGCAATCATTTTACAATTTATGCTTTCGTTCTACTTTCATGAGGTATAAAAAAAAAGAAAAAAAAATACAAAAAGTGTAGGTATCATCTATTCTTAAAAATGGAGCTAAAAGAAAGACCGGGTTAAAAAAATTTTTCACATTTATAACTTATTATTTGCTATTGAATAAAGAAATAGCTAATTTCTTATTTGTTTAAATTCGAATGGAATAATTTGATGATAAAAAAAAAATTTAAAATACTGGATAAAACTAGCTAATTACACAAACTTATTATTCATTTTGAAAATAATTGAGTGTCATCTCTTGCTTTTTATGAGTACGAAAATTTTAAAAATATTAAAGGGGAGTAAGAGGTTAATAATATTTTATATTGAGTTTAGAAATACAATAGAGTTCACTTAAGTGCTATGTATATGATTAAATCTAATTTATTATTGACTCAGTAGCCATGTTTAAAGTTAAATATGACTAAAACATTATACAATTAAAAAATAAAATTGTTTATTAGGTAAATATCTTATTTTTTGTTCCATAGAAATCTAAAAAAGAAAATCCCTTATTTAGATTTTATTATAATTCATAGTAATGATAAGATCAAACAATAGAATGAATTCGGACATCAATCTAACGCGAGAATCTTTATAATAAATCGTTTTCATTCGCAGGATTTATATATCCTATTCCTAAAGCCTATTAAATCTTAATTTAAGTCACACATATTATCGATAATATATGAAAATTTGTCAAAGTTTCTAAAAAGGAAAATAGATACCTATCGGTAATTATTTGTCGATGTTATATATTGATAATTTTAGGCACATGAAACATCTGAAAAATTCTAATGGTCTTCTTTACTATGATATCACGCCTTTAGCGTGAAGTTAGCCAAATTTCTGCAAGCAAACTCTAGGGCTGCAACTCATTTAATAGCTAGTTTAAAAAAACATATTATTGGCAATAAAATTTTGCCAAAACATTAAGCTTAAAAAAATGATACAAATGAATATCTGGGTGAGCAAATATGTAATACCTTATTATTATTTATATTCATCTATCCGTTTTTCAATAAATAAAAATCCATTATAAATTAAATAAAAATAACAACACGCCTTAGATTGCTCTCAAGAATAGGATTGCGAAACAAGGAATCTTAACTACGTAATAAATACATTAAGGTTTCTTTTTCTCCTAATAAAAATATTTTTGAATCTCGTGATTTTTATGATCTCTATATATATTTTCCTTTTCGGTTTATTTAATAGATTATAGAAGAAAAATAGTCTAAATATCATTATTTTAAAATCGAGTTATACTAATTTATCAATCTGGCTCATAATAAGACGCAGTGCATGAAATTTTCCAAATTTTAAAAGCACTAATTTTAAAGCTTAGGCCAAAATGTATATATTATACAGTATAATCTTCAATCAGTTTGGTATAAATAGTATAAATAAAGGTTACCAAAATAAAAATTACCAAAATTCAAAGAATCTAGAAGCACTAAAGAAATTATGAGGTTCACTTACTCCAATTGTATTGATAGATACTCTGTAAATTTAGTAGTGGTAGCATAAAAAAAATAAGTCAAATAGACTTGTAGTATCTTTGGGAAAAAATTATATTTTCATTATACCTCAAATTTAAACTTAAAAAATTATTATAATAATCTGATAATAAAGAACGTATTAAGTAATAAACGAAATTAAAAATGCATAAGTTAATAATACCAAACCAATTTTTAAGAAAGTATTCTTTTTAAGACATGCCCTTTTTTGACAGCAAATTAGTACTAATGACAGCCTTTTACGAGCAGTTTATTCATGACATTATTAATAAAATCATCTGTCTGATTTGATAGGTTATCAATAGAAATGACAAATGAATTAAATTAGATTAAAAATTATTCAGAATATCGATCAAATTATTCAAACAATTCCATTCGAATAAAAATAAATTATTCGATTTATTTGCCGAATAAACAAATTATTCAAATAATTTGATGAATATTCGTGTTACACCTTTTATTCGAATGTTATTCGAACAAAACAAATAATTTACTATTTGTATTCGTTATCATTCCGTTTCGTATTATTTTAAACCAATATTCGATTCGATTTTTAATAGGCCATCTCTAACGAGCAAACAAACATGTGGAGGGTTTTTATTTACATTTAATTAAAAAGTAATTTTGATTTTGGTAAAACATCATGAGATAATTTGACTTACATTTCAAAAATAAAATATAGCTAGTTAGCTAGTTGCAGTTACTATTTATAATTTTACTATGTAACTAGATACAATTATTTCCCACAAAAATACAACTAGTTACTTTACTATGACAAGAATAGAAATTATATATACACATTTTTATTTTAGTTTTAAAAATTATCTAGCTTTTAAATTTGAATATTATAAAAAAAATTTAATCTATTATTATTTTTCAAATTAGAGAGAATATGATAATCTCAAATAACTTTTTATCAGTTTCATTTTATAAAATCATTTTTCTTTTTTGAACCCTGATAAAGGGATTGGTCATTCTCCTTAATTCTAGTGCAAAGTTTAGGCACAGATTATTACTTATAAAATTTATGATATCAATGGGTGGCACATTAAATTACATCTGATAAATTACCATTTGCTACAATATTCATTTCACCAATGATTTATAGTTATAAAATTTCCTTAGATTTTTTATTATTTTACAAAGCTTCCTTTCGCATTAATTTATAATCTAATATGTATAAATTTCAAAATCTCAAATTTGATTTTTTGCAGCATCTGTGAGATAAAATAGATTTCTAATTTTAATTTTTCTTAAGAATTAACAATAGGGCAATCTTCAGATTCTTAGTCAAACATTTGTTTCATTTATTGAACAGGATATTTTGATTATCAATTTTAACAACAAAATTAATAGTCTCATTTAATTCTTCAAATCATTTTTATTTTCGTCAGTCGAGGATTTTATTATTAATTTTATTTAACATTTTATATCATACTATTATTGTGCAAATTAATTGAGAATTTTTTATAATTCTCTACATGCACAAATTAAAATATACTAGATATTTGCTAAGTGTGGTGACAATTCTATAGTCTCTAAAAATATAAAAACTAGCTCTTTTAAGCGTCTATTTTGTTATTTTTTTTTTAAAGAATATTTTCAAATCTAATAAAATAACCTTTTTTAATTTGGCGCCCTCAAAAATTAGGGTTGTGAACAAATTCGGGTTCAGAATTTTAAAATTGTTTAGTTGGGCATTTTGAAACCACGGACCTAACAGAGTCCTATTTATGGGCAACCCATCAAACCCCCGGGGTAACATAAACCTAGGGCTAGTTCAGAAATCTTTTAGAAAATCGGTGATTAAGTTCCTGTTATCAAAATTTCAGATAAATAGAATTTAAAATTCCTGAACCTAAATTCATGTTCACAAACCTACCAAAAATCAAATTTTGGTGGCGATCTAAGCATATTCCATTCTATGGCTAGGTAGCTAATACTCATACCTTTCTCAACTCACCATAGGCAATTTAGGTGGCTAAAAAATATCTGAAGAAGGATAATCTATATAATGTTATACTTTAGTTAAAGCTTTTTAGTAGGATTAAAATTAAACATTAAATGTATAATATTATTTATTTTTTTAAACAATACAATACGGAAGAATTTCGTACAACGTAAAAGCTATAAATAACGATTACGTATTTGTTATCATCGTAAACTTGTTGGCAGATGTCAAACGAGTTCTAATTTTCATTTTATGTTTTTGTTTTAGTAAATGTTTTAAGTTATTTGTTTATTCGATAATCATATTAAAGTTTTTACTCCATAAGGTATGACTATTTTTTTTTATAATATAACATAATATTAAGGCCGGATTCATCGTGGGATACGATCCGATAACAGCTGATAGATTTTAAAATCAATTTTGCTTTTATTCATGATAATAATCTAAGTATTGATATTAATAAAGAAAAATTGATCTCAACAGATCAGATTTTCAACAATCAGATGTCACTATGAATACAGCCTAACCCTTAAATCGAGCTTTATATAATAAAATAAATTACTTTTTCAATTTTAGGGGAGATTACGATTTTTTAAAAAATGGCAGCTGTAGATTTGATAAGAGACCCAAGAGTTATCAAAGACGCGGTAACGGATATAAATCAAAGTGTCCTTGTTATTCGTAGCGCGGTTCAAGCACTCAATCAATTGACAAACCCTACTCAGAGTATTAAAAATAGTTTACTTTTCAAGAATATAGTGTTGTTTAAACGACTTGATTTGAGTCGATTTTTAAAAATGTTTGCCAGAAAATTTTTACCTAAGCCTGATTCTGCCAACTGATGTCCAAATCTTTGTGTCATCTACGTGTGAAATCCACAGGCATACGTAATATTTTTCTGGTGAGTTAGTCATTTTTAAAAATCGGATAAAATGGAGCCGTTTTACAATATCTTGTATAATTTATTGATTTATGCTTCTATGTCCCTTTTTTTAAATTTAGATCTAATTTAACAATCATATGCTTAATCAATATGAATGGAAGCTATATAGCTTTATTGAAAACCTCTAAATAACCGTTTTTTAAACTCAAGATTTTGTGTATAAATGAGCAGAAATTCAAGGCATAATAATATGGCTAAAATCTTGATTTCGTCGCTTTTTTATATATATAAAATAGCCCTAATAGAGGTTTTAGATAATACAATTATGAGCTTTATTAATCTTTTTTTTAAAAAAATTAACTGAAATCGTATTAAAATAATTTAATTCCTTTTAGAATTGGGATAAATCAAAAATAAAAATACAAAATCATTATTAAATTTTTATAAGTTTTAAAAAAATGACTATCTTAAGAAAAATTTACATGTAATTGGAATAAATTGCTTCTTTTTTTCTCTTCAATTATGAGCGATAGATTTAGATAGAAAAAGTAGGACCAAAAATTGGCAAGAAAGAAGGAAAGAAAGTTTCATAATTTATTTCTAACTTTGTTTTCTGTGCTATTATATACATGTTAGCGAATAGAGGAAATTGAAATCATTAATATGATGCGTTTTTAATCTTGAAATATCTAAGCTTGGTCAGAATTATAATCTACCATATATGGCACCTACCCATATCTACTTAACCACATGAATTTCAAAAAATTTTACTAAGCCATTTCGGGCTAACTTTAATCGATAATAATAATTAAATCTACTGAATATTTGAATTAAATATTTTTTTTCAAAATTTCTTGCCATATTGTCTGAAAATCCTAGAGTAAATACTATACACATGGTCAAATATTATTCAGAAAAAATCAAATAATTTAAGCAATTTACGTTATAATTTCAAAGATACCTCCCTAGTACAATACCAAATTAAACTAAATTCTTTATACTATACGAGATATTGTATAATTTATATTACTAACCTTCAAAATTAGTCTATATTATGATTTAAAATAATACAATATTGGATTGGATCATTTTTAATTATCTATTCCATTATTTATTTTTCACAGGGCTATCACCCGAAAAGAACGACTTAAATGCCATCCGCACACATTTGAGGGAAAGTTTAAAGGTGAATTATAACGATCATATATTATTAAAAATAATTTATAAATTATAATAAGGAATTATCACTATGCTTGTAACAAAGTCTTGTAACAATTTGGGTGTTTATTTTCATTATATAAAATATTGTCGACTGAAAAGAATGATAAGCTTACCATGGAAAATTCGAGGTTGGGAAACAGAAATTTCAGGATTTCTATCTGCAGTATTTATCGAGGGATAAACGAATACTCATTAAAACCAACCAATATAGGCTTCTGGTCATAAAAAATAATAAATCAAAATATTTAGTTTTTTATTTAAAAAAAATGAGGAAGCAAAAAATGCTGCCCGCTTAGAAATAATTTTTATACAGTTAGTAAAAAACCAGTTTATTATTAAAAACAATCGCTAACTATTTTTATTTGATATTCATATCAATTATAATGCCTGAAATAATTTTGTTATGGTTTTATAGAATGGTAAATAAATAGTAGTCATTGCAAATTCTTTGGGGGTGGGGGAGTGCCTCCAACAAATTTCCTGTAATATAGAATCTTCTGATATCTAAATCTAAAAAAAGTCATTTGATGAATTTATTTTAATAAGATCAATATTTAGGCTTTAAAATGTATTGATTTTAAAGGCTTGATCCATTTATCAAACCTATATTCTTGGATATGTTCTCACCTAATCATATTGCTTCGGCATAACAAATATTAATAAAGAAAAAATATAAAAATTTTATCATTTAAATCTATTCTAACTAATTATTTATAATTAAATTTGAATGTAGCATGGATATAAATTATGATGTTATAGTTTTATAGAAGAAAATAATCCTCAAAATTATCAAAAATAGATTTTATTACTATAAACTACCTCCTAACCTCATTAATATATCAATAAAAAAACTGTTTCAGAAACTCCCCCCATTCTAAAGGGTCCTAAGTCCCTAATACCCTCCAAAGATTTCGAGGAAAAACTACTTCATTATCCCCCCATCACGTAAAATTGTTTTAAGTTTATAAGCTCTATTTAGCTAAAATGGAAATATAGAGTATAAGATCATGTATTCGTTGAGAAATAAATTAGTAATCGATTCTAAAATAAATTGCATCTGATCATGATTTTCAAACTATAATTTAAAAAAAAATAAAATAATTAGCATGATATTGAAAATGTCGGTATTGGTAAATCAATTGATAATCTCGCTGAAGTAAATAAAATAGCGGCCAGGATTAAAGGGGCCAGACCCGATATGAATAATGCGGAAATCAACGCTTTAGCACATGATTTGTATGACAAAATAAGAGAAGACCCATGTAAAACAATCGTATTTATTTTTTAAAGATTTTTATTTTTAAAAAATGATTCATCATAATGAAAAAAAAAATTTATTTTTCAACTATATACATTTTATTATCTAATAAAATAGCAAACCGAAACATAGTAGAAAGCGTGCTTAGAGATTTGGAATTGGGAAAAATCAAAGGAAAATCGCCTGAAAGAAAGGGGTTTGACAAATTAGTGGGTGATTTTTCGAAATCTTACGGTGGAGAAGTGATAAAAGTTTTAAATTGATCTCTCTCGCATAACCTATTTCATTTTTTTTTTAAAAAATTTAAATAGAAAGCTATGCAAAAAGCGCTGGAAATCAAGGCCAATTATCCTGCCATGACCCGACAAACCTTGCTGTGTTTAATATACGATCTATGCGAAAAAATAATGGATGAAGAAGGAAAAGCCCCAGGAGCATTCAAATCAGCTTCTTCTTCTAATATGAAAGCCTCTGCAATTTTTGATGCAGGTTTTAGATTTTATCAATTGAGAAAGCCTATATAATAATAAATGGGATAAGGCGTTAAACATGCATAGCAAAAAAAAACTCATAAAATTTAGTCTATTGCAAGGTTAATGTGTATTCTGATACAATAGGTCCGAATCACAATCTTTAATTTTCCAAAATTTTAACAAGGATTGTAAGATAGATGTACTAATAATAAAATACAATATTTTCAACATATTAACTATTTTTATTTTATATCAATGTTTCCCTTCCAAAAAAAGATTTCAATGTTAGAGATGATTTCGCTAATCCCCTAGGCGTCGATCTGAAGGGAAGATCAGTAAATATGGATGCCCTATGCAAAGTAATTTTCTTATAATTACTCCTTTGCACATGTCTTAATTAAAATGATCCTTCAAATTTTAATAATTTTAGACAGTGCGCCTTTTGACCAGATTAAAAAAAATGCACCCAGACTGGCCAAAAGAAGACATATTGTTTAAAATCAATTCAATTTACAATAGTCTAGCGAATGGGGAAAGAACCTTTCAAGATTGGAGCATGGAAATACCTGCGCCTTTAGGATCTATCTCGTAAAACAATGTTTTATTTAAATTTAAATTGAACGACTTTAATAAAATGAGTTAACATCCGTGTTTATTCATTTCCTTATTCAATATATTAAATTAACATATAAATACTAGCCTGGACCTGTATCAGTTCGAGTTCTGAATATTCGGTTCATTTCTAAAATTTTAAACAGCTAGTTTTCGCTGTTTCCAGTCACAGATTTTTAGGCCCAAGGATCCAAGTTTTTGGTTAGTTTCTGTCAAAGTAGTAATCAAATTAAAAAAAATATGAATCATACGTGTGCCGAAATTTTAAAAATATGTTCTGTTCTAATTCGCCTAAATTTTAAAAGACGGTTACAGATTCTAGTTTAGTATTCGGATTCTAAAGTCTGCACATATTGATTAGTGTTTAATATTAAAAATTTTTGATTGAAACAATACATTTTTTCTTTCATTATCAGCCATTTGGTTATATTGGATAATCATTTTGTTTGAAAATGATAATTCTATAGCCACACATTGTTAAAAAATTATCCCTAACGAGTTTCATGCAAATAATTTGTAAAGGAGATAGTTTAGACAATCTAAAAGTGTCTGCATTATTGAATATTTATTTTGGAATCTTTTATTTCTTTTGCAATTAAATCATACATTTTCATATTTCCATATTCGTACCTGATGCTGTTACAAAAAAAAATATCAAGGTCAATTTTTTTCTATCAGACTTATTTAATTCTATTTTTAACACATGAGAGCGACTCTAATTTAAATAGTAAAAATTTTAAATGGAGTATGTTGAAGTTATTAAAAAAAAAGATATATTTTTTTTATGTTATGATTTGAATATTTAAATGATAGATGAATATTTAAGTTATCTGTAATGAACTTACATTTTTGTTAAATTTTGCATAAACAAATTTTTTTTATTTGAACATAAAAACCCATGATTATTAACGAACGTCTATGTACGAATAATATTATAGATTATTGTTATTTTGCATAGAAAATGTTTTGTTTTTTGCATAGCAAATTTTTTATATATAAACTCGCAATTTTTTTAAAATACAAACAATCGGATATTGGAAAATAAACTACTTAAGGGTATTATTAAATTGATAGTGAATATAATCTTACTATTATTTATATCGAAAAATCAACAAATTCGACAGAGTATATTTTTGATAAAATAACAAATCGCAGGACGAATTTAGATTGTCTAAAAATAGGGATAAAGAAGCCTCTATCATATTCATACAAAATAAGAAAGATATAATCAAAATACACACCTAGTTCATAATTAGCCACGAGTTTTTTTTTCTAGCCAAATTTGAGAATTAATGTCATCACATTATAGCAAATCCATACATTATTTAAATTAGTGATCAATTTTTTGTTAAATAAACATAAATTCCGAAATTAGGCAAGAAAACTTGTAGATAGATTTTTTTTTGTGTTAGGACATATGATATGCATAATTTAATTTTATTATTGATGCATGTATCTTCTAGCCTCTGTAAAGTAATACAATTTTATATATTCTCATTTTGAAAAAGGCAACCAGATCCTTACTTTAGACAACCCATGGTAAATCAGATTATGGAAAAGCCTATGGAGATGAACGATGATATGACGGAAGTTTCGCAAGAGATCATGCATGCCGTATCCTCTATTAAAGATGGAATTCATAACCTTAGAAGCACAGCAGAAGGTTAATTGTATTTAGTAGTAAACAATATATATTATATAACATACAAACCAGGGTCAATTAAAATTTTTACGAATTCTATATCAGTTTCGAAATGATTCAAGATTTCTGGAGTTTTTTATTAAAATTGAAACATAATGAGATTTATTTGATATAAATTCACTTCTTCCATTTTTTTTAGCCTATAGTAACTTCCATAAGGTAATATTTTATACGATTAATCTTATTTACATGTAGATATTAAGTTAATTGAAGCAGCTCTGGTCTCGGGTCCACCATCCCCTGATTTAGAAAAGATGCGACAGGAGACTGAAAAAGCACGGTTACAGGTACATATGACCATTAAAACTCGATTTTATATTTTTAAATTGTATTTAAGATGGAGCTTGCAAAAGAACAGGGTAAATTAGCGGCGAAGAAAGCGGATGCAAAACCTAAAGAAAAGGAAAAAGAGAAGAAGAAAGGTATATAAATTATTTTCAAATATTTTAACCCTTTAAGCATCTCAAAAAAAATAAGCATGAATGTGGATTGTGTATTGCTTTCGTCAATATGCGTAATATCCTATAATATTATACGAAATTTATAGTATTAATCAAGTCATCGTTAATTTACTCACTTACTCACTTATTTTTTCTTCTATATAATGATATGGGGAATTCATGAATTGATAATTATTTTTATTTTTGAGATATTTCAATATTTTCAATAAATTAAAAACAGCCCGATTAAGATTTTAACTAAAATAATAATGTAAGCCTCAAGATTTGGCATATAGAGGTTTAAATTCTTCTGTCACCTATGAGAAAAATTTCTAGGCTTGCATAATAATAATGAACCGTTTTTAAAAATCGACCCAAATTGGGCCATTTAACAACACTAATTGACAGATAACAAAATTAGTTATATCGAAATGTGTCAAAAAAAAAAAATAAATATATATTTTTATAAAAATGAATGATTAAGTATCATCAAAACAATTTACTTTAGCATGATTTATTACTTTATATTCAATTAGGTTTCCAAATATCAAAATGTTTAAAGAAGGACCCAAAAGGTATGTAAATTAATTTTTTGATTTTTTACTGCCAATTTTTCGATAGGGGAGACTAATTTTCCGATTTGCAATAAAACAATTCTAAGGGCTTAGATTAAAAGTATTTAATTATACAATCAAAATATTGGCCAAATTAATTTGAGCTATCTACCTTAAATTATTAAAAAGTTATTGGGGTTTGATTTGTTATTTTAGTTACCGTCATGCCCTTGTCTCCCCGACATAATTAATGAGAAACTCTAATTTTATCGATACATTATTATATTTTTTTTTATTTCGTGGATAAGATAAAAATGCAAAAGAGGAAAAACCTAAAAAGGACAAAAAAGACAGTAAAAAAGATAGCAAAAAAGGCAAAAAAGATAGCAAAAAAGATAAAAAGAAAGATAAATCAAAGGGTGGATCTAGCACTGAAGGACCTTCTGAAAGCGATGTTTCCGAATCAGAGAAAGAGTCAAGTGGGACCTCGGAAGGTTAAAAAAGTGCTTTATATATTCCTTTTTTAAAAAAAAACAACTGGTTTCTGAGCCTATAAAATCTTTTATTGAACTATATGTTTATATTATAAAAAAATCTAAAAATATCGAGCATTATTAAACTTATAAAATACTCATTTTCTTAAATTTTGACTATGAATTATTTTGAACATTACCTTAAGGAAAATGAGCGAATGGATAGTTACAGTCATAGTCACCATAGTTTAACTTCACAATATATGGAAAACATAATTGCCATTATTTTAAAATATCAAAATTGGCTGAGGTAGACCCATTTTGTTTGGTCATTTCTGGATCAAATTTGTCTATTAAATTGTTGATTTTGACTTGTGGTACAGCGCGAAGCAGCCATAAAAATTTGTTTGATTTTCAACAGGGGAGTGGGGCGCCAGAGATTGATCTCACTTCTCTGATTCTCCCTATGTTTGATCCGATCAAAACATAGATATTAGTTAAATTTAGTTCATAAAAAAATTGGCTTGTCCATCCATTTGTTTATCACGGCCTATGGTGTTGATTACTCATTACCTTTGAGAGGTTAATTGGATAAAAAATATGGGAGGTTTGATGGGGTGTAGTTAGATGTGCTCCGACAAAACTATCGACAACATCTGAGAGTTTTAAAAATTCAAATTGATGACCGGCGGCGGCGGCTTATTAGCCACCTTCATCATGTGTAGCGTGTTGGCATAGTGGCATAAATTTTTTATAATAATATATTCAATTATGTGAATTTCTAATAAAAATACAAGCTAAATTAAATAAAAAATATACATTACAGATATTTGTGGTATATTTTTAGATTTTTTATTGAAAAGAAAACTAATTATAAATTTAAATTCAATTTTGTAATTTTATAGTTGTCATATATATTTTATTTAGATTTGTTGACAATTTTACAAAATATTTAAAATTATGGTATCTTTTTGTAATTTTAGATTTTTGATTGATTGAATTTTAAAGTGAAAATCAAAATTATAATTATGTTAAAATAGGTGATAAATAAAGTCATCAAAACCCTGATAAATACTATATATTTACAATAGTAACGTTAAACTAATAATCTAAAAATCTAAGAAATATTTTAAAAAATTTATAGCTCACGTCAGCCTGATTTTGACAAACGGTGACGTTTTTGGCATGATTAAAAATGCCTGTCGGGGCACCTCTCCTACTAATTAACTTCCTATTTGGACGATTAAATCTCATTTTTACATAGTATATTTTAATTAAGTTAACCTTTTATATTATAAACAAAAAATAAATAAAAATTATATAAGCAAATAAATAAGATTTTTAAAAGAAATTTTTGTAAAGAATGCCAAAAATAAACATAATTGTGCTAAATATGAGAGACCTGCAAGCCGAGTTCCAAAACTCTATCTTCTGGTACCAACCTTTAAAAAATCAGAAACTCAACAGTGTTTAGAGAACCTAGGCCGGTCCGATTGTTCTAAAAAAAATTATTAAATCAACAATTCAGTTGCGGAAATATTTTAATAAATCAATGAAGTTGTTTAATATTTCAATTTTCCACTGAAACAATTTATAAAAGACTGTCCAAAATTATTCAAAATAACAAACAAAATTTAAATTATATCTAAATTTTAAAAATCCGAAAAGGATTAGAAAAATAAATGTTTTGGTGGGGCCAAAAATATCTGGAAAATTTAAACTAACATCTGACTAGGCTTATAATTTTGACCTATGCAGGTCTGATAAATAATATCGTCGCCTAAGAATTTGAATATTCTATCTCCACTTTTTGTAATTTTACAGGATTCGCGTTTTTAAGCGGTTCCATTTTTAACGGCTAACCCAATTTTAGCCAAAACTATCATGCAAACCTGGAGATCTTGCATATAGAAGGTAAAAAGGTTTGGACATCTAACAAAATCTTGAGAATGGCGTAATATTTTTTGACAAAAATATTGGATTAGCCGTTTTTAAAAATCGTACACAGGAGAGCAATTTAATAAATTATGTTGCTATAGTTTTCAATAGGATGGTTAACCTAATATCGGATTTAATTTAATTTTATTTATTTTATAAATATTTGGTATTTTTTTAACGAAAATTGAATGGTATAATTATAAAAAAATATGTAAAAAATATTTTAAAAAGTGGATACAGAATAGTCTAATTCTCAGTCTACAATATGTTATTTTATGTTCTTTTACAAAAATATGTAAATACATGCAAAATTATTTTATTTAAATATTAGTATTAAATAAGTAATATTTACATGTTTAAAACGATTTAGATACTTCTGAGGAGCACTCCCTCAAACCTATCATTGAATAAAATTGGCCTTACTTAATAGCTGATGGGAATGATTCTAAAAATAATTAAAGATGTTAGAATATATACTAAAATAAAATGTAAATTAAAAAAACATTTTATCAAATTATATTGTATTAAATTAAAGCTGAAAGTTCGGCTCCCAGTAAAGGAAGCAAAAAGAAGAAGAAAGATGGCAAGGGCAAGGATAAGAGCGACACAGATACCGATAAAGATAAGTCAAAAGACAAAGATAAAAATAAGAAAGGCAAAGATAAAGATAAAGATGACAAGGAAAAAGATAAATCTGATGGGAAAAAAAAGGAAGAAGAAGGAAAGGATAAAGACAAGGATAAAGATGCCTCTAAAGATAAAGCTCCTCCTCCAAAGATAGGAGTAACTCCGGATAGCCCAAGCCAGCCTTCACCTCCTGGAGCAATAGCTGGCTCTCCTAGACCCCCTGCACCCCCTGCATCAGGAATTCCACCTGTGGGCTTGCCTAGAGGACCTCCTCAAGTACCTCCTCCACCGGGACAATTAGGAAGCCCTAGACCAGGTCCACCTGGAGTTTCACCCGGCCTTCTAGAAGGTCCTAGACCAGGTCCACCTGGAGTTCCGCCTCCTCCGAGAACTGTAGGAAGTCCTAGACCGAGTCCACCTGGAGTTCCCTCTCCTCCGAGAACTTTGGAAGGTCCTAGACCAGGTCTACCTGGAGCACCCCCGCCTGGGCCTCCGGGTGCCGTAGGAAGTCCCAGACCTGGTCCACCTGGAGCCCCACCAAGACCTCCAGGACCTGGAATACCAGGACCACCCGGTATGCCGCCTGGTGCTCGACCAGGCCCACCTGGAGGCCCTCCTGGCCCGCCAGGCCCTCCTGGCCCTCCTGGAGCAAGAATGCCACCACCTGGAATGCCCCCTGGTTCTCCTGGAATGCCTCCTGGCCCACCTGGAGCGAGACCTCCTGGCCAACCTGGAATGCCTCCTGGCCCACCTGGAGCAAGACCTCCTGGCCCACCTGGAATGCCTCCTGGCCCTCCTGGAGCAAGACCTCCTGGCCCACCTGGAATGCCTACTGGCCCTCCTGGAGCAAGACCTCCTGGCCCACCTGGAGCCCCTGGAGCCGCGCCAGGACCTCCACGAGCCCCACCTTTACCAGGGGCTGGTCCTCCCGGACCACCTGGTGCACCACCATTAGCTAGACCTCCTGGCCCGCCTGGAGTGCCTCCCGGGGCGAGACCTCCAGGTCCGGCTGGACCACCGGGCGCCCCTGCACGCCCAGGGGGCCCCCCTATGCCTGGAGGAGCCCCGCCTGGAGGAGCTCCGCCTGGAGGAGCCCCGCCTGGAGTGAGACCGCAGCCACCTCCAGGAATGGTTAGAGGTCCACCACCCCCACCTATCAGGCCTTAAAGCGATTATCACGATGAATTCCGAAACATTCTGATGTTTATTTTTATTGTATAGTCTATAACTTTTAATGTTACTATCATTTTTATGGTACCATTTTTTTTTATGATTTTATTATAAATTATGATTTAATTAGTATAAAGTAATCATTTATAAATTTAATATAATTATTTTGGTTCATTGCATAATTTGATTTCAGATTTTTATTATCACCGTATTTTGAAAAGTTATCTAACTTGACAAATATATTATAAAAAATATATAATCAATGAACCGGGCATACAATAAGCAGGTATTGTGTGGATATTTCCCATGGGTCGCGTATAGATTTTTATTTTAAGAGCGGCAAAAAATAAAACTAGGTATTTTTTTTAGTTTACGCATGACACTAACTATGCACTTAAGAACTTTTAAAAGGTCTTATTTCTTGTATTTAACTAAATTGCATAGCTGTTTATCAAACCTTATGTAATTGCTATAATAGGATGATATCGAATCGTAGGCCTAATTATTTAATGCAGAGTAAATAATATATCGCTATTGCGCTTTCTATAAATGAGGTATTTAGACTGACTACCTAAAGTGATTTAACTCTTTAACATTATATTTGGATTCTTTTTGATAATATTTGAGTATTTAGGTTTGGGTTCTGATTTATTTTATTTATTAAATGTTTGTAAATAATTAATAGAAAAATTTTTTTTTAAAGGTGTGTCTAATGATCGAAGATTCAAAAAAATAACAGACGAGGAGAAAAAAAATTATTTAAAATTAATCATAAAAATGGTAAAACGATCAAAGGCACTGCTGAAGATTTATTTAGATATTAATTAAGTAATGCGAGACAAATTATAAATATATGCTCATAAAAAAACATAACTCAAACTTTACCTAATAGTTGAATTCAGACTTAGAAACACTAAAATAAATTTATTAATATCTGAATTGTAATAATGTTGTGTTAATTATAAATGTTAAAATAAGATTTTCTTATTAAATTAAGCCAGATTTCTTATTCATAACATTTATCCATAAGGTAAATTCACATTTAAAAAATTTTTTGTAAAATAATTGAACCTCGCAAATCTGGAAAGTACTCTAAAGCTTCGTAAAAAAGTATCTGCAAAATATTTTGTGAAAATGTCTCTAACGTGCAAAATAATATGTTTTTTGAAAAAAGCATCGAAAGAATATCGAAAGGAGGTTAAAGCCCAGCTTAATCTAGTTTGAAACTTTCTACAATTAGAGATAGCAATACATTAATATCATTTAAAAATAATTAAGAGACACACTACAATATAACTGAAGGATAATTAATCATGTTCTAACACATTTAAAGATTACATCAATAAATTTCTTCAAATATGGATTAGTGAAATAATAATCTCATATAATTTTATGGAAGTATGAATCCCTATTTATGTATGTTAAACCCAATTGATTGAACAATATTTTCAGCTATTAATAGATACAGTCAGTCCTCTTAATCTTCAAATAAAAACTGAAGTATTTAGAAGATTCAATCAGAATGGTAGAACAAAATCAATTAAGAAAATAAAAATTATAATTATATTTTCGCGATTTTATGCATTATAAATAAATTAATCTTATAAAAATATGTTATATGTAAATATTTAAGGAATAATTTCTAGGAGATTTTTGAGAAAAGAAAGACATTTAGTAAAAGAAATGCGTCGTATGAAAAATTCAAAAATTTAATTTTTTTTAAAGAAATAGTAGAAAATATTCGAAACTAATAATAATACAAAGAGTGGGATGAGGAGTTTAAAAATGCTGGTGGAAACCAAAATGGCGTGGCACCAGCGGATTTATTATTGACACATATTTAAATAAATTGAATCGTTAGTCGAAGTAATATTATATGTCATTAATTGACACTCACTCTTTTTAAAACGATTATATCTAACCTGAAATTTCTGTATTAGGCTTTGATATTATTGACATTCATTTAGTGATTATAATTCAACTCAAGGAAATGGTCGTTACTGTAGTAAAGAAGTAATCTATTATAATATTTTATCATATTATATATTATATTTGCCAGTTAGATATGATTATATATATATATTTACGATTAATATAATAGGTGTTGTTTAACTTCCAAATGTATTAGGTACACACCCATCCATTAACGTGTAATTATATATCGCCATTAATAATTAAGTTACACCTTATGATTTATACTGAATAAAGTGTCAATGAAAACTGATACTTATTGGGAATGAATTATAGAAATAAATGAATGTAAATAATGGTTCTATCTTCGTTAAAGTTACAACAGCTGATTTATTTTAATTTATATTCGTCTGTTTATACTCGCATGACCTGTCAGATTTTACAGGTTTATTAATAAAAATACATTTTTAATTTATTTTAACCATAACCCATATATTTCATGCCTTTAAATAACCTTAACCCATTTCTCAATAACCGATACTTGTTTCATTTTAAATATATTTAATCCAATTAAAAAGTCTCCCTTAGTTGAATATTCACTGAGTTGAGATATTATCTTAATATATCGTAATCATGAAAAAAAAATTTGAAAAGTAAATATTTTGTCGGATAGGAGCCTTGCTCTACTAGAAACATATCAAAACAGTTTATTAGAATTAGTGATTAGGCTTCAAGTATACTACTTTGGAAAAAAATTATTATGTTAGTATATAGGGCAAACTCAAAATATTTTTATTATTCATTTAATGTTGCAATAAATTTAAATATTCAGCAAAGCAATAATATGTAAATGAATAATAAATATTTTCTAGCTCCAAAAATATTTTAAAAAGGTAATTTTCAAAATATTTCCTAAAAAAAGAATTATATTAAAACAACATAGAATGATTCCCACAAAAATAGAAATTATAAAAATATAATCAAAGACATTTAAGTAAAGTAAGGCTTGTTCAGCAATCCTTATAAAAAGGATCGAATTTCGATCACGATCTTTTCAAAATGATCACGATTTATTCATATTTTATTAATTTCTGAAGAAAGTTTATTTCCAATGCAAAATTAACAAATATAAAAATAAATTAAATATAGTGTAAATTTATTGTAATAGAATAATATAAGAATATTATATTTATTTAATCAAAAATTAGCCTTTAAATTAAATAATAATAAAGAATGAGAAATTATTATCATACAAACATCCATGTCTTTCATTAAGAACAGAACATATTTATCGTTATTACACAAGCGCTCCACATAAACGCTCGTTGGTAAAGGTATATTTTTTTATTTATATCAATATACAATTAATTGAATTAACAATGAATAAAAAAAATTAAAAAGCGCATTGAGAAAAATTTTTCTCAAAGAGGATATCAGTTTTATTTATATTAAAAAAACTAAATATCTATAAAAATTAATCTAAAAAATAAAAATATTTCAGTAGGAAGCTTCCATTAATGATATATAATCATCGATTAAAGCAGACACCATAAATTCAATTATAACTCACCGTCACTCACTTTTCTTTTTCTGGGGTTTAGTAATTTTTTTATTTGAAATTATTTTTAAACGATGATCATTATGAATCAGCTAAAACTTTCACCTTGCTATTTAATAATCAGTTTTCCAATAAAATTAGTTGGCAGTTATATAATTAATGGATTCTTTAAAGCCCGTATTAGATGCTAAACCCTTTACTAAGGTGCTAAATTATATTATTTTACTTGGTTTTATATTATGTAGATTTTTTATTGCAATGAATGGCATAATGCAAAAAGTGGTAAAACCTATAAAAATATTAATCCGGCCAATGAAGAAGTTATAGCTGATATTCAGGAAGGTGATAAGGTATTTAAATTAATCATAAATTAAATATAATCCAAAATCAAATCATAACACTAAAATTATATCTACTACCTGAACTATAGTTAAAATTATATAATATTTTCAGTGGGGTATATACATTTCTTGGTCCAAATTTTTTTGATTGGCTTATACTTATTTAAATAATGGTTTGAATTATAATTATTTTAAAAATTTGTTATAATGCACATTGTCTTAGCCCAAGCAAAAGAAAAAAGTGAATTTTAATTGATTTAATTATGCCAACCTTAGTGTCTCATTAATTGTTAGTTCTTATTTAATTGATTTTCACCTACTAGATACCACATTTAATATCTGTTAAGTAGTTTTGTTAAATGGCTCGATTTGAGCCAATTGTTAGAAATAGCAATGTTGTTAAAGTAACTAGTTACCTGTAATTACATTTTTGCTAAAAAATAACTATAACTAGTTATATTTTTTGAAATGTAACTGTCAAAAGTAACTAATTACTTTTAAAAATATATATGTATAAATCTAAATAATATATTCCAGTAATTAATTTTATTTTAAATATGTTTTTTTAAAAATAATATAACTATTTATTAAAATTATTATACTATATCTATATTCTATGTAAAAATATAAAAATAAAATAATGTATTTAGGTTTGGTCGGCAGTGCTTAATGACCCATGTATAGATATACATTTGGATCGACAAATTTTGATTGATATTCTTTGTCATAGGTAGAAGCCTTTTTTGGATCACGTGTGATTAAACGTAACCTTTGCATTGTTTTGAATAATTTTAGGGCTTGGGGTCCCAATGATCCACAGGTGTCTGAGACTACCAGAACAAACAAAAGATTATTAAGGTGGTTATATTTATTTGTTTTTGTATTTTCAGATTTGTGATAGAGTTGAAATAAAAAGATCTGGCAAAACAATCTACACATGTATAATCCCAAGCGAGGGGTATACATTGATTCCATGAGACTAGGGTAATTCCATTAGGGCTTAAGCCAGAGGGTTCCAGAGAATATTTGCAGATTTCAAGTTTCTATTGATATCGAATTGATGGTATAGTGCCTGGATAATTTGCTATTTGAAAAATGCAGTATGGGGGGGGGAGTGTCTAAGGCTATCGATATTAGTAATCACAAGGGACACATGATATCGGCGTTACGATTTCACAAACAGGGTTGCCAGGTCAAAATTTTCAAATTGCGGGAGAAATTTGATATTTTGCGGGAGAAATATGAAAATTGCGGTAGAAATAAAAAATTTGCTAAAAAAGCCCGCAAAATCCTGGCCGGGCCGGGTTTTTGAATTGACTTAATTATCCGCCTATTATTTTTTATAATTAGTTTATATAAATACAAATGCGGTAACTATTTTTTAAATAAAATAACATCTTGATTTATTAAAATATATTAATTTATAAAAAAGAATGTAAACAAGATAAAATTTTATAAAAAAAACAAACGATTTTATTTTTACAATGTAAAAAATATATTTTATGCAAATGTCCCGCAAAACATCCTGCAATTGGAAATCTACCTTGTGTGTGTGTGTATAATATTATAGGGATTGGCGCTTAATTATCACGTATCACATTTAAATATATAATAAGGTAATATTGTACTCATTTCAATATTATTTTATTTATTATTGTTCAATCACATTATTATAATCAGTGCAGGAGAGTGTATCTACATCCATTGCAAAACAAAAATATTCTCCAAAAATAAGAAATAATACAGATGCAACTACGGTTGCAGCAATTGTAATCACTTATCTTGTAGTACAACATTCACAGAGCTACTTATCAGTACAATGTAGGTAGAATCTTTCCATATAATATTTAACGACTCCGAGATAAATGAAAACATTACTTGTAGAACAAAAATGAGCAAGGATATCATCAATGTTTTAGAACCTGAATTCAGGGGGTCAATTCTTGACGATTTAAGATGGGCATACATATGCAATTCTAACAAATGCATCTAACAAGGGAAATATTAAAATATTTCTTTTGATCCTTCGCTATTTCAACAAAATTAAGGACGTTTCAAGAAAACTATTAAATTTTTTCCCCTCAAATAGTGAAAAATCCAAAGACATAGCTAACCATATAATGGTGAATATAGCAGATTCGGGATTATCAATAAATTATATGTCAACTTTCTGATCTGATAATGCCTCAGTGAATTTGGAAAAAACCAGAGTGTATTTACAGAATTGAGTCAGCACAATGTTGGTTGCGATATGTTCCTAATACCCGCCATCTATAGAATTTTAAAATTTTATAAACCTTTAAATATTTCTTAAATAAAGATTATAAAAGCTGTCCTAACATTTTGAAATTTTTTTTCAGTAATGAATGGCAGAGGTATATTTAGGAATGATTTCACATGTCGGAAATCTACTACATACTGTTAATGTGCAGTTGCAATCAGAAGAATCTTAACAAAGATTCACAAAATTTAGCTGCAGATGTGTTAATCTTTACATTTAAAAATTGACAATAAATTTTATGGCGCCATTGCTAAAACTATATTAAAATAAATACCGATAGACATTGATGACTTGTTTGAGGATATTATAATGCTCTCTATTTTAGATTTACAATGTAAAAAATATATTTATTTTATGCTAATGTATAAATAAAAAAATATGGAAAATTAAATATAATGTTAATTATATATTATTTGAGATTTAAATAATGGAACTAAACGCTTACCGTCGTTATTGAGATATTAATAGAATTCCAGGCATGACATATTATAAATTTGTTTAACCATTAGCTCGGCCTCTAATGTTGTTAAAGCAATCCTTTTTCCAGGCAGTCCTCATCAGGTTAAAAATGCGCTCGGATGAGGCATTAGAATAAGGTAGAAGACATACTCTTAATTTTTTTCCAAGCATGGGGATTTATTGTTATTAAGAAAAAATTCTACCCATTTCTCCTCTGCTTTTAGACCATCTAACTTTAAGTATTTTGGCGAATCATAAAAAATAGAGAGAATTACAATGTCCTCAAACAAGACATCAACGTTCGGTATTTTCAATATATTTATTAAATGACATAAACCATCAATTGTCGGTTTCTGTTTCAAGGTCGTAATATTTATACATTTGTAAATAGAGTTATTAAAATCAAATTTTGATCGTAAATATTCTAAGATTGTCTTAATAAAAATATCTGCTTCATTTAAAAATGTATTAATTAGAGTATTATTTGAACATTTAAAATTTTTAGCAATAGCGTCATAAAATTTATTATCAATTTTTAACTGTAGAGATGAATAGAGTTGTAGCATGATTTTGTGAATCTTTATTAATAAAGAATATTCTGATTGCAACTGAATATTAACTTCATGAAGTAGATTTCCTACATGTGAAACTAATCCCAAATATGCTTCTGCCATTTCATACTTGTAAAAAATTTTCAAAATTTTAGGACAGCTTTTAAAATCTTTATCTAAAAAGCATTTTTTTAAGGGTTTGTAAAATTTTAAAATTCTATCGATGGTAAGTATTAACTATAAGCACCTGACAGGTACATATCGCAACAACTCACAACATTCCAAGTCAGACCACTCCACCAACTCTTTTAATTCATTAACTCTTTTAGTTGCTGAATTAAATTTGTTAAAACATCTCATCATAATTATTTCGACATCCACAGATAGTACATTCATTGCCTTCTTGCAAGAATCATGTAGTATATGGCATATCTAGTCAATTGGTATTAATTCATTATTGTGCTGCCTCAATTCGGTAAATACACTTTGGTTTTTGCCAAAATTTACAAAGGCATTATCAGCGCAGAAAGCTGGTATGCAATTCATTGATAACCCTGAATCAGCTACATTTACATTATGTGGTTAGCTACATCGTTGGATTTTTCACTCTCCGAGGAAAAAAATTAAACAGTTTTATTAAAATGTTCTTATTCTTACTGAAAGAGCGAAAGATTAAGGAAAATGTTTTAATATTTCCCTTATTAGATGCATCTGTCAGAATTGCATATGGATGCCCATCTTTCAAATCGTCTAGAATTGACTTCTAGGATTCAGGTACTAAAACACTTGTGATAGCCTTGCTCATTTTTGTTTTACCACAAGTAAGGTTTGCACTTATATTGGAGTCGTTAAATATCATGGAAAAAAGATTCGACCCACGTGATAATATACCTCTGTGAATGTTTAACTGCAAGATAGGTGTATACGATTTCCGCAACTGTAGTTGCATCTGTATTATTTATTATTTTTGGAGAATATTTATGTATTGCAATCGATGTTGATATACTCCCCTGTACTGATGAATGAAATGATGTTGATTTATTATGGATAAAAATAAAATAGGATAGAAAGAAATTTACAAACTATACATGTTTTTCGAATAAATATTTAAAATTTATTTAAAAAATATAAAAATAATCAATTACTGTCTCTCAAAATTATTATTTATATATTAAAAACGTATAAAAACTTTTAAAAAAAATTGCGGTAGATTTTTGCGGGAGATTTCCAATTGCGGTAGTTTTGCGGGAGAGAGATGTCTGCGTGTAATTAAAAAATTGCGAAAGTCTCCCGCTGATAGGGGAAGACATGGCAACCCTGTTCACAAAACAAAGACCTATAGCTATTCTAAGTTCTTCATTGGTTAATATACAAGCCTAAATTAGAACTAGGTATAGTTTCTAACCATTTGTAGCCAGGGTGGCATATGACTGATTCTGGAATTCAATAGAGTCGTATTTTTGTCATTCTGTGTACTCGAAGTTGCGTTTAAGGGGAGAAAAGGCCATGGAGATTTTTTTTGAACAGCTTTGAAGTGTAGGTATTCAACGCAATGCTATATCAATGGTAAATTCCAGTCTCTTTGTCTTAAATTTGTATATGAGTGGCTTGGAAAATCTTTGCTCCAGAGGTTTAATGTTGCCATATGATGTGGATTCGATAATATCCAGTGTATATGGAAATTTAGCAACTTAGGATAAAAAGGCTGAATGGCTTCAAGATATGGGGGCATGGATACCTATACCACCTAGCTTTGGTTGAAGGGCAGCTTGCATGCTGAAGAGCGAAGAGAATTTGATATTTAGATTCGAGGGTATTTTTTATAATAAACCTCAAAATAATATTTCAAGGGACATGAAAATTGTTGATGAACGAAAGGCATGTAAAATTTTTGGAATGAATAAAAAATATTTATATAAATGAAAAGCCTGATGAGCAGGTAAATGTTTTAAAATATTTTTCATTCTATTGAATTTGACAAGAAATTCATCTCTGAAATGAAATATAACACTTCACCTCCAATGGGTGAACCTAGGTGGGTAAAGCTAGTTTTGTCGACTACAATAAAATTTCCAGGTGGGCAGTCCGGTTCAAAAATAATTTTTTTTTAAATTTATTCATTTAAAATTTTGTTTAAAAAGGATATGCAACAATAATATAATTTCCCGTCCAAATAGATTTTCTTTTCTTAAATTGTTACATTGCTTTAATAAACCTATTTTTTAATATTATATTTCATTACCTATTTAGCACATTATATTTCATATTTTATGCCCTCAAGTTGATGGTAATATTTATGGAATTACATATAAATGTATTTTTTTTTTAAATTTAACTAAATTACATCATAGAACTTAGTATAAGGAACGACAAAGACTTAGATTATTTAAAAATTAAATATTTTTTGAATAAACTACTAAATTAGTAATCATTACTTACTAATAAGAAAAATTTTCAGACCCAGCCCGGATTTTTTATAAATATATTATTTATTTTTGATTTTTATAGCTAATAATAGCGATTTTCAAATATTGGGTTTTAAAATATACGGCCTACCCTGGATATTTTTTTTAAAAAAAATTTCAGGCCCGGCAGTATATTTTAAAAAAAATTAAAAAAGTCCCGGCCTGTGTACCCGGGCTTAGGGCCGGGCCTGCAGGTCTGTAATAAATATATTCTATTTTCCGATATTTTTTTTCGATTTAATTATTTTATATAAATAAATTGTACATTTTCAAATAATTGATTATAATTATTATCCATATTTTTTTATATTAAATGAAAAATGTTTTTATAAATGATATATAAAGTAACTTATTATGTAACTAGTTACTTTTAAAATATAACTGTAACTAGTTATATTTCAAAGTAACTTTTAACAACACTAGAAATAGTTAACTCGATATTTCAGCCAGAAAAATATTCCCTAAACGCCAAAGTTTTGCTATAGATGTTCAAACATTTGTGTCATCTATACAAAATCTTTAGGCTTGTATAATATTTTTCCAGGTAAAATATTTAGTTAACCATTTCTAAAAATCATCCCAAATTGAGCCGTTTAATAACCCGGCTCTTAAACTACTTAAAGTTGTTTTGTAAAATAAAAAATTGTTTAATAAGTATTTATACAATTTTATTTCTTCTTCCCTCCATATAATTTTGATAGGATGATATTAATTCTGCAGTTGAATCAGCTAACAAAGCTTTTGAAATGGGATCTGAATGGAGAGAAACTGATGCTACCTCAAGAGCAATTATGATTAACAAATTGGCTGATCTAATAATGCAAAATTTATCATTGATTTCAGTAATTGGAAAAAATATTATTAGTTATTTTATTTAATTTGGCTAGACCCTAGAATCCTTAGATACTGGCAAACCATTTAAAACCTCGATTGAAGATGTTATATTATCTTGTAAGGTGTTGAGGTATTTTGCTGGATGGAGTGACAAAATATGTGGACGAACTATACCAGTTGGTAAAAAAAATTCACATTATATTTATTATTACTACATTTTTTTCTTAGATGGTAAATTCTTCACTTATACGAGAAGGGAACCGGTTGGTGTGATTGGTGCTATAGTTCCGGTAAAAATAATTGATATAATTATTTAACACAATATTTACTTTTTGCATGATTGTATGTTTAACCTTAATAATTGAGTATATTTTGTTCATTACATTTATTAACATAAATCATAATTATAAATGTAATATTTTTTTTGACATAAAATAAAACAGTGGAATTACCCTTTACTTCTAATGATATATAAACTGGCTCCTGCACTTGCCACTGGTTGTACAATCGTGTTTAAGCCAGCATATCAGACCCCATTAACGGCTCTTTACATAGCATTTTTCTGCAAAGAGGTTTATTTATTTTTATGATATATGGCTTATAATAATTAATTTTAACATAAGAATTGTTTTTTATTGAATTTAATAGCAAAATTTGAAGCCTTTTTTTCTTCATTGTTTTATTCATTTAATTTTTAGGTGGGATTTCCTTCTGGAGTAATAAATGTTGTGCCTGGTAAAGGAACCGAGGCTGGTACAGCCCTGGCAATGCATCCGAAAGTTGATAAAATTTCTTTCACTGGTTCCACTGAGGTACAAGATGCATTTTTTTTATTATTAATATAAAAAATTATTAAATATATTATGTTTTAGTCATTATTGTAAGTAATTAGTGGGCATATTCAAAAATTAATACAAATTTGATTGTGCATTATTAGTTTTATAATTAAGTATTCACGTGAATAATAAAATTTACTATTCGAGATATTGACAGAATTTTTTTTAATGCAATTCTAATTTTAAACATAAAAAATAAGAAATATATGTATTATAATGTTTTTTATGTGTATTATGGGATAATATATAATTATGTTTATTTTTATATTAATACGATATATATATTTGGAGTAGAAATGAAATAAAATAAACGTTTGGTCGAATTTTGACTATTTAGTTTTGTTTAATTGTTCTACTTTTATGAGAATTCTTTGGAATATCTATTTCAGGTCCATTCAATTTAGACCCTTTTTTACTTTTTTGGAATTCTTTGGGAATCTAATTCAAGACTTACATCATACTAAATAAAAAGAATAATTTAAAAATTTCCTTTGTTATAGCTTTTGAAAATTTGTAAGTATGAAAAAATCTACAATTATCACGCGTTTTTTTCTCATTTACATAGACGGGGATCTAAATAATAACTTAATAATTTTAATAAAACATTATTTTTGTTAACGATTTGAATAATGCATTTTTTTGTAACGCAAAAATGCAACAGAAGGCACTTATTATTCACTATGTAATGTTTAATTCAATCCCTTTAGTAGACAGTTTGGATATAAATTTATAACAAATTTATAAAATTTTTATAATTAGCTTCAAAATTTAAGATAGAACGAAAATACAGAAGCAATGAGGGTTTTCTATATTTCCAGAAGTGAAGCAGCAACTTCCCAGATTTTGTTGTAAAATTTTTTATAATAAGGAAATACACCTGGGTAGTTTTGTTAAACGGCTCGTTTTGAGCAGATTTTTAAAAACGGCTAACTCAATAATTTAGTCAGAAAAATATTGCCTAAGGCCTAGAGATTTCGATAATATATGTCTAGACCTTTGTTCTTACTATGAACAAAATCTTCAGGCTTGCTTAATATTTTTATGGATGAAATATTGAGTTAGCCGTTTTAAAAAATAGACTCAAAACTAGCCGTTTAATAACACTACACCTGGGCATCATCTAAATGATAAGGGGTAAGAGCCATTATCCAATATTTTTATGGGGTAAAGTCAAAATAAACAGTATTTGTACATTTGGGCAAAGCAAAACGATTGATTAAATAAAGTAATATATAAAAGTTATATATTTTCATTTTTTAATGCTGAATTAAATAACTCGATTTCACAATAAAAATCAAGGATTTTATCAAAAAACTGGGTTTATACAGAAAAACGAAGGTCTTAATATAAAAAAAATTAGCTGTGAGCCTTCCCAAATTTTTAATTTTATTTATCTCTAAAAAAATAAAAATTAATAATCCCTCTTTAATTTAGGGTAAATTACCAATTACTCGTCCTCGAGTTCATAAGTAGAGTTCTTGACTCTAGAACTTATTGGTCGACTAAAGAGACGAAACATAGAGACTCTGAATTGGAGTCGAATGAACTTTACTATTTAACAACACTAGTTATTGACATTCATTTGATCATTTGCATAGTAATTTCCAATATAATATATTCTTTATTAATTGGGCTTCATAATATGAGTATGAATGTTATAGAATTTAAATAAAATATTATATAATGTTGAAATTAAACTATATTAAAAAAAATTTCTCTAACTTTCTAATGCAAATCTTTTTTCAGGTAGGAAAAAAGATAATGGAAGCAAGTGCTAAATCAAATCTCAAGAGAGTGACTCTTGAACTGGGCGGAAAAAGTCCCACTATAGTTTTGGATGACGTTAATGGTGAATTCTTAATAACATTTTTTTATAGTTTCGTTTTTTTATACATACAAAAATATCGCCAAAATATTTTAAAACATCAGAATATATTCGTATCCTTCTATAGCTTATTTATCTATAAGCTTTATTTTTGAACCTTTCATATAAGTATAATCAGTTTATATCTCTTATTTTTAATCATCTTAATATATATTTTTTCATTATTATGTAAAAAAATCAAGTCAACGTCGCTGTCGAAATTGCCCAAGATGCCTGTTATAGTAATATGGGTGAATGCTGCTCTGCTGGTACTCGAACCTTTGTTCAAACAGAAATATATGAAGAATTCGTCCAAAAATCAGCTGAGAGAGCGCGCAAGCTTGCACAAGTCTTTGGGGACCCCTTTAACAAGAGCACTAAATATGGACCTCAAGTTTCCTTATATACTAAACGAAAAAAAACACTATTAAAAATATTTTTTCTAATAAAATGCTTATTTTTTTGCATGCTATTGTTAGTTTTCTCTTTGAGTTTCCTGGAAAATAAGAAAAATCTTATTGTCTAAATCATATTTTCTTGCCAAAAGGCCTTGTTTGTAAAATTAATAAAGTGGAATTTTGGTTATCACCAATATTGTTTGCCAAGCTATTAGCCCAAATATTTTACCACTTAACTTCTAGGCAAACTCAACTTGAACCCTTCGATAAATATTTTATGATTAAAACTTGATTAAGCCGTTTTGGAGTTAGCAAATATAAGAGGATTTAAAACATTAAATTTATTTTTGATGATTTTGAAAAAAATTGGTTTTCATTTAATAATATTTTTAAAATTAGTCTTCTATCAATAATTTTATTAAAACAAAATTATTTTGACACAGATCAGTGAAAAGCAATTAAAGAAAATTTTGGAAATGATTAAACAGGGTATTAAAGAAGGTGCAAAATTAGAAGTTGGTGGCAAGAGGAAAGGAGGCTCTAAAGGTTTTTATATGGAGCCTACACTTTTTTCTGGCGTTGAAGATGATATGAAAATCGCGACTGATGAAGTGATTTTTATAATAAATAAAATATCTGTATATCTAAAGAAATTAAATTGCTAGATTTTTATATTAGCTTTTAGTAAAATTATGAATACGCATCTACAAAAAAGAGATATTACTAAAATAAAAATTATTAGGGGTGTACCGATACTTTCTTTTGGAGGCCGATCCGATATTAAATTGATATCGGACGATTACTGATCTGATATCATATCTGATTTTGTATACTGTAAATATACTATTCGTTTTTATTTTATATGCATACATTTAGTGATGCAAAATCGTTTAATTTAAGTAGATAAGATTTTTTTTTAAAAAAAGGCTAACTCACTATTTTATTCAGAAAAATATTACGCAAGCCTGAAGATTTTGCTAATAGATGATACAAAAGTTTGGACATTTATTAGCGAAATCTCGAGACTTTGTAATTTTTTGGCTAAAATATTGTTAGTCATTTTTAAAAATCGGTACAAATGGAGCGATTTTGCATCACTACATACATCTACCCATTTTATATATTTTTATAGTATAAAATCTATAACTTAACTGTTGAGCTGAGTTCGATTTTAATATAATTTCAAAAATATATTTATTATTTTTCTTTTACTTGATATTGACCTTTTATTTTTTCCTTTTTTTCAAGCTCAACAACTTTCTTTTATTTTCAAGCTCAAACAATTTTAACGAAAAATAATAAACGAAAATGAATGCTTTATTTTTTTTTCCTTTGATTATGTATACTTGAAAAAATATATAATATATAAATAAAAAAAATAAATAACAAAACAAAGCAATACGTATAAAAACTAATATCATCACTAATGTAATATAATATAATATTTACTCCCAACTACGACATATAAAAACTAATATTATCACTAAAGTAATATAATAATATTTTCTCCCAACTATGGCACGCCATCCCTCAAGCTGTCATTCCACTGCCCCATCCGGATCGGGGCCTAATACGGACTCCAATTCCTCATTACTCACATTGCATTGGAGCCAATCCATGAACTCTGGTAGTACTCTTCCAACATTCTTGATTCCTCTTGACTTGCCTCCTCCGTCGCACCATCTTCTTCCTCTCCAGGCTCGTTGCCCCTCGAATTCGTTCCCCCGCCTCTTTATGGACTTGCTCCACCTCCCCATCATCCCATTTTCCCCCCACGCTCCGCATCTTTGGGCCACTTGATCTCCCCCAAACGTATTGCGGTCTCCCCCATCGATGGCAGGCTGTCTTCCGCTAGCTCATTTTCTCAGACGGATTGTTCCCATGTCGGACCCTAGCTAGCCAAATGAGGACACTGATGAGCTAGATATCTCCTTCTTCGACAGCTATAACACCTCCGTTTCTCCACTTGGATCGGTGCTCTCTGCCCGAACACGCAATACGTGTGGGGGAGATCAAGTGGCCCAAAGACGAGCGGAGCGTGGGGGAAAATGGGGAGGTGGAGCAAGTCCATGAAGAGGTGGGGGAAACCGAGGGGGCAACGAGCCTGGAGAGGAAGAAGATGGTGCGACGGAGGAGGCAAATCAAGAGGCATCAAGAATGTTAGAAGAGTACTTGACACCAGAGTTCATGGATTGGCTCCAGTGCAATGTGAGTAATGCGGAATTGGAGATCGTATTGGGCCCCGAATCGGAGGGGGCGGTGGAATGACAGCTTCAGGGATGGCGTGTCATAGTTGGGAGAAAATCTTATATTACATTACATTAGTGATGATATTAGTTTTTATATGTATTGCTTTGTTATTATTTATTTTTATTTATATATTTTTTCAAGTATATATAATCAAAGGAAAAAAAATATAAAGCATTCATTTTCGTTTATTCATTCATTTTTGTTTTATTATTTTTAGTGGGATTTTTTTCATTAAAATTGTTAGAGCTTGAAAAAAAGAAAAAAATAAAAGAAAGTTGTTGAGCTTGAAAAAAAGGAAAAAATAAAAGGTGAATATCAAGTAAAAGCAAAATAATAAATATATTTAAATTTCTGAAATTAAATTAAAATCGAACCATCGAACTCAGAAAATTATAATAAATAATTTTATATTTAAAAATTAAATAAATTAACTTATAGAAAATCCCATGGAAAATAATAAACGAAAATTAATAAAACAAAAATGAATGAATAAACGAAAATGAATGCTTTATTTTTCTTTTCATTTGATTATATATACTTGAAAAAATAAATAATATATAAACAAAAAAAAATAAATAATATACAAGAAAAATATAATTATGGATTTTTCTTTAACAACAAAGCAATACGTATAAAAACTAATATTATCACTAATGTAATATATATAATATTTTCTCCCAACTACCACATTAACATAAGTCATAAATATATTATAATGATCAGTTTAGTTTATATTCATGACTCTATAACTATATAAAAAATTTTATATTGAACGTTAATCTATTTACATAATAATTAACAAACAAATATATTATGAAATTGAAATAATTTTTTTTTAAATTAAGACGCCATTTTATCGGATCGGATAGTAAAATTTTATATTATTGCCCGATAACCAATATTTTAAAAAATATCGACCCGATCCAATAAAAATATCTGGATTCCTAAAATTGATAAAATTTAAGCCTACAAAATTAATTTATATAAATGATTAGATTTTCGGTCCAGTTCAACAAATTCTGAAATTCGATACTATAGAGGAGGTAATCCGACGTGCTAACAATACAAATTACGGACTAGCTTCCGGTATAATTACTAATGATTTGGACAATATGCTTTACATATCTTCAGCACTCAGGGCTGGCACCGTTTGGTATTTCTAATAATTATTTTATCTTCTTAAATTAATATATATTTAAATAATATAAAAACAAGGGGTTTTTAGAAAACATATGTGAAATAAAAAAAACTATATTCTTATTTTTTTAACATATTTATTTTAGGGGTGTACCGATACATTTTTTGGAGACCGATCCGACATCATATCTTGATTTTGTACTTCTGTAAACCCACTAATCGTTTTAATTATTAATTATACATCTAATATTGCATAATCGCTCCATTTGAGCTGATTTTTAAAAACGGTTAAACTCAGTATTTTATCCAGAAAAATATTACGCAAGTTTGAAGATTTTGTTCATAGATGATAGCACAAAGGTTTGGACATAACGAAATCTCGAGGTTTGGGCAACATTTTTCTGGCTAAAATATTGAGTTAACCGTTTTTAAAATTTTTCTCAAATGGAGCGATTTTGCATCACTACATACATCATCTCTTATACTTTTTGATAACACAAGTATTCAAAAATTATAATGATCAATTACAGTTCATTATATTCATGAGTATAAAATATTTCTATTGATAAATCACTTATTTATATAATAACATCAATCTATTAACATAATAATTTGAAATAATTTTTCTTTTAAATTAAGACGCCATTTTATCGGATCGAAAAATTTTATATCGACCGATAACCGATATTTTAAAAAGATTGAAATTTTAGCACGATCCTATAAAAAGGTTACATCCCTAATTAAATGTTTTTTATGCATGTTATTAATGTACAATTAATTCTATTAATAAATGTTAAGATATTATTAAAAATAATTTACTCTATCAGCATATTCATTAAAACATATTATACAGTCAAACCTGTTTAATTTGGGCACTGCTTGGACCAAGATTTGCCCAATTTACCAAGACTTTTTACTTTAAAAAAACGTGTTACAAATCCGAACTTGCTCAGGGGCTTAATGTTATTTGGGAGAGCGTAACAGGAATCAAGATAAATAAAATCTATATAAAATAAACAAAGGATTAATCTTAATAATAATTTAATTAATAAACACTTACTATTCACCGAACCTAAAATAATATGATATAAACTCCTTTAATTAATTTATTTTTATTAAATAACGGTATAACCTTCTTTTTTTTGGTAGAAGACACTGAATCTTTTCTTTCTATCAATAAATTAGGACTCTATAATAAACACAAAACAATTTCTTTTTTCTATGAAATTCCAACTGTATTTTTATTGAAATAATTGAACAATATATATATTCATTATAATCATTTGAATATTAAACATAATAATTTTTCGAAGAAATAAACATATAAAATAAAAATTCATCATTTAAATTAATGTTATTCCATAAAATATAAAAATGTAAAATCTATCTTTGCATATAACAAATATCAGTACAATTATTTTTTAAACTAAATTTGCATAATAAAACAAAACGCATTATACCATCTGTTATATTCTTAATTTAACTAAAAGTGAGATCTTGTTTTCAAATATTTCTTTTTATTAATTCATCAAAATCACGAGTAAAATTATTTTAAAATGGTTGCATACAAAAACGATAAAAAATTATATGAAATAAAATAAGATTTGTTTATTGGTATGGTGTAATATGTTTTATTTGCATGGCTTTTGATAATATCTTCTTTGGATTTAATCTTATGAACAGTCCTTTTAGAAATATTAAATCTTTTAGTGCATTCTTTTTGAGTATGATGATTTAGAAATTTAATAACCTAATTTTTTTAATTAACAATAACTCGTTTGTTTTCGTTATTTGATCACAAACAGTTTTAAGATGATAAAATTTTTCCATATAAAAACAAAAAATAACAAATGCCTACTTAGAGGTCTTATAAAGATGGGCAAATATCAAAAATTTGCCCACTTTTAAAATAGACCATTTATCAAGACATAATCTAATGATAGTTAATAGGAATTTGATTGAGGCTCAAAATTTTGGTCAAATAATTGCCGACAGGTTTAACTGTATTCAGCGTTTACATGGGGGGGGGGGGGGGGGTAGGAACAGTTTGCATCCAATTTTTCTTGAGGGGGTAGGGTACTTTAAGAAAGATAGGATTAATTTATGGGGGGGGGGGGGTATCTATAAAATTTTTAGATTAAATAGGACAAAATATATTGCTGTAAAAATAAATAATACTGATGATAATCTACCAAATATTGAAACAATCATAGACATTATTTTGCTAATAAAACTCTTTAGACATCCAATTTTTCTTGAGGGGGTAGGGTACTTTAAGAAGGATAGGATTAATTTATCGGGGGGGGGGGGGTTATCTATAAAATTTTTAGATTAAATAGGACAAAATATATTGCTGTAAAAATAAATAATACTGATGATAATCTACCAAATATTGAAACAATCATAGACATTATTTTGCTAATAAAACTCTTTAGACATCCAATTTTTCTTGAGGGGGTAGGGTACTTTAAGAAGGATAGGATTAATTTATCGGGGGGGGGGGGGGTTATCTATAAAATTTTTAGATTAAATAGGACAAAATATATTGCTGTAAAAATAAATAATACTGATGATAATCTACCAAATATTGAAACAATCATAGACATTATTTTGCAAATAAAACTCTTTAGACATTCTCAGTAAACTCATATTCATGCCAAACAATATGCTATAATAATGCACATTGTAAATGAGGGGGTTTTAAATTGAATTTATGATTTAAAGAATAACTTTTATATTCGCAATATTTTGATAGTTGGTAGTAAAGCTAAAATAATATTCGTTATTCTTTTTAAAATTTATAAAAAGAGTGCTAATATAAATTAAAAAGGTATAATTAATAATGGGAAAACATCGGCACCAAAGACGGCCGAAATTTTTTAGGAGAATTAGGCAGGGGTTTTTAGTGGGTTTGCATCTAGTGAAAATCTTGTCATGTAGACGCTAACTGTATTATATATTATAAAAGCGACTGTGATGGCGAATAATATTTTAAAACAGAATAAAAACTTGTTTTTTTCGATATTTTTTCACGAATTATTTTTCGTAATACTCTTTCTATTTTTCCTTATAAAAAAATATTTAACCAAGGGTGAATTGTTACCAGGAAATCAAGGTTCAAGCTCCGTTTGGGGGATATAAGGAATCCGGGTTCGGAAGAGAGTTGGGAGAAGATTGTTTAAACACTTACACCGAAGTTAAAACGGTGATTATCAAAACTAATAAAAAATTGCCTTAAATATAGGATTTTGGATTTATTTACCCACTTATATTTTTTTTATTGAAAACTGATTTTTGTCTTTTTTAAATGTTACTTTAATATAGATTTATATATCATATATTATTTAATGTAGATTTAGTCTGTGTCATATTAAAATTTTAAAAAATGTTTTGTATTTTATAAAAATTATAATTGTGCTATAAACTTTGTTTGTATTTTAAATATAGTATATAATATAAAACATATTTATTTACATTTAACAGAAACTTTAAAAATCGTGAGAGAATTATTTAAATCATGTTTTGATACGTCGTCGAAATAAAAGCTGATAAGGATCAATTAGCAGTGGTTGGTTTATAAGTCGACGCATTTTCTTTTCGGTTTGAGTAGATTTGTCTTGATTGCTTTTGTCTTTTACTAATTCGTATTTGCAGAGCAAATCATCGATCACCATTTTAATCATATTAGCCTTGACGCAATAGTTAATCCATACCTCCTTTGATATTGTCATAAAATAATATTTTAAAAATTATATATCGAACAGTAAAACAACACTACGATAGGATAATAAGTAATACTCCCATTTTAACTTGTTTTGAGGAGAGTTATGAGCTGCGAAGATTTGCTGAAGACTATTACATAAAAATAGATCGAGGAATATCGTAAAAATCAAAGTAAGTCTCAATACTAGCTTTGTTAAATCAACTATCTTTAGCTCATTCTCGAAAATGGTTTAGCAAAGTTTGTATCCTAAAAAAGTCAAGGTTGAGACTCGACTTATAGGTCTCAATTTTTTAGGGTAAAGGCTTGGCTAAACCCTATTGAAGTTAGCTAAGGTTAGGTGATTTAACAACTACTCGATATTTATCTCACGATCGAAACAATTATATTGTTGGATAATTACTTTATCTTAGTTGGTTACACTTAACTTAAATTTATTTTTTAAATACTTATTTTGAATAATGATTAAATTAACTCCACATCTCAGTTCTAGCGAGTATCCTTCACTACGTCGGTTTTAACAATTAGCCAACTATATCACCAGCAATTTAAATATGAGCATATATAAATAAGGAGTTTTTAGTAAAAGTCAATTTTTAAACAAAAATAATCATTAATTTTATAAAACATCAAAAAGAAAGTTTTAATTATACGCTAAGATGGGCCACCACATCGGTCAATGTCCTTTTGTCGTAACTCCATTTCAAATCAGTCAAACCTTCATATTCCGTTTCCCATAAAATTAACGGGTAATCGGGTGCCATGGCATACTCTTCATTAATCAACTTTAAAACCTTTACATTTTTATCGTTATCACATTTATTTTTTGTACATTTAATCGAATTAGGTGGTTCTAAGTTGCCTTTAACTATCAATGTTTGGTCAAAATTCGGGGATAGAATCAAGGATTCAATATAATCGGCATTTTTTCTTTCCGATCCTATGGTTAGTAAGGCGCCCATAACGCATCTAACTTGGTGCCAGAGAAAGGATGGCGCTTTTATTTCACATATCATTAGACTAGCTGTATTTCCAACATGTTCCCCCTTTCTTTTAAAATATCGTATTATATCGTTGAATTCGTAGATTTCAATCTCTCGAATGTGTCTCAAGAAATTAGTCACCCCATTTCTAGTATCCATTTTACATAATCGACTAAAATCGTAGAGTCCTATCAATTTTTTTGATGCTAACTTCATTGCGGCTATATCTAAATCCCAATGATTGTGTATACCCGTGATTGGGAAAATATATCTATATATTCTTTCAGTGCAATCAAATCTAGCACTTGTCTTAGAAGGGACAGATGCCCAGGAATATACTCTAAAAAAATTAATAAAATTTTAGAGTAACATTTTAAAATTAGAGATGTTGCAGGCCTATGCCTAATAAAATATATAATATTACCTGATATCATATGGCAAAACTTTGTTAAGTACATTGCAATAATCAATTTCTTTGATTTTCACTTGATTTTGTTCTGATGATATATTATTTAGATTTTCACCATCCCATGAATATATATCAGTTCCACACGGCAAATTACTTCTCACATCAATAGAAATTACTTGAGAATAAGCACTTACACCTGAAAATATTATTAAATATAATAGTGCGCACAAATTGAGTTTGTGTTTTGCTGTATTTTCTTAATAAAAAAACGTAACATCTTGTTTGAATTAAGCAGGATTTTTGATTTTATAAAAAAATGGAGTTTGTTAGAAAAAAATGTTTTGCCTTAAATTATAAAAAGTTATAAAAAAAGCAAATCAGTTTACGTTTTAAAATGATTTCTAGTGTCAAATGGCATTTTGACTAATTTCATGATGCACAGTTAGAATTAACAAAATTTCACAAAGAAAGAAAAGTGTCAATCATAAAATAAAAGTCAGATCAAAATGGGAAAATGTTAATCATAAAAGGTAAATATTCGATCAAAAATAAAAGTGTCAATCAAAAAAGGAAAAGTCCCAAAATCTTAGGAAAGAGTCCTATCAAAAAAGTGAAAGTGTCAAACAAAAAAGGAAAGATCCAATCAACAAAGAAAAGTTCTCATTCAAAAAAAGGAAAATTGTTATTTTTTTATATAATTTTAATTTTTACTATTCCTTCTAATTTTATTTATAACTTTTTGCGATTTCTTTCATCTTTATTTATTATCTTTATTTTTCTTCTCATTTTTGATAATTCATTTTTGTCTTTTAAAAAATAATTTATAATTTTCCGTTAACAATTCTTTCCTCTTTTTTTCATCCTACATAACAATATTTTGATTTTTTCTCCTTATATTGTTATCTTTTACATATTTCTAACTTTTTCAAACTCTTTAAGTCATTTTTAATATTTATATTTCTTATCCTTTTTCAATTTATTTTAACTTCTCATTTTTGATCATTATTTTTCGCATTTTTAAAATAATTTATTTATTTTTAATTTTTATTTCTCATTGGCAGACAATTTAATTACAATTATATGATTTATAATATAGTAAGAAATAAAAATTTATATCATTAATGATTTCCCCTCTTCTACATTTTGGAATATAGGTCTTTATATTTCTAAAATAATTCTTTGCATTTTCCTCAGATATACCTCTCTCTACATGCTCTATTAAACGAATTAATTTCTCCTCGTTATTGGGATTTTGACGGACAAAATTATTCCATAGAAAAAACACATTTCCAATGGAATTAAGAAAAGAACTGTAGGGTGGTAAATATTTTATTGTATGCCCTCTTCTTTCTATCAGTTCCCTAATTGTATAGTTATAATGAAATAGAACGTTATCCATTACAAAAATCATATTGATCATGTTACCTTCTTCAAAAAAGAACTTTTTATCTTGAGAAATATAGCAATGCCTTTCTTTTGTTTGGCAATAGCTTTAATTCTTTTATAATTTGGGCACAAGAACTTAAATAAAATAGTTAAATATATTTCTAGCTTTTGATAAAATCTGATGCCCTAAGAAGAGGGATTTGATGATGAAAATGAAAACAATTACAATAGCTGATTTTATACAAGCCCCAAGGTGGGGTGATTGTTTTGTAAGGCAAAATTTGTTACGATAAAAACAGGGTTGAGTGATTAATAACTATATTAAGTGTTGCTTGGAAACTTCCATTCCATATGGTTAGAAGTGCCAAATTTCAGATATTTGCCTTTTTAGAATATATCCTGTTCAAGTTAAAGTTTTGGGAGAAGTGTGATTTTTCCAAAAAAGATTGATATTTTATATTTAGTAAATCTCCAATCATACCCTCTTTCCGTTTCATTTATATAATTATCTAAAAGCATTATGAAACATACTCCTTGTGTATGCTACTGAATATATCTTATTTTTTTATAAGAAATTCTCCTAAATTATAAAAAATAAACACTACTTTATAAATAGAATGTTACATTTATCTAAATTTATAAATAAAAGTATAAGGTCAGCTTAGCCAAAAAGATTTTTAGGCCAGACCATACAAATTGAATAAAATATTTTGAGGACTAAAGTTTTAAATTTAGTTAGATAAATTTATGTAATTTTAAAAAAAAATAATTATTAATGGCAGAGTCAAAATACTTATAGGCCATGTCAAAAGGTATAATAAATAATATTTCATATAAATATATCAAAATATATATCATAGTTCTTATATAATAATACCTTATCAAATATAGCTACCTTTATCAGTTCTACCACATCTATGATAATTTGAATTCTGACGTGATTCAATTAGTTTAGTTTTTAACAAAGCATTAAATATTTGATTTTCAATTGTATCTTCAATATTATCCTGCACAACAAATCCTAAATAAAAATATATAATTAATATATAAAGTAATTTACCTTTATAAGCCCATCCAAAATAAAGAATCTTTAAAAAAATATGTCGCTTGGTATAGTTCCTAAAATTGATATCTTTTTGACTGATTTTAGTATTCTTACTATCATTCTTAGTTCTGAGCGTGATTAATTCTGTCTCAAGTTCTAATATTCTAAATATTTTTGTTAGGAAAGTTAATTATACATGATACTTTTTAATCAAGTCAATTTTATTCCATCTTTCATATTTTTCCATTTGGTTTTTTTATAATATCAATTAATTAAAAATGACAGCCTATTTATGCATTTTAAACAGCATGTCAATTTCTAAGATGAAGGCATGTAAATTTTTGAAGAAATCAAACGATAGCAACTAGCTTGGAAATCCGGGAACGCGACTCTCTTAGAAACCTGCCCTATATGGATACCAAATTTTAATATCGTAGAAGATACATTTTGGCAAAACGGCATTTAATTAAATTTATGGAGAATACAGAACATCGAGGATGTTATTAATATTATAGATGTAGATATTGATGTTAAAATATCATTCCCTACTTATGAAATAGAAAGGTTATTGAGCGCGAAAACAAGATTCTATAAGATTTCTGGCCAACAAAATGATGAAAGAAATTATGGATGTGTCATAGCCTAAATAAATTAACTTCAATATAATAACTTATGCTTGCCTCTATTTGATATTTTAGATTAAGGTTGAATACCAGGATACACTTCAATATTGGAAGGATTAGAAAACTCAACCTAAAATTTCTAAACTTACGCAAGTGTTCTCAGCCAAATAGGTCAGCATGGAAAGATTTCCTTCAATAAAATTTATGCTATCACCATATAGATCTAGAATAAACAATATTTTATCAGAAATTATATTAATTATAAGCTTGAATAAGCTTTTTTCAATAGATGCATATATTAATTTGTATATATTTATTTTATATAATTTACTATAAAGACAAACTATAAAACTAAATTTGTTTAAATTTTGAAATAATGATTTTATTTGCTAATTTTTATATATATAATAAACACTCAAAACTAATTCAATTTATTTGAACTGAACCCGCTCAGAACCCATTTTTTACCAAACCTGAACCCGTCCCTTATTAAAATCTAAACTTGAACCCAATCCTGAACCCGGTAAATTAAGAAAAGGTTTAAATTTATAAAATGTAAAAGTATATAAACCTTATTCGTCTTATAAAAATTTATTAAGGCCAATTTTTTTAAAAAATTTAATATTATATTTTGTAACTTAAATGTAGATTTAAAAAAAGAAATAAGAATATATTTACTGTAGCACTCAGTAGAGAATAAAATTATTTTTGTTCGGCTTTTCTGTCTATATATATTATCGAAGAGGTTTAAGCCAATTTTGTATATATACTATTAAATGTTTACATATAACTGAGTCAGCTCCGCTATTTTGCGGTTTGCACGTCAATTATCATTATATGATGCATATTAATTGGCCTAACCACTAAATCGCGCTTCAACTGACTCCTATCTATGTTCCTTTAAAATGTTTAAATGAATGAATCGCCAAGTAATATATACATAATTGGTTTATGCTTAGACCCATTTATTGCAGAAAATTTCACATATCGAATAAATATAATTTTAAATATTAAAATGCATTTTTTCGAATAATTTATGTTCATTATTTTAAAAAATTACTAAACTATATTATTTTTCATTCACAATTTATTTGCTGAATTGAACGAATAATTTTAGGCTGACGGGCATATATGATATTTACGAAACAATCAAATTTTCAAAATTAGAAAGTGCGCTTCTAACACCTTCTCCTCCTTATCTTCCTTCAACTATCCTTTTTTTGGGCCTACCATCAACCTATACACGAGGTTTGTCTCAGAAAAAAACTCACCGAAGCGCAAGACCTTTATGTGTAAATTTTTTATTTCTTTATAAATAAATTAATAACCATTATTAAAATAATTATATAAAAAGAAAGGGCAATATTAATTTACTAGTTATTCAATTAATTTTTCATAAACATCAGAATAAAATAACAAATATATAAAATAATTTACAGTAAAAAATATTAGCTTGGCGTGGAATTTTTTAATGGAAATGCAATTTTATCTGCACTTCAAGAAAGTGTCTTTGGACTAAGCTATAGATTTTCATAGGATCCTTTATATTAGGGTTGTTTTCTACCACCAAGATTCGTTGAAATGAGAGATAAAATAAAGATATTTCTTTAAAATGATTATTATATTCAATAGAGGTCTCTTTATGGAAATTACGTGCGTTACTTAAAAAATATATAATTCCAAATAATATTTAAGCCTTGTTTAATAGATACCCCCCCCCCCCCCCCTTTAAAAAAACCCCCAATAATTTTAACAACACAATGATAAAAATATAATTCTGTTATACAACTTTTTTATAAAAAATATATCTCCTAATAATATGGAAAAAAACCGATATAATCCAGTCAAGTAAAACCTGTTGATTGGTGAGTTGAGATGATCATGCGCACTACATATATAATAAATAAGTTATGTAATAATATTGTTCAAAATACCCCCATATTCATTTTAGAGGGTTTATTTATTGTTTTTAACAAAAGTTGATAACTAAGAACTTTTGGGATTATCAAATCTAAAAATCAGCACCTCAACAAAAATTATTAGTGACCAAAGAATTCCAGAACCGACGTTTTAAAACATTTAGAGTAGAATTTTTTTTTCGTTCGGGTTCCAAACTGAAAAATTGGAAGTAATAATATTAGCATTATTTAGGCTTTATTAAGATATCTTATTAATTGGTCTATATAATTGATTTACTAACAAAATAAGCATGTTTTTAATTATTATTAATATTCTAAAAACCATTTTAAGTTATGTTATTGCTTACCATCTAATTACTTTTTAAGTTTTAAAAGTCAATTATTTTTCAAGATTTCTAATGCTCCAAAACTTAAGCAATTACCTCTATAATTCCTTACGCTTTTAATATCATATATTTAAAATAATATTTAAACTCTAAGTGTGTTTACATTACACCACGATATATATATTTATAATTATATAAAATTATTATAAGCTATTAAATAATTTTTAAAGATATAGCTACATAACACTTCATGATTCATAATACCAATCCAACGATATTAATCTATTTATTGTGTTCAATTTTTTTTTATTAAATATAATTTTTACCATTGTCATATCACAATTTTACAATGTTATATATTGCATTTTAATCCTTACATTATATTCCGTTATATAATAACAAAATAAAATATAAATATATTTGATAATAAAATTCGAAATGTTATAGAATGATACGTGGTATGTGCTAGAGATATATCATCTTCCGGGAGTCGCATAAATACTTCTGATAACTTAAGTACAGACAACAAAGGATCCTTCATTAAAATGAGGTCTTGATTATTAATTTGTTCAGACAATCTTTCAATTGATTTTAAACAGTCCTATTTTCGTATTTATGAATAAAAAAAATTTTTTAAAAAAGAAATTATCTCTTTGAATATTAAATAAACTACTTTATCTCTATATCGTAGTCCCTTGGAATTTATTTGCATGGCTAGTTTGGCCTCTATAACAACATTGTCAGTAAACTTTTGGAAAATTTCTAAATGGCAACGAGTCTATTTAAATATTATATATATATATTGAAATTACAGTTTTAAGATAATTATTTAATTTGTATTATTTCATTATATACCTACATTATTATAATGGTTTCCAGATCCTGTTACGAGATTTTTTTGCAGTCTCGGAATTAAATCATCATAATTGTCATGTGTAACTCTCTCCAATAAAGAAAATTCTTGACTACTAAATCCGACGGAGATGAATAACCCTAATTTTAATTGTTTGTATAGGGCTATAATTTTGTATTTCACCTGTATCATTTTGCTGAAAAGCGAATTTATCGGGATCTGGTTTAACACATAAAATTTTCCCCATAAAACATAAACAATATCCACGAAAGGCTACATATGTAGGGGCACCGTGCCCTATTAAATGACAAAATATTATTTTCTATATTTGTTCTCATATAAAGAAAAATTCATTAAATTGTCAAATATTTAAAAAATAAATAAAAGGAAATAATTTTGGTTATGTCATTGCCAAACATATTTCTAAATATTACCATAAATTGCAAATTTTCTTATGCAGGGTGTAGCTGGTAAGCAGGGGATTATGATGCATTGAATATAATTTTCTCTCTCACAATGACACAATTTGGAACAATCACGTTTTTGAGCATAAACCTATTACAGTAATAAACACACAAATAGATAGATATAAAATTTTATCTTTACGTTTTTGGAATATTTGAAATATTTAAATTTAATGGAAAAAATAATAATAATTTATATTTAAAAATAATAATTTATATTTAAAAATAATAATTTATATTTAAAAATAATAATTTATATTTAAAAATAAAAATTTATATCCAAATTAATAATAAAAAAGATATCTCGTCATTTTTTATAATGTACCTTTAATAATTTGCCTACATATATAATTTATAAATTAGGCGAGATAAACTTGTTTTTTTATTGATGATAGAAATAGGAGCTAAATTAAAAGAGTAAGGCTGAGGATGAGAGAAACCTTCATATTTCTCCGTTCTTATAACCGTATATTATAATTAAAAGTCTTTATAATTATCTGTGTATAGTACGTATATTAAGAATTTAGTTTAAAAAAATGATCAAACAATATATCTTGTAACTCATTGTGCAACGAAGATTTTACCTTTCACCTGAGAGCAAAATAACTACGTTTAAAAAAGATAGCATTTATTATGAAAAATAAATATTTTTTTTTACCTATTGATTTTGGAACAAATCCATTTTAAAACGTGCACAAATATGTAAAAATTGATCATAGATGATTTGTTATTTTTATTAATAAACTGTTTATACTGAATCCCCACTTCAAAATATTTCTTGAAATATTTTATCAATAAATTTATAAAATTTTTATTTAATGATATATTAACTGTATTTAGATTGTGCCATAAAATTGCGTTTTAAAACGTAAATAAAATTGCGCAAAAGATGTTTAATATTCTATAGATGTAATAAATATTAAATTCATATTACCCGAACTTTTGCGTCAACAGGAATGTAAATAGTTTCACTATCTGGGTGAATTTTGAGTGAACAATTATGAGCTAATGTAAATAATAGAGATAAAATATTTTCATAATGTCAAATATTTTTTATTTGATTAAATTATAATATATTAATTTATGGTTCAACGTTTTAAGAAATAAATTACGTATCATTTCTTGAGTAACTTGAGTTAATTTAGTCGTGAATGGAGTGGTTTGGCTTTGAAATACTAATGGAAATGTTTTTGTAGTCTTTATCGGATTTAAATGATAGGATTTTACGGTGTGATCTAGATTAACATATATATATATATATGACTATATATTATAGATCTCAATAGAGTTTTTATATAGAATAATTTATATCATAACGGGATACAGAATCACAACGAGGAAATTCGGAATTTCAAATCCCAAAGTTTGGAATCTGTTAAAAACCATGTGGAATTGGATGCGGAATTTTTGACGGAGGGTGTTGGGAAGAATTAAGTGGTTTTAAATGATTGCTGCTTCATCTATATTATGATCGGTTAAGGTATTAGTTAGATGATTGATTATTGACTGGCAAGTCGTGAAGATGAGAATCTACTTATTGGGAGGGCCATTGAAGACCGTAGGTTGATTCTTCCAGTATGTGTGAGGCTTGCTTGTGTCAAAAAACTGTCGCCAAATAAATTGAGAAATTTCCCGGAAAACGCCGAACTTTATTTTCGAGATTTTATTTTTAGGCCTTTGGTAATTTAAAGATGGCGATAGAGCGTAACGCATACAAGATTATTTTAGATTCCTCTATTCGCCAAAGAGATTGAGATACTCTCATTAAAGCTCCGTCGATGACTTTAAGTTGAGTCTTCTGGAGATTGATGTTATATTTTCTCATTTGAGGAGCGGTAATGACTACAAATTTCTAAGAAAATTCCCTTCAAAAATTTAGTCCTTCTTTTATCTGATGAAAAAATTTGATAGATAATAGGCCTAAGACTTAGCTGTAAGATTGTGATACCACACATGAAAAAATTGCCGATATAGTCTTTATTGCCAATTCCTAGACCATTTCCCTCGGCATTCTCAGTGCATAAAAAGTATTAAAAGGGCTTTAACTTATAACTTATTCTACAAGGATTCCTTCCAAAGCCTAATGGGCTCCTTAGGATTTATGGAAAACACCCCGACACATAATCACATATGGACCAGTGGTTAATTCTTAAATTAGGACTCTCCTCATCTAACATAAATAAAGACTCACTCTTCGCAACTTTAATATTACAAACCAATAAATACATTCAAATCTATTCTCGTGATGTTTGATATGAATATTCTTGAACTAATTAGGGAAATTCTCAAGTTACATCACTGAGAAAACAGATAAACCATGTGAAGATTACTACCTACTACAAAGCTTGCCAAAAACATTTCCGATCACATTATTAAACTTCATCTCGCCACTGGATTGATAATAAAGATATGTATGCTTTTTTATATACCTTTTTAAAAAATATTTAAATCCTCAAAATAAAAAATACAAAAAATGGTTTTTATATTTTATTAGATAAAATTTAACTCAAAGTAATGCTGTAACGCTTTTAAAATTGGAAATAGTTTGATAAATTTGGTTTTAGATAGGATATAATTTCTTAGTTAGTAAATTATTTTTAGGATAGTTTGAAATTGATAGTGCCAATTTTCTTTAGTCCATTAATGGAATTTATTTTAAACAATTTGTCATTGGACTAAAAAAATTCAGTTTGTTTAAAATAACTTTTTTCCACTCTTAAAGTAAAGAAGATTAATTCTATTCATTTCAAACTACTCTAGATGGGCTTTGTAATACTTATCTTCTAACCAAAACTGGCCAAACGTGGAGTAATAAAAATTCTCACTATGGATTTCAAACTATATTAAAAGATTTTTTTAACATTGATCTAGTGACAAACATTTATCCGATCCAAAATTAAATTTATTAAAATTTTTTACATTTTAAAAGCGTTTCAGCGCCACCTAACGTTAACATGTTATAGACAACTTTTTATATTCAGGTCATAAACTAAAAAAATTATGTCAATTAAGATTTAACAACTCTAAATTTATATTTAAAATAATAATTTGATAACCATTTTTTAAATAAAATAATTGTCCAGGTTCATTCAAAGATTATGATTTTCATTGAATCAATAAAGCCTAACGAATGATCAGTCTAAAATGCCGCCTTTATAATCATTTTAAATCCTCATGATTTTTAACATTCCAGAAAAAAAAGAAATTGGTACTCCTAATCCTCATAGTATTCCAGTACCACACGTATAAACTTTTTAATATTCGTAATATTCAAAAATATCTTAGTCATTCAATGATTAATTATACAACATTAAATTAAGGGTTATAAAAAAAACCTATGCATGAGTTATTAACCATAACGCTAAAATAATCCATACACCGAATTTTTGCGGTTCCAGTGTATTCCTCGCAGGAACATTTTCTGAGCATCAAGTCGCTCCCTTTAATTTTGATTAAAGTCTTTTGACATAATCTCTCGTCCTGCATGCACTGACCCTTATCTGGATTAACCTTGCAGCCGACCTCCAACTCAGCCAATAGTTTTCTTCCGATTTAGTACATCATCACATATAACATAACAAATTTAATTATATGATTAAAGTATAATATAAATAAATATAGTATAATGTTTTTGGTAAGGTGTTTAACAAATCTTCGTATTTTTTAGCAAATTTTTAAAACTTAAATTATTTACAGCACGTGTTTATTTAAAAAATATTTTTGAACGATCAATTTGCCGGAATCGTAATTTCAGACACTTTTGTGGTGAGCATTTAGGCCACTCCTTAATTTATATTAATTTAGGAATTTAAGATTGTGGGAAATTTACATGGAGTTACTCTATACCCTGCTGAAATATGTTTCAGACAAATCAAGTATTTCATTATGTTAAAACTTCCTAAAACATATATGCTAAATAACTATATCAATTTTAAACTTGCAAGCGGAAGAATTGGCACAACTCTCGTACATTTGGGTGCAAGTGATTTTAATAGATGTTATGAAACCACATTTGAAATCTAATTCCTCCTTAAAAGTGTTGCAGGCGGTATCCTTAGGTGAACAATGACAAAATGCCATGGCATAAGTAAAATAAGGATCTATTTGGTGATAAAATGTGGCCGTCTTTTCTTTACAAATTTTGGGGTCGCATGAACCGATAGTTGAACATTCCGATAACATTTCATTCAATTTAGTTTTGCATTCGGTATCTGCGATGCATTCTGAATGCATTTGACTGCAATCTATCTCTTCTATTATTAAATTTGAGTGAGATATATAGTGTTGTTAAAGGCCGTTTTACCGATTTTACGCAACCAGTATTTCATCCAGGATAGTATACGCAAGCCGTTTTTAAAAATCGGCTCAAAACGAGCCGTTTAACAACACTAGATATATGGTATGAATATAATCTGAAAAATTTATTACAGGCCACTTGATCGATAAATAACAATATTTATATTTAATACTCATTTTTTTTTAAAAAATTTGCTTAAAATAAAAGCGGTTATATTATTTATAAAATAAACCTATTTTTAAAAAAATATATTATATAAACTAGTGCTATCCCATTCATAAGTGTTTTAGTGGGATTAGTTGATAGGGTCAAATCATCGAGAATCAGTAAGAAAAATACGTTTAGAATAGATGAGACTACTCCGAGTATAATATTAAATTCGTTTAAAATTAAAACAAAAAATTTTACCCAAAAATTTATAAAGATAATAACTTCTGAGATAACAACCCACCCGACCTACTAAAAAAAATCACCATTTTGACTTTGTATAAAACAAATTTTATTTATTCTAGTATAATATAAATTTAGTTACGAACATTTTTTTAAAAAGGTATAAAATATTAAAATTATAAAAATTATTTTGATCAAGTGACTTGTCACAATGATCTATAATTAAGCACATTGAAATTTAGCATTAAATATTAAAATGAATACTTTTCAAGGGTTCATTGATGACGATATCTGATATAGCCTTAGCAGTAGTAGTTTCTTTTATATCAAAAATGGTTGTCATTTTGGTTGAAACATCGCTTAAACTTGGAACATTTTTAATGTCACTAACGTTTACGCCTACATTAGCAGTAGAAGAGACAGTCGTGGTCGTTATTTTTATTGTAGTGCTAGTCGTTTGTACGGGGTTCTTCACGTAATCTAAGGCTGCTTCTTCTAAAATTATGTTGCGGTTCATTTTGAAAATTGTTAATTTAATAGAAAATATTACTGGCAAAATTTAGCGTTTCGTTATTTATTATTTACAAAAATATTTTTAAATTTTATACAAATTTTGATCTTTATTTGCTGTTGAGAAAAAGATACGGGCAAAAAAAAATTTTTTTTATATATAATGTATTATAAGCCTTTTCATTAAATTTTTTATTAAAATATTAAATATCACGCTAAAGGAGGTGGGAAATGTCATGAAAAGTAATGGTGAAAAAATGCGGGGGGGGGGGGGGAGGGTGTTTTTTACAAATTTATATTCTTAGAATTTCCGTTTTTATTTAAAGCCATTAAATAGGAACCACAAAATCAAATATATTCAATTATTTTCATTTTTTTTATAATTCCATGAGATTTTTAGGTGCAACCGGTATTTATGTAATGGGTTTCTGAGACAATTTTCCTTTTTTTGGAAAATATTTATTTTGAAGTATATTTAATTAAAATATAAGTTCCAAACTGTGACATTTTTTTAAACATTTTATTTGCCTCATAAAGTATTATTTCTCAAACTTGTAAATTTCAAACAAAATATATGTTCATTTAAAAATTTGTAAAAATATCATTTCACAAGTTACGAGTTTTTAAATATACAAAATTATACTTAAAAGGTTTAAAAATGAAATTCTAGTAATAAAAAAAATAAATATTATGAAGTAAATTACCTAAGCAAGTGTTTTCGAATATAATCTGATAAATATCCAAGCAACTCGATTTGATGCTTTCGTCAAGATTAATGGAAGGCAAATCACAGGTACAATTTTTAACCATTAATTCGGTGCCCATTAAACCTACTCTCGCTTCTCGGCATTTACTTGAATCTTCTTTACATTTACCATCGGTGCTTGACATCTTGCAATATTGACGATAATTTGCGAAATTATCTCTATTTTCCATAATTTTTTTAAAAATAGTTATTTAAATTTTTAAATCTAAACAATATGATTTTCTTAAAAAAAAATGTTTTCGACATATAGAATGTCATTTAACAGTAGTGATAATTTTTTTCTTCTTCTAAAACATAAACTAAACCCCACACTAAGATATAGAGTTTGAAAAAAAAACTTCAAAAAATTAAATTTTGAGTAAGAATCTTTGAAGAATTTTTTTTTAAAAAAAAGAGATATTCTTGAATTCTACCTAAAAAAATGTCTCTTTTATGAGTAGATCTTTTGTAATTTTCACGCATATAAAAAAAAAACTTTCAATATGAAATCAAAGATGTAAAAATTAAATTTTCAAAGATTTTTGCTCAAAATTTATTATTAAAACTCTGCTATGATGTAGGGGTGGGACCAATACCAATATAATATTGGTTTACAATACCAATACCAATATAAACCAATATATATATAAATATTGGTATTGCTTTTACAACCAATACCAATACCAATTACCTAAATATATTGGTTTTGATATATTGTTTAAATACAATTTTAACCAATACCAATACCAATATTAAAAATAACATAATTATTTGGGTTTATCGTGAATAATTATATCGTGGTATTTTTTTTACTTTCATTGCAAAAACTGATTACATCTGTTATTTCTTCCAAATACTACTGTGATATCAATATTTCTTTTATTTATAATTATAGTTTATTTTTATTATGGAAGTAAATTTTTTACATGATATCTATCAATTTTATTTATTTATTTAGGATATTATAATAAATGAAGACCAAATAGAGTTAATAAATAATGATGCTGTTGGTACTAATAATAATAGCGATAATGAACAAGAAGAATTATCAATATCTAATAAAAGACGAAATTCAGCAAAAATCTGGGAATTTTATACTACTTGTGATAATAAAAAAAGGCAATTTGTAATAAATGTAAAAAAAAATATCACTTCTTAATTTTGGAACCTCAGGATTATGGACACATCTTAAATCCATCCACCCAACATTATATAAGAAATGTGAGCAAATAAATATTGGCAGTAAAAAAATCAAGACAATAAAATCATTTTTACTTAATAATATAAATAATAAAGCTAATTTAATTATAAACTTTTTCATTCAAAATAATTTAGCCTTTTCAATAGTTGAGGATATCACTTTTAAAAATTTAATAGCATACTAACATTAGTTTCTAGAAAAACGCTAAAAATAGAAATTATGAAACATTATCATAGTTCTTTTATCAATTTAAAATCTGTACTTTCTAACATTACATCTAAATTTTCCTTAACAATGGACATTTGGTCCTCTCCAAATAAAATACCCTTTTGGGCATAACAATTCATTATATTGATAATGATTTTAAATTAAATAATCATTTATTAGATTTTATTCCTTTTAAATCAGCACATAATTCTATTAATATTTTTAATTCTGTATTAAAAGTAAAATTTGAAATTTTTTTTGCATTACATCAGACAATGCAAGTAATAATTTAGCATTTCTAAAAATTTTAAAACAAAAAGATAATTTTGATAATGTGTGCAAATGCTTTTGCCATATTATACATTTGGCTGTCATGGCTGCATTGGAACCCTTAAATACAACTTTAAAAAAAATAAGAAATTTTTAAAAAATTTTTAAACTTTCTAATAAACTCGAAAAAATATATCTTGAAAAAAATCCACACTTAAAATTTCCTCACCCAATTTTGGATATACCAAGTACCAACACGTTGGAATTCAACATACCAAATGCTTGAAAGAACAATATTGCTCAAACCCTATTTGACAACATATACCAATCATTTACAAAATACCAATCAAGAAAATTATATTAGTGCCTTAGCCTGGAATAATATAGAAATAATCCGAGAATTTCTGGAACCATTTAATTTTGCTACAGAGATGGCCTCATGTGCTAATACTCCAACAATTTCAACAATTATTCCTTTATATTCCAGTATTTTTGAGCATGTGGAGAGTTATAATAATAATCCTAATGCTATTTTAAAGACAGCTTCTTTAGCTGCCTTAACAAAACTTAATAAATACTATAATTTTAATAAACACCTCTTTATTATTTCAACAATGATTGACCCAAGATTTAAACTATCAAGTCATTTATTAAAGCATAATAATATGGAAACTCTTATTGGATATCTTACTAATGAATACAATATTTATAAAATAAATAATAACAATTCAGCGGAACTTACAAATGAAGCACAAAATAACAAAAAATTGTCCTTTTATGACAAAATTTATCAGGTGAAACATCATAATAATAACAACTTAGAAATAAGTAAATACGTAGATGAAGCCACAATTTCCAATGATACAAATCCATTAGATTGGTGGAAATTAAATAAAAATAGATATCCAGTATTATCAAATATTGCCAGAGATTATCTAGCAATTCAGGCCACCTCATCTAGCTCTGAAAGGGCTTTTTCAGAAGGACGGTGTTATAACAGACCAACGTTGTTCACTAGATGAGCATACTATACAACCTTGCCTGTGCCTAAAAAGTTGGATGCGCATGCAAGATTCTTCTTAAATACATAAAATTATTTCCTCTTATATTAAAATTATATCATTCTTTTGCATTATATTTTATATAAATAGACAGTTATGTTACATTTTTAGTTTACTTATTTTGCTATGTTCTTTGTGATAAATAAAATGGTTCAAAATCAATACGTTTATTATTGTTGATACAAAAAATACATGATTAAATTAAAATTTTTTATATTCACATCACCTAATAAATTCCTAGTTTAAAAAAGAATTTGAATTCAGTAAAATTTTGAGAGTTGGTTCTTAGCCCTGATTTTATGGTATCATGATTTTTTTCCCCATGTTTATCTAAAATTAGAAATTAAGGGTTTTATAATCACTATTTCTATTCTTTTAATTAGTAATTTGAATATAAACCAATACCAATATAAACCAATAGTTACCAATATAAACCAATACCAATAGCAATACCAATACAAGAAATAGAAAATATTGTTTAAACCAATACCAATATTTTAGACCCAATACCAATACCAATACAATATTTTGTTAATATTGGGTTTTTACTATTGGTTCCCAGCCCTACTATGATGTGATAAAAGAAATATGATAATTTTTTTAAACATTTTATATTTTAAGAAAACTTGCAAAAAAAGTCGAATTCGCACAATCTTTTGACTTCAAGACATGAGGGTAATCCGAACTCGTTGCTTTCCCCACTTTTTTCCGAGTCCGCGTCTTTCATATCACTGTCGGCTTTGTTCTTTATATTATCGGACACGCATGGAGGATATATGGCTTCCCTTATTCTTAAACATTTTACATCATTAGATTCGCACGTGCAGAATACGAGGGGATGAGTAAAATAAGGGTCAATTTGTTGATAAAAGTTTCGTATAGCTCCCATGCACACAACTTTGTCGCATTGTAATGCCGAAAGAGGGCGTTTTTTTGTGGACAATTTAATTTTTGTAACCGACTCGATTTTTCCATCTAATAATAGGTTATGAAGATTATTCTTAGTTTGTAAGTCGTTAGTTGGGAAAATTGTTTTATTAAAACTTATCTGCTAAGGTTAAAAGCGAATAAAAAAATGGTCGTCTTTTATCTCTTAAAATAATGTATAATTAAATTAGCCTATCTCGATAAACAAAATAATTTAAAGAAAAAAAAATTACCAAATTTATTTTGACATTGAGGAAAAAACATATTATAATAAAAGTTACTTTTTGTACCTGTAATCTTTTCAGTGGTGATGGGATCCTTATTTTTTAACTTCTTTCTAATAATTTTCCCGGCTTCGTTTCCAACAGAAGGCTTGTTTAAAATGTTTCTGTCTTGTATCTTATCACTAGTATTTCTATTTTTCCTCGTAATATCTGATAAAAAATAATAATTTGTTTTTGATGAAAAGGAGATATTTGAAATTGAAATAGCAATACAAATTTTGATAATATATGAAGATAATGTTCAAATGTTTAAGACTTGTCATTTTTGGCGGTGAAGTTTTTTGCTGCCTGTTATCAGTAGACGCAAACTTTCTTCCTTTCTCAACCGGGCTTATGACCGGTCATGACCCCAACTAGTTTTGTGATTATGCATGATAAAGAAATAAGCCTGGAGATTTTGAACATAGATGGCAGAAAGGTTTAGACCTCTATTTGCCAAATCGTGAGGCTTGCATGATATTATTTTGGCTTAAATCTTAATGTTTTTAAGAATCGATCTAAATCGGGCGGTAACACTACATAATGTCTTATAAAAAGAAAAAAAACTCTTTGCCTTAAAAATTGGCTTGAGTTTATAAATTTAATTAATACGCATTCTAAGTTTTAATTACACTTTCATAACATGATTCTTTATCACCATATTATTATAATAATTTAATTTTAAAAATTAGACGACGTGCAGTAAAAAAAAAAATTTTTTTTAAATTTCTGGTCAATATATTTCCGTATATCGAATACAAATAGTAAAATTTATTATTCGTAAGAATAAACGAATCGAATACGAATATGGCCACTATCAGATTTTTATTCATTTTTGAATAAGTCAGGAGGTCAGGAGGGAAAAGGTTTTTAGAATGTTTATTTTGTTCGAAATTGTAAACCGCAAACCATTTAATTAATTAGAGGAGTGTATCATTCATTATATTCGGAAAAAAATTTATAATGGGTAACTTTTATCCATTATCATCATTATATATATATATAGTAAGCATTAGATCACAACAAGATGTAGAATCCACAAATATTAACTCCTTGGCAGTGAGCAACTCTTGTGCTCTCATTATGACAGAAGTTATTAACATACCCCATATTTATATAGCATTAGAGTGTATCTAACGATTTATTTTAAAATCTGGATGATTAAAATGGTATACTGCCCAAAACAATTTAAGAATAAAATATATCGTTTAACAAAAATAATTAAAAATTAAGAAACATTAATATTACTATAATAAATACCTTGTTTCTCATTCAATGCTCGTCTCAAAATCGCGGGAACTTTATTCTCATAATTTTCAACATCTTCTTTCAAATTTTCTAAATTTTTGGAATAAGCACAAGCTGATATGATGTCCGACATTGCGGTAACACATTTAGAGTCAGTATTGCATTTTAGAAATACGCTGCTGCATTTTATGTCTTGTTTTTTTTTTCAAATTAGGAAATTTATAAACATTTTTATTTTCGCAGAAAAATTTTATTGCCGTATTTTACCTTCATCCGGAATGGGTGTAGTGTGAAAGTAAACGGGATTTCCTTTTTTTTTAAATAGAAAAAATTTAAATTTATCAAAATAAACTCTGATCCGAACACAAAATCAATTTATCAAATATATATAATAAATAACTCATATCTGCATAATTATAATATATATATATATATATAATTTGACTTACTATAAGAATAGTTATGCATCATACATGATACATCAAATTTATTTTTTCCTAACGCTGAAGATGAACAAACGTTAATCGTATCATTCCCGTAAATCTCATTTAAATAGGAACGCGTGCTGAGTGTCAAATTTATCAATTTTTCGAACAAGGATATATGAGTGGAATTAATCAAATTGGCGTTTCTCGTCGTAGTGGCGTGCTTGATCCTTATCTTTGAATCATTGTTAAACCCCGAGTACGGATATTCCAAAGAAAATTCGCCCAAACTATCAATAACATTAGTTCCATTATAGGATGACAGATTATCATTAACATAATAAATAGTATCATTCATGTCGGGGTAGGATGGTAGAGTATAATTTGGAATTAGCGTGTTGGCCTTGAGTAATCTAGAATCGCTGGATAAAAATGATGTAGAAATATTTGAAGCCTTAAATTCAGTCGTAGGCCATTTGAAATTGATAGTCAAATTTTTTAAGTACAAAGCTATCATGTATGAGATCCATATGATATCTTCCTGCCTTCTTAATTTATCTATTAAAACGGAATCTGACACGTTTTGGCTAAACATATTATGCTGATTTCTAAAGGCTTTTCGTAATAAAAAGGTTGCATTTGATAACGTGGAATAATTACCGGGGATAAAGTCGGTATTCATAAAATAACTCGTTAAAATATCGTCAAAGGATATCGGAGAAAATAAAGAAATTGGGTGAGATAAGTTGGCTGAGTGTACCATAATCGAATTTAACAGTGACGATTTATTGAAATTCATTATATTTTGTAGCCTTTCTTTATATAATATAAATATAAAAAAGTATATTATTCATCCTTGAAAAGGTAACTATTTATATTTTTTTTTAAAGGAACCTGTTATTAATTATAGCTATATTCTAAAAATTATTTATATACTAATCATTTTTAATATAATTTTTTTTACTAACAAATTTCAATCAAAGTAAAAATCCAAATAAAATTACAATAATACAGAAATTAATAGGTAATGATGTTATTTAGTTAGTTGTTTTAACTACACTAGTAAAATATATACAAAAAAGGTTTCAAACGCAAAAATGTTTTATCATAATATATGGTATATAATAATATTTACTTATACATGGATTAGCGTGCAACAATTTATTTATTTTGTCGCAAGCGATGTCCAAATTGCCGATACACGTGCAGTTATATAGCGTAGTTGATTTGATTTCGAGCCAAGAATACCAACAATCCTGGCTAGAAGAGAGAAAATAAATGAAAACAACGTTAATATTTTACAAATTTTTGAACCTGCTTTCCATTTCACAAATAGCGGAATCCAACATTCTACAGTTATACTGATAATCGAAGAATAAGCTTTTGCAAGAAGCTTTCTGGAAACAGGCTTCGTAGGCTACCGTGCAAGAAAGATCTTTGGCAGATAATAACCTATCTTTAATAAAAAATAATAATGTTTTAGATAGTTTATTTATTTTAAATCAAAGAAATTGGATTATATACAATCATAGGACATGGACTTTTTAATTATTCGAGGGTTTCGCTGTTTAACAAAAAATTAGTATTTTCCATCAATTATAATTTCGCAAAGATTTATATTTGGTCATTGGGAAATGCTATTTTTCTCCGTAGCTGTTATTGGGGAATCCCCTCTCAATTTTCTTTTGAAAATACACATTTTGCAGGAAAAAATGTTGGTTTTAAATATTTTTAGATTTTGAGCATCTATTGACGGCAAACTAAAAGGTTTAGTCACGCCACTGAGAAAACGAGTATAAATTTAGTTTAATTAAAGTTTCATTTAACATGGTTCTAACCGTACACTAAATAATAAACTAGATGTTATGTGCCTAAATATACAGAATTCTGAACTTCAAACTTTTAACTACGTTCAAATTATAACCGTTATATATAAACAACAATTCTATTTAAATTAGGAGAGCGAAAAAAATCAAAATCTGAACTCATAGACAAGGGACGATAAAGACTAGTGAAGAAAAACTAAAATATCGGGTTGTAGGTCCTTTTTTTGGTATTCTTCGCTACGAATTTATATTTGTCTTTTCAATATACATGTTTTTTATTAAAATGCCTTTATTTTAAGGTTTATCTTTAAGGCTGGTTTACTTTTCCAAAGTCAATAATGCAATAAAGAAATGATGATCAAACTAAAACTATAGAACAGGTGCATCCAATAATACATTATTGTTTATGATAAAATGTTTAACTCATTTATCAACACTTTAAATGTGATTCCCATTCATCGTCTATATTTTTAAAATATTAAAATTGTTTTCTTTTAAGAATAGGTCTCCAGCTTATCTGAGATGCTGTCTACCTTCGTTACATTAAAATACCCCCTATCTCCAATCAATTTAGTGGCGTTATTGTGAGAAATCCACCCGTGTTACTTACTGTATATAAGATTTAGGGAGATTATTTAGTCATAATCGAGATTAGTGATGTTAAACGGCTGAATTTGAGCCGATTTTTAAAAATGGCTTACTCAATATTTTAACCAAAAAAATATCGCCTAAGCCTCGACTCATTTCCCTAATAGATGTCCCAAAACCTTTGTGCCATCCATGACGAAAATCTTCAGGCTTGCTTAATCTTTTTATATTGAGTTAATCATATTGAGGCCGCTATTCATTTTACTCCTTTTTTTTTAAACGAAATTTGAGATCCGTGTTAATGAACCAATAATTAAAATAAATGATTACTTTTTATTGCATTTACGCTAATTAAATAAACGTTTAATTTTGGGAAGTCATAATTAATTATTATATAAATGCGTTTTTGGTTGTTTTTAAATAAAAAAAATGGCTTATCATAATCAGCCTTCTTTCTCTGCGTTTTAATTTAAAAAAAAAATATATATCAAATTAAATTTTTTATTTGTATTCATCAAAATTCTAATAATTAAATCGTATATTATTAAAACTTCCAATTTAACTTTAAAAAAAAAATTTATGAATCGATAATCTTTTTTTTATATTCGAAATAAAAAAAAAATATGATAGCGGGGTGCGAATATAGAAAAAAAAATTGTTTTTTAAAACAAAATATTAAATTGTTAAGTTTATTCATATAGATTATAATCTATAATTATTTTATTTTTTTTGAAGTTATTAAATAATTTGCCAATATCGATAATCCAAATATAAAAATTCGAAAACCCACTCCACCTACACCCACCACCTCCCCACCTCATTAATAATCTTCCTCCCCTTAAAAAAGCATCCTTTGCCGCTTGCAGTTAGTCCCAGAAATCTTGTAGGTTTTAAAGTCTTCAGGTATGATAATAAATTAAAACATTTTAAGATTTTTGTGTAATTAAAAAGGTAGAAAAAATTTTTTTTTTGTATTTTGAATTTAGAATTTAAAAATAATTTTATTCAAAAATAGTCGTTTAATTAAATGGACAATATTTTTTATTACCAGTCAAATAGTGTTGTTACACAGCTCGTTTTGAGCCGATTTTTAAAAACGGCTAACTCAATATTTTACTCAAAAAAATAATGCCTAGGCCTCGAGATTTTGCTAATAGATGTCCAAACCTTTGTTCCTTCTACAAACAAAATCTTCAGGCTTACGTAATATTATTCTGAATGAAATATTAAGTTCGCCGTTTTTGAAAATCGGCTCAAAACGAGTGGCTTAACAACACTTTCAAATATCATTCTGTCAATTGGCATATCATCAAATACCAATAACGAATAAAAACACAATATGTTTATTCTGAATGTAAAAGTAAATATCAAATACTAGTTTCCAGTGGTGTTGCTAACTTTTTAAAATTTGATAGGGCTTAGTTAGCTATAAAAAAAAATTCTACCCTAAAATTAGCAACAAAAAAAAATACATTTAAAAAAAACCATAATCTTAAAATGCTAACTCAGGGTTCTCTTCAAAATGGGTTTTGGTCTTCTTAATCAACCCCCCCCCCCCACAGATGGTACTATGCACAGTCAGAACACCTTGTTTAGTTAATTTTTATATTTCATATAATTACATCAACATTAATTTTTCTAATCAGAATTTCTAATTATATTTTATTTTAAATTGTGCAATATCAACGACTTTCTATTATATTTCTCTGAGTATGTAATTTGAGGCGGGAAAAGCGTAAACAAATTTTATATAATTATTGGAGGGGGGGGGGGAGGATTTATTCTAGGCTAGTATTTTGTTTCATAAGTTTGGTAGGAAGGGGGATAGGAGCCCCCGATATAAGTGACGTGTATAAAATTTTGCCTATTTATATTATACTTTATGCCCCCCCCTAGCTCTTTGATTGGCGGAAACTAGATTTTTTAAATAGGCTAAAGTGCACACAATTTCACAATTTTAATTTTTTTTATTAAAAAATATAGAAAATTTTACAAAAATATAAAAAAATGGTAAAATGATGATGTGTTAAGGTGCGATATTTTGATACAAATATAAATATTTTATAAAAACAATTAGTGTAATATAATTGTCAGAAGAAAAAGAAAATTTTAACTTTAAATATAAAAGTGAAACTTTAAAATGTAACCCTGCTAAAGGGCGCCATAAATATTGGGCCTAAGGTCCTCCAATAAACTTATGATAGTAGCCATGCCTCTACCTTAGAAAAATTCTGGATCGACTATGAGTTAATCATAACCATTACAAATTCAATATTTTTGCCATAAGTATTTGTAAATTTAAATAGTTTTTCCCATCCACAGTAAACTATTAGCGAAACATTTTAAATTTATAATAGTAGAAAATCTTCTTTCCAGAAACAATCTCAATCCGGCAGAGAGTAGTGACATTAATGATTTTAGTCAAAGATAAAAGAAGACTCAGGAGAAATTGCAGCCAAAAGAAACTTGGATATCTTGGGAATATGTGCCCGATATTCAAAATAGATATTTAAATTTGTGTCTATATAATAAATAATAAGATTTTCAACCTTTATTTTTCTTATTTTATCTATATAAGTTAAATTTCCTTATTTTATTTTTCATACATAAGTAACAAGGAGGGGGGGGGGGGGGGTATAAATGTAACAATAAAATATATAAATAATCATTAATTTTAAAAAATTATTATTTTTTGTCACTCCATAAATGATATATTAAAAGAGACCTTCACGGTCCAAAACTCAAGCCTGAACTGTCCAAAAATAGCAAGATTTTAAAAATCGGGAGTGGCGATATTTCTCAGTTGGAAAATGTTAGAAAAGCGTATAATGGAAGATTTCGATATTCAGTTAATGCTGCGCATAAATTCAAAATCATTTTTGAAAAAGAATTTGCAAAATAGAATTATAAATATTCAAAATCAAAAAATTCTGGAACCGGGCTGCCAAAATGTTTATAAATAATTCTAACCAGGCCAAATATATTTCCAAAAAATTTTGGGACGGGCCTAAAATTTTGACCCCCTCAGATTTCTGATTAATAATTATATTTATGATTTTCTAATACAAAAAAAAAGAAGTCTATATTCTAATTAATATTTTATAAAATCTATTTATTATATATATTTTTTTACCTTCGAGCAATATGATGATAGTCAGAAATTTTAGATAGGATTGAATAGAGAACATGGATAAGATCTTATGGATTTTTTTAACATTGTTTCCAAATTATCCCATTTATATTTGCATTTATTATCTATTTACTCTAAAATGTTCTCCTTAATTAATAACATCGTTAGAATTTAAGATTTTATAAATATAATATTTAAAAAGTGTTAATTTTTTTTAACGATTTATCTAAGTTTAATATTTAATATTATTTTATTAAATTATTTAATACTTAATAACCCATTCTGTCTGGGTTTATTTTTGTAAAATAAAATTTCCATATGGCTTCAGATATTTTTTTTAAGTAACTGGCACCGCCGACGAATTATAATTTTCTGGATATTTTAAAAAAATATATTCATAAAATTTGATTATAATTCCTAAAATTTACTATATTCTATTTATATAATAATATTAATTATAATAATATATATTTTTCGTAAAAAAAAAATAGTTATTTACATAAGAAAAAATTTCCATTTTAATCTAAATATTTAAAATTGTGTATACTTATTGATTTTCTTGGGGTTTATTTTGATATTTGAGAAGCACAAGTGAGAATTAATAACTTTTTTAAATGATAAAAAAAAAAGAATTGGTGTTGAAAAAAAAGGGGAGTTAGGGGAGGGATATTATAGAGGATTATTTTAAAATAAAATTTGGAATTGAAAATTTATCATTTTTGATTATTTCTTTTGTAATGTTAGTTAGATGTCGGCACAGTCTCGGAATGGACAACTCGTGCAAAATATTTTTACAAACCTGGCTTGTACAAAGTTATTTTTCAGGGTAGAAAATCCTTTTCAAAAACTTTAACTAACCGGTTCGATCCGGGCCACGCCGGCATGTAATGTTAAAAAAAATGGTTTGATTCTATCAATTCAATTCTATTTCAAATGAAAATTAGCAAAAATGGTAACTCGATCAACTACCCCCCACCCCAACTTCAATGACGGTCTGGCTTCATACCACCCCTCCCTCATCCTCCCAATGAAAAAAAGTCCTTGACAACAACAACAGAAAGTTATTAATACACACAAAATTGGAATTATCACTCAAACTTTACTCTAAACTCGAAATGATTTAATAAATGCTATGCAAGTATATTCTAGTCCCTTTTATATGATATAAGTGCAGGTTAAAGAACAGGATCAGCGTCTGGGACATGACAATTATAACTCTGTCATACTATTTTATAAAATATTCTGATATTACGAGAAGAGTGAAGAGATTAATGTGTGGTTATGATTATGTGGGCCTTCACTAGGGTAAAGTGAAGAGTAATGACAGCTTATTGGTTTGTCATAACATAACCCACCACTCTGCAACTTTATCTTAAAGGTATATCTTAGAGACTAACTCTTTTAACAGCAGCTATTCTGTGCCCCCATTATTTCTATCTCTTCAGATAATAAATATATTTTATACTTATTATAAAAAATATTGCTGAATTTATTAAATTTAGAGAAAATGGGATTTGTAATTTAAGTTGATGAGACAATATTATGCAGAGAAACTTGAATTTAAAGGTAGAATTCCTTGTTGGATCTTAGGCGCTGATAGTTATTTTCTGTTCTAAGTCCTTGGAAAAGACTAGGGGATGGGAACCCAACGTGATTAGCTTGGTCCCTATATAGATAAACTTTTTAAATTGACGGGCATCGTTAAGAGGTACTTGGCAAATTTTTTATCAGCATGGCTAGAGCATCATGAATTGCGTTAAAAGTGTTAGGAGGAACAACGCACGAAATTTTATAAAATTAAAAAACAATTCTTCCAAAGAATCATGTCTATCTGAACTTTTACTTTCCCAATAACAAAGTCCGATGGGCTTAAATGTTAATAGGATAGTAACGAATTTTAAGGCATTGTTGTAGTTTTTATATATTTTACTTTACATAGATTGAGGCTGCCTTTCTAATTAACCAGTATTAAATAGTAAGTGCAATAGTAGGGCATTTCCATTTAAGTTTGAGTTCGATGGCATGACGAAACTCTTTAAAATCTTAAGAAACAATACACCAAAGAATATTACGAAATGTTCATACTCACTCCTTTTTTTCCCCTTTCATATTAATTAATTTTAATATTGTTTCAATATTAATGGTATAGTATTGGTTTGGTCGGTCTACTTTGTTAATAAAATATTTAGAAAATAAAAACAAATAAGCATTTCTTAGAAATATAGAGATATTTACTTTTATAAATCCTAATTCTAAAAATATGAAAAATTTTTTTTGAAGAATTTATTAAAAAATATATTAAATATACCATGACTAATCCTTTTTGACTTCATGTACAGACAAGGATGATTGTAAATAAAATTCCTAAAGTCTAAGCAAGAGTCCTGATAAACCTTGTAATCGTTGATCGAATATTGATTGGGTTCCCATTCGTCTTCTTTATTAACATACCTACGATGAAGTTTGAAATCGTCACAGTTGCAAACTGGCTCAAAGATAGAATTAGAATGCAAAGCTTTCAAAGCTTTTTGACAATGTGATATCCGATTTGAGTAACATTGGGAATCTTATAAATTTTGTGTGTTTTTTTTAGATCAACATGCGAATTAAATTAGATAAGTCAAAAGTTCGCGATGGGGGAGGAAGAGAGGAAATTAATTATTTGATTATAAAATTTATTATATTGAGTTTACAATGTTGTAAGGTATCAGGAATTCGGGGTATGTATACCGGAACCTTTAACATCTAAAAAAAATTAAATAATATGATTTAAAGTGCTTTTATTTAATCAGAATTATATTTCAGCGTGTGCTTATCGTTACAGATTTGCAATTTCTTTTTATATATACATCAATCAATAAGGAATTATGTGAAATAATTTTAATATTACACTTTATATTTTTTATGGGAAAATGATATTTTTAATTGGACGATGATATTTTTTGGAATAAAAATTGATTAATCTTCATACTTATAAAAAAAAATGGTGCATGTGCTTATTATACCCATGAATTTCAGAATTTTCATAAATTTTATTATAAGTTAACCCAAAATATTATGGCAAAATTATCTGAAATTCTTATGTTTTGATACAATTCTGGTAAAATCAAGTCTTTAAATTTTAGAAAAATGCTATTAACGATTAAAATGTTAAAAGTTCCATTATATTTATTACTTGTTGTAGTTGTTTTGCACGTTTTAAAAGAATATAATAGAAGGGTTGAGCATACAGAATTAACCTGTTCCAAACACTTTGCTTTGATATCTAGACAATCAGAGGCAAATGTAAAGTTTTCCTTTGATCCTAATAAATAAAAATAAACAATTTAATGAAAAATATTTTTAATACCTCGTCTTTTATTTATATGAGTTTTATTTATGTACGTATTAATTATTAATATGTGAAGTGAATATTATTTTAAGATACTAAGATATAATTTCTTAAATACTACCTCCTTATTAATAACCCATTTTAACCTAATATATAATTCTTACATAAAAATAGTGAAATATTTTTTGAAATTTAAATCACTTTTTTTTCATATTATATTAATTTAATTCCAACTTTATCTCTTTTAAAATAATATTAAATATTTATTATTAAAATCCAATCAATAAACTTTAAATTTTTTTTAGTATTATATAAGAGTATATTTTATAGTTATAATCCAAAAAATATAATTTTTTTTTTTTTAAATATTCAAAATATGAATAATTTACAAATCTCCAAGGAAATAGACTAATATTAAATATAATAATAATTAATCTAGAAATAAAAGAATAACAGTTTTAGAAAATCATGGTGAAGATATTTTGCCAAGGCAATAAATGGATTATATTATCTGGTTTTATAAATAACCGATTGGTATTTGTCAAAAGTCAACATAAAATTCAAAGAAAAACAAAGGTACAATTATGGGTGAAGCGGAGAGGTAGAAAATAAATTTGCCCCAGCATTTCTACCCCTCTTCCTTCCCCCCTATAGCTATAAAAAATGCAATTTGTTTTTGAAAAAAAAAATTATACATAAATCCTATGGTGTTCAAAGCTGATTTATTTTGCGTAAAAAGCATTAATTTTTTAAGATGAAAATGAACTTTAATGTTTAATAATTTGCTATATTTTAGGTTAAATTTAGATTTTTGAATTATAATACTGTAGATTTGATTAAATGATTCATTCCTACATTTAGCGCGTTGGTCTACAACCCGAGAACGGTGAATTGTACGAGACCCATTCTCGCACAACTGCGCAGATTATTTTATTGGCAAGGAATCCTAAAAACCTTAAAAATAGATACATTCAGCTAGATTTAATCCTATGATGTGGTAACTAACAACCTACCAATATTTAAATAGAAATTATAAATTTTCATCTGATATTATTATATTGGTCTTCTTGTCCTACCATTTGATTTGGGTATAATATTCGAAGAGCTATTTTACGACTATAATATATATTTATCGCCAATATATTTTATTAAATTTATAATTATTTCCTGAATTTATATTCTATATTTATAGGGGGAAAAAAAATTAAAAACCACATAATATATAATTTTAATGCGTTTTTCTACAATATTTTATTGTTTTAAAACACTATATTAAATTAATAAAGTATATGTTTTCTATTTTTAAAATGTATTAAAATTATTTTGTTGATACTTTGTATATACTTTTCTATTTTAGTAATATTATTTGATATTGTAGACATAAAATACTTTTATAATTAATAAAATGATAAAAATGTATATAAAAATGTTATCAAAATAACAAAAAAAACATTTTCAGTCCGGTCTGTGGGTGGAGTCAGGCCGCGTATCCTAAAAATCTTTTGTACCTATATTTTGGACATGCTATTTTTTTTAAATATTTATTTTGAGGGTTTCTGAATAATGAATTAATTGCTTAGAGAAATTTGTTACTTATGCAATTCATCCATATTTTTGAGATATTTTCGATAACCATATTTTTGTAACCTTAATCTATGTCAATAAATTTATTATATACACACATTTAAGCAATGAGTTTAAATGAAGATATTGATAATAAATGCCACGGTTCGACAGTGCTTAATTAGGGTTAGTGAATTATAAGCAAAACAAGAAAAGTGTGAAAATTTGAAACTAGTGGAATGGCTTTAGGATCAATTACTGAAACTTATATCATTGAGTAGCCCTTGGGAACCCAGCCACCCTTCTGTATTTATATATAATAAAAATTTCTACCTCTATATAAAAATTTTGACCTGGTAACCATATGTATGAGCAATCTTCGTTAATCTTAGTTAAAACATGATTTATATATATAATATCAAAGCGATAAAATTTATTGTAATATTTCATTTGAATAATTCGCATTTACAATTAATTCAAAGTTTCAAATTAAAATATTCCTTAATATAATAATTAAATGTTCTAAGAGATAGCATGTGTGGATGTGTTATAATAAGTTGAATAATTTTTGTAAAAATATTTATTATAAAAACAAATATTAGCGAACACACAATATTAATCTAATCAGTGAAAAAAAAATGAGACCTTATATCAAAAAAAAAACCTAATTCAAATGAAATGGCATATTGATTTTAATATATCTTGTCATTTTAGTTTCATATCTCTTATTTTAAATATTGATTTGAGAATCGTAATAAAGAATACAATCTTTTAATCAACAATAATTCTATAAAAATATTTATTACTCTCACCGTTAGACCAAGTTATTATTCTATACCCACCTTTATTCAATATTGGAATCACGTTAATATTAAGGTGAAGCAAAAATTATAAGACACCTCATCCTAGATCACAAAAACCTTAAATTTGATGTCCCAATATTCGATTTTGGTCACACTTAGTTGGTTATTCAAAAAATGCACAAGTTATCTACACTAGAGATCTACAAATCCCGGCCCGTACCCGAACGGGTTTCGAACCGGACTGGGTCTATAAAAAATAATAATTTCGGTTTTAATTTTTTTAAAAAAATTTTTGGGCCATGTCGTGTCGGGTTTATATTTTTAAATATGAGATTGCATTTTGTCAAATTTAATATATTTTAAAATTCTCGCAAGAAACAAGGCGCTAATATTTTTTTAGATGCAGATAACTAATGTAAACTGCCTTTATATCGACACTGAATAGCTATACCAAGTTTCTCAGCTTATCATATCACATACCATGGAAACTGGTATCCTTAGAAATATTATATTACTATGTTTAAAAATTAAAAAGTTTGTAAGATATAAATAAATTACAAAGTGTTAAATTAAAATAAATTATAATTTGACAATATAAACGTTATAATTAGTATACAAAAAAAAAATATATTCATGGTTTGAAATTAAATGTTAAATTAATAATTTCAACAATTAAAAATTAATGAATAATAAATATTTAAAAATTTTTTTTAATTTAGCTAATTTCGTTTTTAAAAGGATGTAGAGAGAAGTCTTTCAATATACTTTTTTTTGTATATAATATAATCTTTATTCCAATATTTAATGAGTGTATTCTTCAATGTGACTGCATTAAATTCTATATTCGCTCTTGGTGGGAAGGTTCAAAATTATAAATAGTCTAAAATATGATAAATATTTATTCAAATTGTTAAATACATTATACACTGTATTCATATCGAGCTGACACCCTTTTTTTTTATCAATAAATCGTCAATCTTTAAATGATTCTATAAAATTGTAAAGATTAGAAGAGGGATATTAGTATTTTCTGTAAATTTTATCAAATTATACCAGCAGTTTTAAAATTATGTATACATACAAAGCTGGACAAACAAAATTCAAACTTTCCAACATGTAAAAATTCATTTTTTTATTTTATATTAACTTTACAATTCGGCAGAAACATGATAACAACGACAACATTTAAAATTAATTTGAGTCAAATTTTGTTCTTCAAAGCTGATGTTTATAATGCCCGTCATTAACTATAATACATATTTTAAGACGAACTCGCGATTCATTGATTGCACGATCAACATTTCCTTTATTAAAAAGTTTATATACTCCACAAGTCGCTTTTGAGATGTTCAACGTGGTGTTTGAAGGTTTGATAAACACGTTCTTGAAGATCGCTTCATATATTGTAGTCATCGTATTAGGATCATGGCTATCTGGGGGCCAATGAGTGGGTAAAACAAAATCTGGTGTTTCTCATAGCAGATCTATAGTTTCTCAGGCACGGCTAGCTGGAGCAATGTTCTGTTGGAATATGAAAAATTCACAATTCTTAAATAGCAGGCAATAAGTACTCACTGAGTAAAACGTCATGCTAGTATGCACTATTAATTTTGACCCTTGGATCCATAAAGATAAGCTCTGTGCAGCCCAACTTGCCCCGACTAAACCATGACGTAGTTGCAATAAGGTTGTAACTGCAAAGTAAACTATATCATTTTCCAGATTTACTGGTGTAATTATTGTTAATAACTTTTTATCCGTGAATTACATGAAATTAACTAACCTTTGAGGGTATTTTCGTAGAAGTCCTGGTACTTACAAAGACAATTTTATTCCATCGGTTCAGATGTAATGAAGTTCGTGAAATATCAGTTTCTCGGGTCAATTTCTCGGGATACTTGAAAAATTGTTCTGTTGATCAGGTGGCATATCGATATAAGACTGAGGAAATTCCTTCAAAAACATGTTGGCTCAATAATGTTTCTCCTGCCTTAAAATTTTATTCAAACCCAAATAATCTTTACTAAAAACCATTTTGTTTTATTATCGTCTGCTTAAAGGAAAAGTTGAATAAATTGAAAGAATAAATTTTTAAATAAAGATCGAATATTGTTTGTCCAAATTTGAATGTGCATAACTTTGGACCCTTTTGATAGAATTTGATAAAATTTGTAAAAAACATTAAATAATCATTTATTTGGAGAAAAAATGACAAATTTTATTCAAAAATATCGTCATAAAAATATTTTTTTGCAATATTTAAATATGTAAAATTCAAAGAAAATATCGTATTAGACGTGGGTAGTGGAAAAGAGGGACTCCCTCCCTTTCTTTCAATAGTTTTATTACTATCTGGTTAATTGATTCGGTATGAATTAGTGAAGGTCACGATCCGGTCTTTGGTCCGGACTGGACCGATACTCTCGGACCGGACTACGGTCCTTAAGAAAAAGATCGATTTAGACCGTGGTCCTAAATAAAAAGAGCGAACCGGGACCGGTCTTTTTATTTGTTTAAAAAACACATTTTTTTAACCTAATTTAATTTGTTTTATCATTTTATTAAATATAAGAGTATTATATAAACAATAAAATTTATCCAATGGTATTGAAGAAAGTGATTTGGTGCTTGTGGAGGGCATATTAAAATTAAGAGTAGATTGTGTTTTTGAGATATTTCCATTTTCATCATTATAAGTATATATTTTATGTTTTATCAGATGTCTGCTTAAGATACTTAATTATTTTATTAAGAATAAGGTTAAGTTATTTTGACTATAAATTATTCAGACAGTTTCTTAAAAAAAATTAGAACTATATAAATAATAACCAAAATATTTTAATAATAATACTGCTTATTTCGATTAATTTATTGCTTAAAAAAATATAAACAATTATTTTGTTATTTGTTGCTACGATACATTAAATTTGGTACTGCAGTGAACACATCTATGTTTTTTATTGGGACTATAAGTAAAATGTTTCTTGGACAAACTTATGGTTTTCGTATTGTAAAATAAAAATTAACAAAATCTAAAATAACTCATCTAGAAAAATATCATAAAATAAAATATAAAAAAAAATTATATTAATTGAATAGTAAAGCAAACTTAAATAATAATAAAAGACCGGTCCGGACCGCGGTCTAAACCGTAAAAAATAAAAAGACCGATCCGGACCATGGTCCTTAAAAAAGATCGGTCCGACAATCGGTTCGGTCCGGTCTAAGACCGATAGGACCGGACCGTTGACCTTCACTAGTATGAATATAAATAAAAACTCTATATTAGTGAGAATATAAATTGCTTCTTTTATTGCGGGTTCTTTTACATAGGCGCCAAGATTTGATTTTTCACTTCTTTTCCTGAGATTTTGGAATTATAGTAGAGCCGCTATTTCTAAAAATTATTAACTATTTATTCTTCTTTTAATTTATTGTTTGTAGCGGCATATGGTGGGATAGGAGAAGTTTAAAGGAAATTTTTTTATAAGCTTATAATGGTATTTACGACGATAGGCAAATTTCCGAATGGTGAAACTCCCTCCCGCCCAACCTCTCCGTCTATGCCGCTGCTTATTTTATATACTTTTTTAACGTGATTTTAATAGAATATATTTAAAATTGAATAAATTAAACTTTATTTGGTATCAATTTGGTGAGGGGGGGGGGGGTTCATTTATTATTTATCACAATATCTATTAAAACTTGAGGTATATAGATCGTATTAATATTGATTGAGGGAATAAATAAGTAAGAAAAATCAAATTATATATAAATAAAATTATAATATTGCGTTAAAAAAAGAAGGGTATTGATCTTAATTTAGTGATGAGCCGATAATAGAACTGTTAAAAGATACTTTTGAAAGTTAGCGCATTAAACTACTATTATTCATTTATTTTAAGTTGAGCTCTCGCTATTTTATGAAAACCAATAATTTAATCTTTAATAAATTTAGCAGCTATGCTATCGTTTAGTTATAATCTGCGCATCTCTTGAGCGACATCGCCTTATTTCACGGTTACCATAAATGAGACCTAAGACTGGGTAAAAAGCTAATGCTTGAGATCCGGTCAGGTAATTGAAAAAATATATATTGATAAGTCATGAGCTAATTTGATATTTTGTCAAATGAAAATCCGACTTTCAATCAAACTTCGATATGTGCAAGTCGATATCAGTGAGTCGGAAAAAAATCATTCATTTTCTTAAACGAATACTATTATGAATATCTCCAAATAAATCTGTTAAATCAAATTCAAAATTTTTTTTTTTTTGATTAATAAAATAATAGTTGATTTTATTATTTTTAATTTTAGCTACCGTTATTTCCTAATTTGGTGTTAGCCAAATTTAAAATATTCGTTAATACTAGTGATGTTAAAAGTTACTTTTGAAACATAACTAGTTACAGTTACTAGTTAAATTTTTACAAAAGTAACTAGTTATTAGTTACAGTTATTTTCAAAAGTAACTAGTTACTTACTTTATACATCCTTCATATGCGCATTATTTATTTATTGAATGCATTTATTTAATACAAAAAAAATTAGGATAAACAAAGTATAATTAGTTATTTAAAATAATATACAATTTATTTATATAAAAAAATATCGCAAAATTGAATATTTACATCGAATATAAAAACATATATTTGCATTGAAAAAAAAACATTTATTTTTCATTAAAATTAGAATCTAATAAATGTTTATTTGCTTTTAACAACAAATTAATTTCAAAGTTATTATCTAGGAGACGTGCTCGTTTATCTCTAAAAATTAGCTTACCTAGACTGAATAAGCGCTCTACGGGAGCACTTGATGTTAGAACAACATTATATTTAATAAAGAGTAATTTTAACTTTGGAAAATCGTTATATAAAGAAAAAGTGTTGTTATTGGATTTGATAAAGTTTTCTATAAGTTCATTATCCAGAATATTTTGGTGCATTAGGTCAAAAAATCCAACTACATCAAGTGATGTTGGTTTTGAGCATGATACATTCGTCTGGGATTCACTTTGAGGTATTAAGGTATTTATTAAATTTAAAATTTCCTCCTTTTTTGCTTTATTCCTTTCTTGCCTAATCCAAGGCCAGTCAGTTTTAAATAAAGGGTGAAGAATTGCAGCAATGATGTTATCATTATCATAAAGATTATTAAACCTATAACATAATATTATTAATTTATAAATAATTATTTGATTTTAGTTACATTTTTTTCAATACTAGCTAATATAGTATCCTTTAGAGGTTGACAATATTTTAATCCCTGCATATCTGCCATACACATAAGTATTTGTGTTATTGTTGGGAACAATCAGACATTTTCACAAAATTTTAAATTAATAAATTTAATTTAAAAAATAAATTTAATTTAAAATTTATTATCACAACATATTAAAAATAAAATTAATTATTTGAATATATCTTTAAAAGTAACTAGTTACTTTTGGCAGTTACATTTCAAAAATTTTAATAGTTACAGTTACTAGTTACAATTTTAAAAATATAACTAGTTACAGTTATTTTTTAGCCAAAATGTAACTAGTTACAGAACTAGTTACAAGTAACTAGTTACCTTAACATCACTAGTTAATACCCTTAATTTAAAATGATCATAATTATAAGTTTTGTGGCAATTGTTTAGTATGTCCCAAAAAAATTTAAAGCTCTCTCTCTTTCCTTCTTTTTTTTAATAGAGACTAGTTCTTTAATTAGATAATGATAAATATGGTTTAATTAACCTTTTTTTCTGAGGATTAATTAATTGTATATAACAAAATATTAAAATATCAAATAAGCAATCTAATCATTTTTAAAATGTTTGGTTATTTGACAAAATTTTAAAAAAAGATTAATTATGTCTAAATTAGATTAGTTAATTATTTAATTAATATTATACGATTGTTTTTATAACCTACCATCCTGAAAATCAAGATGATTATAATATTTTCTTCGACACATTTCTTATCCAATCTTCTACACCCCAAATATCAAATTTAACAAATAAATTAATATTCATTTATATTAGATATTTCAAAATAATACATTATTTTTAAAAAAGCCCACATTTAAAACGTTCAAATAATTAAAATAAAAGTATTTTAAATAAACTGTACACGTTTTGTACCACTATAACTATCAAAAATTTTAATTTTGTGTTTCTTTTTTCATGATTGCAATTGGCCATAATTGAGTAGTCAAGTTATTATAAGCAATCAGTTAATCTTACATTTCCTATGAATAATGGTATAGCAAAGTAACCCGCGCTATGGGTACAATTCGTGTTTTTAGCATAAAAGCATGCTGCATCAGTAATGATCGGTAATCGATGGAGTTCTAAAATATATAGTAGCTATAATCAATGTTGAAGGATAATAAACTGATAAAGGAAGACTTTAGTACTTTAAAAAAAATCATGTTTATCAATCTCTAATCGTCACGATAAATATAGGAAAGAAGTATAAATTTTAAATTTAAAAACATTATTTATTTTTAAAACATTTCTATAATAAAAATAAATAAATATTTTACCTATATTAAGTAGAATTATCATCGTTAACAAAGAGATGTATATATCCATAGAATTAATTTATGTTGATAACATTAAATAATGATAATCGATTCACTCGATAGAATTTATCCATATCAAATAACATATCCACCTAATGATATATTTTTAGGTTTAGTATATAAGTTTACTCTTTAAAAATTGCATTATTTGTAATTAGAAATAATAAAAATCTGACGTTGATTCCTAGCATCGTAATAATTGGTTCCAAAATAAAATAGCTGATTTATTAATTTGTGATTTTTGGACGATAAAAAAATATATATACATATATTTTAATAAAAAAAAAATTTTTGTTTTCTTTATAAAATTATAGATCATTTTTTTTTTGTTATAGATTGGGGAGATAAAATTTGGAATCAATAATTTAGTAAAATGTTTCTCGTATAAAAAAAAATAAATATTATATTTGGAATTAAATAATTAGAAAATAAAATAAAAAATTCGGTTAATAATTAACTTGTTCACGCGAATCTAAGTGGTGGTAAATTATTATTAGGAATAACGAATAACCAATATCTTTGGGGTATATTGTTAAATGGCTCAATTTAACCAATTTTAAAATTCTAATTTTACGCCTAGAGATTTCGTTAATATATATATTTCCTATATCTGTGGTGAGGAAAATTTTCAGACTTACATAATGTTCTTTGCCTAAAAAATTGGGTTAGCCTTTTTTAAAAATTGAGCAGCTTTAAAAATATTACTATGGGGCTTATAATTTTTTTGATTTCGTTGAATACTTTTTCAACAAATAATCGGATGAGATTAGACTCCTATTTATTTCTAAATTAAATTTTTAGATCAGATTCTGCTCATATTTAAAGATAAATTCTCGGATGGGATAAGTCGGCCAACATTAGATGTCAGAATATGTTTAAAAAAATTTATGTTTTAACTTTTGTAAGATTTAAAAATTCAATTAACCTTAATTTAGCCAATTCTTTAATTATTTTTTTGTTATTTTAAATTAATTTACTAATGTTTCTTTTTATTATTAACGGATTTTTTTTAATATTGGGAACTTTGGGAAAGAAATATATTTTAAATATTATTTATTAGTAAACTTAAACCCCCCCCCCCCCAGTTTAGTAACTATGTCAGAAAATACTTCAAGTCTTCACTTTTTTAATTTTCTTGAGATTTATGATTACAATCCTTTAACAATTTTTGGGGATCAAAAAAAATACTACAACTCACTTAACGCATACTCCTTTCTTTTTCTATTTTTACCCTGCAATGCTAAAATCCCATTTAAAGATTCTTTGGCCATTTTTAGATATTTTGAAAGGTAATAGAAGTGCTCGCTACTAAAAAATTATGTTCACTCCAAATAGATAAAATTTAACTAAAGAGAATGTTTAAAATATAATTATATGACTCAATATTGTCGATGTGTTTGAATCAGTCTAATCAAGTTTGAAAAATGTACTGTGGTGATTGTTTCTTTTTCACCCATAACACTTATATAAATCAACTAAAAATGTATGTTTAGCATATTAATCAGAGATCTGCAGAGATACTATTTGCACGGCCCGAATTTTTTTTAAATATTTTTTTCGGCCCGGCATTTTTTAAAATATATTATATTTATTTTTGATTTTTATAGCTAATAATGGCGATTTCAAGTATTTGGTTTTAAAATAAGCAGCCCTGCACGGATATTTTTTTAAAAAAAAATACATGCCCGGCCCGACCCGAGTATATTTAAAAACGGCCCTATCCGGGTAACAGAGAAGGGCCTGCAGGTCTCTGGTTGTATCAAAATATATCAATTAAATGTGTCTGTAAATAGATACCGCTAAAAATCATCTGGATACATATATTTTATAAAAATATATCTATATATTTTAACGGCTATCATCTCCATGCTTATAATTTCATTGATTAAATGGCATAAGGCTCGAACCGGGTTTTAAATACGTTCGCTACGGATCGGATCCCTGGTATTTACATTAATTAATTGTATATATTTCTAAATTTTTCCTTATCTAAATCACCAAGACCATTTTTTAAAATAAAAATGGATGATTTCTTTGTAGAATTTAAATTATCTTATATCTAAATGATGATTATAAAATTTTTTTAGGTTACACCTTTTTTTTAAATATAGAAGGGCTCGGGCACGTAGCCAGCTGGGGGTGGGAGAGCCCCCCCCTTTAGTAGTAAATTTTTGGAAAAATATAAAACGGCTTCATAAATTGTGAATTGCAAAGGCTTTTATTTCATATAGATTATACTATTCTAAATATTAGCAAAAAGTTAAAATTAATTTAAATATTTATTTCTTATATATTAATATTTTATCTCACGAAAATTTAAAGTTCTAACAAATTGAAAATAATAATATGTTATAATATATTTATACTATTCATAACTTTTCTATTTAAATTTATTGGAAAGTAGAAATCTAATTTTAAAAATAATTAATATTATAATATATATATATGTCGTATTAAAATATTGATTCAATGGGGATTAAGAATTTCTACATTTTAAATAACTTATCGAAAGGATTTTGTAAATTTAAAAATTCTGTTTTAACCATAAATGTTGGACTGGAAAATTTCATTCAAATAAAGCCCTTTTATTAATAATAAAACCTCAATGAAATGTTCAGATATCCAAATAGATAGAAATTGCTATATATAATTATTTCTTAAATTTCTTATGCATATAATATATACATATATATATTCATTTTCAAATATATATTTCTAAACAGAGTTGCGATTTTTAATCGCTCATTGTTTGTAGTTCTAGTGTAACTAAAGTAAACCAACAATAAATTTAATATGATTATTCGATGAGTTTTCCCATGGCATTTCATAAATTTGTATTTTATAATATAAACTTCTTGATGGTATATTAACATTTAAGTGTATGTAACACAGTTTAGTTTTATAATTTATAAATGTTCCCATCATTAATTTATTAATGAAATTTAATGAGTTTCAGTAAATATTGTCAACTTGCTCTAAAAATAAACTTTTTTATAATATTTACTGGTTTTCTTTGTGAACTATTATTACAAAAATTATTTGTTCATTTATTATTACAAAAATTACATAAGTATATACAACATTTTAAAAATTAAAATATATTATATAAATAAAAATATTACAAAAACATTAGATTACATAAATAAATTCGATTTAAATGACTAAAATAAATGAACATGTCCATCCCATAAACATGTTAAAAGTAAAATATGGTTTTGATTAAATTTACATATCATCATTTATAAATAATAGTGTCCATTGAAATAAATATTTTTAAATTATATTATAATATATTTATTATAAATATAGCTTCTACTGAGGAGTAATATTTTTTTGCGTATAGTCTTTGTTTTCATTTCTTTTTGGCGTACCAAAAGGTTATTATTATCACTATTATCATAAGGATGATGACACCGGCAACTATAAACCGATTTTGTAAAATTCTTTGATTAAAATAAAATAATTAACCATTATTTTACACTAAAATATAAAAATTATATATATATACTTAAGTTTATGTTGCTCAAATACTTTATTAATGACTTTTGATTTATGTGAAATTTAAATTAAGAGGGGATTAATAAATTATGATATGTAAAACCGCCATTTTATGGGAATTATAGTACCTATATATATTAGAGTCTTAGTCGATAATGTTTTTTTATAGACTCAAAAGCAAAATAAGCTCAATTTTTAAACACCATTAAATGTTATTAAATAATGAATGTAATCTAATAATCTCTTGTGGTATTTAATTTATAACTTTTTGTTTATTTTTTTCAAATTAATATTTTAATTCCAACGATTCATAGTCTTATTAAACAAAATATCCAAAAAAGGCTAAGCATAAGTCTCTCAAAATATATAAAAAGTTTAGCAAGAAGCAAGGTGTAAAATAAATAAAGATATTATTGAGCAAAACAAGAGAACCTAAAAGATGAGGATTTCTATAAATATGTACCAGATCTGGTATCAGTGGAGGCCCAAATCTTCCCTTTTACACCCAAAAAATCATTTTTAGGTGAATAAAAACGAAATATTATCGAATAATTATTTTTATAGAATCTAGTACTAACCTAGTGGGGTTATTTAAAAAAATTTAGGATCTTGCAGCGGTGAAAAATGTTTTATATGAAATCTTGAAATCCCTGTTCAACCTCATAGGATTTTTCATCCTAAATATCATTTCTTAATTTTAATTTTGGTTAATAATTTTTTTTAAAAAAGTTAAACAAAATTGATCACTTTATTTTCGAGAATTTAATTTAACCCTTTCGCGCCCAGCGAGATCATTTGTCATCAAAATTTTTAATCAATTAATTTTTATATTTAAAGAAACTAATGGTTGGTACTTAGGATATTAATTTATAAAACATTATTTATTATTTATCCTTAACCTGTCAAAATCATTATTTTATTATATCAAAGTACAAGTATTTTTTGTTCATGGGAAATATTCCGGGCGCGAAAGGGTTAATTGTTGAAAATATATAATTTAAATAAATATCATATTAAACTGCAAATCTAACGTACGCTAGAGATCTGCATTGGGCCTACATTTTAAATTAATCTTGATCCAATTTCTTTTTATTTATCCCCCAAATAGCCCGACCAAAAAAAGATTCTTTTATAGTCGATAATTTTTAAAAAATTATCCGTCAATACAACTAAAATTATTTATTAACATTCATTTTTGTAACCTCCTAATCATTCCAGATAATATCCTTGAACTTTTCCCCAGATCACTTGACATTTCTCTTAACTATTTTACCATATTCACATAATATTTATTTTTAAAAAAATTTCCAAAAGGAGAATATTAAAAGTTTATCAAATGTCATAATTATAATCTAAAATAAAACAGTGAATAATAGTTATTTTAAAAAAATCTAAAAAATTTAATACTACTTTTTTTATAATGAATAAGTGAATCAAAAAGATATTTTTAAAATATATCAAATATCTTGTGAATTATTAATTGAAACTGAAGAACATGGTATGTTATAACAGTTTAATTTTTGGCAAACTAACGCACGACTATGGAATCTATTTTTGTTAATTTTAAGAAATAACTATAAAAAAATTAGAATATAACTATAAACTAATTTTGACCTTCTTAAGTCTCCATCTCATGAGTACAGTATAGCTACGCTTAATATTATTCTGTACATCGATTTAAAGAGAGGATCCGACTTCGAATATTTCCTTATATTTAACTAAAAATTTTATATCCCCTTAATTTAACCCAAAATTAATTATACCAGATCTAATCTAAACACGTTGGTCTGTGACTTGCCTAAAAATGAGCAAACGTGAATTACACATGGACCTAACCTCTGCATAATTATGCCGGTTATTTTTATCAAGGATACCAAAAAACCTTGTACTACTTAGAACTGGGCGTCCATAGAAGCAATGAAAGCATTGCTTTCCTTAAAAATTTTTTAAAAAAATAATAAAATTAATATATTTTTTATGCTACACTGAAAAAATAAATACTATTTTTACTACGTTATTATTTTAATAGCTTAAAAAATTAATATGATTTTTACTACGTTAGAAAAATATACATGTGGAAAGTAAATAAAAAATTGCTTATTTTTTTAATAAAGAGGAAATCATGCGATTGTATTGTGCAATTTTAAGTTTAAAAAATAAGAGTTGAGTAAGCCAATAAAAAAGATTCTTCTTTTTTAAATATCAATAATTAATCTAAAATGTCTAATAATAGCAATAATATTGCTAAAAATTAATTTATCAATAAATTTTGATGTGAAGAAATTGATTATCGAGAAAAAAAACCAAAACCAATTTTATAAAACTTGAATAAAGAAATCCAAACTTGCATTTGTAATTTTTCCTGTTTGCTGTTAAGTGGCAGTATTACGTAATAAAGAGCTTTTTGGAAACGCATTTATTCTTAGCTGAAGCGTTAAAGGAATGTCAAGTATTTCCCATTTCATAATCCAAAGTTTTAGTTGCTGAACCAGTTTCTCTTGTACAGCAGGAAAGGTTATAGACTGAATATTTTTTATCTAAGGCTTGTTAAATCAAATTATTAGATGGATATCTTAGGATATGACCCATAGGTTTGAGCTTCCTGAACTTCAACACTAAAGTAATTGGAAGATAACTACATTTCTCCCAAAGTAGGTTGGTTGAATAATTTGGAATGTAGGATTGAGTGAGGTACAATCAAGTATATATTGGTAAAAGCTTGGATTTTGCCTCGTTCCATGCCTCAATGCCATGGTAGTATAGGGAGTATAGAATAGAATTTTATATAACCTTCATTTTTAGCAAAGTCGATATTTGTTTGATAACCATATCTTCCTAAGTGAGCAATATTTAAATCCATCTGCTGTCATCTTTTTTGATACATCCTTATGTATTTCCTTTATTATCCAGGGTAACTCCTAAATATATAATGCACATGACTTCTCCACGTTATTCCATTTATAGTTAGTAAATTCGGACATCATATCTGTTTTGTCAGTATTCAGTATAAGGCCAAATACTCTTGTCCTCGAAGCTATTTTATAAAAAAGGTATTGAAGGTCTTACATAGAAGCCGCTATAATACAAAATTGGTCAGCGAAAGCAAGAAAGTTTATTTTGTCTACTTCTATAACACCAACTTTGGTATAATAGTATTAATGGTGACGTTTAACAGTACAGGCGGAGAACAGTCTTGTTTCATGCCAATCTTTATCAGGATTTTTATAGATTTTAGTCCAGATGTATTATTGGTATCATGTTATTTTGGTATATATTTATCAGAAGGTGTTCAGGAACGTTTGTCATATCAGGCGACTTCCAAATTAATTGTATTATATAGTCAAAAACTGGTTAAATGTCTAATGCAACAATGTAAAGTTGGTTCTTTAACATCAGGGCTATTTCAAGCATAGGTCAATTATAGCTTCCACAGTGTTGTGGCTTTTCATGGAAGAGGTAATAAAATCAACATAATTAGGTACAGTGTACAGATTTACAAGGTCAAGAAAAAAAGTAAGTTAATAACTTATAGTTGGGAAAGTCCAATTTTCAAACTTCTTGAGTTTATAATCTAAAAAAAATTAATTAAGATAATATCTGTCCAGATATTTTATTTCCAACTATATTTTATCAATAGCAGGAATAACAATCACTAAGGGGTCCATCTTCAAAAATTCACTTCAAATGCCATCTAATCCTACAGCATTGTGGTCCTTTTTGGAGGTAAGATCAAATGAGAATGTTCTAGGATCTGGTAAGGGTTATGTTGAAAACATGTTTGAATAGTGAGTCCTTTCTTTTAATTGGTTATTATTCTAATTGATAAAAAGTCTTGGAATATTGTCCTGCTTTATAGGATGTGAAAGATTTAACAACTAAAAATTTTAAAGAAGTCATTAGACATGAAGGAATGCTGAATTTAGTAGCCCTTTTTATAAGTAACGCTCATTTATCATGTTTTAGCTCATGGCTTATATCAAGTAATCTATATTTAATCTTATTACTACAATAGAAGCATGCCTTTACTAGTCTAGTGATTTTTTGAATCAAAGGAAATCCAGTCAGGGCAATACCACCTTAGATATAGTGTGATGTCAAGTTGGAAAATAGACTCCTGGTGTGATCCTACAAGCCATTGATATTTGTAATGTTGTCCTTAATAAGTTTTCCTTAATTTGAGGATCACTCAGTGATTCCATATTATACTATAGTTTTATTTGATTTCATATCTCCTGTTTTTTCTGCACCAGAGCTTAGTATAGTATCAATGTTTATAAAATACTTATGAATATTTTATGATCTGAGCTAAAACCTATTTAAAACTTTAACATTGTCCATCAGTCTGTGAGTGTTTTTAGAATAAATGAAAAAATCAATCTGGGACCAGGAGTTATATTGAGTTATAGGATTGTTAAAAGAAAAAGTTTGCTAATAATCAAGATCATTACATAATTTTAAGAGAAGTTTACTTCCAGTGTCAGAAATTTAATTAAACGCTGCCATACTTAGACAATCATGTTGTGAAATAGTGGAGAAATCAACTCTAGAATTAAAATCGCCAGTCATGATAAAATCGTTATGTTCTGAAGCTTCTTTTCATAATTGTGCAGGACAGAGTAAAATTCCATATTTTCCAGATAATTCACATATATTAATGATATTCATAGGTTTATAATAGGACATAAATTTGATTTGATGATAAAAAACCTCCTATCAAAAACCTTAAATATGAAACTAATTAAATCATTTTTTAATAATTAAGAATACACCATATTCCATTTCCTTACAGTCTCTTCCTAATTATAGTTGGTGTAATCATTACAACATTTTTTTTAGAGATTCCACCCAATGAGTTTCATAAATACAATATTTATCCATATATCAGAAATAAGTGTCTTTACCAAATCTAACATTAATATATTAAAATTTTAAGTTCCTTCAGTTTAAAAACTATAAACTTAGAATATACAAATTATAGGGGTTATATATACATATACAATGGTATCAAGAGTAGTTTTACTATAATCATGAATCCTATCAAAGTCAAAACCAATTTATAATACAAAATTGATATTATGTGTACTTTAAATTTCTAGTATCTTTAATAAAGTAGTAATTTAAAATTATAGTTAAATTCACTTAAAATTAATAGAGATTTTGTAATCTCTTATATTGGTTTGCCAATAATTAAATTATATACATGTATTTTTCGTATTGCATCTTTAAAATCATATACAATTTGAGTTTGTAATAATTTACTCTATCATGTGATCGCTCTAATGATTCCCTTTGCCATTTTAAGTCTGTCAAAATCTCTGCCCCAATTTTTTCTGACTCCAAAGCCACTCTATATCCATGATCAATGTTATCTGTACATCTGTCTAAATTGGCTAGAAGACTTTGCTTCTATATAATAAAATATTAAATATTTAAGAATATACAGGAGATTAAATCAAATATTAAATTGTCATATTAATCAATTTACAGGCAAAATATAGGATACAGATAACACACAAAACACTCCATTAACTTTTATTTATTACTTATATTTTAAAGCATATTATTTAATACCTTAATAAATGCTAGGTTTCTTAATCTTATTAACAGTTTTAATATGATTTGTTATGTTGTGACACATTGGCAAATGTTTAACAACATGTCAAACATTAAATATCTCATGGCTTTATAATCAAAATAATGGCAATATAATTTAAAAATAAACTGAGCATTAAATATATAATTCATGGCTTCATATTTAAAATAATGGCAATATAATTAAAAAATAAACTGACTTCTTCATCTTTACAATTATCTCCTTCTAAATAGTCATTTGATTTCTGAGATATTTTTAATTCCTTCTTTATAATGATATAAAAATTTTCACATATAGTAAAACTTACATATGTTTTGTCTAGCCCATCTAATTGTGTTTTATATTGATCACTTAAATATTTGATATGTTGTTTTTCATTCATAGGCAAATCATTTGATTCTAAATCAATTTGTTCCAACTAAAGAATATATTAAATATAACAATGAAACATCTATTACAAGTTCATGGCCTTCTTCTAACAATTTAGATACCTCAGGCAAATTTACATATCTTTCGTTAACTGAATAAAATGATTTTATAAATATATTAAGAAATTTACCTAAAGCTGATCTATTTACACGCTCTTTTATGACTTGCAATAAATTTTCAAAATTTTTAATATGACTTTGTATTATATTTGCACTGAGCATATTATAAACTACATTGTTAAAAGATTAATATCTCGATGCAATCAAAATATCGAAATAAACAATCAAAAAATTCATTCATTCATTCATTACCACGCTTTCATCAAACATTAGGAGTTGTAGCGTCCAGAAGGCCATGTGAATAACAATATTATTATTAATAATAATGTACCCGACACCTGGTTAGATTATTTAAGAAAAAAAAATAAGTCTTATGTTCAGTAAATATATCCTTGGAAGATAACATTATGTCTATAAGCGTCCTGTTCCAGAGGCATCTAGGTTCCCTATAAATGTAAAGTTGGTCCTTGAAACCTTTTATCTTAAGAAGCTTATTATCGTTTGTTTGTTTTTTCTTTTTTCTTTTTTCTTTTTTTCCAATTAGTTTACATTTTAAAATAAATTTTTTATATTTTAATTTACGAAGGTAATACTTAAGTCAAGCGCGTACGCATAAATTTAAGGGGAAACCGAAGGAAATCAAAGATTTGCCGATCAACCAATTCTGGTTGGACCGTTAACTTTAAGAGAAGAAAAATAATGCCTATAAATTATATCAATATGCTTTAGGTATATGTCGGACGGAATAAGACATCCTAGCCTAGAGTCAATGGCAACTTGGAACTCGCAAGTGGGTAACATCTCATTTCCCATAATCGAAATCGTGTAAAGCCATTCATGGCAGTTAGAATATATTTTTGTTTTTAAGTATTTGGGTTAATTCGATCAATAGGCAAACAAAGTTTTTGAAATGCACGTTGAAACATGGGAACTATAAAGCTCTTTAAATTTCTTAAAAGGGGATGGTTGGAACCTTGGAGTAAAGTCAGCCAATATTGTTTGTCCGAATCTAGAAGTGGATCGCATAACGATAAGCGAGGAAGTAGGCGTTAGAAGATATTTAAAACAAAGGGAGGCATAAAATGACGATTTAAAATCCAAGTCCTATTTGGTAAGCAGGTATAGAGGTAAATTTCCCATTAAACTAAGAAAGCTTTAGGACTAAAAGCAATTCGATGAAATGTTTAAATTTCAATTCAAAGGGCTTAAGAAAGGAAAAATAAAGAATTTAGATATGAAAATCACTTTTTGATGAGGAAAAAAACCGTTGCATGAGAAGGTGAGGAAATTTTTTTAGCAAATTAAAAAGGAATTTTATCGTTTAAAAAAATTTTGACAAAAGGAATTTGAAAAGACTATAGGAGAACTTAAAAGTCATAGGTAAGGAAAGATTTTAAAGTCTGAGGGAGGGACAATATCTTAATTGTTGATGAAGGATATCTCGCTTTTTTATCTATTTAAGGAAAGACCAATTTTCGTAGCTTCCACACTCTATCATCGTAAGACATTGGGTATAGATCCACCAAAAGACCCATTGTCAAGATACCATAAATTTAAATCTAATTTGAAATCATGCTTTAGATTTTGACCAAATTTTTAATACTTACAATAAAGAACAAGAGTTCTAGAGAATAGATTGCAACACACCCTTTTGGGAAGATATGGAAAACTCCTTAAATCTGAGTAACGATGGAAATTTATATTAGGAATTAAGAAAATTATATTTGGGTAAATGTTGTTAAAAAGAATGTAGGAATGAACTCCTGATGAATGTTGAAGGGTTTTCTGAAGTCTAATGTACAAATATCAAAATATTTTATCCACCCTATTTATATACTTACAAAGTGGGCACTTTACAACCATCTCTAACTCTGACTGAGAAAGAAATAGGAGGAAGATGGCTTTAGAGCCAATGCAGCTCACTATGACCTTGGCAAGTAAACGACGAAAGAATGACCAAATGGTTATTCAAATACAACTATCCAGCTTGGTCAATGAAATAAGGCGTGCACCACTTCGCTTATGAACATATTATTCTAAATGCAGTTAATGATTTTCTTCTAGAACCATTATCAAATCATTGGATTAAATAAGCAAAAACTTGCTCTGAACCAGTTTAAACAACCTGTCGTCCTTTTTTTAAAGACTTCAGACAGTTAATTCCCTTATCACAGGTAAAGAGAATAGAAGATGAGCTATGGGGTAAATTTTAGGAGGGGACGCTGATAGATGTTTCACGAGAATTTGTTGAAAAATAAGCATTGATAGTAAAAATAATATCATCAAAATTCGAGCCGGACCGCTTATATTATCAAAGTCCAATTTTTTAGAGATCAATTTGCTGCAGAAAGAGATAGGATTTAAAGAGTTAGATGGGCTACAATAAGGGTATTATCAAAATTGTACACTTTGTCCTTAATTGAAACCTGATAAATTCTTTATTTCATTTTTGGGTTTAACGAAAACTTTTTAAAAATAATATATACATTTTATTTTTTTATAATATAATTTATAATTATTTTTTAATAAAAATTGTTTTTTAATTTATATTTTATTTAAATTTTTAATAATTGAAAATAAATTAAATTTTAAATTATATAAGGAATTAAAAAATTTTATCTAAATAATTAAAAAATAATTTTTATAAAAGAAAGCGAATTAGATAATAATTACCTTTTAATATGTAAATAATTTATAATCATATTTAATTAAAATGACAAAAAGCTAAAGATTTGCTGGAAGGATTGAGAATCCATATATAAATATAATAACATATCGGAAACATCCCTTTCTAAGCTATTAATGCTCGTCTACAAATTATGATGGTTTGGTAAATAACGGAAAAATAACCGGGTATTTAAAAAATATAATTATCAATTAAACAGGACGATGAAATTAGGTCTAATCACCAATTTTGTTAAATATTATGCTAGAGACATTTTATATTAAATTATTCTAACCTTTTATAGACCAATTCAAACCATTCAAGGACCTAGATTTATAAATCTTTCACAAGAATTTGTCGGCATAGGTGCCACATGTAGATAATTGGATGTTGAAAAAATTATTCCATGCCTTACAATAGTTAGCAGATACGTAGTGAAAATAACTAATGATCTTAAATAAGAATTTTCTGAAACTTAGTGAATGATTAAAATTGGTGTGAGGATTTTACAAGAGCCGATTACATATCTTTATCAATCTATTTGTTAAAAGATTGAAAATTACATTTAAAAAAAATTATTTCATAATTTTAGAGAGAATATCCTTAAAGAATTGTATAAAAAATCTAAAACTTGGTGTTCCCTAGGAATAATTTACCAAGCTCATCTTTGTACAGAGCCAACTGGGATATATATTAGATAATTTTATTTTTTAGAGATTCTGAATCTGATATACTGCCAAATAAAAAATATTCATATATTTAGATAAATATATTTTCCTTTTATTTTTTAAAATTTTATATTTAATACATAAACTGATGTTGCACACAATACTTCGCAATACATTCCAGCCAAACTTTATTTTAAAAAAATTCTCCTGAAATTAATAATATTTTGACAACCTTAAAATCATTGACAACTTGTTTTAAACAAAGTGGTATTGTAAAACATCTGAGCAAGACCCTGGCACAAAATATAGATATAATATGGAATACTTAGCATAAGATGAATATTTATTGTTTGTAAGATCTCGTTATAGACTGAAAAAATGGGATCAATGAAAAAGAAGATTTTAAAAAACTGATAATTTATGCACATTTTTTCTTTATTTATAAAAAAAAATTAGGTATGATCTTATTCTCCATTAGCATCTATAATATATATATAAAAGCCTTGTCACAAAAATCATGGCGCACTTTTCATGTCTCACTTTTCATATCACACTTTATAATATATATATTCAAAAAATCGTTAATTTTGAAAAGTGCCTATGATCGGGCAAGACTTCGCTTACAAATCTAGATAGATTATTGGACTTGGGTTCGAACCCAAGCAAATGTTTTTTTTTCTTAATCTGATAAAATTAATCAAATAGATACGATTCAAAGTTTGTAGCTACTTTAAAATTCAAACTATTTTTCTGCACAAGATAATTAAATACATTTAGAACTTTATATGCATCAAGTACCAATTCAAGTACGAGATTTATTTAAATACTTTTTTAATTCTTGAATTTATGTATAATTTAAAATTTAAACTATTATATGGGGAATCAGAATTTTCTCTTTTATTTGATGAGGGACGAATCAGAAATTTTCCTATCTTATGAGGTGTTATTTAAAAATTTATATTGATTTGGGGTTATTCTAAAATTTTCCATTATTTTTATAAAATATGTTAATAAATTATATATTTAGTAATTTTAATTTTATAATCTAAAATTTTATTATTGCTTGATGAGAGTTTTATGTTAAAACCCTTAAGAAGGATTTATTCCACATTGAATTTTATACAACTTTATATCTCTTAATTAGGTAATTTTTATGCATAAGTAAATATTTGCATCTCTCTTATCTTTTCTGAAATTGGCCTTTCTACATGCATTCCATAGTTTTGTATATTTTCTCATAACTTCATAATTTAATTGTAGAATGTATATTTTTCATAACTTATAACATTTTTGATTAAATGTATAACTTTTTTGTTTTACTTATATATAATTTGACTATGATTAAAGTTAACCTCCTATTATTTGTTAACTTAGACTGTCTTTTTATTTTTTCTATTGCAATATAGGTTGAGCTGGGTTTGAGAAATATTTTTATAAATTATATTAGGCTGGGCTTGGGGAAAATTTTTTAAAAATATTATGAGCTAGAATGCTTGAGAATTTTTTTATTATTAACTATGAGTCAGACATTGGCCTAAAAAAATTTTATGCAGGCCTGGGCTCGGCCTGATCAAAAAACCTAGGCACATGAAATGATTTTGATTGTATTTTTAACATTATGATTAATTAAATATTTTATTTCAGTTCTCAACTACCAAAATTATTATATTCACTGGGCTTGGAAAAATTTTTCAAAATTATTATGGCTTTCTACTTTGCCTGGGATGATCAATATTTATCAAATAATATTGGTATTATCATGTAAAATCTTTAAATTTAATTTTACCAAACCATAGTATTTACAGTTAGTTTTAATGGATTAAAACTGGCATGAAGGGGGGGGGGGAGGGATTAAAAGAATAATAATTGGATATTATTTTCAAATAACAGGTAACAACTATCATAAAAGTAAGAAGAAAATTCTCATTCCCCATCATTTTTGACGGGCTATCTTCTAGTATTAAATATAATACGGCTATAATGGAGAGAAAAACAAACTGCGAAAAAGAAATAGATTTAATATAGAAAAGAGCTAAAAATTAATTGAAAAATTTGAAATCCATATGCTCCATAAAATTTCCACATTTTTAATACCAAAGTTCCGACAAATGAGGAATCGTCGGAAGAACTTATTGAAGTTAAAAAAAACATAACATGTTGGATTTGATTTGCATAGAAGTATATAACATCTATGTGGATGAAAACCGATTCAAAAGCAAAGATTTCGATTAAAGGGTATAAAATTATAAAATTAGCTTAGCATTAAATTAATAAGAATTTATTTTTACTTATTAGATGTTTGAAATAAATCATTAACGTCAAATTTAAACCATAAAGATGAGAGGGTGAAGTTGTAACAGAGGAGAGCGTGCACCGCATAATGAAATAATAAAATATTAAAGTTTTAAAGTAACGAGTTTGATTTGTATAATTTAACGAAGACGGTTAAGTTTAGTATACAATTTATAAACAATTAATTTAAATTACCATTTTAAAACCATACTTGAAGAAGAAGAAGATATACTTCAAACGGATATCCTGATGGAGACGACAAGTAAAAAATCTAAGTTATCAAGATTAAAAAAATATTGGCCTAGCAGCAATCAATGCTTTTTCCGAACGGGGATTTCGCATTTCTGGAAGGTTTTTAAAACAAAGAAGAACGTGTTTGTATCCAGAAAATGTGGTTTTATTATTATTTTGGTTGCTACCTCTCTCTGGGGGCTTATTATTTTATTTTTTTAATGTTTTTTTTGTGTTAATTTTTATGTAATTTTTTTATGTTTTATATATGGGAAAGGGGGCGGGGAGGGTAGGAGAATTTTGCCTACAAATTTTTTAAAAATATATTTTTTTTTAAAATAATTCTTAGTTCCGATTATTCTCACCGTGGGGGGTAGGAGAATTTTGCCTATAAACTTTTTAAAAATATGTTTTTTTATAAATAACTCTTATACAATTTACATTTTGTAATATTTTAAAAATACGGTTTTTATAGCTAATAATTGGATTTAAATTAATAAACAGTTTTACGTGTAAAAAAATTGTATTATGTATATATAATATGATTCCTTCCATACAAACTTAATATTATTTTCCCTTTTTTTTAAATAAATATTTTTAAAGTAGGTGTATATACTCAAAAAATTAACCAATCAGGAAAAGAACCAATCTAATATTAATATAAAATAATAAAGAGAAAAAAAAATACATAAAAAAATAACAAAAATACATATTAAAAAATGATAATCCCCCCGAGAGAAGCAACAACCGATAAAGAAATACATACGGATAAAGGAGGAGAGTAAAATATTAGGTTACATAGTAAGTGTATGGTATGTGAATTAGAAGGATCTGGGGATACAATGGTTATGAAATATGGCGAAATATAACGATTAGGAGGCAAATATTATGTAAAGAGGAGGGGCCGATTTAGAATTAATGAAAATGAATATAAGGGTGGAATCTGGGAGGGGGAGGGGCTAGAAACTTAAATATTGATGAGAAAATGAAAATCAGGTAAAAGCTTTCTAAGATGACAAAAATTTTAATAAATATAGGTTCAATTAAATTTTTCATCTTTAATTCCATAATATTTAGTGTTTTGGGAAATCCCATTCCCCAATCTATGAAATTTTCGCAAGAAAATATAAATAAAGACTTTGGAAATCCCTTTATCTAAAACAAAAATTATTTGGAATTCTATGAGGGAATTACAAGTGCTTCGTAGGAACACTTTGCTCCCACTTATATTTTTTAAAATTCCATTTACTCCTTTTTTAAATCAATTATTTCATAGCTATTTGACATTTTTAATTAATTGTTTTTTTTTATCCATTAGACTTTGCACACTCATATATTAGTATAGCAAATAGCAATATATTATGCATGTATTTATTTATTTATATTATCGACATTATATTAGATTTATAGAATTTATTAAAGCGGTTATACTTAACTATATCGGTGTATTTATGTTTATTTAGCTCTGATAAAATAGTAGATTTATAAATTGAATTAATTACATGTATGTTAGCGCCAATATGCTTTTTCTCAGGAAATGTGTGATTTTTTCAATTTTAAATCATTTTTTAAGCAATTTTTTTAAAAAATTTAAAATCTGATTTTACTGTTGAAATACCTAACCTATGAATTTTAGATAATTTTGCTATGTGCCTTTTGAAATTAAAATTAATCCAAAATGATACTTTAAATTACCCCCTTTCCTTAAGGCGAAATTCGGATCGCGTGACTGATTTCTTTGATCAAGTTATATTTTCAGGAAAAAAAGTGGGTTTAAAATTTAAATACCAAATATGCCATTGATATATTAATTCGAAGACTCACAATCAATAACATATTATTTTATTTTTCTCTGAATAAAACAGTTTATTAATAATAAACGCAAGAAATCCTCAAAATTTTCAATATTTTTTAGAAGAAAACCTTTAAAATCATTTTTGAAAAAAATTAATATTACAATTATTTCTTTGATTAATTAAAAACTGCATAAACATTTCTAAGAAGTTTATATTTTTTTTTTTATCATGATTTTGAAGAGGTATTTAAAAATATTTTTTCTTATATTTATTTCTTTTTCCTAGAAAAAATTATGAAAATATTAAATAACCTTAAATAAATAATATTAAAATAAATATAATTAATATAAAAAGGTTTAGATTAGCATAAAATTGATAATACATTGTTTTTCGCTTTTAAAGTTATAATTAAATTTTCTTTTAAAAAAATACTATTAATATAGACTGAAAAAATTTTAAAAATACTAACTCATTTTTTTTGTGGATAGAATATAACATGAAATTCATTCAATTAGCTTATAAAAGAAATTCCAAATATCTTTATATAACGATAAAACGTTTATTATCAATCATAGCTATTCATCAGTTTATTCTGATATTCAATCAAATATATTCTGCTCATTGTCAATTAGAATCGATTTTAGAATTTTTGAATTTCCGCGGGAATGATTTTAATTCTGTGAGAAGGGTGTCAGGCATTGATGACAGAGCTTTTAGGCTATCCAGAAGGGATATTAATAATGTCATCGATGAATCAATGCGGCGAGTAGAAGAAATGGCTCAAAAAGAGCTCAAGGCTGTGTTATTTATAAGTAAGGCTATATATTTTAGTTGAATTACAAGGAATCAGAGTTCTGTAAGCTCGGACCAAAGCCCGGTAAAATATAAAATAAATCCGGACAGGGACTAAGATATTTTTTATAAAACCCGGGCCCCCGATAAAAATAGTAAATAAAAGTTATATCGAAATTGTTCTAAATAACAACATTTTAAAATATTTCGAGTCGGGCCATAAAATAATCAAAATTAAAATTTGGGCCGGGTTTGATTATTAAATTTTATAAATCCTTGTCGGGCTTTAAATTATGATATCGGCAGGTCTCTGGAAGGAATTCAAAAATTGTAATTTAAGCTTATTTTTTTAACTCTAAAAATATATCTAATTATCACTCTAAGTTGAAGGAGGGGGGGGGGCGGGGGTTGATAATAAAAATTTTATATGGGTATCAAATAAGTGAAATTATAGTATTCACTCTTGGCCTTAATGGGTCAAACTTGGTATGGGGTTGAGGGGGAGGGGGAGGAATATAAATATTGATATGGGTATCAAATAAAAGGGAATTAAATTTTTTTTGATTGTAATGAGGGCGAGTCTAAGCCTCCGAAGGGGAGATAAGGAATATTTGTGTACACATAAAATAAGGAATATTTGTGTACACATAAAATATTTAAAGGTATCAAATAGAAGCAAATTATAATAAAGGAGAAAATCCTTATTCCCCGTCATTCTTGACGAGCTATTAGCTAGTCATAAAATATTTCCCACTTTTTCAAACAAAAATAAATAAATAATTGCCTCATTTATTTTTATAAAACAGCTAACCCAAACACCGGAGGAGCAGAGATTATCGAGAACATGAAAATAAAAATGGGGTTTGTTTCAACCATGGCAGCCGATGGTCTCAAAAAATTAATGCAGTAATGTTCTTTGATTTTTGATGTATTTAAAAAAAAGATTTATATCATATGTTAGATAAATATTTCTACCAAGAATGGAGTTGGGGGGGGGGGGATTTTGATTGAAACCTAAGTGGCGTATAGCGAGTTGAAGATGCTTTCGGCATTAGGATAAAAGGGTAGGGTGTAGAGGTGTTAAAAGATACTTTTCAAAACAAAAATGTATCTAGCTAAATGTAGATATAATTTTCAAATATAAAAAGATTCAAATCAAGATATATTTTTTTATTATGATCATGTAATGTACGCATAATGCCAACTTGAATATCTAACATTAAAACTCAAATTGTGATTGAATTGAACCAAGTATTTTTTAATTCTGTTCAATATTTTATATTTTATTTATATATAAAATATTATATAAAAAATACTCTTAGTTTTAATTATTTAGTAAGGCAGCTCCGTTTAAATATATTTATAAATACACCTAAAAAGAATTTAACTGGTGCACTGAAGGGTAGCTTCATATATTTTTGGATATCCTTTGAATGTAGTAAAACACGACTCCTTTTTAAAATAATCAGTCATAGTTTGATGGGTGCTAAAATTTATATCCTTACCCATTTGGGGTTTAGCAAAATCTTACAGCAGTTATGTTAGGTGGGGTTGGGAGGTTGATAATAAATTTATTAATGATTGTAACCACTACAATAAATCTTATTAAAAAATGGTGAACCTAAACATATATAATATCCAATTACAGGAAGCCATTTTTTTTACCTAACTGTTATCACGTAATAACACTCGGGATATATTATAAATTTTGAGGACATAAACCCACTTTCAAAATTAAATAGATTTTCTCTAGAAGGATCTTTCTCAATAAGTGTATCCCATGACTTTAATAGACCTTTTATATTTCTTATTTTCTTTTTAGTCGTTCTTAATGATGGTACTATAAAAATTATAATTAACCCCGAAATTACTTATCGTATTCTAAAGGAATTATTTCAATAACAACGTTACACGTAGCTTTACAAAAATGCGACGAATATTTCTATAATCGTTACATTTTTTGAGTAACGTCGTTTATTTTTGGTAATTTAATTTATTCATTCATTTATTTACACCCTAAATTGATAAAATTTAAAACATGAATTATGATAATTTTTTGAAAACTTATTGTAGATATCTCTTTAGAGATAAGATTAGTGTTGTTAATTTGCTTGGTCGTAAAATTTACGACTCTTTTATGTGCTCAGGCCACCCAGAGTTCAGACCTGGGGTTTAGACCTACCTATGGATTACACCTGGGGCTAGGATAAATGAAATGTAAGAAAAAATAAATCTCAGGGTTCAGACCTGTGCTCGGGGTTCGTGCTCAAAGCTGTTTTGGTCAAATTTTTAGACCCAAGCCGCGGGTCTGGGTTTTACACAACCAACCAATTAACAACACTAGATAAAATCTCTTGTGCTTATTTCTAAGTCCAGTTCTCAAGATGCCACCACTCCTACAAAAAAAATTTGATTTCCTAGTTGGAGCTAGACTATATAAAATATTTAAATGATGCTAAGAATGAAGTAATTTTATATCTTCATGATCCATCATTTGAAATTAATATATACTACATTAATATCCCATAATCAAGAAATTTTTATTCGTTATATTACATATTTAACCACCTTTTTTTTTTGCTAATTCGATTAATAGACTAATTATACTTTCTTTTATCAAATACTTAAAATTATAATATTTTATTGTTATTATATTAATAAAGATATAATATATAGAAACTAGTGCTACAGTTTATATTGCCTTTTATTACTTTAAATGACTTGCAGAGAAATGAAGGATTACAATTTTTTTTAATATAACGGCATTACAATTTTTTTTAATATAACGGCGAGTTTTTGTAACCTTAAATGTTCTGAATAACGGCAACGTAACCTTTAATTTTTTTTAAGATGACGAGAGTAACATCATTACTCATTGAATAACTGCGAAGGTAACCATTAAATTTTTAGAGTAAAGTGCCCGACCATGCTCTTAGGAGTGCTGAATAAAATTAATAATATTTTAAATCCTTAATAGGATTAAATTTAAAAAATATTAATATAATAAAAAACATAAAATTAAATAAATCTATAAATAGATACAGATACAGCTGAAAATGCATCTGGATATTTAACAATTCTGGTAGAGGGATGCCATATTTTATATCCTTTTTTTCTGATTCTGATACTGATAATTTAGTGGCAAAGCAATTACTTGTAGAAGGCCAAGAAACTGTTATCTAAAATTTGTTGGTCTGAGTTCATACTTGCAAAACATTTTTACTTTTATAATTTTGAAATAAAGTATTTTGATAACTTAGAATTGCATTCGCAAATCTTGCGAGGTTAGCTTTTATTTACTAATTCGCGATTACGAATATTTAAAGAAGAAATAAAGGTTTTTTTATTATTTTAAGTTAGGCATATTATATTTAATAAATTTTTTTTAAATATAAAATTGAAATAAAATTTAGTGTCATTTTTTTTTATAAAATTGGCTTTAAAACCTAGCCACAGCTTAAATTCTCATACAATATAAATAGAATAAAATTTTATTGAAAATACTAATTGTAGTGTGTATAAAATATTGACAGAAAATAATTTAAAAAACAAGTTTTTATAACTTCTTATCAAGTAAAATATTATACAAAAAATTTATTAAATACTATAATTATAATGTGATTTTTTATTTTCGTGGAAAATTTGCCAATTCTTCAAGAATTTCGTTTGTCTTTGGAACCAAATCTCTATAGATATTTAGCAAAGCTAACCCTTTTAGCCGAAATTCGGTAATAGCATTTCGTAAATAAGTTTTCAACCTTCTCAAGTTGGAAAAGGTCCTTACATTCGCACATGTTGTAATAGGAAATTCAAGAATATAAAACAACTTCAAAATATTTGGAAATTGAGCCAAGGTTTACTTACACCGATTGAGCGCATCAATAGCATGCTTAGGTAAAATAACCAAACGTAGTAAATATTTATACAACAATTCAAATTCACTGATTGATTTTATTATCAATATCATAAGAATAAAATGCTAAATATAATTTTACCAATAGTGGCATCGGAAAGCGAAAAAGGGTCTTTAGGTAATAAAATTTGAAGAGTGCTAAAGACTTGTATCCAAAAATACTTTAATTTGCGATAAAAAAGTATCTAAGAATCGGATGAAAATGGATATGTTATAATATTCTTCAATTGAGTCAGCATTTATATCACATCAATTGCCTAGGTAACGAGGCTTAATTAAAATGTTATATAAGATTTAGAAATTCAACGTCTAGATAAATATTATGAAAATATTCATATTTACCTGTTCATATAAGAAAATTTAATAATGCAACTAGCAGCAAAGATAAACTCTAATTGATATTGCAAAATTATGACGTAGTGGGGGGGGGGAGGGAGGAGTGTAAATTTTTTATTAGCTTAAAATTATATTTATGAAAACAGTCAAATTTGCGATTCTCCCCATTGGTTACGCGTTTGCGAGGATGAGTCAGCCTAAGATGTTATGTCACTCTGTTTATTTATTTATAATAGACAACACCAGACAATGGATAAAAATACATTAGCAGAATATTTGCATTCTTTAGACCTTAACTCTACGGTTATGGAAAGCGAATGTCCTTATAATTATGACCCAATGAGGAGCGAGAGGAAATGTAGTTTCGACCAACCTTACAGGGAAATAGACGGTTTTTGCAACAATATAAAGTATCCTTTCAGAGGTTCGTCTAATTATCCAGCTCAAAGATTTATTCCGGCTGATTATGGAGATGGTATATATATAGTATAAATAAATACATAATAAAAATAAAGAATAAACAAATAAATAAATAAATAAAAAAATTATAAGCGTATTGACCATAACATAATATATATTTGTTTTATTTTACCTTTATTTGTTATAGGTTTGAATGAACCTAGGAGATCTGTAAAGGGTGAGGAATTACCAAATGCTAGAATTATTAGTAATGCAGTTCTGCAAACTAACCCAAAAAATCATTCAACGGTGACCAATATGATGATGATATTTGGATTATTGATGGATCACGAAGTTGCATTCGCTTCTAGCCCAACAGGTTTTTAAGCGTATAATCATAAAAAAATTTATTTTATTCCATATCAGGATTTATGTTTGGTAATGTAAAATGTTGCAATACCGGAAGTGCTAAACTTCATCCTTTATGTATGAAAATGGATTTTCCTGAAGACGATGCCTTCTTCGGTCAATACAAAGTAACCTGCATGGAGGTGGTTAGATCTTTGCCCGCTATAGATACGGACTGTAGATTAGGTTTTTTAAAATTATAAAATCTTAGGTCCTAGGAATCAAAATAATGACGTCACTTCCTATATTGATGGCTCCCCGATATATGGGTCTACAATAGAAGTGAATAATAGACTTAGAGCTTTTTCTAGGGGTAAAATTTATCAATAATAATTATGTGTTATATAATAATTTTTTTAGGCGAATTAAAAGTTCAACAAAATAGCTTAAATCCAAGGTTAAAAACATTAATGCCTATCGCGAATATATCGACTACAAATCAATGCGAAATGAGACGCAAAGCTGGACCTTACAAATGTTTTGCTGCTGGTAAATTCTATAAATTCACTTATAATTTAATGATGTTCGTAACACAGGAGACGCAAGAGCTAATGAAAATTCTTTATTGATTGTTTTCCATACCTTATTCTTTCGAGAACACAATCGAATTGCACAAAGTTTGCAAAAAATAAATCCTCGCTGGAATGATGAAAGATTGTAAGTAAATATCATTTTATTTTTTTTAGTTTATTATTTATTTTTTATAACAGTGCATAGATTAATAATCAAAAGATCGCAGATTCACTCGAATTAATTTTTCCATTTACACTCGAATTTAAAAATTTATCTATAGTGATATATTATGTTTAGGATAAATATATAACTATGAGCAATTTTTAATTTATATTTTAATTAAATTTAATATTTGATAGATATCAAGAATCTAGAAGAATCTTGATTGCAGAAATTCAACACATATGTTTCAAGGAATTTATACCGATCCTATTGGGTCAAAGTAACTTGGAAAAATTTGGACTCGGACTTAAGAACACTGGATATTTTGTAGGGTATAATCAAGAAGTGGATGCTTCGGTTGATCATGGATTTGTAACGGCAGCTTTTCGATTTGGACATAGTTTGATAAAGTTTAAGCTTAATTTTTTTTTTCCTTTGTAAATTATTTTATAACTGATTATAAAACTTTAGCAAAGACATGTTTAGAATAAACAGCAAAAATGTGCATATGTCTACTCTGAGCCTAAAGACCGATTTTTTTCAACCACAACACGTTTACAGAAATATACCCGAGGGAATGGATCCACTTTTAAGAGGCTTTTTTCATCAACATGCTCAAAATATGGACAATCATATAGTTGAAGATGTTCGTAATCATCTCTTTAAACTTCCCCATGAAAAATATGGTTTATTTAATATTTTTAAATTATCACATTAAATATATTACGGTGGTGTTTGCAATGCAGCATGGCAAGGGCAAATAGTAAAATTTTGGTAGATACAGTAGCTTCGAGTGGTAAATTACGAGAAGGAGGCTATTAGGATTGGTTTTTTCGATAGGGAGAGGGGAATATTTTTACAATACGCCTACCTTTAACGAAAATTATCATAATATCTAAATACAATCATCTGAAACATTATAAGGAATTATAATATAATTTAAAAAATATACTTTTCTAAGAATAGAGAGACCATCTGATTTTAATTATAGTATAACTTAACACCTATTATTCTTGGATAGGAATGGATTTGATTGCATTGAATTACTACGAGGAAGAGAACAAGGGGTCCCCAGCTATAATGAATGGAGAGAATTTTGTGGCTTGCTAAGATATAGGAATTGGGATGATATGAGGAATCACATAATTCCTTCGGCTATTGATGGAATGAGAGCAACATATGAGTAATTATTATGTACAACATATTTAAATTAAACTTTTATGATTGCCTGAAAGCAACCACTATAATATAATTAACAATTTTTTTTGGTTATTCACAAAACTTCCATCACTAAAGATAACTTTCTGCCTGATTTAAATGATTCGAAAATTCATATTAATAAGTTTGAAATAAAATTGTAAGTCACGACAATATTGCAAATGTATTAAAATGTCTAAATTTATATAGGAACGTTGACGACGTAGATATATTTATTGGGGGAGTTGCGGAAATAGTTCTTCGAAAAAATGGCGCAAAAGAGAGTGACGGTATATTGGGTCCTACATTTTCTTGCATAATCGGTAACCAATATAAAAATTTCAGGTATGGTGATAGATTTTGGTATGAAAACGATAATTCTAACATTATTAGTCACGCTTTTACACCAAGTAAAATATTTTATAAAAATCATTGTTGTTTAACAAAATCCTTTTCAATTACTAACAATATTTTAGGACAATTACAAGAAATACGTAAAGTCAGGTTAAGTAGGGTGATTTGCGATAATTCTTATACTATAGACTCGATATCAAGAAACGTGTTCATTAAACCTGATTTCGAGTAGGATTTTTTTTAAATATAAAATAAAATATATATGTACCGGGTGGAGCTAAATAATGATGCTAAACTATGATATAAGCGAATTGGGGTTATAGCAAGTTTATATAATACTTCAGTCTTTAAAATAAATTTTTTACAAATTGCTTTATTCTAAAACACATGTTGTGTAACAAAAATTTGGTGTAAAAAAGACAATTTATTTGTAATTTATTATAGTAATAACTTTACTATTATTATAGGCGAGCTACAAGAGAGAGGGGAGAAAGGAATAATTAACCATCATACAACTTTTATTAGAACTAATCATATTTCATAAATTTCTAACATAAATAATAATATGTTGAGTAATGCTGTACAATATGATGCCAAATATTGTGAAAATGGTAAGCCGGAAATGAGGCAAATAAATTAAATTTTGTTTTATTATAATAATTAAGTTATTAACTAATATCTAAATTTACAAAAAATACCCAACCCCCCCCCCCCCCCAAAAAAAAATAATTAATTAATTAAAATATAATATAATAAATAAAGACAAAGAAGGGATATAATATAAGTTTATAAAGGAATGGATGTTATAATTATAATCTTCGTTATTATATATCTTATTGAATTACATACTAGAAAACAAAAATATAATAATTTGCATAATAATGTAAAATTTAAATTCAATTTTATCTAGAAACCCGGTCGTTTATTGTAGAGATGTTCAAGGAATTGATTTCAGACATTGGCGTGAATAATTAACAGACTTATATATTTTGAAGAAAGTAAGATAAAAATAAAGCACGAACAGATAAACCTTTTACGAATAAAATCACAAATTATGTAACATTTTTATTTTTGCATTGGAATGCGCCAAAAACCGAAAATATATAATTATTGTATATAAATTATTTTGCATTTAAAAAATGTACAGATTTTATAGTCTATCATGTTTTATATTTTCTATATTCAATTTTTTGTACAATAAAATGATTTTCCCATAAATAAGTATTATATGTAATTCTTATGCAAAGATCAAAAGAAAAATGCTTAATTCATACTAAAAGAAAACTTGTTTAAAATAAATAATGTAATAATCACTGATGATAAAAATATAAATTTAAGCTAGATATTCCGAGTAAAACACATCGGAAAATAAAAATAAGATGGGTATAATTGTGTATATGACTTTGATGTGAAATAATTTACATGAATGATTAAGAAGCGAGCATGGAGTATTAGAGTTCAATCAAATAAAAGTACCATGATACAAAATGATGGAGTTCCGATGAAAATCAAAAGAATATAATGAAATAAAATAAAATGAGATGTTGGTTAAGGAAAAGTATCGAGGGGTGAAAATAAGGTGCAAGTAGTTTGGTTTTTTAAATAATGAACAAGTGTATTAAAGAATTTATCTAGAGGCTTGAATGATTCAAAGTCAAACAGGATAAAATCAAGGAACATCTATAAATATGACATGACTAGGATTCATGGCGTTACTGTAAAAAGTAGCTATCACAAAGACTTTTCCAAAAAAATAATGGGCTTTAGCTAATAAATGTTTGGTTTTTAAAATAATGAACAAGTGTATTAAAGAATTTATCTAGAGGCTTGAATGATTCAAAGTCAAGGATAAAATCAAGGAACATCTATAAATACGACATGACTAGGATTCATGGCTATACTGTAAAAAGTAGCTATCTGGCTACAAAGACTTTTCCAAAAAAAATAATGGGCTATAGCTAATAAATTCTAAATGTAGCGAATCTATTTTAGTAGCCTTTTAAAATTATGTCAAATTTTTTTACTTTAAATATGGGTTGTGCTATTAAACACTAACTTAATATTTAAGGCAGTAAAATATAACCTAAGCCTAGATATTTAGTTAATGGATGTCTAAGTCTTTGTGCCCTCTAAGAGATATAACTTTAGTCTTACGAGATATTTCTAGAAAAAATATTGAGTTAGCCGTTTTAAATCGGCTCAAATAGAGGCGTTTACCTTCAGCGACAAAGCGTTTATAGAAGCATGGAAAGCATTGCTTCCCTTCTTTTTTCTTAAAAATTTCTAAATAAAATTAATATATTTTTCCGCATATTTTTTTTAAAAATTGCAATATCTTTATATCTTAGTACTAATATAAAAATCTAATGTTTTGTGATTTATTAGTGCTTATAAATAAATTAGTGCAAGGTACATATTATATTTTAGTTGTTTAACTCGTTTGGGAGATAGTTTAAACGTAAATGCATTATTTAAAAAAATCAAAGAAAGAAAATTATGTAAGCACTCTCGATTGAGCAGATTTTTTAAAAATGACTAACTCAAAATTCTAGCCAGAAAAATATTGCACAAGCCTCAAGATGTTGCTAATAAATATCTAATCTATAAGGCATCTATGACCAAAATTTTTAGGCTTGAGTAACTAGCCAAGATATTGAGTTAGCCGTTTTTAAAATCCAAATCAAATCGAGCCGTTTAATAACACTACTAGCACTGATTATCTTGGTATACTTATATAAAATATATTATTGGTACATACTAATTCATCAATCAATATTTCCAGCCAATAACAGAAACTAATTATGCGAAAAAATAAAAATTATAACAGTACGCATTGGGTCTTGAATATCGGGAGATTGCGAATCTAAAAATTACATAAAAATACATTTAGATTTCATCAAAATTATTTTAATTTTTGGTTCAAATTATATTATATTTTGAATCGAGTTATATTTTTAAAAATTTGATACAAATCTGATACTCATATTTACACAGCCCTAAGATCATTAAGCAAAATATATGCATAAATATTACCTATTATTTCTTTTTAACGTATTTTAAATTATGAGACTCGATGCCACTAGTAGCTTTGATATATATTTTAGTAGCGTTACTATTAAAATAGTCAAATAGATGGGCGGCCTTTTTAAAAAATGTTATTTCAATACCAAAATAAGAAAAAAATGATCACTGTAAAATTACGAACGATTACAATGAAGATTTATTTTCCCTCAAGCGTTATGATTGAGTGATTGTTTCGTAAAGCAATACTATGCACTTTTACACATGGAAATATAAAAGGTAAATAGGTTTAATACTAATTATAGTATCTATGGGTAGTCACCTTTAATTTATTTTATTAAATTTATTACAATTTTTTTAATGTAAAAATTTTATTACAATATTAAATGCGCCAATAATATGGTTTAATCATAGATCCTTTGGATATTTTCCCGTACATGGAAATACAAAATTAAGATGGAGAGTTTAATCAATTTAATAAAATAAAAGTTAATTTTCGTGTTGATATCAATATTAAAGTACCTTATCCCTCATCCATGCCACTTATTCAATAATTATCAATATTTTTTGAGTCTAATCATTATTATTTTTAAAAGTTTTAGTTGAATAAAATTATAATGTCAATATCAGGGAAATGATAGACTTACGCCAAATGGCTTATTAGCAATAAATAAAAGCTATATTTTTTCTTATTTATACGCATTTTCCGAATCGATAAAAAGTTACTAAGTGGTCAAGAAAATGGATGTATAAATAATATCGTAAACGAATTCAATTACCTCAGAATTTATTGCCATCTTTTCAGTAATGTTATATATCATTTTTTTTAAATTTTGGTCACTCCAAGTAATTATAGTTGTTTATAAAATAAAAATAAGATGGCAATGAATTAGGAAATTTAGAATGATTGAGAAAATAATAAATATAAAGAAATACATTTTAAATTATATTGTATGTTTTATTTTAAAGGTTACTTGGAAACATTAAAGTTTTTACCTTGTGATGACTTATTCTTTAAAATTGACACACAACAATCCCTAGCAAGCTTCAAATCTACAAACAATTGCTCATTTTTTATATAAATTTTTTTATTGAATTTATGTTGAAATTTATAAATTTATCTTTTGATATTTTTTTTAATAAAGAGAGTTTAGAAAAATAAATTACTCTTAATGAACTCCCATAATCTTCTTAATTAATTTGCCTACCATTTGGAAAATATTTATAACAATTTCTAAAAGACTTCTTGAGATTTTCTTATGGTTCTTCAGGGTTTCTAGAATTACTTCAAACTGGTCAAATTATGTATTTTGGCAAAATTTTTGCCATTTAAATATTCATTATGAATTTTAACATTTTATTAAAACTTATTTGGCGGCAATTTTTTTTATATTAAAAAATGATATTCATGTTATATACTAAATTATTAATATAGTCATTTTTGAGTTGATGATTTAAAAAAAAGATTAATTTAGATTTTAAAAAAATTTCCAAATTTATTTTTAGAAATTGGGAAAAATTGTACAAGCAATACAAATTAATCTAAAGTAAACGTAATAATTGGTTAGATTATATGGTGTTGTAATGAAATGTATATAAAAATGGTATGATTAAAAAATATATCTTTATTCTATATATTTATTTATAATATGCTTAAAATAAGATAAATAAAAAGAGATAGGCATAAAAACTAGACAAATACAATCAACTAAAATACTTTTAGTAAAATTATCAACATTTGTGATTAATCTTTAAAATCAATAACTTTAACCATGGGATCCAGAATTGTTAATATAATGTTTTTATATTTCCATCATCATATTTAAATAGCGGATACATTTGCTAGCAAAATGAAGCTCCATAGTTAGCATACACCATAATCGGGGTATTGTGAAATGTGGCAACACTTTGCATCATTACCCATTCAGTATTCTTATTTACCTTTTCTATTATATACTGTTGTACATCACTTTCACATGTATTTTGACCTTAAGCATAATCTAATATATTTTTTTTTCTGGACCATATGTGATCTAATCAAACCATAGGAGTCTTGTTTTCCTGTAAACAGATCTAATTATTTTTAAAAAAAAATAAAATGTTACTATCTAAAAATCAATCATGCTTTAAAAAAAAGAATGTTCTGAATATAGGATATAATCATTAAAATTTAAGGTAAAGAAAGAAACAAAACCATATCCTATGAATATTAGTATAAAAAAATACAACTATAATTTATAAAATATTAACCTATATAATCAGGTAAATTTTCTGGTTCAATTGTTTCCATCTGTGATGGAACAGTTAGCACACTTCCTATATTTTGGGGGACTTTCTTTTTTACTGACACTAAATTTTAGAAGCATATTTTCTCTAAATATTGGTAGTTGGATTATAAAAATGTTTAAATGTATTTTAAATGTATGTTGAATGATTTTAATGAATGTGTCATCTATAGCTTTAAATATTTAAAAAAGTAAATTAATCATGATTTTTAAGAATTACAATTAACTGTAAATAATTATAATTAACTGTAAATAATTACAATTTTTTAACTTTGAGCCTGAGTGTACAAAGTCTACCTCTACTAGGTCCCTTGAAGATTCTTCAAAAGGTTTAAAGAAGATTTTTTTATTATCTAATTAAAAAGGTTTATAAATTTGTCTATATCAACAATATACCTTTGGTAAGAACTAAGAACTATTGCGAACATCATCAAAAAATATTGGGCAATTAACTTCGTTTTTTAAACTTCGGAACTTTTTATCGATTCGGAAAATGCGTATAAATAAGAAAAAATGTATCTTTTATTTCTTGCTAATACGCCATTTGGCGTAGGTCTATCATCTCTCACAATATCAACCCAGTGAAGGGAATAGAAATCGCTATTTTTTAAAAGGTTGAAGAATGTTGGATGAGTGCATTAAAGAAAGCAAGTCAAAGGGAGGATCTAAATTCTATTTTAGAAAGGATTCTACTTTAATATTTATATTTTCATAAAAGTATAAAAGGAGGGGAAATTGATTTCAATTCAAAATTAGTAAAAAATATATGTTTCTTTTTCTCACTATGGCTAAGTTTATAAATATTCTTACTTTTTTTATGTGCAAAAAGAATGTACCTGCAATTAAATGTTTTAAAATTACAAATAAATATATTAAAATTGAAGCAAAGTTATATATTAAATAAAGTTGAAATTGAAATAATTGTTCACAAAAATGTGTTTCTACATAAAAAATCGGTCATATCGGATAGATAATAACTATACCCTTTTATATTAATATATATTATAGTTGATTAGATTTAATATAGATAACTAATAATCTAAATTAAATATGATAATATTTCTTTAATAGAAGTCATGTTATACTCATTCATGCATAATTTTAATATTTATTATAATTGATAAGCATAACGGAAGAATTTATATGACAAAGCTGATAGAACCTACATATGTCATTTTTAATTTAATTCATTGTACTTTTGATATAACGATTTAGCTATTTAAAATATGTTATCAATGTTTCACTTAATATTAAACTTATTTATAAAAATTATGTTTTTTAAAAAAGATATGACTTCCAAATAAATATTCTAATTTTAATCAAATTAATATTTTCAAGTTGCTAAAAGATGTCACATATTATAATTAAACACTATTATTCACCTTATGTAAAGTGAATTAAAATTGGGTATTTCATTTTAGGGTAAAACATTATATATTTTAGAAAAGGGAAAGAAATAATACTTATAAACAAACGAAATTAGTGATAAACATAAAAGTATCACATAAATTATTAACTACATATTAAGACGTCTAGAATGGTAAGAGGTTTTAATCAATACAAATCAAAACAAATTCGGACTAAAATTTTATTTAAAGTTTAGCCTCATTATGCATGATCATCGCAATCAATATACAAAAATAAATTCTTACGTCATTGCATATGCAGAAAAGTTAAGGAATGAATTAGCTTTTTAATGTAAAATTATCATATTTTAGTCTTAAATTTATTTTTAAGAAGTCAATGATAATTTGAAAGCCTATATCATAATTTGTTTGTATATTTTTAATTAATAATTTATATATTTTATCAATTAATAATTTATATAAAGTTAGCCAATATCATTAGTAAGAAAAATGAAAATCTTCTTATCTGTATAAAATTTTATTACATTTTATAAAAATATTTTAATTATAATTTAATCCAAGGAAATTGTCGTTAGCATCGCTGATTTATATTGCTATTATTCTATAAATAGATTATAAAAAAGAATAAAAATATGTACTCTAACCCATATCTCTCAAACTAATTAACCCTAAACCATATCTATGACCTTAAATTTTACCCCGTGCTTCATATATTTTTTTAATTTAAAATATATTTCATATAAATATGAATCTTATGTTAAAAATTCCTGAATTGGGCCATTCTCGCATTGTATCATAATCATCACCCCCCAACTAGAGACTAAAGGGACTGCTCAAAGGTTGGAATGGGATCAGGGTTGAACATTGAAGACTCTTTCTTTGATTCGGACCAGGGTCTAGCTTTAAAAGACAACTCGACTGTGGCCCAATGCAAAAATTAAATATCTAAATATGCTCAATAATCATTTTGTTTCAGCAAAATGTCATCATCTAGGATTTTATCCCCCCCCCCGACCTTTGGTAGAAGTGCATGTTTATAAAAACGAGGAGTGATCATTCATAGTGTTTATTATAGGTTCAAATGGCTAAAAATGTAATCGAACAATCTTTGTAAATCGCACTTTAAAAAATTATAAATGATATTTCAATATTTAATTTAACGTGACTTGTCATCAATCTCCACATTTTAGGAAAGCTCCTATAAATTTAAATTTAAAAAAAAGCAATGCGTTTGTATACCCCTTCTTTTTATATGCGAAAACATTATGCTAGGAAAGAACTTTATGCTAATAGTATTATATTACCTATGAAATTAAAACAAGAAGTGAGTTATAAAGTAGAGAAATCTCATAAAAGTTTAATTTTTTTTATAAAAACTAAATGTTTTATAATAATTATACAGGTGTATCTTGCTTGCAAGAGATATTTAATCTGCTAGCTTGTTTAAAGAAAAATGATTTTTCTCAAGAATATTGTGACATAGAAATTAAAGGTTTCCAAACATGTTATGATGACCATAAAGTAATTTTTAAAAAAATATAAAACTTCTACATATCTTTTAAGAACACCTTAGCCAAACAAAAAATTGAAAATGAAAATATAATAGCCTTGTCTGGAAAAACTCGATATCCCACCAAACAATTAAATAAATTATTAAGGAAATATTTGGTTTGAATATATTTTTATATATCTTTCTATGTACTTAGTTAAGGATTATAAATATAAAATTTGTCAGATGCTATGTAATCAATATTATTTTGTGCATATAATTAGTTGAATAACTTAATAATTATTTTAAGTCAGAAATATTTTGTATATAAAACTTTACTACTTATCCTAACCCTTAAAGTTAAAAAAAAAATAACAAAATGTAAAGTCTGGAACTGAGACAATTCTATGAGTCATAACCCATTTTAAATTTAGCATGAACTTTTCTGAAACTGGTTTTTAAAAGATGCTTTTAATTTTTATATATTGTTTAAATGTTGTGTTATTTATATTATCGACCTGAAAATTCAACAAACTAACAGCTATTAACCATTACCATTATTATTTATAGAACCTAAACCATCAAAATGTTTGTCACTTGAACCAGAAATAAACTCTAAATAGTCAATATGAACAGCTTCATCCTTTTGATGCCATAATATTTTAAAAAGGATTATCTAACAAATTTGATATATAGATCACACTTTTTAAAATTGTAGAAATTAGATTTTTTAAAAATATCAATGCCTAATCTATTTCTTATTTTTAATTTTTGACCCATTAACTCTGTAGTTTTAGTTTTAAATTTATTTTAGCCTTTTTTTAAATTAGGGTGATTCCATGTCAAATCGACCAAAAAACGAGATTTTCTGCTGACCTTCTCAAAAATGAATGAAACTTGGCATGTTAGTTATTTATGTTGTAAATATTAATAAAATCAAAATTTTTACAGTGCTAGCTCAATCAGATCCAAAGATATAAGCCTTCAAAGTTGAAAATCGCGAAGTGCATTATTTCATTAAATCTTGTTATTTTAAAAAAATATTTAAGATAGAGTTACAAATTATATATCATTTTATAGCCCTTAAAATTTTACGTTGGAAAATATAAAAAATAATTAAAAAATTTCAAGTGTTTTCTTATTTCTGGTAAAAATAAAAAATTAACATTGTTAGTAATGGATTTATTTTGGAATATTTATTAAAATGTTTATTACCTTTATATTAAACGATTTAATAAAAAAATCTTGATAGCCATTTTTGTTTCTTTAATTTTATTTGAATTTTTATTATTTTTATCAATAAAAAAATGTAATATAGATGACGTTATATTAATTTTTTTTTATAATATATAATTTTTAATAAAAATATGAATAGTATTGTGATTAAAATTAAAAAATCAATTGAGTAAAACCAAGAATGATGTCATGGAGCAATATGTAAGCAGGCAGCCCATACAGATATTATTTTATTGTCACTATATTGTAAAATAAACATATTTTAAAATTTTATATTCAAACTAATATAATTTTGCACTGATTAATAGAAATTCCTAAGGCCATAATTTGTATATACATATCCTTTCATTATTGTGGATCTTATTATTTGAAAATAGTGATTTTATCAGTTTATTTTATTTTTTTATTCCTATCATCGCTACCAATCAATCATCATATATTTCAAAACTTAAACATTTTTTACAACCAAATGAATTCATGATATTTGTGATTTCTCATAAAATTATGCATTTATAATCCAACCCTTTTTCAAGGATTCCACTGGAATAATAATCAAGCCACTATCCATCCTATAGCATATTATAATAATAAGGGCAATACAGAAAACCTTAATTATATGGTAATATCAGAGTCAATTCAACATAATGTTATTGCAGTACATTTATACCAGACTAAAATGATAAAATTTTTCACCAACCTATTCAGCAAAAAGCCAAACAAAATATATTTTTGCTCCGGATTAGCTGCACAGAGTTGTTAAAGTAGCTCGCTACTTGTAGCGCACTACTTAGCGCGCTATCTTTTTTGGTAGCTATAGCTAATAGCCGCTACTTTTTTTTAAATTATTTAATTTTTTAGCGCGCTACTTTTAAAAAATATAATGAATGTAAGTATAAACATGAAAATTTAAATATAATATCATAATTAATTATAATTTATTATTTAATTTGGAAATTTAAATATATTTTCAATTTTTAATTTATATTTTCAATCTGTGTTAATAATCTAAAATTGCATCGCCCATGGATATCCAAATTCTTGAAAGTGATTCAGACATGGAAGATTCAATGGAAGAAAATGTACTTAATAACTCTAATAACGATTTCCCATTCCCTAGATTTGAAAAATTTTTTTAAATAAATATTAAAACAAAATCTGGATTCAAATTCCTGTGCTTAAAATGTAAAAAAAATATATCATCAAATCAATCGAGTAGCTATAACCTGAAGAAACACCTAAAGGTAAATTGTTATTTTTACATTATAATATTATTTATTTTATTAGACTGTTCACGCCAATTTCTATAAGGAAATAGGGAAACATATAAAAAATTTTGGTATAGGAGAATCTTCATTCAAAAAGACAAATACTATCCAAACCAAATTAACTGATAATAAACATGCCAATATTTCACAAAAATTGGCTGATAAAGTAATTGTTGATTTTATTATTGACACAGTTCGGCCATTGTCCTTGGTTGATAATCCATCATTTACTATGATGATTAAAACTTTATCCCCTGGCACAACAGTTTTATGATAAAATAGACGACAGAGTTATCAGATATATCTTATGTATGTACCACGGCAGATAGTTGGACACATAACAGAAGGTAAAAACTTATTTATATTTATAAATTGATCTGATTAAATATTTTTAGAGCTTCCTTGCCCTCAAGTGCTAGTGTCGAGAGAATATTTAGTAAAGCAAAGCTTATACTTTCTGATCGTCGCTCTAGACATGGGGATGATAATATTGAAATGATATTATTATTAAAATGAAACAAATTAAAATAAATATTTATTTATATTGCTTATTTTTTTATAATCTAAACTAACTATATTTTTATATTTATAAATGTTGATTTTTATATATTATTTATTATACATTTACATTATAAGCAAAAAAAAATAAAAAAAATTTGTTTCTAAAATTTTTTTTATAAAAATTAGCTTAAAAGTAGCTAATAGCGCGCTACTTTTTTTGACAAATAGCGAAAGCGGTAGCGCGCTACTTTTTTTGGCAAATAGCTATAGCGGTAACGCGCTACTTTTAAAAATAGCGTTTAACAACTCTGGCTGCACAATATAAAAATAGAAAATTTTTTATAAATCTGTTTTATCATGAAACAGATTTTGGTGTAGCAGCTAAATGGCATTTTTAAGCTACATCCCACGGAAAAGGACCATGTGATGGGTTTGGCATAATATTGAAAAGATTAGCAGTGTGTTCAAGCCATCAGCGCATCAGTTCTGACACATTTTAACGCCAGTTGATTTATCAATTTGTAAAACAAAACATGCCATCAGTAAATTTTACATATATAACCAACGAACAATATTTACAAGAGATTAAACTACCTTGGACATCACCATCCTTCTTTTATCCCACAATTGCGGAAAAGATATGGTTACCCATATCAAATAATAATAATAGTAGATCCTATTACAGTGACAGGACGTACCCACAAATTATCGTCTCAAGAAATTCTATTAATAAGCACAAAATGGGCTAAGATTAAAACAAGAGGTATTTATTTTTAATTGTTTGTGTATAAAATTTTAAAATATGTTTATTTTACAATATAGCGTCCTAATAAAATCATAACTATATCGGCTGCCTGCTTACATATCGCCCCAGGACATCATTCTTGGTTATACTCAATTGATTTTTAATATTAATCACAACACTATTATAAAAAAAATTAATATAACGCCATCTATATTGCATTAAATCAAATAAAATTAAAAACAAAAATGGCTATCGAGATTTATAATTAAATCGTTTAATATAAAGGTAATAAACATTTTTACTGAATATTAACACTCAAAAAAATCCCTTCCTAACAATGTTAATTTTTTATTTTTACCAAATAAGAAAACACTTGAAATTTTTTAATTTTTTTTATATTTTCCAACGTATAATTTTAAGGGCTATAAAATGATATATAATTTGTAACTCCATCTTAAATATTTTTTAAAATAACAAGATTTAATGAATCACGCACTTCCTGATTTTTGACTTTGAATGCGTATATCTTTGGATCCTAGCACTTTAAGATTTTATTAACATTTACAACATAAATAACTAACATGCCAAGTTTCATTCCTTTTTGAGTTGGTCGGCCGAATCGTTGGTCGATTTGTCATGGAATTACCCATATTATATGACAAATCCCAATTCTATTTTTTAATTGCATAAGAATACTAGGTTATTTTTTTTAACCCTTTACCTTTATGATTTCACAATGTTAAGATTTTTTAGATCAATTATAATTATTTCATAATATCACACACTGTTCGCTACATAAATAGATGTTTTCTAAAAAGTGTATATTCAGAAACGATAGCATCGTCTACATGACAGGATTTTCACTGGATGCAAACCCCCTTCAAAAACCTATGCCTACCCCCCTAAAAAATCCCCGCCGTCTTCGGCGGCGATGTCTCTTTATCATTATTTTCACCTATTTATTTATTGATACTCTTTTCAAATAATTTAGGATAACTTAAATTAATCTATCTACTACCAACAATCGATATTTTGTGAATATAAAGAATTTATTTTTTAGATAATAAATTTAATTAAAACCTCCATTATTTACAATGAATTAATTATTATGGCATTATGAGCTTGCTGAAATATCTAAACCTTTTAAATTATATTTAAAAGAATAGTTTATTTGGAAAACAATGTGTATGATTGTTTGCAATATTGATTTGGTCGATGAATTGTATTATAATAATACTATAATAAAAGTATTAATTTTTACAGCAATAAACTTTGTCTTATTTCATCTCAAAATTTAATAGATAACCCCCCAAAAAAATTTATCCTACCCTCATTAAAGCAGCTTACCCCCTACCCCCTCAAAAAAATAGGATGCAAACTGTTCCTACCCCTCCCGCTCATGTAGACGCTGAACGATAGTAAATATTATGTAAAAGAACTGGTAATCAGAAAATTATTTACTTTTTTCTGAAAAAATTGCAATTACGATACTTTTAAAAGTATTGCACAACCATAAGTTATTATTTTAAAAATGGACAATTTTATATTATTATTATCAACCATTTTTATTTTTCAAAGACCTATAGAAATATTTTCACCCAGCCTGTGTTTTTTGAAATTATATAATTTTGCAATGGTGTTAATTTTTTTTAAAGTATTTAATATTTTTCTAATATTTCAATGATTTCATCAATGAGGATTTAGGGAGGAATTTTTTAATGATTTGGCATCATATGCATTTGGTTTTTCAACTAATTGCTACAAACTTTATTTAAATGAATTCTCATTCAGTTTAGAATTTTCTTTGACCAGTTCAAGTTTTTCATTCAGGCATGATCTGGTTTAAGTAGGTATATCAAAATCTTAACTTTTGAGCATAAACTCTGCCACAATAGATGCCTAAAGGAAGAGGATGCCAGCATTGCCGGTCACACCCCAACCCTATTAAATAATATTCGACTATTTGTTAGATAGAGAAGTTCTCAAATTTGTTTAAGCATTGAATTGTATATATTTTGTCAACAATGTATGATAGGAAGTTAGTATTTACTAACCTGCAGAGGTATCCTGCTCATATTTTTAAATATTATAATTTTTATAGCTAATAGTAGCGATTTAAAATATTTGATTTTATAAATATGGCCCTTTTATGCTTTTAAAAAAAAATAAAATGACAACCCAACCTATGTTCCCGGACTTAGGGCTGGGCCTGCAGGTCTAGTATCTATCTTGAAATGAATTATTTATCACTTCTCTTTTCAATTATCTTTTGAACTTGATTACATTTTCTAAAATATTATACATTTAGCCAAGGACTACAATTTTTTTCTATACAATATAAAATATTAACAAGCCATTTCAAATATGATAAATCTTCAAAACCCAACATTATCTTGTTGGAAGATAGATTGTTTTGGTCTTGTAAAAAAATTAATTTATGATTAAAAAATAATTTGAGAAAGTTTATCACCAAATATCTTTAAAAACTGAATTCGATTTTAGTTTATATAATCTTAAATGATTTCCTGGTTTGTTTTGTGTGCTTGACTAGAATCCATGTATAAATATTTTTAGCTTAATATATATATATATGTTCAACAACCAACTAGCTAGATTCTCATCATTATAGATGACTTCTATTTGTCTCCCCCCTCCTCCCACCACTTTTTTCAGTCTACCTTAACTAATATTGCTGTTTCTCAGTTCACTACTGGCACAAACAATACAAGAATACTTGTTTGCATTTAACATGTTTTTCCTTTAGGCTATTTCATGTGATTAAAACTTTAATTACGATATTTTGATATGTACATTCAAGCTTACATTTTATTTTATTTCCATGGGTAAGATTTAGTTTGGCGGGTAGGGAGAGGGTTGGGTTTATAACATTAGATATGGACTTCAAATTTTTTTTTGGAGTGCAATGACATTTAGAGCTCTTAATTGTTGGCACTTTCTCGACAATATGTTAAAAATATTCGAAACAAGAGTTAAGATTATTCTAACAAATTTTAATTAGCTTTCATTTAATTTCCTTAATTTTTCTATCCTGTAAATATGTTTTTTTAAACATACCAGATTATCTAATATATGAATCACCCACTTAAAAAGTTGATAAAAAATCATCATTCACTGGGGGAGCGCCATTAAAATGGCTTCCACTGCCCTTAAGGTTCAGTGAATTTGCATCTACTGATTGGTCGTACAGCTAATTTTTTGAAGGAGAAATACCAAAAGCGGACGATATCGATGATAAAAGATCATTTAATCAGCTAATTCGTATCGAATTTTTATGATATAACCCTAAACCTGACGGAGTCCCTTAAAACCAAGAGTGAATACTATCATCGCAGTCAAAAAAGTTTCAATTCGCTTTTTTTATTAGCCATGGAGTGGCCAAGTGGGTTTAAGATGTATGCTTGGAAGCCGATGGTACCAGGTTTAATCCTGATAAAGAAACTGTAAAAAATTTTAGGTTTTTCTTTGATGACTGATGTGTAAAGACATATGATAATATGAATTTCTGAGCTTAGAAATGACACCCCGGTCACCGACAGACTTGGAGAGCCAGTTGCTAGAATACTTGTCCAATAAACCAATGGAAGATAGCCAGCTCTAAGATAATAGTGACATCGTTGATCATTCAAGGATAATAGCAATCTCTTCTCCAGCTCTAGGATATTGGTGACCTCGTGGGTAACAATCTACAATGGCTTTGATAGTGATACTCCATGGGAGATCCATCAAGATTGATACTTTGGTGGGAGGTTCAGTAGAATCAATAAGAATACTCCTGTGGGATATGTCGATATTGATACTCCAGTGTGAGATCAAGATACAATGGCCTCGATAGCGATACTCCGGTAAGAGCATCGAGATTGATACTCCAGTGGGAGATCAAGCTTACAAAATACTCTAGTGGGATATCAGAAATATAATTTAGATAAAAAGAGATAGCATAAATAACATAAAGTGGAGAGAGATATTGAAGGAGCTTACCACCAGAAAAAGGTGAAAGCTTAAAAGAAAAAAATACTCTTTAAAATATCGCCCAAAACAGAGATCAGCATACTTAAACTACCTTACATTTTGAATCAATATTGAACCCCCCCCCCATTCCCCTCTTGAGAAAAAAAATATCAAGTACCACTCATTACAACCAGAGTTTAAATTTTAAAAAATAGGTATTGAAGCGTGCTACTTTTTTTTAAAAAATAGTTAAGTTGCGCATTTTAAATACCAAAATTAAAATATAATTTTATTATTTAAATTTTCGAAATTTGTAAACCCAAATGGACTAGTATAAAATATTAAATTGCTTAAGTAGTTGAATGAGGTAAAAGTCAAGTGGAAATTACACGAAAGTGAATTTTTGTAAACTTTAATAAGTTTCCATTTCCAAAATATTTTAAATGTATGAAAATTCAAAATTGGGCTATAAATTTATGTTTAAATCAGAGACCTTCGTGGGTCTTAATTTTTTGACCAAGCCCTGCCCAGGCCCGTAAAAAAATTTTTTGGCCCAACCCCGGCCTGGCCCATATTTAATGTTAAAAAAAATTCCCAAGCCCATAATAAATTTCACAAAAATTTCCCAAGCCCATATAAAAAATTTAATTTTTTTTATTTTAAGAAAATAAACAATATTTAAATATATTTAGGCAATCATTTTGTTTACAATACTGAAATTCATTATTAATAGAAGAAAAAAAAGCAATAATTCATTAAATTAGCAACTGTTTTAAATATTTTAAATTTAATAATTTTAAACTCATTAAAAAAATTTAAAAAACTCAGACCCGCTAGAAAATATGATATTAGACCCATATCCGGCCCATGAAGGTCTCTGGTTTAAATTGAAAAAGTAATATCTTATAATATTTCGAGCAATAAAAAACATTTGAAGGTTATTTTTAAATTCTAATCATATTTTTATTTATTAAATTACTCATGCAAATTGTTTCAAAAAGATTTTTCAATAATTTTGGTATAATTTATAAATGTTGATTTTTTTTTATACACAAATAAAATACAATATAACAAAAAGATTTATTAGTAAATTTTTTCTAAGTAATGGTAGCTAATAGCGCGCTACTTGGGTTTGAAGTAAGGTAGTGGTAGCGCGCTACCTTTTTTAGCAAATAGCCTTAGCTACTCCTTTTAAAAATAGCATTTAATAATACTGACTACAACTAATATTGAATGCTATCATTGCAATCTAATGATATTTTAATTAGCTTTCATTTTCTAGACATATACCTGAATTTTTATGCGTGAAATATTTAAATTTCTATCCTTACTTACTAGCAAAATATAGACCTTCCCCCATATAATGATGTTAAAGTGTACTTAAAAGAATGTGATTATATGACTTATTTGAAAGTCATATCGAGTTTTTATGTTTAACCATCCCCTATTACCAAAATCCACCTAAATAGTATTGTTAAAAATTATGAAAACTCGATTAAAATTTTAGCCAAAATATTATTATGTGAGTATGAAGATTTTGCTCATAGATGGCAACAAGGTTTGGATCTCTCTTTGCCAAATCTCGAGGCTTACATAATATTGCTTTGGCTAAAATCTTAATCAAGCCGCTATTAAAAGTCGACTCAAATCGGGCTTTTAAACAATACTACACCTAAGAAGAACAGTGAAATACAACATCATATAATAATCGATTATAAACTTAATCATATCAATGTTTCATATCCTTTAAAATTTAAATTCCTGAAGGTATATCCTTTAAAAACCACTGATAATTTTATATACTTCTGTTCCTACAAAAATTACGACATATGCACAAATATATTTTTAATAAATTATATTACTAATTTATACTAATTCCCAACTAGTTAATAACCAATATATAAATCAAATAAATTAAGATTATATAGTAATAATCTATATAATATAAAATATTATATTATCGGTTTGTATTGTATATTGTTTTGCGATTATAAATCAAATATATTCCTAAAATTTCTAGAGATTAAATATATGATTTTCATTTAAATATTAATAAGCGAAACTGTGAAATCAAGGAAACAAATAGTGATACCCGATGACCCAATATCATAAATTAAAAAAAAAAAATTTTTTTAAATATTATGATTACATTATTTTAGAAATGGCAGGTTTATGGATATTTTTTGAAAATTGGAAAAATTTTCTGGTCGAATATTCGCTCGCTAGCCTGGATTTAAAGACAGAGAAAACTTTTAGAGCGTAATCTGCCATATGTTCGAATGGTACATTGAACTTTATTTGTGTGGTATCCTTTAAATTAAAAAGAATATAGTTATTTTCATAAAATATTAATTTTCTTAAAGGAATATAAATTAATGTAAATGAAGAATCTTAACGTCAAAATATAGTGTATGATTATTCAAGTGAAACAAAATATATATCCCAAGGAAATAATTTAAAAATATAAATACTAAGGGGACAAATATCCTTATATTTATTAATAAATTAAATATTATTTTAACCTTAATTATTTTATAGATGTATTATTACTTACCCTAGCCCAGTTCAGGCTTTATATATTCATTTTATTTCGGTAATATATATCTAATACTATATATCCCCTATAAATAAACTAACCCTATTCCCCATAGAGTTTTAATATATTGATAATATTTTCTTATCCAAAACTTGTTATTTTTAGCATTCCTCCATCTTTTATAAACTTTTTAAAGGATATTTAAATTGGCATATTTTCAAGGGTATTTATATACATTGTCTTTATTACCCTGAATTACTACTCTTAGATCCTATTTATTATTTCTTTTCTGGAACATTTCTAGCCAATATAAGCGAGTGGATCGTGGTCCACGTTTATAGATTTTTTTTATTATTTTATATCTGCATATTCTATGCATTTGTCTAAATATTTGGAATATTAAATTAATTAAATGAATAAGCTATATCACTTCATTATTTTACTGATAAAATAAATTTTTAATTAGAAAATATTATTAGCCGCTATCTACCTTCCTGGAAAAAAAATATAATTAACTTCTAACCTTCTCCAAGCGTCTTCTTTCAATCATCTTATTGTTTTTTTCTACAATAAACATGAAAAATTCAATTTCATTCCTAGGTGAGGACATATCCAGATTCAAAGCTAACGAATAAGACATGTTTGGTAAATGTACTAATGTTTGAAATCGAATTGCAGGAATGGATGGGTAATGATCTATAGAAGGAGCAAAAATAAAAAAACTTAAAAACATTTATTAAATTAATTATACCGAATACTCTAAATGGATTTTTTGGTCGTAGGTTATCATCTAATAAATAATTACAATTGTTTTAAATAATCGTATGAAATCGAATAATGATTTATTTATTAAAAGAAAATATAGCTCTGTACCACCACTTATCTATCTCTCTTGTTATTAATTTAAAATTATAATTATCTAAATTATTATACTAAAAATAGAATTAAAATATACTTGTAAAAAATGTTAAAGTTGAATAATTTTCCAAATACGCATTATTAATTATGGTAAATATTCGAACAAAATAAAATTTATCTTCTTCCAGTCGAGGTACCGAAAAATGATTCTGGGAAAAATAATATGTATTATTATTTACAAAGCTTATTAATAAACCTTCTTTGCTTCGCCTGTAGCCACCAATGCAGCATTTCCATTAGTTATTCTCCAAACTTTATAAATAAATATGTGATATTTTTTAAGTAATTCTTTAGAGCCTCTTGGACTTTTAAAATTTACAAGCACTGAATATTGATTGGGTGAATTATCTTTAGTACTATTATGATTTGTATCAATACTAATTTTAACATAACTCACTGAAAAGCGATGTACATCTGTAAAAAAAGAAGAATTAAATTACCAACGTTTAAGGTAAAAGGGAATATAATAGACACCAGTTTTATATTCACCTATATTTAAATTTTATCAACAAACACTGTAAAATTTTATATTTTTATTAAAAGAAGGAAAGAAAGAGTATCCAATTAAATGATTACCCGAAATTTTTCTATTAAATTTGTACCATTTGATAAGATATATGCTTACTTTTATATGTTAATTTGTAACCTATTTAATGTAACTTGCCATTTTAGTTTAATTAACTGAAAAGAGAAGAAATATAAATAATATATTTAATCAAATAAAAACAAAAATATCATGGATTAGAATAAGTTTTATTTTAAAATATTATAAAGTCTCTGTTAAATTCAAATCTCAAGTAATTAATCTTGAATTGAAAGGTTTTTAAAAGTATAAATTTGGAGTATTATAATAAAATTACTAAATGCTTTGATATCAGGAAGGGATATTTGGCCTCCAGCTCGGACAATGTTAATTATAAATAAAACTAAAACAATTAATATTTTCATTTTTTTTTAAATAAAAAGAAACTAATAATTTTTATTTTTAAATTTTTTATAAAATTATAAAATATAAACTTATCTTCTCTTTTTTTATATTTAGAAACCTATTTTTTTTTTAGGTTAAGCATATTATTGTATTCACCTAAATCTTAACGTGTATTGTAAATAGCTGATCTTAAAATTGAATTTTTGTTTAAAATAATTGTCAATTGACCCAATTAATTGTGCGATATATCATTATAATCCAGATTCTTGTTTATTTTATATGACCTTTGTTCCAAATTCATTTTTAATTATTTTTTAAGAAAATTGTTTGCTCTTCAAATGAATCTAGTTCTAAAGAAAAAGACAAGCTAAATGCTTTATTTTTAAGGATTCGATAAATATTAACTTTAAAAAAAATTAAACAAACATAATCATTAAAGGGGGCAGATAGAAGATGTAGTGAAGGCTGGAAGGTGCTGGACTTGTGGTTAATTAATAGAAGCGAAAACCGGTTTTGGGATGAGACTGGATTACGAGTGTGGGCCCTGAATATGATTTTGTAGAAGAAGAAGCTAGAAAGGAAATTATGAGGATGATCAAGGAAGATAAGGAGGAGAAAAGACCTGGAAAGAAATGATGAATGAATGGAGGGTAAAGACAATATAGATGTAAATGAGGGGAAGTCCTTGTTTTGGGGTTAAAGTGAGTAGAAGACGAACGACGAGCTTTGGGAAAGTTCTAATTATGCAGAAGGAAAGATGGAATATATCCAAGAGAGAAGAAACAAGGTAAAGAAGCTAGAGATTAGTAGAATGTGCACATATTCTATAGAACAGAGAAAATGCTGAGAATTGGGTCTAGAGTGGGAATTAATGTGTACAAGAGCATGAAAGGGTGTGGATAGATTTTCTATAAATAACTAGGTTGTTTGAAGGATTATGAAGTGGAGATTCGGATGATGAAAATGGGTGTGTTCCAAAGTTTTGTGCCGTGCTGCAAATGCTTTTTGAGTGGAGGCCAAAAATTATATCACTGGGTAAAGGAAGGCATAGTCTGCCCAGTTGAATACAGAGATTGTGCGAGGCGCGCCGGCGAAGAAGGCTAACGGGAAGCTTCGTTTGTGCTGATCTTCAGGGTCATGCTACACTCTTGGGTGGTGAAAGTCAAATATCCGTTGCCACGAATTTAGTAGATATTGGTAGTTTAAAGGGAAATGTATTCAAAAGTGGATTTTTCGAGTGCCTATTTAAAATTACGAGTGAGGTAGGAGAGGCATAAGCTATTGACTATCTACGCCGATGGCGTTATATGCATTTAGTCGGTTGCCTTTTGAATTTAGCATTTCGGCGCCAATTTTTTAACAAACAATGACGGCTGTTTATCAGGGCTTAGAGGAAGTATTTTATTATAAGGATGATTTGGTGACGGGAAGAACTTCTGAGCACGAAGATTAAAAGAGGTATTTAAAGAATTGAAGACAAATGGTTGGGGGTAAGTGAGTGTGTTAGGAATGACGGAAGGAGTGTATTTGGGACATTTAATTAGTGGAGAAGAGATGACACCGTTATATAAAAATATGGATAGAATTGTGAGCATGTTAAGGCTAAAATGCAAATCTGAAGTGCAGTTGTTTCTGGAATGTTAATTATTATCTCCGATTTATATGGTATTCAGCGCAAATAGCGGCGCCGTTGTATAAATTGTTAAAGAAAGGAGAAATATTTGAGTGGAAATATGTACAATAGAAGGCCTTTGAGGAATTGAAATGCAGGTTTGGAAGATGACCCATTTTAGTATGCTTTGATTTGAAAGTTGTATTAACGGTAGATACATATAAAAAAGGTGTAGGTATAGAGTTAATACATTGCATAGATAAACTAGTTCCTGTTTTGTTTTTCTCAAGAATTTTTAGAGCGGTGGAAAAGATATTCAGTTATTGAACAATAATTTTGACAGTTATTTTTGGATTTAGGGAGTACAATTGGACGTCGTTTCTAGTGTATATGGACCACCAAGCCGTTGTTACATTTATTATAGAAGGATAATATGGAGTTAATGATGTCACAGAGATTGCAGAGATGGTTGCTGTTGGACGTCAGTTTTGCCTTAGAATAGAGATATCGGGCCGGGAGAATTATTTACCAGACATTATGTCGAGATTTAGAGTGGGAGAGGAGGAAGAAACATGTTCAGAAAGAATGAAAGAGACGAAGGTAGTGTAGGAAGAAAAATGTTCAGAAATAATGAAAGAGACGAAGGTAGTGTATAGCGTTATCGATGATATAGGTCCAGTCACATGGAAGAAAATTCTGAGAGAAACACGGAGAGATAAGGAGTTGAGCTGAGTACAGGAATGTATAATGGGTCGTAAACCTCGTAAAGAAGACGATACAGAATATAAAAATGTCTATATGGAGTTAACAGTTATGGACGAATGTGTGGTACGAGAGAATGGAGCCATGGTACCAGGAAAATTAGGGAAACGGTAACAATGTTGCATACGGGTCACCAAGGTCTGGAGCGTATTAAAATAGTGTGTTAAAAAGTATGTATGTGGCCCGGTATGAATAAGAGATGGAGTAACGAGTTTGTGTTCGCGAGAGGGTAAAGGATAATGTAGTATTTACAATGTGGTAGTGATGATTTGTCAGAGGTGGTGGAATATGTCCTGCGGGTGTCGCTAGAAAAGGGGGAGTATTTATAGCGTGTTCGCCGGAAATGGTGTAGTATTTTCAGCATGTGTCGTAGAAGTGGGGAGGTATTTCCAGTGTGAGTTAATAGAAATTTTATTTTGAATAATAAAATTTAAAAAAAGTGGTAGTCAATATTTTAGGTTCACGATATAGAATGGACAAGAGAAAAGCGCTAATTATTGAAATATGAATGTACAAATAATGGTCGAGTGTCCACTGACAACAACAATATGGCAAAAATAAGGATTGATGAAAAAAATCCCAGTGGTGTTTAAAGAATAATATTGCCAAGGTTATAAGGAATTAGGAAAAGGGGCGAGATGTCATAATTGAGTTTAATTATGATGTGATAATAGAATTTATGATTATGTCTATAGTTTTTTTAACATTTATTTTAAAAGAGTTTTTTTTATATAATTAAAATTTGAATAATTATATAGAGTTCATTTTATAATAAAGTTTTAATTTAAATCTGAAAGATTATATTCAGACGATGATTATGATGCAATTTATAATTTTTTATAAATAATCAGACGATTTTATGATGCAATTTATAATTTTTGAGACGCTTGTTATTATATAATTTATAATTTTTGTATAAATAGACATTTTTTTGATAATATATAAATAATTATTTTCGTTTTTTTTATTTAATAAATTTATATTTTGGAGTGTTTCAAAATTTGCAATTTAATAGTGGTGCTGAAGAGAGGACGCTTTCCTGGGCAACTCTAGAAAATTTTCAGTTTAATGCTAGGCAATGGTTACATGGTGTCAAGGAGTAGTGTTAGACTGCATTCTAATGCAAAAATTCTAAAAATAAAAGGGTAAGAAAAATATTTAGAGAAATGTAATTAAAAAAGAATTATAAATGTAAGATTAATAGTAGATAAGATATAAAGAAATTGTTATTATAGTTATTTAAAGGCGATAATTTGAAATACAGATTATTGGTAAACTTAGAAACCAACTTAATATAATTGATACTTAAATTTTAGAAATTATTATAAGTTCTTAAATTGATAAAGAGAAAGGAACATAAATTGTGGACATTAAATAAATTTATTTGTAAAAATATAATTGAAAATATGCGAATATTTAAATTAAAAACGCAAATACAAATAGTTTGCTTAAAAGATACGATAATTTAAAAATTCAATGAATATGATTTGAGATTAAGACTATACATTTATTGTTTGATAATATGTTGATGTTGTAATTAAATTCTTATTAATGATTTTTAACTTTTATTTTAAGGACTGCGAGAGATAAAACAGCCTCAATGTGATATGTGAATAAGGTATACATAGGTTGATAATATAGGTTGTTAATTAACCAGAATCTTCGTAAAGAGAAACGGCTTTCAGCATTAGAAAATTCATACCGCAAATTAGAGATCGGATTTTTAGTTTGAATCATTAATAAGATTGAGATCAATAATCATTGTTCTAACAATAGCAAAAAGAAAAATATTCGTTAGAAATATATATGTTAGTTACTTTTCAACAACGGGTGTGTGAAAAATATAAGATTTCATTAGTTGATCAAAAACGTGGGTGTGAAAACCATAATGATTAGTGCACAGTGGTGGTTCAACGACGTAAGTGCAAAAACTATAATAATTAGACTTCATTAATTTCTCAACAACGTATGTGTGAAAAGAGATATATATATATATATATATATATATATATATATTTGATTAGTTTTTTTTAACAAAAAGAAATACAAATAGATATTATGTTTTTCCTTAAAGACTTGAGTATCCAATAGTGCATAAAGTATGAGGAAATAAATTCGCAATGACAATTATTTTTTTAAAGAAAAGAAGATATTTTGATATATATTTTAGAATAAGATTTTTAGGTAAAAATTAAAAAAAGAACTTTAGATATAAATTTAGTATTAGACATGGTTGAAAACCAAATAATGAACAATAGCTAAAGGACGATTATAGACAAATGCAGAGTTGGGCAGTACCGCGAATACTTGTATCTAAGATACAAAATACAAGATCCTTTTGTATCTTGTACTCGGTATCTTATTGACATTTTTAAGAATATACTAGTACTGAATCTAAGATCCTTTATTTTTAAAAGAATCTTGTATCTTATTCATTTTCTTTAAAAAGATACAGATTCTTTTTAATATTCATGTTTAAAACATTTTCATATCACACCATAAGCGTAGCCAGTGGGGGAGGGGGGGGGGCAAGGAGAAATTCCCCCCCCCCTTTCAAAAATTTATCACTTTTTGTAAATATCATTTTTAGCTAATAAAAAATATCCCCCTTAGTCCTCCCTCCACTCCCTGACCCTCAAATATGTATGCATATATCTTAAATAATAATTTGAAAGAAAGAATGTAAAAGTTGATATTTTTTTATAAAACTATTCATCATAATTTATAGATTTTTGGGAAAATAAATTTATATAAAATGAACCAAAAATGTTTTTTAATAAATGGGATATAAGCCAAAGATAAGTCTTAAGACAGAAGTGAAATGTATTATAATTATTAATAATAGATCCATAAAATTACTAAATAATATAATATATCAATTATAATTTTTTATAAAGTGAGTAATTTTAATTTATTTATCTTAATAAAAGTAAAATATAATTATAAAACTATTGATAAAATTAAATCATAAATTAAAAAAATATTAAAGCACAATACAAACAGTGGAATATTATATGTCGTAGATTTACAGTATATCTAATTATCAAATGACAATCAAGTAATTTTTACCAATATAGCGAATTATATATTTTACAGAAAACTATAAAATATTGATAAGGACATCAGAAAATATTTTTTAAAGACATTGTGGGATGAATAATATAAAGAAAAAGATTAAATTTAAATATCATTTTTACTTAAAATAAATAGATGGCGTTAAATAATTAAATGCAAATTGTTGCTATATTTAATATCAAGAGCATTGATTAGTAAAATTTGTTAAATTATTAACTGTAATATATTCTCTAACTGTCAAATATGTCTGTAAAAGTGGAATTTTTCCTAGTATTTTATAACTAATTCTATATAATAGAGTAAAATCAACTATATGTCTACTTACTTTTTATAAATAAATTTCTTATTTGTTTGGAATAAATTATTACCATGCTCTTATATTAAGGTATATACAATACAAGTAATTTATTATATTTTTATTTTATATTAACCAGAGACCTGCAGAGGCACCATTTGCACGGCCTGGCCCGGTTTTAAATTTTTTAGGCCCGGCCCGGCCTGGCCCGGATATTTTTTTAAAAAAATTTTTACGGCCCGGCCCAGCCCGGATTTGAAAATTTAAGGCCCGGCCCGGATATTTTTTAAAAAAAATTTCAGGCCCGGCTCGGAATTTTTTTAAAATTATATTCGACCTGGTATATACAAAAATTTACCTATGAGGTATTTTACCATACTTTTCAGCAAGTATTATAGCTTATTATTTAAAAAATACATGTAAAAAGCTAATATTTTGAGAATATTATATTGAATTTATAAAAATTATAAAACTGTTATTTATAAAAATGGATATTTTGAGCATATACTATATTTTATATTGAATTTAAAAAATAAAACTATTCATAAAAATGGTAATAATATTTTGAGCATATACTATATTTTATATTGCATTTAAAAGAAATAAAACTAATATTTAATTTATAAAAATGGGAAATATTTTGAGAATATAATATATTGTATTTAATTTACTATTTAATTTATAAAATAAAAATAAAAATAAATCATAAAAAATGCATGTATAATAAATAGTATTTTGAAAATATAATCCAATTGCACAATATTAATATAATTTATTTTATAATATAAATTTTTAACAAAAGAAGATAATTGTATTATATAATATTGTAAAAAAAAATAATGCAAAATGTTGGATTAAAACTTTTATGAATCAAGGTAAAATATAATAAATGCAATAAATATTTGACAGTTTGCAAAGTAAAAAACCAGCATGATTGACGAAACCCTATACTCAAGAAAGATATTAAGAATTCACAAATTATCATGAAGAGAGAGAAGCATATCTACTTTTTCAGGTTGAAGATTACTTCTTCTTTCTTCAAGAATTTTCCCAGTAGTGGAAAAATTCCGCTCTCAGCTTGCACTTGAAGCAGGAATTGCATACCCGTTTTTTTATTTTTGTAATTATAATATTCATCATCGGGTATTGACATATTACCAGAATTACCATCGCCCCATTTGTCATAAAACGATTCAGTTTGTTTAACAACAGTCGTAATTTGACTGGTCGATGGTATTTCATTTACTTCCTGAGCCTCTTATAATATAATATAATCTTTTATATAGTTTTCCGTTATCTTGCGATCTGTCCCTGACAACATACGAACCCGGCCGAAGGCCGGGGAAAAGCGGGCCTAAGGAATACCCCTCCTTATGAAAATCCTGGCTACGCCTATGTATCACACAATGTAACTTTATTTTCTTCGTGAAATCTTGTATTATTTTCTTTATTTTTTCCCGCTATATTTTAAATATATTGATAACCAAAATTAGTTGGAAGTTTTACAGGTCACAAAGATTGATAGATTAAAAATAACAACAACAAAACTAAATATAAGGATATATTTCATATGTAATATTTTTTAATTTGTAGAATGTTTAACAATCATAGTAGTGAAGATGAAATTATGGAGATAGATTCTCCTGAATTAAATCCGAATCTTAAAATTCTAGATGGAAAATTTTATAAAGTAATTCATGTGAAAAAGAACAAGGTACAACCTGAATGTCAAAATTGCACAAGTAAAAAAGTTATTACAGGTTCAACAAACTCCTCTACAAACTTTGTTAATTAAACATATTAAAGTATATTATACATTTTTATTCTATAATTATTAACATAATAATACCTATACTTAAGTCGCTCTTAGATAATTGTTATTAAAATTTTTTATAGAAGATGGTTGAATATCAAATTAAAATCATTTTGAATATATATTCTTTAGGGATGTATCGATACCACTTTTTTGGAGGCCGATCCGATATTCCCAATATTAAATTGATATCGGTCGATTACCGAGCAGATATCATATCTAATGATGTATTCTGTAAAGATACCAATGGCATTTATAATATAATTTTTACTAGTATAACGTCTATTTAACTATACCATAACTTATGTCATTTAAATATATTATAATGATCAGTTATAGTTTATATTCAATTCAATTGCAATTCTATAAAAATATAAAATATTTTTATTGTTAAATCACTTTTATATAATAAGTAAGTAATAACATTTCACTTTTATATAATAAGTAGTAACATTAATATATATGTTTAATAAGTAATAAACAATTATATTATGAAATTTGAAATAAATATTTAAAATAATGTTTAACATTAATATATCGAAGATTTCTTTTTAGAAATACCAATATTTCCAATTTATAAGAGGTCAGCTTGCGGAGATCTGTCAATATCACCAACTTCACTAAAAACAGATTGTGAAGAAAATTTCGCACATTATAATAAACAGAATGCGCAAAAAATAACAATATGGCAGAATGTTTATTAATTATTTATTATTATTAAAAAAATATACATAAAAATGGATTTCGATTTTGCACATTATAATAAACAGAATGCGCAAAAAATAACAATATGGCAGATTGTTTATTAATTTTTTATTATTATTAAAAAAATATACATAAAAATGGATTTCGATTTTATATTTATAATTTTTTTTTTAATTTTATAACATTTTATTGTTAAAGAAGCCATTTTATGTCGGATCAATTTTTATAATATTGGCCGATAACCGATATTTTAAAGAGTGAAATCGGCCCGATCCGATAAAAATATCGGCACATCCCTAATATATTTTATATATAATTATTTTAGCAAGTTCTTATTAGAGAAAATATTTAAGCTACACTTGATATATAACATTAGATAATTTTAAAAGGCTCTTAATAAAATAATTATAATAAAGTAGAATTTAACTTTATTAGTTACTTTTATTTATTTATGATATAAGTAAAATTACATTACAGCATTTATTTACAAAATTTAATCAATTTAAAATGCATTAAATAAAATTGTTATGTATTTAATAATTATAATATAATGTTATACATTATTTTCATAATTTTTATATATAATTAATAATTTTGCAAGAAATATATAAAAAAAATTTGAAAAGATATTTAAATGATATTTATATATATGATATTACAAACGCAAGAATTAATAAGTCATATTAGAAAATAAACTAATTTAAAAAATACAAAAATATCACAAACAAGTAATGATAAATACTTATTAAAGATAATGAATAAAATAAAACTAGTATATTTTTTTAGAGACGCCATTTAGCCATATACTTCGAATATAAGCTATATTTAAAACAACACAGAAAATAACCTGCAAATTCTAATTAAACATTTGATTTAATTTTTTTTCTTATTTGCAAATTTTCAACTCCCATTAATTATATTACTCTCCCTTCCCTGTTTAAGCTATTAATGGGCAAAAACTAATATTAAATCCCTGTTTATTATAATTAATTCAAATAAATATTTTATTAATTATTGCAAATTTCATTCTTATATGTGTATGCTATGTTCTTCACAAATAAATAATAAAAACTTTATTTTATAAACTATTCTAATTTGATTGGTAAAGATAATTTAAAAGTATCTTGTATTTAAAATACTCTAATTTAGTAAAAGATACAAGTATCTTTTATCTTGTATCTTTTTGATATTTTGAAAAAGATTCTAGTATCTGTATCTAAGATTCATTTTTTTATTAAGAATCTGTATCTGTATCTAGATTCTTTTTCTGGAGGACCTGCCCAACTCTGGACAAATGCAATGAAGATATAAGGATAGGCTACGTAGAATTTGACATAATTATATACTTTATTTACTATTTTCTATATATTATCAAAAGGAGCAAATATTGAGTTAGTAGAATTTAGGCAATTTAATAGATAGGCGGAAGATTAGATGCGGCAACCTTACACATTATAACGAATTTGAAATATAATTTATTGGTATACTGGACTATGCATTAAAAATTTAAGAATGATTGTAAGAAAGGTGATAGAATTTATTTCAGTAGTTATGAAAGGTTTAATAGAATATTTTAGGTAAAAATTTTGGAAACGACTTAGTTAGGACTAAAGACTAAGATCAAATTAAGATTAAAAAACAACAGAATTGATGGCAAAAGCAAACTTTAGTAAATGATACGGAAGTAAACAAACAAAGGAACAAGAATTCTTGAAAACAATCATTAATCACAGACCAATTATTATAAATCGTTTCCCGAGATAAAGTACTAATCAATTTTTAGAGAACGCTAAAAAACAAGCGACTAGCTAGAACAAATTGTCAAGACTTTCATACTACAATCGTTAATCGATAACGATGAGCGTCAATTAGTTACCAAGATAAAATGTTAATCGGTTATTACATGGTGTGCTGTTTGGATTAAGTTATATTTATATATTAAGATTTATAAATTCGACTTTCGTGAAATTATCCTGTATTTTGCTTTTTGAGTTATTTTTAATTTATATAGTTTTATTTTTAGGGATAATAATGATTTTTTTGGGCGATTTTGGGGTTTTTAAATTATAAAGAAATGAATTTTTAAATTGTTATTTTTTTACATTAGGAGCTTTCCTATAAAAGGGGAGAATTGTGATGAAAATATTATTTTATTTTTTTAAAATTTTTATTTGAATAAAAATTCGCCTACGTTTTTTTTTGTGTGGATATTCATTTTAATAAGGAGACAACCAATATATATACTGATAAATTGTGATAAAGATTATTATTTTCCCATCACTTAATATCTTTAATTCTTTTCCTAATCCTTAAAGGGATAGGGGCAACTGCATTTTGCAAGCTTGTGTGGAAGGTACACGTGTAATTCCTGCGCTCGCATGGTATGGTACTTAAGGCCACGCATGGCATGCTAATAAAGACAAAGACAATTTATTAAAAGATAAATTGATGATTAAATAAGACATGGAAACAATTGTCGTATATTCCCGCGCATGGGATTTTACTAAAAAAAGAACTGCTTATTTTATTTTTTTTAAATAGAAATTCTTGTTGAAATCGATTCCTAATCCCTTCATATAGAACATATTTAATCGTATTATTATGCAAGTTTAAAATGTATATATAATTTTAATCCATAATAGGATATTATATGATTAATTACATATTTATTAATAGCCTGTTGTAATTTAATATTAAATGCTAATCCATTAGTGAAATTATGATTATAAATTACGACTATTATAATTAAGTAAGACTAGCATTATTATCTGTTTGTATATTGTTTCGCGGCTATAAATCAAATATTTAAGGTATCGATTATTTTCTTGATGAAATAATACTCAAATGTTTTTTATATACAGTTAACTTTACCGAAATATATATATAATTGTAATAAAGATTAATATTTTACCATCACTTAAATAAATATCTTTAATTTTTATATAACTTTATTCCTAAAGATCAAATATATATGATTTTCATTTAAATATTAATAACCGAAATCGAAAAAAAAATCAAAGAAACAAATAGTGATACCCGATGTCCCAATATCATTAATTTTAAAAAATAACGTTTTTTTTAAATATAAAATGATTACATTATTTTAGGAATAGTAAGATTAGGTATATTTTTTGAAAATTGGAAAAATTTTCGGGTTGAATATTCACTTTCTAGTTCGGAGTTAATCACAGAGAAAACTTTTATAGCGTAATCTGCCATATGTTCGAATGGTACATTGAACTTTATTTGTTTGGTATCCTTTAAATTTAAATTTTTATAAAAAATTAATTAAAATAATATAAATTAATGTAAATGAAGAATCTTAAAGTCAAAATATAGTTCTTATAAATGAAAATCAAAGTGAATGCAAATAAATATCCCAAGAATAATTCAAAAATAGAAATAATTCGGAAAAAAAAATACCCATATATTTATTAATAAATTAAATATTAACCTTAGTTATATAGGTATCATTACCTATCCTAGCTCAGATTAGGCTTTATATATATCTAACTAATTTCGATAAAATATTAGACATCTCTTAAAAATAGAATAATCCTTTTCCGTTTAATTAATATATTGATATTGTTTTCTCATCCAAAAAATTTTATTTTTAACATTCTTCCATCTTATATAAACATTTTAATGAAGATTTTGAATTGGATTTTCACTTTTATTAATTTTTTCCATGAATATTTCTAGCCGATACAGTCAGATAGATCGTGGTCCACATGTATATATTTTTACTATTATTATCCTGGTATTTATCTGTCCATTTCGAACATTAAATAAAACGAACACTAAATATCACTTCACATTTTTCTGATAAGATAAATTTTTTAATTAAAAAATAATATTAGCCACAATCTACCTTTCCCGAAAAAAAATATAATTAGTTTTCAACCTTCTCCAAGCGTCTATCTTCAATCGGCTTATTGTTTTTTTCTACAATAAACATAAAAAAATCAATTTCATTCCTAGGTGTTGACATGTCCAGTTTCATAGCCAAGGAATACGACATATTTGGTAAATGTTTCATTAATGTTTGAAATTGAATTGCAGGAATGGATGGGTGATGATCTATAGAAGTAGCAAAAATCAAACTTTTATTAAATTAATTATACCGAATACTCTAAATGGCTTTTTTGCTCGTAGATTATCATCTAATAAATAATTATAAATTTTTTTGTTTTAAATAATAGTATAAATTCATAGAGTGATTTATATATTAAAATAAAAGATAGCTCTACGCTATTTATCTATCTCTACTGTTATTAATTTACAATTAAAATTAACTGTTATTATAATAATAAAATAGAATAAGAATATATACTTGTAAAAAATTTTAAAGTTGAATAATTTTCCACATACATATTATTAAATACGGTATATATTCGAATAAAATAAAATTTATCTTCTTCCAGACCAGATACCGAGAATTGATTCTGGAAAAATATAATATAAATTATTATTTACAATGAAAAGAATATAATAATAAACCTTCTTTATTTCGCCTCTAGCCACCAATTCAGAATTACCATTAGTTATTCTCCAAACTTTGTAAATAAATATGTGATATTTTTTAAGCAATTCTTTAGCACCTCTTGGACTTTTAAAATTGACAAGAACACAATATTGATTGGGGGCATTATCTTTAGTACTATTATAATTTGCGTCAACACGAATTTTGACATTTCTCACTGAAAAGCGATGTTCATCTGTTAAAAAAAAATTATATTACCATCGTTCAAGGGAAAAGGGAATCTATTAGACACAAGTTTTATATTCTCATTCTGTTTAAATTTTATTTACAAACATTGAGGATATATTAAAATTTTAAGAAAGAGTATTCAATTAAATGATTACATAAAATCTTGCTTTTAAATTTGTACCATTTGATAATATATTACGGTTATTTCTTTATATTAATTTGTAATCTTAGTTAATATAAACTTGCCTTTTTAGTTTAATCAACTGAAAGGAGGAGAAATGTATCTAAATTCAACTCAAAAAAATTAGCAAAGGATTAGAATAAGTTATATTTTAAAATATCCTAAAGTATCTGCTAAATTCAAATAAGTAATTAATCTTGAATTGAAAGTTTTAAAAGTATAAATTAGCAGTATTTTTAATTTACTAAATGCTTTGATATCAGGAAGGGATATTTGGCCTCCAGCTTTGACAATATTTATTATAAATAAAACTAAAGCAATTAATATTTTCATCTTTTTTTTAATAAAAAGAAGCTACTAAATTTTTATTTAAAATTTTTTTATAAAAATTATAAAATATAACCTTTTTATACTTTTTTATTTTTTATTTAGAACCCTATTTTTTTTAGGTTAAGCATATTATTGTATTCACCTAAATCTTAACGTGGAGTAAATAGCTGATATTAAAATGTAATTTTTGTTAAAATAATTGTCAATTGACCCAATTAATTGTGCGATATATCATTATAATCCAGATTTTTGTTTATTTTATATGACCTTTGTTTCTAATTCGTTTTCAATTATTATAAAAAAATTGTTTGCTCTTCATATGAATATAGTATTTTTTAAGAAAAAAAGACAAGTTTAAAGGCTTTATTTTTAGATATCAATTTAATTTAATAAAATAGGAGGGGATTCGATAAATATTTACTTAAAAAAAATTAAACAAACATAAACATTCCATTCTAGGATTCAACCTTTAATTTTTTTTATTTAAGGGTGCAAGCAAATAGAATAATGAGAATGCATTAGTTTCAAAGATTTAAAATTGATTGATTTGCTCAGTTTATTAAATTAAAATACGAATTTGAAATCAAGCTTTTTTAAATAATATAAAATCTAATCCACATCTGTCTATTATCCTTAGCAGTTACCGGGCAATAGTACCTAAGGTTTTACATATAGCAACCTAATACAATTAAATTCTATTTAAAATATAAATATAAATCATTTTTAATATATGCTAATATTTAGAGACAGATTGGCCATAAGACATAGGAATTTTGCCCTTGAGGCCTTGAGAAAGTTTCGCTTTTATGTTCATTTAAACACTGCTATTTTATAAGAATTTTTATCCAATTTTTTTAGAAAGAAATACGTTTCCTCAGAAATGAAAGTCAAGTTTGGTTTAATTTATAATAATTTACATTTTTATACATCATTTTTTATGATACATTATAAAAATAGAATTCAATTCACCTTATAATAGATGAAAAGAATCAACAGAATCGAATCACAATAATATCCATATAATAAAACTAAAGATAATAAAGTTTTTAGGTAAACATAACTTATTCTACAGGAATCAGACCACAAAAAATTTTAAAAAATAAAAAATTTAATCATGTGGTACTTATATCAAAAAAGGTTAAAATATTCAGAGACCAACTAGAAAAGGCTATTCTATTTTTGAGTGAAAAATTGGAAAGAAGCTTAAACCTTATAAATTAAAATCAAAGAGATGCTATACATTATATAATTAATGATAATTTTTGTTTGAGATAAAAACTTTTATAAATAGTTATATATTTGAATAAGAATCTGTGCAAACTTGTAATGTTAAATCAGCTCTAATTTTTTTCAAAATCTTTGAAATAATAGGGCCACTCTTATTAGATTTTGAACTTAAAAATTTTAATATTTTATCAGTGGGAAATGATCAAAAAACACAGCAGTATAAATCTTTTATAATTATAACCTTCACATTCAAGAACCATTCGAAATTTGGTAGACCTTCAAATCTCAACATTATATTGTTGAAAGATAAAATTTTTTTCGGTTACGCAAAAAAAATCATGTGATATCAAATATCACAAATTAATCAAGTTTCCACTAAATATCTTTAAAAACCCAATCCGATTTAAGCTTATACAGAAACAACGGAACCATTTGTTTTTTTTCTAGAATTTATATATTACATTATTTCTATTTTTTTATTTGCTGCAATCGACTAAGAGAGAAGATTTCATCAGTGAGGCATCATTTGTCATCTTTTCCGCGAATTTCAGATTATCTAACTTAACAATGCGTTAAAGTATTACATTTTAATAGCAGTTTTTCACAGCTTACCATTTTGGCACAGCTTATGCCTAACAATATAATACTTATTTGCATTTACCATTTATCACTCTTACTGTTTTGTTTTTTTTACAAATCTCTACTTATTTATAAAATAAGCTTGCCATTTTATTTATTGTATTTTTTTATATTTGATTAATTATTTGATTAAAAAAACAAGATGAGAATATTATTTTTTAAGGAATAATTTTGGAAATTATATTTATAATTATATTATTCACGATTTAAAAATGACTTACTTTGAAATACGAAAGATATACTTGAGATAATTTGAATTTTAATTTGAGTGGATTTGGCGACGATACATATATTATTTTTTAAAATTAAATTTAGAAATAATTTTTATGATATTTTGTTATGTACCTTAAATTTTTTGAGTGAGGAACATAAGTTCTTGCTTCAGTTCAGATCCGACTTTATTTTGCTTGTAAACATTTTTATCTTAAAAATCTAAACGCTGTATATTCATTTTCATTGGTGGACAAAGCTAGCAGCATTTCTATCTGCCGATATTCATGGTTTAGGCACTTAAGTATATTTAGTATAGTGGTAAATCCTAAAAAAATATCTGTAAAAGTAAAACAACTCATTTTATGTTATTATCAAATAAATAAATATACCTAATTTAGGTCAAATCGAGTCTTTTAAAAAATTTATGCACATATATATAAGTCAAATTTAGACCGCCTTTTCTTGTGAAATCGATTTGAATTGATCAATACCAAGTTTCAAAAATGAGGATGATAATTATTTAAGAACATATAAAATCTCTAAAAAAATAAAATATAATAAACATGTAAACTATTTAAAAATATAAATATAAACTATATAAATATAAACATTTTAAAAAACATATAAGACATGGAAAAAACAATTAATTTAAAAAAGAGAAAAAGTATGTTCTCATTGAGGTCCGAAGAAACTAAGAGAGTTTTTCCTCGAAACAGCAATTTCAGTTAATTGAAAAGTTTTAAAGGACAATTTACGATCCTCATTGATTTAGATATACATTATAGTCTAAGAGATCTGTAAACATATTAATTGGAAAAATATTGGGATAAAATAATAATCTGATAGGTACTTTCTAATTTTTGACATTTCGGCTGTTATAATCGGGACATTGTTTGGGAGGCCCAGGTGAAGTTCGATATACGGTGTTTTCCTCTAATAAACCCATGGAATATTTGAAAGGTCATCTCTTTTTTTTATCAAACAAAGATATTAAAGAGTTCTAAGAGATTTGGATAGTTAGCTAAACCTAATTTATTCGAAATGATAAAATTAAGGCGACTGAACAGCCTTTTAAAATATAAACAAACTAAACCATGTCTGCTCTTAGATAGCTAACTATTTCTCGCACTCTTTACATTTATGAGGTAGACATAGATCGCAGCTCTATTCTATACTCATGATCTTCTTCAACTCCTCAGCTGATAGCAGAAGATCAAAATTGGATTGAAACCGCATCAATGCGCTCATAGCCCGAGTTTTTTTCAAATATTTGAGAAGATGGGAATTCTTTAATGGAGGTATTAATTCCCACCAATTTTTTAAAGTTTGTCACATTCGTACAATCGCAGTAGGATCTTTCTTTCCTAATAGCTATTTCTAAAATCATTGCTTCACTAACAAGAAATATCTTTCCTTATTCTGTCGCCTCTCTAATTAGGGTTTGGCGTTCCCAACAGAAATTTCTGCTCATCTTACAGGTATAATTATCGCTAATATATTCCTGATGAGGTTATTTTAAAATTTGATTTCCATGCAATCAATAAAACGTCGATACTTCGTTCCTTTGTTCGCAACAAATATCCTGAAAAAATACAATAACATAATCAAATCTCAATAGGGGATTCAATAGGGAGACCCCTAACCTTTCCGCAATCCTGTCCTCCATCCCATCCTTCATCGAGGATCTCTCGCATATTACAGGACTATCACTCAATCTCCCCAAATGTGAGATTTGTTTTCCAATCCTAGATTTATTCCTATAGGCACCTCATACGATGTCATTGACAAAGATGAGATGACACATTTTGGATCACCGATAGGGGGGTGAAAAGACCATTATAAGTTTTTTAAACAAACCCCTTAACAATTTATCTAAATTAAACATTTATTTAATTAACTACCTCCCTGCTCATCAATCCTTTTTTAATCAAAAACTACTTTAATATACCCAAAATCCTCTATGCCCTGAAATCCTCACTCTTCTTCAAATTCAATGATTTGCTAGTTTCACATGAAATCCAAAGGTCTCCTCGTAAATATACACAAAATTTTTGGATTTATCCTGGCTTCAGGCCACCCTCCTCAGCAAGTCAGATGGTATTGATATCCGATCCCCTACAATTTTCTCTTTCAGCCTTTATCTCATCGCTTAAATTATCATCATTAATGTATTCACTTCTATAAATCTGACCTATACCAGACCCTTACAATTTGGGGCACCAACAGCATCATCTGTTGTCCTGCCTTCAGAATTTAAAGACTGGGATGCTTCTTTGATCCCCCTCTTCGTTGAATATCTCATTTCGAACAAATTCTTTATGGAAAATCCCAATAATATTTAAATGCAAACTCAGGCTATGAATGGTTGGAAGTCATCCCCAGTTCCAATCTTGTCCTTGACTGGTAAATGGCTACGTATATCCAGCCCTTTGCATTGGCTGTAATGCTCACGTACCTTCCATTTGCATCGATTGGGGTTAGCTTATGGAATCGAGAGTCCATAATCCCTTGCACTGCAGGCTCTCCCGTGGATGACCATCTCACCATAAATCCATCGACAACATTCTTCTAGGAGCCCTCAAAAAAGTGAATCATCCACTATTAAACAAATGGGCCTTTCATATGAAAACGCTATTTGCCCAGATGGTGAATTCCTTATTCCATGGATTAACGGTTTCTCGGTGACTTGGGACTATACTTGTGTCAAGCAGCAAATTCCAACATCTCATTTGCCATCGAAAAGCAGAAATCCTTGAAAAAACAAATATGATGGCCTAACCAGACCCTCAATTTCATTAGACCTCAATGAAGGATTTACCTTCCTCGGCAGATTTCTCTCGAAAACTGCCGGTAAAATATTTTAAGCATTCATCCTTCTTTAGGGTGATTGTGCCTCTTTCTAGATCCTTTTTATGTTTTTCTTTATAAAATATACAATTTTTAATAGATTGTTTTTGTTTTTTTTTAAATTATATTTTTAATTCAATATTGTTCGTATAATTTTTTTACATTTTTTAAAGATTTTTTATTATGAAAAAGGTTATAATTTTAAATAAAATTATTATATAATAAAAAGAAAAAAGAGGAAAATAAGTGTAAAGACTAAATTTTTATTTGAAATTTTGTAAAAATTATAAAATATAATATATCTTCTCTCTTTTTTTTATAATTTTTCAAAATAGGTTTAACAATATTATCGTATTTACCTAGCTCCTAACGTGGATTGTAAATAGTTGATATTTAAATGTACAAGTTTTGCTTAAAATAATTGCTAATAGATTTATTGTTTACTCTCAAATATATCTAGTTAAAACGAATTTAAGTAAATTTTTATCTCTAGTCAATTTATTTTCTGTTTAAGGATAAGTATTTTACAAAAATTAGCATGAAAAAAATAACAAACATGATCATTCTATCCTTATTCTGTGCAGAAGATGCTCTAAATCTATTTTTTTTAATTTAAATGCGCAGTTTGAAGATTATTTCAATTTTTCTATGATAGAAACTAATCAATGTGCACTTCCTAAATATGTAGATCTAACATTACCCTTAACCTAAAGTTACCTGGTAATGGTGCAAAATGTTTTAATATGTAGCAACTTAATAAAAACGATTAAATTTTAATAAAAATCAAAATAAATAAATATATATTAACCCAAACCCATGCATAACATTGTTCTCTATGTTATAAAGTGTTAGCAAAAAAAGTGTATATAATTTAACAAAAATGTTCATTGTACAACCTTGAAAAACTATATTTAAAAAAACAATTTAAAAAGTTATTTATATGTAATTACCTATATTTATCTTTTTAGAGATCTAAGGCACATATTTTCAAGCCCAATCAGTGTTTTCTAAAAATCATATAATTTTACTGTGGCCTGTGTTTTTAAATTTTGACAAATTATTTTTTATATTCCTTTGAATAGTTCCACCTAGGTGTGTAGCCAAAAATTTTCTAATGGGTGGGTGGTTGTGTGGGCATAATGAAGATAATATCTTTTATAATAATATGATATTTTTTGGAAAATTAAAAATTTATAACTTAATCATCATTAAATTTATTATAGCCAAACATATTTTAAAAAAATGACAATTTTGAACACGAATAATAATTTGGAATACACATTATTTAAGAATTTATATATAAACCAGGATGTAAATCACAATAAAGTATAGAATAAACTCTTAAATTGAAATAATAGATAGAAATTTAATCTTCTATATAATTGAGCTATTTTAGGGTAGGTTATTTGGTATTAAATCACTATATTAATTAAAACTAGATTTAGTATTTCTGAGATAAATTGTTGTTCTCCGCATTAAAAAATGGTACTCTCATTTAAACAAATTGGTATCGTTGCCAAGATACAATAATTTTAATATATTTGAGAAAAAACTCCAAAATATATTCCATTTCTCTGAGGTAATTAATCTTCTTACCATCATTTAAATGGTGAAATCAATTAGCCCACAGATATATTTATATTCTCTGAATAAAATTGAGTTAAAATTAAAAAAAATTTCAATATCAAGATTTAATATATTAGACAATTTTATAGGTAATAGTATATTTGTAAATTGGAAAGAGTCATTTAATGAATCGCAACGAGTTAATTAATTTGAGTAAAAAATATATTCAAAAGTGGAATAAAAACAGTTATTTTATATAGTAATCATTTAAGTCAACGTTAATATTGATACAATTTGTATGTATAATCGATGTTTACGGTTTAAAAAAAATTTATAAAATATACTTTAAACTTTCGTGGGCCAAAAAAATTGGAAGTTTAATCTGGACCTATAACCCCTATTTTTTTGCTGTAGATTTCGAATTCTTTTTTGAGTGCAATGATAGTCTCACTCTTAGCACTCTTAATTGTTGGGACTTTCACGACTTGAAATATATTGAAAATATTTTAAACAAGAGTAAAGTGTAGTGTGATTTTATATAGCTTTCATTTAACATCCTTAATTAGATTTCTATGTTGCAAATATATTTTTTTAAACATACCAGATTCTCTAATAATAGATCTACTTACTTAATAGGATAATAAAACATTGTACTATTCACTGGGGAATTAGATAATTAAATAACTTCCACCGCCCTGTCGTCTCCAGTATAGTAAATTTGCATCCACTGATTGGCAGTAAGTAACCCTACTATCAGGGCTAGTTAAATTAAAGATGAATTACATTACCCTTTGTGGATTAGCATCCGCTAATTGATACTACTTTCTCGTAATTTCAGGGTCCTTTTAATTAAAGAGGAATTACGGTACCTCTTTGAAGATCGAATAGATTATTGGCAAGAATAGATAAATAAGAAAAAATATAATCAAAAAATTCTTTGAATATTTTTATAAATTTTACTTCAATAGATTAGTTTATTTCTTGTTGCAATTTTATGATAAATATAAATTCTAAAAAAAATAAATATTATAAGTAATTTGTTGATGGTGGTATTTTATTCCAATAGTTAAATATATTACATTCTAACCAAGTCTACTTATTATTATAGTTTAAAGGAGATATGGAGAAAACTATATCGATGATAAAAGATCATCTAATCACTTACTTTTTATCGAATTTATGTGATATAACCCTAAACATGACAGAGTCCCGCCCATTAAATCAAGTGTGAATACTGAAATTGCAAGCAAAAAATTTTACAATTTGATATTATTTATTATTCATATTTATTGTTATGTTAAATTTTTAAAAGTATCCTGTAAGTCGAATTTAATTATCTTTCATTTGAAATTCAAATTAAATTTTTAATATCATATCACCAACCCACCCCCCCCCCCCCAACCTTCTGAGAAAAAAGATACCAAATACCATTTATTAAGACCAGAGTTTTCAAATTTTAAAAAAGTAGCAATGAGTTTGATGCTACTTTTTTAAAAAAGTAGTTGAGTAGCGCTTTTTAAAAATATAACTTTAAACACCAAAACTAGAATATAATTTTATTTATATTTTAGAAATTCGTAAACCCAAATGAACTAGTATAATATATTAAAATTGTAGAAGTAAATGGATATCGAGATAATAAGCCTGGGTGAGACAGATTCCGATGTGAATATAAATATAAATTATAAATTTATGATAATACCCTCCTATTTAATAACCAATATACAAATCAAATAAATTAAGATTATGTAGGTATTATATATATTCTTCTTCATATTTTAATGGTCATTTATTTATAATATTATATTATATGTTTATATAATGTTTTGCGGCTATAATTCAAATATTCAAACTATCGATAATTATAAAAATTATTATTCTTATTGAAATAATATTTGAATGTTTTTTATATACAATTAACATTTACCGAAAGATATATATATATACTGATAAATTGTTATAATGTTTATTATTTTACCATCACTTAAATAAATGTCTTTAATTTTTGTATAACTTTATTCCTAAAGATCAAATATATATGATTTTTATTTATTTATTAATAACCGAAATAAAATCAAAGAAACAAATAGTGATATCCCGATGTCCCAATATCATAAATTTGAAAAATAATGTTTTTTTTAAATATAAATTGATTACATTATTTTAGGAATGGCAGGTTTATGGATATTTTTTGCAAATTGAAAAAATTTTCGGGTCGAATATTCGCTCGTTAGCCTGGAGTTAAACACAGAGTAAACTTTTATAGCGATATCTCCCATAGATTCGAATGGTACATGGAACCTTATTTGTTTAGTATCCTATAAATTAAAAAGAATTTAGTTATAAAAAAAAATAATTTTCTTAAATAATTTTAAAATTAATGTAAATAAAGGATCTTAACGTCAAAATATAGTTGTATATATAAATATGAAAGGGAAAAATCAAAGAAATGATCCAAAAATATAAATACTTCAAGGGGAAAAAATACCCAAATATTTATTAATAAATTAAATATTATTAGCCTTAGTTATTTCTAGTGTTGTTAAACGGCTCAATTTGAACCGATTTTTAAAAACGGCTAACTCAATATATCACAGATAAGTATTAAGCAAGCCTGAATATTTTGCTCATTTTGACATCTATTAGCGAAATCCCAAGGCATTGGCAATATTTTTCTGCCTAAAATATGGAGTTAGCCGTTTTTATAAATCGGCTCAAATCGAGTCGTTTAACAACACAGTTATTTCAAAGAGATATCATTACTTGCCGTAGCCCAGATCAGTATTTATATATTTTTAATTTCGGTTATATCTAATACTAGATATCTCTTACAAATAGATAACCCTATTTCTAATCGAGTTTTGTAAATATATGCTTATTGATTTCTTATCCAAAACATTATACTTTTAACATTCCTCCATTTTTTATAAACATTTTAAAGAAGATTTGGAATAGGCATATTTCCAGGGCTATTTATATTCATTATCTTTTTTTTCCTGATTTACTACCCGAATCTCTTCATTGTTTTTTTTCTGGAACATTTCTAGCCGATATAAATATGTATGTAGTGGTCCAGGTATATATTTTTATTATTATTATATTTGCATATTCATTGTTTATATCTGTCCATTTCGAACTTTAAATTATTTAAACGAACACTAAATATTACTTCATTATTTTTCTGATATAATAAATTTTTAATTAGAAAATAATATTAGCCACAATATACCTTCACCGAAAATAATTAATTTTTAACCTTCTTTAAGCGTCTTTCTTCAATCGGACTATTGTTTTCTTCTACAATAAACATGAAATAATCAATTTTATCCCTAGGTGTTGACATATTCAGTTTCAAAGCAAAGGAATACCACATGTTTGGTAAATCTTTTACCAATGTTTGGAATTGAATTGCAGGAATGAATGGGTAATGATCTATAGAAGGAGCAAAAATAAAAAACTTACAAACTTTTATTAAATTATACCGAATACTCTAAATGGCTTTTTTGGTCGTAGATAATCATCTAATAAATAATTTTAAATTTTTGTGTTTTAAATAATCGTAAAATTCAAATAATGATTAATATTTTGAAATAAAAGATAACACTATACCATTTATCTAATTCTCATGTTATTAATTTATAATATGATCTAAATTATTATACTAAAAGAGAATAAAAATATACTTGTAAAAAATTTTAAAGCTGAATAATTTTCCATAGACACATTATTAATTATGGTAAATATTCGAACAAAATGAAATTTATCTTTATCTATGCCAGGTACCGAGAATTGATTATGGAAAAAATAATATAAATTATTATTTACAATGCAAATAATATAATAATTAACCTGCCTTATTTCGCCTGTAGCCACGAATTCAGCATTTCCATTAGTTATTCTCCAAACTTTATAAATATATGATGCTTTTTAAGTAATTCTTTAGAGCCTCTTGGACTTTTAAAATTGACAAGCACTGAATATTGATTGGGGGCATTATCTTTAGTACTATTATGATTTGTGTCAACACGAATTTTAACATTGTTTACTGAAAAGCGATGTTCATCTGTTTAAAAAAAATTAAATTACAACCAGGGAATAGGAAATCTATTAGACGCAAGTTTTATATTCTCATTCTGTTTAAAATTTAACTAACACTGGGCATATTTTAAAATTTTGTAATTATTAAAAGAAAGAAAGGGTTTCTAATTAAATGATTACCCAAAATCTTTACTTTTAAATTTGTACCATTTGATAATATACGCTTACTTTTATATGTTAATTTGTAACCTTAGTTAATATAAACTGCCTTTTTTAGTTTAATTAACTGAAATGAAGAGAAATATATTTAAATTTAACTAAAAAAAATAGCAAAGGATTAGAATAAATTATATTTTAAAATATCCTTCAGTTTCTGTTGAATTAAAATATAAGTAATTAATCTTGAATTGAAATGTTTAAAAGGTATAAATTTGAAGTATTTTTAATTTACTAAATGCTTTGATATCAGGAAGGGATATTTGACCTCCAGCTCTAACAATATTTATTACAAATAAAACTAAAGCAATTAATATTTTCATTTTTTTTAAATAAAAAGAAGCTAATAAAATTTTTTTTTAATTTTTTTTTATAAAAATAATAAAATATAACATTTTCTACTTTTTTATTTTTTATTTAGAAACCTTAGGTTAAGCATATTATCGTAACCTATCTTAACGTGGATAGTAAATAGCTGGTATTAAAATGCAATTTTTGCTAAAAATAATTGGCAATTGATCTAATTAATTGCGAGCTATATCATTATAATAATGATTTCTGTTTTTTATGATCTTTGTTTCAAATTAGTTTTTAATTATTTTTAGAAAAAATTGTTTACCATTCAAATGAATCTAGTATTTTTTTTAAAGATAAAAAAAAACAAGTTTAAAGGCTTTATTTTTAGATATCAATTGATAAAATAGGAGGGGATTCGATAAATATTAGCTTTAAAAAAATTGAACAAACATTAGGATTCTGGCAAAAACAACCTTTAATTTTTTTATATTTAAGTGTGCAAATAGAATAATGAGAATTCAATAATTTTAAAGATTTAAAATTGATTGATTTACAGTTTATTAAATCAAAATACGAATTTGAAATTATTTCAGTAGTTTTTTTAATAATATAAGCTAATCTAATGCACATCTGTCTAATACTATCCTTAGTAGTTACCGGGCAATAGTACTTAATGTCTTACATATATCAACATACTAAAAGCAATTTAATTTTTTTAAAATAAAAGATCCATCCATTTTTAATATAAGCAATTCTTTATAAAACCAAATGGTAATTTTGCCCCTGAGCCCTTAAAAAATTTTATTTTAGGCCAATCGGAAAAATATAATTATGTACATTTAAATATTATTTTTTAAGTGTTATTTCCCATTTTTTAGAAAGATATACGTTTCCGTTTAAACGAATATAATAATTTACATTATTATACATCATTTTTGTAATACATTATGGAAATAGAATTCAATTTGCTTTGAAATAATAAATGAAAAGAATCAACAGTATCAACAGAATCACAATAAATCTATGTAATAAAACAAAAGATATTAGAGTTTTTAGGTAAACAAAACTTATCCTACAATCAGACCACAATAAAACAAGAAAACTTTAAAAATAAAAAGTTTAAACAAGAGAATTTTCTTGAGGTACGAATTATATTAAAAAAGGATAACTGAAACCAATTAGAGAAGGCTATTTTTGAGTACAGACATGGAAAATTAAAGCTGAACTCGATAAATTAAAATCAAAGTGAGGAAGTTGACAATAAAGTTATTAAATTATGTTCTAAGCAAAATTAGGAATTTAATTATTTATTTAAGGAGAAAAGTAGGAAATGATTTAGTTTGCAAATATAATAATATGCACCAGACATCAGCTGTTCTTGAAAAATCAAATAAAATGGATGCGCTATCCCACGCTATCTTTTCTAAATATTTAACTGGCAAAAGTAGGCTGAGAATGCTCCAAATAATAGATAAAACAAGGTGTTTGGCACACAAAAATACCCTTATATGATTATACCGATTGATATATGTACACTAGTGTTGTTAAAACTAGTTACATTTTTGCTAAAAAATAACGGTAACTAGTTATAATTTAAAAATTGAAACTAGTAACTGTAACTAATTAGATTTTTACCAATGTAATTGCTAAAAGTAACTAGTTACTTTTAAAAATATGTATGTATAAATCTAAATAAAGGAAGATAATGATTCAGATATTGAATACATTAATAGAAGATATAATGTCTTCCTCTGGGCTAGTCAATTATAATATAAATGACTTCGACTACCTTCCCAGGCATCGATGTTCCTATAACACATTATACTTAGTGGCATCACAAGATGCCAATAAAATACTTTTAAACAATGAGGATTATAGGAAAGTGTATAAGGTTGCTTATCTAAATGTCAACGTTTGTGGAATACACAAAACAAATCTGGACCATCAGCTGAGCAAATTAAAAAGAGATTACATTTTCAGCTGCCGTATACCAATGTAACAAGATGGGGTTCTTTTTATACATCTTTATCTAAAATATTATCACTTATAAATAAAATGCCTTTAAATTTAGATTTATTATGTGATAAATTAGAATTGTATAGATTTACATCACAAGATCGTGATTTTAAAGAATATTGCAGTGATTTTAAATTAATGTTTATAAATAATTTACAATTAAAAAAAATAGATTATGCAACCAGTAGCTAAAGCTATTGATATACTAGAAGGTGAAAAATATATGTATCTAGGTTATTATATCCCAACAATAACACAGATACTTATCTGTCTGAAGGTTTTCAAAAATTAAAATATTGTCAACCTTTAAAAGATGCTATATTAGCTAGTATTAAAAAAAGGTAACTTAAATAAATTATTATTTATAAATTAATAATACAATATATAGGTTTCATGATCTTTATGATAATGATAACATAATTGCTGCTATTCTTCATCCCCTATTTAAAATATTTAAAACTGATTGGCCTTGGATAAGACAGGAAAAGAATAGATCAAAAAAGATGGAAATTTTAAATTTAATAAATACTTTAATACCTCTCGGTGAATCTAACACAAATGGCTCATGTTCGCAATAAACATCATTAGATATAGTTGGATTTTTTGATTTAAAGCGTCAAAATATTATTGATAATGATGTATTTATTGAAAATTTTATTAAATCCAATAACAGCACATCATTATCTTTAAGTGACGATTTTCCAAATTTAAAAATACTCTTTATTAAATATAATGTTGTTATTAAATCAAGTGCACCTGTAGAGCGTTTATTCAGTCTAGGGAAACTCATCTTAGGAAAGAAACGAGCGCGTTTCCTAGATAAAAATTTTGAAATCCAATTGTTGTTAAAAGCAAATAAACATTCACTCAAATTTTTATGAAAAATAAATATGTTTTTTTTTCAATGCAAATATATAGGATATTTTTATTCGATGTAAATATAAATATTCTATTATCCGATATTTTTTTCGGTTTAATTATTTTTAAATAAATAAATTGTATATTTTTTTAAACAAATGATTATAATTTGTATATCATAATTTTTTTATATTAAATAAATTCGTTCAGTAAATAAATGCGTTATATGAATGATGTATAAAGTAACTTATAATGTAACTAGTTACTTTTGAAAAATACTAACTAGTAACTGTAATAACTAGTTATATTTTTGCCAATGTAACTAGTAACTGTAACTAGTTATGTTTCAAAAGTAACTTTAACAACACTAATGTACACGCTGATATAATCAGTAATAATTTTCGTTTGTGATGAAAACTTTTACCAATAGCTAAATATTTGAAAGAGATTGTGCAAACTTATAATATCAGCTCTAATTTTTTTCGAAATAATAGGGTAACTCTTATTGTATTTTTAACTTAAAAATTTTAATATTTTATCAGTTTAGAATGATCGAAAAACAGATTTTACTATTATAATTATAACCTTCACATTCATTCAAAAACCATTCTAAATTTGGTAGATCTTCAAATCCCAACATTATCTTGTAAGATTAATTTTCTTCGGTTTCGCAAAAAAATCAATTGATGAATAAAAGGTAATTATCAAAAATTTCAAATTGATCAAGTTTTCCACCAAATATCTTCAAACCCCTAATTCGATTAAGTTTATACAAACTCATATGAATCCCTGATTTGTTTTATTCACTTCACTAAAATTTACGTATAACAATTTGTATTTTAATATTTGATTTTCAATCAACTAAGATAGAAGCTCATCATTAAAAATAACTATGTTATAATTTGTCATTTTTTTCCACGATTTTCAGTTTATCTAACATATTTTTCACTGCTTAACATGATGGCACAGCTTACTCTTAACAATATAATACTTGTTTGTATTTAACTTTATCACTCCACTCTTACTGGTTTGTTTTTTTACAAATCTATACTCATTTATAAGTGAGCCTGCCATTTTATTTATTGTGTTTTTTTATATTTAATTAATTATTTGATTAATATAACAAAGTGAGAGTTTTATTTTTTATGGAATAATTTTACATTGTAAATTATATTTATTATTTTAGTATGCACGATTTAAAAATGATTTATTGGTTTTAAAGTAAGAAAGATATAATATTGCTAAATCCTAAATAAAAATCTGGAAAAGTAAAACAACTCATTTTGTGATATTAAAATTTCTAATAATTTAATTTATATAATATAATTTAATTTAATACATAATGTATGTTAAAAAATTCCAGAAAATTTGGATAGTTAGTTAAACCGAATTTATTCGAAATTATAAATTTAATAGCTCTGTGGTGACTGAACAGCCTTTTAGAATTTAGACCATGTCTGTCCTTCGGTAACTAACTATTTTCCGCATACTTTACATTTATGAGGTAGACATAGGTCGCAGATTAATCTATACTCTATGATCTCCCTAAACTCCTCATCTGATATCAGAAGACCATAACTGACATTTAAACCGCATAAGGTCGTTCATAGCCCGAGTTTTTCTTAAATATTTGAGAGGATAGGAGTGTCTTTAATGAAAGGATCAATTCCCACCAATTTCTTAAAGTTTGTCAGAAGAGGGTCAAGAAAGTCTCCTTGTGTATTACTCTGTTAAAAGCAAGGCATTATATTTTCTTCCATATAGACTATCTCTTCCTCAAGTTTACTAACTTCCAAGCATTAGAGAATAAAAAAAGAAGGGATGGAGAAACCACCTTATTTGGTCAGAAGTTGAACTATCGCCTAATTAAATTCAGAAGAATAAATGTTTAAAATTCAAGTAAGTTCTTATTTTTAAATCAAGGGGGAAAGGAAAAAGTTTAAAAATAAAGAGACCCTTCCCAAAAAATGTAAAATAATTGGAAGTTATGACGATTTCCTTATCAAGTATAATGATTGATGAGCAATAATCGCAATATATTTACCAATTTTATTAAGTAAAATGTTGCTTCCTTCAAGCTTAATATTATGAGGTTCGTACTATTTAAAAGGAATCCTAATAAAAGGATTGATTCCCGAATCCCGATCAATAACCCTAAAACAATAAAAATTATCATATTTCGATCATTTAAAACCATAATTTCAGTTTTTATTAATAGTTGATATAAGAAATATACCTTGGGATTTTTAATAAGAAATTAATAGCCTCTCCAACATTTTTTGGACCAGGGATTGTTACATCGTTCAAGTACCAATTTAGGTCTATATTAAATTAAGTCTTAATATTATAAAGAATATCATGGGTGCTTAGTTGAGGTAAAGGAAGAGTGGGCTTAAGTGATCATAATGATGAATACTTTCCTCCGCATCCCCAAAACTAAGAAAGAATTCTGACAATAAAAATAATTAATTGGAATAATCGGGAAATAGTTTCTATATAAAGCTCTTTTAAAATCAATTTAACATAGCACAGAATGATACTGTATGTTGTAAGTTTTCCTGAGAATGGGCAGGAAACTCTGAGGAGATCATTGTAGACATGAACATTCTCATCTTAATAAGGAATATATTTTTATAACATACGATTCATGAAGGATGAACAAAAAATAAAATTTGAGTAAACTAAAAGAAAGAAATTTTTTAATTAAAAATATATTAAGGCTTTCGGGATATGTATAAATATCGATGTCAAGGAGAAGATTTTAATAATGGAATATTACATAGTTGGGGTTGGTAGTTTTGAATCGATATATGATTTCTAAATTATTTGATTAGTGTTTTATATCAAAATTGATGTATCGTTGAACAAATAAATCATTGTGTGTGTAGTGATTAATTCTTATTCGTGTGTTGTTCCATTGGAGTTATGCCAATTGTAATAATAAATAAGTTGAAGACGATATTGTTCTGTCTATTTTCAGATCAAGACTTGATATTAAATAAAATGATAATATATATAGTGTTTATGTGCTTATGAATAGAAGGGTTCCTATTGCTAGAAGCAAAATTCATAAAGTTGAACCGAAAACAAGGTCCTCAAATTTTTTAATTTGTTAGGTATTGGTTAAAAGTATATTGTGAATGATTGAGATGATTCACCAAATTAATTTTTATAAAATTAATCAAATTGATTTATATAAAAATTACTAATTTTAAAATTAATTGTAGCCCTCTGGAAAAATTATTTTTATGCCAACACTTTTATGAAATTGTTCACGGAAAAGACCGGGTATCATAATTTTTATATTTGGAAATCACCAAGTGGTTTTAAGGGGAAAAAAAGTTAAATTTATAGGGAATCTTATTTTAAAATAGATTTTAAGCCCGGAAGGAAGGAAGGAAGGAAGGAAGGAAGGAAGGAAGGAAGGAAGGAAGGAAGGAAGGAAGGAAGGAAGGAAGGAAGGAAGGAAGGAAGGAAAGAGGAAGGAAAGAAAGCATGAAAGAAAAAAAGAAAGAAAGAAAGAAAGAAAGAAAGAAAGAAAGAAAGAAAGAAAGAAAGAAAGAAAGAAAGAAAGAAAGAAAGAAAGAAAGAAAGAAAGAAAGAAAGAAAGAAAGAAAGAAAGAAAGAAAGAAAGAAAGAAAGAAAGAAAGAAAGAAAGAAAGAAAGAAAGAAAGAAAGAAAGAAAGAAAAAATCAATTTCCTAAGAATATGTTTTGAAAGATTTGTGTACTTTATATTGTAAAAAAAATTAAAATCCCCTATAGTTTTAAATAACATATATAGTTCTAACATAAACTCAGCTCTTCGTGCTATGATTTCTGAAGACTACTTAGCTCTCATAAACAAGTCCACCCTAGAGGCTTTGATACAAAAACACCCCCAGGTGACTCAGAATTTGTTTAATCAAATAAAAACAATCATATTGCCCTGAAATTAATATTTACTAGGCAATTAAAACTGTTAGATCTTTTAAAACGACTCTTCTTGAGGCCTTGATGGCATTTATGTTATCTACATATAAGATATTTTGAAACCCAACAAGAACCTTACAAGGTTATTGAATATATCTTTAATAGGCTTCTTTCACCCCATCATTTCTATGATTTTTGCTGCAGGTCTAATGCCTCTTAAAAAATGGACGTAGGTATGCCCAATCGCAATAGTGTCTAGCTTCTAAAGAGCTGTTTCTAAAAATCATAGCTTCACGAATCAAGGAATCTCTTTCCTCATTCCTATCGCCACTCCAATTAGGGTTTGGCGTTCCCGAGACGCAGAAATTTATACTTATCTTGATAGTATAACTATATCAAATAGTGTATCTGATGACGTTATTTTAAAACTTGATTTCAATAATTCTTTCATTACAATAAAACGTCAACACTTTGTTCCTTTGTGTTGCTAATATCCTGAATACTCATCATATATTCTTTACAGCTATTCAATCCCTACATTTCTAAAATTCAGTAATAACATAATCAAATCTCAAGAGTGTATTCAACAAGACTTCATTAGGATTCACAAAATAATTAAGAAATTGTCAATCCAAATCCTTCCTTATCTTAAATTCATGGTGTCTCGAAGATGTCATTGTTGCGGGCCTTTTATTCCAACCATTCGAGTATCTCTCACATATTATAAGACTATCACTCAATCTCCTCCATTATCGTCATATATTACAGGAGTATCACTCAATTCCCTCTTATATTTGCTTCCCAAATCCTACATCAATTCCTTTAATCACTTCATACCATGTTATTAACAGAGATAATATACACATCTTGTATTTCCGATAAGGTTTCAAAAGGCCATCGAAAGTTTTTTAAATAAATTTTTTAACATTGTCAAAATTACATATTATTTAACTACCTCCCTGCTCATCAATCTTATTTTTTAATCAAAAATACTTTAATCCTCTATGCCCTGAGATCCTCACTCATCTTCAAATGAAGTGATTTACTATTTTACATGAAATCCAAATCAAGGATCTCCTCGACGAAAATATATTGAATATAAAATTTTTCGATTCATCCTGGCTTCAGACCTCCCTCCCTAGCAAATCATGGTATTTATATCATCTCCCCGCTGCAACTTTCTCTTTCAGCCTTTATCTCACATTGTCTAACTGCTCAAATTATCATAAATAATGTATCAACTCCTATAGATCTGACCTATCCCAAGCCCTTACCATTTGGAGTAGCAACAGCTTGTCCACCATCTGTCGTCCTTCTTTCATTATTTAAAAAGACTAGGATGCTTCTTTGATCTCCCGTTCCGTTGAATACCTAAATTGGAACAGGTTCTTTATGGAAAATCCCGATAACATAATATTAAAAGCAAACTCAGACTATAAATGGTTGGAAGTCATCCCCAGTTACAATATTGACCTCCTCATAACTGGCAAACAGCTACGTATATCCACTTTGCCTTGGCTGTAATGCTCAAGTACCCTCCATTTTCATCGATTGTGGCCAGCCTAACAAATCGAAAGCTTATAATCCCTTGTGTAGGTTCTCCCGCAGGCGACAACTGCATCATAAATAATCAACAACATTCTTCTAAGTGCCCTCAAAAAATTTAATATTCTTCCACCCTTGAACCAGTGGGCCTTTCAAATGAAGACGCCATTCACCCCGATGGTATGTTCCTTATTCCCTGAACTAAAGGTCTCCCGCTGACTTGGGACTATACTTGTGTCTATATTGCTGATAAGTCCAACCTCTCATTTTCTGCCATCGATAAGGCAGAAATCTTTTAAAAAAACAAATATGTTGGCCTCACCAACACAGTGTTCACACCAATTGTTACCAATACCTTAGGCATGTTTGAAAGTGAGGCCTTCAATTTCATTTGAACTATAAGAAAAATATAACTGAGATCTCAGGGACCCTAATAAAAGATTTTCAGATTTCGCTCCAATTTTTTAAGCATCCACTCTTCTCTGGGGGTTATATGTACCTCTTTTAATATATTTTTTTAGATCTTTTTAATGATTTTCTTTATAAAATATATATAATTTTTATAATATTCTTATTTGTTTTTTTTAAATATATTTTTATTTTAATATTAGCATTTGTATTTAATTTTTCCAATTTTTATAAAGGTTTTTTATGATGAAGAAGGCTATAATTAAAGTTATTATATAATAAAAAATATTAAAAAAAGAAAAGAAAAGATAATGAGTATTTAGAGACTATTTTATATTTGAAATTTTGTAAAAATTATAAAATATAATATATCTTCTTTTTTTTAATTTTTCAAAATAATGTTAACAATATTATCTTATTTACCTAACCCCTAACGTGAATTGTAAATAGTTGATATTTAAATGTTCAAATTTTGCCTAAAATAATAGCTAATTGATTATATTGTTTGCTCTTAAATAAATCTAGTTAAAACGAGTTTAAAGAAATTTTATCTTTAGATACCATTTAATTTTCTGTTAAAGGAGAGGTTTTTGACAAATATTAGCCTGGGAAAAAAAAATTGAACAAACATGATCATTCCATTCCCTTATTTTGACAAAAGATGCCCTTAAATTCTTTTTTTCAATTTTAATGAGCAGTTTGAAGATCATTTCATTTTTTTATGATAGAAACTAATCAATATGCATTTCCTAAATATATAGATCTAACATTACCCTTTGGTAATGGTGCAAAATGTCTTAATATGTAGCAACGTAATAAAAACGATTAAATTTTAATCAAAATCTATTATAAATACCTATTAAACCCAAATACATGTATAACACTGTTCTCTACGTTATGAAGTGTTAACAAAAGAAAGAATAAATAGTTTAACAAAAATGTTCATTGTTCATTTTTTTTTAAAAAATGACATAGTTTACATTGTCGCTCCTGCAATGGTCGATTCATAAGACACAGGCATGTAATTCAATCCACGCCTTGAAATCAGAACAAATCCCATCCATACTTGAACCTCAGGGTCTTTTTAGACCTGATGGTAAAGGTCCAGACGGCATCACTCAAATTCCGTGGAGGAGAGGCCAATTATTAGTATGGGACTTTTCTTGTATTGATCTCCTTGCCCCATCTAACCAGACACTCAACATCATTGACCTGAAAGAATAAAACCTCGAAATACACAGAAATTACTAATGACCATTGTTTCATTCCAATTATTTCAACCACACTTGCCACCTGCGGCAAACTTGCTTTAGCTTTTTCAAAAATTTAGGATCTCAAATCAGCAAACATTCGGATGAACCTCGAGAGGGTTTTTTTCTTGGACAAAGGCTCGCCATAGCAATCCTTAAAGCCAATTATATCAGCTTCAATGGTGGTCTAATAGCCAAAGAGCCATCCTAAATCCTTTTTTTTCCTCTCATACCATCCCTGTTCTTCATTGGTATTTTTAAATTTTTTTATTCATATTCCTTTTGTCGCATTTTAATATAGATTTATTTTATACGTTCATATATTCATTATTTTTTATTATTATACATTTGGTTTTTAATTCAAATTTATGTGATTTGATTTTGGAATTTTCGTATATATTATTTTTAATCTAGTTTTTTATATACATTACAATATGTTTTTTCATAATAAAGTAAAATAAAAAAATTTAAAAAATATTTTGATGATATAATAACTATAATTTTTTTAGATTTGCGGTAAATTTTTTTTAAATCATGTAATATTAATGCGGCCCGGGATTTTTTAGCTATTCCAAATTATTTTTTTCAATACTTTGAATAGGTTCACCCAGGCGCGTAGCCTGAAAAAACTCCAAAATATATTTACTAGAATTCAATGCCTCCATATTTTTCTGAGGTTAATCTACTTAAAATTAATCTTTTTACCAAGATTTAAATTCTGAAATTAATTGGTCTCAGATATATGTATATCATCTGAATAAAATTGAGCTAAAATCTTAAATTTTTTCAATATCAAGATTAAATAAACTTCAGACAAATTTATAGGTAATAATATTTGTAAATTGGAAAGAGTCATTTGATGAATCACAACACGTTTTTAAGTTGAGTAAAAAATGTATTCAAAAGTCGAATAAAAACAGTTATCTATAGTAATCATCAATTGAGTTAACGTTAATATTGTAACAATTAGTTGTATAATCAGTGATTAAAATTTCAAAAAATCTATGGAAATATAGTATAGATTTTCGGAGGGAAAATATTAGTTAATAAGAAATGATTTCTAAGTATGAGCCTGAATACGTACCTAAAACCCCAATGTTTTTGCTAAATTTGAGGTTTAGGATTAAAGATATCGAAAAAAAATATATTAGAATAATAATTTATATAATTAAATTCAAGAAAAATAAATATTTTCTCCGCATATTTTAAATTTTAAGCATTAATTTTATAAGTAAAATTTTATTATAAATGATGATTTACTCAGGGATGCGAACCCAGCAAAATTTTAGCCCGGGTTCGGTTCGGGTTCGGTTTAAGTAAAAAAATAAAAGGTGGGTTCGGTTCGGGTTCGGTTTATGGAAATATTTTTAAACCGGGTTTTTTCCGAGTTCAGCTCGGGTTTAAGAATTTTTGAATTGATATTAAAAAACTAGACATAAATTTGGTATAAAAATAAATTTTTTATTTTATTTATAGGCAAAATACATTTAAAAATACAAAACAGTCATAAACTTGAAATAAAAGAGCTAAAGAGGATAAATTTTAAATAGCAATGATTTCATAGAATTAAAAAACAGATATATAAATTTAATTTCAATTATAATATACACTTCATTAATATATATTAAAAATTAATCTGAACAAAAAATAAATCAATATAATAATTTTTACTTTGACTTGTTCATTCCTTTAATTAGTAATCTTTGAGACTAAGTTAAAAATTAAAAATAAATGGCGTGAATGTATTTAATTGCTTTAAATTTATTTAACACTCCAATAGGAATCTTTGAAAATAAATTTTTAAAAAAAAATGGCCTAAATGAATTAAGTTGCTTAAAATTTATTATCACTTCACTTAAAAGGTATTATGATAAAATTATAAAATCTCTAAATTATTAATATTTGTATTTACAATTATACAAATATCTTAATATATGATTTTAAACAATACACTGAACCCGCTTGAACCCGGGTTCATAAAAATTCCTGGGTTCGGTTCGGGGTTTTAAAAATTTTATAAATGGGGTTCAGATTCGGTTCGGGTTCAGATTTATTTATCAAAAACCCGGGATTACTCCTCCGGGTTCAGGTTCGGTTCAAATCCCTGGATTTAATATGCTAAAAAAATATAGTAGGAATATGCATAAAATAAAATTTTGGGACAAAAACATAAAATCAAGAAAGGAAAATAAAATAAAATATTTCTAGATATTCAATTTTTAAATCTAATTAAAATATAAGTAAGCAATTAAGTAAATATAATAAAGTTGCCAATAGTTTTAGCATTTTTAATTTTGTTTGATGAATATAAATACTATAAAAGATAAAAATAATTGTAAGATAAATGATTTTAACATCTTTTTCCGATAAATTATGTTTATATGGAGTAAAATAAAAAATAAATATTCGAATTTGGAATGTAAAAATATTAAAATTGTGAATCAATTGGAGATCATTTTTATATCTCTAGTAATTTTTCTTTGATAACTTTTAATTGGGTTATGTTATTGTTACCTTTCGAGATAATTCAATGCAATTAATATTAATAAATATTGGATCTCCCATTATAATTTCTAAATAATAAAGCAAATATTGGAGTAATCCTTGTAAGTATATATCAATTTCAATCTTTATTTAAAAAATTTTTTATTTTTTTACAAATTTTATTTTTTCATATAAAAATTTGAATACGCATAAAACAAACGATTTACGATTTATAAATAATAATTTATCCAAAACAAAATATGTGCATAATAAAAGATGAAAAATCGAACTATAAAATTTAAATACTCCCCCCAAAAAACTAAAACAAAATATTTTATTACAACTTTATTCCCATTTAGTTCAGAAGTTTCTTCACTAGTATAATTTTTTCATTCAGGCTCGATCTGGTTTTTTATTGAAAAATATTTAAACATTTGTTAGACAAACAGGTTCTTTAATTTGTTTAAGCATTGAATTGTACATATTTAGCCAACAATATTTGATAGATGGTTAGTATTTATCAGAGACTTGCAATGCAAGGCTCGTCCCGGATTTTTTCAATTATATTGTATTAGTGGCGATATAAAATATTTCATTTTAAAAATACGGCCCGGGTAATTTTAGGCTTGCCATGGTATTTTAAAAGAATAATTTGGTCAATGCACCCAGACTTAGGGCCGGGTTACAGGTCTGCAGTCTGGTATTTAACTTGAATTTGATATATTTATCACTTATATTTTCAATTATCTTTAGAACTTTATTATATTTTCTATAATAACATGCATTTAGCTAAGGACTAAAATGTTTTCTATACAATTTAAAATATCGAAACGCCATTTCAAATTTAATAAATCTTCAAAACCCAAAATTATATAGTTGGAAGATTGATTGTTTTGGTCTAATAAAAAAAATATTGTTGATTAAAAAATAATTTGATTTGGTTTATCACCAAATATCTTTTAAAACCGGATTAGATTTTAATATATACCGTCTTATAGGATTTCCTAGTTTGTTTAGTTCGCTTTACTAGAATCCTTGTATAATTTATATATTTTCTTAAAGCTGGATCTCATCATTAAAGATGACTGTTATATTTGTCTTCCCCCCCCCTCCAACCACGTTTTCCAGTCCACCTAACCTAATAAGTTACGATATTTTGTCAAGTTTCCATTTAATCTTCATGGGTCTGGTGTGTATGGGGGAAGAGACTTCATTCTTTTTGGAATGATAGTTTTACTCGTTAAGATTTTAATTTTTGGTCAACTTGAAATATATTTGAAATATTTCAAACAAGAGTGTAGATTATTGCAATGTAGTTTAAAGTAGCTTTCATTTAATATCCTTAATTGAATTTCTATGTTGTAAATATATTTTTGTAAATATATTTTTGTAAATATATTTTTATAAACATATCAAATTCTCAAATATATAGATGTACCCACTTAAAAGGATGATAAAAAATCGTATCTTTAAAAGCACGGAATTAAATGGCTTACACCGCCCCCCAGTGCAGTGAATTTACATCCACTGATTGACAGTAATCACCCTGATATCAGGATCCGTTTAATTGAATTAAAGAAGTATTACATTCACTCTTGTGTAATTAGCTGATTGACAGTAATTTACCCTACTGTAAGGGTCCGTTTAATTAAAGAGAAATTACGGCACCCCTTTAAAGATCGAATAGATTATTGGCAAGAATAGAGAAATAAGAATATATATAATCAAAAAACTCTTTGCTTATTTATTATAGATTTTATTTCAATAGATTAGATCATTTCTTGTTGTAATTTTATAATGACGAGGAATTCTAAAAAAGAAAATAATATTATAAGGTATGTTGATGGTGATGGTATGTTTTTACCCTAATAGTTAAATATATTACATTCTGACCTAGTCGACTTATTCATTTTTAAAAATGAATTAGATAGTTTTGGTAGGACAATTATCAAAAGCAGACGCTACCGATGATAAAGGATCATTACCGAATTTTTATTATATAACCCTAAACATGACAGAGTCCCTTAAAACCAAGAATGAATACTGTCATCGCAGTCATAAAATATTTTAATTCGCTATTATTTAATAGCCATATACTCTTTTTTTAAATATCCTGCCCAAAACAGAGATCAACATACTTAAGTCTAAATTTAATTACCTTACATTTTAAATCAATATTAAATTTTAAATATTATGCCCCCTCCCACCTTCCCTCCTGAAAAAAAATATACCAAGTACCACTCATTCAGAGTTTTTAAATTTTTAAAAATAGGCAATGACTTAGCGCGCTATTATTTCTAAGAGTAGGATTTTTAAAAATACAACTTTAAGCACCAAAATTAAAATATAATTTTATTTATGAATTATATGATTATATTTTCCAAATTTGTAAACCCAAGTGAACTAGTATAAAATATTAAATATTATTTTATCACCACTTAAATAAATATCATTAATTTTTGTATAACTATATTCCTAAAATATCAGATTAAATTTAACATTTTCTAAATATTAATAACCGAAACCTTAATAAAATTAAAGAAACTAATAGTGATAACCCGATGTGCCAAAATCATAAATTATTTTAGAAATAGGAGGACTATGAATATTTTTTGGAAATTGGAAAAATTTTTGGACCGAATATTCGCTAGCTATCCTGGTGTTGAAAACAGAGAGAAGTTTTATAGCGTAATTTGCCATACTTTCGAATAGTATATTGAACATTATTTGTTTGGTATCCTTTAAATTAAAATAAATGTATAGTTATTTTCATAAAATATTTAATTTTCTTAAAAGAAATAATTAGTTACACATAAAAGATCTTAACGTCAAAATATAGTTTTTTATATGAATAACAAAGTGAAGGAAAATGAATATTCCAAAGAAATAATCCAAAAAAATAGAATACCTAGTGGGAAAAAATACCAATATATTTATTAATAAATTAAATATTATTTTCTTACCTTAGTCCAGATCAGGCTTTATATATCTATCGTACTATATTATTTCTTTTCTGGAACATTTCTATATAATAAACATGAAAAATTAATTTCATTCCTAGGTGTTGACATTCCCAGTTTCAAAGCCAATGATTACGAGATGTTTGATAAATGTTTTATCAATGTTTGAAATTAATTGCAGGAATGGATGGGTAATGATCTATAGAAGAAGGAAAATATATCAAAAACTTACAAATTTTTATTAAATTATTTATACCGAATACTCTATAAGGGTTTTTTGGTCGTAGGTTATCATCTAATAAATAATTATAAATTTTTTTGTTTTAAATAATCGAATAAATTTAAATAATGATTTATATATTAAAATATTATCTATGTCTCCATTAATTTAAAATTATATAATGATCTAAATTATTTTACTAAAAATATACTTGTAAAAAAATTTAAAGTTGAAAAATTTTCCATATACGTATTATTAATTATGGTAAATATTCGAACAAAATTCATCTTCTTCCAAGCGAGGTACCGAGAATTGATTTTGTAAAAATTTATAGAAATTATTATTTACAATGCAAAGAATGTTATAATAAACCTTCGCTATTTTGCCTATAGCCACTAATGCAGCATTTCCATTAGTTGCTCTCCAAACTTTATAAATAAATATGTGATGTTCTTTAAGTAATTCTTTAGAGCCTCTTGGGCTTTTGAAATTGACAAGCCCTGAATATTGATATGGGGCATTATCTTTAGTACTATTATGATTTGTGTCAACACTAATTTTTACATCGCTCACATCTGTAAATATAAAATTAAATTACCAACATTCAAAGGTAAAGGGAAGCTATTAGACACAAGTTTTATATTCTTATTCTGTTTAAATTTTATAAACAAACACTGAGGATTTTGTATTATAATTAAATGAAAGAAAGAGTAACCAATTAAATGATTACTTAAAATCTTACTTTTAAATTTGTGCCCTTTGATATTATATACGCCTACTTTTATATGTTAATTTTTTACCTTAGTTAATATAAACATGCCTTTTTAGTTTAATTAACTAAAAAGGAGGAGAAATATAAATATATTTAAATTCAACTAAAAAAATAGGATTAGAATAATTATATTAAAATTTTAAAATATCCTAAAGTCTCTGTTAAATTCAAATTTAAGTAATTACTATGAATTGAAAGGTTGGAAATAAATATGGATTATATTTAATTTACTAAATGCTTTGATATCAGGAAGGGATATTTGGCCTTCAGCTCTGATAATGTTTATTATAAATAAAGCAAAAGCATATTTTCATTTTTTTTAAATCAGAAGAAACCAATAAATTTTTACTTAAAAATTTTTACAAAAAATTATCAATATGATATTTTATTCTTTTTTTTCTTTAAAATTTTGTAAAATAAGCTTGACATAATTATCGTATTTACCTAACTCCTAAACGTTAATGGTAAATAATTTATGCTTAAATGTTAAGGTTTTGCCTAAAATAATAGCTAATTGACCTAATTTATTGTTTGCTCTTAAATAAATCTAGTTAAAACGAGTTTAAAGCAATTTTTATCTTTAGTTGTCAATTTAATTTAATGTCAAGGATAGATATTCGACAAATATTAGCCTGGAAAAAAATTGAACAAACACCATCCTTTCATTCCCTTATATTTGGTAAAGGACACCTTTAAATTATTGCACAGTATTAAGATCATTACATTTTTTTATGATAGAAACTCATCAACATTTCCTAAATATATTTGCCTAACATTACATCCCTATGTTACCTGGTAATGGTGCAATATGTCTTAATATGGGGCAACTTAATAAAAATGAATAAATTTTAATCAAAATCTATTTTAAATACATATTAACCCGAACCCATACATGTAAACACATCTCTACATTATGAAATGTTAGCAAAAAAAAATTATATAAAACAAAAGTGGTACAACCCTAAAAAAACTATAGGAGTGAAAAGATAGTTTTACTCTTAGAGCTCTTAATTGTTGGATATAAATTTGATTTGAAAAAATTTAAAATATTCCAAACAAAAATGAAGATTATTGCAATGTAATTTAAAGTAGCTTTCATTTAATATCCTTAATTGGATTTCTATGAAAATATGATTTTCTCAAATATAAGGATTATAAAAGATCTATCATTAACTGGCAGGCGCGTAACCAATGGGGAGGGCGATTCCCCCCCTTATCGCAAATTTGACTGTTTTCATAAATATCATTTTAAGCTAATAAAAATTTTACCCCCCCCCCTTAATCAAAATTTCACAAATATTTGAATATCAATTTTCCAACACAAAACTTATTTTTTATAAATAAATTTTAATAAAATTTCCTCTCCTTGTGAGTACATTAACATTATTCAAAAATATTAATAAAATGGTTTTTAGTCAAAGAGATTGAAATCAAACGGTAATTTATTTTATTATTATATATAATAATTTTATTAAATTCAAAATTATTAGTGAGTTAGAATTAATAAGTTCTAATGCAACTATTTGTAAAATTAAATATATAGCAAAATTTTATTCCTATGATATTGATACTGAAATAAATTTAATCAGTGAATTCGAATTGTGGTACAAATATTTACTACGTTTAGCTATTTTATTTGAGCTAGCCATGGATGCGCTCAATCGGTATAAAGAAACCTTGGCTCAATTTCTAATATTTTGAAGTTGTTTTATATTCTTGCATGTTTGCCCTATTACAACATGTACGAATGAAAGGACTTTTTCCAACTTGAAAGGTTGAAAACATATTTACGAAGTACAACTTCCGAATCTCGGCTAAATGGGTTTGCTCTGTTAAATATCCACAGAGATTTGGTTCCAACGACAAACGAAATTCTTAAGAAATTGGCAACATTCCCATGAAAATTAAAAATCACATTATAATTATATTATTCAATAAAATTTTTTGTATAATATTGTATTAGATAAGAAGTTAAAAAACTTGTTTTTTAAATTATTTTCTAGTCAATATTTTATATACGCTACTATTAGTATTTTCAATAAAAAAAATATATTCTACTTATATTGTATGAGAATTTAATCTGAGGCTAGTTTTTAACAAATTTTATAAAAAAAATAACATTAAATTTTATTTAAACTTTACATTTAAAAAACTTTATTAAATATAATATACCTAACTTAAAATAATAAAACAATAGGCTTGTAATATCCATACAGAATTAGTAAATAAAAGATAACAATAGAAATATAATTATTATAAATTATGAATAATTTAATAGAATAGCTAAAATATAAGACCCGGCCAAAGGCCCAGCGAAAGCTGGCAGAAGGCCAGGTAAGAGAGGTTTGGGGGCGATCCCTCCCCCATAAGAAAATCCTGGATACGCCACTGTTAACTGGGAAGCACAGAATTAAATGGCTTACACTGCCCTTTAGAAGACGTCTCCAGTGCAGTGAATTTGCATCCATTGATTGGCATTAATTTGCCTTACTATCAGGACCTGTTTTAATTAAAGAGGGATTACGTTTCCTCTTGTGGATTAGCATACGCTGATTTAAAATTTACCCTCAGGGCCCGTTTAATTAAAGAGAAATTATGATACCTTTTGAAGATCGTATAGATTATTGGTAAGAATAGAGAAATAAGAAAATATATAATCAAAAAACTCTTTGCTTATTTTTTATAGATTTTATTTCAATAGATTAGATTATTTTTTGTAATTTTATAATGACGAAGACTAAAAAAGAAAAAAATATAATAAGGTAACTTGTTGATAGCGCGCTAACTTTTTTGTAGCTATAGATAATAGCAGCTACTTTGAAAATTTAAATATAATATCATAATTAATTATTATTTTTATGATTTATTATTTAATTTTGAAATTGAAATATATTTTCAATTTTGTTATATTTCATTTGTATTATAAACCTAAATCGTGAATTTAATATGTCATCGCCTATGGATATCCAAATCGTTGAAAGTGATTCAGACAATGATATTAATGAAATGGAAGATACCTGAAGAAAATGTTCTTAATAGCTATAATACAAATTTTCCATTCCTTTGATTTGAAAATTTTTTTAAATAAATATATAATCCAAAACTGACTTCAAATTTATTTGTTTAAAAGGTAAAAAAAAAATTTCCTCAAATTAATCTAGTAGTTATAACCTCAAGAAACACCTCAAGGTAAATTGTCATTTTTACATTCTAATAATATTTATTTTATAAGACTGTTTATGAGTTTTAAGGAAATGGAGAAACATTTAAATAATTTTGGTATAGGCGACTCTACATCCAAAAAGACTAATTCAATTCAAACTAAATTAAATGCATATAACAATATTTCTCAGAAATTGGCAGATTAAGTTATTGTTGATTTTATAATTTATGCCGATGTCCTTGGTTGATAATCCATCATTTACCATGATGATTAAAACTCTATCCCCTGGTACAACAATTTTATATGAATAATAGCAAATAACTTTAAAATGATAGATGCTCTAATATTATAGTTATTAGAGATATCATATATATGTACCACGGCAGATAGTTGGACACATAACAGAAGGTAAAAACTTATTTATATTTATAAATTAATCTGATTAAATATTTTTGAGCCTATTTGTGAATCACAGGCCATTGGATAGAACCCTAGGACTTTAAAAAGAAAATTTATGGCATTAGCTCTCAAAATAATAGGATGCCAGACATACGATGTACTTGCAAATAAAGTTATTGATAATCTATCTTATATTAAAAATATGTATATTTATCTTCAAGTGCTAGTGTTGAGAGATTATTTAGTAAGGCTAAGCTTATACTTTCTGATCGTCGCTCTAGACTTGGGGATGATAATATTGAAATGATTTTATTATTAAAATGCAACTTATTACCATTTATTTTTATTACATAAAATTTTTTTATAATCAAAACTAACTATATTTTGATATTTATAAATGTTGATTTTTATATATTTACTATACAACAACATTATAAGCAAAAAATAAAAAATTTGTTTGTAAAATTTTTTTATAAAAAGTAGCTAATAGCGAGTTACTTTTTATGACAAAGATAACGGGAGCGGGCTACGCGGTAGCCGCTACTTTTGTAGCGTTTAACAACTCTGTTTGATGGTGATGGTATGATTTATTTTATCCTAATAGTTAAATATATTACATTCTGACCAAGTCTACTTATTTATTTTCAAAAATGAACAAGTCATTATAGTTTTGGAAGGAGAAATATCAAATGACGATACCGATGTTAAAGGATCATTAAATCACTTACTTCATACCGAATTTTTATTATACAACCCTAAACATGACAGAGTCCCTTAAAACCAAGAATGAATACTGTCATTGTAGTCAAAAATATTTTAATTCGCTTTTATTTAATTGCCATATACTCTTTTTAAAATATCCTCTCCGAAACAGAGATCAGCATACTTAAGTCTAAATTTAATTACCTTACATTTTAAATCAATATTAAATTTTCAATATTATACCATCCTCCCCCTCCCCTTCCCTTTTGAAAAAAATAATATACCATACCACTCATTACGACCAGAGTTTTTAAATTTTAATAAATAGGCATGGAGATAATGCGCTACTTTTTTTTAAAAAAGTAGTTGAGTAGGTCTTTTTAAAAATATAATTTTAAGCACCAAAATAAAAATATAATTTTATTGTTAAATTATAATTTTATGATTATATTTCCCAAATTTGTAAACCCAAATGAACTAGTATAAATTATTAGATATTATTTTATCACCACCACTTAAATAAATATCATTAATTTTTGTATAACTATTTTCCTAAAATATCCCCACAGATTAAATATATAATTTCATTTAAATATTAATAACCGAAAAAGTAATAAAATTAAAGAAACTAATTGTGATAGCCCGATGTCCCAAAATCATAAATTATTTTAGAAATAGAAAGACTATGAATATTTTTTGGAAATTGGAAAAATTTTTGGACCGAATATTCGCTCGCTATCCTGGTGTTGAAAACAGTGTAAACTTTTAAAGCGTAATCTGCCATACTTTCGAATAGTATATTGAACATTACTTGTTTGGTATCCTTTAAATTAAAATAAATGTAGTTATTTTCATAAAAATTTATAATTTTCTTAAAAGAATATAATTTGAAAGTAATGTAAATTAAGGATCTTATCAAAATATAGTTTTTTACATGAATATCCCAAAGAAATGATCCAAAAAGAGAATACCTAGAGGGAAAATAATACCCATATTTTTTTATTAATAAATTAAATATTATTTTAACCTTAGTTATTTCATCAGATATAATTACACCCTAGCTTAGATCAGGTTTAATATATCTATCTATTTAGGTAAAATATATCTATTCGACTACTCTTACAAATTGACTAACCCTATTCCCTATCTTGTTTTTGTTAATATATTGATATTGTTTTCCTCCAAAACATATTATTTTTAGAATTCATCCATTTTTTATAAAATTTTTAAGAAGATTTAGAATTAGCATATTTTCAGGGGTAATTTATATTCATTTTCTTTTTTTCCCTGAATTACTACTCTCTTAGTCTCTATATTATTTCTTTTCTGGATCATTTCTAGCCAATATAAGCAAGTGGATCGTGGTCCACGGATTTTTATTATTACTATTATATTTGCATATTCCTTGTATTTGTCTAAATATCTCGAACAACTAACCCCAGCTATATCACTTCATTATTATACTGAAAGAATAAATTTTTTATTATAAAAAATATTAGCCGCAATTTACCTTCCAGGAAAAAAAAATAATTAACTTCTAACCTTCTCCAAGCGTCTTCTTTCAATCATCTTATTGTTTTTTTCTACAATAAATATGAAATATTTAATTTCATTCCTAGGTGTTGACATGTCCAGATTTAAAGCCAAGGAATACGATATGTTAGGATGTTTCGTCAATGTTTGAATTTGAATTGCAGGAATCGATGGGTAATGATCTATAGAATAAGCAAAAATATATAAAAACTTTAAATTTTTATTAAATCATTTATACCAAATACTCTAAATGGGGTTTTTGGTTGTAGGTTATCATCTAATAAATAATTATAAAATTTTTTGTTTTAAATAATCGTATAAATTTAAAAAATGATTTATATATTAAAATATAGCGCCATAACACTTATCTATCTTTCCTGTCTAATTATAATGAACTAAATTATTATACTAAAATAGAATAAAAATATACTTGTAAAAAATTTTAAAGTTGAATAATTTTCTATAAACGCATTATTAATTATGGTAAATATTCGAACAAAATAGAATTTATTTTTTTCTAGGCGAGGTACCGAGAATTGATTCTAGAAAAAATTATATAAATTATTAATTAAAATGCAAAGAATATTATTATAAACCTTCTCTATTTTGCCTAGAGCCACCAATGCAGCATTTCCATTAGTTACTCTCCAAACTTTATAAATAAATATGGGATATTTTTTAAATAATTCATTAGAGCCTCTTGGACTATTAAAATTGACAAGCACTGAATATTGATTGGGGGCATTGTTTTTAGTACTATTGAGATTGGCGTCAACACTAATTTTAACATCGCTCACTGCAAAGCGATGTACATCTGTAAACATAAAATTAAATTACAAATATTGAAGGGTAAAGGGAATCTATTAGACACACGTTTTATATTATTTTTCTGTTTAATTTTATCAAAAAACTAAGGGTATATTAAAGTTTTGTATTGTAATTAAAAAATAGATAGAACCAATTAAATGATTATCAAAAATCTTCCTTCTAAATTTGTACCCTTTGATATTTATATAGGTCTACTTTTATATGTTAATTTGTAACCTAATCTAATATAAACATTCCTTTTTTGGTTTAAATAACTGAAAAGGAGGAGAAATATAAATTTATTTAGGATTATAATATGTTTTATTTTAAAATATCCTATAATCTCTGTTAAAATCAAATTTAAGTCTTGAATTGAAAGATTTGAAAAATATAAATTTGGAGTATTTTTAATTTACTAAATGCTTTGATATCAGGAAAGGATATTTGGCCTCCAACTTTCACAATGTATATTATAAATAAAAAAGCAGTGAATATTTTCATTTTTTTTAAATAAAAAGAAACTAATAAATTTTTATTTTAAAATTTTTATAAAAATTTACAAATATAATCTTTTATTCTTTTCTTTTTTAAAATAAATTGGACAATATTATCGTATTTACCTAATTCCTAACGTGAATGGTAAATAGTATATATTTTTACCTAAAATAATTGCTAATTGACCTAATTTATTGTTTACTCTCAAATAAATATAGTTAAAACGAGTTAATTTTTATCTCTAGTTATCAATTTAATTTATGTCAAGGATAGGTATTCGATAAATATTTGCTTGGAAAATTGAACAAACATGTTTTCCATTCCCTTATTTTTGGCAACAGAAGCCCTTAAATTCTTTTCAATCTAAATGCGCAGTTTGAAGATCATTTCATATTTTTAGGATAGGAACTAAACAATGTGTATTTCTATTTTCTAAATATATTTGCCTAACATTACCCTTAACCCTAGCCTATTATAGAAACTCCTTTTATTCAATTACTCTATCTTTCTCAGCTTCAAAATAAACCCGTGTTTTCGCTTTCGTTATTACTCATTTTAATATGAAATAAGGTTTAAAATGGAAGATGTTAATGTTTTCTCTAACTCAAATCACAAATTTAATATTTAGATAATTAAATAATATTTATATTTTATAATATAATTTAAAAAGTGTATTTGTATTCGTTTGAAATCTTGAAATCGTAATAAATATAAAATTCTTATTTTTTTAGTTTATAAACACTTACTAAGGCTGTGTTGGGTAGGCATAATTTGAATGCTTAATTGCTTTTTGTAAAGGCTAAAAAGGTTTTGTACCAGGACACCCTTTTAAGATTTGTTTTAAGTAAGAAAGTTCGTCTTTTTTAAAAAAGTATACTTAAAAGCACGAAATAAAGATATAGTATATATATGGTAAATATCTTATTTAATTGTAAATTATATCTTAAATAGGCAAACATTCAAAATACCGTAAATAATAACCAGTTTTTATAGATTGCATATTGCATGTCTTATAGATTTATGTTTCATAAACGGTGCAATCATATTTAGAATATAATTAAAGATTAAAATATTCATCCTCGTATATTTATAGAATTTTATGTAATCATTTAATAATTCATTAAATTAATTTTGAAACCATTCTTTATCATGTCGATTCTAATATATTACATTTATTTGAGATATTTTTTGTGAATCACCTTAGTCTGCTGGACCATAGATGTATAGTGGTAATGATTCCATTAAAATAATTTCTTCTATTTTAAGTTATAAAAAAATGCGTCACTGAGAGAGAAAATAAGAGTATTCGTTATTATAAACAATAATTTATTAAATTACAGATAAAGCAGACGATAACATTTATAATATGAACTAGAAATATACAATTTTTATAATATTTAACAAAGCTTGATTTTTATTTGCTATCTTTTGACCTTATGAGCTAAACCGGTCTGTTATGGCCATTGTTGATGTTAAATTTGCAATAAAAAAAATCTAAAAATCGGATGAACATTATAAATAAAGGCATATTATTAAAAAATAATTAGGCAAATCGGATCAAAAAGTTACAATTGGTATGTCGGTAACTACTTTCTGAGTTTACCAATAAATCTAACTAGCTTTAAAACATCCTGAAAAATATAACAGTATTTTGTATTAAATTTATTTTTTAAAAAAAACATAACAGCTTACAAGATATGAACCCTAGAGACCTCGGATTGCTAGACAGACATCAATAGTAGTGGAATATGTAGCTAAAATAATGTAGTTTTAATTTGAATATATTATAAGTTAATCAAAATGAATGGCGGTTAATCTACTTATTATTCATTATTATATCAGGATGTGGTAATGTAGACACTTTTATATTAAAATAAAACAATTATTTATATTTGAGCATAGAAATTTACTTTATTTCAAAAATGTTTATTATATTTTACTTATTTCTTAATACTAAACAGAATAACATTTTTATACTATAATTATGTTTTTTAGTAGTTTTCTTCCTACTTAGATTTAAAACAAAAATTATAAACAATTGAGATCTTCAAAAAAATTTTATTAAATGAGTGGCAATAATATTAATATTTTGGCTATTTATTAGATAATTAAAATCCGACGCAATAGCCGGCTATTTAATAATAACTAATAAGTCAACCTAGGACAGAGCCACAATACTTTCTAATAAATATAATTATAAAAATTATTTTGTATTTAATATTTTAAAATAAATTTTTTTTTGAAAAACAAAATATTTTGGTATATAATTAGAATTAAGAGATTAAAAAAGATTAGTTAAAATTAGATATTATGGAAATTAGAAGAATTATAACGATATTACTTAATTTCATATTATAGACAATGTAAATAAGGATATTTTGAAGATGTAAATTTTAAAATAAAGTTTCATATTTTTTCATGATTTCACTTTTAACTTTTGAAAAGTATTTTATTTTTACTTTTTAAAATTTTTAATATTTTTTATAATTTTACTCTTCAATTTTTAATTTTTATTTTGTTTATATGAATAAAGATTATTAGAGGGATTAAATTATTAAATTACATTTTTTTCCATTACAATAGTTACCACAAGCGTTACTTATACAAGTAAAATTATATATGTATATGATAGCTGTGTCGTATTGGATATATGAGGTGACGAGTAGTAAAAGAGAGAAACAAAACTTTTAAAAGAAATTGTAGAATAATTTATTAATTTTAGATTTAATTTTCATTTTTTTAAATTTGTTTTATTTTATTTTGCATACTTTCTTTTTACATTTAATTTTATATGTGTTGCGTAGTGTTGTTAAAAGCCAATTTGGGTCAATTTTTAAAAACGGCCCGATATTAATTTTATCCAGAATTTATGGAATGCTCTATTATGGAAGAAAGACTTGGACGTTTATTTGCCAAATTTCGAGGCTTACATAATATTATTTTGCTTAAAAATTTTGGGTCGTTTTTAAAAATAGGCCCAATCGGACTTTTTAACAACACTAGTGTTGTGGTACATGTGAGATAAAAGGCCAAGAAGATAAGATCTATATTGATTATATGGCAAAGACAAAGGTATATATGATAATACAATAAATTAAAGTATATATATATATATATTTGAAATAGGAGATATATTAATGGTTTTAAAATAGATTAATGTTACAATATAAAAATAAACGGAAATGTGTTTTTTTCTGAAATTTGTTATTTTTTCAACCTTAAATAATTTTTTGGACGCGTTTTTGAAAATCATAAATCGGATTTTACTGAAAATGTATTCCATCTTTGGAATATCTACCCTATTAATTTCAGACAATTTTACCATAAACCTTTGAATATAATATAATTTATATTGGTTTTACATAGATTTTCTTTACATAAGTTATAAATGAGAAATAACTCAAAATTGTCTTACAATTCATAAGATAGGTATTCTAAACATACTGGAATACATTGCTGGTAAAATAGATTTTTGAATTTAGAAAACGCGATCAAAAAAGATTCAAAGTTGTATTGATAAATTGCAGAGCTATCATTTACTTAAACTTATTCAAAATAAGAATGTATAAAAATTATTATAAAATGTATGTATACAGAATTACTATAATAATATAAAATTAATTTATGAAATAATAAATGATACTATCTTTGCTTGTTTATTTATGATAATGTTTAGCATTGAACATAAGGACTTGGTTAAAAGACCATTTTAAAAAATCCAATAAGACCTATTTATTTTTGGTATATATTAATGGAATCACGTAATCAAGTCCAATCTAATATATATCATCCCACCTAGTAAGACCTTAGTTGGTTTCAGAAAGACATTTTTCCTTTTGGATTCGAACCCATAACTACCGAATTGAGTTAGACGTACTTTTCCGACTAGGCTACAGACGTTGTTCTGAAATGACTATTATGTAAATATAATAAATAAACATTTATTATCTCGATTATATCACATTTTGTTTGGAAGCGATATTTAACATTAACCGTTTATTTGGTATATAATGTTTATTTGCATGGCATCATAGGCGTAGCCAGGATTTTCCTAAAGGTGGAGAAATTAAAATTTTATGGGGGCTTCGCCCCCAGACCTCATTTGGGCGGGCCTTAGGTCCGCTTTTGCCCCGCCTTCGGCCAGATTTTCTTAGTTTATATATACTCGTAAAATATTTTTGCAAGATAGAATGTTAATATTTATTTTAATAAAAATAATATTATCTTTATTTAAAATATAAGAAATTGGTTAATAGATTATATCAAAATATAAGCCTGGAACATATAGGAAATATATGTTTATTAGTTTATATAAAATATAATAAATTACATATTTATATGTCGTATGGGGATTCGGAATCCGTGGGGATTCGGAATCTCTTGATTTTAAATCCTTTACCTAGGGCGATTTAAAAAATTTTAAAATCCAATTTAACCGGAAATGTATTCTAAAATGTGTAGAGTATTTACCCCAGGGTCTACATGAGCGGGAGGGGTAGGAACAGTTCATCCTATTTTTTGAGGGGGTAGGGGGTAAGCGGCATAGGTTCTATATCGCTAAAACAAAAATCGCTAAAAATTGGGAATCTGGCTTATATCTCCTAGAAAATTTTTAAAGTATATTTGAAATTAATATTAATAGATACTAGGGGATTAAACACTTGTATTTAAATTGAAAATTTAAAAAAAATCGCTAAAATGGAAGAAATATCATCAGTTTTGGGAATCAAATTGGGAATTTGGATGATATTTCTTCCATTTTAGCGTTTATAATTTTCAATTTAAATACAGGTGTTTAATCCCCTAATATTATTAATATTAATTTCAAATATACTTTAAAAATTTTCTAGGAGATATAAGCCAGGTTCCCAATTTTTAGCGATTTTTGTTTAGCAATTTAGAACGGGAACCGGGTAAGCTGCTAATGGGGGTAGGGTAATTTTTTTTTTTTGGGGGGGGGGGGTTATCTATTAAATTTTGAGATAAAATAAGACAAAATTTATTGCTGTAAAAATTAATACTTTTATTATAGTATTATTATAATACAATTCATCGACCAAAAATCTATATATTGCAAACAATCATACACATTGTTTTCCAAATAAACTATCCTTTTAAATATAATTTAAAAGGTTTAGATATTTCAGCAAGCTTATAGTGCCATAATAATTAATTCATTGTAAATAATGGAGGTTTTAATTAAATTTATTATCTAAAAAATAAGTTCTTTATATTCACCAAATATCGATAGTTGGTAGTAGAGATAGATTAATTTAAGTTATCCTTTATAAATTATTTGAAAAGAGTATCAATAAATAAATAGATGAAAATAATAATAAAGAGACATCGCCGCCGAAGGAGGCGTGATATTTTTAGGGAAGTAGGCAAAGGTTTTTGAAGGGGGTTTGCATCCAGTGAAAATCCTGTCATGTAGACGCTGATTTACCCTATAAATTTCAGCCAATTTTGCCGAACTTTAGAACTACTTCTAATTTATATTAATTTTTATATAAATTTTTCATATAAATTAAAAAATACTAAAATGTCTATGGCTGAAATTGGCTGAAATTTACAGGGTAAATACTCTACACATGCTAGAATACATTTCCGATGAGATTGCGAATCCCAACGGATTCCGAATCCCCATACGACATAAACATTAATACAAAAAGATGGTAAAAATTTATTCCAAACAAGTATAAGAAATTTCTTTATAAAAAGTAAGTAGACATATAGTTTATATTTCTCTATTATATAGAATTGGTTACAAAATATTAGGTAAAATGCCCCTTTTATAGACATATTTGACAGTTATAGAATATATTACATTTAATATTTTAATAAATATTACTAATAAATGCTTTTGATAAAAATATAAGGAACAATTTGCATTCAAATCTTAACGCCATCTATTTATTCAAAAATATTATTAAAAATTAAGCAACTTATTATTCATACCACAATGGATGTACCTTATTAGCTTTTAACGCTCTTGAAATATAGAATTATTTTTTTTTCATTTTCAATGTTTAAAAGATATTTTCTGAGTCCTTATCAATATTCTATAGTCTTCTTTAAAATATATAATTCCTTATTGGAAAAGATTATTTGATTGTCATCCGATATTAGATAAAATTAGATATACTGTAAATCTACGACACATAATATTAATTTAATTTTATCAATAACTTTATAATTTATTTTATTAATGAAATTAAGTTAAAGCTACTCACTTTATAAAAAAATATATTTGAAATATTATATTATTTAGTGATTTTATGGATCTATTAATAGTAATTATAACACATTTCACTTTTGTCTAAGGCTTATCTTAGGCTTATATTTCATTTCCTAAAAAACATTTTTGGTTTCACTTTTTTATATATAATTTGCTTTTTTCCAAAAAGTATGAAGTTTAAGTATATGCATACATTTTGGGGGGACATGGGGTGGGAAGAGGACTAAGGAGGATATATATTTTTGAAGGGTAGGGGGAATTTTCCTTTGCCCTTCCCCCTGGCTACGCCTATGCATGGCATGTAATAATGTCTTAATTGAATTCATGAATATTATGAACAGATCTTTAAAGAAAATATTAAATCTTTCAGCAATTTTGATGATGATGATTTAGAAATTTTAATAACATAAATTTTTTTTAATAAAAGATAGCTCATTACATTTTTTCCTCTATTAATTTTTGTTATTTGATAGGAATAGTTTTAAAGATGATAAAATTTTATAATATAACAACAAATTCCCACTTTATAGAGTTTTTACGCAAATGGTGTCGGTCTAGAATTAAAGTTCTCCACTCCACATTTCAAAATTTTTGAGTTAGAAGGGAATAATAACTTATTTATTCCCAATATATATAAATAAAAACTAGATTAAAAAATATTAATTTTTGCCAAAAGTTATAGATAGCTCTGTTAAAATTGATCAATAAGGTTTTCCTATATTTGATTTTAAACTTTAATATTCATTTTCTCATTTGCGCAAGTGGAGCATTCCAATTATAGGCCGACGATGGAAAAAATAAAAACCTGCCCACTTTTTAAAGTAGGCAGTTACTCTTAAGGTATTTTCTAATAGTAGTTATTAAGAATATGATTGGTACTCAAAATTTTGAATATATAAATTTTATTTATTTAGGATAATTCTAAGTTCAATGGATATGATAGATTAAATCGCAATCATCATTTAAGACTTACACAAAAGAATTACTTAAAATCGGCTACCTCCTACCTTTACTTACTTACATCTTAATAAAATTTAACCCTTTTTGATAACCCGATCTATATTAAGACGTTATATACTATTACCCAGTAACTTAGGGATAATGGTTAATGTTAGAAAATTATAAAAGAAAAACACATGTGTTGATAAATTTTTCTATTATAAAAATAAGGGAAATGATTTTTAAAAGCGCATTTTGTTATTCTTCTGTGAATTTAAAATGAAAAAAAATAAGTTTGTTTTTGAGACCGAGAATAGAATGAATGTGTTTTTTCAATTTTCAAGATAATATTTATCGAATTCTCTCCTTTATAATTAATATCTAAGGATAAAATCACTTTAAACTCGTCATAACTATATTTATTTGAGAGCAAACAATTGATTATGTTTAGAAATTATTTTAGGCATTGAACATTTAAGTTTAACTATTTACAAATTCATATTTAAAATTAGGTAAATACTATAATATAGTTAAACTAGAAGATATGTTATAATTTTACAAATTCTTAAATAAAAATTTTGTTTAAATATTTTCACTTTTTTAAAAAAATGAAAAATTTTTATTGCTTTCATTATTTTTATAACAAACATTTAGAGGTGATGGCGTTTATATATACCTGCAGGAAATCAAAAGCATTTGGTAAAATAAAGAATATATATATACTAAATTTATACATTTTTAGACCATTTTATTCAAACATAGAGTTTCTCGAATTTTACATAGACCTTTGTATATTTTTAAATACACATATTTAAATAATCCTCTGTTATTAGTTGATTTAAATATATGTGCATTATTTCTTTCATTTCTTTACATGATAAATGCATGCATATATTATGGAAGCCAACAGCTATTTTCATTATAAAAGTTTCAAAGGGTAAAAATTTAGTTGGATATTATGTATAATAATAATATAACAAAGTTGTAAAATTTTAATAAATCCTATCCTCAATGTTTGTCTATAAATTAAAAATAAAATGAGAATATTTAAGTCACGGTTAATAGATCTTGAACGTTTCTAATTTAATTTTTTTTACAGACACTCATCGAGGTTGAAATTGAACTCGTTGACGCGAAATAGTAGTACTAAGGATAATGACCCAATTAATATTAGCTCTTGTCTGTTTTAAAAAAACTAAGAGGCTCTGCAAAAATACATAATATATATTACAAATTTATTTGTAAAGTTTGGAGGATAATTGAGATGCTGCATTAGTCGCAATAGATGAAATAAATAAATTAATTTTTTTGCTTTATAAACAATAATATTTTTTTTTTCAGAATCAATTATCTGTAACTGCTGGACCATATATATATAGTGTAGTAACGATTCCATGAAAATTATTTCTTCCATTTTATAAAGCAGACGATAAAATTATACATGACAAGCAGACTGTCTAAAATGAAGATATAACATTTATTTGTACCGTAAAAAACAAAAATAACACATAATATTAATTTTAATTTGAACGTAATAAATTTTATTAGACCTTAACTAAAAGATGTACTCTTTTTAATCCAAAAATAAATTGAAGTATATATATAATTGATTGTAATTTTTAATTTAGATATCATTTTAATATAATATGAATGGAATATATTTAATAAGTAACTTGAAAAGTAACGAGTTAATTCGGTTATTATATTATCAAAAAATGCAAATAATTTTAATGGCTATGCGTATGTCATCAAATTCGAAAGTTATTAGTAATAGTTATATTTATGCTAGGCAGGCATCATTAGTACGGAATATGTAGCCATTATAATAATGTGGTTTTAATTTAAATATATTATAAGTCAATCAAAATGAAATTGGTGGTTAATCCACTATTACACCATTATTATATCAGGGTATTGTAATGTAGACACCTTTATATTAAAATAAAAACAATTATATATATTTCAACATGAAATTTACTTTATTACAATAATGTTTATTATATACTTTACTTATTCCTTATATTAAGCAGAATAACATTTTCACTCTATAATTATGCTTTACCAATTCTCTTCCTAATTAGAGCTAAAAAAATTATGAACAATTGGGCACATTAAAAAAAATTGATTTTTCGATGGCTTTTTTTAAGTATACTTTTAAAAAAGACGAACGTGTTTTTAAAACAAATCAAAATAGGGTTTCCTGGTTCAAACCTTCTTAGCCAATACTAAAAAAAACAATTGAGTATTCAAATTAAACCGACCTAGGACACAGCCTCAGTATGTATTTTAAATGCTAGGAAAATAAAAAGTATTTTATATTTATTACGATTTCACTATTTCTAACGAATACAAATAATTTTTTTAATTATAAACAATATAAATATACATTTAATAATCTAAATATTAAATTTGTGATCCGAGTTAGAGAAAACATAACATCTTCCATTTTAATTCTTATTTTATTTTTAAAATGAGTATTACCGAAAGCGAAAACACAGGTTTATTTTGTTGCTGAGAAAGATATAGTAATTTTTTAAAAAGGAGTTACTATATTAGGCTATGTCTTAAATTTTTTTGAAGGGATTCTGTGAGTTAACATCCTCTAAATTTATTTTGACTTTTTGGATTAAAATTTTTTCAAATTAATAATATTTGCTCAACAAAAAATAGAACCAAAAACATTAATAGAAGCGATTTCACCCACGAATTGTTACATACTCTATACCGGTGATATTAATTATATCAAAAAAATATATTCTTTTCTAATTTGTAAATATTTTTTTTCTAGTGGCCTCAATTTAGACATGATCTATTGGCCTCGTAAAATGAAATAAATTTCAAGGTTGTTTTCCCCAAAATCTTATAAATGGAATGATTATTTTAAGTTAAATTTTAAAGCCTAATATTAATCGAATTCCCTTTTTTATATCAAATTAAGTTTATATCCAGAGATAAAAAAAAGAGCCGTTTTTCTCAGCTAAATTTATTTGAGAGCAAATAATTAATTGAAGACAAATGGAACATTTAAAATCATCTATTTCTAATCCAGGTTAGGAGCTTATTTAAATACTATATCGTTAAACTTAAAACAAATATAGGCTTCTAAAATTAAAAATAAAAGATAACATACAAATATATTTTATAATATTAAGAAATTTCAAATTAAAATTTTGTCTTACTGATTTTTTTTTTTAAATGATAAATTTTATTGTTATATTTTTTCTTATAACAAACATTGTCGGAAATGATGGCGGTTATAATCTACCTGAAATTAAAGCATTTAGTAAATAATAAAAATATTCCAAATTTAAAAATTTAATCAATCTAGATTTGAGTCATTTGAGTTAAACATAGAAACTTTTGAATGTTTTAAAAATAATATACAGTTACTCAAACTATCATTGTTTTTTTTATTTATAAAAATGTATTTGTGTTAATCCAGTTATTTAGCTTTTAATGAATTCCCTGTCCTTTAAACCATATTAATTAATTTTTTAAACAGAAACACATCGCTTTTCAGTGAGCCATGTCAAAATTAAACTCCTTGAAGCAAACCATACTAGTACTAAGGATAATTATCCCTATCAATATTCAGTGATTGTCAATTTTAAAAGTCCAAGAGGCGCTAAAGAATTGCGTAATAAATATCACAAATTTATTTATAAAGTTTGGAGAATAACTTATGGAAATGCTGGATTGATGGCCATAGGCGAAACAAATGGGGTTTATTATATTATATTTTCTTTTATAAATTACAATATACTTCTTTTTTTTAGAACTTCTCTGTACATCGCTTGGAAGAAGAAAGATATTATTTTATTCGAATATTTACCATAATTAATAATAAATATCTCGAAAATTATTCAACTTTAAAATTTTTTACAAGTATATAATCATTTAGAATATTTTAATTATAAAATTAATGAGAGATTGATAGATAAGCTATATCCACTGCGCTATCTTATAATAGATATATCAATATTTTAATTTATACTATTATTTAAACCCAAATTTATAAACATTTTTTAGATGATAACCTACGACATAAAAACCCACTTCAAGTATTCGGTATAAATAATTTCAATAAATTTTTTTTAGTTTTTGTTACATATTTTTTCTCTTCTATAGATCATTATCCATCCATTCCATCAGTTGAATTTTATACTTTGGCAAAATTACCAAACATGTCATATTCACTGGCTTTGAAATTGAATGATTCAACACCAAGGAATAAAATTGAATTTTTCATTTTTATTATAGAAAAAAACCAAAAGCCCATTGAAAGAAGACGTTTGAATAAGGTTAAAGTATAATATTTTTTTGGGATAGATTGTGAGTAAATTCAGGACAAAAAAAGGACTAAATAAAAATATCACTGATAATACGTCAATTTTAAATCTTTAAATATAGAATATTAAAAAAACGGGCTCAGAGTAAGAAAACACTAGATTAATCTGAGCTAGGATTCGATATCTATTATCAAAAATAGGTTGAGATCAAAGGCCTAGGCTAAGAGTTAGTAATATGTATTTTATAAAATAACTAAGGTTATAATAATATTCCCTATATTAATAAATATAGGGGTATTTTTTTTTTCAAATCATTTCCTTAGCATATTTATTTTTATTTACCTAAAAATATATACAAAAAAACTATATTTTATGTTAAGATCCTTTTTTATTTTTATATTCTTATATTAAAAATATTTAAATAATCACAATTATCATAACTATTATCTGATATTTTTTATTATCATTCACAATCCTCTAAAAATGAGTTTATTTTTTTAAAAAACATTTTTATAAGGAAGTTAATTTTATAAATTTAATTTTTTTTTAATGATAATAACTATATTCATTTTAATATTTAGGATATCGAACAAATTACCTTCAATGTACCATTCGAATATAAGGCTGACTATGTTATGATAGTTTTCACTGTGTTTAATAATCATCGAAAGCTGGAAAGCGAATATACGATACGAAAGTTTTTCCAATTTTCAAAAAGAATTCACAATCCTACTTTTTAAACATCTTTATTTTTAAAAAACACATTTTTGATAAAAAATATATGGCATTAGTTAGGAATGGGTTAGCACTATTAATTTCTCTTTCTTCGGATTTATTTTTAATATTTAAACAGAAATTATATATTTAACCTTAATTTATTTGAATTATATACCGATGTTTTTATTTATTTATAACGGAATTAGCATAATAATAAAACAGTTATTAAAACTGAAAATATATTCGTTTATATGCCCTAAATTTTGAAGGAACAAAACTATGTTCAAGCAAGATAAATTGAATTGAATATTAATTGCCAAATATTAAATTTAAGCTTTATGTTAATCATCTCTGTTGAAATCACCAAAATATTAAAATTATTTTTAATCATTCTAATTTACTACACAAGTTATAAAATATTTATATTTGAAACAGGACCTAATCAAATAAGATATTATTATTTCTAAATTTAGCAATGTTTAATTTTAAAAAAGATATAGCTATTATATTTAACAAAATTATATTCGCTCTAATATATTTTGTATTTTCTAATATTTTATTATTTGTGTTCAAATCTATCTTTTTTAATATGATTTATTAAAATAAATTTTATATTGATTAGTTCTAATAAATTATTAATATTCAAAAAAAAAATTATTACCCCCCCCCCCCTCTAGCAAATTTCTGGCTACGCGCTGAGCAATTAAGAAATAAATAGTATTTCACCTTTTATTTCAAGCAAAATAATGTGTTCTATAATTTCATAAAAATAAAACTATTATTCACTTAAAACCTGGCCTATAACAGAGTGACCCACTTGACACTTAATTATTTTGCGAAGATATGCAACATATCATTGACAAAAAATATGATAACTACCATTTTAAACTAAAGCTATTTCGATGGCTGCATCTTAAAAAGCCCTTACGACAAAATTAGGAAGGTTTCTCAATTAGATCAACTAACACCTGTAACTTTATCCCAATAAGAAAAGAAATTTTCAATCGTCTACTAAGCAAGTTTAATTAATTTGTTTCACCTATAAACGGTGAAAAGCTAATATATAATTTTAAAAACAAATTTATATAAGCATATGAAGGAAATAAATATTCTACCAGCTTATCTAGCTTCTTATCATGTAAAACTATTTTATTCCTAAAATTCATTTTATTCATCCCTGATTTTTATATATTACGACATTATTATCTCGAAGTCAACCTAAAAATTTTTAATCAATCTTTAATCTTAAATTTTTATCACTTCCCTAGATGCAAGCCTTGTCAACAAATCCGATGGTTTAGGCTTCCGTTCACCGATATAAAATTGTAGCAACGTTTTCATTTCTAAAGTTCCTAAGTATTTCATGTAATTCCATTCAACTAATGATAAAATGCTTATTCTCGGGATTTAGAAAAAGAAACAACGATTTTCTAGAGATATAAGAGATTTTTACAAAAAAATCTGATTCAATTATCTTATTTATATACGTATTTAAGTAAAATTATTTTAATAAAATATAATTTAAAATAAAAAATGAACTCGGAAAATTCAATAAAAAGGATTCTAGAAAATAAAATTTTTACAGAGCAAAATCAATCTCTTAAAATTTTTAGTCGCCAATTTTTTAAATCCTTATAACGAACAGAAGAGGATCTATCTCAGAGTATTTGTTAAGGTCCTTTTAATTGCATAAATAATGTATGAGAGGCCAATAGGAATTGGCTTTTTTCATCACATTAGATAAAGGTCCTAAGCCAATTCTTGCTTACTTATAAGACGATAAGTAACGTAGAACACTTAAAATATTTCACACTTATAATTTAAGAAATTATTTGGGTTATTTGATGTTATTTTTTTAAAATAATAAATGCTACGAAATATATAGAATTTTTTCCAGCATATTTAATGATAACTTCGCGCGTATATATTTGCAGAAAAATATTCGTTATAACGGATTTGTAAAAATATGGCTAAATTATATTCGCTTCAAGTATTCTAAGTTTAAATTTCGAGGAAATAAATTAGAGAAGATTTAGTAGATATGTTTTCGAGATAAATGTTTAACAAAAGAATTTCGTTCAATTGGTTTGGACGATATTACGTTCATTTTAAAATTCCTTCTCAAAAAACACAACATGTGTTTATAAATTTTTAGCTATAAAGTATCTCGCTATAAAAGATTAGCTCAATTGACATGATACGAGAAATCGAGTACCTTTTTATTTATCTCAATACTACAAAAAATATGCTGAAATTTAATTATTTGCAGTTTTGTTAGAACCGAATCCTGAAAGGGTTTCTAGAAATTGTAAGATAGGTTCAGATTGCTATGTTTCTTATAAGTTTTATAGAATAATTCCAGGTTATGGTTCTGGTTCTTCCAGTTTCTCGGGTTGCAGGTTCCAATTTCTTATTTTAGTTTATGAATAATTTGATTAAGTTATAAGAGATTTCAACAAACAAATTTTAGCAATATTTTGTTTTAACAATCAATTTATCTTTCAATAATCAATATCTTTTAAGTATAAGCAAATATTCGTCTTATATCATTTATATAAAATTAATTTGTGAAATCTAAAATGGAAAATATTATGATGAAACTTTTATTTGGTGATAAAAAAAAATCTGAAAAGCAACCTTTAAAAAAAGGTAATATATATTATAGACATATTTAATTTTATTTTATTAGTTAAACAAAAGGGAAAAATTAGACAGTTCTTTGAAAAATTGGTAAAGAAAAAATCCAAGGAGCGGGAGAAACTAATGTTAATGATGACATTAGCAATATCAATGGGATGATAGTTCCAGACACTAATCTTAAAGATGCCAATTTGTTAAGTGGTTGCTTCAAACACGAAGAGAAATCTCCAGCGGCTCATAAAGAGGGTAAAATAGATATTATAGATATGCTTAATATTTGTTTTTTGAAAGTTAGCTTATTTAAAACGCTCTTATCATTAAAAGATAGGAGATAAAATTAACTCTTATAACATTGCAAACAAAGAGCGGCTTTAAAGAAATGACTAGCATGAGGCAAATCAATTGATATATATAATTCTCATTATTTTAAAATATTTGCAGTCATGCTCCTAACTAAAACTTTTATATTTACATACTTTCTCATTAAATCGGGGATAAATAATAAAATACTTGCGCGGAGTTTTATAAAATGCATAAAGTCCAACCAGGAAAGGATGGTTCTTGTTAGTTTTAAGAACATTTATTTCTGATCGAATACACCGGACGGAAGCGATTTTCTATATACAAAATATATGATTTACAATCCGAAATGGAAAAAATAGCCTAATGCAATCACATTAAATTAAAAGATAAATAAATATAAACCTCATATCTATTGAAATATCGTCTGTTGAGAAACTTCAAAGCATATTCTTGGGTGGAATTCCTTAGCTTGACTTTAAATTCCATCCCAAATTCTCCACTACCTGCGACACCGTGACATCTAAATTCGGACAATTTGGGCTTCGGTGTTCTTAGAACTATATTAATAAAAAATTTCGTATATAAATTTAAAAAAACCTAGAGGAAAAATATATTGGAGAAATAAAATGGTATATAAATTTATACCCCTTTCTTCCTTGGAATTAACGCCGCGAAATTTACTATGCGGGAAAGTTTTGTTGGACGATTCTATGGGTATTAAATAAAAATGCAGATTTCTATGCGTAAATTTTAATAACTTGGTAATAATTTGCAAAATAGGATTGGAAAAGGTTATGAAGAATTAAGATTTTATAAATTCAATTAAACTTAGGGAGATAAAAGATGTGTTAACTAGTCAAATATTCTAGGGAAATTTGATTACCTTTATAATTTGTCCAGTCGCATTTGCTCATTTTGGATTCTCGATTAGCACTAAGACCTAATTCACTATATTTTGAATATTTTGTTTAAAAATTACCATTAATTTTAACAAAAAAAAATATTATATTTTAAATTCTAACTAGACATCTTCTAAACAGAATTACTTTCATCTTTTATTTTTCTCTCTTAATTTATCTTTCTTCCTTTTACTTTGCACAACTATTGGATTAATTAGACATTATGCCAAAAAGATATTATTTGTTATACGATATGCGATTTGTATTTTAAGATCTCAAATAAAAATATTATATTTTTGAGAATTCGAATCGAATACATAAATGATAAAGATTCGATCCAATTATTCGTTATAATTCGTTTTGTTAATTAGACAAACAAAAAAAATGGGTGAAACTTAATAACAATAAGAAAGATGCCTTTCCCGATATTAGCATGAGGGATGACGATAAGAGCGGACAACGTCAATATAGATTAAAACCTTTGGATTTCAAGTAAATTAGATGGATTTAGTTGTTTTTAAGGTAAGCAAATAAAGCGATTGAAGAATGAATTAAAAAAACTATTATTCCATTCTTGGAATTTTTGAAAATTAAATTATTTAAAATATTTTGAAAAGTGCAAATATGAATTAAGTCTAACAAAACGAATTATAACGAATAATTGGATCGAATCTTTAACATTTATGTATTCGATTCGAATTCTCAAAAATATAATATTTTTATTTGAGATCTTAAAAAACGAATCGCATATCGTAAAACAAATAATATCTTTTTGGCATAATGTCTAATTAATCCAATAGTTGTGCAAAGTAAAAGGAAGAAAGATAAATTAAGAGAGAAAAATAAAAGATGAAAGTAATTCTGTTTAGAAGATGTCTAGTTAGAATTTAAAATATAATATTTTTTTTGTTGAAATTAATGGTAATTTTTAAACAAAATATTCAAAATATAGTGAATTAGGTCTTAGTGCTAATCGAGAATCCAAAATGAACAAATGCGACTGGACAAATTATAAAGGTAATCAAATTTCCCTAGCATATTTGACTAGTTAACACATCTTTTATCTCCCTAAGTTTAATTGAATTTATAAAATCTTAATTCTTCATAACCTTTTCCAATCATATTTTGCAAATTATTACCAAGTTATTAAAATTTACGCATAGAAATCTGCATTTTTATTTAATACCCATAGAATCGTCCAACAAAACTTTTCCGCATAGTAAATTTCGCGGCGTTAATTCCAAGGAAGAAAGGGATATAAATTTATATACCATTTTATTTCTCCAATATATTTTTCCTCTAGGTTTTTTTTAAATTTATATACGAAATTTTTTATTAATAAAGATCTAAGAACGAAGCCCAAATTGTCCGAATTTAGATGTCACGGTGTCGCAGGTAGTGGAGAATTTGGGATGGAATTTAAAGTCAAGCTAAGGAATTCCACCCAAGAATATGCTTTGAAGTTTCTCAACAGACGATATTTCAATAGATATGAGGTTTATATTTATTTATCTTTTAATTTAATGTGATTGCATTAGGCTATTTTTTCCATTTCGGATTGTAAATCATATATTTTGTATATAGAATATCGCTTCCGTCCGGTGTATTCGATCAGAAATAAATGTTCTTAAAACTAACAAGAACCATCCTTTCCTGGTTTTACTTTATGCATTTTATCAAACTCCGCGCAAGTATTTTATTATTTATCACCGATTTAATGAGAAAGTATGTAAATATAAAAGTTTTAGCTAGGAGCATGACTGCAAATATTTTTAAAAATGAGAATTCTATATATCAATTGATTATGCCTCATGCTAGTCATTTCTTTAAAGCTGCTCTTTGTTTGCAATGTTATAAGATATAATTTTATCTCCTATCTTTTAATGATAAGAGCGTTTTAAATAAGCTAACTTTCAAAAAATTTAAAATCTCGTATTATTTTATTTCGTAGCTATATAATAGTGAGAGACTTCACTTCTGGGGGTGATCTTAGATCCCTTTTAAAAAGATACGGAAGACTCCTTGAAGATCACGCTATATTTTATTCTGCACAAATCGTGATTGCCATAAAATATTTGCACGACAACGGTTTTTAGAAATTTTATTTTTTTAAATGACATGTTCTTGTATTTATTATATATTATTGTTAATTTTATCATAATTAGGTACAATTTTTAAGTAAATTTTATATAAAATATATCTACTAACTGCAACAGTTACCTTTTTGATAAGTAATTTCTATCTTTAGCTAATTTTTACTCAATCATTTAATAAAAACCTTTTAGAAATTTAAATACAAAGTTTATTTTTATCTTTTAAGGGATCATTCATCGTGACATCAAACCGGAAAGTATACTTTTAGACCGGAAAGGCCATGTAAAACTAGGCAACTTTGTATATTGCAAGGTATATAAAATAATTATTTTTGAAAAGATTTGAAAATAGACAATTGTGCCGATAACTACGGCCAGCGGTACGTTCCTTTTAACAGCCGTCATTTTGGGTGACTCAAAATTTTTATAATATATTATTTTTAACTTTTTTTATTAAGAAAAGCTAAATATAGCTAGAAATAAAATATATACAACAGATATATGAGCATATCATTAGATCTTTATTGTAAAGATAACTAATTTTAAATTAAAATAATATTTTGGAATTTTAATCATTTTAAACGAATATCAGAGTATAGATCTGTGCTATCAAGATCTAGCAGTTCCAGTGTTTATTCTATTGTATTTGGAAAATTTTTTCTGATTATCTCGGATTCAAACTCAACCTCTTCCATTTTATATTATTATAGCATTTATTATCTCTCTTAATCTTTCGATTAGATTTTCGACCAAAGATTTTTTTTAGTACTATCCACCTGTTACTAGATAATATAAACCATGAACTAAACATAAGTAGTTTATATTCACTATCTTATCTAACCCTTTTTTAACCAACAAAAGTATTTGTCAGAATTTATTGAAATTGTTTTATAATTTCGTTTTAAATATAAAATTCCCAAAGAATTTTCTTACAAATGATTTTCTATTTTCATGATGTACGATAATAATATCAAAATCATTTTTAAATTTATGTAATGGCTATGCCGACATTATCCATTTTAAAAATATGCAAATAAATGGTATATCCTTTGTATTTTCGATCTTTGATTGTATGAAGGTTAGCTGGCGCATGGTAGGATTTAATTCAGAATTTAAAATTGGTAAATACTTGGATCCACGAAACAAAATATAAATGTAGAAACCAAAATATGAAAACTTCTTTTTAAATTTTCAGAAATAGGTTCCGGAAACCTATTAGTGTATTTTAAACATTTGTCGTTCCTTAAAAAAGTTGAAAATGGAACCGTACCATTTAATTTAAGCCAAAGAAATATCGATAAGCTTTTACTATTTCAACAAATTATCAGTTCTAGTACTCTTAATTTAATTAATTCTTGTTAAATCTTGTGTAAAAATATTTAATGTTGCGAGAAAATTCGTAGTTTGTTGAGGCGAGCTATTACTGATTTTTGTATCTATCGTAATTACTAAAATTAGGAGGGCATAGCAAAAGATGAAATGGTTAAAGGATTCTGTGGGACAATCCCTTACATGGCGCCCGAGATTATGCGAAATGAATACTATGGTGAGCATGTTATTTATTTATGTATAACTATCTCGAATATAGAATTTAATTTTTTTTAAATATTTTTTAAACTTAACTTTAAAAACTTTAATAAACCAAATATTTATTCTTAGATAAATATATTCTTTAAAAATTTTATATTAATTATGAAAGATTTTAGCGTAGACTGGTACTCTTTCGGAGTTGTTCTCTATGAACTACTAATAGGCCCTGTCGATTTACTAGGGTCTGATGAAGCAACTTCTCGCTACTACCAGGGTTTAATAAACTAATGTTTCTTTGAATTTTGTTTTTTTAATAATTAGTTAGCATTTTTAATAAATAACATATAATCATGTTTAATTTTTTTGTTTAATTCAGCAATACTTTCAGGTCCATGGCGTGTTTCAGTCGAAGCCACCTCTATATTGAATGGATTCCTCAATATGGTTTGATAAAATAATTAGTGTATTTAAAATATCAATCATATATATTATGATCACAGAATCCTGAGGAAAGACTAGGAAGCAGTCTAGAAAATGGTTTTAATGATATTTCCTCCCATTCATTTTTCGCCTCAATTAATTGGGATAGGGTAAAATGTGTTTCATAATTTTAAAAAAATATAAAAAAATATAAAAATTTATACATAGTATTATCATATTTTTAAAATTAAATTTTTCTTCTCCTTCCATTTAGCTCCAAAAAGGAATTATACCCACCTTACAAACCAAAAAGAAACATGAAATTTGGGGTTTTACGATATTTCTTCGATGCATTACTATATTTAGCATACATGAAAGACTTAATGTGATTATAATTATTATTATCAAATCTAATAAATAGTTGAAAAAATAATATTGAAAATAATTTACTTATAATTTCAAAGCAATTTTCAGGTTATATTTTTTAAATGCTGCTTAAATTTGTTAGTTAAAATTCTTGAAATTAAAATTAAAATATAATTATCAATTTGTGGCAAATTATTGAAAAGTATTGTTTATTAAAAAATTTGTTTTATAAATGTTCCAACCTATGAATAGTTTCGTTTCGCCCGATGCTAATATTTTATTTTATTGTTGCTTATGTAATTTTAGCGTACTTTAATAAGTTTTAAACAAAGTGCCTTAAACTTTATATAAATCAGGGAATGAATCAAGATTTTATATCTGCTTCTTTATTATATAAAGAAATAAGATAAGTTAGAAATTCCAGCAATTTCCCTCAAAAGCAAATGAATAAATGCGGACAAGGGTATAAATATAAAAAAATTTATTTGATTTTATATTGTTAGAATAAAAACACCAACAGGGATAAAACTAAATAAGTACAAGATTTAAAAACCCTGAAAAACAAGAAATTTAGAAAAGCTCTAAAATTAAATTTATATAGATGCGAAATCTAAATTATTTAGATATTTTTATACGATTTAATGATGAATCAAACAAATCTAGCTCACAATAAAAAATCAAGGCTTAAAAAACGGCGTTTATTCAAAATAATGAGGGTTTTTACTAAAATATAGGCAAGTATTCCCGCATTCTTAATTTTATCTATATATAAAATAACGAAAATAAAAATAATTAACTTACTTAGAGTTCAGGATTCGAGTTCATAACTACTGTTTAGGAACTGAGTTCACAACTCAGGTCAATTTGGGGTAGATTATTTCGATCCAAGACTTGGCTCCGGTTGTAGACTTAGCAGCCAACACTAATTTTGGCATCATCATGACTAAGATTTTTGCCCAATTTATTATACTACTTAGCTTTATAAAAACCTTACCAATATGTTAAATACTTAGTTTAACAAAAAGTGAAATTATGTTCAACTTTTCAACCCAAAAAAGAACCATAATTGTGTCTAAAAATTTCTATTTGAATTTTTTGTCGAATAAAAAGAAATTCTCTGGGGTCATTTGTGAAAAGTCGTAATAATATTACCCAGATTTTTTAAAAACATAAATGAAGGCGAAAAATGCCCGTTTAGAAGTCACTACTGGAGTGAATATGAAGTTTTTAAAATTTTTGTATTTGTTTGTCTTTTTTTTCTGCCTGTGTTATTAAATTGAAATTTATGTTTGAAAGGAATGATGAGACACACGTATAGTCCCATATGAGTGATTTGCCGAGGGCCCAAGGTATGGTTGTCATACCATCAGGTCTTAAACCATCTACTTGAGATAAATTTGATGTTCAAGATTGTTTAGAAGTGTGCAGCTGTTAAGCTTCTATTTATTATATGGTTTACAGTTGAGTGGCGTTGATGTCGCCCTTGAGTAAAAATGCAATTTAAGCCATGTCTACCCGTTGAATCAACGGGTGATTTGCATTTGATGCAGTCATGAGGCTGTACTATATCGCAACCTAAACCAATGGTTACTCTCAGTTGTTCATCTGATAAGAGATTACCAAGGTTGCGACTAGGGAGTGATTCTAACCATTCATGACTACCAAGTCTGTCAGATAATTGAAGGAGTTGAATGCAATCTAAAGGTGGATTGACTGATATATCTGTTTGTTATTTGGATATAAAGGTGTGAAAAAATTTTTGTGTGTGATGATTGATGGTAATATAGTGTTAATGGGTGTGTTTGCCTTCCATTTGTCAATAGCTTTATCTAATAAACGATCGGTAGGGCATATGAAGCCAGAAATCATAGAATTGTTAGATAATCTGGGTGATACGAATGATGATAAGGATAAAAGATTGAGTGGCAAAAAATCTAAACCGCCTAGTTTAGAAGGTAGCTGAGCAAGTGACCAATTGAATGAGTTTAAATTTGTGTTTAAAATTTTTTCCAGAAATATTTTAAATTTATCTTGAATTTTTGATATGAATTCATTGTTTTTGAAAAAAGATGATGATCGGAAATGTGCATAAATTTAGGTATGTACAGGCATTTGCGAATTAAAAATAAAGATTGATGAGCTGGTAGGAGACTTAGAATGTACTCCATACTGTAAAAGCTTTTAAAAATCTTGCAGAGAAAATCTTTCGACTTGGTCGCATTAGCTAATGGGGACCCAAGTAAGGTTAAGCTGTCAGGAGCAATGATTTTGTAGCCTTCCAACTTTTGTGGCTTATTGTTTAAGAAACATAATTCTATTTTATTTATGTTGAGTACCAGGCCGATAGCTTGGGAATTGATTTTCAGGTGTTTTAAGGCGCTTAGTACATTAGCTGAAGGGCCACAGATAGTCCTATCATCTAAATCAAATGTATTTTTTGAAAAATTCTTTCCTTTATCTAAAAAAAAGCCGAAATCGTTTTAAAATTTGTCTTATTCATCTTACTTGTAATAAGGGTGAGTTGTTTTTTGCTAAACTGACTCTTCTTATTTGATTGGAGGAAAGTGAAGGAGTAATTACTTATAAATGCCGACGTGACTAATATTTTATTTATTTTAGAAAATCCTTCATAAAATTCTAAATACCAATTAAATTTTATGCCATTGTGTAGTATTTATTAATATACTATTATAAATATAAGCATTTAGTATATTTATTTTAAATGATTAATAATATATATTTATATAATAAAGAGTATTCAGCTTTGGGTACTTAAAAATTGCCCCCCTGTTTTGGAGGGTTTATGTTAAAGCTTACCAAACTATGATGTTAAACATCTCTATATGATTAATTATTTGAAGCAATTAATTTACACAAAACAATTTTTGAACATGAAAGTGTAGCTAGATGATGAAAGTGATAAACAGCGGATTAAACTATAAAGAAGGATATACATTACAATACACAGAAATTATTTCATAATCCTTTATTAAATTTCTTCAACCACTCATATATTAATAACCAACATATATTACATAAAATAAATCTAAATTTATTATACCCTCTAAATTTTTTTAAAGTCACAATTTATTAATTAAAAAAGCTTAATAAACCCATAAATGTTTAAAGTGAAGGAAGAAAATATTTGATGATATTTAAGACGTAAAAGAAAAACATATTTTAATAAAAAATTATTTGCCGTTTATGTAAATTTTTATTAATATAAGCCAATAATTATATGACAAGCGTTGCTAGGGCATAACATCGTTGCAGATAATTAGGTGTTCAACACCAAGCTTCAGACATTCTTCTTTTCCTAATTGACTTTTGCCCGATCGGAAGTATTTAGGATTAATTTCAATTTAAAATATAATAGGTATTTTTATTTTTTTACAGTTGTTTGGCAATTCCTTATATTTTGTCTCAAGCGATATTTGTTATCACTAGAGAACGAGAGTAGTATCCCATAATGTTCCAGAATTCGTAAATTTAGAGAGAGAGAGTGAAAGGTTTTTTGAAATGTATAGAATGATTCTATTTGCATTATAAATAACAATCAAAATAATATTCATTCTTTTAAAACTAATTGAAAATATATTCGATTCGAATATTGGCTAGCCAACTTCTGATAGAGAACACAGTGTAAACTTTAATAATGTATTTCATTTGTTGGGTATATTGAGGTAAACATGCTCATCATTTTTATCATGAGGGTTTTAGATAATAAAAAATAAAAGCATAAACTCGTAATTGAACCAAATAAATTTCCTTCAAAATAACAAATTTACTACACTATTTTTTATTGAACATTGACTAAATATATATATATATATATTAGTAAATTACCACTCTCAAAAATTTAAAAATTCTCTTATTTACTAAAATTTATAGGTTGATGATTACTTATATCATATAGTCTCCCTCTCTCTCTCTCTCTCTCTATCTATATATATATATATCAGAGAGACTGGCAGGTACGGCTTTGCCAGGTCCGGGTACACGGATCGGGCTTTATAAAAATATCCAAAAGTCTACGTTAAATTCGAGTAATTCTAATCTTGAATCAAAGGGTTTAAAATATATAAATTTAGTATATATTCTTTATTTTACCAAATGCTTTAATTTCAGGAAGGTACTCATAACTGCCATCAGCTCCAACAATGTTTGCTAGAAAAATAATGATAACAATAAATTCTTCATTTTTTAAAAAAAAGTAAAAATATGTAAAATAAAATTTTTATTTAAAATTTAGTAAAATTATAAATATATAATATATCTGCTAGTTTAACGATATTATAGTATTTACCTAATTTTTAATATAGATTGTAAATAGTTAAATGTTCAATTGTCTAAAATAATTTATAATTGACCTAATCAATTGTTTGCTCTCAAATAAATCTAGTTAAGACGAGTTTAAAGAGATTTTATTCTTAGATAACAATTATAAAGGAAGGGATTCGATAAATATTTGCTTGAAATAAAAATTGAACAAACACATTCCTATTTCTTGGTCTTTGACAAAAAACAAACTTAATATGTATTTGTAATTTATATTCACAGTAATAAAATGCGTAGTTTAAAACTCATATCCCTTATTTTTATGATAGAAAAACTCATCAACATTTGTGTTTTTCTTAATAATAATTGTCTAACATTAATCAATATCTCTAAGTTATTGGGTAATAGTATATAACGTTATAATATATAGCAACATATTAAAAAGGGTTAAATATCATTAGGAATGTAAGTAAGTTCCATGTTAAATATATTTTACCATGATCCCATATATGATACTGTTAGCTTTCTACTTTATAAAGCATTAGATAAACAACAATCTTATTATACAACCCGATGAACTATAAAAAACAATTTAAAATATAGATAATTTAATTGATGAAATTAATAACCTTTATTTATACTTACAGAGACCTGCAGAAAATATTTTCAGGCCCAGCTCGTGTTTTTTTTAAAAATCATATTAATTTACACTGATCCGGGTTTTTTTTTTAATTTTCGTGTAGCCGCACGTGTTTACAACAGCCTGATGTTGTTTACGCTCTATAGGCTAAGAAAAATGGTTGAGCAAAACAAAGGCTTATACCAGATAACTTAGGATTTAATTATTTTAAGGTGGGAGATAGCTGATTTTAAGTTTAGATTCTTTTATGTAAGTCGTAAATAATTACTATCGATATTTAGATTTAGTCTATCATATCCATTGAATCTCGATTTTTCCTAAATGAATATATAGTTTATGTATTTAAAATTTTGAGTTTCCAATCAAATTCCTATTAACTATTATTTAGAAAATGCCTTAAATCAGGCAACTGCCTGCTATAAAAAGTGGGCGATTTTTATTTTTCATGCATTTTATTAAGAACTCTAGAAAGTGGGCATTTGTTGCTTTTTTGTTGCATAAGTTTGTTTTCCCCAAAATCTTAGGAATGGAATAAATTTTATTTGTTCAATTTTTTTATAAACTATTTTTTAATATATATTTTATGAAATAAAATAGATTTAAATTGATATATGCTTTTTCTTCTTTATAAGTGTAACTCCAATATTTGCTTTAGTAGTTGAAAATTGGTCAATAATGGGAGATCCAATATCTATTAATATTAATTGTATAAAATTATCTCGAGAAGTAACAATAACATTAGCCAATTAGACTAAAGGTTATCATAGAAAAATTATTAAAGATGTAAAAACTAATAGATTAACAATTTGAATATTTCTACATTTCAAATTCGAATGTTATTTTTTATTTTACTCCATATAAATATTATATACCTGTAAAAGATTTAAAAATCATTTATCTTACATTTATTTTTATCTTTTACATTATTTAATTTAAAAAGTACTTATAAAACAAAATTAAACATGCCAAAACTATTGGCAACTTTATAATATACTTTATTGCGTATATTTTAATTATATTTAAAAATTGTTAAATTTTATTTTCCTCTCTTGATTTATGTTTTTTCCCAATATTTTATCTGAAATTAATTTAAAACAATGAGCAACGTATTCCTATTATATTGTTAGCACCTTAAGCTATTCATTTGTAATAAAATTTTACTTACAAAATTAATATTGGAAATATTGAAAAATGCGAAGAAAATATTTATTTTTCCTGAATTTAATATATAATTTATTACATTTATTGAAATTATTTTACGATTTAATCCTCAACTTCAGAAGGGATTGGTTGGGTTCTGGTTCAGCAAAATATAGGGCTTCTAGGTCCAGTGAGGTTCACACTTCTGATGTATTTTTTGTGAATTAATATTTTTATCCACGAAATATTATAGATTTTTTTAAACGTAAACACCGATTGTACAAACAAATTTTTCCAATATTAACGTTGACTCAATTGATGGTTGCTATATAAAATAACTGTTTTTATTCCATTTTTGAATATATCTTTTACTAAATTTAATGAACACGTTGTGATTTTCATCAAATGATTTTTCCCAATTTAAAAATACTATTACTTGTTTGTCTGGGCATGATATTGAAAATATTTAAAATTATTTTAGTTCAATTATATTCAGAGGAGATAAATATATCTGAGGCCAATTGATTTCAAAATTTAAATCTTGGCAAAAATATTAATTTTTAGTTTATTATACTCAGAGAAATGTAAGAAAGCATTGAATAGTGTTAAATATATTTTTGAGTTTTTACCCAAATATATTAAAATTACTGTATCTTGGCAACAATACCAATTAATATAACTGAGAGTACCTTTTCTTCATTGAGGATAACAAAAATTAATCTCAAAAATACCACATCAGAAAATAGATCGAAAGGACTAGTTTTACTTAATATACAATACCGAATTCCTAATATAGACCACTTAAAATGGGCATGAAGCAAATTAAATTTCTATCTATTAAAGATATTATAATTTAAGGGTCTATTATATATTTTATTGTGATTTACTTACAGGTTTATATATCCCATAAATATTTGTGTTAGAAATTTTCATATTTAAAAATATGATTGGCTACATAATAAATTTTATGATGATTAACTGTTTTCTTATAAATTTTTGATGTTCCACAAAAAATCACATTAATATAAAAAATATTATTTTATCCCCTGCCCTCTCCCCATTTGAAAATCTTTCGTCAAAAATAATAATGGAATAATGTTTGTTCATTTTTTTTCAAGCTAATATTTGTCGAATACCTATCCTTTAATAGTTAAATTGATATCTAAAGATAAAAATTGCTTCAAACTCGTTCTAACTAGAAAACAATAAATAGGTAAATTAGCTATTATTTTAGGCAAAACTTGAATATTTAAATATTAACTCTTTTCAATCTACGTTACGAGTTAGGTAAATACGATAATATTGCCAAATTTATTTTGAAAAATTTTAAATATAGAGATATAATATTATAATTTTACAAAATTTTAAATTAAATTTAGTCTTACTTATTTTCTTTTTTAAAAAATGACAAATTTTATTGCTATATTTTTTCTTATAACAAACATTGTCGGAATTGATGGCGGTTATAATCTACCTGAAATTAAAGCATTTAGTAAATGATAAAAAATATTACAAATTTAAAAATTTATCATTTTATTCAAGGTTTGAGTCATTTGAATTAAACATAGAAACTTTTTGAATGTTTTAAAAATAAAATACAGTTAGTCAAAGTCAAACTATCATTATTTTTTTTAGTTATAAATATGTATTTGTATTACTCCAATTTTTCACTTGAACCTTTCTAATTAATTTTTTTTAACAGAAACACATCGCTTTTCAGTGAGCTATGTTAAAATTAAACTCCTTGAAGCAAACCATACTAGTACTAAGGATAATTATCCCTATCAATATTCAGTGATTGTCAATTTTAAAAGTCCAAGAGGCGCTAAAGAATTACGTAATAAATATCACAAATTTATTTATAAAGTTTGGAGAATAACTTATGGAGATGCTGGATTGATGGCCATAGGCGAAACAAATGGGGTTTATTATATTATATTTTCTTTTATAAATAACAATATACTTCTCTTTTTTTTAGAACTTCTCTGTACATCGCTTGGAAGAAGAAAGATATTATTTTATTCGAATATTTACCATAATTAATAATAAATATCTCGAAAATTATTCAACTTTAAAATTTTTTACAAGTATATAATCATTTAGAATATTTTAATTATAAAATTAATGAGAGATTGATAGATAAGCTATATCCACTGCGCTATCTTATAATAGATAAATCAATATTTTAATTTATACGATTATTTAAACCCAAATTTATAAACATTTATTAGATGATAACCTACGACATAAAAACCCACTTCAAGTATTCGGTATAAATAATTTAAATAAATTTTTTTTCAGTTTTTCTCACATATTTTTTTCTCTTATATAGATCATTATCCATCCATTCCATCACTTGAATTTTCTACTTTGGCAAAATTACCAAACATGTCATATTCATTGGCTTTGAAAATGAATGGTTCAACACCTAGGAATAAAATTGATTATTTCATGTTTATTATGGAAAAAAATAATGAGCCCATTGAAAGAAGAAGTTTGAATAAGGTTAAAATATAATATTATTTATATGTGATAGATTGTCGGTGATGTTATTTCTAATTATAAATTTATCGTATCTTAAAAATATAAAGCGATACGGTGATGGTAGTTTAATTTATTTAATGTTCAAAATGAAACAGATACATATGCGAGAAATGTAAATATAATATTAATAAAAATATCAATATGGCCCCACAATCTATCCTCCTTACCATATTGAATAGAAAGTTCTTCCAGAAAACAAATAATAAGGAGACACGGACAGGAGTAAATTCAGAATAAAAAAGGCACTAGATAAAAATATCACTGATAATAAGTCAATTCCATCTTTAAATAAAGAATATTTAAAAAACGGGATGAGAGTAAGAAAACACTGGGCTAATAGCTATGTAGGTAGGATTCGATATCTATTATCAAAATAGGTAGAGATCAAAGGCCTAGACTAAGAGTTTGTAATATGTATTTTATAAAATTTGAAAAACTAATAATGTTATAAGACTATTCCCTTTATTAATAAATATTTGGGATTTTTTTTCTTTTCGATCTTCCTTGGCATATTTTTTGTTTTTACCTAATAATATATACAAAAAAAAACTATATTTTATGTTAATATACTTTTTTATTTTTATATTCTTATATTTAAAATATTTAAAAAATCACAATTATCATAACTATTATCTGAAATTTTTTATGATCATTCACAATCATCTCGCTCATTTTGCTAGATTGAGTTTATTTTTTAAAAAAAAAACATTTTTATAAAGAAATTAATTTTATAAATTTAATTTTTTTTTTAATGATAATAACTATATTCATTTTAATATTTAGGATATCAAACAAATTACCTTCAATGTACCATTCGAATATAAGGCTGACTATGTTATGATAGTTTACACTGTGTTTAATAACCATCGAAAGCTGGAAAGCGAATATACGATACGAAAGTTTTTCCAATTTTCAAAAATAATTCATAATCCTACTTTTTAAACATCTTTATTTTTAAAAAAAACACTTTTTTGATAAAATGTATGGTATGTTAGGAACAGGTTATCACTATTAATTTCTCATTCTTCGGATTTTGTTTTAATATTTAAACAGAAATTATATATTTAATCTTAATTTATTTGAATTATATACCGATGTTTTTATTTATTTATAACGGAATTAGCATAAATTAATAAAATAGTTATTAAAAATGAAAATATATTCGTGTATATGCCTTAAATTTTGAAGGAGCATCGGTTTTTAACTCTTTCAGGCAGGATAAATTGAATTGGAAACCACTTACCAAATATTAAATTTAAACTTAATATATATCATCTCTGTTGAAACCACCAAAATATTAAAATAATCTTTAATCATTCTTATTTACTACACAAGTTTTATAATATTTATATTTGATACAGGAGATAATCAAATGATATCTATTATTTCTAAATTTAGCAATGTTTAAATTTAAAAAAGAAAAGATTTTTTTAATGCTATAAATTTATTAAATTTGAAGATCAAAACACATTTAAGTAGATGATTTTTAATCAATGCAATGTTCTCATTCGTCTAATATTATTAAAAAATTATTTGAATAATAAGAACCCAAAATTTACATATTATATTCGACATTCTTTATTTAATTTACCATTATGATTCTATCAGACTAAGTAAAATAAAAATTATATAACTTATCTTTATACAAATGAATTGTGACAAAAAACATGTTTTAATTTAATGATAAGCAGACGTTTTTAAACATTTTAATAATCACATCACTCTTTTCCTTTAAACCCCACTGTATATCTTGATATTGATTCGACTATTTTTCCCCTTTTTGTTTAACTTAAGTTTGCACGACTCATGTAGAATTTCTTCCAAGGCTAAGTTAGTCTCTGGGTAGGAGAGTTTAATTGGATGACGTCCATCACACGCTCAACATCGTTTTTATCTTGCCAGATGTAAGTTGTTTCAGGGTTTTAATATCTTCTTATTGGGCCTCTTTGTCTTTTATCGGTATTGTTCATCATTTCACCATATAATCTTATGGCTCTTCTTCTAGGGTCAAATTTTATTAATTTCTAGATGCTTCGGAACCATCTACAGTATCTCTAATTTCTATCCTCATTATTTTGTTACCCACTCTTATATATGATGACCTCTAAAAATAAAATTAACAATTATGTCTTAAGCTATTTCAATCCCCCTTACTTATCCTTATTTTGTTCTCATTAACCCTTTTTTTATATTCTTTGTTTTAAAATTCCTTTTCTTTTTTCAAGAAAACCCAAACAAATAATTAGTTAACTTATTTTTTATGGTCTAAACAAACGTTTTCAAGAAGGCTCATTTTATTAGTTTACTAAATTCTTTGGGACTAAACCCCGTTTCTTTAAGAAAACCCAATTTATTATTGCTTTTTACCATTTATTACGTTTTTCAAGAAAACCCTAAATATTATTGCTTTTTACAATCTAAGCTTACCTTTTTCAAGGAAACTCAAAATATTATTTCTTTATTTCTTTATTATCTTGTAAGATATTTATCGTTTTTCAAAAAAAAATTGCACAATTATTTTATCATGCCCGATCTCCGTCCTTGGTTTTATTTGTTCAACATGCCTAGGTCATGTTCCTGTTTGCCCTTCAATTTCTACTTCGACTTTTTATTTCCCAATATTTTTTTTACTATACCCTTCCAAACATCAATACCCAAAATAAATTTCCTATTCTCTATTTTTCAAATTTGTTCCTTCTGCTTCACTTTTTCCTTTAAAAAATTCGAACTTGTTCTTGTCTTTCTTCCTAAAATATCTCTGCTGGAGATTTTTTTTGACTGTCTTAATGTTGTTGTACGCTAGCATTGACAACTACCATTTACCTTCTCAATATTTTTTTTTCTTACCAGCTTTTAACTATGCATAACATTCTTCCTATTGTTCATCTGATCTTGTATAGTAAGGCGGCGAAAAAACTAAATTCTGAACATCCTATCTATTGCAAAATTGACCAAATTTTACCTTTAAATTCTGGACTTCCATTTTACTAAAGTTTTTATTAATCCATATTTGACCAAATCTTTTACCTTGACTAAAGCTACTTTTATTGATAAGCCTAAAAGTTGTTGACAATTTATTCATTTTAAACCCATACCATGATAAATATCTTTTTTTCTCATATTCCAAAATTCACGTGTATTCTTTAGAATTTAATCTGGTTTTCGGCCATTTAGCTTTATTTCTTAGTAATACATTGGCAACTCTTAGCTACTTTTTCTATATTCATTTTTCGCAACCAAACATCTTTTCGGGCTCTGTTTTTTATTATTTCTATGCCTTGATGATCAGCATGCAAAGGTGTTAAAATTTCTTTTCTTCGACGAATCAGGAATTACTAAACGTTATCTTCACATTGAACAATTGTCTTCTATACTTATTTATATTTTAAAATTTTTTAAAGCTTTATTTTAGCTTTTCCATTCTATATCTTCCCCCAAACATGCTCTAATTCATATATAATGATGTGTTGTAACGATATCCATTCTCAAATTTTATATTTAGTTATAAAAAAAAAATAATTCAATTTTCATCCTAGTTCCCAAAATTATGAGTCCATGGAGAATCACCCTTATCAAAATTTATCTAAAAAAATTTGTCATCCCTTACCTTCCTACACTAAATCCAGGGATAAATTTTTTTTCCTCTAAATTCCTAGCTTTAAACGTCGTTTTTTAGACGATGTGTATCTGTATCTAGATCCATTTGAAAAATATCTTATAAACTAGAATAATTTAACTTATCTGCAAACTTAGATTTGGAATTTCTCAAAGTTCTTTTAACTGAATTATCTGGTAGCATTATTATGCACATTATTTTTGTCAAATTTTGAAACTTCTTCGACAAGTATCTGGAATGAGTTTTGCGATATTTCTGAGGCCCTCATCAGACAATTTAAATTTATATAGCTAACGCGTTTTTATCAGAAGGATGTGATATGGCTTTACATTAAAATTTATTGTTAAAGCATTTCCACCTAATAGTAAATATCTTTCCTATGAAAAACAAATAAAATGAATATATGGTATATTTCTCAAAAATAATTTTTAGCTTAATTTTAATTTATTTCTATAGATTTAATATTAAAATGTCAGATATTGGAGAGGAGTTTTAAAAAAAAAAATAGGCACAATTTTCCCTCCATGCCAATATATTTTTTTTTTATAAAATTTTTTTAAATCTGACCCTCTACTCACCCCTTCATGGTTTATTATATTGTTGCAGATTATTAACCAAGATGTCGAGAGATATTTTATTTATTTTGAGAAATCCTATCGTGATATTATGCAATTTTATCCTCCCCTATACTCCAGACTAATTGAAAAAATTTTTTATTAGCTTTCATTTGATATCATAGTCGAGATACTTAATTCAAACTAATTTTATCATCCAAAAAAAATTCTATTTAATTTATCTCTGCTAAAACTATGATTAGGCCAATGGTGTATTGTGTATTAAATGTTTAGATATAAATTTGCTGAATAGAATTATTTGAGACTTCTTTGCTATAAGAAGAAAAAAACTACAAAAAGCATGTCTGATAAGATGGGATCTTTGATAACAAGCTGTTGCAATATTTTTGGGTTTAGAATGGCTATTTTTTGAATTCCCTTGGAGAAATATTGCAATGGGCTGGAACAGATATTTCATCTAAAGCAGATACATTAACTCAATATGACAGCCAATTTATTTTGCATTTAAATGTATTAATAAATTATTTAATTACGCCACAATTTTATAGAATATTTTTCAAAAAAAAGATATGGATGTGGCTAAAGCTATGAGAATCGCGAAAAATATTAGAATTTGTAATACTAAAAGATAATATAGACTATTTCAAGAGGTTTATGTGATTGTTGAGGCGAAAGCGATTGATTTGATTTCGAGATTAGCAAGCCTAGACTTGCATTTGGACAATTAAAACGTATATCACCTTAGAATCGATCATAGGATTCCACTAAAATAACCGTTAATAAACATAATGTGAATCATCAAATGACTCTAACCAATTATACTAATGTTTATATATCAGTAGCTCAAGGGGAAGGTAGTGGACGCACAATAGCTGAATCCCCTAAAAATTTTGATATTTTTTATACCGTATAAAAAGAAGGTCATTTTGATAAATATTTTTGAGACCCCTGAGATTGTAAAGGCTAGTGATGCCCCTGCAATATATCCTTTTAAAGATATTTAAATCTTATCATTGAAAAAAATTAAATATTTAGCTAAATTTTATCTAGAATAAATATAGCTGAGACTTATTAAATTCAGAATTTAAATCTTGGTATGAAAGATGAATTTTTGCAATGCAAGCATTGCATACTTTAAAATATATTTTGAAGTTTTTCCAAATATATTAAATTACTGTATATGGCAATACCATTTAGTACAATCACAAATGCGAACTTTTTCCTCATTAGGTGAATGAAAATTTATCTCAAAAGTACTACATCTTAAAATCGCTTGAATGGGCTAGCTAACTTTATTTAATATACATCGAGATGTAAGTAATCCCTACTCAGAAACAAATTTTTGAAAAATTGGCGCCGGAATTAAATCATTTATGAATGATATTTTAATTAACTTTTTAAACCATCATATAATGTTTAATTCTATATTGTGATACATTCCGATTATGGCTATTATATTTAACAAAATTATCTTCGCTCTTAAATATTTTGTATTTTCCAATATTTTATTGATTAATTCTAATAAATTGTTAATATTCCAAAAAAAATTTATCCCCCTCGCCAATAATTTCTGGCTACTTCCCTGATTCTGAGCAATTATGAAATAAAATTCTTAGTATTTTAATTTTTATTCGAAGCCAAATAATTTGTACTATAATTTCATAAAAATTCACTTAAAACCTGGCCTTTAACAGAGTGACCCACTTGACTCTTAATTATTTTGAGATATTCAACAGATCATTGACAAAATTTATGGTAACTACGATTTTAAACAAAAGGTATTTCAATGACTGCATCTTAAAATACGACAAAACTAAGAAAGTTTCATCAATTAGAAAGCAAGTAACTTCTGTTATAGTATTTAATATACCTTTATCCCAATAACCGATAATTTTTCAATCGTCGACGAAGCAAGTTTAATTTATTTGTACCTATAGACAGTGAAAAACTTATATATAATTTTAGAAACATATTTATTTAAGCGCATGAAAGAGATTCTAAATATTCTACCAGTTTATCAAGCTTCGTATCATGTTAAAACTTTCTTTTAATTCCTAAAATTCTAAATTTGTTTTATTCATCCATGAATTTTGTATATTACGAGACAAGGGCGGACTGGCCATAAGACCCAGTGGGCATTTTGCCCACGAGGCCGCGAGAAAATGTCGATTTTGAGGCCGATGAGAGGAAAATATCAAAAAAGAGGCCGGTAGGAAAAAAAAATTATTTTGTTCACATTATTTTCTCTTATCATTTATTTTTTAATGATATCTATTATTTGAATATAACATTCCCTGAGAAGAATTATCATGTAGTTTACTATATTTGAATGCATAAAATATCAATTACGTCGCTTGACGCTATTTATCATTTACCACGTACTTTTTGTTTTTTTTTCAAAGGAAGTGAAAACGCTTATGTTTGAATTTGAGTAGAGTGAAAGCTAAGTTTTGATTAATTTATTATATTAATTTATTATATTAATTTTTATACATTAATTTATTGTATTATAGGAAACTATAGTGATTGATTGTATTTCTTCTTCTTAATTCATTGATCCTTTTGAGCTTGGGCTTGAGTAGAGAGAAAACTAAGTTTTCATTTATTTATTTAATTTTTATACATTATTTATTGTATATAGGATTGATTGTATTTCATTGATCCTTTTGAGCTTGGGCTTAAGTAGAGTTAAAGCTAAGTTTTGATTAATATATATTAATTTTTATACATTAATTTATTGTATATAGGAAACTATCTTGTTCTTAATTAATTGATCCTTTTGAGCTTGGGCTTGAGTAGAGTGAAGGCTAAGTTTTCATTAATTTATTATATTAATTTTTATACATTAATTTATTGTATATAGGAAACTATTGTGATTGATTGTATTTCTTGTTCTTAATTCATTGATCCTTTTGAGCTTGGGCTTGAGTAGAGTGAAAGCTAAGTTTTCATTAATTTATATTATATTTTTATACATTTATTTATTGTATATAGGAAACTATCTTGTTCTTAATTAATTGATCCTTTTGAGCTTGGGCTTGAGTAGAGTGAAGGCTAAGTTTTCATTAATTTATTATATTAATTTTTATACAATAATTTATTGTATATAGGAAACTATTGTGATTGATTGTATTTCTTGTCCTTAATTCATTGATCCTTTTGAGCTTGGGCTTGAGTAGAGTGAAAGCTAAGTTTTGATTAATTTATATTATATTTTTATACATTAATTTATTGTATATAGGAAACTATCTTGTTCTTAATTCATTGATCCTTTTGAGCTTGGGCTTGAGTAGAGTGAAAGCTAAGTTTTCATTAATTTATATTATATTTTTATACATTAATTTATTGTAATATAGGAAACTATCTTGTTCTTAATTCATTGATCCTTTTGAGCTTGGGCTTGAGTAGAGTGAAAGCTAAGTTTTCATTAATTTATTATATTATATTTTTATACATTAATTTATTGAGAGGAAACTTTTGTGCGCCTAATATTTGTATTACAACAATTTACTGATCATTAGCAAACAAACATAATATAAGAAAAGAATCAACTTTATATACTATTTTTACACGTAAATTGAGATGTATGTAAATAGTCAAAAGTAAAAACTTATTTATATTACATAACCCAAAGATAGTAATGTTTTTTTATTATTATTACTGGCTGGTAACATAACAGATTACTTTATGCTTTATATTAAAATACAATTCTTTAAAAAAAATTATAATAAATTTTATTTTAGTTGAATTGATATATTTTTAAAATACTTATTTATATTTCATACCCCAAAGATAGTAATGTTTTTTTTTATTATTACTGGCCGGTAACATAACAGATTACTTTATGCTTTATATTAAAATACAATTCTTTAAAAAAAATTTTAATAAATTTTATTTTAGTTGAATTGATATATTTTCATATATGCATAGAAATGCCAAAAGGAAATTTAAAGGTGGAGCTGAAAAATTAAGAAAAAAAAATGCTGCTGGTCTCAAAGCAGCTGGTGCTGATCCAAAACAACTTAAATTATCTTTTTTTGATAAATCAATACCAAGTATTTCAAATACTATTACTCCGTGTAAATAAACTATTTTTTTAGAGATATCAACAACTGCCTCCCATTCACCACTACCTGAAACAACTACCTTATCTAAAACATTTTCATGTATTATGGCATCAGTTCAATCATTGCCACTATCCTCACACTTGTCAGAAGCAACTACATCAATAATGCCTTCAGATATTTCTCAAAGTGGATTATAAGAATTGGATGTGCATACACATGAAAATTTTAAGTTGCAATTAACAGCCACTATATATCAAGAACTTAGATTTTTAATGCAACATCCTAACAACCAATAAACATTAAATATGATAAATTATATTATCGAATGGTAATAAATGAAAAAAATACCTAGAAAATGGATTACCATAAAAATTATACGCAATAAAGCCCAAGCTGTGTACTGCTCAATCTGCTTGGCATTTGCAGTATGTGAAAACACTTTCACAACAGGCTCTACAAATTTTCGTCACATGCACTCAGTTATTAAAATAAATGAAAAAAGTGCATATTAGTGCTGTCGAGGCCTACCTCAGAGCTTCAAAAAACCAGTCATTTAATAATTCAATTAGCGTTAAAATATTAAATGAAAAAAATCGACAAATTCATAACAATATCCACATAATAAAATCAATAATTGATATAATAAAGTTTTTAGGTAAACAAAACTTACCATACAGAGGATCAAATGCTACCGAAACACTTAGCCTCTTTGATAATGAAAATTTAAATCATGGCATTTTCCTGGAATTGATCCTTATTATATCAAAGAATAATCAAATACTTAGAGATCATCTAGAGAAGGCTATTTTAAAAAGCAAACGTAGAAAAGATACGCTTAAACTGTCTAACAAATCAAAATCGAAGGAAGAGGTTCTCTCATAACCTTGTTGTCAAAAACAACTGTCAACAAAGTTATTGATGCTGTTCTTGATCAAATCAGGAATTTAATAAAAAAGGATGGTAACAAACGGTTTAGTTTGCAAATGAATAGTATTCAAGACATTTGAGTTTATGATCAAGCAACCATTTGCCTACGATACATATATAATGGTAAAATAACAGAAAGGCTTTTTGCACTTACAAATACGAACTTTCTGAAAAAGAATTTGTTGATATCTTGAGTGAATGCTTTTTAAAACATGAAATTCAAATGAGAAATATAATTGGAGAATCATTTGATGGTGCTGCAAATATGCGGGAGGATTTGTTGGGTTGCAAGCTCTTATTAGACAAGAGGCTCCAGGTAGCTTGTATATTTGGTGTTATAGTCGCATATTAAATCTCTGTATATGTGATTCATGCGATAATATTGAAGGCAAAATTTTATTTGGATTATTGAACAGACTAGCAACCTTCTTTGGTGAATCATATAAAAGGATGGACGCTTGGGTGAAACAGAATAACTCAACTGGCCAAAATAAACTGAGAAGGCTGCAAAAAATAGGCGAGACAAGGTGGTGGGCACTTGAAAAAGCTCTTAAATGGATATATGGCAAAGAGAGCTTACTTCCAATAACGATAAGTGCACTTCGATTTATAATAGATAATAAATCATTTGAGGCAAAAACCTCATCAGAAGCGCAGTCGTTGATAGATAATTTATGTAAATTTAAGACTCTTAGTACAGCTGTAATATATTTAGAAATTTTTGAAATAATGGGGCCATTGTCATTGTATCTTCAAACCAAAAATTTAGATATTTTGTCGGCATGGAAGATAATAGAAGATGCTAAGTCTTCTGTGTCATCGATAACTATTACATCAATTCAAAATAAAGCAATAAAAATGGCTCTGATTTAAATGAAACACTTTCTTATTTAAAGCTTCCGGAGAGTATCTGTGTACAGACTGCTCTGCCAAAAATTCGAATAGGACGAGCAAAGAGAATATATAGTGATGAAGGCCAAGATGAACGTCGTCAAGAATGGATTGACCTTTATATGGTTGAAGTATTTCGTCCTATAATTGATCAAATTATAAACAGTTTGTCGGAACGCTTTTTTGCGAATAGAGAGCTTATTTTGAATGTGCGATATTTGCATCCAAGGCATTTTGATGGCATAAATAGTAAAGGTATTTTTGAAATGGCCTTGGAAAAACTGGCGCAATTGGCAAATATATCGAGTGATAAATTACATAACGAATTGTGTTCATTTTAGTGTATTCAAAGATTTAATAGCAGAAATAAATAAAACGGACGATGATATTTTATGTACAAGTGAGGAGTCGAATGAAGAAGATGGAATACTACAATATGATAATAACTCGAAGTGTGATAAATGTAACAATTGTTTAATATGAGTGTATGAAATTCTTAAGAGGTACAATATGCATACAAGTGCATACACTAATTTATTTTTGGCGTATGAATGCATTTTAACTTTATCATTTACCCAGGTTAATTGCGAGAGAACATTTAGCAATTTGAAAATTTTAAAAAATAGGCTGAGAGCTAATATAGGCCAAGAAAAATTAGAGGCGTTTTTAATGATGTCAGTTGAACGAGAACTATTATCGCAGATTGAAATAGAAGATATTCTTGTTTATTTACGCAAAGGTTCAAAGTTAATGAGAGATTTATTAACATAAAAATTATATATTATTAAATCATTTATTTAAATCTTATTTATATCTATTACAATATGATCTCTAATTTTATAAGTGCAACAATTTTATTCTCTGTGCAATATTGTATAATTGTTATAATTTTATATGTGTAATTAATTGATTTTATATATTAAGTATGTATTATATTATATTTAACATGTGATGTATGATTTGATTTTATAGTGCAATATCCTTGTAAATCTAATATAAAATATATATGTGCAGTGAATATTTTTTTATATGTGCAATGAATATTTATTAATATGTGCAATGAATATTTTTTAATATGTGCAATGAATATTTTTTTATATGTACAATGAATATTTTTTTATATGTGCAATGAATATTTTTTTATGTGTTCAATGAATATGATTTTGGATGTGCAATTTTTTAAAATAAAATATATGATTATCGTGTCATTATTCTTTTCTTTTTTTAAAATGTAAATTGTTTGAACCTATAAAAAATAACAAGTAATAAAAATATATAATTTAAAGAAGCCATTTAAGGGAACCCGGCCGAAGGCCCGCAAAATAGGGGGTATGGGGGCGAAGCCCCCATAAAAATGAGGCCGCTATAAAAAAATGCCCACGAGGCCGTAACGTCGCCAGTCCGCCCCTGACTATTATCTATAAGTCAATCTAATAAATATGCTTGAATCCATCTTTACTCTTACATTTTTATCACTTCCCTAGACAAACCTTGTCAACAAATCCGGTGGTTTAGGCGCTTGCTCATTGATATCCCTCAATATATCAGCATTCGTTTTTGAAATGATAAAATTTAATGAAACCCTCGGAGACTACCACATTGTTGATTCCCATCAAATCATTACAATCAACCTTGGAGTAGAAAAGCCAATGTCTGTAGCTGCTCATACCACACACCTAGATTGTTTGTGTATGCATTTACTACAATCATTTTTTTATGATTGTTGCATATGGTAAATTGGCTTCCAATATTATCAATGATTTGTGGTATTTTGGCCCCATATACATAATAAGATCGTAGCAACGTTTTCATTTCTAAAGTTCCTAAGTAGTTCTTGTGAAATTTCATTATAAAGTGCATTACAGTATGGGCTTCTTTTATCAAATGTATTTTTTGAAAAATTCTCACCTATATCTAAAATAATCGAAATCGCTTTAAAATTTGTCTTTTACTCCGGCCAACCAAATAGCATATATCTTCTTAACTGTAGTAATGCTGATTTATTTTTCACCGAACTGACTCACTCTTTTTCTATTGGAAGAATTTGATTAACGAGTAATTACTCAAAATTACCGGCATGACTAATATTTTATTTATTTTAGAAATTCCTTCATAAAATTCTTGTGATCAATTAAATTTTATGCCATCGTGTAGCATATTTGTTGATATACTATTATAAATTTAAGCATTAATAGAATATTAATTTTAAATGGTTAATATTATATATTTATATAATAAATAGTATATTAACAAATATACTATACACATTGTAAAGTAGTTATAGAGGTTTTCCTCAATGGTTGATTTTATGTACTAGGTTCACAGGCCTATGTGACAGCACATCGTAAATATTTTTCAGCGTTGGGCACTTGAAAATTTCCCCATGTTTTAGTGGGTTTATGTTTAAACTTACCAATTGACTATGTTGTTAAACATCTCTATATGATTTATTAATTATTTTAACAATTAATTAATTTACATCAAACCCTTTTGGAACGTGCAAGGAGTTAGATTATACCAACAAAAATACGAATTGAAAAATTTATTATTCGTATTCGTACGAATAATGATTTTCGATTCGATTTGTAGAATATTCGATTCGATCTGTAATTTTATTTAATCATAAATTAAAAAAGATCCATATAAATTTATTTTGTAAAATTTAACCAAATAAATTTTATTAGTAAGATATATAGAAGCATACGTATATAATATATTTATATATAATGTAGTAAAATCAATATAATATTCATGTCGTGTAGAAGAATGGAATTCTATATTTGATAATCATATGCGCTCCAACAGAAAGGAGTGGCTCACATGGGGGTGAAGATTCTTGCATTGATAATATGTTTCTCGCCATTTTAGATAAAACAAGGAAAACGATCTATGGTGTAGTTTCCAACATTCTAGCAGGTATTTATTCGACGTGGTTCTCGCTTCTTTTAAATATGTTTCAACTTCAGAAATTGCATGACATTCTGCTTAAAAATTACGTCTATATTTGATTGTATTAATGGGTTGACTGATTGATATATCATATTTTATTTTATAATTATCGAACTATTTCTTAAAATTATTTAATATAGTTGTAACGTTAATATTATAAGAAAGATAGAGTTAGGCACTCAAAAAAATTCAATTTATGTCTGGGATATATTATAGCTGAAATAATAGTTTCCAAATTTGTTAAATTATAATAAAATACTATTTTTTGTTGAGCATTAATTGCGTTTGTGTGTATTATCAAAGTGACTTAAGTTCGTCCATCATAAACCAATTTTGGGAAGTTAATTTTGCATTATGAAGTTATTCGAATAAAAACAGCCGTTAACAACAATTTTAGAAATATAAAATGTTTCTTCATTATTCCACTAAGAAATTTTATTAAATAGGAATAATTTCAAATAATTTCCACTAATAATATATGATTATTTTCCAATATTTATATAAATTATTTTAGTCGAATAATCTCGAATAATTAGATCGAATATTAGATAAAAATTTATTCGACGAATAATATTTTTTCCTTATTCGTTTTTGATTCAAATTTTCGGATTGAATAATTGTGTTATTCGTATATGAATCATATCGAATATCGAATAACAAATAATTTATTTTAGATATAAGCTAGATAATGAAAGGGGTAAACAGCGGATTAAACTATAAAGAAATGAAAAGAAATATAGTATACATATACAATATACAAAATATATTATTTCATATTCCTCTAAAAAATTTCACCCAACCCCTCATATATTAATAACACAAGAAAAAATCAATCAATATTTATTTCAAAATTTATTATAAATTTCTTATAAATAATCACAATTTATTAAGATTTAAAAAAGCTTAAATAAGCCCATAAAAGTTAAAGTGAAGGAAGAAAACGTTAATGTCTGAGACGTAAAAGAAAAACATGTTTTAATAAAAATTATTTGCCGTTTTTGTAAATTATCATTAATATAAGCCGATTATATGGCAGGTAATAAGTGTTCAACAACAAGTTTAAGATATTTTTCTTTTTCTAATTGACTTTTGCCCTATCGGAAGTATAGTTTAAGTTTAGTATTCTATTCAAAATATAAAGGGTGCATTTTTATTTTAATAAAACTTTACGGTTGTTTGACATTTCGCTATATGTTGTCTCAGACATTATTTATTATCACTAGAGAAAAAGAGTAGTATCCCATAATGTTCCCAAATTTAAATTGAGAGAGAGAGTAAAAGTTCTTTTAAATGTATAACATGATTCCATTTGCATTATAAATAATAATCAGAATAATATTTATTCAATAAAATCTAAAAATATTCTATTCGAATATTCGCTAACCAACTTCTGATAGATATAGAACACGGTGTAAACTTTTATAATGTATTCCGTCATATATTTGTAATTGTAGGATATATTGAAGTGAACATGCTCGGTATACTATTAGAATATTAAAAGAATATATTATTATATTTCATAAGGTTATATTCAACGCTATTTGAATATTATATTTGTCATACTTATAACTTTCCTAAAAAAAATAATATTTAAAATTATATTATTAAGGTCAATCTAATTGCATAATATTAGAAGATAAATTACATAATCATAAAATATTATATATAAATAAGAATTTAAAATAAAGATACCAATTGTTTTGACATCAGATATGCGAAAAAATAACAGGCATAAACTCTAATTAAACAAAAATAAATTTTCAGAAATAACAACTTTACTACACTATTTTTTATTGAACTGAACATTGACTAAATGTATATATATTAGTATATAATTTTTCATTCTAGTCTATCAGAGATGTCCGGCCCTACCCGGGGTACACGGACCGGGCTGTATTTTATTTTTTTAAATATACCAGGGCCGGGCTGGGCTTAAATAAATTTTTTAAATAGCCAGGCCTGAAAATTTTTTTAAATACCAGGGCAGGGCAGGGCAGGGCAGGGCAGGGCAGGGCAGGGCATGGCCAGGTCAAGCCGTATATTTTAAATCCAAATATTTTAAATCGCCATTATTATCTATAAAAATTAAAAAAATTTGACCGAACCATGCAAATGACCTCTGCAGATATATATATATAGTACTTTTATAATATAGACAAAAAAATATATTAATTAGGATTTTTATACTATAACATATGCAATAAGTCATTCCTTAAACCTTATGTAAATATCTTGTTTCAATCCGACTATTGTTCTTTTCAATAATAAATTGAAAACAATTAATTTCATCTTTAGGTGTTAACGTATCCAACTTCAAAACCATTGAATAAGATTTGTTAGGTAATTTCTGCAATGTTTGCAATTCAATTGGCGGAATAAATGGGTAATGGTCTATAAATAAAAAATTTTTATTGTTTTTTCTATAGGATTATTAATTAATACCGAACACTTTAAATAAATTTTCAGGTCCCCCACTATCTAATATATTTTAAAAAAAATTCTATATAATTTATATAATATTATATAATTTGAAAAATATATGTTGCGATGCATTTATAAAAAAATATGTGATAGATTATATAAATGATAGCGAATTCGATTTAAAAAAAAATATATGATTTTTCTTAATTATTATATAAATTATCTCTACTTTATCTTTAATTAGTTTTTAAAACTGAATCTTAATAACTCTGCAAAAAATAGCGCAACGGAGCATTACTTTTCCTTACATATTCTTCTCGTTTTACGCTATATTTCTTCTGATTAATTAATTTTTTAATTTTGGATGTTTAATTTTTTTTAACATAAATAATGTATATTGTGTTTTTTCTGGCAATGTGTTATTTTCAACTTTAAATCGTTTTTTGAGCCAATTTAAAATTTTGATTTTACTGGAAATGTATTCCAGCAAGCCGGAAAAAAACATATTGTAATGTTTTAAATAATGAATAAAATAATTAGAAATTATTTTACTTATAAAAAATTTTAGGGTTGAAAAATTTTCCATACTATCGTTATTCAAAAGGGTAAATATTCTAATAAAATACAATTTCTTTTCTTCCAAGTTGTGTATTACGAATTCTTTCTGGGGAAAAAAAAAGAAAGAAAGAAAAGGATAGTAGATATAATCATATTTTATAAAAGAAAATAAATATTAGTGTTGTTAAAAAGACGTTGTGTCCATTTTTAAAAACGTCCCGATTAAAATTTTGGTCAAAATAATATTATATAAGCCTCGAGATTTGGCAAATAGAGGTTCACACCTTTCTGCCACCTATTAGCAAAATCTTTAGGCTCACATAATAATTATTTTGTCTAAAAATCTTAATCGTGCCGTTTTTTAAAAATTGGTCAAATGCGAACTTTTTAACAATACTAAAAATAATGTTACCCCAGTTATTAAGTTTTGATCTAGCATGCGAGAATCTCCATCCGTTACTTGTGAAATAGTATATGAAAGTTTATGATTAGGATATGCAGCATTTAATTCATCATAGGCTCGAGGTTTAGTATAATTTACGAGAGCTGAATATGAATTGTATTCTGAACCATAGAGATAAATATAAATATCGCTCACAGAGAAGCGATGTGTATCTGTAAAAGTTATTTATTTTTATTTGGAAATATTCCTTTTTTTTTTATTCTTGATATGATTAAAATCTAAATATATCTTATTTACGCTAGGGGTCAGCCCCACGCCGAATTTTAATTTTTTAAATCGAGCTGAGTCAAGCCTTAAACCTGTGCACCAAATCGTAATGAGGGCGTTAGTTATTCTTTTCTATCGGTATTTGGCGGCGTTATGAGTTTCTTTTTAGATTAGTAACTTAAAGGCTCTACTCATTTAGAAAAATTTTAATAAATGAATCTAATTTAAAATTCAATGTGTAGCATTATTTCATATTTATGTCATTTATTTTGGATCCTCTTAGTCCCATCATTGTTTAAACAGTGCATAAGTCATAATTTACCTGGTCTCACCCCTATATTAATTTATTCTTTCCTCATTCTTTGAAAAAAATATATCAATTTAGAAATAGCTTTATTTTAAATTTATTCCACTCTGATGGAAAAAGAAAGATCTAAAGTTGCTCTGGTGTAGCGAATAACTTTAGAGATGATCTATAAGTTTAAATCACGTGTCAATTTTAATTCTAATTCTATTACAAAATTTGTGTATCTTTTCTTTTAAAAAAAAAATCTAAAATCCAATATTTTAGTCCTTTTCTCTTTTTAGGAATATATTTATTCATTATACTTTAATTTTAAGAGTCAAATTCCACAGATCCTCTTATACAAAAGTAAATGAAAGTCTGATGAAAGAAAAAATTTATGTTTCATTTAATTTAAAAATTATTTTGGTGGTTATGATTCTTTTATTAAATATATTTATTCCATTAGCAGACCGACCTCTTTATCTATTTATCTGCAAAATTTTACCTTATTATCTGAACTATCATAATTTTATAATCTAAAAATAATTTAAATCGGTGCCCCAAATTCGGCTCGTCAATCATGACCGTGGGCGACTAAATAGTTTTGAGCCCCTTGATATTTTTTTAAAAAAATATATAGGCTTCGGTTGTTGTATTGGCGCACACCATACGTATGTCAAAGATCTGTCGAGATCAAAATTTTAGCCTCGACTTGGATTTTAAAAAAAAAATATTCTAGCTCGCCCAACCCGACTCAGATTTGTTTATTTTTGACATTTTACCTCGCGGCACTATAAAATTTTGTTATTTTTAATCATTTTACCCCCAGGTACAAATATTTAAAATTTTGTTATTTTAAATAATTTCGATCAGTGGAGTATAGTTCGTATAAAACCATAGATCAGAGGATTTGTGCGAGCTGGTGTTTTTAAACATCCTCGCATAAAACTTTTATTTTCATTTATGCGAGGAGGTAATTTTTAATTACCTCAAAATCAACTAACAATAAAAGGGGATAAATATAATAAAATTTTATTTTAATTTAATACATATTGAAATTAAATATGGACAAGCAATTAATTAACAAGATTAATCGTTTTTAAATTAATAAAAATAAATTATGTTGTAAATATAAATTTGTAATAAAAAATGGAAATTTTTTTTTGATCTTCTTTGAGAATGTTCAAGTAAGATTTTTGTTTAAATTTTATCTAAAATTCTAAATCATTTTTTGTAAAAAGTCTTTTTGATATTTGAAAATATTTTAGAATTTCTTAAATGTAATCTATTTTGAAATTTTGCACCAATTTATTTCGATAAAAATATGATAATACTATAAATTTTTATAATAACTTCGATAAAATAATTAATACATAAAAAATATAATTATAATTTATCAAAATATTCTTTTGTTCCACGAATTTGATGATGGTACCTATTTAGAAATTAAAAGATTTAATATTATAATTATTAATACAAATCAATTAAAAGGATTACCTAATTAATCAGTTGGCCGCGATAACCCAACTCCAAATAGTTTTGCATGTTATTGTAAAAGTTAGTAAAATCATAAGGAATAAATCCGTGTAAGAGCTGAATAATATTCCCAATAATTTCATCTCTTGAATTAGGGCGGGGGTTTATTGCTCGATATTTATTTTTCAAGACTCAAAAAAAATTTTCGATGGGATTTAGCTGAGGTGAATATGGTTGTAGATATTCAATCCTATCTTTATATGCATCGATAAGATGGCTTCTATGGATAGATGCATTATCAATTACAATAATTGAATCTGGTGGTAAGACACTGATAAGCTCTGTCATAAAATCACGGAATAACCCATTATAAGCTCCTTCGATTATTTTACAATGGATTACCCCTCCAATTCCAATTGTACAAAGTATCCTTACATTTTTACCCTTAGAGGATGAAATTTTTATTACTGGACGGACATTGTATGGTGCCCAGGCGTAGATTGGTACAACGTGCAAGTTTATTCCAGTTTCATCTAAGAAATATAATTTTCTCTTGGGGTATTTAAGATCTTTACACAATAGATTTGACGAATATTGATTGCCCCAGAAGTATTTCTTCTATCAGGCTCCTTGCCAGCTCTTTTTTTCGACCAACCTATATTTTTTATATATTTGCTAATTGTTGTTTTCGTTCTTGGACTACCAGGAGGTAAATTTTCTATTATCTGATGGATAGTAAGAGTATTATTATCCATCAATAAATTTATGATGAGTCTTTCATAAATAGAAGTATCTTTTTTTTTACTTCCTCTTTTTTGAATATTATATTCTTTTAAAGGTTCTACATTTATATCTGGGAATGTGTCCCGTCTAAATTTATGAACTGATGCTGTAGACATTTCGACGTATTTTGCAATGTCTTTAATTTTCATCTGTTCTCTTTCTGGCATTGATAACATTTTAGTAACTATATCTATTTTTTCTTTATTCCAATATTTGTGTATTCTCTTTGGTCTTTGAATTCTCGAAGAAGACTGAGAGTTTTCATTTAAATTGGAAAAATTAATATTACTACTATTGGAAAATAAAGATTCTATATTAAACATTTTTTTTATTATTTAAGAAAAATTTAAAAAATTAATAAATATATTTTTACTTATTTAAGAAAAATTTAAAAAATTAATAAATATTTTTTTACTTATTTAAGAAAAATTTAAAAAATTAATAAAAGTCTAACACATATTTTTATATTTAATAAAATTAATAAAAGTCTAACACATATTTTTATATTTAATAAAATTTCCAACACAACTATTAATCTTGTTAATTAATTACTTGTCCATATTTAATTTCAATATGTATTAAATTAAAATAAAACTATATTATATTTATCCCCTTTTAATGTTAGTTGATTTTTAACACTCGTTTCACTGTAAAATAAAGATCAAAGGATTTATGCAAGCTTGTGTTTTTAAACCATCCTCGTATATAAAACATTTATTTTTATTATTTCTAAGAAAAATTGTATTGTTTGTAAAAAAAAAAAAAACTTGAGCCATTTGAGCAATAATTTGTAAATAATTTTTTTTTAACAGAAATGATAAATATTTATATATTTAAAATCATTATTAAATAGATTGCTCTTCATATCTCTAAAATGTATATAAAATTTAAAATTTATATTACTATTTTTAGCTAACTTTGCATAATTAATCACACGGTGTTTTCTCCTAAATGATAAATAATATTACAATTATAAATATTTATTTAGTATTAAATGGTAACTCACTGAAACTCGGGGAAATTTTTAATATTATTATTTATTTTATTTTTAATATTTTTAATATTTTTTTTTATTTAAAAATAATAAATATATCGTGTGGGGGAGGATATGGGTGGAAATTTTTTGATGTAAATAATTCAAAATTTAATTAGTCAAAAATTTAATGAATTCCAAATTTTTTTTAGGTAAAAATTTTCACAATTCTTTAATTTTACATTAAAAATTGAGGTGTGTGCTATATTGAATGCTATTAAGTTAGGACTATAATTTATTTTTTGTGAAAATTTTCACAATTCTATAATTTTACATTAAAAATATAGTATATTTAAAAATTTTAAAAAGGCGTATGCTATATTGGATGCTACTAAGTTAGGACTATTAAATCAAATACTAAATTAATAAGCAATTTATTTGAATATACATAATATATAAACTGATAATAGATAATATATAATTTTAAGTAAAAACAACTGTATAAATTTATATCATTTAAAAATTTAATTAATTTACTTAAATTTGCCATATTTTTAATATACGAAAATAATAATCACATATATATAAATGAGAGGAAGATTTCCTTCCAGTTCTGGGGATGCTAGCCTTAAGATCCTTCCATAAACGCTCAATACCTTGAGTATGGGATGATATATCATTTGGGTCTATAAATTTTCTGCTGCTATTGATCAAGTAATGATCAAATCTATTTTCATTAAAATTGTTATAACTAGAAAAAATGTTAAATTTTAAGATAAAAAAATTCTTATCCAGAGGATCACATATTTATTATTTTTTTAATATAAAAATTTTTTGAAAAATAATATCAAAAATTTCCCCGAGTTTCAGTGACTTACCGTATTAAATTTACTACTCTTATGTTTTTTACAATGTTGCATGTTCAAGTATTTAATGCTATCCAAAAATTGGTATATTTATTTTGAAGACATGACAAACAATTAAAGATTTTATAGTTTTATTTTGAGATTTTATTCTAAAATAGACTTAAAATTATAAATCTTATCATCGTGTTGACTATCTAAAACACTAAGACCTCTGTCTATCTCTTCTTCAAGTTTACATAAAGTTAATGTTTTTCTATTGAAACATATAAATATTTCTTATTTCTGATTTTAAAAAATTCCAAATTTTTGTTCAAATATTTATTTTTTTTAAAAAAAAAAATAAGAAATATGGTTTTATAAACTTTTTTTATAAAAGTAAATATAATATATAGATATATATATGTTAGCGTCCATGTGTTTTTTCCGGCAATGTGTTATTTTTACAACTTTAAATTATTTTTGAGCTCGTTTTAATAAATTTAAAATTCGGATTTTACCGGAAGTACCTATCTTATGAATTGTAAACAATTTTGCTCATAACCTTTGAGTCATTTATAATTTTTATAAAAAATCTATGGAAAAACAAATATAAATTATATTAGGTTCAAAATTTCGTGGCAAAATTGTCTGACATTTATAGGGTAGGTATTCCAAATATGATAGAATACATTTCCGGTAAAATCAGATTTTAAAATCTAAAAAATGAACCTCAAAAATATTATTTAAAGTTGAAAAAATAACACATTGCCGGAAAAACGCATTGAAGCTAACATATGTATCATTTAAAATGTATATTATTGAATGGTGTTTTCAGATATATAACTCATTTCTGATATAAAAAAAAAATTAATTCCAAATGATTGCTCAAAATATTTGTTTTTAATGGTCTTATAAGTTTTTTTCCTAAACTAAATATAATATATCTATATATACATCATTAACATGCAATTTGAATGATGATTTCAAATATATAAATCAGAGACCTGCAGGCCTGGCCCTAAGCCCGGCCTGGGTTATGGGCAGGGCTGTATTTTAATTTTTTTTAAATAAACCCCGGACGGTCCTAAATTTTCGAAATCGCCATTATTAGTTTTAAAAATTAAAAATAAATATAATTATATTTAAAAAAATTCCGACCTGAAAAATTTTATTTTTTAAGAACAAGCCGGGCCAGACCTGAAAGTATTAAACCCGTGGGGTCTGGCCGAAAAGAAATTTTGAAAAAAAAAATGGGCTGGGTCGTGCAAATGGTACCTCTGCCGGGTCTCTCTGATATAAATATTTTTCATTTCTGATAAAAAAAATTAATTAATTACAAATTATTACTCAAATGGCTCAAGTTTTTTTTTACAAACAATACAATTTTTTTTAAATAATACTTTGTTTTTATGCGAGATGGTTTAAAATTCGCTCCTCGCATTAATAAAAATGATCATTAAAATAGTTTTATGCGTTTTTAAATTCTCCGGGTTCGGGTTCACAATTTATTTTTTTCTATTCCTAACCCCGGCCCGAATTTTTTGTATTATATTATTTTTAAGGCATACTTAGGTGTTACATGCCCTTGTTGGATATTAAATTAATATATAAGTAACTTAAACTGTTTCCTATAATGGGAATAAAGACTTTGTTAAAGATATCCCTGCCTAAACATTTCAAAAAATGACAAAAGTAATTTTAAAAAATTAAGTTTGGAAATATGAAATTGGAACTTGATTGGGACTCAAAATTTTGGTAAAATTAATGAGGTGCCGAAATTATCAAGAGCCAAAATTATCAAAGTTTTGATCATATAAATTTTATAAGATTATTGTTAAGCAACACTATGTCGGTAGATAATTACAAACTGAAATGATATTTAAAATTTGGCTAAAATAAAATAAATCTACATAGATTCTAATGCTCCAATGACCAATGTAGGATATTGTGGTTAGTATATCGATATAGGAGAAGGCCTGATTTTAGCTTGAGTTTTGCTTTAAAAATATAAGCTTAGATTTCATAATTTTTCTAATTTGTTTTAAGTTATATAATCTCATCTGCTTGATTTCTATACAACACGTATATATATATATATATATATATAGGGTTGTATATACTTCAAAATAAATAACAAAACTAATAAATATATAAAATATTATCTTTAGCGTGTGACTATTTACCGACACCTTCCCTTCCTTAACAATAGCCTAAAATATGTCTTTGATTTGACATAAAATATACAAAATATAAATTATATTTTTAATTAAAGAGTATTTTGAAGAAGAAGAATGTATAAATTGAAAAAAATATTTTTTTTTACTATATGGATGGATGTTTGATAGGTAAGTAAGATCCTCAGCCCAAAGAATATTTATTATAAAATAAACGATAACAATAACATTTCTCATTTTATTTTTTCAAATTTATAAAAGAGAATTTTGAAAAATTTTGTGGAATATTATCCTATTTCATATAAATTTTATGATAATAAAAATAGCAAGCGATGCATATTTACTTAACTCCTATAGGAGAATATTAAAAATAAATAATGTAAATAGGTTGATAACTAACTATATTTCTACTAAAATGATTTTCAAAATAAATATTAATTTTTTTGTTTGATCTAGAAATATAGAAGAAGAACGGAAGTCGATAAAATAAAATAAAAAACATAATATTACATTACATTTATCCTGGTTCTTGCCAAAAAACAACCTTAAAAAAATTTAAATGTCCAATCTTTAATATAGTTTATAATCATTTATTAAATAGTACAAAGGAATAATTAGATTGCCAGAATGAATAGATTATTTTTTTGAAAAAAATAAGTTTACAAAAATATCCAATTCCTTTATTCAGATCTGTATTCTATTCATAAATGAAAAAATGATTCATCAAATAATATTCCTTTTCAGATCGAATCGTTGGAAAAGGATCATTGGGAAAAACGGATTATATATTTATTTATATTGTACAATATATCCAAAATCTAATCTTTTTTTCCCCCAATATAACTCTTTTCTTAAATTTTTAATGTTATTCATTTAACTTAAGATTAATTCCAAATTTTATGTATAACACCCGAATTATCCTCTTTAAGATTTTTTTTCTCCAGTATCCTTCTAGGTATAGAACAAAGTTAAATCTTCCCTTCATAACTTGTTAATACATTACACTATCTATTTTATGAGCAATATATTTCTTTGATATCAATCACCTTTTAAATCAGCTAACACTTTAACTTTCATTGAAATAAAAGGGGTTTTAGCTTAAATTCAAGTAATTGTCAATCCCAATCTATCCCCTAACAGCAGATACTTTCAATCAATATGTATTAATGAAATATAATTTAAAATCTATCAAATGCTAAGAACAACCATAATTTGACACATGAATAAGATAACGTCACGAAGTTATCGTATACAAAATAGTTTTGATATCATGCAAAACTAATTTATTTTCATAGAAAAGACGCATATAAATTTTTATTATATTTAAAAAAATACATATTTACTATGGATGGAAAAATATATTCGATATCAAAAAAGATTTGCACCGAGTATAAAGGTATCTTAGACAGAGGAAATCAGTTATTTAACGATCCTACTATAGTCGAAAATTTTGTCGAAGAAAGGGATGATCCGAAAGAGAGATTACTAACAAATCCTAATAATCGCCTTAAAAGGACATTATCCATACGTTGGCGTGTAATTTTGAAAAAAATTGATGAAGAGATCAACAAGGTGAACTATAACCCTAAAACATTTTTGAACAGTTCACCGGGGAAGGCTCTCTCAAATTCTTTAAAAGGTTTGCCGAATGAAATGGGAGAGTTGCACAAAATATTCCAGAAAATTGGGATCGAATGTGAAAATTTTATGTATCAAAAGGAAAGCAATCTATCTAACCAGATGGTGCCCTCCAATTTTAATTCTTATAACGTGATCTCTAACCATGGATATCCTGAGGGTCAATCAATGACCGGAAATAATCAGGGTTGTCATTTGCCCTCTTCTAATGTTTATAATCAACAAATATGGCAAAGACAACCTGGTTATGTTCAAAATTTTAATCACATACCCAATTCATATTTGACCCATATCCCATCCGACTATAATAATCCAAATGAGGTATACAATAATCCGAACGAGGTAAGATCTATCACACCATTTCATTATCCTAACTTTCAAAATCATAGCAATATTCCTCCTTGTTATGCAAATATTAATAACATGCAAAATCCCATTTATAATTATCCGTTCATCCAAAATGGATCTTGTGATGTACCTGCAAACATTCAGAGACCTATAAATCAAAACGATCAACAAGTGGCTCAAACAAAACCCTTGAATGAAGATAATAGATTACCAAATTTCAATTATCCATCTTCGCCTCAACAAAGTTGTATAACTAACTATTCTTTAAACACAACTCAAGAGATTCACAACCCCGCTAATTACGTTGAGGTTATTACGGTGGACAAAATAAATTCCGACAATCTGAATGAGCGCTTACTAAAGATTCCCTTAAATAATTCTCCAAATATGGATATTCCTGATAAATCGCCACAAAATGCAATACAGGGGGGAGCCGAATCAGTAATTATCAATAATATTTTAATCCCGACCAATTTGGTAGAGGAATTTACTCGTACTTATTATTTGAATCCAAAAAGCTTGCCCAATAAAAATGTTGATAGCAACCCCCATATTGAACAATGTTCGAAAGATTCACAATATCAACCGAAAAATGATGGACACCAACAAACCAACTCGGTAATTGATTATGTACAAAATAAGTTGCCAAGCGAAGGGAACTTCGATTTTTGCAATCATTTAGCTATGAATGGATATGCTAGAGATGATTCAAATTTGAAAAATCTTCCACAATTTAAAGACTCGACATCTTCTATGCAAAATTTTAACTCCAATCTTTCACCACAAGGTCAAAATATGAACGTTTCCGAATTGATAAATTGTTTCTTTGAAAATCTAAGTTGCAATAATAGTGTAAAAATGAATACTGCGCTAAAGGATACAAATGATACTTCTAGCCAAATAGCCTACGGAGTAATGAATGTCATACCAAACATCATATAAAATAGACGCAATCACTCTACACCTTTCGAATTGACGCTTTCTCTCTTTTAAAAATGGGAAAATCTTTATGATTTTATTCTCAAAAACACATTATAAAAAGAAAAATTTTAAAATAATGGCCCATTTTGCCAATTTAATTTTATCCAGATTAAACAATGTTAAAAATAATTTCAATTTTACTAAAGGTTTTAATATTATTCTCTAGAAGTGTTATGTTAAAAAGGTTTTTCTTCTAAAACTCTTTAAATAATTATTTGTATCTAAAATAAATAAAACTATCTTACTTAACCCACCTAGAATTGAATTGACATGAGTCTGAGACTCTAAATAAAGAATCACAATGTTAAATTTTTCCTAAATTAATTATCTCTTATATTAGAGATCAGAGGTTATATAGAGCCCGGAAATTAAAACCTATAAAAAATTTAAAATAAGAGAACAATCTAAACAGAGAAAAGGAAAAAGGGAGAGGGGGGAGGGTATCCTCTTTGATAATCAACCATTACATGATATAATTGAAAATAATATTTTGTCATGGAGGGGGGGGGGGGGTTAGACTCAGCGTTATTGGTTTAGAAGAGTCTAAAGGTCTCTGATTGAAAGAGGACGGAAGATTATTTATAAAAATAAATCTTTCATATAATTTAAATTCTGAATTTAATTGGACTTCAGATATACATTTATATCCTATAAATAAAATTTAGCAATTTTCAATATCAAGATTTGATATATCCTCAGATCAGGAGTTATAACATTTTTAATGGTTAGAACCTTTGATAATTACAAATCGCTTTATTGATTTTAGTCATAATTAAATCCAAAAATGGAATAAAAGCAGATATTTTAGAGCCTCGATCAAGTTAAACCTTTATTTGTCTAAATGCAAGTCTAGGTTTGCTAATCTCAAAATCTTATAATTTCGCTCTCACCTCAACAATCACATAAATCTTGATAAATTCCTGGATATTATTATCTCGGTTTTCTAAGTTGTAGTATAATAATATTCGCGATTTTCATAACTTTAGCCAAATCCATTTTTTTGAAAAATATGGCATAAATTTTAATATAATAAATAATTTATTAAAACATTCCAATAAAAAAAATCGGCAATCTATTCTAATATTTACCCAAGGGCATACAAAATATGTTCTTCTAGATTCAAAAAATGCTGTAACAGCTTAATGTGTAGACTCTATCTTGTCGTGCAGGCTTTGAAATTTCTCTTTTCCTTTAGTACAAGATGTCTCGATAATTATATTAGCAATTTCTCTCTGTTAGGATATCTCAACATTTCATACACTCTAAAAATTTTCTCATAGTTATTAATAAAGGTAAGTTAAATAGAATATTTTTTTTGGTTGATAAAATTTTCTTATATCCATCAGTGTTTAAGATTTAAAAAATGTAAGAAAATAAACTTTAAATTTTCTTGAGAAAAATATTAATATATAAAAAATAAACAAAATTAATTTTAACTTTTTGTTAATATTTGGATTTTAATATAACCTATTTGAAATAGAATACTTTTCAATACATAATTCATGAAGCCCTTTTACAATTTTTTAAAAATTTGCTACATAAACATATTACAAATAACATGACTGCAAGAGGGGGGGGGATAATGATTGTTAAAATTTAGGGAGATAGAAAGTAAATCTGGATGTTTCCTATAAAATTTATTCATTTTGCTTAGTGTTCTTTAATAAAATTTGAATAAATGAAGGAATCGTTATAATCATGAAATAAGAATTAAATAATATAATCATAAATCGATATTTGGTGCTTAGGATTGGAAGAATATATCATATGCGATAGGTACATAATCAGAAGCAAGAGGAAGGGGGAAGGGCTTGGGGATGTTTATCTCTTTGAAAATTTACCAGTTTTGGTAAAAATTGGTTTAAGATAATAAAAAATTTCCCATAAATACCCCTTACCTCTTTCGATCAAATGTATAAAATAAATATGTTGCTATGAATAATAATTTAAGAGAAAAGTATAAATAAAATGATTTCCAATAAAATTTCAATCAAATAGATATTAAAAAATGTTTATTAACATTTCACGATATTTGAAATCGATCATATATTTTTTTGGAAAAAGTATACCATTTTTAAATTTTCAGCAAAACACACTTATGCTATGTTTGAATAGTGATATTTTTACACACAAGGAAACTAAATAAATTTTTGATATTTATTAATAATTTAAAAATTTTGTTAAGAAATCTAGCAGATCAGACGACATATTTAACAAATTATGTCATACAATTTTGGGCTTATAGTTTTTTAAAAAAATATCAATTGTTCAGGTTAATATGTCATTTTTGACAGCTTTCATTATAAATTGTTTTCAATTTGACATTCAACTAATATTTAACAGCTGTTATCTATTCAATATATTCTTATTCAAGTTAAGAGAATGATAGGAATAAGAAGTGATTTAAGATAAATATAATTATTTTTAAAATAAAATAGGTTATCATACACGATTATTAACCCAGAGATTTCAAATGGTATCCCGATATTCCTATAAGCTTCAAAATTCTCTTACCTTTAAATATAAACATATTGGTTAATTAAATTTTAGTTTAAATTAATTTATTTAATTTATTAGAATCGGTAACTAATAATATATTAATATCTAAACCTTCTGATATTGATTCAAAATACCATGAATCTTTACATTGGAGTATTGAAAGATATTTGGTTATGGCATTATATGGTATATTTCCTGCTTCTTATTTTATAAGTCATCCATGTATGGACTATCTATTGGCATCTTCAATTGTGTTGCATGGACATTGGTTATTTTAAATAAATTTTATACTTTACCCAATATACATAAATAAAGAAGTGATCATATTATATATGTGGGGATGACGCCCCCAGTGCATATACCATTTTTTTCTCAATTAAATTAAAATTTGGTTTAATTTCAAGCTAATATTTTAATTTGTACAATTAGAAAGTAAATACATTATCCCTATTCTTTTGTATTTTAAAAAATGTCTAACTAAATTTATAAATAATATAGTAAATTCACAAAAAAATTAGACAAGTTATTTATGATGTGCCTAATTACAAAAATACAGATATCAAATACAATTAATTTATAAAAAGGTAAGGTGTGTGGCCAGGAATTTTCTATTTGGAGAGCAGAGTTGGGCAGGTCCTCTGGAAAAAGAATCTAGATACAGATTCTTTATAAAAAAATGAATCTTAGATACAGATACTAGTATCTTTTTCAAAATATCAAAAAGATACAAGGTATCTTTTATTAAATTAGAGTATCTTAAATACTAGATACTTTTAAATTATCATTACCAATTAAATTAGAATAGTTTATAAAATACAGTTTTTATTATTTATTTGTGAAGAACATAGCATACACATATAAGAATGAATATTTGCAATAATTAATAAAATATTTATTGATGACTAGGTTTTATGTAAAAAGAAATTTAATAAAATCATTCGTATTCACAAAAAAAAATTATAATAACCAGAGATTTTAATATTAATTTTTGCCCATTAATAGTATAAACAGGGAAGGGAGAGTAGTATATTTAATGGTAGTTGAAAATGTGCAAATAAGAAAAAAAATTAAATCAAATGGTTAATTAGAATTTGCAGGTTATTTTCTGTTGTTTTAAATATAGATTATATTCGGAGTATATGGCTAAATGGCATCTCTAAAAAAAATATACTAGTTTTATTTTATTCATTATCTTTGATAAGTATTTATCATTACTTGTTTGTGATATTTATGTATTTTTTTAAATTAGATATATTTTCTAATTTGACTTATTAATTCTTGCATTTGTAATATCATATATATATATATAAATATCATTTAAACTCTTTTCAAATTTTTTTTATATATTTCTTGCAAAATCATTAATTATATATAAAAAATATAAAAATAATGTACAACATTATATTATTTAATTGTTAATTACATAGCAATTTTCTTTAATGCATTTTAAATTGATTAAATTTTGTAAATAAATACTGTAATGTAATTTTACTTATATCATAAATAAATAAAAGTAACTAATAAAGTTAAATTCTACCTTATTATAATTATTTTATTAAGAACCTTTTAAAATTATCTAATATTATATATCAATTATAGCTTAAATATTTCCTCTAATTAGAACTTTCTAAAATATTTAAATATAAAAATTAGGGAGGTGTCGATATTTTTTATTGGATCACATCGGGCCGATATTTTACCCATTTTAAAATATCGGTTATCGGTCAATATTATAAAATTTGATCCGAACAAAATTAAAATGTTATAAAATTAAAAAAATAGTTATATCTGAAATCATTTATTTTTATAAATAAAATCGAAATCCATTTTTATATATTTTTTTTTAATAATAATAATTAATTAATAAACATTCATATTGTTATTTTTTTGCGCATTCTGTTTATAAAAGTGTGCTATAATCTCTTCAGAATCTGTTTTTAGTGAAGCTGGTGATATTGACAGTTACTATTGCCGCAAGCTGACTGATAAATTGGAAATATTGGTATTTCTAAAAAGAAATCTCCGCTATATTAATGTTAAATATTATTTTAAATATTTATTTTAAATTTCATAATATAATTGTTTATTACTTAATATGTATATAGATTAATGTTATTACTTATTATATAAAAGTGATTTAACAATAAAAATATTTTATATACTTTTAGAATTGCAATCGAATTGAATATAAACTATAACTGATCATTATAATTTATTTAAATGACATAAGTTATGGTTAGTGATGTTAAAGTAACTAGTTACTTGTAACATTTTGGCTAAAAAATAACTGTAACTAGTTATATTTTTAAAATTGTAACTAGTAACTGTAATTAGTTATAATTTTTGAAATGTAACTGCCAAAAGTAACTAGTTACTTTTAAAGATATATTCAAATAATTAATTTTATTTTTAATATGTTATGATATTTTTTAAATTAAATTTATTTTTTAAATTAAATTTATTTTTTAAATTAAATTTATTAATTTAAAATTTTGTGAAAATGTCTGATTGTTATAATTTCCCGTTCAAATTGATTTTCTTTTCTTAAATTGTTACATTGCTGCTGGGCTTCATAATTTTGTAAGCAAATTCAAGTAATTTAATAAATTTTAATATTATATTTATTTACATGTAGCACAATATATTTTTTCCGTCAAGTAACAAGCATTGGAACTTCATATCATACGTAATAAAAAAAAATTTTAATTTAGTATAAGGAAAAACAAAGACAGATTATTTAAGAATTTAATATTAAATTATTAATCATTACTTACAAGAACCAAGTCTAACAAAAATATCATGTTATAGGTTTAATAATCTTTATGATAATGACAACATCATTGCTGCAATTCTTCACCCTTTATTTAAAATTGACTGGCCTTGGATTAGGCAAGAAAGGAATAAAGCAAAAAAGGAGGAAATTTTAAATTTAATAAATACCTTAATACCTCAAAGTGAATCCCAGACGAATGAATCATGCTCAAAACCAACATCACTTGATGTAGTTGGATTTTTTGACCTAAAGCGCCAAAATATTCTGGATAATGAACTTATAGAAAACTTTATCAAATCTAATAACAACACTTTTTCTTTATATAACGATTTTCCAAAGTTAAAATTACTCTTTATTAAATATAATGTTGTTCTAACATCAAGTGCTCCCGTAGAGCGCTTGTTCAGTCTAGGTAAGCTCATTTTTGGAGATAAACGAGCACGTCTCCTAGATAATAACTTTGAAATTAATTTGTTGTTAAAAGCAAATAAACATTTATTAGATTCTAATTTTTATGAAAAATAAATGTTTTTTTTCAATGCAAATATATATTTTTATATTCGATGTAAATATTCAATTTTGCGATATTTTTTTATATAAATAAATTGTATATTATTTTAAATAACTGATTATACTTAGTTTATCCTAATTTTTTTTATATTAAATAAATGCATTCAATAAATAAATAATGCGCATATGAATGATGTATAAAGTAAGTAACTAGTTACTTTTGAAAATAACTGTAACTAATGACTAGTTACTTTTGTAAAAATGTAACTAGTAACTGTAACTAATTATGTTTTTGCCAATGTAACTAGTAACTAGTTATGTTTCAAAAGTAACTTTTAACATCACTAGTTATGGTATGGTTAAATTATAGATGTTATACTAATAAAAATATTAAAAATTAAAACCATTGGTATCTTTACGGAATACAAAATTATATATGATATCGAATCGGTAATCGGCCGATATAAATCTAATATCGGAAATATCGGATCGGATCGACCTCTAAAAAGTGGTATCGGTATATATACAAAATGATTTTAATTTGATAATCAACCATCCATCTTCTATAAAAATTTTTAATAACAATTATCTAAGAGGGACTTATGTATAGGTATTATTATGTTAATAATTATAAAATAAAAATGTAAACTATACTTTAATATGTTTAACAAAGTTTGTAGAGGAGTTTGTTCAACCTTTAATAACTTTTTTACTTATGCAATTTTGACATTCGGCTTGTACCTTGTCCTTTTTCACATGAATTACTTTATAAAATTCTCCATCTAGAATTTTAAGATTCGGATTTGATTCAGGAGAACCTATCTCTATAATTTCATCTTATCTGTATCTTTTTAAAGAAAATGAAAAAGATACAAGATTCTTTTCAAAATAAAGGATCTTAGATACAGATACTAGTATCTTATTAAAAATGTCAATAAGATACTGAGTACAAGATACAAAAGGATCTTGTATCTTAGATACAAGTATTCGCGGTACTGCCCAACTCTGTTGGGGAGTGATAATTTCTTACATTAAATGATTTTTTTTGAGCATAAAATATTTATTAGAACTAATCATATTTGAAAATATGATAATTTACAACAAAAATAATAAAATATGTAATATAAAATATTAAGATCCAATATAATATGGTTAAAAAATATTATAGCTATATAAACTGTTATGTAACTCACAATAAAATATAATAAACATTTTATAAAGATCTAAAAAGTTTGTCAAAATATTGTAAATCTTCTTTCTGATTGAGCCTTATTTTAATATTTATTTTGTGCTGGGGATTAGATCTCGATGAGTAAAGCTAGTCTATTCAATTTAAGATGTTATGCTTTTGATATTTTTTGTTCTCTATGAAAAAAGGTCCTCTTATTTGTGCTTATACTAATTGGTATCATTGCCAAAATATACAAAAATTTTAATATATTTGGTAAATATTATTTAAAGTATGCAATACTTCCACTCTATTTCTTGGAAAATTATCTACTAAAATGAATCTCTTATACTATTTAAATTCTGAAATTAATTGGCCTTCAGTTTTTTTAAATTATTATCTGAGTTTGATGGCTCGCTGATTTCGCCATTGCCTAATAAATTAGCGACGACCAAGGCATGCTATTTAAAAGAATTTTTTAATAAATTTAATATATAATTAATGTATTAAATTTTTTTATAATTTATTTGGGTGCTCTTAGTTCTAACAATGTTAATATAGTTTAATTCATTTCTTAAATTATTTTCTCTTTCACTCCTATTTAAATTTATGTATTTTCTCATTCTCAGAAATAGACGAAGGAAATGCATTTTTACACAGTCACATAAGCAACACATTTTAGGAATATTCTATGATTATTAAAATATAAATTTGGAATGCAAGCATAATATAAAGTAAGAAATATAATAAATTAGAAATCAGATTTAGTAAAATGATATTTTATCAATATTTGTTGGACATAAAGAAGTACTTTTTGCATTGAGTATTACAGCTATCGAACAAAATTCTTCACCTGGGTGTACTCGTTGAGATATACAAAGAACCTTCCTAGATAAATTAGCAATCCTTAAAAGTTCCAATCGCCTTTTTTTCTTATAATTAGCTCATCCTCTTCTGGTATGTTATGTTGGCAATATGGCATTCTTGCTATCTATTGCTAATGATGTTATAATTGTGGCTTGGGGAGGGGATGTATACAAGCTATTTAGCTATATATTAACTGAATGCTTGCCCATTTGAATCTCACTCTGTGCATTTCTATCATGCTTAAAAGGTTTTAAATGTTTAATTAATAATTCAATGATGTCATAGAATTCGAATTTATGTATTCTGGAACAATTTTAAGATTTTGTAATATTGTTTAAATGAAAATTATAATATAAAATTTGAAGCCCGGGGATTGGAAACCTATGATCACGCTTTTTTGCATATTTTCTTTTAGGCAAATGATATCTGAGCAATCAGACTTATTGATTTGTATGTGTGTTTCTATTTCACTGCAAAATAAATCATAAATTTATTGTTGTTCCCTTTTGGGAGGAAAAAAATTCCACAGACTCCCTGAATGGATTTAATCATGTGTAAAGTTCGTTAATTATATCCATTCGTTATTCGATATCTTTTGGTTTTCAAAGTTGTAATAATAATATTCGCGATTCTCATAACTTCAGCCATTTTCATTTTTTTGAAAAATTTTTCATAAATTATAGTGTAATAGATAATAATACATTACATAATCGGCAGTCATTAAATCAAATATTGTATCAGCTTTAGATGAAATATGTGTTTCAGGGGATTCTGATATTTCTCTAAGAGCATACAAAAGGCATTTCTAGATCCAAAAAATGCTCTAACAGCTTGATGTCTTAGACTCCATCTTGTCTAGCAGGCTTGCGGTTTCTTTTTCCCTGTAGCACCAGAAATTATAGTGTAATAGATAATAATACATTACATAATCGGCAGTCATTAAATCTAATATTGTATCAGCTTCAGGTGAAATATGTGTTTCAGGGGATTATGATATTTCTCTAAGAGCATACAAAATAGGCATTTCTAGATCCAAAAAATGCTGTAACAGCTTTATGTCTTAGACTCCATCTTGTCTAGCAGGCTTGCAGTTCTTTTTCCCTGTAGCACCATAAATTATAGTGTAATAGATAATTATACATTACATAATCGGCAGTCATTAAATCTAATATTGTATGTGAAATATGTGTTTCAGGGGATTCTGATATTTCTCTAAGAGCATACAAAATAGGCATTTCTAGATCCAAAAAATGCTGTAACAGCTTGATGTCTTAGACTCCATCTTGTCTAGCAGGCTTGCAGTTTCTTTTTTCCAGAAATAATTATATTCAGCATATTCTGTCTATTTGGATATCTGTATATTTCATGCACTCTAGAAATTTTCTAATTATAGTTAATAGTAGAGATAAATTAAATAGAATTTTTTTGGTTGATTAAATTTTCTTATATTCATCAGTTTTTTTAAAAAATGTAAGAAAATAAATTCTTAATTTTCATGATATTAATATACAAGAAATAAATATTTGAAATAGAATATTATACCCTATTTGAAATAGAATACATAATTCACAATTTTTATATTTTTTTCATAAATTCTTTCTTAGGGGCGGGACTAAATTGCAATAATGTTAGGCAGTTAAACGCACCCTATATTCATATCTAATTAATGAATATACTAATTCATAATATATAAATAATATTATCATATATTCGTACATATATTTCCATTATATGAATATATATATATCTATGTATTATAATGTAATTATACATGAAATTCTACATTACTACAAAACGCAATTTACATTAGTATTGATAAATTACAAATCTATCTATTTTTATTTGAATATTTTACATATTAGCAAGATCAAAATATAAAAAAATTAAATACAAAACTACATATTTATTGGAAGGACCTATTTTATTTAAAAAAAACTTATATTTGAAAATAAATTTTGCGAACTTCATAAAATAATTAACATTAAAAAATCGGATCAAGCCGATATTTTCTAAAAATGCTAAATATCGACCCCTATCCGATATTTATCGGCATAGCCCTATTTCCACCATTTGTAAAATACCTACCCTATACATTTTAGACAATTTTATTAGATACTGCATGTATTCCCCTCATTCATGGCTAACACGAATTCGAGGCGAATATTACAAAATACGCTGGTCGCGAACTGTGAATAAGCGGCCCTGCATTTGCAGTTAGCACGAATACGTTGTGCTTTATTTATATACTTCGCGGCGAATTCGCGCTAACTGTGAATGCACGGTTAGGCCTCATTAATATAAACGCAATTTTATATAGCGGTACGGTATTTAACGCTGCGTTATTTACAAATCAAGCCAATAAATCGGTATAGTTTATATATACGGGACGAAACGATGAAAAGCTATGATTAAATTTGAAAAACAATTTCAAAAATTATTAACACTGCGCATATACTGCAAGTAATAAACAACTATTATATTACCTTAAAAATGTGGAAATATATTCCGTCGGAATCGGAATAATACAACTAGCAAACAGACGATAAAAAAAAAAATTTTTTTGTAAAAGATATTTTGCAACTCAAATTCTAGAACGCTTTGGGTTGGCCCTAGTCTTGGCACTCCTGTATTTTTTTATAATATATTTTATCTACAGAAAATAAGATTAGTTTTAATTATTGTATTGTTTTTTTTAACGGAATAATCAATTTGGATTGAAAGAAGGAAAGAGATAGAGGGAAAGAAAGAAAGCAAATAGGATATAATTATTTTATAGTTCTTTTATATAATTAATTATCTTCTATTTTATTCATATAAATATGTATATTATGCTCTAAGGGGAATGGAGGTTGTTATGAGCGATTACGTCGATAGATGGGACAGGTATAATAGATACAACTTTTTCGGGAAAATGGCCAACATGTCCGTTCTCTCCGTGTCCGCCACAACCCTAGGACTCTTGTTTTATTTCAACTACACTGACGTTGGTTTGATCAAGGCTATATCTCTCTTATGGCATTTATAATTTTTTTTTTATTGTATAGATATGATTTCAAAATTTATGATAAATTTAATTTGAAATGATACCTTTTACGAGATAAAATGCTAATATATTTTTCTCTTCGGAGAAAAAAAAATTAATAATAATATGCAAACGCTTGTTAACGCACAAAAATTAACCAAGTTGTTTCATTATTTTTAATTTAACTCCTTTTTTATTTATATAATCAAAACTGTATTACTTTTTAGTTCTTGTCCACACTTCATACAATTTCTGCTTTTAAAATTGCAAGCGTTTTAACCGCAGCGTTAATCGAGTGTGTATCAGGAACCTCGTAAACGTAATTTTTCTCTATTTATATACTTTTAAAATGGCTACTTTTATGATTTTAGAAAAATTGTATTATCAAGGATCGTTAATTTTCTTTCTTTTATAATATATATATTTTAATTCAAAATATTATTCGACGATTCGTATACATAATTGCTTTGACTTGTTCGTAATAAAGAAAAATATGGTAGGTTTATAAAATTATTAAACTGTACAATAAATAAATAAATTTATCTAGATAAATATAATAAATAAAATATGTACATAACTCGGGTAATAAGATTTGATGATGTAATTAAACTGTATACGTTGCGACCAACGTTTTTAAATATTATTGAAAATTAAACGACAATAAAGACGTCATATTGCTGCTCTTCTACTGACTTGCCCCGCAATCCAGATTTTTTAACTTCTTGACGGCTTTCCTAAAGCTTACGTTGGATTTATCCCATGGTGTCATGAAATTTACGAAGATCTTATCGGCTATTTGTTTACCCATCACCAAGAAGTACCTGTTATCCCCCTTCGATTTAACGCTCCGCGTTTCGTTGATTTGAGTCTGCTTGTTACACGCGCATTTTAGCATGCCTTGTTGCTTACTCAACCTTTTCCGCCTACTATTCATGTAAATCATTTTGGGATCGTCGAATTCAAGTTTTAAAAATGTCCCCACTTTGAAAATTCTTTTCACCTTATAATCCTTCATGAATAGTAAGACATTGTTTACATTGTCCTCTTCTGGTGTGCGCTTGACTCTTCTTTTACCAGCTTCTACTTGTTTGTTATATAAAATATACGAAAGTTGGTTATGAGTCGATGTTTGTCTTGCGCTATCCTCTCTGCGTTCAGTGAAAGTGAATTTTTTGTGATGATTTTTGATTTTGATAACTTGATAATATAATAAAAATAATATTTATTTCGTTATCAATAATAAAGAAATAAAATGAGAATATAAATAATTTAATAATAATTTTACCTACATCAGATCTACAAAAGTTCTCCAATATGGATTCATAAGTGATCGATCTCGGGCAGGGTTCACATATTTTTTCTATTGTATTTATTTATTTTATTTGATGATATATAAATATATAACTAATAAGAAGATATTTAAAATTTTATCATGTCGCTTTCAAAAGTATGGTTTTAAAGGATAATAATATTTTGACAGGTCTACTAAATAAACTTAGACTGGGGTATAGTGAGGCAAATTTGCAGCTTTATCTACATATCATTTTAAATCAATATATATCACGCCTTTCTTCCCTAGAAAATGAATACAATAATATGTCATAAATAAGGAAAAATATTTATTTTTTTAAAGTATTTTTTAAAAATGTAACGCAGATATAAAAAAAAATCCCTTCAATTAAATTTATGAGAGAAAAAGGCACCCAATAGTACTTTTTTTTCTTAGCAAAATCTTGGCTATGTCTGGGGACTGAGGGGATTTACCCCTCATTCATACCTAGCGCGAATTATACAAAATACGCTTTCGCGCTAACTGTGAATGCAGAGTATAGCTCTAAAGGTCTATCAGGGGGACGGGCGAGTCCCCAAAAAATATTCAATTTATATTTCCCAATTGTCCTTTTCCTCCGATTTAATCGCGTAAAAATAAATATAAAAAACTAAATCCTGATATATTTTTTTGTTATCCTTTCTAAATTTATTAACTATTTTATTTACCTAGTGTAATAAAGTATATAAAGAAAAATTAATGATGGGGTTGGTTATATTGAGAGTTATTTTCTAATATTTTATTTAAAAAAATTACCAATCTATAAATTTCCTATACTATAATATTAGTCGGATTTGGTTATTATCATTGCTGTTAAACGCTACTGTAGCACGCTATCAGCTACTTTAAAACTTTGAGCTACATTTTTTTAAATAATATTTTTCACATATATATTTCCACAAATAAAAAATATTGGAATAAAAAATATGACTATAATTTCAAATATATATAATTGATTTATTTTTTATTGCATTTCAATAATAATAACATCATCCTCAAGTCTAAATCGAAGATCAGAGAGTATTTGCTTTGCCGTACTAAATAATCTTCCAACAATAGCACTTGAGGGCAATGCAGCATTAAATTAAATATACATATTTTTTTATACAAGAAAAATCATCAAAAATATTCATTTGAGTATTTTTACATTTAAAAAATGGAGCTAGAAGATTTTCAATAGTATTATTGTTTATTTCAAAAAGAATCAGCTATAGTTGGTGGTGTTTTTGATCTGGTTAGGGTATTTTGATTTGTATAGTATTATTTAAGGTTTAAGTTACCCATTGGATTCACATACTAATATATGGCCGACTCAACTTGAAACTAGGGTGATCAATAGCAGATATGTTTAACATCCAGATAATAATTTATAAAAAATTATCAATAAATGGATGTGTCTGATGAGAAAATGAGATGTTTATATTAATTAATTATTGTAATTTTTAATTTATAATATAATTCTTAAATAATAACCATGTCTGGACTGGGCCAGAAAATCAACTTTCACATAAACTAATCTAGCTCAAAAACTATTGTAGATACAGCTTTGAATCAAATTTTAAAGAGGCGGCCAGGCTTTTGGGTTTAATCCCGCATATTGCAGACATCTAATCTAAGAGGAATTTATAACTGAAGATATCACATCAAAATAATTAACTCTTTTTATTAAATGTGATATCAATGAGTATTGAAGGGTTAAAAATTATACTAATCCTGAGGGGAGGGGTTGCTCGTTCGATTTCCTCTATCATCCAATTAGATTTTTATTTTAAATGAAAAAAAACCAATCAATATTCCCGAGTCTAAATAAATCTTCAGTATGCGCATCTTTATTTTTAATTATGCAATCTAGCTTCTCTAACCCGAAAAGGAAACAAATCCTTTGCTCAAATTAGGCAAGCGTTTACCTCAACAATTCAATGAATAATAATAAAAAAAATTAGAAATCAAAAAATGCTGCTTAAAATTAACGCAAAATTTAACCATAATGGGTAATTAATTCCATGACATATCGACTTAAATAACACGATTTTTAAAAGACCCTTTTAAAAATGAATGAAACTCAACATATTGGTTATATAGTGTTTATATTTTATATAACTCAAAATTTTAAAACTAGCTCAAACATATCCTGAGTTATAGTCTTCAAAGATTAATGCCTTTTCTTCTTTTATGAATCTCTAATTACTCAAAATATTTTTGGTTCAAAATCACAAATTATACATCATTTTATAACCCTCATAATTTAAGAAAATGCAAAAATTATTTTCAAAATATCTTTAGTGTCGAATTCCCGGTAAAACAAAAAAAGATAATTTTGAGAAGTGAAAAAGGTGAAACGATGAAACTCACCAATGTTTATTACAAATATATTTAAACGCTTAAGTAAAAAATATAGAGAAAATATGAATTTAAATTTTATATAGTTTTTTATAATTCATAGATAAGAAAATCAATTATAGAGGGCGTTTGAAGCGATGAGACTCATCGAATATGTTTATTACCAGTATATTTAAAAATTTAAGTAAAAATATTAATTGAAATAATAAGAATTTAAATTTTATTTAGTTTTTATAATTTTATGAATAAAAAAATTTATAAAAAATATTCATTTTTATTATAAATAACCGTTAATATTTTTATAAAACTACTAAATATATATATATACTAGAAATTTTTTAAAGAATTACATTTTTTAATAAAAATATAATTATTTTTATCGATAGCGCCCTCTATAATTAATTTTTTTATTTTTTAAGTTACAAAAGCTAAATAAAATTTAAATTCTTATTTTCACCATCAATATTTTTACTTAAATATTTAAATGTATAGACAATAAACAAATTGCTGAGTTTCATGGATTCAAATATGGCCCTTCTTAAAATACTTTTTTTATCGGAAATACAACAACACTGAAGTTATTTTTAAAATAATTTTGGTATTTTCTTAACCCTGGAATATACAAAAAATATTAAAATGAGTATTTGGCAAATAAAATTTGTATATTTAGTGGTTGAAAATAATTATTATTTTCCCATAAAAAAATTATTTTATTCTCATTATTTTTAGAATTAGATAACTATGCTCATAAAAATTTTGAATGATAGGTCAAACCATAAGTATTTTTTTTAGAAACCTGCATAGGTCATTATATTCATTTTTAATTTATATAGCTAATAATGACGATTTAAAATATTTGGTTTTATATACGGCCCGGCCTGAGTGTTTTTTTAGACCCGGCTCGGGTATATTTAAAAAATAAAAATACGGTTCGGACCGGGCCTGCAGATCCATAATTTTTTTCACTTTGAGATCCTCTATACGGTTATAATATTCTAGGGAAAACCCATCGAAATAAAGGAAAAATACTTCCGAATCTATTCGCACTATTTGCAAGTGATAACAATCTACGGACACCTCAATAATGGCATCTGTCGGATACATCTCGCATCATGCTACTATGAATGCGATTTTTATAATTAAGTTTCATTTTAAATGGACATATGTGTATTCAATGATGTTTTATTATTATTCTACAATATAAATTTTGCCTAAAGTTCAATTGGGTTATTAAATTATTCAAAATTTTAAATCTTCTTGATTTTTGCGATAAATTGGTATAATAAAGTAACTCATTCATAAGGTTAGTAGTGCAGGATTAAGGAGAATCTTAAGGACTATAAAATGTTATATAATTTGTGACTTTGAATTTTGGGATCATTAAAACCAAAACAGGGTCATTATTGAACTTTGAAGCCTATACGGTTTTATTTGAGATAGAGCATTATAATTTTGATTTTTATAAACAATCTAACCTTCATACTAAATTGTTTCATCCATTTTTAAAATCGTCATCCCAAACACTGGGTAAATTGCCATGGAATAACTCTAATGGGTCCAGAAGTTGATAAATTATTTCATTTATTTATTATTTGTAATTTACCTGCATCTTAATTATAACAAATCAAGATATAAAATTAATTGTGTAACAAGAAAACTTAGTCAAATTTAAGAGCTCTTCGAGAAATTTTAAATCAAATTATATTTTGGAGACTATAAGCTAGTCATATCTTGTATAACGTCGTTAATATTGTTATCGTAGTAAATTGATTATCAAAATAAGGCTATTGTAGAAAATAGATAATAATATCGAAATCTTTAACAATAAAATGTAATTGAACAATATTAAATTTTATGTATTTATCTATTTTTAAAAAAAAAATTTCAAGTGACTCTTGATTTTATTATGATAACGTGAATGTTGTAGTTTAAAATTGAATTTGAAAAAAAAATAAAAATTATATTCAAGTAGTGATTTATCATTACACTCATTTATTTAAAAAAAAAATATATAAATTAATTTGATCATATTTGTTTTCAAGAAGAGCTAGGTAAATATATAGGTATATTTACTGTTATTCTGATATGGCTCGAAACATGAATGTTACATTTTTAATACAATTAGTTTGGTGTTATAATTGATATGCATTTCACAGAGTTGTTAGAGGATATACGATCCTCTATTCTCGGATGCTAATTTTAGCCAAGTTTCGGGATCCTTTATTCTTAAAAATGAGAATCCTGAAAGAGATTCAATTAATATTGATCGATCCTTTAAGGCTGTCCTAAAAACATGAATTCTAAAATTTTTCAAACCTTTATCAAAAAAAAACACGAAATAAACCTTTTTTTAATAGAATAATAAAAATATGGCCAAATTATATTTGTAAAATTTTCAAAACGCTATCATTAGGTTTTCCTCAAAATATCAAAACTTTTGAAAATTAAATAGATTATAAAAAAAATTTTTTAATTAAATTGTCACCAATTAAATTGATATCCTATTATTTAATTTTTTTTTTGAAAATAGAATCTATGCTACCAATGTTTTGTCATCTTTGCCAATAAAAAAAGCCGACGCGATTATGCGAGGATTCACGTGCGTCCTTTTCAGGACGCGTAGACCAACGTGCTAAATGAATGAATCTATACCTCATAATTTCGGGTCAATCGGAATATTAAAATTTTAATTTCTAACATAGTTTTTTGTTTTTTTAATATCCATTTGCAATCTAATCAAAACAAATCCACATCATGAACGAGCCAACGAAATAAAAAAAATTTTGACAAAAAAATAAAATGTGATAGTGTTAGATAGTTTTGTTAAAATGGTGCGATTAAGATGAAACCCAAAACAATAATTACGTAAGTCTGAAAATTTTTTCTTACAGATGGCAGAAAGGTTTGGACGTCTATTTATTGGATAAAATCTTAATCGGACCGATTTTACCAAGTCTGGTTTTTTAACAACACTAGTGTTAGGACTTTCTTTATATTTAAAATATAAATGCAAAAAAAAAATCATATTGAAAATTTTTTTTTAGTTTTATCCCAATGACATATATAATACCTAGACACGATTCATTCATTAGAATGCATTTTTAAGCGTCGTTAAAAGCAAATCAGCTGGACCCGCCATTTTGGTAATACATATAGTAATCATTCTCATGTTAAAAACTACTATTAAATTGATAACTTGCTTCCTTATTATCTCGATGAGCCGGTAATTCTTTAATAAAGTTTGCATCAGATATAGGAATAAATTAGGCTCTCGTTTAAAATTTTAATAATGATTAGTGTAACCAAGATGGCGTCTCTAGCTGATTTGCATTGATGTACACTTTTAATGAATGAATCGTCAGTCTAGGTATCATGTATGTCATTGTTTTATCCCTAAATAAAATGTAAATTAAAGGTTTATTTGTATGAAAGGATACAAGTTGGAGAAGCCGATCATATTTTTTTTCTCATTATATTTAAATAAACACATAAATTTAAACAAAAAAAAAATTTTTTAATTTTTGATCATGTAAGAAAATTTGTTCAGCATTTTAATAATTTTAGGTTTTTTTTAAGAAAATTGAATATAAAAATTGTTAACATCAATTATGTATGAGGTATATTAAATAAAATTTATAAGAATTTAAGTTAATATAATATTCTTTAAAAGATAGGTAGTGTGATATTCATTAAAGAACATCATTTAATGCTTAATTTGTGGGAAAAAGTGTTAATTTTTCAATTTTTTTATCAATTATAAGCCCATTCGAGATCTGTAAGGTCAAATATTAAATTGATGACCTTTATTATCTCCATGTCCATGGTTATATAAAATAGTTCACTCACACAAATTATTTTTATTTGATGTATTTTACTGTTATAAATAATTAAACTTCAAAAGATATTTCTCATATACCACTTATCTTAAATTATATATCAAATAAGGCTTTTTGATGTTTATTCTTATTTTTATATATATTATGTTTACAAAAACTTGTAATATCTTTGAAGCCCATCTCATTTAGATAACGACCCCATCGTTATCATGTTAATAAAAATGAATGCTGGTAAAGAGTTTAAAATGCTTTATTTGGTAATAAATAGATCCATTTGTTTAAAATTAATTATTTCGGGATTTAATTTATTTTTTTGGAAACTTTTAATATATATTTTTGAATCCTCTATAATACTTAACAAATAATTTCTTAAAAATATTTAAAATTAAAACGTTATTTTGTGTATATCTGACTGACTGGGCCCCTAATTCATAATAATTGTATAAAGTTTAAAAAATAATTGTAGTAAGTTATTCAATTAATGTTTAAATTTATAAAAAAAAATGTTATGACCTAAAATCTGAATTTTTAAAAAATTTAAAGATATAAATAATTTTAAAAAAATTATGAAACTCACCAACTGTGTGATGTTTTTCCATTTGATTTTGACGACTATTAAAGTGTTGGGATGAGTTGGAAACATTTATAACTTGATTATTTGTAGCAGCCTTAACGGTCTGAGAAGCGATACAAAGATCATTATCAGGTGGAAAAGTTTCGCATTCAAGAATTTTGGGCCATGGAAATCCGTATAATTTTATCCTGGATTCGCAGCCTCCCTTTACAGCTCTGCATAGAGATCGGCATGGATATATAGGTCTATCTAGACATACGGGAGAATAGAGAGAGCATAGGAATATTCTAGCATCCGGATGACAGCTTACGCTCAATAGAGGAACCCAAGAGCTGGCTTGTTTTACTACCTCGTTCAAGGAATCGTGATTTAATAGATTTGGCAAACGCATTTTGCCGTATCTATCGCCGTTATAAAATATAAAATCATTTTGTTTAAAATGTTTAAATATAATGCTGATGGAAGCCTCAAGTTATGTGTTGGATATAGCATAAAGGTCGGTATTAATACCCATGCTTGCACAAAATTTAAAAGTAAATATCTTTTTAGAATATGGCATCGGAATAACGATAAATTAAGGTATATGATAATTAATTATCTTATTTAATGTACATGATCAACTAACTCACTATATAAAATAATGAATGAAATATTTGGTTTAAAAAATAATTAAACCCTATTCCTTGGCACAAAGTTAGGCTTCTTGGAATGTCAACACACGTTGGAACCGAATTATGATGAATTATCATGGAAGCACTGGGAATCACCCTAGAATATCCACGTCTCATATGAAAGCCTATTTCTGCATCGGTAATTGGAATATTTGCAAATTGGGGTCGATTGACGGAATATGGTGAATCGCTTTTATAATTGTTCATTTGATGAGTATCGTCATCGGGTGATGAAAATCGAATCATTTTATTAAATTCCGTGTATGTAGGGGGGATGAATCCTAGACCTTTTTGGTCATCCGTATCAATTTTTCGCCCTCTGTGTTGTTTGTGACTATTATTCCTATTCTGTCTAGAATTTATCGATTTTTTAAAACCTCGGGAACGTACCGAGAAATTTTCGTGATACATGGTATTGTTATTAAAAGGCCCCGGCATCCCTGGGTCTCTTTTGATCCTCGAATGGCTCATGTATCTTCGAAAATCTCGAGATATTTCGAGTGGGTGAATCGTGGTCACGATTAAAAAATATGTGTTTATTATAAATAACGCTGCTATCTTCGAGTACGATTTTTTAGGAGGTAATTTAAGTTTGAAAAAAATTTTGTCCATTTCAATTCCCGTACAAAGTCTGAACAAACTTCTTGAACACTATAAAAGAAACTCAAAATTATTTCAGAGGTAAATGGACTTCTAAATTTATGCCGTTATTTTGTTGAATTATTTTAATATTATTTATGTAACTGCTTAAGAATGATAAAATCAATATTTTTACACGTTTTATCGATCTATTTAAAGATTATTATGGATTCTCCTATTTTTTCCTTTTTCATGAAATATTAATAATTTAATTTTTAGTTATTTTTTAAAAAAAATTGTAAAAAAAATGCCTCTTTTTGGGGGGATTTTAAGCCTTTTAATAGATTAAGAATATAAATATAAAAAAATAATAAAGAAATCTTGGTAGGTCTGGGGTATTATATATAAAAAAAAATTAAATTTGAATCATTAAAAAAATTTATATAACTTATTTCTCCTATTTTTTAACTTATAATTTTTACGATATAGTTTGGTTTTAAATTTTAAAAATATATTCAAATCTAATTATTATTTTTTTCTTGAATAATAAATTATATAAAATATATTATAAATAATTTTATAGAGTAAAAATTTAATTCATTATGAATAAATACATCGTATCCATCTCCTTATAACAATATAAAAATAATTGTCCTCACTCTTAAAATAAAAATAAATGACATTTTATACGTTCATTTTTTTTATGATACTTATTATTATTATAAAATATATTAGATTTAATTTTGTAATTAAACTAAAGTAAACTAAATATAGTAGTAAAGTTGACCACAGTCAGTCTCGATTACATTATATTATTCATTATATTTTCCTTTCTTTCATTCTTTCTTTCTTTCTTAGTTAATTAATAATATTAATTAATTTTTGTTAAATTTAACAATTTATTTATAAAATTAATTATTTAGTTTATAAAAATATAAACATTTTTTTTTAAATTGATCAAAAATCCATTTTTTAAAAAAAAATAATAATATAATATTTAATTTTTTTTTATCCTAAGATTTGTGTGAAAAAAATAAGAGATATATTACAAAAGATACACAAAATCTGGATTAGTTAACTCATTTTCTTTAAATAATACACAATATTGTTTTAAAAAAAATCAGGAGAAAAACTAATCGTATTTTCACATATGTTTTTTACATCTTTATCTATTAAAAATAAATGAAAATTTGAAAATTGGATAATGATACCGTTTATATAGGTATGTTGTACGGTATATAATGGTATAAAATAGAAATCTGCAAAGTTAGGCCCGGCCCGAAGTTCGGGCCGAGCTCGGGCCTAATTATATTTAAAATAATCGGGTTCGGGCCGGGTCGGGTCGGACTTTGGAAATTTTTTAAATATATCTAAATTTATCAATTTTATATTGAATGTTTTATGTAAAATAAAAATTTTTGATTTCATTTATTGAAACTAAACGCCATATAACATATGTCTTTTATTTTGAGTAATTATAAAAATTAATTTCCATATTTAAATAAATTCGGGCCAGGCCGGTTAATTTTTTTAAAAAATTTTCGGGTTCGGGCCGGGCTGGCAAAACTTTTTTAAAAAAAATTTTGGGTTCGGGCCGGCCCGGCAAAACCATTTTAAAAAAAATTTCGGGCCTGGCCGGGCTTGTAAAATTAGGCCCGATGCAGATCACTAGTATGAAATAATACCTTCTTTTGCTTATCTTCTAAATTATCTAAATAAATATATTTTAGTCTCTCTTTCTATCCATTACTAATTGGCCTATCCTGAATAAAAGATATATATCTTTTTATTAGATCCAAATTGCGAAACTTGGAAAGGAACGGGAAAGCAATAATGCTTTTTTCTCGGGTAATAGATTTCAATTGATATCGATTCAAGTAAAAAATATTTTGCATTCATTCAAATAAATGCTGTGAGGCTTTATTTTGGTAACGGCATTATTTTTTTTCTAAACTGAAGTAACGACGTTACCTTTTTAAAAATAAACTCCATTATTTTTTTCAAAATTAATAATTACAACACTAATTTTTAATTATTCGATAACGAATAATTTATTTTCCATCTGATCTCTAACATCTTTCACAATTCGATGCGCTTCCTTTAATTTAATCATATTGACTTTAATATTTTAAAATCTAGATATTAAGCAATAAAAACGATTTCTTGCTAAAGCCACTTTCCACTTGTTATTATTTCATTTTATATGTTTTACCCGATAAATTAAAGTAGAGCATGTCCGATATGTTTTCCCAGAGGTGTTAATGTAGATCATATCTGATAGGTTTTCATTGTATCGCTTTTCAATTTTTTTTTCTTATTGTAGTTCTCTCTTATAATGAAAATTTTAAAAAAATATTTAATTTTACATATGAAAATAGTAAAATATATTTTTTTAAATTTTATCATTATAGTTAAATATAAATTGTTATTTTGATAAGTGAAATTAATTATCCAAGTTATTAATAATTTTATTATAGACCTATTATTATACAATGATATTGCTAAACATCGACCTAATCTGTATATAGCTTATAATGATAGACATCCAAAAAACTTTCTGCTATCCTTTTAAATGTAATTTAAGAGGGTCAAGCCAGAAAAATATTGCCTAAGATTTTCGCATCTAAACCTTTGTGCTTTTCTGGATAAAATACTGAGTTGGCCGTTTTTAAAAAACGACTCTAATGGAACGATTTTGGGTCACTATGGCTACTAATCACCATTAATTTCTTCCTTTTTAAAAAACATGCACTAAAATTTGATTATTTATCAAAATTAGGAATTAATAAATTTTCAAACCAGAATAAGGAAAAGGGGTATTAAAAATTTTACAATCAATCTTGGATATTCGGGAGATCTATATAAAAACACATAAAGATCTTCGCAATTGGGATACGACCATCTATTAAGTGAAACTAATATTCAGGAAACTCATATTTATGCCAAACAATATACTATAAAATGCATTCATTGTAAATGAGTATGTTTTTAATTGAATTTATGTTCTATAAAATAACTCTTTTACATTCACAATAATTTTATAGTTGGTATTGGAGCATTAATAATTTAAGTTATTCTTTTTAAAATTTACGAAGAGTGCCATTATAATTAAAAAGGTCTAATTAATAATGGAAAAATATCGCCGACGTAGGCGACAAAAATTTTTCTAGGGTGGGGGGGGGGGTATATATAGGTTTTTGTGGTGAGTTTTTATCCAGTAAAAACCCTATCATATAGGCGTGGGGTTCGAAATCAAAGAATAGATCGGATGAATAATTAAAAATGGAGAGTTTAATAAAATAAAGGTCAGGTTGTCGAGAAGGAAAGAATGTGATTCAAATATTAAATTAATTCACAAGGAAAAGATGTAAAAATTGAAGTATTTTGAAAAAAATATACAAATTAATTGAAATTTAAAGAAATAAGTAGTGAGAATTAAAGTATTGAAAGGCAAAAAAAATGGATAAATAAGAAAAGAAATAAGTTGAAAAAGTATGAGAAAGATATATATATAAGTTGGAGGGAAAATGAATATTAGGAGTAAGGAGAAGGATTAATGTTGGAGGGGTGGAGGATTTAGAAAAGAGTCATATTAGGTTTGTGCAGAAGTTAATAAAAAAACAATATGTAGTATTTGGGAGAGAGTATAATATTAAATAAATACATTTATTTTTTGGAATAAGAAATTTGATTTCCTATTTTTCGAATAATAAGTAAAGGAAAAATTTTGTTCCCATTCATGAAGATGCCAATAGTGACAAGGTAAAACAACCATTTTTATATTATCCGTGTAGCTTTCCTTGGAGTATAAATATATAATTTTTTTTATTGCTGTGGGTGCAGTAATGTATTAGATACATATATTTGTGGACATTAACACTATAATAAGCATTGACATGGAAACTCTGACCAGCGAATGTTCACCTCTGGTAATAAAGGAGGATATCAACTAGAGTACTGCACGGAATGTCCGTAGCCCGACCAAAATATTTTTCGTGTTCGGGCTCTGGTCGGGTTGTAAGAGCTATCCGACCCCACCCGAAAAAAATATTTATATAAATATCCTAAATAATCATTATAATACATAATGTCAATTATAAAATCATATATTTTATTTATCACATTTTATCCTTAAAATGTCAAATCAGAATAACATGTCATTATCAATTATTATTTTATAATTTACTTAACAACCATATACCAAATTATTTTATGTGATTATATTTTCGTAAATTGCATTGTATAGTTAGCGATATTATTATATACTTTACTTTCATCATATTCTATCAAGTTAAATAAAATATATTTTACTAATATCTATTTAATTAAATAGCCTCATATTTTCATATTAAATAAATTATTTCAATGGATGAAAAATTAAAAAATTGGTGAAAAGATTAAGAGCAATGAATATGAAGTAAGATAAAATGTCAATGGCAAATCTGAGGTCTGGAAAAGTTTGCATTTATATATGATGAAATCCAAGAAAAACTTAATTATGTAAGTTGCAATTTTTGCAAATATATGCTAATAATTCTATAACAACATACATAAAATATATGATATTATTAAATTATTTTAGGCATTAATTAACTAAAAAGGTAATAAATGCATATTTATAATAGGGAGTAAAAAGACTATATTAACAATTGATAGCCTTTTTGGTACTGATTCCAAAAAACTCAAAATTTATGCCAAATTAAGAAAAAAGAGTGTACAAAGCACCATGTTTGTGGATGTAATTTGAGATCATGCAATTCATGGGGAAGGCTTTGTTGATTGTTGCCAATATTCCAAAATTGAATCAATATATGGAAATATTGATGTTAAAAGCATCATTCCATATCCCACGACAATTTCTAGAAATTTAATAGATACTGCTGATCGGTGGCGTCACTAGGGGAGTGCACGCAGTGGCTTGAGCCCCCTGAAAAATTTGAATAGCCCCCTGAATCAAAATAAAAAAATTTTTAATGGTTCCTTAATATCCCCTTGAACTAAAAATAAATTTTTTTGATTGCCCCTGAATGATTTTATAATTCTATTACGTAATGTATATATTTAATTTTATTATTTAAAAATTAATAAGACTATCTTAACCCTTCAATACTCCGGTGGGGTGTAGGAAACCCCAGGCATGCTGGAAATGATATTGCATAAAAACGGTTAATTATCATGATATGGATTCTTCAGTAGCTTCATCAAATATATCTTAGAATCTATATTCCAAATTTCACATATTTTGGTTGAGTAGTTTTTAACATATAAGCATTTTGTGACTGCTTGGGGTTTGTGAGACCCCACCGGAGTAAATTCGTAATTTTTTTTTTAATTTTTTTTTTAAAACTTTTATAATTATAAATATATACCACTATATTATAAAATTTATTAAAACGAAATTTGAATATAACATATTTTGAATGAGATATATGAAATTGAAAACACAAATATTTTTTCTGGTGGAGTTATTTTATGTTTATTTTCTCCAACAAACTCATTTTTTAAATTATTTCTATCATCTACTATGATTTTTGCAGATTCTGAAAGTAAATATAAAATATATAAATGTAATATTTTTTTTGAGGTGATTTGGATAATATAATTAATAGTGAGGATGAATTATGTATGATAGTGATCATGATACACAATCTGAATTAGATGAAGAAGAAGATATATTAGCTGAAACAGATAATAAGCTTAAGTACTATTTAGGTAAATATAAAATCATTTATCATAGTATATTTCTCTTTAAAATTAGCTAAAAATAAGGTTACTCAATGGAAAAAGGATTTTCCCAATCAGAGAATAAGAACTCGTCAGCAAAATATAGTTATTGATCAGCCAGGAGTAAAAGAATATGGGAAATTAGCTGACACTCCAGAAAAATGTTTTGACTTGTTCATAACACCAAAAATGATTGAAGAGATAATTTATCATACCAACCAAAAAATTAAAATTGTAAGTCAAAATTATAATCAATATGAAAGTTCTACAAAAGAAGTTGATATAACTGAATTCAAAGCATTATTGGGAATTCTTTATTTAGCTGGAATTTTTAAATCTAACCATCAAAATATGTCTGATTTATGGAAATCTGATGGGTTTGGAATTGATATATTTAGAGTAACAATGCCTCTTAAAAGATTCAGATTTCTAATTCATGCAATGAGATTTGATGACATACTAACAAGTGAAGAGAGAAAGGTTAAGCCTTCAATAGGAAGGTGTGGTGTGTGTCCTAGAAAAAAGGATAAAAAAACTAAATATTTTTGTCAAATATGCAAAATAAATTTATGTTTAGAACACATTAATATTTTATGTAACAAATGTTTTGATTGTCAAATTTAACATATTTCAATGTTCAATATTTTTTTTATATTTGAATTTATCAGTGTAATTTTTTTTTAATATTGAAGAATAAAGATCCATGTTATGAATTATCAGGATTATATGATGGATAAGTTATTTTTTTAATTTCCAATTTAAAAAAAGTAAGCTTTTTTTAGAAAATTTTGGCACAAATTATAATTATCCTCACCATCTTTAATCTAAACTTAAGAAATAAAAATAAATAAATATTTTATCAAGTTTAAGGTTAGTTCTATCTTATTTTCAAATATTAAATCAAAATAATGAATATAACTGGACATATATACATTTGAAATTGGGGTCTATTAAACCCCACCGGAGTACTAACGTCATTTTTTTCACCGGAGTATTGAAGGGTTAATTTTTATTAAATTATTACTATTTTAATTATTAGATTAGATAAATACATATAATATAAATTATATTTTTACTATGTCAGCTTGCAATCAAATAATGTGTTAAAAAGTATAATATCAATATAACTCATTAAATATTAATTTAACATTAATAGTTGATGTTTTGACTTTTATTATTAAAATTATTATATAACCCTAATAAATAAATAAAATCATTTATTAATTGTAAATTAACACATTTAATATTGTAATTACCCAAGGTCAAAATCACTAATTAACTATATTATTCATTATTAAATTTACCATCCTCTTCCTAAAAATATTTTCAAGGTCCAAATAAGTATAAGAGATTTCTTTATAAAAAGTAATTAGACATATAGTTTATGATCCTCTATATAATTGGTTTAAACATTAGGTATAATACTACTTTTACAGAGGTATTTGACTGTTATATAATATATTACAGTTAATATTTTAATAAATTTTACTAATATATGCTTTTCATAATAAATATAAGTAACAATTTGCATTCAATTCTTTAACGCCATCTATTTAAAAATATTATTAAAAATCAAACAACTTATTATTCATCCCACAATGGATGTAGTAAATTAGATCTATTCTTCTCTTTTCACGGTTTTTAAGAAATCTATTTTATTATTTGAAAAACTGATTTGAGTTAAATTTAAATACAATATATAAAATCTTAATTGCCCTCATCGTATCACTGTGGTTCTTATTTTATAGTTACAAAATGTTTCATTTCTATATGGCATCCTTGATTTGTAAATAACTTAAGGCTTCAATATATTTGCATAATTTCTTCTAAAGATTTTTAGTGTTTTTATTTTATCAATTTATCTAACATAATAAATATATGAGTTAACATCGTTAGTGTCATGGCTATTACTGCAAATTAACTAGCATCTACTATTTGTGTGGCCATGTTAGTTAAAATTATTACTACAGCTGCTGGGAGCATATGATCATATTTTATATAGGCAATAATGGTGAATTGTGTAGTCGTTTATATATCATTAAAAATGGGAGATAATCATTTAGAAATTTAATATCTCAAAATAATTTTCTCAATACTTATCTAACTTCCATCATGTCATCTAAAAGGAAGCTCTAACCACCATATAGTTCTATGATTTGGATTGCTAGTTTATATTCCCTTTTTTAAGAATTGTTGATTTGATTACTATAAATTTTTTCTTATTAGTCAATTCTATAAAACATTGTCTAAAATGTTAAGAGAGAGTTATATTAATTTCATGACCTTTTGTCAATGTAAGTTGCTAAGAATTATATTATATTATATGGTTTTTAAAACCATTATCAATTAAGGCATGTATAAATTAATTAACCTTTTTTATCACTTGTAATTCTTTAGACGCAAATTTTTTTTATATTAGCAATCGATTATATTTTATATTGTAATAAATAGATTTTGTATTAAAAAATATTATTTTTAGAAATGTCTTGTATTGTTTTAATTATTTTGTATGAATAATATAATATGACAAAATATGAAATTCAGTATAATTGTTCAGAGTTACCAAATTTAAAAAAAGTATAATATATGAATATAAAACCCTGCCGAAGGCCGGGAAAAAGCGGACCGAAGTCCCGCAAATTAGGGCGTATGGAGGGCTTCGCATCCAAATTTTTTTAGTTGAGCCCCCTGAGATTGTAAAACCTAGCGACGCCCCTGCTGCTGATGGTATACGCAAGAAATTATTTCCGAAATTAAATGCATATATAAAAAAGGGTAGACGTACTGATAACAAATATATGAAATATGGTTAAATTATTTATAATTTTTGGATTCAATTGTATTTTACTTTTTTATAATATTTTTTACAAATTAAATAAAATGCAACTTAATATATATCTTGATTAGATTATGGCCGTCAAATAAACTTTTATTTAAGGTCGCGATAAATAAATACACATAATTTTCTTTGGTTATTATAATATTCAAACTCAAATTTTAAAATTTTATTCGTACTAGGGTCGGGTTCGGGTGGAATTAAAAAAATGTGTGCTTAGACTAAGACATTAAAGTTTTTTAAATTAATATTATTCAAATAATAAATATATTACGAATAAATACGAATATTTTCGGAGAAACCAATTTGCAAACTTAAAAAATAGGATTCTTGTGAATTGATAAATATTGTACTATATATTGTTTTTTTAGAATAAATGTAAAATCCTATTTAAATAATAAATAGAAAACTCTTATCTTTTTTTATTGATGCAAAAAAATTATCAGGAATGAAAAGGAGTATTGTATAAAAAGATGGGATCCTTAATAATAGATATATAATTAATAAAAAAAAATATAGTAATATATATCATCTTTTTGGAATAAATATAAAATCATATATAATATTATTCAAATAATAAAAATAATGTAATATGTATATTCTTCTGTGAGTTATACAAAATATTCATAAGTTAAAAATAAGTAGGGTGCTTAAAATAGATATACAAATTTATTTAAATTATAAAACAATATTATACAAGTATTTTTCGTATTCGTATAAACCGGGATTAGTCGGATATAACCTCACGATACACCACATTGATTGCAGTTTTTGTTTTGTCATAATATTTAGCTTATGAGGAGAACAAACCCGAGACATAAATATGACTGTGTATTTGAAAAAACAGGAAAAGATAAATAGATGCCAACTTTGTTCAACGTTTTTCCCTGCCTGAACTTTATTAATTGTAATAACAAAAACAGGCCTCACGGGAAATTGGTGGCACTTATGGTAAGCCAGAATCAGTTGGAATTAAACTTATTCTAGGAATGAAAACTATAATGGTGAGAAAGTGACCAGAAGAAAATTCCGCTACAACTACATTTGGTCCCAAAGAGCTTATAATTAATTTAGTTCCATTGATTTAATACGAATTATTATAAGTACCCCGACTTTGAAAGAAATTTTGTGATATAATTTATTTTAAATTCGTACACTATAATTTCATATGAACCTTTAGAATTGAATTTACCTAAAAACTGTTGAGTTGAATTTAAAATAGAATGATTTGATGAAAATATTTATTTTTTGATATCTAAATTGTTTCAATATAATATAATTTACTACAAATTTACACACTATAATTAAAATTTTATATGACCCATTAGAATTGAATTTACTTTAATACTGTTGATTGAATTTAGATTAGATTAATTAGATTAAAATATTTTTTTAGTTTTTTTTTAAATTGATAAATAAATAATAAAAATAAATAAATACGTAACGTTGACATGACGTACCGAGGACATCAGAAAATTGTAATATAGATTAGAGGTCTGCATTGGGCGGGGTTTCGGCCGGCCCGCCCACGTGCGCCCATCTAAGTGGGCGAGCGGGTAAAAAAATTTTTCGAGAATGGGCAGACGGGCGGGCGGGTTAAAAAAATTTGAAACTATGGGCGTGCGGGTTAAGGAAATTAAAATTTTTGTTCAAAAACAAACTAAAAAAATAATTGTTTAAATGATCTATAACAATATTTCTATTTTTATTGTACCAATCGTTTTTTTTAAGTGAAGAACATTTATCTAACTATATTATGTAATAAACACAACAATAAAACTTTTTTCTTAGAATAAATAAACATTTTTGTCTATTTAAAAAATTTCTTTTATGGGAATCTAATAAAACTTTTCTAGTGCTTCTTCCAAACGCGGATTTAGCATTGCTGGAAGATTTTTAGAACAAAGAACAACCTGTTTGAATCCAGAAAATGTCGATTCATTATTATTTTGGCATTATAATTACATATAATATTAATTTTACATTTATATTCTTTTCATAAATATTCAATTTGATCAAATAAATTGTCCATAATTTACATTGATTATTTTTATACTTATATTAATTTCCTAAATTATAAACTTTTTGTAGAAGTGTAATGCTGAAATATTTTTATTAGATGCTTAAAAAATGAAAGAATGACCATAATTAAATTTTGTAAGCGGTCTTGGGTTAAATTTTTTTATAAATTATGGGCGGGCGGTTAAAAAATTTTAGACTAATGGGCGGGCGGGTGGGCAGGTAAGGAATTTTAGATAATTGGGCGGGGCGGGCGGGTATATATTTTTTTGAAAACTATGGGTGGGGGTGTTAAATTTTTTTAAAACATTGGATGGGCAGGCTTTTGGTCCGAAAACCCGCCCAATGCAGACCTCTAATATAGATATTAGTTATAAGCGGGATATTATATTATGATAAAATTGCCTTTTTATTGAAAGAAATTAATTTAATCTAAATGGTATTCAAGTTTTATGTGTTAAATTACATTATTTGCTCTATATTTTAAATTACAGTGTATAAAAAGGTCGAAATTATCATAATTTATAACATTATTGTAAAAGGTTAGCAGGGAGTAAGGAAGATAAGACAAATTTTTTATCAAATAAATATATTTTAAAAATATTTAACTACAATTTAACTAAACTATAATAAATTTATCCTTTATATATAAAATAAAACTATGAAACTATTAAAGTTAATATAAATGGTGTTAATTTAATGAATGTAAGATACAAAAATTTGCGCTAAATAATAACCATTATAATAAAATAATAATCCATGTTTAACATTCCACCCTCTACAGGAACCCCGCCTAGGTTCTCTTTAGACGTAAATCTTTCGTGTTCAAGGAGTTTCCTATATATTTTGATCATAAAATCTTTCAGTCTCGTATTGGTAAATGATAGTTATTTTGGTTGTAAAATCTTATCTTGTCTTGCTCCCTCCAAATCTTTAAATTAAACGGTTTAGTATATGATTCGGCTTGTCATCCTTCTGTTAATTATTATCATAATTTGTTATTGAATAATTTTAGAATATATGTATTATTGAATAAGAATCGTCAAATAATCGAAATAGAATTAATGAATATCAAATTTGAATAAGAATAAGAATAATTGAAGCAGAATATTGAATATTTGGGATGAAATAAATAATCGGTCGCGTTTTATTTAAATTTTATTATATTATAAATAGTTTTAAATAATAACGAGGTATATAATAATTTTTATCAATATTAAATTTCAATTTTATCTTCCTTTTTTAAAATATCCTCAATTGTAGCGTTTTATATAATAATTTTTTATTAATATTAAATTTCAATTATTTTTATTTTTTTAAATTTTACTCTCTTGTTTTTCAATATAAACAACTTTTTAAAACATAAATAATCTTTAAATTGTTCTTTCTAAAAAGAATTTTATTTCGCCTTCCATTTCTAATATATGATTTCCATATCATATTCTTAAAAACTTTTTTATCAAGATGTTTAACTTTCACCTTGTCTCTCTTAACAATAATTGTTTTACATTTCACAGTTTTATTTAATTTTTTATCAATTATAAAAGTTTTTATTTCATTATTTTCTTTAATGATTATTTCCTTATTTTCTATAATCACAAATGTTTCAAATTTTATTATATAATTTATTTCTTTCAGTTTATAAGAATCTCTTTCATTTTAAATATTTGGTTTTAATTCAATATTTTTCAATTTTTTGATACTGAGATTTACAATTATAATGATAATTTCTTTTCTTATAATGTGTTTCTTAGTCATATTTATTATTAAAATTTTTATTAGAACAATTTTCTTTTATTTCTGTAGCCGATTTATAATTACATAAATATTTTAATGTACACAATGTTTCATCATAACTTGAATCTAACTCTTTTGGTAACATTGCCTTCATGACCAAAAATAAACCATCTGGTAAATTACATATTAAGCTTAGAATATTCTTACTATTATAAAATATTAAATAATCTTCTAATTTGTCTATGGACTTTGTTATATTGTTATTGTCCCATATATGTTTATTCATAATTTAGAAATTTATAATTAAATATTTAAATTACTTTTCACTTTTTCAAATTAATCATTACTTACATGTTTTTAGAATGAACATAACATTCCAGAACTTTTTTTTATCTAATTATCTGAGTTTCAGTAGCTAAATCATATTGTCTATCAAGAAATTTGAATGTTAATTCATTATTAAGCAGGTTATCTAAGTATTCATATATGTTCATTATGACTGATTTATATTTAATCTATTCAGTTATTTTATTAAGTATATTGGAATTTTATAACTTTCCTTCTTTTTTTTTTAATTGGATTTAGAATATTTTATAAATCATCATAGGTTTTACTATATAGAATTCATAACCTATTGTCTAACTATCATATTGGTTCTTGTAAGTTCATATTATTACATTATCCATGATAGCTTCGTCTAGTTTGATATCTAGTTTAACAATTCTCCTCATAGTTGATTGATCCATTTGACCTAAATTATATTTAGAAGATAAAAATAAATTTAACAGATTTTAAAATTGTAAATTCCGCTGCCACCATGTAAAGGTTGGCAGGGAGTAAGGAAGATAAGACAAATTTTTTATTAAATAAATATATTTTAAAAATATTTAAGTACAATTCAACTAATAAACTATAATAAATTTATCCTTTATATATAAAATAAAACTATGAAACTATTAAGTAAAGTTAATATAAATGGTGTTAATTTAATGAATGTAAGATACAAAAATTTCCGCTAAATAATAACCATTATAATAAAATAATAATCCATGCTTAACAATTGGTATATTCGAAAAAATAAATGTAATATAAAAACTTCACATTGCTATAAATTTAAGATGCTTGAAAATAAAATTATATATTATTTAAATGTTATTTAAAGTTTTATTAAGGACATATTTCTTAAAGACCAAAGTGTTAAAGACAATGGCCAGCTTATAATGATTATTTCCTAGCCAACATCAGTTCATGGCTTGAACAGAATAGTTTAATAAATTCAAATAGATACACTGTGTTGCGAGCTATAATTTTTTATCATGCACACTGGTGTATTGCTTAAAAATTTGGATGGAATACATTTCAATATAATTAATATTTATTTTAAATTTGATGAATTTCTTATCATCCCGATTATCTACCATTTCATATGATAAAAGCTTTTCATTCAGCAATACTGCAGGATAAATTGTTCATACAGTTAAAGATTTTTTTAAAATTTACATTAGGAATTTATTCGTTGATATGTCGAAGCCCAGCAATCCCTTCATATCTATATTATAATTTTCCGATGTCCTCACTACGTCATCGTTACGTCATGTCATCGCTACGTCATGTCATCGGTACGTACTTATTTTTATTTTTATTTTTTTATTGATTTGATTTTATTTTTTTTATAGAAAATATTTTTAGACATGAAGCCCAATAAAATACAACTCAAAATAAAGTTAGCCTTATATATATTTTTTTTATACTCTTTTATATTATAGAATGCATCTATTTTAGCTTCTGATAATGTCCCAACTATTTCTAGGGAGTTGAACCTAATATTGACTCCTATTCAGGTTCATTGCATTTATATTCTTTATATTATTCTTTGTTTTTATTTTAGATAACAAGCCCTGTCTTACCCATATTTAATGATTGTACAGGTGGTATATTGACTCCTCATCAAGTTCAATGCATTTATTTTTTTTATTTATTCTTTTGTTTCTATTTTAGATAACAAGCCATGTCCTAACCTCATTTAATGATTGTACAGGTGGTGATTCCGTCATTATTAAAAGAAAAAGATGGCAGATCAATCAAAAAAAGAAACACACTAGGGATAGCGAGGACCTACAAAATAGAACATTCTCTTATTTATCAAGTATAATTTTTCTCAAAATTATATTGGAATTTTTTAATGTTAAATGTTAGTCTTATGTTATTATTTTTATAAAGTAATATATTTTACCTGTAGAATAATTGGTAAATTAGAGATTTCCTCTTCATTAATTATAAATTTTGGGCTTGGTTTCAAAATTATTAGGGAAGGTGGGTTAGAGAAATTCTTTTTTAATATTAAGATCTTGGATGCTTTTTTCTTGAACCTATATTGGGATTTTTTAATGTTAAATGTTAGTCTTGGATGCTTGGATATTTTTTCCATGTTAAATGTTAGTCTTATGTTATTCTTTTTATAAAGTAATATATTTTACCTGTTGACTAATTGGTAAATCAGATATTTCCTCTTCATTAATTATAAATTTAATATCTCTGGGCTTGATTTTAAAATTATTAGGGAAGGTGGGCTTGAGAAAATCTTTTTAAATATTAAGATCTTGGATGCTTGGATATTATATCCAGTTTAACCTATATTGGGATTTTTATTATTAAATGTTCGTCTTGGATGCTTGGATATTTTTTCCAGATATTGTAGGGTAGAACCTATATTAGGATTTTTTAATGTTAAATGTTAGTCTTATATTATAAATTTAATATCTCTGGGCTTGATTTCAAAATTATTAGGGAAGGTGGGCTTGAGATATTCTTTTTAAATATTAATATCTTGGATGCTTGGATATTTTATCCAGATATTGTAGGCTTGAACCTATATTGGGATTTTTTAATGTTAAAGGTTAGTCTTGGATGCTTGGATATTTTTTCCAGATATTGTAGGCTTGAACCTATATTGGGATTTTTTAATGTTAAATGTTAGTCTTATTTAATATCTCTGGGCTTGGTTTCAAAATTATTAGGGAAGGTGGGTTAGAGATATTCTTTTTAAATATTAAGATCTTGGATGCTTTTTTCTTGAACCTATATTGGGATTTTTTAATGTTAAATGTTAGTCTTGGATGCTTGGATATTTTTTCCATGTTAAATGTTAGTCTTATGTTATTCTTTTTATAAAGTAATATATTTTACCTGTTGACTAATTGGTATATCAGATATTTCCTCTTCATTAATTATAAATTTAATATCTCTGGGCTTGATTTTAAAATTATTAGGGAAGGTGGGCTTGAGAAAATCTTTTTAAATATTAAGATCTTGGATGCTTGGATATTTTATCCAGTTTAACCTATATTGGGATTTTTATTATTAAATGTTCGTCTTGGATGCTTGGATATTTTTTCCAGATATTGTAGGGTAGAACCTATATTAGGATTTTTTAATGAATGTTAGTCTTATGTTATAAATTTAATATCTCTGGGCTTGATTTCAAAATTATTAGGGAAGGTGGGCTTGAGATATTCTTTTTAAATATTAATATCTTGGATGCTTGGATATTTTATCCAGATATAAGTTTCATTAGTATTGAATGGCATTTTTGTAATTTGAATAAATAGCATTTTTTTGTACTTAACAAAAGATATAGATAGCCCTTATCAAATTTTTTGATAAAAGGAGTTAACCCACTAATTGGTAAATCCGAGATTTCCCCTTCATGTGTTGATAAATTATTTAGAAATTTAACTATCTCCGGGTTTGGGAAATAGTTTTGAAACTTAATATGGGATGGACTTGGCTTGAAAAATATTCCTCAAGATTAATATTTGCTTGCACCTGACTTGGGAATATCTTATACAAATTATTATGGGCCGGGCTAGGAAAAAATTTTCAAAATTATTATGGGTTGAGCTAGGCTTGAGAATTTTTTTTATAAATTATAAGGTCTTGAACGCGTGGAAATTTTTTCCAAATATTATGAGCTTGGACCTGGCTTGAAATTTTTTAATGTTAAATGTTAGTCTTATGTAACCAGTAATATATTTACAAAGAATTTTGGTATTGGGTACAAGCTCATTTAATAATATTTTGACTCAAATAATAGTTTCCACTCTTAGTCCTAATGGGTTGGACTCAATGACATTGCTTGGACTTGACATAAATGGGGAGGGGGGGAGGGTTTAAAAATTATATAAATTAGATATGATTTTTAAATAAAAGGTAACATCTTTCTTAAAAAAACGAATAAAATTCTCATTCTCCGTCATTTTTGACGGGCTATCTACTAGTTTATTTAATTATGGCAGATTCATTTTATTTTGCTGCTCGCCAAATGGTGCTTTTATTCTTAGATAATTTTTAATTCTGAATAAAACATATATCAGAAAGAATTTATAAAATAAAAAATAATTTTATTAAAATTTATTTAAGTCATTTTACCCTCATTTTTGGAGCTATCAATTGAATGGGGCTGCATGATGCTTTCTAGAAAAATTATAAATTGGTCTATTTTAATCTTTACTAGATTTTGATTTTTTTAATGGTTAATTTTAAAATAAAAGTTTAAAACCTGAATCTCTAAATATTCATATACACTTTAAATATTTTCAACATGTTACTAATAATATAATTTTTTTTAAATATCAGTTAATTAATAAAAACATATGAATTTGATAAATAATGTCCTAATTTAATATTTCTGACAAAGTTGATTGATTACTTAAAAAATTATTTCTATTTAAACATCTAAAGTATTATATCAAAATTATACTATTTCTTCCCTGTAATGCTATAAAATCAGCTCAATCTAACTTATGAAAAAATTGCTAAACCTAAAATGAGAGTATATTTTTTTAAGTATGAGGTTTCCTAATTTTAAACCTCCATTAAGGCTAAGAAAGATAATAGTTTTCACTTAAAATTATGTTTCGATTTTTAGAGGCAGCTTAAAACTTTCTAAAAATGGGGCCAATCAACTATTTTGATTTATTTGGGGGGTTATAAATATTTTTTGAAGAAAATTTAATTAATGGGTCTATAATATATATAGAATATTTAAATGGGATAAGAGTTTCGCTGCCCTGAAGTCGGCCCCACTGAAATATAAAATTCTAAAAACGTGTCATCAAGTCGATTGTTTGCATTTTTTTCTCCAACCACTACCATTTTTATTTTCCATTGTTTTAATATTTAATATGATTTATATTTTCAAAAAAAATATTTTTTTTGCCTTTTATAACCCTGAAACATTTTATAAAATACATAAAAATTGTTAAAATGAGAGAAACCAAATTTTTATTTAATTGATAAAATATACAATGAAAATAAAAGTAGAAATAGGTATTTAAAAATATAAATATATAATGAAAATAAAAATATGGAATAATAATTTTGCTTGTCTCTCTTCTAAGTACTCCATAATGTATATGCATTAAATAGTAATATGTATAAATTTTATATGACGCACTCATTAAATTATCTTTATCCTAATATTCTTATTTTGTAAGAAACAGTTTACAGCTATTCAGATTTGACTTATCCTTACTATTTATTTTATATTTTATTGTTAACCTTTATTCAAATATTATATAGTATATATATTGTTATTACTTACAAGAAAACAGTGATGAATTATTTTAAAAAAAAACAATCTTATCTTTCCACTGTACTACTATATTTTATATTTTATTAATTAAATACATGTAAAAATGTTCATACATAAGACCTAGCTGTAGCACCATTTTATAGTTTACACGTCGATTAAATGACATAAATGTGCATTCATTTAATAATAAATAAAGATTATTAGTTCAAGTTTAAAGCACGAAATGAGCTAGAGCTGACTCCCTATTGGACACTAAAAAGTATAAAACAAAAATTTTACATTTAAGACTATTTTATTTATATAAATGTTGTGTTTCAACACTGTTTATAATTTATATTATCCTTTGTTTGTATGAAATAACTTGTTTATCATTTATATTTTTCTTTGTTTGTACAATATTCGCATATTACCATTTATATTTTTCTTTGTTCACTTACACCGAGCCTGTTTTGATTTCATCATCAAAACTGGTTCTAGCCAGTTTTCAAGATGGACAAGGATGAAATTAATATTTGTTTATTATCGTTTAATTGAAAGAAATGGGACTATATAAAGACCTCAGAAAAATGAATTGGAGGATTAAAATATTTGATTTTGTTTTGCTGTTAAAAATATGACATGAAATTGATGTTTTACTGTTTGATTACCAATGAAAATAAATTCGTGTTCCATTATTTTCCCGTCTTAGTTACTGGGATTTCATGACTAAAATGATATCCAAATCCCGTCCCCCCGTTCCCATTATCGACCCTCCCGGACCCCCAACTCGGACAATATCTTCCTTTCCCTGACGGTGGGACCTGTCTGTTCCTTAATAATAACAGTAATAAAAAGAAAATAAATTTGAATTAAAGACTCCCACCGTAGCTTTCCCCGGAATACACTCTGATCTTACATTAATTTTTTATAAATAATGAACCTTTTCCTGAAAACAATTATAAACATTCTTATGATAAATTACATGTGATATGCAATCTTATTAATTACAATTCTCGTTTTTTAAATATTTTATATCTTAAAAAATAGATCCCGACAAACGTGCCCTAATTTTAGAAAAGAGATTTAATATTAAAAAAAATTTTTTATCATTAATTTTTTCCCATAAATTAGGACATTTTAGGGGTCTTTGTGGGTAATTTTATACAGTGTCTTTATATTTTGGGCACTTTTATCCAAATTTATTCTCATGAAATTTTTGGTACGGGATTTGTATTACCTATTGATAATTATTAGGAGTTTTCATTATAGAAAAATGGTAATTATAAACTAGTTCAAAGGCTTAACCAATATTTTCCTAAAGGGGGATTAATAAATTTATGGGATCTTCGCCCACAGGCCAACTTTTACATTATTTTTTAAAAATTATATACATGGATTTTTGGGGGATGATGGCGAGGAAAGGGAGACTAAAGAGCATGGGCATCGCTAGCCTTTACAATCTCAGGGGGCTCAACTAAAAAAAATTTTATGGGGGGCGAATTTGCGGGCCTTCGGCCAGGTTTTATATTAATATATTATACTTTTTAAAATTAGTTAACTCTGAACAATTATTCTTATTTCCATATTTTGTCATTTATTATATTATGCATACAAAATAAACTGGCATATAAATAACCTCATAATGCAATAATATAAATCTTAGCAACTTACATTGACCAAAGGTTATCAAAGTAGTATAACTCTCTGTTACCATTTTAGATAATTTATTATACAATAAACTAATAAGGAAAAATTTTATAGGCCTCTTCCAAATCAACAATTTTTGAAGAAAAGTGTATAAACGACCAATCCAAATCATAAAACTATATGGTGATTAGAGCTTCCTTTTAGATGACATGATGGAAGCTAGATAAGTAATCGATAAAATTATCGTGAGATATTAAATTTCTAAAAGATTATCTTCCATTTTAAATGATATATAAACGACTACACAGTTGACCATTATTGTTTATCTAAAATATGCAATCATATTCTCTCAGCCGTTGTTGTAATAATCTTAAATTACATCGCAACATAAATAATATACACTGGTTAATTTGCAGAAATAGCCATGACACTCACGATGTAAACTTATATCAGAATTTATTATGTTGGATAAATTGATAAAATAAAAACATTAAAAATCTTTGAAATAAATAATTATGCAAATATATTGCAACCTGGAGTTATTTACACACAGCAATGCCATAGAAATGAAACATTTTCTAACTATAAAATAAAGACAGATTGATATGATGAAACAGATTTTATATATTGTCGATATTATATTTTAAAATAATAGTAGTTTGTAATAATATCAAAAATATACTTGTATTAAAAATTTAATTCAAAACTGTTTTTCGAAAAAGAAAAAAATAGAAAAGAGAAGAAAAGATATCAAATTTATTACATCTATTGCAGGATGAATAATAAAATGTTTAATTTTTAAAATTATTTATATCTAAATAAATGGCGTTAAATACTTGTATGCATATTGTTACTATATTTAATATCAAAACCATTTATTAGTAAAATTTATTATAATATTAACTGTAATATATTATATAGTTGTCAAATAAGTCTATAAAAGTGGCATTTTATCTACTATTTTATAACCAACTGTATATAATAGAGGATTATAAACTGTATCTCTATTTATTAACTTTTTATAAAGTAATATCTTATACTTATTTGGATCTTGAAAATATTTTTAGGAATAGGTATGATAATTAAATTTAAAAATATATATACAGTTGATTAGTCATTTTGAACTCGGCTAATTACAATATTAAATTTGTTAATTTTGAAATAATATATGATTATTATTTAATTAGGGTTATATAATAATTTAAATAATAAAAGTCAATTAAACTTCAACTGTTAAAGCTAAATTAATATTTAGTGAGTTCTTGATATTATATTTTTAATACAGAATTTGATTGCAAGCTGACTTAGTGAAAATATAATTTATCTATATTATAATTTTCCGATGTCCTCACTACGCATCGTGACGTCATGACATCGTTACGTCATGTTATTACGTATTTTTTTTTATTTGTTGATTTTATTTATTTATTTTATACAAACAGATGATCCTGTAACTTATTTTTTTATACAACTGTAGGAGGCCATATTAAAACCAATTGTCAAAGTAATACATTATTTACTAAATATTACAAATTCTTAATATTTTACATAGAAATTCAATTTTCTTGTGAGGTGGGCTTGAGAAAATCTTTTTATTATTAAGATCTTGGATGCTTGGAAAAAGTAATACATTATTTACAAAATATTACAAGTTATTAATATTGATTGGGATTTTGAATGTTAAATGTTAGTCTTATGCATAGGCGTAGCCAGGATTTTCATAAAGGGGGGGGGGGGGGGAATTAAAAAATTACTTTTCAGCCTTCGGCCGGGTTACTTAAGTCTATATATAGTCATAAAATATTTTTAAAAATTTTAATAAAAAAAATAAGCCTGGAACAAATATGAAATATATTTTTATTAGTTTATAAAATAAAAATATAATAAATTACTTGTATTGTATATACCTTAATATAAAAGCATGGTAATAATTTATTCCAAACAATTATAAGAAATTTATTTATAAAAAGTAAGTAGACATATAGTTGATTTTACTCTATTATATAGAATTAGTTATAAAATACTAGGTAAAATTCCACTTTTACAGACATATTTGACAGTTAGAGAATATATTACAGTTAATAATTTAACAAATCTTCATATTATTCATCCCACAATGTATTTAAAAGATATTTTCTGACTTATCAATATTTTATAGTTTTTTAAATTATAATTCGCTATATTGGTAAAAATTACTTGATTGTCATTTGATAATTAGATATACTGTAAATCTACGACATATAACATTCCACTGTTTGTATTGTGCTTTAATATTTTTTTAATTTATGATTTAATTTTATCAATAGTTTTATAATTTTATTTTACTTCTATTAAGATAAATAAATTAAAATTACTCACTTTATAAAAAATTATATTTGATATATTATATTATTTAGTAATTTTATGGATCTATATTATTAATAATTATAACACATTTCACTTCTGTCTTAAGACTTATCTTTGGCTTATATTTCATTTATTAAAAAATATTTTTGGTTCATTTTATAAATATTTATAAATTTATTTTCCCCAAAATCTATAAATTATGATAAATAGTTTTATAAATAATATCAATTTTTACATTCTTTTTTTCAAATTATTATTTAAGATATATGCATACATATTTGAGGGTCAGGGAGTGGGGGGAGGACTAAGGGGGATATTTTTTATTAGCTAAAAATGATATTTACAAAAAGTGATAAATTTCTGAAGGGAGGGGGATTTCCTCTGCCCCCCCCTGGCTACGCCTATGGTCTTATGTTAATATACATTAAATATATCTATTTACATAATATTACAAATTATTAATATTTTATATAGAAATTCAATTTAACTTGTACTTCAGAGATTTTTTATCCATAACTTATTTTTTGGAGTTATCTCCAATAATACGAGGTAATATTTTTTATTTCTTATAATAATATTAGGGCAGACCTTATTTTGTAATGATTCTCTAATAAGTGGTTTGCCCAGGCTTTTTTCTCATTCATTAATTATAAATTTAATATCTCTGGGCTTGGGAAAATTTTGTCAAAATTATTATGGGTTGGACTGGGCTTAAAAAATATTTCTAAAAATTAATAATGGCTTGATTTTAAAAATTATTAGGGATTGAAATGGGCTTGAAAAAATCTTTTTAAATTATTAAGATCTTGAATGCTTGGAAATTTTTTCCAAATATTGTGGGCTTGAACCTAGATTGGGATTTTTGATGTTAAATGTTAGTCTTATGTTAATATTTTTATAAATAAATATATTTTACCCGTAGACTAATTGGTAAATCAGAGATTTCCCCTTCATTAATTATAAATTTAATATATCTGGGCTTGGTTAATATTGACCCATCTACTGGTTTGCATTATTTTTATGTTTGTTTAATTTCAACAATAATTTATTTAAATTTTTGCCTGATTTCTTTATTTGCCTAGGCTAACCCAAACTTAATCCCTCACATTGCTACAAAACATGATGAATCTATTAAAGATAAGCAAATAAAATATTGAAGAATAAACAAACGCCTTGCCCGTTCTAGAGTTACTGGTAGCCAAAATAATAAAGAACTACGCTTGAAATTAACTCTGAAGGTTTATTTTATTTTTTTATCTTATGTTTTATATTTATATTTATATGTTTATTTTATTTTCACCCAGTTGCCTCCAAATGATATTTCTATCACCACTATCAGGGTTGGGCAGTATCGCGGATATTTGTATCTTTTTTAAAATTTTGGAAAGTATCTTGTATCCAGTATCTAACTTCCACCTGTTACAAATCCCTTTTTTTTTATTATTAGTCGTTTTTAAATCCGCTCTGAACCAGCGGTGCGGCGAATACCGTTTTAGTTATTTTATTGACTTAAGGTAGGGATTACCTTTGTTTTTAAATCCGCTCTAAACCAGCGGTGCGGCGAATGCCGTTTTAGTTATTTTATTGACTTAAGGTAGGGTTTACCTTTGTTTTTAAATCCGCTCTAAACCAGCGGTGCGGCGAATGCCGTTTTAGTTATTTTATTGACTTAAGGTAGGGTTTACCTTTGTTTTTAAATCCGCTCTAAACCAGCGGTGCGGCGAATGCCGTTTTGGTTTATTTATGGTAGGAATTAAAAATGAAATCGGCGCCGACGGCCGGGTAGCCATATTTAAGAGGGGAGGAGTGTTATGTTCTATCCCCCCTTATTTCTTTTATTTTTGTTTCTCCTTGTTTCTTTTGTTTTCCCATCTTCTTTTATTTTGTTATGAAATTAATATATTATACCTTATTTTTATATTGCATTTGAAACTGGTTCTTACCAGTTTCATGAATGATTATATCGCGATTAAATAACAACTTTTTCTTTCCCCCTTTGTTTTAAAAATTATAAAGGTGGAAAACAAAACACCATTAATCATTAAATATTTTTTTTTGTAATAGAATTTCATTTTTTTAATTGTAATTTCTCTGATTCGAATAAACTTTAAAACTTACGTTGTCCAAGTGATTCCATGACTAAAAGGGGAATAATACAGTCCGTGATCGGGGGTCCGGGATGGTCAATGACTGGATCCAGGGGGCCGGGTTTTATCGATTTAGTCATGGAATCACTTGGACAACGTAAGTTTTAAAGTTTATTCGAATCAGAGAAATTACAATTAAAAAAAAGAAATTCTATTACAAAAAAAAATATTTAATGATTAATGGTGTTTTGTTTTCCACCTTTATAATTTTTAAAACAAAGGGGGAAAGAAAAAGTTGTTATTTAATCGCGATATAATCATTCATGAAACTGGTAAGAACCAGTTTCAAATGCAATATAAAAATAAGGTATAATATATTAATTTCATTACAAAATAAAAGAAGATGGGAAAACAAAAGAAACAAGGAGAAACAAAAATAAAAGAAATAAGGGGGGGGATAGAACATAACACTAAGATACATATTATTTAAAAGTATTTGTATCTTAACCAACTTTGTATTCAAAAAGATACAGATACTTTAAAAAAAATTATATTGGTTAATTTAAATAGTATTAAAATTTAAAATGATATTGTTTTAAGATTTAAAAGAAAAAATTTAGATATTTTAAGATAATTTTTGATATATGACGTTGGTCGTCATATAGCAATTTGCTAACAATTAAAACTACCATATTTGAATCTTTTTATATCTGTCTATTTTAAAATTATGGAAGAAGAAAATAGAATAATATGTTTATCTTCGTCTTCAGATGATTCTTTAACCGAAAATTGTAACAATAAATTTAAACTAAGCATACTTAATGGCAAATTTTTTGAAGTACTTCAAGATGATCATAATAAAGAAATTCAACGTGACTTTGGTATTGACGAAAAAGTTATAGCAACTGTTACAGATAACGGCTCTAACTTTAAGAAAGCTTTCAAGGAGTTTGGATATTCTATGGAAGCTGTAGAGAATGACTTTGACATCAATGATGATGAATGTATAGAATTCGAAATCATTGAAAGTATTATTTAATACTTCTTTAAAATTTATTATGATATTGTAAATTTTGTAAAAAATTTTATTCAAATAAAATTATTCATTTGTTTATTTAAGGGTCTAAAGAAGCCTCAATAACATTGCCTCAACACATTCGTTGTTTGTGCCATACGATAAAATTGCCACAACAGATGTCGAGAGAGCTATTAAGGATTCTCCTAACATTTCTAACATCCTGCAATAGCTAAATGTACTAAGCTATGGAATGCAAATAATAGGCCTAAAACTGCAGAACTTATCAAAGCAGTTTTAGGAAAACAATTAGTTACACCTTGTTGCACTAGATGGAATTGTTTGTATGATAGTCTTCATAGTTTATTAAAATTTAAAGGCGAACTTCCTAAATTATGTCAAAAATTAGAATTTCCTAAATTAAGAGATATTGAAATTCAATATTTAGAAGAATATTGCAATATAATGGCCCCATTGGCTATAGCGATTGACAAAATACAGAGTGAAATCAACTGCTATTATGGAGAATCAGCTCCAATTTTAAATGTCGTTAAAATAAAATTACAAATTTAATTCAAACCAATCTACAATTTTGCAAACTATTAGCTGTTGCCATAGAAAATTTTTTAAATAAAAGATTTAAAAATATATATGATTTTGATAACAATGTTAAAAGTGCATTTTTGGCAACTATTTCTCATCCCTATTTTAAAAATCGTTGGATTGATGGTGAAAAAGAAAAAAATACCTTCAGGATTTGTTATTACATGAAGTTTTAATTGTTTTTAGAAATAATATTGAAATTAATACTTCAACAAAATCTTCAATTGATGAAGATGATGATTACTTTTGCCTTAAAAGTACCACATCCAATTCTAATAATTCAATAAATGATATTGAAATAGAGGTACTAAATTATATGAAAGATGACATGCGGAGTATAAATATATTAAATAGTTATAAATATATAAAAGAAATATTTTATTAAATATAACACAATATTACCCTCCTCAGCCCCCGTTGAAAGATTATTTAGCTTTGCTAATATGGTTAATAGATCAAATCGTCAAAGATTGAACGATAAATCATTTGAAAAATTAATAATATTAAAAAATAATGCTGATTTATGATGCTGATTTATGATGCTGATTTATGATGCTGATTTATTATTATTTACTAATTATATAATTATTAAATGGAATATCGCATTATCTTTTATAATAAATTTGTTATTTTCAACAATTTATTTTAAATATTTTTTTTATAAATTTATATTATAGATAAGAAATAAAGCTTTATACATTTTGATTTTGACTATTTAAAGTTTTTTAAAAAAGTATCTTGTATCTTAGATACTTTTTTTAAAAAAAATACAAGTATCTTGTATCTTATATCTTATTGAAATTTTTCTAAAGTATCTAGTATCTTGTATCTTAAATACAAAATTTTATAAAGTATCTGTATCTGTATCCGAATACAATTTTCTGAAATTTGCCCAACCCTGACCACTATCACAATCCCTATGCCACCTCTGCCTATTTTTTAACAAATATAAGCATTCAATTCCATACTATCATTCACTTTACTAGGAGTTAGTATAAATATTACTTTATCCGATTCTCTGAGAAACTTTCATGAATATTTAGAGGAATGTTCAAACTTGAATGTGCAGTACGGTTATTTTCATCAACTTTATTAATGGAAAAATATGCAGTAGTTCTGTCGTGGCCTTTATAACAATTCTTACTACCTTTTTATGGTTGAGTTAACATTATCGTTCATGATTCTATTTTAGAGGGGGGTACCAATGCTGACATTGACAGAAATATCATTTTGCGTTCTTCTTTTACCAGTATCCCAACCCCAAGGCATAGGCATATGCCTCATCTTTATCAGGACGTAAAGTATTTTGTACACTGCTTGGTAATCCGTCATTAATTTCATCTACAACCCTAAATGATATGAAATTGTACATTTATTATTTCCTCCATAGACGACCGCCCAGATTGATTTTGTCGCTTTTTCCATCAAAAATAAAAATGTCAACAAGGATTTTCTCTTAATTTTATCAAATAGACAACATAATAATTATTCCTCATTATTTTTTAAAAAAAATAGCCTAAATTTATATGTCAATAAAAAATATATAAATAATTTGCATATAAGTTTCATTAGTGTTTAATGGCATTTTTGTAATTTAAATAGATAGCATTTTTTTTAACTTAACATAAAAATATAGACAAATAATTTGGGAAATGCAAGACATACATTAAATTTATCCGAAAAGCTACAATAACCCTATATAATAAACAATAATTTTTTTATATATAATTTTATTTGTTCATATTACCAAAAAGTATAAGAGTCGGTTATTTTTATTTTATTTGTCATGATTCTCTAATAAGTGGTTTGCCCAGGCCTTCCCAGTTTCCCTTAATAGGGAATTCACATGTTTTTTTTAACATCTTAAACTAATTGGTAAATCAGATATTTCCCCTTCATGTGATGATAAATCAATTAAAAATTTAATCTCCGAGGTGGGAAAAATTTTTCAAAATTATATTGGATACGACTGGGCTTGGAACTCAGAATTAATATTAGCTTGCACTTGACATGGGAATATCTTTTACAAATTATTAAGGGTTGAGCTGGGCTTGATAAACTTTTTTATAATTATATGCTTCCAAATATTGTGAGCTTGGACCTGGCATGACATCTATCGTAAAAAATGAATAAAAATCTTATTCCCCGTCATTTTTGACGGGCTTTCTACTAGTATGTATTAATCTACTAATATCGAAAATAGTATTCATTTAATAAAAATTTAAATTATTAATTTCTAAATAATAAAAAAGAAATCATTCAGGGCGCTATCAAAAAAATTCATTTTTAGTTAAAGGGGATATTAAGGAGCCATTAAAAAAAATATTTTTGCCTCAAGGGACTCTTCAAATTTTTCAGGGGGCTCAAGCCCCTGCGCACCCCCTCCTCCTAGCGACGCCACTACTAAAGAGGATGTTTTTTATTAGGTTAAATTGATATTCCCAAAAGATGATATATTTATGAAGGCGTGAAATTCCACCCCCTCCATATCGGCATATATGAACTACTCATTATAATGAGGTAATTAATAACGGACACTTAAAACCAAATTGATTTTGTTATATTTTAAAGAAAAAAAAATATCAGTGGAATATTTCTTTAAATAAATTGTCTCATATAACCATTTATTTCCTCCTATTTTGTAAAAATATATATTGTGTAAAATTTGAATATAATAAATAATATATTGTTTAAACCTAATCACTTATGATAATATTTAAGATAATTGTGCCTTTTAGAAATTATTAATATTTTCAATATATAAAAGTCTTATATAGTTTATTGGTCTGATTTATTTTTTTTACTTTTCCGACATTTTTTCATACATAAATGGAACGTGAAGTATTTATTCTCAGTTTGTATAATATTGTTTTGTTATTAGCAAAAAGACCGTGAAATATACTGCAAATTATTTGTTGGAAATCTAAAATTTTCTACAACTACAGATGACTTGAAAGAATTTTACTCTAAATTTGGTGAGATAGTGGATTGTGTAGTGATGAAAGATGGGACTGGAAAATCTCGCGGTTTCGGTTTTGTAACATATCAGGATCCTGATAGTGTTGATGAAGCACAAAAGAATAGACCACATTATATTGGTGGGCGTAAAACGGAACCTAAACGAGCTATACCAAGAGGGGTAATTATTTTAAGATGTTAGCTAATAATAATAAATATATAGGAAGCAGATAAACCTGAAGCGCAGCAAAATATTAATAAAATTTTTATTGGAGGGCTACTTGAGGAAGTAAATGAGCCTGAGTTAGAAGATTATTTTTCAAAATACGGCAAAGTAGTTAATACAAATGTTATAAGAGATAACGTTACTGGTAAAAAACGTGGATTTTCATATTTAACATTTGAGGATTATGATACTGTTGACAAAATAGTTTGTAAGATTTTAGTTTTTTTTACACAGTTTATCAAATATAATAGTGGAAAAATATCACACTATACATGGCAAGACATCTGAAGTAAGAAAAGCACTATCTAAGGAAGAAATGAAAGTTCATCAAAGAAAAACTTTTAGAAGAAGATATGATGATAGGGGAGATGGTATTTCTTATAATTTTTTATTAGATGTTATGATTTTGTCTTAGATGACTATAGAGGTGGTGGAGGAGGAAATAATATGATGATGCCTGGAAATTTTCTGGGTGGTCCTATGGGAGGTGGTATGATGGATGATCTTAGTTCTAATGGAATGATGATGGGTGGAACTACTCCATTTGATATGTTAGCTAATATGGGAATGATGAGCACTATGATGGGAAATATGATGGGTATGGGAAATAATCCAATGGCATCTATGATGGGAATGGGCCAAGGTGCTAATGGTAATCCAAATAGCTTTAATGGTGGTGGAGGTACTGGTCAAAACATGAATGCTTTACAAGGTGGTCAAATGGGAGCAGTACAGCCTATGGGAGGACAAATGGGAAATTTACAAGGTATGGGTGGACAAATGGGAACTGGTCAAAACATGGGTGGACAAATGAATGGTACAGGTGGAAACATGCCAGATGGTAATGCTGCAAGTGCTATGATGTCTGGCATGATGGGGATGATGGGAACTGGCATGAATGATGGTGGTATGGGTAGCTTCAATTCTGGATTTAACAACTCAAATTTTCCTAGAAGTATTTAATTAATATAGATTTTTTTAAAATATATTTATATTAGATCAAAGCCAAGGGTTTGCTAATATGGCTGGCCCTATGAGAGGCAGATCAAATACAGCATTTAGAAATAAACCCTATAATAGTAAAAAATATTTCCCTAAAATAGTATAATTATATAAAATGTAGGTGATGGACCAAGAGGTGGAAATGATAGAGGCTTCTCTGCTAAACGTGGTGGACGTTTTTAAATTACACAGGCCCAGGTTTTAAATTTGTAAGCACAAAAATAATGATGTGGAGCTAAAAAAATTGTAATCATTTATATTTTGCAGGTACATAAGATTTCCCCAGTTCAATTAGATTATATGAATTAGATAAGATTGATAAAGGAGAATCAATTAACAAGTTTTCAAATATGAGAAATACGTTTATATCAGATTAGCAAACAAACCTGGGCAGATATACATATTTTCCAAATCTTCATTATTTATATATATTAAATAAAATATACATAAGTATAATTGTATTGTAATTTAAGAATTATATATATTTTTTATATTTATTAGATATAACATTAATTTTTTTTATACATTCATATATTGTAAGAGTTTATAAAATTGTATATTCAATGGTGTAAATAAAGATATTATAGATAAGTGAGTACATATAAATCTAAAACAATGAATAATAAAAAAATTACATGAGTATTGTGTAAAATAAAATAAGACCTTAAGAAAGTGGAATTCTCAATAAAGGTAAGTTGTTCAACTTGAAAGATTAGATAAGGTACACATTTTGTCATATATTTAATTTAAATTTATTTTAGAAAGTCAATGGTATTGGTATATGGAGGGGATGATATTATTTTGTTAACGAAAAAATTGAATTCCTGGTTGGAAATTTTATTATAACTTGCAGCACCATGTGATTTATTGGATTCTATTTTTTGAAGAAACTACTATAAAAAGTATAATTATAATTTACTAATGATGATCATAAATTCTGCCATATGAGTCATTATATGAAATGAAATTATATTCTGATATTTTTAAAATGAATACTTATATATGTAAAACTTTTATTAGGTAATTTCAAATGCCAGAAGAGGATTTAACCAATAAAGGTATTACAATATATATCAAATGATGATTGTAATTTGCGTATGATTTCTATGATGACTAACTATCACTGATTAACCTTATTGTCATATTTATTTAAAATATTTTAGGATTTAAATTGTTTCAAAATTTGATCTTCAAAGACATCACCATGGCATACTTAGGTTAAAAAAGATATTAAAATATATCAAAATATTATTTGATGTATGATTAGTAGGATTGTGAATTATTACTTATAGATGATACTCATTTTTATATATTTATTATATATTTCATTTGTGAAGAAAATTAATAAAGTAATGAAATTGATGTTAAATGTGTATTATTATTTATTTACATTCACTATCTGTTTTTTATTTGATTTTTAAAATATATTACATAAATTATATTTTTTTAAGGATATTTAAAGTTTTTATCTAAAATAAAAAATTTTCAGGAAAATATAAATTTGCATTTTTATGAAACTTGATATTTTATTTATTACCCATATTTTTAAAAGCTTTCTAAATTTATATTTATCCAGTTAATCATATAACTAATATGAAAACATTTATAAAGTATTAAATTATAAAAATCCTGTATTATTATAGCCTGAATTTTTTAATAACTTGGTAATTTTAAATAAACTTGTATGGGCAAAGTTTACTTTTGATTGTTTTTTTAAATATTCAATAATTGTTATCAGTTAATATTTTAATATTAATTTTGAGAGCTATAAATTAATTATAATTTATGAAAAATCAAAGCTTAATTGAATAGCTATCTGTTAACTTGAAACTGCTTTATAAGTTAGTGAGGTACAATCAATAAATAAGAAAAACACGTAAGAGATCATAAGTGATCTAAGATTTTAATAAAAAGAAATGTCATAATTTGTAACAATCACCTTAAACCTTGAAAGGTTATATGAAATAAAAATAGAAGAAAATTTGATTTTTGACTGTTAAAAAATACCCTACAAAAAAGGCTAATATAAATTTTTTATGGAAAATAAATAAAAATTTCTTATTTTTTTTATAGCGGCAATATTTTAATTAATAAATCTTGTGGAAAATGTTTAATCAATGCCATTTTAGGCGCATACCTAATAACGTTAATGAATGAAGCTTATATCAGTATATTTGATACCAAAAATTTATAAATAGTTTTTCGACTAATGCCGCTCCCTTATTTATGTTTTTAAGGAAAAATGGATAGATAATGAAGCAAGAGTAATTAATAAATATAAGAAACATCATTTTTAAGGCATAATCCGAAAAGGCCAATGATTCTAGCTGCTGACGCGTAGCAACATGAAATAGGATATTTTATCTCATTAACGAGTAAAAGCCTGTTAGATTCACTTCTCGAACATTAAATGTCGCATCGAAATTACAGTCAGTTATAGAACGTGGGGCTTCAATCATTTAGATTGATTAAATTTAAACAATATTTCACTAATTTCATTGATCATAAACAATTTATATTTACTTAACTCACATAAAAAACAACAGATATGTCGTTAAGATTAGTAAGATGGTCATTATTACTTGCAAACTGATGACGAATTGCAATTTCGAGAAACGAAAAATAATAGCAATATGGATATGTTTATAAGCTACCAAATTGACGGTAAACCTACTCGGGATGAGTTAGAGAATAATTTAACAATATTGGATGCTTTACAATTTATTTCAGCATTGTTATGAAATCACACAAGGAATGACCCGGTACTATCAAAAGTTTCACGCTGCATTACAAGGGTGGCCAAAAATAATAAAGGAAAATTTAAAACCGTTTTTCCAATGCCTAAATATTTTGTCTATTTTACATATGGGGCATCAGGGTTCTACTAAAACAAAATTATTGGCCTAAGAATGTTTGGTGGTCTAATATTAACGGGTACATCACATATCACGGTAAGAATTGTGAATTATGTCAAACAAATAACCCTAACCGTAAAACGATCATAGGGAAATGATCCTCAGCAAATAAACAATGGAAGAATTTATTTGGATTATGCTGGATAATTAACGGAGATATATATCTAGTAATAATTGATAGTTATAGTAAATGGCCTGAAATACAAAAACTTTGGACAACTAATTATCTCCCCAATAAATCAAAAATCAAAGTATTGACCCCCCCCCCCCTGTCACCCCTGTCACCCCATTAAATCAAAGTAGTAATTTTTCATCAATTCAACATTTTAAAATGGGATATGAATGCTTGAGGCTATCCTTAGCTCCAACCTTGGTTTGCTTCTTTCCAATGAAGAACTTCGGATAGGAATAGGTTTTCGTTTAGGCTGTTATATCGTCACACCTTCATCTTGCAAACAGTGTCAGCTCCTTATCGACAGTCTAGGGCATCACCCTTTTCACTGCTGTTTCTCTAAAGGCCGCTATCCACGACACCAAGCAAAAATTTAATTATTGCTAGAACTCTCCGTTCAGCTAATATTACATCAACTTTGGAACCTCTAGGTCTTAATTTCGGGGACAATATCAGGCCTGACGGAATGACTCTTATCCCACGGAGCAGAGGAATCCCGCAGCCTGGGATTATACATGAGATGATCGCTTTGCACCATCCTTTTGCTCTAATTCTTGAGTTAGAGCGGAATTTAGAAAAGATCAATAAATACATTACCATTTCCAATATTACTCTAACCCCCATTGTTTCTGACACAATCGGTGCTTTTGGACCTAGATCATTAGAATTTTTCAAGGCACTCGGCCAAAAAATGCGCTGTTCCTTCTCTTTTTTTTTTATATTACATCACAGTATTTTATTACCTTTTTTTTTAAAATAATATAGATTTTATATTTTTATATAGCTTATCCTTTTATTGTAAATTGTATACGTTTTTAAATCGGAATATTATTCCAATTATAGATATGTATATTTGAAATTTTTTATATAGCTTATCCTTTTATTGTAAATTGTATACGTTTTTAAATCGGAATATTATTCCAATTATAGATATGTATATTTGAAATTTTTTAATAAAAAAATTTCACGTTAAAAAAAATGAAATTAATTACAAAGATATAATAAAATGGTTCATTGTTTCACGATAGTTCAATATATTTTGCTCAAAGCAATTTTTATAATTTTAGGATAAAAAACGATTTTTTAGCAAATTAAACCAGGAAAGTTTATCAAAAGATAAACAGGTAAAAAAAATTTGTTATAAAAATACAACATCCCACCAACTTTAAGATCTTTATGCTCAAGTAAAAGTTATTCACGTTAACATTGTTACTCTCTCAATCGCTTTATCCCGGTCTCCTCTATCTGACATAAAGGCATCAAACTAGTTTAAACCATATCTCTTCAGAATATAATATTTTATTTCCAATGATAAATAATATTGCTTCTATTTTTTTATTAGCAATGAGAAAAAACGGATATTTTGTAAAAATATAAAGTAAAAATTAAATTATTTTTTTTATTATATATGTAAAAAATTTTTTTTGTAAACATTGGAGAAGAAATTTAGAATAGAAGAGAATATAAAAACTGTTAGCAAGTAAGAAACATTAATAAGTAAGGGTTTGAAAGACCCTTCAGCATATAAATTTTAAAGTTGCTAAAATAATACCAATTAAATTCATGTATAATAATTTACTGATCCTTTATTGTTGTATTGCCGTAAAACATGATATAATAAAAAAGTAGAAAATTAAAAAGTTATTGTAAAAAAAGTACAAGAAAAAATTAAAGAATCGTAATCTCCAAAAAAAAATACTTTCTTCAAAATTAATATTTCTCTTTTTCCTTAAAAATATTCTCATTTAAATAGTCTATAATTTGAAATTTTCTAATAATAGAAAAACACCCGATTTAATATAATAATTCTTCTAATTATATCTTGGATCCATATAATTTGCATAAGAATAATATCTATATAAAAAAATAGGCTATCAATTAAAAAACAATTTCTGAGTGCATTATGCATACACAACAATATACAATTTGTTTCTTAAATATAACATAACAATTATTAGCCCATTAATAATATTTTTACCTTATTTAATTTTATCTTCCAATTTATTTCCAAAAATATGAAATCAAATATATTTTGTTCATTTTATAATAATACGAATAAATTTGATTCGTGTTATGTTTGCTTAATAAAAATAGATAAATTTTCTCATAAATAATAATGTAAATATTATTTAAAATTCTTGCAATGGAAAGAATAAGAACCTGGCATTTGTTGCCATGGATTTTATTTATTTTTCCTAATTTTAAAATCAAGGAAAAATTTTTGTCCCTTTCACTCGGATTTTTCGAGATATTTTTATATAGAAATAATATTGATTGGTAATCGAGATTTATTTAATCAAATTCTTTTGTTTTATAATTCTGCGCTTAGTGTGAAAATTTTTTTTATAGGATTATTATTATAAACATTTTATTGTTAAAAATAGGGTAATAAATTTGTATTTTGTTTTCATTTGGATAGGTACTGCGAAATTTATTTATAATATATATTTAAAAAATCGCGATTTATGTAAAGTGTTTGGGACCTAGTTGGCCACAGCCTCGCTTCCAATCCGATGGTTCTGGGTTTGAATACTAGTTAAGATTACTTTTTTTTCTTAATCCAACTTGATCGTTACGTTCTAAAGGGGTTTTATTATGTTTTAATAAATTTTGGTGGGTATTTAGCAAATTAGGTAGCTATTTAGAAAATTTTCTATGTTGACTTGGCAGTATGCATCATTAATAAATATATAAATGAAGTGAATTTGATTTAGTAAAATAGTATCCATCATTAATAAATATATAAATGAAGTGAATTTGATTTAGTAAAATTACATATTCTACGAGGTAAGAATTATATAACTTATATTATATGTCGTAAAAATTGAAAATTTCTTCTGGTTTGCATGAATTTATTGTGAAGGAATATAGAAGTTATATAATAGATATTAAATTTTATTCATTTAGGATAAATCAGATTCAAATGGATATGATATATTAAATCTTTAGAATATTTATGATGCAAAACATATTTTAGCACTAATCTCTCACATGAACATTGCAGACCGTTTAAGCTCCAATTCAGTAAAAATTAGATTTAACTTTTCCAAACCCATACCAAAGACTCCCTTTTATCCTTTTAACGCCCATATATGTTTAAGCATAAAGTTAGTCTATATTTAATCACTGGTAACTGCAGACTACCCAAAAATTGATGGATAATTCTTGTAATTTTAAATTTACCCCCTATATATTTTGTTTATCCAATTTGATAGGCGTCTTAAGAATCACGTACATTTATTGTTTTTAACAACATGAAAGGGCGATACGCTTAAAGAATGACGAATAATAAGCTTCTAAAATACTTAAATTATATACGTTTTTAAAAATTCGATTTATTTTTCCAAATGTTTAAATTTATAACATCAGGTCCGTGAAGTTGGCAGAGGATTAAATGCTTGAACTTATGCCAAATCTTAATTGATCCTAAAGGATCTTTAAACTAGACACCAGCGAAATTAAATTATAAGCAAAATAAAAAGAGTATGAAATCTTAAACCTTGCGAACGATTCAAGGATAGATTACCTAAAGTTATACCATTGTGTAGAGTTAATTGATCCTCAAAGGGACAATTTAATAATTATAAAATGGATTAACACCTTAAAACGACGCGATAGTAAAATATGTAACAAGGAAAAGAATTTATACTAAAAAATGTAAAATTACTTAATTTATTTTGGCTGAAACCAGTTTAGCATCTGTAAAAGTTCTTGCGATTTATAATGGGTCCCTGATTTCAACAACTTCGCGTTTATAAAATGGCTACCGGTTAGTGATACGGATATCCGATTTAGAGAATATTAAAGCTCTAATTAAGTGTTATATGTAGCACTTATAGAATATGATTTTCTTATTTTCGGTTAAAATATATAAATTCACCAACTTTTCAAAGTAGTCAGTTACCCAATTTATCAAGACATTTTTTAAAAGTAGTTGATAGGAATTCGAAATTTTGGTCAAATTAGTGAGATACCTAAATTAGATAAGTTTGACTGTGATGGACTTTGAAAATTTAAATTGCTGCTTATACTAGGGGTGCACCGATACCACTTTTTGGAGACCGGTCCGATATTTAATTGATATAGGTCGATTACCGATCCGATATCATATCTAATTTTGTATTCTGTAAAGATACAAATGGTTCTAATTTTTATTATACTTTTTATTAGTATAACATAAATAATCTAACTATACCATAACTTATGTCATTTAAATATATTATAATTTTCATTTATAGTTTATATTCAATTGAATCGCCATTCTTATATAAAAATTTTTTATTGTTAAATTTCTTTTATATAATAATTAATAATATTAATCTATATACATAATAAGTAATAAACATATATATGAAATTTGAAATAAATATTTAACATTAATATATCGAAGATTTCTTTTTAGAAATACTAAAATCAGAGGTCAGCCTGTAGCGATGTTAACTGTCAATATCACCAGCTTCACTACAAACAGATTTTGAAGAGATTATCGCACATTTTTAAAACAGAATGCGCAAAAAAAATAACAATATGGCAGAATGTTTATTAATTATTATTATTAAAAAAATAAACATAAAATGGATTTTGATTTTATTTATAAATATAAATGATTTTAGATAAAACTTTTTTTTGTTAAAAACGCTATTTTTTATCGGATCGCAAAATTTTATAATATTGGCCGATAACTGATATTTAAAAATGGGTGAAATATCGGCCCGATTTGATACAAATATCGGTATATCCCTAGCTTATACATTTCAATTTCCCTTCGAAACGATATGCGAACTAATTTAAAATAAATATCAATATCATAAAATAATCAAAAATAAAAATCTCGGCCAGGGTTGATAAAAAAAATCCCAAACCTGGCCAGGCTCAAAATTTTTACCTCTGCAAGTCACTCATCTAGATCCATATCTCCTCCCATGAAAATATTTGATTTCTCGTTTTTTTAAAAGAAAAGTTTTATTTAACCCATTTTTTTTTGTATGTCGCAATGTTTCGAAATAATTTACTATTCGCATGCCACACTTTCACCGTTAGCGCAAATTCGCGGCGATGTATACAAAAATGAATGGAAAATTATTTATTATATTTATATTACATTTTGTATTTACTTTACCACGAACACTAATTAATTGTGATAGGGTAATGTTATGCTTTTTTCCAAAATTTTAAATCTTAAAATTAATATTTTATAAGCCTCCTACATATTATTATAGGTTCCTATTTAAAAAAATATATATGGAGTCATTAGACAATTTTTTCCTGGTCACACCACGAAAATTAGGTTTGGTGTAAGAGCTCTAATATTTGTATAAAATGGTGCAACAATAGAAGATATCAATTAAAAACATTTTTTTAGATTTACAAATGATGATGATTTATTAATAATGAACAAAGTATTTTATTTGTTCATCAAAATAATCCTATTTTTTAAATTACACATATAAATATAATTATTATATAAAAATTAATACAACAATTTATGTATATTCTTCGGCGGATAAGGATGAATCAGAATCATAACCTAGCCAAAATAAAAATTATTATATAAGATATAAATGACTTGACTTAATAAAAATATTAATTACCGGATATATTCTGTAAAGCGCCTTTAACCTTTTTCTCATCACAGTGAGGTACGGATATAACCTCCTCTTTCATATTGTCTAAACAAAAATGATTATGGAACAATATAAAAAAAATAACTTGAAATCTTTTTCCTTTTCATCAATGAAGGTATAATAGTAGGCTTTTTAAATTCAAAATCGGTCGTCTTACTGAATGAGATTGTTCTAAATCATATGTGTATTGATTAAAGTGTTAAAAGCCAAATGTTAATAAACTTGTTCGATGAATATGGCATCGTATTTAATAGGGGCTTGGGTTGAGTTTCATCTGTGTTTTTCTAATAACATTTTTTAATAAAAAAATATATTATGATTCAATAACCTGATTTTTTTTCTTTTCAAAACGTAACAGCAAAAAAAGTAATTTCAAATATACAAGAAAAAAAAACTCTCGGAAAGACCACACCTAAGCTAAATAATTTTAGATGATTGATTTCAGATATATCGTAATGGGCCATTACTGCTTCTATAAAAGGTAATATAAATAGCCCTCAAGTGTTAATAATTGATTGCCTCGTAAACCACATTTTTTGATATAATGGTATCGATACAAACATGATATCGATATATGTCCAATTTTTTTATAAAAAGTATAATCTAAAAAAAATTAACTGACAAACTTACTTCATAAAATTACAATTTCTTATATCAAATATCGGTAAGTGTCAATTTCGAACTGAAAATGTCTTTCAATATGAAACTTGTAGTCGTAATTTATTTATTTGTAAAAAATTAGCAACGTTTTTCTTAAAATATGAGGAGTAATAATTATTTTGGGTTTCGGTCATTGGAATCAGTTTAAATTGAAATTTCACCCGATACCAAAATATCGGGTTTGGAACATATCTGTTAAAAGTATATGCAATGCTTAATTTAAAACAAAAACTTAATATTTCTTTTCCTTTTGTTCTTTTAAAATCTCAATATTTTTTGAAGTTTCACAAACCCTAAATTTATAAGTATAATAATAAAAATGTATATATATTAAGAGCAAACCTTTGTTATAATTTTTTTGATAGTATTATTAGGGCCTAAGATAATGGCTTGATCCTTATTGGACGGCATTTGTTCAAAATCGTTATCTTCGGAGTCACTCAATGTTGAACATTTAGTAGGCGAATATCTTTCCTTTATATTTTCATCACAAATTACTTACAGGGGTAAATTTGGTTGGTTTTATTTTTTACAATTTAAATAAATTATATATTATGTAGATGAATTTTTATTTTACTTCTGTCAAATATGTAAATTAGGTCTCATTTATATTAAACGCGTTATGTTCAAGTGATGCGTTATTTACAAAATTAAGCGAATAAATAAGTATAATTTATAAATATGGGGTGTTATGATGATAATGCTATGATAAAACTTGAAAAACATAGGTAGGGACGTATATTTTAAAAATAATTAACGTTATGAAGAATCAGCTGTGATCACGATAGCTTTAAAAAACGCAACACTTGAAAAGCGATTACTATAAATAAGGCCTTAGGCATGATAATTTCAGTTATGAAATTATCGATAATCATAAAAATTAATAATATTTATATGTTTTAGCTTTAAGCATGACAATATATTTTTAATGAATTATAATGAGATTCGCAAAATAATAATTGCAAGAAAAAGAAGCGAATGCTATTTCTAAATATTCTATTTTAATCAAAAAAAGTTTTTATTTTGTAACATTTTACATAATATTTAAAATTTATAATTAAACAACTAGGAATTGCCGCCCCACCACCTTATTATACTTATCTGGATAAAACATGGTTATCTCGGCTTCCTTGCAAAAAAAACAGTCGCGATTACTCGAGGAGGGGCCTTGCATAAATGACGGGAATTCTTAAAGGACAGGTCGTAGATCAAGGTACAAAATATGAATGATCAATATTGTTACCTTGATTATTTTGAGCCAAAGAGAGAGGTGGAATGTACAAAGGATATGTTAATGCGTTTGAAGTGGATGGATTTGTTCGCGATTGGGACAGATTTGGCACATTACTCGGGTTCATTGTACTATGAAAATTATTTACTAAATAATTAAATGTACGAAATTTGATTTAAAACATATGCATGTAAATAAAAAATTGTTCGTGCTTTAACCTTATTAAATATATATTGTTTTTTATATTATAAAAAAACAAAAAAAAAATCTTAGAAATGAGTCAAAATAGTTTACTCAAACAATTTATTACCTACTTTCCTAGGATTTTATTGGATAATTTATTTGATATCTCTATGACTGAATCTTATAATTTTTTTTGCAAAACTATATTATTTTTAGATAAATCAATTTTCAATATTGAATTTTTCTTCATCACCAATTAAAATATTAAACATATAACATATAATTCTTTATTTTCATTATCATGCTCTCATCTCCTATCTAAAATAAAAAAAATGCTTTCTCGAAAAATTATTTTAAAAAATGAATTTAGAACATTGCAATATTCAGCAGACGATTTATAAATTTAATCTAAAGGAATACATGATATATGTATCTAATTTATTATTATGACTTTTATTTAAATAACGTTAATGAGTATGAATGAAATTAAGGATTGTTATTTTGATTTATGTGGCTTTATGATTTATATATCTTTATTTACTTTTTGGTGTATTTCAACTATCGGTCTGCTATGCCGGCCCCATGGGTCGGATAACATCTGAAAAATATAATTTTGGCCTGGCCGGGCTAAATAAATTAACGTAATAGAGGATGACAATACAATCTACAAGATTATCAGGTTTTTAAATCATATTTTTTATTATAGTCTTGAATTTAAATTTAATCTCAAATAGTCAAATCATCATTGACAGACTATGTAATGTATTAGGCATATTGATGAATTCTGATATTTCATGATAATCCATAAAGTATACTGTTTTTAATTTAACTACTAACCAATTATTATAAATTGTTGTTTATATAAGTGTTCAACTACATATGTTTAGGAGGCCTTGGATTTAAAAAAAAGTCTAATCTGACTGAGCAAAAACTAAATCCAAACTAAGCAATGCCCGAAAAATTTGGCATTTGTAGACCTACAATTTCAACATTGAAATATAACTATTTTCAAATAAAGCATATAAGAGAATGTAATATATGTGAACAGAGTAAAGCTATAATAATATATTTCATGTTTATGAAAAATAAATATAATAAATAAAATGTCCAATAATTAGTGCTGTTATATATTTTTAGTCCCTCAGTGAATTGATGACAGAAAAGCTAAAAAAAACTTCAGATCTCTTTTAAATATTTTTTATAGGGATTATTAAGTATAAAAACGATACATAACAAAAAACAAATGTCCATATTTAACTTGCCAGCTACTTGAAACCCAAAGTATTCTTCAAAAATTCTTATTATTGTCAGTTAAGCCGATACTAATACTGAGCTCACATTGTTAACCGGCTCGATTTTTAAAAATAGCTAGCCCAATATTTTAGCCAAAAAATATCATGCAAGCCTTGAAAAGTTAAATACATTGGAAGAAAAGTTTAGAACATCTTTCAAGGAAATCTCGAGGCTTGCGTAAAATTATTTTGACCAAGATCTTAATTTAAAATTGACGAAATCGAGGCGTTTAACAATATTATACTGGCCGACAAAGAAAGTATCAATCCCATATCTCTTTAAATAATATAATGGTGGAGACAAAATATTATCACATCGAAAAATTTAAATTATTGAAGAGTTTCAATACTGCGCAGACGATTTTTTAAACTTTACCAAAATTTCCTAAACTAATTTGAAGAATAAAAAAAAAGATGTTAATTTGATTTTGTGCGAATATTATTGACCATACTTGATAAAATTTAATTGACCTTATACCTCAGGACAAAATCTAAATTAATTTTAAAATATTTATATTATCATATAGATCATGTGTTCCTATTAATAAAATTTAAAAAAAAACTTGAAAAATAGGTTAAAATGGTTTGAGTATAACTATTTTCACTTAATATTTAAACTATATAATCATTTATATATAACATAATAATCAGAAATATTTATTTACAATACGAAGGAAATTGAGGAAGAACAAAAGAGTTGAAGCAATTATTTATCGGCATCCTATTAGCAAGGTGAAGAGGAAATCCAGGTGGCAGGGTTAAGTTCTGGAAGTTTTGAAGGTTATTGAAAGGCAAAGGGCTGGTTAGAGATTGTTGGTAAATCGTGTATTTCGTTTGAACCTTATTTTTTTAAGGTCAAATTTTTGCATCAAAAATTATAAATAAGGCTATGTCTAAACCCTTTTCCCCCAATCAATAATACATTAAAATACGCCTCATTGATTGAATAGAATGTTGCATGACAAAAGTTTAAAAAGAGGTTTGTATGGCCAATCATATTTCTAAAAATATTAAAACAATGAAATAGGACAAAGTTAAGAGTTTTTTTAAAAAATAATTAATTTTTGAATAGTAGCCAATAAAAAGAATAAAAAAAATTGGGTAAAAATTTTTAAAAAACATAAATATCTTGATTTACATTGATTCAAAAATAAAACTGCACATATCGGATCGGTGAAAAAATGATGAATCAGCATAATCCTAATTATGATATGTAGGTCTACAAAACCTGGTCTACTTATTACAGAAAGAAATGAAGTGTATTTATTAAAAAAGCAAAGGTAAAATACAACTATTTAAAATTTATTTAAAAAATCAAAAAAATTAATAAGAGCACTTTATTTCATATCAATTAAAATTTTTAGTACAATAAAAACGTCTTTTGTCTAACTTAGACATTGTCCAATTTATTAAGACATTTTCCAAAACAGAGTTGCCAAAACTATCAAGAGCCCAAGACAAGTTATATTGTATTGGCAAACTACTGAAACTGTAAGCATTGGCATGATGCCAATTCCATATATATATTTTAATTTAAAATAATTATCAGTTTTACTGTTTCAATCAGACTTTGAGCTAATTTTTTTGCTAATTCTAAACCATCTTTGGTGTTGTGCCTAATTATATAATAGTTTATATATATTATTCATAATCTACAGAATAAATTGAATAAAATAATTTTATTTTGATTAATAAAATATAATAAATATATTTGGGGTACTTAGAATTATCACCCATCATCAATAAGAGTTAAAAAATAAATTAAATCAAAATAAATGATAACTATAGGTATTTAATAATTTCAAATTATTAAAATTTTGAGATAATTTTAATTCAAAATTTATGTATATTATGATAAATATTTTTTACATGACATGTATATGAAGTGGCTCCCAAGCTTCTTTTCCAGATGCTGGTTCTAGAAACCCAGAGCCTTTACCTCTGACTGTAATAATAGCATTACTTTGCCTTCTTATATGGTCTAAATATGAATTCTAAAAGTGAAATATTGAGAACAATGTTAATTAGGAGTAGACAAATTTATTTTTGGACTATGTTGTTTTTAAATGCCCTGGTTATATAAATGTGTATATCCAAGAATTGGCAGAAGATAGACAGTAATTTATTAATAAATAACCAGATTAACAAAACTTTAAAAGAAGTTACCATACAAAAATATTTTAAGGGAGTTCTTTTTACAAATATAATCAGCCTATGATTTAAGGTTATGAGAATTTTTTGCCATTTAATAAATATTTGATTGACCAAATTCTAATACCTTTTAAAATAACTTTGTTTTTATAACATATTATATCAATATTCCAACATGAGCTGCCAATTTTAAGTAATACATTTATAATCAGGTCATTTGTGAATATTAGTATGGCCCTATTTAATTTAGTTTTAAGATGTAATATTTAAAAATAATATGTCACTAATTCTATTTACATTAGGTCCTTGAATATTTTCTTTAACTTGAAAAGAGGGATTTGCATGATCAAGTCCAATAAAAATTTTATCTTGTAAATAATGACCCTAATAGAATAAATAAATTCATTAATAAAATTTAAAGATTTTATATACAATTGGATATTGAGGGATTGCAGGTTTATTTAGCAAAAAATTTAGGTAACTTTTTGCTAATAAATTTGAAGGTTCTTTTATTAGGCTAACTATGCTAGCAGATTTAGGAGTCAACTGTTTGTTAACATAATTTATAATTTGGTTAAATTTTTGAATAGATGCTTAAAAACAATATAATTAGTTAGTATAAAATGGGAATATCTTTTACATAATAATTTATCCTTGTTTGTAGATATAATTTTAATTAGACAAAATTCTGAACTTGAGATTTCACTCTTATCAATACTAAAACAAAAATTAAATTTAAATCAAAAGTTGGAATACCTTTTCTGAGAATTGTTTATATTTAGAAAGTTAAATTGAACAAAATATTTCTCTTTAATCTATAAATAGGTATAATTAAGTTTATAATAGAAAATTAAAACTTCTTTAATAATTTCTTCATATGTGAGAATTTTTTTAGCCGCTAAATTCATATAACTTATATCTACATTACAAGAATATTGTTTTGTGAAATCTTCATAATTTATATCAGGTAAAAAATTATCCGATTCCTTTATTAATAAAAAAATATGAGAAATTAAAAAATTAATAACTTGATTCGTTTGATTTAACCTTCCTTTAGCTATTAATAAAGCATTAATTTTAGTAGCTACTTCAGTTGCAGTATTTATTTTTTTTAAATGATCATTTTCCATTTCATTAAGATTTAATAGAAAAATGCATTCATTCGAAAAAATTTGATCGTCTTGTTGGACGGCATAAATTTTTGTAATTTTTTTATAACATTCTTCTTATCTTCTAATCAAGCATAACCAAATCAAAAATGATTTTATTATCTATACATTAATGGCAAATAGTTTGGAAAAATGCAAATACCTCTTTTTAAATATTAATGTAAAAAATAGAAATAGATATTTATTTAAGTAAATAAAAAAAATATTAAATAACTTTGGCATTGGCGCTTAAACGACTCGATTAAATTTTAGTCACATTAACATTATGTTAGCCAGAAGATTTTGTTTCCTGAATGTTTGGACCTCTATTTGCCTTGTAATATTATAAAAGATTATAAAGACAAACCTATTTTACAACATTGGCAATTTCCGATGTTTACATAATATTATTTTGACTAAATCAGTCATGTCATTTTTATAAATCGACCATTAATCAGGCCGTTTTAAAATAATTATAGACAAGGACTACTTAACTTTATAATTTGCTCTATTATAAATAATTATTGTGATTATTATTTGTATCTTAAGTTTATAACAAATTCTTGAACAATTGTTTGTGAAAATTTATAAATTGATTAAAAATCTAATTTTAAAATTATTTAATATGAGTTTATAATTGATTGCGAATCTGGCGAGTCTTTAATTTCGATCAAACGAATTCGGCCTTAAATTCATAGATAAAAAATTTAAAATTCATATGGGGAATCAATTGACTTCAACAGCCCCTACACAACTATTTTCTATTGATAATTATTTAAATGACTTCCCAGATATTGAATTTGAGGATTTATTAGGTAGTTCAAGATTTTTTAAAGTAGCTAAAGCTAAACACAATGAAGGATTAATAACAATAAAAATATTTGTTGTCCAAAATTCTTTGATATCATTAAAGAAATACAAAGATGAAATAGATAAATTAAAAGTGATTGAATTTAATTCATTAATTTTTATTTCAAAATTTTAGACTAAGTTAGAAAATGTTCCTTGGTGCTTACCATTTCATCAAACTGTAATAGTTGAAAACAAAGCAGGATATTTAATTCGTCAATATACTAAATATAATCTATATGATCGCTTAAATACTCGGCCATTTTTATCCATATTTGAAAAAAAATGGATTACATTTCAAATATTATCTGCATTAGAATATTTACATACTCTAGGAATTTGTCATGGTGATTTAAAATGTGAAAATGTATGTTTTACAACTTTATATTTCATTATTATGTAAAGTTTATCTATCTTGATTATAAGGTTTTTTTAATTTAATTTCTTGAAATTTTTTTTATAAATTTTATTTTATACTTCTTTTTAAAAATATTATCAGAGACTTGCAGAAATTAAGCCTTGACCTGAAAAATATATTTTTTTTTTATATTCCCTTTGCCCCAATTTTATGCTTTCTTATTTTAAATATTTTTTGCCGTATTTTGTTAAATTCTTCTAAGATATATTAAAAATATAAATGGTATGAATTAGAGAGGTGCAAAAGTAGGCCCAGCCCATACATAGGGTTTTGGGTGGGCCAGGCCTAATATTTTTTTTAAAAAATTTGGGCCAGGTTGGGTCTTGAAATTTTTGTTAAATATATCTAAATTTTGTTGGATTTTTTATGTAAAATAAAAATATTTTATTTTATTTATAGAAACTAGATGCCATATAACATATATCATATATTTTTATTTAAATAAATTTGGAGTGGGGCCAGGAAATTTTCTTAAAATATATTTTGGGATCAGGCCAGGCTGGTAAATTTTTTATAAAACTTGGGCTCGGGCCGGGCCAGCAAAAATTTTTTAAAATAATTTTGGGCCAGGTCATGCTTGAAAAATTAGACCTAATGAGGATCACTAAAATAAATATTGGTGTAATTAAAGTTAAATCAGCCCAGAGTTTGTGAATTTTTTTAGTCTCACAGATTTTTCTAAATTATACCATTTTTAACTCAGGGTATATGACTAGGTTGGATATATGGCATAGGCCTGTGGGTCTCTGAAATATACTCCAGTATATAATTTAAAATTAAAAAGAGAAAGTATCAATAATAATAATAATAATTTAAATGAATAAACCTTTAATTTTTTTGTTTATTTATTAGTTAATTTAGTAACATTTATTCAATCAATCCAGTAAAAATGTACTACTTTTAATTCACATTCTTTATAATATATATGTACATATAAGAGTTTGAAATCTTCAAAAAAATTTTAAGCAAAAATCTTTGAAGAAGAGATATTTAAAAATTTTTTTATAGGCTGGTCCAGGGTATATTTAAAAAAAATTAAAATATGTCTTGACTAGCCTGTCTCTGTCTCTGATATAAATTTAAATATATCCAGGATAGATGAGTTTCACTCCATATAAAACCCTTATTTAACCATTGATAACACAATTTTCTAGGTGCTTTTGACAAGCTGGAATTGGGTTTTGATAACCGATTTTGCTCATTTTAAGCCCCTATGTCTGCCAGATGATAACCCTTCCGATTTTTCCTATTTCTTTGATGCGTCACGCCGTCGTACTTGCTACTTAGCCCCAGAACGATTCTTGTCCCCTTCAAAGCTGGGTAATAACAATAACAGTGTTTCTTACCTTGCCTCAATTTCCACTATTCAATCGCCGGATCTTGATTATGCTAATCATCTTGACTGTGTCATCAATAATGGTACCAAATATTATCGCCAAAGCTCAAGTGATGGACGAGTAATTTCATCGGTAAAAGGAATAAATTATCCATCAAACATCGCTAGACAAGCTATGTTTTGTAGTCATTTAATGATTAATTGACTAAAAATCGAGATTTTTTACCATTCTTATGAAACTTCATAGTTGGTTATATAAAGTCCAACTTAAATAATTATAAATTTTAAAGCTCAAGTTCAAATGGATCAGGAGTTATATGCTCTCATAATCCAATAAGGTGCGATCTCACTTTTCTGACAAACATTTAGTTCATATTTATAAATTATAATAATATTTTAACATTATATTTCTGATAAAATTAAAAATGAGTTATTTTTAGCAAGCTTCACTTTGGTATGATCGCTAGATATGTTTACTACCAATCCAATATATTTACGTAAGTATCAGTACGGAGAATTTTTTTTTTTTATAATTTTGGCAATAGTAAAAATAAATCTACATATAGAAGGCTCAATTTTCTTTTTAAGTATTAGTATCCTTTTTATGTATAATCATTCAATATTAAATCGGTTAAATATAGCTGAGGCCTGTAGAGGTAAACATTTAAACCCGATATGGCCGTGATTTATGAATATTTATATATTTCAAACCTGGTTTGACCCGGGTATATGAAAAATAACATGGACATTGAACTGAGCGTTCCGGACACTTTACGAGAACGAAATCTGGTAAAATTATCGAACGCGGACGATGATCCCGGAAACGTTTTCAAAACATTTCTGGAACATTCCGAAAAATGATACTAATTTTTTTTTGAACATAATTATATACAATGGTTCATTAAATATTCCTTTTTTTTTATTTCATAATTCTAGTTTACTTCACATAACAATATATAGTATTATTATGTGATTTTAAGAAAATTAAAATTATAGCTGTTTTTTTTGACACTTGAAATTTATATTAAACATCATCATACAAATATTGATATTTTTTTTTTTACAAAATGTCTTAGTGTAAAAAATTGTTGTAAAAATATAATATATAAAAAAATATATATTTTTTTAGGAATTCGTTTCCCAACGTTCCAAAACATGGAATAGGAACAGAATGCTATTTTTTGGCCATCGGGTCTCCGAAAAATAATATTTTAAACCCTATCTTCATAACAATTTATATTGATGTCCAAATAATTCTTAAAAGAGTAAATTTTTTAAAACATTGGTATCGGGTGTACACATTCTTGTGCTCATAATAGATAGCCTCGGAAAATTGTAATAAATACGTTTACAATATTGAATTGCTATAAAAAGAAAAAGAAAATTATTTTATATAATGATTATTTTACAATATAAAATGCCTATTTTTATGTAAAATTTTTTTTTAATTCCCACATATTTCTTAATGATAGTGCCCTCCAAAAATGAAATAATACTTTTTTTAAAACTTAAATATTTAAATATATTGATAAATAACCCTTATCCGGTGAGTGTTTCCATCCCCCATTAAGGGGCTATCTTAAAATAACTCATTTTTTAAATTTAACTGATCCGACATCGAAGAATTTTTTTAGCTCGTTTTGAGTCGATTTTTAAAAACAGCTAATAGTGCGCACAAACCTAGCGTTTCAAAACGCAAATAATACATTTTACATTCATTCGTTTAAATTGGACTCATTTTTTTTTTGTTTTAAATTTAGACGTTTCATATTAAAAAAAATTTAATGATTCAGACTGAATTCATAGTAAAGAGCGATTGCGATTTCGCCGTGATCGATCGCAGTGATTTTCATTCATAGTGCAAAGCGATATTATAAATTCAAAGTGGTAGCAATTTTCTATTTATTATTTTTTTACAGAATGATCTTAAAGAGAAGAAGATTAAACCCAGTTAATATTAATAAAACAAAAGAGGGCGAATTTTACGTCCTCTTCCCTAAACTATTGAATAATGAGCCTAAATTTTATAACTACATGAGAATGACCAAAGTAATTTTATTCTATTTTATCTATAATTCATTTTATTAGGAAACTTTTTATATATAGTAAAACATGTTAAACCTTTTTTACATACCAAATCTACAAATTTTATAAAACGTCCTATAAGTGTTGAAGAACAGCTTATGGTTTGTTTAAGGTAAAAATAAAGCTATTTATTATTTAAATATATTTATAATTTCGATATTTAGCAACAGGCTGTAGGTATCCTACCTTGGCCTATTCTTTCAAAATGGGTATATCTACTATCCAACAAATTATTAAGAGAACTCATTTTGAAAGAATAGGCCAAGGTAGGATACCTACAGCCTGTTGCTAAATATTTAAATAAAAAATATATTTAAATAATAAATAGCTTTATTTTTACCTTAAACAAACCATAAGCTGTTCTTCAACACTTATAGGACGTATAAAATTTGTAGATTTGGTAGTGGTAACGTAAGAAAGGTTTAACATGTTTTAGTATATAATAAAAAGTTTCCTAATAAAATGAATTTTAGATAAAATAGAATAAAATTACTCTGGTCATTCTCACTTAGTTATAAAATTTAGGCTCATTATTCAGTAGTTTAGGAAAGAGGACGTAAAATTCGCCCTCTTTTGTTTTATTATTATTAACTGGGTTTAATCTTCTTCTCTTTAAGATCATTCTGTAAAAAAATAATAATTTGAGAATTGCTACCTTTTTGAATTTATAATATCGCTTGCACTATGAATGAAAATCGCTGCGAAACGCAATCGCTCTTCACTATGAATTCAGGGTTAGTCATTTTTAAAAATCGGCTCAAATTCTAGCCGTTTAACAGCACTAATTTGTACTAAATATTTATCGAGCAATTTAAGATTCTTAAAACAGAGAAAGCTCTTATATATGACCTTGAGAGTCTATCCCACATTTGGGCTAGAGCTTTAAAATTTTGATTTATAATTGGACAACATATATAACCAACGCACCCAGTTAAACAATAAAAAAAATGGGGGTTGGTTCAAATCGATGGTCGATTTGACGTGGAATCACTCTTTGACAAATTGGTTCAAAATTTTATTTATAAAACTACAATTTTTTGATCCCCAATAGCTTTTCTTTGTATTATATTTTTTTATTAGTTCAAATTCGTTTTAGGAGACCAAGCCAAATATTAGTTTCCTTAAAATTTGTTGCTTCATTTTGATATTGGTTCTGCTTCTAACCCCAACTTACTTTGCATTCATAGTTAGCGCGAGTTCGCGGCGAATTATATAGAAATACAACATCCTTGGTATACTTCACCTGGAATTCGTGCTAACCGTGTATAAAAGGGAACCCCTCACTCACCGTTAGCTAGAATTCGTGGCAAATACAGCGTTATGCATCTAACAATCAATGAGGGGTAGGTAGAAAGAGAGAGAAAGAAAGTTCTAGATCAATTTTACAGAGGTGCCATATTTAAAAATAAACACGCTCATCTGGTTAACATTTTATTATAATAACGACTCCAGAAAAAGACATTTGTTTAAAAGTGTATCTTTGAGGTGTTTTTAAAAATGAAATTTCTTCTGTTCAAGCCGTGCAAAATCCGATATCGGACCAGACTTAGCTCAAAGAATGCACCGATATCAATTTTTGAAATTCTGTTCTGTTCTTTACAATATCAGCCAAAAGTGCAGCAGTTAGATTAGAACTCGAATACTACTCCATTTTGTTTGAATTTCGACCATTGAAAATTTTTTTATATTTTTGATGCATTTAAAAATTCCAAAAAAATATAAAACTTCTTGGTTTAAAATTTTTCACCTTACAAGGACTAAGACTATATGAAGATGACATATAATTTTGAATGGATGTTTAAATTAAAGATGGCATATCTATTAAATATAAAATACAATTTATAACTAACCCCTAGCACAGAAATACCTAGTTTGAATTGGTATCGTAACTTTAGAATATTTTGGGAAGGACAGCTTTGGGAAAGTGTTGACAGCTATAATTTACAATTACGGGTCACCCCCGTAATTTTACTTGATTAAATATTTAAATATTTAAATATTGCTTATTTTTCAAAAATTATATTAAATATAATCTAATAATTTACGTTAAACTCTTAAAAATAATAATTATATATTTTAATAACATAATAAAACTTTTATTTTTTATTAAAATGATTCCTAGTAAAATATAACAAACTAAAATATACTGTAATACGATTATATTTTATATAGTCGAGGCAAAGTAAATAACAAGAAAAAATTTTTATCCAGATCTTAACATTAGTTGCTTCATGTTCTTGGTTATAATTAATAAATTTATGGGAATGAATCTTATCAAACTAGTAAATCTAAAGAAGAAAGATCATACCTGAAAAAATATTTAGGAGAAGATTGTGATCTTTAAAAAATTAAATTTCTACCAAAAATGTCATCCTAAAGATTCGATTATTTAAATGAAATTTTTTAAATAATTTATCAATAAGTTTTTAAAGTTGGGCTCTTTCCTATTTTTCCTCTTAGATTCGATGAACACATTTTTAAGTCAGCCCTGCCCAGAATATCACATACTTCTATTTGAAATATAGCTTCTTTTTTTTCTAAAAAATATCGAAGAAGACTTCACACCAAGGTCGGTTTAATAAAATTCACAAGGAAATAACGCCTTCCATGGACGTATTTTCTGCTGGATGCCTCCTTATAGAATTCTTCTGTGATGGTACCCCACCTTTTCACCTTAGCCAATTGCTTTCGTATAGGACAGGGGATTTCTATCCTTCGCGGGTATTTTTATTTTTTTTATATTTATATAAATTAGTTATGAAATACATTATTGAACCATAAAAAATGTTTTAAAAACGTTTTCTAACAAAATCACGATCATAAAAATTTTTGGAAATATGACATGATGGACCAGGTTCTAAGCAAGATCCCGGACGCTTCATTACGCGAGACCCTGACCAAAATGATAAATATCGACGCCTCGTTAAGGCCTTCCGCCGAAGATTGTCGGAGACAATTGACAGAATCAGCATATTTCCCGAAATCTTTCTCATTTTTTGCCGATTATTTTAACGCTTTCAATCATTACATAGGGGACGTCAACGTTGCGCGATTAAAAAAGGATTTTTTGACCAATGATGGAAAGTTGTTAAAAGACTATAACAGGTTTCATTTAAAAAAAATATGAGATGAATTTACTAATCAACCGGGCCATCTAACTATTTTATTTATTATTATTATAATAATACATTGTTAATGCAATAATGGCGGTATAAAATATGTTCGCGGATTTATACAATTATATTTATTTTTATATGTATATGGTATGATTGACGTCTGAGGGAAAATTTTTGGGTGACAAGGGTCAAGGGGTAAAGCAATTTATTTCGTGTAATAATAAAATAATCGAAAAACAATTGTTTACAACTTGGCTTACCTATTTATAGGTATAGGACTTTATTTCTCCAGTCTCTGGGTTATGAGCTGGACTTGCACCCATTACAAGAACTTTTCCCCCTTAGACGTTTGACGTAGTTTAGCTGAATAGCTACCAAGGAGGGGTATTGCCTGTCCTTGTATAATTCTTCCTCCCCTTCTAGTAATTGACATATTAGTCTCAGGGGAGGGTTTTTGGTGGCTATTTAAGCTAATAATTTAAACGGTTTTTCGATGAATAATGAACAATTTATTTATTTATAATGTGTTAGTAATAATATTAGAAGAAAGGGTAAAAATATATGCGAGGGTCAATGTTCCTCGGGGCCGAACGTTCTTTGTTCCTCGTTGGCTAATAGGACAGACGATGCTATTGTTTCATCTGTATCCGTGAGGTTAAGGGTGTCCTCGAACATAGCGGGGTCGAAGTCCTGTTCCAGTGCCTCAATATTTGATACCTCCGGGAAAGCGAAAGGTTGGCCATCGATTTCTTCGTCCAATCTAATTGGGGTGGAGGCTCTCATGAACGGGAAAGCCTGATCAATTGGGGGTAGACCCTCCACATTGATATCGTGTAAAACGTTGTGGGCTTCCTCATTTCCTGTCCATGACCTGCTTGGTTGGTCCGCTAAGTTTTCTTCAGACGCTATCCAAGTCAGGTTTCGTGCTAGGTGGACGAAGTTTAGGAATCCGATGGCTAGCATGATTTTCGTCACTAGGAATTCGCAGGCCGGGGATCTCGATCCTCCTTTCTTGATGATTGTGTAGGCGACCTGGCTGTCAGTGACCAGGGCTGGGATTGTGCCGTATTTGTTTAGTGCATATTTACATCCCACCCATATGGCCAGGAGTTCTTTTTGGTTAATGTGATGGGTTATTTGGTCCGGTATTTCCAACGCATGTTTTGCCTCTTCAAAGGTAAAGGAAAATCGGTCTTCCACTCCGTCTGCGATTCCAATATGAGTTGATGAGGCATCCACGTGTATGATGGCGTTGATTGGGAAGGTAAACGGAAACGGCTTCATCAAGGCTTTTATTGCTGCTACTGCTTTGGGGTAGGCCTTGATATAGTCGATGGGTGGTGCCTCCTCTGTATTTAGCATCGTGTGGTAATAAGGCGCAAAGACTCTGGATAGCCCCGTTATCGAGTAGGTATAATGGTTTAGAATACCTAGTACTTCCAGTGCTATGTCACGTTCGATTGACATTGCCTGAAGGGTGTGCTTGTAGAGTACTAGTTGGCAAAACCTAAGTCTTGTTTTGTTGTCTTTGTCCACCGCCGCGGTCTTTTGCTGGAAATCTATGTCGATTCGCAGATAGCATATCTTTTCCGTCGGGATGGTGATGGATTTGGTGTGGTTCACTGTGAGGCCCCATTCCACTGCCAAGTTGAGGAAGGCTATGGTGTCTTGGAAGATGATATGTTCGTCGGCATGGAATATTATTACGTCATCTAGGTAGACTGAGTAGTTTGCTGTTTTGACTGATTTTGCGCAGAGGTCCAGAACGATATTTTGAAGCGCATATGGGGAAAAACCCGCTCCCATCGGTAGGGTTTTGTATCTATACTTGTTGTTAGCTGTAGCGAATCCGAAGAATCGACGTCTACTTTGGGCTAAAGGAATGGAGTAGAACGCAGATTTTAGGTCTATTTTGGTGGCTTTTCTTGCCCCTGCCAACATAGGCGCGATCATCGGGATTGTCTTCAGCTTGAAGGGATATTTGATGAAATTTTTGGAGACATTGGAGAAGTCGGAAATGACCCTCGGGGTCCCGTCTGCTTTGGGAATTAGAAACAGCGGTGAACAGAAGGTCGTATCCGTTTGCTCTATGACTCCCCCTTCTACTAGCTGGTTGACGATCGGCATGTATTTGGTGGCTAGCCTGATAAATCTGTTTCTAAAGAAGCCTCCATTTCCTGCTATAGCTTGATTATCGAACTTTGGGCAGAAACCCCTAATAGCGATCTTTCTAGTGAAGGAGGATTGGAGGGGGTGCGGCTTCAATGTGACCATGGACAGGTCCAATCGGGCTTGGAGATTGAGCTCGGCTCCATCCGTTGTGTCTATGCCCATGAGTCTAAGCAGCCTGTGAAACCGGCCGATCGTAGCGCTATCTACCGTCGGCGCAGACGGGGGAAGAATAGCTGCACTGTAAGGCGATATCCTATTTGAGAATATATTGGCCATTATGATCGGCTCTCCGTTAACGTCGAATTGCTCGGTTATGGGTAAGTCGACGCTAGAAGTTTCACTATTGTCCTCCTCCAATTCATCCCCATCAGCTGGTTCCGCGTCGGATATCGCCCCTCCTGGCGAAAACTTCTGGCGCCTCACGTCCCGGATCCAACGTTTGATTTGTTGTTCGCCGATTTCCGAGATGCAGGTATCCGCCCAGGGCGCTAGAGCCTCCGCGATCCCGAAATCTAGTGCTGATGGTGGCAGGTTATTCATAATTTCACCGACGGTTGGACGGCTTCTTCCCTCGTTGAGGGAAGCCGCCCTTTGAGACCGTATCGGAAATCTCAATGACGTCATCATCGTGCGTTGCGGCGAACTTGTCTCTCCCGGTTCCCCCTGCCTTTCTGCCGCTTGATGAGGCGGGGGTAGTACGAAAGGGCTGGAGGTTGGGCATTGGTGGCATTCCTCCTACGAATTTACATAAATTGTTTTGTGATTCGAAACGGATTTGTTCCCAACCCCATGCACATGACTTTGCGTAGATTTGCGCTTTTGCCGCAACGTCTCTTAGGAATTCAATTGATGAGTTGAGGCTCATTTCTTTGACGTATAGCTTGAGCGAGGGGAATTCGTGGGCATCTCTTCCTTTCAGCTGATAGCCGGGGGCTCTTTCGGCAAGGGATATGGCATTTCGGAAGTGACGGGCAATCCTTATTAATTTAGCCTTGTCTGTTTCTGCCATGATATTGAGGGTTTTGATCTCCTCTTCCGATAATAGGAATTCCACAGAATTTTCAGGTCCATCCAATGGCACTTGCGGTACATCTACCATTGTAAATTTATTAATGTTACTTGGTCCTGCTGTATTTAAATTGTGATTGGGCGATCCTCCGATGATGGGAGTCTTAGAATCTCGGTTGGAGTCCATCAGACTTAGGAGCCTTGTAATGTGGTCCGTGGCACTGGTTAGTTGCGCCTTTATGTTGGCCATTTCATTAGCATTAGCTCTCTGGCCGTCTAGCATTAGATTTTTGACCCAGCAATAAAAGCCTTGATGAAGCCGTTTCCGTTTACCTTCCCAATCAACGCCATCATACACGTGGATGCCTCATCAACTCATATTGGAATCGCAGACGGAGTGGAAGACCGATTTTCCTTTACCTTTGAAGAGGCAAAACATGCGTTGGAAATACCGGACCAAACCACCCATCACATTAACCAAAAAGAACTCCTGGCCATATGGGTGGGATGTAAATATGCACTAAACAAATACGGCACAATCCCAGCCCTGGTCACTGACAGCCAGGTCGCCTACACAATCATCAAGAAAGGAGGATCGAGATCCCCGGCCTGCGAATTCCTAGTGACGAAAATCATGCTAGCCATCGGATTCCTAAACTTCGTCCACCTAGCACGAAACCTGACTTGGATAGCGTCTGAAGAAAACTTAGCGGACCAACCAAGCAGGTCATGGACAGGAAATGAGGAAGCCCACAACGTTTTACACGATATCAATGTGGAGGGTCTACCCCCAATTGATCAGGCTTTCCCGTTCATGAGAGCCTCCACCCCAATTAGATTGGACGAAGAAATCGATGGCCAACCTTTCGCTTTCCCGGAGGTATCAAATATTGAGGCACTGGAACAGGACTTCGACCCCGCTATGTTCGAGGACACCCTTAACCTCACGGATACAGATGAAACAATAGCATCGTCTGTCCTATTAGCCAACGAGGAACAAAGAACGTTCGGCCCCGAGGAACATTGACCCTCGCATATAATTTTACCCTTTCTTCTAATATTATTACTAACACATTATAAATAAATAAATTGTTCATTATTCATCGAAAAACCGTTTAAATTATTAGCTTAAATAGCCACCAAAAACCCTCCCCTGAGACTAATATGTCAATTACTAGAAGGGGAGGAAGAATTATACAAGGACAGGCAATACCCCTCCTTGGTAGCTATTCAGCTAAACTACGTCAAACGTCTAAGGGGGAAAAGTTCTTGTAATGGGTGCAAGTCCAGCTCATAACCCAGAGACTGGAGAAATAAAGTACAAGAACAGGCACAGCCCCTTCCTTGGTAGCTATTCAGCTAAACTACGTCAAACGTCTAAGGGGGAAAAGTTCTGTAATGGGTGCAAGTCCAGCTCATAACCCAGAGACTGGAGAAATAAAGTCCTATACCTATAAATAGGTAAGCCAAGTTGTAAACAATTGTTTTTCGATTATTTTATTATTACACGAAATAAATTGCTTTACCCCTTGACCCTTGTCACCCAAAAATTTTCCCTCAGACGTCAATCATACCCTATACATATAAAAATAAATATAATTGTATAAATCCGCGAACATATTTTATACCGCCATTATTGCATTAACAATGTATTATTATAATAATAATAAATAAAATAGTTAGATGGCCCGGCGTGGCCTCAGGGCTCTCCAGCACTTTTAAACATCAGGGGTCATAACTTTTAGGGTAGAATTTCCACGACCTTCCAAATAAATTTCGCCCCTAAATAAATTCAAGTAATTAAATGAAAGAGTACTGTTGACATATACAATACGTCCAGATTATATTAAAAAACAGTAATATAACACTCATTCTTGATATATTATATTGACCTTAACCTACTTTGCCATTCTAATCCTTACCTTTTTTGATGAGATTGATTTCAGAAGTTAAAAAATATACCGAAATGGGATCGAACCAGCGTGACGTTATTGTTCCCAGGGTATCTAACCTCTGAGCCCTTCTTAAATTGTAAACGTCCAAAATAATTTATTATCTTTTTTTCCTGTTTCTCTCAATTCAATCACTCAAAGTTTGACACCGAATGCCGCTCTGACAGAATGTGAAATAATTCTATTGACTCAGTATCTGCTTTCCACTTTGGATCCTCCTTTCCTGAACAATAAAGATTTTTGCGATATCGATCTCCCCGAAAAGCATTCCTCGTTCTGTTTGGGGGGCCTCAAGTTTCAACAATCTTATCTCGATGCTCTGGATATAATGACACATTTACTCTGCGATACCCCGCTTCTCTCGGACACAAACGTTGACGTTAATAACCAAAATGATTCAGATAATAAGAGTAAAACTGATGATTCCGCAACTATCATTTTGTTAGAAGAAAGCAAATCTAACGAAAATATGGATCGAACATACCTCATATACGATAGAGTGATACCTAACTTGCTCCATTTGATAACCGCTACGGGTTCTAGCGATAAGGTCAGAATCAGGGCTCTCGAGGCTATGGCTAAGATCCTCGAATTGTTGAGCACTTTAAATGGTGAATTTTTTATATATTACTTACATAAACCCTTGATTATCTCGTACGATCCTTATTTTATTTATTTCGTATTTTAGACCGACCCGAAAGCCACGTAAATGGGGATTTGGAGAATGCCAACATTTTTTTGGACTACATTTTACCAAAACTGAGCTTCGCTATGAGCTCCAGTATGCATTTACCTTAATTTTAATAATTGTAATAATTAGAATAGAAGTTTTTTTTATTATCAATGAAAATATTGATTACATCACATCAACCGACTTATATAGTGAGCGAGGCTGTGGGATGCTATAGATATCCTCGAGGGAAGATATTTGCCACCCTTTTAGTTCCCCAAAAAGCTGAGATATGCGGTGAATCTCTTCATAATCCCCCCGTTAATTTTATTGAAGCTTCCCCCCCCCCTCCCTCCATAAGAAAATGTTAGATACGTCTATGCTTACAAGCAATAATTATAATTGAATAAATAATGGTTGCCCAATCAATATGTAAATATAAACTAGATTCAAACTTGGGCCACGATACAATAATTTCCCTCAAAATGGCAATGGTGAAACACATATCCACTTTTTCTCAAGTGGCATCCTCCCTCTGGGATAACTTTTACCTCAACGATAATAGTGAGTTTTCCAATAGGGACGCCCACCGCGGATTTCGCAAGAGTACAGAGTCTAATAATGTGTCATCTAAAATTAGCTGGGAAATTTATAACAAAGTAATAAACTCGTATATTTTATAAAATGTTATCACATTTTTCTTTTTTAAAAAAAAGCTCAATTCACTTCTCGTAGATCGTTTCAGAGATCTCCTAGTGCACAGGCTTTTAGAAGATCAGCCACCCATTCTTCCCCTTCCTTTTTCATCCCTCCCTAGCCCAGCTGCTCTGGTTAAACGTTCTCTGTTGATTTATTCCATCCCTGGTCTTTCTACATTTTTTGGACATAAAGGTTCTAGAGAGGTAATTTTATAATAACGTTATCTTTGAAAAAAAATAATATGTTTGATAAGTTTTGAAAACAAGATATTGAGGGAAGAAAGAATAGAAAGAAAAACTTTCTATTTATTGGATTATGATGTGCTTGCCTTTAGTAATATATATATGCTACAGTTAATATTCAAATTTACCTATTTTACAAACTAGCTAGCTACAGGTTTAGTAAGTTTGCAATAAAACTAGCAAGCTTAACAAACTAGCGTGCTATTTACAAACTTGTTAGCTAATTTTTTTAATTTTTTTTATGACCCCCTCCCCCTCATATTTTTGGAGTATTTTATATATATTTTTAATTTTTTTCCCTCTCTTTCTATTAATATACCTCTGTATATAATTGATCTTCCCAAATTTTTATTACATTATTTTAAAATACGTCATATGGAAAGTGATATCATTTTATGGTGGTTAAACATGGGCAATGAAAGTTGGTACACGAACTAAATTGGAAAGAACGGGGATGAGAATGGTTATATGAATGTGTAAAGGTATTTATAAGAGAGAGAAAAACAAAGGAATTGGGAGTAAGGATTGGAAACAGGGACCTAGCCCTAAGCCCAGGTACACAGATCGGGGCGTATTTAAATTTTTTTTAAATATACCCGGGTCGGGCCATATATTTTAAATCTCCATTATTAGCTATAAAAATTAAAAATAAATGTAATATAAAAAAATTCAGGTGTCAAAAAATTTTTTTGAAAAAAAAATCCTTGCTGGGATAACCCAGGTCAGGCCGGAAAATTTTTTTTTCAAAAATAGTAAGGCTGGGTCGAACAAATACCTTTGTAGGCCTCTGATTGGAATAGAAGAGATGGAATGGTGATGAGAAGATATTTACTGAGATGGTTAGGGCATGTTGAACAAAGGATGACGGAGATGCACCACGATGAAGTAAGTGGGATGATCAAGGCATCGGAAAAGATCCAAGACGCCTTAGAAGAAAATGACTACGGAGGACGTAAGAAAAATGGACCCTTAAATATGATACCCTGGACCGTAAAATATGGAGAAGGGGGGGGGTCAGAGGAGTAACTGGTTTGTCTGAGTAAATTTGGTACACCACCATACATAGTAAGAAGGAAATTTTGATATTTAATTTAACTGAATTTATTTTTCATCTGTTTTAATGTAGATAGATCATAATAAGTCATCTCGTAACAAATTTTTAGAGCCACCTTGAGCCATCTTAAGGCTATAAAATCATTTCTTTTTTACAATTAATGCTAACTCATTTCTTGGTTTACTCTTTATTTATTACTAAATCGGGAATTCAAATTCAAACAAAATGAAAATACAAATTGTTACATAAATTTTTTTTAAAAAAAATGTGATAAAACGAAAACTCGAAAATTATTTGAAAATTAAGTTAAATTTTTTTTAGCGGAAATGAATATAGTCCTTAGAGGTCTGCATTGGATGGGTTTTTGGACCAAAAGCCACCCATCCAATATTTAAAAAAATATAACCCGCCCACCCAGCCCACCCATAGTTTTCAAAAAATATATACCCGCCCGCCCCGCCCATTTTTCTAAAATTTCTAACCCGCCCGACCGCCCTTTAGTCTAAAATTTTTTACCCGCCCGTCCATTATTTTTAAAAAATTTTTAACCCAAGCCCGCTAATAAAATTTAATTATGGTTATTCTTTCATGCTTCTAATAAAAATATTTCAGCATTACACCTTACAAAAAGTTTATAATTTAGAAAATTAATATAAGTATAAAAATAATCAATGTAAATTATGGACAACTTATTTGATCAAATTGAATATTTATGAAAAAATATAAATGTAAAATTAATATTGATTATAATGCAAAAATAATAATGAATCGACATTTTCTGGATTCAAACACGTTCTTCTTTGTTCTAAAAATCTTCCTGCAATGCTAAATCCGCGTTCGGAAGAAGCACTAGTTGCAGAAATCGCCAATATTTTTCTTGCTCATCTTGATAGCTTTGGCAAATCTCTTTCATGTCGTTTCCACCAAAGTAGGATATCCGTTTGAAGTATATCCTCTTCCTCAAACCCTTTCGGTCGCGGTAGTGCAAATATAAAACCACCTTTTAACCTTTATATCTTTTAAAGGAGTTGATCATATAAAATAAAACCACCACGAATATATATTAAAAGATATTCTTTTTCATATGTTTGTGGAGGAGTTATTTTTTAATTTTTTTTTTCGCGCCTTTATTTCAAAATACGTTTTTTACGGTGATTTTTCTTAAAATTCCAATTTTAATTATAAGTAATTATATTTATCAAATATTTTTAAATATATATATTCCTCACTATTTTATCTATCTTTCTAATATTTATTTTTGCTCAAATAAATAATATTTATATATTATTTTGATCTTTTTAATGTGGTATATTAAACTAACCACTGCCACTTAACAACAATATTTTTAATATTTATTTTTTTAAATAATTGATAAATTTTGCCAACTCATTTCGCAATAATTTTAGCTTGTTATATATATGGATGATTATCTGGACATTCCATCTGAAGGTTCTTCGTTAGACAACTCATCCACTGATTCCGAAGATGATTATGAATCGGATACACGTTACCAAATTGATAGTGATGATTATGAATCGGATACACCTTATCAAATTGAAATTGATGACAATTCTGAACAAGATGCGTATGATCAATCTGCTACAAACCATAATAATCCTATCTGGTCCAAGAAATATTCTTCACAACCAGCATTAGAATTTGATAAAATATCAGGTCCAATATCATCTTTAAAAACGGACCCATTGTATCCATCAGATATATATAAGAAATTTATTAATGATTCTCTAATAAATACAATTACATTCAATACCAATTTATATGCCCAACAAAAAAATATTAAATATCAACCAACTAATCCTACAGAAATAAGAAAATTTTTATGTCTTCATATACTCTTTGGAATTAAAACTATGGCAAATTACAAAGATTATTGGAGTTCTAAACCAGAATTCCATGACAATTTTGTTTCATCCATAATGAAAGTAAAACGTTTTATTTGGCTTATGGCCCACATCCATATAAATGACAATATCTTAGAACCATCGAGAAATGATGAAAATTATGATAAATTATACAAAATAAGACCATTCATTGATAATATCCGTTCCTCTTGCTTGAAATATTTTCTTCCCTCGGAATATCAAGCAATTGACGAAGGAATGATTAGGTTCAAAGGCCGTATAGGATTTAGGCAATACATGCCTAAGAAACCCACGAAACGCGGTTTCAAGGTAATGTGTAAATTTTGTCATTATTTATTTCGGCTAAACTATATTTTTAGGTTTGGATGAGATGCGATAATTCAGGATATATGAATGATTTTAATATCTATGTTGGGAAAAATAAAGAGGTTGAAAGTAATCTTGGTTATAATGTTGTAACAAAGTTTTGTGAAGGACTTCAAAATCATAAAATATTTTTCGATAATTATTTTACGAGTTATACTCTAATGGCCGATTTAAAAAAGAAAGGTATATATGCTAGCGGAACACTAAACAAAAATAGGAGATACTTGCCCATAAAGAATATGGAAACAAAATTAAAAAGAGGTGAGTTTGACTGGAGAAGTGACAAAAATAATATAAGTATAATTAAATGGCGAGATAATCGTGACGTATTTATAATGTCCAATTATATTGATCCGAGATCAGTGGATACTGTGAAGAGAAAAAATAAAAAAGGGGAAGTTTTTGACGTAAAATGTCCAATAATGATAAAGATGTATAATAAATATATGGGGTCTGTTGACCATTTCGACCATTTAAAGTCTTTATATGAAATTTCGCGAAAGTGGCGAAAATGGTGGCTACCAATATTCTTTTGGCTGATAGATGCGGCGATTATCAATTCATTCATAATATACAATATTCTTACAGATAATAAACTCTCATCGAAAGAATTCCGAAGACAAATAATTGCTAGCGAATTGGCATACTGTAAAAATGTTAATAGGGATGATAATATTCATAATGATAATAATTATATATCAATGCAAAGAAAAAATAATAAACCTTATATCCTTCCAGAAATTAGACTAAAAAATTCAGCTCATCAACCTCAGGCAGGAACCTCACGAAGGTGTACCTTCTGTAGTACAAAGTTAAATCCCAGAAGAACAAGGTGGTCGTGCAAATCATGCAACGTACCACTCTGTCTAAATAAAAATAGAAATTGTTTTGAAAGTTTCCATAAGGTGTCAATGATATGAATTTAAAACCACCAGGGAGAGCCGCCATTTTGAATTTAAAAAACTTTTTTTGTGTGTTTTATATTATATTATATTAGAATCAATAAAAAAATTAGTAAATATCGTGTTGCATCATATTAATTTTATGAGGGAACCTAAAGGGTTAAATAAAAGTGAAACCAATAATAATAAATTTAATAAAGTAATTTAAAATTTAAATTAATTATAATAAATTTTGCTAAATTATACATATCAAAACTGGTTACTTTAAGATATTACATTCCCATAAAAGGAAATTTTTAATAGACAAAAATGTTTATTTATTCTAAGAAAAAAGTTTTATTGTTGTGTTTATTACATAATATAGTTAGGTAAATATTCTTCATTTAAAAAAAAACGATTGGTACAATAAAAAAGAAATATTGTTATAGATCATTTAAATAATTATTTTTTAGTTTGTTTTTGAACAAAAATGTTAAATTTCCTTAACCCGCCCGCCCGCCCGCCCGTTGTTTAAATTACTTAACCCGCCCGCCCACCCCGCCCATAGTTTCAAATTTTTTAACCCGCCCGCCTGCCCATCAAAAATTTTTTTACCCGCCCATCCGCCCGCCCAATGCAGACCTCTAATAGTTCTATCAAAATGAAGATAGATAGGTTTAAAAAAAATACAAAAATTAAGAAAAAAAATGATATTCTTTTTCGTCGTTTAGTGACTCTTTCCCAGGTTTACTCTTCTGTTCTCCATTTTACACGATCTTGGAACATCGTCCCCAGGTCAAACCTAAGGTTTTCAAGTCATACTATATCTCTTTCATCTAACTTGTCTTTGGTTGCCCTCTGCAATAAATAAGTAATTCCTCTAACTAGTTTATGAATTAGTCAGTCTAACTTTTAAAATACCCGAGCCCACTTTTGTATATTAGCTATAACATGTATATGTCGTACGTAGGGTATATTGGGATCTTTATACATTGAAATCATTTACAACGCCCATTTTGTAATTTTCAAGACACCCTGATTTTTTTTTCTTCTAAAATCAAATTACATGACAAAATTTTGCGAAATTCATAAAGTAAGTTATTCTATACACATGAAGATGAATTGAATACAATTCCGGCACTAGTATGCAAAATCGCTCCATTCGAGCCGATTTAAAAAAAGGGCTAACTCAGTATTTTAGCCAAAAAATATTACGCAAGCCTGATGATTTTTCTCATAAATGGCACGAAGTTTTGGACATCAACCAATCTCGAGGCTTCGGCAATATTTTTCTGGCTAAAATATTGAGTTAGCCGTTTTTAAAAATCCGCTCAAACGGAAAGATTTTGTATCACACTATCCGGCACATTCAAGTTTTAAGTTTTTTTTTAAAAATCACTATAAATGATCGAAATGTTAAAAATTCTAATATTCCCTGAAATTCAATATTCTTATAAGTTGGATTGCTAAATTGGGGATGAGGTGATGACAAATTTTTTAAAATTTGAACAAATGATGAATAATGTAAAAATAAAATAAACAATTTTAAATCTTAAGATTGTTTTCCTGTCTACCTTAAACTTTCATTCTTATTAAAAAAATAATATACAGGTTCTCTTATCCCATTCTGTCACGTTTCTCAATGACAAAGCTGGGCCGTCATTGAGGGCTCAATTTTTCTCCTCCCTTCCCTCTCTCTTTCTGGGTTCGGCTAGTTTTCACAGCAAGGGGGGAGAAATAGCTCCGGCACTCGTTAGGCAAGGTACCAGAGACCCGGAGGAGAGCGTCCTTATCAAAGCTATCGAAGCGGCCAACACGCTTATAAGAATCCGTATCTTAGAAGTAATATATGGCGTGCGCCATTTTTTATATCAGAGAAAGAGAAGCACCTATGCCATCCTGTTAACTCCAATACCAACACGGTATCGGCTCAGATACTTGTGTACAGATATAGATAAACTTTGATAGGCCGATATCTATACCGATATTAAAAATAATAATTGTAGTATATTTATTAAATCGGTTAAAATTTAAAGTATAACATATCGATAATCTCTTTATTATATACATCTAATGAGGGGGGGGGGGTAGGTAAAGAAATATTTTGAAATTATCGTCTGCTAGAATTTATTCTTAAATATGAAGGACTTCATTTTTCAAAATTTCGGCGGAAATAAATTGCGTGTCAACGCTTTCTGCATTTAAAATATATATAATATTTATTATTTAGTAAGTATTAATTGTGAAAAATCATTATTCATTTTTTTTTTCAAAAAAAATCTCATATTTTGTATCAGCCTAAACTAGCATTTCACTTAATTCCCGACCTCTTACCCTTCTTGTTACACCCGAACCTACGCGTCAGAAGGGGCGTGTGCGGTTGTATCGAGAGCTTGGTGAAAACCTGCGAACTCGTTGATGTTTACGTCAAATTGATCCCTCTACTTAACCCTTATCTTAAACGATGTTCTTTGAAGGTTTTGTTTTATTTTTATATGTACAAATATATTAGTACATTATATTCATTTAACAGATAAAATTTTGGCAGCTTTTTTTCCTGTTTATATCATATTTAAACTTATTTTAGGGGATAGAAGAATAATTTACCTTTTTTTCATATTAATCTCTGTAATTTAAAATAAAATTACAAAATTATCACTATTTCGCGAAATGATATTTTATAATAGATTTTAAAAGTTACCTTTTTGGTTCATCATGTTTTAAAATTGTATTAGCGCACAAAATTAGGATTATTTCGCGGAAGGTTGGGCCAGGCTTTATGGGATAAGTTCTAAATTACTAAAACAAAAATCGCTAAAAATTGGGAAATATCTCCTAGAAAATTTTTAAAGTAAATTTGAAATTAATATTAATTCAAATTGGGAGCAATGATAATATTTCCTCTATACTCAATTTAAATACGAGTGTTTACTCCCCTAGCATCTATTAATATTAATTTCAAATTTACTTTAAAAATTTCCTAGAAGATGTATGCAAGATTCTCAATTTTTAGCGATTTATAACGGGAACCGGCCTTATATAACACATTTTATTTTTCAAGCTTAATTATATTTGAAAAATTGAAAAGCTCGAATCAGAGGAGTTAATTTTCAAGAATTTAAAAGAACCAATCACGAGAAGCTTATTCAATTTCGTTCTTCAGAGCCGCGACAAGGCAACCCTATTTGCTTCCATTGAAAGGGACGTGCAATTATTTTATAAAATCGAAAACGAAGTGAATGGTAAAAAAATCTAATTTGTCAAATTTTCAGAGTTGTTAAGTATCTAGATACAAAATGTCGCATGTGTATTTAGATACACGGATATATATCTAGATACTATCTTAGAGGTATCTGTTATTAGATACTTTCTAAGATACATTTTGATTTAAAATAATTTTATCGCTAACTTTTAATGAATAAATTATGAGCTTAATGTAAAAAAAATTTTAAAAAATAAATGCTCGTTTTAAATGAGAATTTGTTTGAAAGAACGATAGAAATAGGGGTATTTGCATTTTTTTATATGGTCTTCGAATTGAATGTGGACAAAATATTAAAATATTATTTACTTATTTTGTGCTCTCATAATAAGAATTTATATTTGAGAACAACATCGAACCCTGTATGTAAGTATGATATTTTGTATCTTTATCTAGATAAGTTTTAAACGATGTATCTGTATCTAGATCATTTTAGACGATGCATCTCTATCTAGATCCATTTAAAAAGTATTTTTTTAACAACTGTTAATTTTAATACCATTTTTAAGAGTCAAGTTTATTCGACCTTCTTTAAAGGAAATGAAAGGAGGGAAGCAAGAATAAAAGAATTAAGTTTGGTAATTGTATTTAATAACAAACTCTCCGAAGATGCTACTAAATTGGATGGGTAAATTTGGACTCTGAATAGAGGTCTCAAACGCGTGACGGAGAAAATCCGTTAACATTAAGGCGTTTTAATTTATATTAGTTTCTTTCAAATTTGAGCTGCTATATTTTTTAAAAAAAAACCGAGCCCGAAGAAGTGAAAGTTTTCTGGTAAAAAGTATGTTGACCGATTTTTTAACTTGTAAAAATTGGTTAAAAATATAGTAATTACCCAACTACACTAGAGGAAACATAAAATAATGTATTCAGGATTTTTTTTCCTTCAGTTTGGAACTTAGTATTTTTTAAATATTGATTTCAATTTTTTACCTTCATAGATTCTTTATTGGCTCGAATGGCCTGCATCTTGTTATCCCACTTAGATGCTACTTGTTACGACGCTTATTACAGGTGGAGAATGGACTATTTTGGGGACAAGGAGTTAAGTGACGAGAATTGTAGATGGCGTAAAATAAAGGCCATAGATGCCGACCAGGTAATGTCAAAATTGTTTGTTTATAATACCTATTAAAAAAAATTTTACTCTAATATTGACTTCCAATAGTCTAAATTTCACTTTTTCCGTTGCATTTAAAAATTCATCCACGACCTTGAATGTTTAAACGAGAAAATCGAGTAAAATTTAGTGGGCATTTTAAAATGGCTGATTGAACCAACCCTCAGAGCAGACGAATTGCTACGATCGAGAAAAGTCTTATTAATTCTGTCATTTAATTTAGATTACGAAAATCAAAGTACTATGACTTACGATATGTAAGGACTTTCAGTAAGAAAATAATTTGGCACTGCACTGACGAGCTCTCGCAATTTTTTTGTTTATTAGATCCTATGGACGATATTATACCACTAATCCCGAACCGGTTTATCAGAAGCCCAGATCGGTTTTTTTAAAATAATATTGTTTTACCACCTGGGCCGAATTTCGGGCACAGGCCTCAAGTTGAACGTACTTTAGGGAGTTAACGAATTCTTTAAATAATTAATGATTCTCGCATATATATATTATGCCCCCAAACTCGATTTACTAAATTTCAATAATAAATTATTTTTTAAAATTTTAACTTTGGGCGCACGCACCACCCTAAATACTTGGTAAAAATTTTAAATTTTTTTTCACCTTCCCCCAGACCATTTCGAAACTAATGGCAATGGGTTATCGGCCCGAGGATGGGCCGAAGCTATTGCTCTTAGAGTCTAGCATCGTCAAAATAAGTGATTACTATTGCCCATCCCTGATTACCCCCAAAACGCACGCGTTACGCAAAAATGAAAACGTAGAAGCCTCCTCTAATCTGGTTCATTTATCGCATAACAAAAGCGTCCACAAATTGAACATCGATAAAAAACCTGGAACTAACGTCAAAAAGGGTTATATAAATTATTTTAATAAACGTAATTAATAACTTTATTTCATAGTTTTCTATTATTATATTTTTTTTTCTAAGAGATGACTTTGAGTGACTTGTTACGAATTCCTATACACATGTCAGTCCTGGTGTGATATGTTCATTAATTAGGATTTTTTTTAAAAAAAAGATCTGGGTGAAGGATCATTTGAAAATATTTATTTAATTCATAACTTGATTTATTTAGGACTTAATTATAAAAAAAAGAAAAAATTCTATAGGGATTCAAATAAATCACATGATTAATCTTTTAAAATAGTATTGAAACCCAAAACGAACCAAGTTTATCAAATAATAATAATAATAATAAACTATACGCGTATTCATATTTAAATGATATTTTATGAGTATAAAAGTAATTTAACGAATATGAATACATTTTACTTTTTTCCCTTAATGCTAAAAATATTGTATCGTTTTCGATAAATTCTTGTTATATGCCACTGAGAGTAATTATTATACCCCCATTAATTTTAAATTTAATAAAAGTTTACTTAATAAAATAGCAATATATCGAATAATGGCGAAAATTTAATTATTTGCCAGTTCGCTCTCCCGGTCAAGATTATTTATCAAATGAATGAAAGCTTAGTCCATACTCTTTTTTTCAAATAGTATCGTTTTTTTCAATGAAATACACCATATGATTAAAAAACAAGTTATATTATATATACAGTATTAATAACTTTAATTGTGATACTGGCACAGAAGAAAGTGTATCACCCAACTGTATCCGGTCGATAAACCAAACTTCCGACAAGGCACCTATTTTCAACGCAAATATATACGTTCCTCTTTTAAAAAACGGTTTTAATATTTTTTTCTCTCTTTCCTTTCTTTAAATTATTATTGTATGGAGCAGAGCAAATCGATTAATTAAATTCAAAATCATTTTTGATAATATCACTATATTAAAGCATGATTAATTCTAAAAATCCTGACAAGTTTCTCCCGTAGAATCTGCCAAGATTTGATTTACTAAATTGTAAGTAAATCGTCACTTTTTTTTAATAGCTGGATTGGTTCTAAAAATTTGTTTTATCCTGAAGGTCTCAGGTTTGAGTTAAGATTTAAGCAATTTTTTGTTGTTGCGAAACCAATTTGATATTATACGCAGAGTCCACTCAGTAAATTCCTAACTCATCGTTTAAAACACTCGATGCATAAGATGGCTAGCTGGCAGACGCTATTCTCTTACAGTCAAAATACCCCCCCCCCCCCCACCTCCTACTTCCTTATTTCGAAATATTTTAATTCTTTGAAGCAGCTTCCAAGATAAATAACGAGATAAAGCTCACGACCATCAATCCAAATTACGAAACATCGTTTATCAAAGAACCCGCCGACCCATCGGCTGTTTGCGATATTTGTAACGCCTCCTATAAACTCGCGAATTTCGATTATTCTTGCAATACTAAACCCACTTTTTACCTGAAGTCTCCCGCCACGCCCGGTCCACCTACAAATGGCGATTGGAAAAGTGACGTTAAAAACGTAACTAATTACGCCGATAATAACTGTTGTTGGCACGCGTGCTATTCGAGGGGACCAGTACTAAGGTTCTTTAAAAACATTTTCCTCTAAAATATATGAGTCTTATATCAATTGAACTTTCCCAACTTTTCTTCCTCTTAATATATTAGGCTTTAGGCTACGCGCAAACTTAATTTTTTTTGCTGCTTAGTATACAGCTGTCTTAACTTGATTGACGCTTTTCAAATATTTTAGATGTGAAATTAGCATCTTGAAATGTGGAAGTTTCTTTTTTTACCCTTAATTTTACAGAATAAACTTCTCTTGTTCGCTGGCCTGTACTAAACAGTAATTTTTTTTCAGAAGCATAAAAACAAAAATGAAATTCGACATTCAAAAAATAATGATTTTTTGTTCCTCATTGTTATTCGATCATAGTTATAATAATTTACTAGAAGAAAAAAATATATGTTATCAAGTTTGATGTATCCTTAAAATATGGATGTATCTTTAAAATGGATCAGTGTATGAAACTTTTGAAATCTCATTTTAATATATTTCTAAAATAATCACATTTTTTTTATTTCAAGATGCCACACTCTCAATTCTTCCGATCATTGCGACAATTATGATGAAAGGCTATTTGTGTCCAGCGCTCAAGTAACCAAAAATTATGAAAATGACCTGGAGGAAACTCGCGACCAAAACTTATATATTTCTAATCAACCCGAATCACTTCCGTTAGTTGAAAAATCGTCTTCGAGCGCGAAGTACAATCAGGAATGGCAACAGATGTTTGGTTCCGACGAGTTGATCAGGGACGCAATGGACGACGTATTTATTACATTTTTATAATTTAAAACTACCCTATTATATAGGATTTTTAATTCTGTTTTTTTATATCTATAAAAAAATACAACATTTAATGGCTACCTAAAAGGTACAAAAAAATGTGAAAACCCATAATTGAATAGTTGTCATAGTCTTGATAGGCTGATGCTGAGTATCAGGATCAAGATGGAAGAAGTAGTGATCTGCATCTGGCTCAATTTACCCCGGCCTGGCTTAAATTAAAAAAAAAATTAGGCTGGATCTATAGAAAAAAAGAGTTATCGGAGGAAACAGTAGGCCAGTTTAAGGGTCCCTATATTATTTAAGCTCGTGTACTATGCAATTACATATATGAAATTTCATGGGGTTACCGAGGGGATACCATTTTAGTCAACTTAAACAGTTAATATCCATTTTATATTTAAGTCATCGGGGGGGGGGGCATAAACATCAATTGGCAGATAGTCTAGAGGACATTGTATAATGGTAATGAGTATTTTTTAATAACAAGTGATAAATTATTATTTTTGACAACAAATTCAGGTTACCGATCATGATGTTACCAAACGTTTGCTCTTTCCTGAAAACCTTCTAGAAATTAATAAACTTTCAATAAATAAAAACAGCCCAGAAAAACTTTCTTCATTCGATACGAACTCCAATTATCTAAGTATTTTTTTAAAAATTGAATAAAATTTTCTTAATAATTGAAATAAATTACTAGATGTATTGACCAAACGTCCGTCCTGGACGGGAAGAATGCGTGCTGTCTTAGCGACCTGGGGCACCTGCGCCCCATCCTGAAAAAATAAGAGATGGGTGGGGCAAACATTTAACTAACTTTAACTAAATGGCTGATTCATCATAAATTTTATATTTAAAAAATTAAATAAGATACATCTCATAGTAACCACGATGATGATAATGCTAAAGAACAGAATACTATTTACTTTAATGACGACTATAAAACGGCATTTACTGCCAACTTAAATATGAACTGGGAAATTACTAACCAAGAGTTTTACAACGATTTAGATATACATCCCTCGTTTGAATATAATAAACATGTCGATAAAACTTTGATAGCCATCCCTTCCCAATGCAGGATTCGACTTAAAAAATTATTAGCAAGTCGGAACGCTTCCTGCGATGATATATTATTTGGTAATAAGGGAATTCAATCCGATCCCAACTTTTATAACAATCTAAGAAAAAATCAACATCCTACGACGGTTAGTTAATTATTAAAAAACTTAATATCTATTTTTTTAAATCGTTTCACTTGATATTTTTACATTTCTTGGCTCGTGTCCTAATTTTAACATTTACAAATATTCAACTATCTTTCTAAAATAAAATGTATATTATTTAATTAGGAATATGCATTAAAATATTGGGTCCCATCAGAAGCATTTATCGTTTTAAAACTGGATTGATTCAGTTTTTTGGATGATATTATAAATATATAAATTGCATGTTTTTTTATTTTATACCTAAGATTCTAATAATAAATTTTAAATTGGTTCTCAAGGTATAAAATGCAAGTGTTACAATACTAAAAGGAGGTGACTTTATACTTAATTAAAAAAAATGTTTTCTACAGATACCGCACAACGACTCCAACTCCAGACTTATCCTTACCACTCTGATAGAGGAAGCCGGCAGGGATTTAAACGAGCCCTCTTCTTTAGCCAACAAAAATACCTTTCGACAACAACAGATAAAACTAAAACGAGCTAGTCAAAATGTCTTTCCTTCCGATTATACGCTGGGGCCCGTAGGTTGGAGACCTCAAGGTATTTTAGTGGCCGATATATCGGAGCACGAAGGCAGTCCTGTCAATCGACTCAGGGTTCTCATAAATATTTAAATGGCGTCTGAAATATTTTAATAATTCTACATTTTACTATAAAGCAACACTAGTTTATTTCACTGGATTTATAAGATAAATTTTAAAAAGACTAATCATAGTTTACACATTTAAGTTGATCTACGATCTGTCCTTTAAAAACTCGCTTGAGCTCGCATAATCATACCAGTTTTTTTCGCAAGGAAACCCGCAAAACCTTATTGCCCAGATAAGAGAGGGAGTACACCAAATGGAATATTTAGAAATGACATTTCCTTCTTTTTCTTACAATTATTATTATAAGAAATTATCGCAATTATTATTCTCCAACCACATTATAATTCTTTAAAAATATATTGTCTGGCTTAAAGTTAAAAACATGTTTAAAAATATGCCTATTTTTTTTTTCATTTTAAAAGAGAGACGATTTAATGAACCCAATTAATTAAATTATGGTATAATTTTAGAAAAATAAGCAGACGATATTTAATTTAAAAAAAATAGGATATAGATAAATTCCATCCATGGTGTCATTATAGTGTATTTCGTTCGTAGGCCATTTAGTAATTCAGTGCATTAATTAATTGACTTGGGAATTTTTTTAAAATTAATTAACTAAATTATTTAAAAACCTTGAAAAACAATATTCAGACATCCCCAAACAAATCCGTATTTGCATCCTGTTCCGATAGAGGGGACATAAGAGTTTGGGACTTAGCCAACATTAATACCGATATCGTACCCTTAAAGTAATTTTCCTATTCGTTTTATTCAAAAACTAAATTTTTTTGGGAATAATTTATAAAATTATTAATTTTTCATAAAATTCTATATGTAAGTACATATAATATCTATCTAATTTCAGATCAAAAATCTTTAGTTTTTTTTTATTATTGGCATTCTTACGTATAACCGTCAATGTTTAATAATTTTGTGATCAACGAAAAAATTAGATTTTTTTAAAAAACGGGTAAGGGCTAATTTTAGGCGGTGCTGTATTTAACGCTGCGTTATTTACAAAATCAAACCAATAATTAGGTATCATTTATAAATATAGAACGAAATGATATTAAAGCTGTGATAAATTTAAAAAATATATGTAAGGATTTATATTTCAAAAGTTATTATTACTGTGAAGAATCAGTTGCGGTCTCGATAGCGTTAAATACCGCACCGGTCGAATAAAATGCGTTTACTTTAAATTCAGCTTAATTCTTCAATAAAAATTTTTTTTTTTTAAAAATCAGATCAAAATTTTGTAAAATTTTTCCCAACCTTCAATGTAAAAGTTTGATTTGGATGGATGAGTCAATCTTAGTAGCGGGATACAATAAGAGAACCATCAAAAGTTTTCATTTAGATCATCACAGACCGGGCATAGGTATCAAAGTTTTGGAATGGTTTGAACACGTTCCTAATTCCGAAGGAGACGTAATAGTCGACATGGCACCGATTAGCCACAAAGGTTAAGATAATATGACAATATTAATATGAGATAGAAACAGGTGATATCAAATTATATAAGTTTAAAAAATAGGAATGCGAGATTATTTACTAATAGCATAAAAGGGGTATAATTTAATTTACTATGTATTCGTGTATGAGTTGACTGGATCGTTATATGTTAATTTTATATTATCCTTTTATTATTAATAGTTCTTATAGCCCTTACTCACACCAATAAATTGCTAGGCCTGGACCTTAGGGCACCTCCCTTTCCTATTATGTACCATGACACGTCTAATTTGTTGCATCCTTCAAAAATTCCGCTCTTCTCTGGCTGCGGCACTTGTATGGCGGTAGATTCCCAATCTTTTTTCCTAGTCAACGGAACTTCCGAAGGGTATCACATATGTTGGGATACCAGGTTTCGGATACCAGTTGCTGTTATACAACACCCTAACGGTATTTTATTTTTTTTAGGAAAAATCGACCAATTTTCAAGTTTATTAGATTAAAATAATTGTTAGTTTATATCAATCCCATTAAATTTGTAGGGCTTTAGGGGCAGACGTCAGGACACTCTAAAATGGAGAGGGGGGGTACGATACAATTACGCTATTGAATTTGGTGGGGGGGGGCACTAGCTTAGTGAACATAAATGGTCAATCAATGTACATTTATAATTGAATAATATATTTTCATCATCAGGGGGGGGGGATTTAGTTTCAATCGCTGGATGAGCAGAGGCTTGTCTAGTTGGCTCTGGGAAACCGGATATGCTCTTTGTTTAATTTTTTTTAAAATAATCATATAAATGAAACGCTAAAAAAGGAAGTTAAAACTTATAAAATTTTTAGTGTTATTGTTACATTTATACTAAAATTAATACAAATCAATCTTTATTTTACATCTCTTAATCTTACCGAATACTACTCCCGACTTAAGGCTGCTCTATTTCCCGACCTGTGGTCATCTTCACCGGCATCCCCTCTACCACCATATGAAGGCAGCTAGTGTTATTATAAATGTTTGTTTTTAATGACTTATATCCTTGAAAAAAATAAGCTTCCCATATACGTCGCGTTTACATTCACCCTTCGAAGCCTTCCAAATTTTATTCTTGCTCTAATCACGACAACGAAATAGCCCAATGGGATGTGTATAGCGGAATCAGGGAAAAGATATTGTGGGCCAGTCCAAACCCGCCTCTTTCTACTGTTTCTAATTGGCCTCATTTTACATCAGACCTTATCTTAGGACCAAGAGCGCCGAATCATAGGATTGGCAAAGCATCAGGGGAATACATTATATCTGCAGGTATCATGTTTTTGTTTGTTTGTTTTTGAAATATCAGAATAGGTTTATTTTAGAAATAATTATAACATTTTTCAAAATTTATTAATTTAGATCTTATATATTATTATGAAACTTAAATATTATAATCGAGTATGAAAGAGGAAGATTGAACGATATACAAAGTTTCCTTATCAAAAAAAGGAAAAATAATCATTTTCAAAAAAGCAAAAGGTCAATCAAAAATGAAAATAATCCAATCATAAACGGTTCTAAAAAGGAAAAATTCATATTCAAGAAAGGAATTTTTTTTTAAAGACCTTAATTAAAATATCATTTTCTCAGTTGAATATTTCAGTTACAAACATTATGATTAAATTGGTCCATCACAAAAATTGTTTATCGTATTATTTTCTCGAGTGAGATCATTATTTACAAAAATTTTTAAAGTAAGTTTTTTTAAAATAGACCCTTAAAAAAAGAATAATATTAAATGAAACGTAAGATACAAATTAAGGAAATTGAGAAAAATATAGATTTTAAAAATGACATAAAATTAAAATTTCAAGTTAAAAAAAAATGAGAAAGATTAAAAAACAATTATATTTTAGGATTATCAAAATGACAACAAAATAGCAATTATTTTTGAAATATATAAAAAAATTAATAACTGTTTTCATTTTTTTGAGTGAGAATTTCCCTTATTTGTTTAGGACCTTTTTTTTCTTATGTGACTTTTATTTATTTTGATTGAACCTTTTCCTTCACTTTTGCCTTTTCATTTAATTTTTCCTATGTTTTGTGTATTTTTCCATTTTTTGATTGGACTTTTTCATTTTTAAAAAATTGGAAACCCTGTAACATAAAGAAGGAAGGAAAATAAAAAGATATAATAAATGACAGAAAAGTTAAATATTTCTAAACCCCCTTCCCGGAATTTCCAAAGGCTCTGATTCAGTTATAAGATACTGGGACCTCAGCTCACCTACCACATCATACCCTGTAATACACGATCGATCATTGTATTCTCATAATCAATCGCAATATAATCTACCAATCAAATACGAGACACGTCTGATCGAAGGGGTAGCCATGATTGTTGAAACTTCCACCAATCCAAAAGCTCTACGTAGCCATGCCAACCACCGTGATATTATCAATTGCTTGACATATATAGGTTTTTTTTAATTATATAATATAATCAATAATAATATTTTCTGAATAATAAAGTTTATTACGAAAAGCGTTTTTTTTACTCAGTGTAAAAAAAAGATATGAAACATAAAAGCTGTTTTTTATTATGCAAAAACGTGAAAAAAATAGGCTTAAGAATTATTTTTACAAAACTTTTAAAACTTCAAAAATTAAATTTAAAATAAATTTCTTGTATGAAAAATAACTCAATTTAACAAAATAATTAATATATAAAATAATATGATTGTTATAATGAAAATTTCTAATAAAACAAAATATTGGTAGATTATATTTCCCATGGGGATTGTAACAAAAAAACAAATAGTTTTTTCCCTAAAAAACTGTTTTTTTCATCCCATGTCCTTTTTCATTCTTATAAGAGCATGGAAAATTATAAATGGAATCTTTGATTCAAATCTAGTTAAAACGAAAGCCATTTTTTATTTATTTATAAAACATTTGACCTATGATTTTTTTTTATTTTCTAATCTAAAAAAATAACACTTAAAATATTTAACCCATGAATTATTTATTAATAATAAATATATTAATATTGTAAGAGGGGTTAATCTTTTTTCATTTTAAATTTATCTCTTCTAAGGTGATAATAGCAGCAATAACTTATCGGGAACGTGGAATAGCAATTTACTGATCTCCGGATCTTACGACGGGTTTATCAAAATATGGAAATGAGAAGGATAACAATTAAAATCGATAATTAAATATTTCCCGCGTTAATCGACTAATGAGTTAGTTGATTTTGATGGAATACCTAACATTCCTTTATATTAAAAATAAAAATTCGCAATATTAAAATAATAATGATGTACAAAATTAGTGTAAATGTTAAGTAAAAAAAATTTTTCGCTTTATTATAAGTAACAAAAAATTGGACAAATTACATCTTGATAGAAAAAATATGCGGGTTTTTTTAGTTTCAAGAGTAACAGATTTCTTTCAAATTATTATTTTTTTAAATTTTGTATTTTTTTTACTTTCTAAGAAGCCCGAATATCGTTATTTTAAAAAAAAAATTAATAGGGTGCTTATTGATTTCAGATTTCATAGTCACTTTTTCACACGCCATATTTATTTACAGTTCTTATTTTGTTTTATGTCATCGATTTTATATTATTTATACATTTTTAAAGCATAATTTAAGTCGTATTTATTCATAAAAAAATATTATTTATTTTATATTGTTTTAAAAACCTAAAAATATATTATGCATTTATATTTAATAATCAGAAAATTTAATTTAGTTTTCCCTTAGGACAAAATATTCTAAGGTATAAAGTATATTACCTGGATAATTTGTATTTGATAATCTATGATACAAGTTTTCCAGAAGAAAAGGTTATAAAAATGATATATTTGTAATTATGGTTATATAAATACTAGTGTAACTTATAGGAAGGTTAAAATGTTCCCGAAAGGATTCAAATTATTTTGAAATAGTTCCACCTGATACAATTACAAGATATTTATCCTTCATTTATGCCAGACCTGTAATATTGTTTATAATTTTTTCACTAATCAATTATTATAGATAACAATTTAGTATATAATCAGTTATGTTAAATAAAAGTTAATGAAATATAAGTTAGAAAAACATGTCGTTATAAAATTTAGTCATAGCTCTTAATCAAACTTGTCCCTTTTCACAATTTACAATCCATTGTGGGATTGTGTACTTTAGTAAATAATATAATTCATTTTCCACCAGGTTTTTTTAAAAGTCCGATCCACTCTATCCAAGTTTTTTCTCAACAAGGTCCACCAGTTTGACCCGAAAATAAAATTTTTATAATTAGGTTTGGCCCAGTTAAATTTTGTTTAAAAATTGTATATTTTTATTTTATATAAAGATCTAACACAAATCTAAAAAAATAGAGCAGCGTCTACATGACAGGATTTTCACTGGATGCAAACCCCCTTAAAAACCTTTGCCTACCCCCTTGTCTCTTTATTATTTTCACCTTTATAATTATATTGATACTCTTTTCAGAGATTTTATAAGGATAACTTAAATTAATCTATCTCTACTACCAACTATCGATATTTTGTGAATATAAAGAATTTATTTTTTAGATAATAAATTCAATTAAAACCTCCATTATTTACAATGAATTAATTATGGCATTATGAGCTTGCTGATTTGGAAAACAATGTGTATGATTGTTTGCAATATATAGATTTGGTCAATAATTGTATAATAATTCTATAATAAATGTATTAATTTTTACAGCAATAAATTGTGTCCTATTTCATATTAAAATTTAATAGATAACCCCCCAAAAATTTATCCTACCCCCATTAAAGCAGCCTACCCCCTTCCCCTCAAAAAAATAGGATGCAAACTGTTCCTACCCCTCTCGCTCATGTAGACGCTGCTTACGAGGCCATCCTACCTATCTTATTTCCTTGAGACATTAGGAGTTTAAAAATTTAATCACATGTTAATTATATTAAATCACATTTTTTTTTTAAAAAAGATGCAATTTACATTAACTACGCTGAAAAGAAGCTGCGATTAAAAGGTAAAATAAGGTTGCTTACTAAAGATGCTTCAAAATATAAGAATTTTTTTAAAAAATATAATATATATTAGATAAAACTTTAACCCATAGAAATAAAATTTAAAAAATGGGAAATGAAATGACATTTTTTAAAAAATATAATATATATTAGATAAAACTTTAACCCATAGAAATAAAATTTAAAAAATGGGAAATGAAATGACATTTTTTAAAAAATATAATATATATTAGATAAAACTTTAACCCATAGAAATGAAAATTTTAAAAATGGGAAATAAAATGTATTAGTCATATGATTGCTTCATAAAAGTTTCGAAGTAATAATATCTAGTGGAATAATAAATATAAAATAAAGTTCCTGCTGATAAAATCTGAGGTGATTTTGAAATATATATAGAAATCGATACAAATTTCTAAAAGCCGAAATATATATGGTATGATACAATTTTTACAAGTATTTAGAAATTTTTTTACAGTTATTAATAAAACGAATCGATTAATTCGTTTTAGGTAAAGATATAGCACGTTTTTTATGTAGGTGAAAAATATTATAAGCAACGCTAAATAAACCTATTACTAGTGCACTTGCGCTAGAAGTAATATTGCATTTTATAGTTTATCTACAAAAATATGTATTGTCGATACAATATTCCAATATTTTAACGACTGCTTTCTGCTAAATATTATGATTGCCAATTTTATTAGCAATTTAAATTTTTCACTATTGATTTTTTTTTATCCATAGGATTCAAATGATGATTGAGGTTTTACCTTACAAAAAATATTATCTAAAATGTTTATTTATTTTTATTTTTTTCACATAATCTCAGCATAACAAAATACTTTGAATATTATGTAAAGTATGTTATATATATAAATTGTGAATACTATAATAAATAGTATAAATAGGTGGTAAATATATAAATAAACAATAAAATAAGTTAAAATATCTGTATTGTTCGTTTGCATAATTATAGAATAATATTACATATTATAATATATCCAATTTCGTTTTTGAGCATTCTCTATCCCATAAAAACAATTAGGATACTAAATTCAAAACAATAATATATTGATACGAAGAAATCACATATTTAGATAAAATAAATAAATCACATAACCGATAATACAGTATCAAATTAAGTAAAGTTCTTTTTAAAAAATTTATATGGAAAAAAAAAGATTTGAACTAGATATTTTTTCTTTAAGTTGGGTATATGATTTACAGAAATTAAAAATATTTCAATATTATCACATTCAATATACAATTGAACATAATATAAATTTTTTTTTACCTAAAGCTACATTTTTTATTGTTATAAAAATATAATTTTTTTTTTTAAAATTTTATAAACAAATTAAAAAGAAAAAATAACCTAATAATTTTAATACTTAATCTTATAATATTAACTAATATTTTTGGAGAGATATTGATATAAAATTATTTATTATTCGAACCGATGATATTTACACTAGGATGGGGAGTATTTATCTAGTAAAATAAATAATATATTGTTCTTATTTTTGTAAATTAAAATGCGATAGATGATCCATATTTGGCTAAAAGGCTCATGGAAGTTAGTCCAAGAGCTATCCCGGAATATTGAATGACTAGCGTTGAAGGTAATTTACCTAATTTATTTGCTTTTTCGATAGATTTGTTAAGTTCTGGCATCTAATATATATTAATACATAAAATTTATTAATTTTTATAACACCCCCTATATAACCACAATTAAGCTACTCAGATATAAACCTAACCCGTGACAATACCAGGCACCCATATCTAATTATATACTAACCAGAAACGTAGTGTTAAATAGCTCGATTTTTTAAACAATTATTATGCAAGCCTGAAGATTTTGCTTATCGATGGCTGAAAGGTTTGGAAATCTATTAACGAAATCTCGAGGATTGCACATTATTTTTTGGTTAAATAGTTGATTCTAAAATCCAGCCATTTAACATTACTGACCCGCAGTAGCCTACATGAGATCTTGGGTAAAAGATCGATTACCTTTTTTATGGGATTATTTACCAAGACCGTTGTACGTCTAACGATTCTATATTATATAATACCGCTATAGTTTCCTATTTCGAAAATGAATTTTCTCGACTATATGGATATGTTACGGCCAAATCTAATTTACTTTTAGTAAGCACTAAGGTATTAAGAATATAATTATCCAACAAAAGAAGAGTAACTCAGTCTTAGGATGAAACAGAATAAACAGTTATAATTTTCTGAACCGTAACGCATAGCCGATTCTCACAAGAAAAGCGAACGGTTATAGATACTCTCAAACCCGAGTTCATAACGGTTTTAAAATTTATTTTTTAAAAAATGGTTAAAATAATTCAAATGATTTGTTAGGAACTAGCAGACCAGGAACCTTCTTTTAAAATTGGTTTTAGAATTGGTTTAAACAAAAATGTAGGTAATTAATTTCCATATGTATTATATATATACATACATACACGTAACATTGGAATATGAGATCCAACGAGCATTTGGAATCTCTCGATTTGAAATTATTGATTGCAGACATTTTTGAATAGGAAATTCATTATCTGAGGAAATGTACTCAAAGCATTAAAAATATAAAATTTAATGGATGGCCTAAAATTTGTAGGGTAGTTTTACTTTAGATATGCCGTAATATATTTCCAGTCAGATTTTTCCAAATTTAAGAATCGTACTTAATAAATAATATAAAATTATTGAGAGATTAAAAAATCCCAACGGTTTCCATATCCCAATATGACATTATTTATCGCATAAAATGATTTTGTTGGAAATCTATTTTTTATAGGGTTTATAAATTATTTTCAAATTTTTTTTGATTAATTTTAAGAATTTCGAAGACTTATTCAAACATTAAATTACATATATGAATTTATAAACCAAAACGAAAAAAAATGTCCAGAATGTTACAATCATATAGAATTTGAATTTTTATAGTCGGACCGACTAGTGTTGTTAAAAAGCCCGATTCGGGTCCATTTTATAAACGCCAGATTAAGATTATAACCAAAATAATATTATGTATGCCTGGTGATTTTGTTCATAGATGACGGAAAGGTTTGAACATCTATTTGCCAAATCTCGAGGCTCACACAATAATAATTTAGACTAAAATCTTAATGGAACCATTTTTAAAAATCAACCCATGTCGGGCTTTTTAAACAATGTATAAATAAATTGTGTAAGAATCGGTTTTAGAACTAGTTCAAAATTTTAAAATTGATTCCGGGTTTACTTCATATAAATATTAAAAGAAGCTTTTAGGTAAAGGCCTGATTTTTTTTGCTCTGGTCGGTCGTATTAAGTCTAAAATATTTTAGCTTATCTTTTTGAATTTTATCAATGATATCATGACTTGATTCTACATTATTTTACAATTTTGTTCATTTTTAATTTTCTTATAACATACTAAAAAAAAATATATAAATAACTTTAAGGGTAAATATATATTTATTTTTGGGTAGGGTTGAGTCGAGAATTAAAAATTTTCGGGTTGGGACAGGTTAATAAAATAATTTATTCCTTACAGTTAGGCTCCGGGTCCAAATATTATTTTAGAAAAGTTAAAAATCAAATTAATCCAATCCTCGATATTATAGATTAAGAAATTATTTGGTACAATATATGACTAGGTCTCAACGTCTTTTTATTTTGAATGCATTAAAAGATACAACTAAAGCGAATCTATTTAAACAAAACCAACATATGTAACCTTAATGTTCGCTTTGGGTATTTACTAGTATGAAATAAATACACGCAATCAGGTGAGTAATGAAGTAAGCGTTAAGAGTTATTGATTCTTTTTAAATGTATTTGATTAATATATTAAATAGTATTGTAATTTAATCCTTATGTACAAAACAAAAAAAATTGATGTTTTCGAGTCCTATTCGGCTCAATGCGTGTATCACAACCCGATGGTTCTGGGTTCTAATGCAGCAAGGATAATGTTTTTTTATATATAGAATATCAGGAGCGACCGTATAATTCCGTTAATATATTTAAAAAAAATAAGTGGTGGCTATATGCCGACCAACTCCATATATCATTACCCCAATCAAGGAGTCTAATAAATTATCAAAAATAAACGATAAATTTTTTTTTGGTAATTATTAATAGATTTTTTAATCATAATATTTATGTTGAGAGGAGTTGGCAAATTATAATACAATTACATAAACATTAAGAAAGTTATTTGTAATAAAATTTAATGTAGAAAAAAAATATAATTGCATGTTTTAACTAAATTTAAATAATTAAAATTTACCATATCGACCAGAGATATGTATAGGAACATACCGGCGGCCAGGGCGAATATATAGAAGCTGGCCTCTTGATTTTCGCCCAAAATAATCCCGAAAAACATGCCCAAATAGCAGGTGGAAGCCGAAAGAAAGTTACAGAGCATGGCTTTTTTGACCGGCATACCGGAATTCAGGAGGATTGCGAAATCTCCTGTTGGTGTTAGTTGCAGTTTATAAAATAGATATTATGAGAGGAGTGTCAAATGATATTCAAAAAATTGATATTTTAAATAAATTTAAAATTGGAGTTTAGGAAAATGTTATATTCGTAAAATCAAAAAGAGCAATTTTTTATTCAACCAATCAGCAGAGTGTCGAACCGAATCTTGAAACAAACCTATATAATCAATTTTTTAGAATCTGAGCTAAACTGAAGCATTTTTAAAAAAAATAATAAAAGGAACTAGCTGAAATCTTTATAGTCAGAAATTCATGGTTTTTGATAATTTAATTCAAAAGAAAATAAAAAAATTATTTTTTTTATTGTTATCTTACTTTTTAGCATATATATTTATATAATATATATATAATTTTTATAAAAACTCATTATAGTTGGGCAATGGCAAAATGTAGGCTCAATCTACAGGCGCGTACCGGAAAAAATTCGATATCATTAAGGCGTATTAATTTATATTAGTTTTTTTTTCTTTTCAAACTTGAGCTGCTATATTTTTAAATCCGAAGGCCATTGATTTAAACAGCAAAAAATATAGTAATTATCGACCATAATGACAAAGATTTATAAATATAAAAAGTATAGCAATTGTTTAAAAAAAAGACATTTCTATTCATCTATCTTAAAATGTATGATTGAAATCAAATTAAGTTAATGCAACATTTGTTGATTCCTTCCATAAAAATTAAGCGAGATAAAGTTAAAAATGGTCTCTACTAATCTCCCGATATGGAAATCAGAAAAAGAAAATAACAAGACCACAAAACATCATTTACAAATTTGGCATGTAATCGAGACACTTGATGATCAAGTTATAATGATGTATAATTACTTTTCATTAGTTCATCAAAGTCAAAAAATTATCCCCACCTTGAGGACGATTTTTAATCCTTATTGCAGATGAAAGAAGATAATAAGTCACAGTATAAAACAAGAGCATATTCTTGCGTATTGGGAGAAGAAAATTAGAGCAATTTAAGCATATTAACAGTTTCCTGAAACACAGATTTTATTAATTTCAATCTTATGTACAAATAAAAATTGAAAATAATATTTTAAGTCAATTAAAAAAAATTTTTTAAAAAAAATACTCTATATTTTACCACAAAAGAAGGTTAAAATTATTCGTATCGTACCGCCTTTACTATTTTTAAGTTATAATTAGGTATTTTGTCGCTTAACTTTTCGTTAAATTTCGATTAAACTTAAAATTTATATGCTCAAATATCTTAAGCTTATTGCTCAATTTATAATTTTTAAATATTATATTAAGAATTTTTGGAAATAATTCCTTCAAATATTTTTTTATCAATAACTGTTGGCAGTTATTAATTATAGCTCTTAGGATAAAAGAAGATACAAAGTAAAATATGAATTATTATTTTATAATGTTCTAGAAGTGATATTGCAATTAGTTTATAAATAATTTTATCTAGTTTATGATGTGTAATATTTGGTCAATCAGGCTCACCCTACCTTTTATGAATGATGAAATTGTTTTACATTTGATATTTATAAAATTGTTTTGCAATTAATATTTATATAATTGTTTTGCATTTAATATTTATAGAATTGTTTTGTATTTAAAATTATAAAATTTTATTTTAATATTGAAATTAAAGATTATATTTTCTTCATTTGTGTGAGTATTTAATGAAATTATATGTGTATACTGAGTATCAATGTTTGTTATTATAATATTATTTTTTATTATGAAAATATGACTTCACATTATTATTTGATATATAATTATAATATATTATAAGATTTAATATATTTGCCAAAGTCATTGTAAGATTTTATTTTGTTTTAATAAATAATTTTATAATTGAAAATGGAAAATGGAGTAGAATTTGTAATATTAATATATAAGAGGTATATGACTGAAACTTAAAGCTAAAATATGAGATTATTAAATACCTATTTATCAACATTAGTTTCACAAATCAATTAAAACACTAATCATATCTTAAATAAATTTACCAAACTTAGTGATATAAGATTTTTTTTAATGAATAAAATTAATAGACTCCTAGATCTAATCGTCGCTAGCCTTCACAATATCAGGGGGCTCAACTAAAAATATTTTTTTTAGGAGGGGGGGGCTTCGCCCCCTTATTCTCCAATTTTTGCCCGGGTTTTATATTAATATATTATACTTTTTTAAAATTTGTTAACTCTGAACAACTATTCTGAATTTCATATTTTGACATTTATTATATTATGCATATAAAATAAACTGATATATAAAAAACCACATAATGCAAAATATAATTCTTAGCAACTTACATTGACAAAAGGTTATCAAATTAGTATAACTCTCTATTACCATTTTAGACAATGTTTTATAGAATGGACTAATAAGGAAAAATTTTATAGGTCTAAACCAAATTAACAATTTTTGAAGGAGAGAGTATAAACGACCAATCCAAATCATAAAACTATATAGTGGTTAGAGCTTCCTCTTAGAATACATGATGGAAGCTAGATAAGTAATCGAGAAAATTATGTGAGATATTAAATTTCTAAAAGATTATCTTCCATTTTAAATGATATATAAACGACTACATAGTTGACTATTATTGTTTATCTAAAATATGCAATCATATGCTCTCAGCAGCTGTGGTAAAAATTTTAAATTACATAAACACAAATAAATGATGCTGGTTAATTTGCAGTAATAGAGCCATGACACTCACGATGTAAACTAATATCAGAATTTTTTATGTTGGATAAATTGATAAAATAAAAACACTAAAAATCTTTGGAAGAAATAATTATGCAAACATATTGAAGCCTAGAGTTATTTACACTGCAATGCCATATTAGAAATGAAACATTTTCTAACTATAAAATAAGGACCAGAATGATATGATGAAACAATTAAGATTTTATATGTTGTCGTACCACCTTGGTATATTATATCTTAAAGTAATAGTAGTTTGTAATAATATCAAAAATATACTTGTATTAAAAAATTTAACTCAAGCCTGTTTTTCAAAAAAGAAATAAAAAAGCTCTCCGAAAAACACGTAAAAAAAGAAGAAATATCAAATTTACTACATCTATTGCAGGATGAATAATAAAATGTTTAATTTTTAAAACTATTTTTAACTTAGATGGCGTTAAATACTTGAATGCAATTTGTTATTATATTTATTATCAAAACCATTTATTAGTAAAATTTATTAAAATATTAACTGTAATTTATTATAAAACAGTCAAATACGTCAATAAAAGTGGCATTATATCTAATATTTTATAAACAATTTGTTTATCGTAGAGGACTATAAACTATATGTTTACTTACTTTTTATAAAGAAATCTCTTATACTTATTTGGACCTTGAAAATATTTTTAGGAATGGAATGGGTATGATAATAAAATTTAAAAATAAATATATAGTAAATTAGTCCTTTTGAACTCGGCTAATTACAATATTAAATTTGTTAATTTTCAAATAATATATGATTATATTTATTTAATTAGGGTTAAATAATAATTTAAATAATAAAAGTCATTTAAACTTCAACTGTTAAAGCTAAATTAATATTTAGTGAGTTATTGATATTATATTTTTAATACAGAATTTGATTGCAAGCTGACATAGTGAAAATATAATTTATATGTATTAATCTAATCTACTAATAATTAAAATGATATTCATTTAATAAAAATTTAAATAGTATTATTAATTTCTAAATAATCAAATTACATCTATATATTTCTTAATGGAATTATAAAAGAAATCATTCAGTGGGCAATCAAAAAAATTTATTTAGTTCAAGGGGATATTAAGGAGTCATTAAAAAAAATTTTTTGCTTCAGGGGGCTATTCAAATTTTTCAGGAGGCTCGAGCCACTGCGCGCCCCCTCCCCCTAGCGACGCCACTGAAGCCAGCTATTTATGAAACTTTTATTGTGGAATGGATAGATTGCAATTTGGTTACCATGTAACAATTCCATTATAAATCTCTCACTTCAAACTTATAGGGGCCATTTTGACAGCCATTTTAGTTTATTTGCTTTTTTAACATTTTTTAATAACAGTAATTGCGGACTGTAATTAAAATTATTTATATAGTAATATATGGGTACCCTGTACAAAATAATAACTGCTAATATTAATGAAACAATTATGAAAGGTGTTTTATAACCTGAATCTAACTTAAAGGTTTATATATAAAATTTAATTTCATCTGAACTTAAACTCTTACAATTTTCTCTTCCTAGAACTTTAACCGAACCTAGATTAGAACCAAATATACGGGATTAATGTGGGGCAAATCGATCGTAGTTTAAGTAATGAAAACGCGATATACCAAAAAAATGTTAGTCAAATTCCTATAATTTTTCGGCTCATAAAATTTTTAATTTACCAAGCTCGTGAGGTAACTCTTCGAAAATGACGGCCAGAGATATACTGACACCAGTCAATACATTTTGAGAGAATGCGGCACCTATGGAAAGACCGTCGATGAAATTGTGCAGCCCGTCTCCCAACAAAATCATGTATGCTAGCGTCAAAATTGTATTTTGCCCGGCGAAGTGGAGCCCGTCTTCGTGGCTGCAAGTTCTTATCATCTTTAAGAGCGAGCGTTTTATAAAATTAAAAAAATTGATAGAAACCGAAAATTTGAACTGGAGTTTGAAAAATAACCTTATTTTAATCTAGATTTTCAACTTTGAATGATATTTTTAAAAAATGGATAATTACTGAACACGTGACTTTTATTCATTTTATATTTTTATTGTGTTGCATATGTAGGCTTTACTGTTTAATTTTAAAATAAAAATGCAAAGAGGTAAGAATTTGAAAGCTATAAAATAATTAAATCCTTGATCACTCAATTTTATCTATCTTGAATTTACTAAATAAATTGAGAAATGAGCTCGTGCAATGATCGGCCATATTAATAAAAATTGTAACCTGTCCTTAATTTTACTCGGTTACTAAAATGAGATTTAATATGATACATACCTCGGCAGGCGTTATGCTGAGAGCTGGGGCGTCGTCGTCGTTTATTATATAAGGATCTCTCAAATTTCTCATGGTTACCGCATCATAATTATTATTATGGGTACAATTGCGTTCATCGTGGGAATGACGTTGGTTGCCGTTCCGAAGAATGGATTTCTTGGAACACTCGCCGTCTAGATGGCAGAAAGAATGCGATTTAGGTCTGAAACTCTCCGTCGCCTGGTTGGGCGAAAAAAAATTGAAACTAACAGAGCCCAAGGAATCGTCAATGATATTCGATGCAGATGCTGATTTACGCTGTATTGAATCCGTTGTTCCGTCTAATGGTCCATTTGCCAGTAATCTTTGTTTCAATTTTTCATTTTCCGACATCTCTAGGCCTACCTTTTGGTCGCTCTTATTATTTTCAACGTCGAAAGTGAAGTGGGTTTTGTTAGTCTGAGATGATGATTTGCGAGATGAAGGATCTCCTAATTTTTCGTCAATCGAGATATGCCCGTTATTAAAGTTTGGGACGTGATTATTCTGATCGTGCTTTTGAAGCATCTTAGAGTTAACTAATTCGGGATTGTTTTGGGTTCGGGTAGTAGTGCAACATGTACAGGTTAGCAATCTTTTAATAATATCCTTCTTCCTGCAGAACCGAGTGGTTGATTGAGTGCCTACTGGTGGAAAAAACCCGTTGCTAGTAGGCTTTTGAAAGGAGTTAAATGCATTTCCATCATTCGATATTTTTAAAGCTGCCTTTTGCATATCCTTGGCTAATTTGTTGGTCTTATTTTTTTAAAAAAAATATTTAAAAAGTAAAACTTTTATGGTAAATAATAATATATTTTGGTCTAGAATTTTTAAACTAGTCAACGGATGCAGACCTCAAAATGGCTGCTGACTCCTATGTATGAACACTTTTGAATTCATTTTATTAAAATGATATTTATATATTTGTTTAAAAATGTCTATTCTATTTATTTTTTTTATAGTTAAGTATATAAACGATAAATGTGATTTAGCTTAAGCGCAGCCCACAAAATCCGTCTACAACGAATTACTATGTGTTTACAATTTTTATGAATGAGTTCTCAATCTAAATTAGTATATTAAAGAATATATCCGATTTTACCCTGCGCCACTCCAAGAAAACTTTGATAAGCCATTCCGTTATAAAGAACAAGTAAATCCCGCCTATGATAGTCGCGCTCTTGTTTATGTACGAATGGTGAATATCCGTGTCCATCAAGTTGAAAGACTTATTATCATGGTATTATATAATAAAAAAATTTAAGAATACCTTTATAGTAGTATTATAAGGTTAGATTTCATTGGGATCTTTGGATAATTTTAATGATAATACCCTACAAAAATAGCATAAATTTCAAGAAATTTGGACATTTAAATTGTAATTATTTATAACGCTATAAGTAAAACAGAACAAGCATGGATTGATCGGTTCGGACATGTTATTTTTTATTAATCGGACGGATATGACGTACAAAAAAATATACATGAAATTGGGCTGGGTCGGAAGGGTAAAAATATATCTGATACAGGATTTTAATAAAATTAAATAAAAATATATAAGCAGCAATTTAACGAGACTAATATGAGTTTACGGAGAGATCCTTATTAACGAGGGTAAAACCACCAAAACTTTGTTTTAGGATCAACAATACACTTATATAATGTGAACCAAAAAATCTAATCGACCACCAATAAATAATTTTTTTAATATATTTATTTTAAAAACTAACTTGCGGGATCAAATGGAAAACCGCACTTCCAGAGAGGGAACCAACGGCTAAGCCTATCATAAATTGAAGCATCAATTTGTAATATTTCTTCTTCATGAAACTTATGAACACGACGCCGACCATGGAGCATATGCATATTATCGTCACGAATAAAAAAGAGTAGCCCCATACTGATTTTTTAAATATTTATTTTAAGGGGTATAAAATATGTTTTAAAAAACGCATTATCGCGAATATAATATAGCGAGGAAACTAAAAAATAAAAAAGAACAAATTAGTCTTAAGATTAGACACATGAAGGGAACCATTTTGGATGATAGCAAAAATAATAATAATTAAAAATAAGGAGAACGACATTGAAAGCAAGATTTTTGTATTAATTAAGATTAAATATAAATTTTTTGTAATCCTTGACTTTGTACATCTAAAATTTATATTTCTTTTATTACATTAATTATTTTATTTCTATAAATAATAACATAAATTTGAAATAGAGCGGGTGCCTCGATATTAAATATCGTATCAGATATTTTAAAATCCGATAATATCATTATTTTTATGATTCAAAAATTATTTTATATATTTTACATAAAATTTTCTAATAATAAATAATAAAGGAACCAAAATTAAATTTTATTAGTAATTATTAAAAAAAATTGAAGTAAAAAAAACAAAATACATTTCGTGATGATGCACCAAATATCGCCGTGACCATGAGAAACGGAAAATATTAATTTATGACATAGGTTAAAAGGTATTAAGAATCACCATAAATATCGGATCGGATATCGATAAAATTTGATGACCGACACATTTAATTTGAAATAAAACTAGAGCAGTGCCGATATTAAATATAAGATCGGATAGACATCGATATTTAGCGTTTTTAAAAAAAATATCGAATCGGGCCGATATTTTTTGGTTATTATTTTATGATCATATATAAAATAATATAATTTATTTTTATAAATAATTTTATAATTAAATAAATTAACGAATGGAACTAAAACACAATTTATTTATTGTAATAAATGTTTTAAAAAAATGGTTTAAAATTCTTCACTATTTTTTGTTATATTATCTGCAGCAGGAAAAGGATTTTAAAAATATCTAACGAGCCCGGTTCGATTTAGCCAATTTTAAAAATGGTTAACTCAAGATTTTGATCAAAGGTAAATTACTCAAGCATATTGATTTAGTCCACAAATAGTAGAAAGGGTAAGCGAAAAATACTTCCCCGAAAATAGAATTCCCATTTTTTCGATTTAAAAAATATAAAGTGGTAAAAAATTCCTTTTAAATAATATTTTTTTTATGATCAAATTTTACTACAAATATTTTTTTTTATAAAAGTTCTTTGATATACAATTAAATATTTTGCATTTCTTTACATATAAAAAATCTTTAGTTGAAATCACAATTTATATTAAAAATAAATCCTAAAGATTTTTGCTATTTTAAAACTCTATAAAATTTTAAAACAAACCAATAAAATATCAAAACTTTTATCACAAACACATTTTCGCGAAATTTTATTAAAGTAAATTGATGTTGTAAATAAATGTCGCGAATCCATATTCGCATGCTATTCAGCAAAACAAAAACCATATCAAATTTTTATAGCAGAATTTTTATATCTCTTTAGAGCTAATTCATAATAGCGAAACTTTTATCGTCAATTTATAATAGCGAAAATCTCACTTACAAAGAAGGTGCAAATCGCAAAAAGACAATTTAGCGAAATCTATTTTGCGACTCATATATAGCGAATTTATTACTGCGAAGTCTTTATTTATGCGAATTATCATAAAATCTTCTAAAATATTCTCATTAAGACTTCCACGATATAAAATTCCTTTTTTTAAAAAAAAAGCTTGGACTCTGCGGCTAATGATAATGCACCCTAAACGTGTATCATTCTCATGATTTTCATATATGTTAACGTCAAGGTGTTTTTTCAAGCAATGTGTTATTTTTATAACTTAAAATCATTTTTTGAGCGCGTTTTTTTAAATTTAAAAATCTGATTTAACCGGAAATGCAAGCCGTTGTTTGGAATACCTACCATATGAATTTCAGACAATTTTTCTATGAACTTTTAAACTTAATATAATTTATATTAGATTTCCCGTATATTTTTTTATATAAATTACAAATGACTCAAAGGTTGGCTAAATGTAGCTATTTAATAATATTACATCCACCCTATGATATGTATAGATGGTAAATAAAAATCAATATAAATATCGGATCCTTATTTAGTAATATAGGAACGAATCGGTGAAAATTTTTGGATTGGCACACAACCCTTAATATAACGAATAACCATTAAATATTAATCAAATTTCTATCATTTTCACTTTATATATCATTCCCGTTAATTCCTCAAAAGAAAATTCGAGAAAATTTTCCATTCTAATTTTATAATATATATGTTTAATGATGTATATAACAACAAAAAAATACTATACCGTGTTTAGCTGGAGGTCTCCTATCAGCATCCGCTAGCAATGTCTCGTGGCTAGTCTCAATCGTATCGTTTAAAGCGGAGGGAAGGAAGATGTTTTCGGATTCGTTGGTGATAGGCAAAGATTTCAACAATCTTTCCAAATCCCTAGCAATTTTTGGGTTGCTTTTAAGAGATTCCAAAAACTTTGAAAAAAAATCGGTCGAGCTGGTCTGCTTTGTAATGTTGTCCCCTGACGAATAATTAATGTTACTGCGGTTATAGTGAGTTTGTTTCCAACTATCGACTCCAGCCCGCATCAAATCTTCAACAACCTTGGTGGTGATTTTTTAAAATATTTAAATAGATTTTTTAATAATTAAATAGTAAAGGTAAATGTGAAGTGGTTCTCCTCGTTTTTTTTGAAGTTGCCAGGGAGATTAATGAGAGTATTAAGGGTGTAAGAAAAAGAAGGGTAGATGGCGATGTTATTAAGGTGGGTATTAAATTAAATAACAGGAAACGTGAGCCTATCAGAGATTGTAAAGAGTTTAGGCAATTGGAGCTTTATAGAACCGCGCATTCCTAACGGTCATATAACAGGAAAGTAAACAAGATTACAGTTTCTAAGAATAATCAAGTTTTGTGAAGTAGGGGCACCATATGATTTAACCATATCTTGCATCATTTTGAGTAACGTAAAATAGGTTTTGGGCAAAAATAAATTCACATTCACAAACACGATATAAGAAGTAACATAATGTGAACTGAAAATTATATCTAATAAAAGGTTAAATAAGCAAGTTTATCGTTAAGGTTAAATCTAGTTGAATATAATAATTTGTAAGGATAGGCGTTGCAATTGGCCATTTATTAATAAAAAATAAATTGTAAGTATAAGTAAAGATCTTCATTCTATAAAAAAAAAGAAATTAAATAAACATTTGCAATATAAGAGTCCCGCAAAATCGATATAATATTAATTTTACGTTTCTAATCTCTTTCCCTATTATAATGCTAGGTAGGACTGTATTCGATTTTTTTAAACAAATAGAGTAATTTACCATTCTTATTTGATTGGCATTTACGAATAGTAAATTATTCTAAAACATTTTAAAAAAATTGAATACGATTTTGATAAGCCAAATGCTATACATTAAATTTTGAGCAATCAATCACTCTAATAAATTTTATGCTAGATTAATCCATTTTATTCGACATTTGTCGTAAATAAAAAATGAAACTTGATAACCAATTAATATTTGTTCATGAAGTATCTAATAATATATGGCCGGGAAATTTTTGCTCACTGCCTGCCAAAGAAGCAAGCAGGTATAACAATTAATTATTTACTAATTTTCGCCATTCGACTCTAGATCCTGACTTTTTTTAAAAAAAACTTTACTTTTTCCATTGTAATAATGCGATTAGGGCATAGACTTGTTTCTTTTTGCAGCTTTATGTCGATAATCTGATGCAGTGAAGTTTTGCGAAATGTCAGTTCCTCGAGATATTTGAAGAGTAGTACTGTAGGTGCCAGGCCGGTCTTGTTGAATCCTACAAGTGTCAGTGCTTCAACAGAATCAAGATTTATCAAAGTACGAGCTGTGCCTGGTTTACCATTACCATACCATTTTTTCTGCTGATCTAGTAGCATCATTTTTGTAATCAAGATTACAGGCTTCGATAGATCAGTTACTGTTAATAAATTCTTTGGTTTCGTAATATTTTTATTGTCTTAAAATTTTAATTAAATCTCAAGTCATCTTTACTGAAACCATTTATTTTCTATAGTACACTTTAAATTTCAGTAAAAAAAACAATTTTTTTACACGTTGGAAAGCTCTAATTTTGAATGTGCATAACTTTGGACCCTGTTGATAGAATTTGATGAAATTTGCAAAATACATCGATAATTTATTCCTCTCTTAATCTATAAAATTTTGTCGAATTATTTTTAGAATTGAGATATATTGCTAAGTTTCTATACTGGTCACCACGATATTACGATTTCAAATTTGGTTCTGAACCCTTGAGCTAGATTCAATAAAAGAAAAATTAAGAGATAATCGTCTAATTTATATTTGTTATATATAATAGCGAACCTGGATTACCAGTAGTTAATTTTTATTTAAAGCTCCCAGGATATTGGTGCAGTGATCGGATATTTAGGTTCCGTATCTGAAAGAATTAGAAAAAGAGTGGAAAGTGTTAAATTGCAATTTTCCATACAAGCTTGGTTGATAGCTGGGTATGGTAGTCTATGAGAATTGAGCTAGAAAATACACTTCTGCAATGTTGTTTTAATGTATCAGGTGATATAACATTCACTAGAATATTATAGAAACTAGATAAATTATCATCAATACCAATCTAGCTAAGTCCATTATGCTTCTAAGACTTGATATTAAATTACCCACTTCCTTAACTTGAAGAGGCGCTCGTTTTGTTCACATAAGGATAACACGATAACGATTATGAGTTGGCTCCTTCATTGAATGATGTTATAGGGTGCTATATTCTTTTTCTGTGTCAGGTATTTATTCCCATTTACGCACTTAGAAGATACTGCGATTGAGTGCCAGATTCCTTCGGCATGAAGCTTCCAAAATATTCAGTAGAAGCCGACCACTCATAGTATAGCAAGAAGGCATATAAGAGATAGCTTCTAATGTAGAATCAGATATATCGGATAGGTAATCGGCCGATATCAATTTAATATCGCCAATATTGTATCGGATCGGCCTCCAAAAAGTGGTATACCCCTACTAAAGAGTAATTATGTATACAAATTAAGCCGGCCTAATGGTATAATAAAAATTGAAATATATTAAATAGACATAGCGGACAAAATCAGACTAATGATATCGGATCGGTAATCGGCCGATATTAATATCGGTAATATCGTATCGGATCTGCCTCCAAAAAGTGTTATCGGTACATTACTATTCAGAATAAACGAGAAAAATAAAAATAAACAGCTGCGGATGTAGCCGGTAAGATAGTTCTTTCTTATTATTATACACCAAAAAAAATTTTTAGTTAGAAAAATATAAAATTTGGATAATAAAATATTATAACTAATTTACAAGAATTGAAAAATAGAATCATATTCAACTTATTATTAAAATAATGATCAACTGTTATATCATGGAGTAATCTTTGTAATATTCGTCAATGGTGGCATTCTTAGCTATCAGCTGGAAAGTACTAAAGAACACTTTCAGTTATACTCGCCCGAGTCATTTCAGTACTCAATTATATGTATTGTAGAAATTTATTTAAAATAAATTGATTCGACTTATATTTAGAAAGAAAGAATCTTTGAAATTTTACAATTCTTCCATTTCCAATTTTTTTTTATAGTTATCGCCGATTGAATTCAATATTTCATATATAAAAGAATCACAACCAAGATTATGAGGAAAAAAACGATAATAACAGCGAGATAAAATAAATTTGTGATAGTGCGACCTAATTGAGCTGTGAAAAAAAAAGCTAACCAGTTTGCGTTTTTATTGATGCTTATAAATTTTTATCCATTTGCATGATGCCATTTGAATGCGTTTTGCATAACGAAACGCAAGCCCTCAATTATGCCGTATCATAAGCAATAAAAATTTTCGGAAAATAAATTCATAATATATAAGTTTAAAATCATTGATATTTTAAAATATCATTTTTTTAAAAGATTGTATTATATATAAATCAAGCCTTTAAACGTGGGGATTTATGAATTTTATTTTTATACTGTATGTGATATTTTTTCCTTATTAATTTATAAAAGGCTGGATTTTTTTAAAATTTTGAGCAAATAATGACGAGTTAAAATTATTTTGTAAAAAAATTTTTTGCCAAGGCCCGGTCTCTGATATTAATTGAACGGCTATTAGTTACGAATAAGGCATAAAATTCTAATTTTAGTAACATTTTAATTTATAGATGTGCTTCTCATGTTCTATTCTAATGATGTAAAGGTAGAAATAATCTTTTTGCTACTCCTATAAAGTATTCAAGTAAGGGTAGACAGATCTCAGTAATAGAGAGTACATAGGTATATGCCGCTCAATTATTTGTACGGTGAAATAATATCCATGTTTATTTTGTAGCCCATATATAACAAATATAAGTGCGCGAAAATTATCCTATTCGTCTTCAATGGTATAGAATTCCGTCGCATGCGTGGGTAATTATAAAAATAAATTTTACTTCAGATTATCTTTAGAAAAAAATCGTTTAATACTTTTAATTAAACATATCGGGCTTCTCTCAGGCCTGAAATAAAAATCTAAATTCGGGCTCGGTAAAAATATAAAGGACCCGGTTGAGTATAAAAATATCGGGCCAGATAATTTGAATCTGCAAAACTTCAATATAAACATATCTCACGGTTAATTGTATTCGATATAATGATAATCTAAGTATATTAATAAAATTATATATATTTTTTTTTTAAAAATGTCACAAGAACCATAAAGCATCATTAAAAATTTAGCGCCCTAGGATTCCACGTGGTCTTCAGATATTTCATTTTTTGCGCGATAAATTTGTTTTTTTTATACGACATCAAAAAATTTATATTATAGTGAAATATAATAAAGCAGGTAAATAATTTGATGTTATTAAGTAAAACTTTAACAAAATTAAGAGTTTAAGATTAAAAAACAGATAATATAATACATCTTTGTTGATCACCACAATTAACTCGGATATAATTTATTATAAAATCAAAAATGTCGTTCGAGTATTTCCATTTTTAAAATATGAGTTGAATTATAAATCAGAATGATCCGAAAGAAACCGGATTTATTAACCTGACCCGTAAAATCTTGAATTGTGACAGAAGCGAACATATTGAATTGCTAAATTATTAAATAGAATCAGCTCCAAAGCAACTAACATTTACATTTATTTCCCCGTGAACCAGGATGTTGTATATCCAACTGTTTGAATTAACTTGCCCTGAATTCAAGTTAGAGTGAATTCACGGCGGAGAATACAAAAATACAGCAATCACCTTTCTAAGATCGACAAACTCGAGATTCATCAGCCAATTTAGCCAACTCCAAGAACAAAGTAACTATTTTATCAATAATTTTTAAAAACAAATCCTATCCCTTAACACCAAAATAAAAAAAATAATCAAAATTTTTAAACAAAAATATTCGCGTATATCGGAAATAAATAGGTTAATTTTAGATATAATATCATGGTAAACATTTAGCAATTACTAAACAAACAACCAATTTAAAAAAAAATGTAAAAGAACTTTTTTATTTTTTAATAATTATCATTGGAATCACGTGGTCGAGTCCGATCTACTACATATCTTCCCCCAAGTATGTAACCACACGGGATTCGAACCCAGAATCTTCGGATTACGCACTCATCCGACTAGGCCAGAGACGCTACTCGAAAATGACTATTTTTTAAATATAAAAAATAGACAAGCGTTACCTCGATACTATCAAAATTTGGTTAGTTCAATATCATACTATGATATATCTAACATTAACCAAATAAAAATGAGGTATTAAAAAAAATTATTTTGAGTGCCAAAACAAGAAATATGATTAACATCCTAGTCTATATTTCAATACCTATTTTTTTATCCGTCTACTAAATAATTAGTTAAGTAAGCATAATATCTTTATTTTTGCAAAATGTTTTTTTTAAAAAATTACGTGATAAATAAGGCTGACTTAAATGTTTAAATAAAAATTTTAAAAAATTTAGCCGGAAGTCTTGTTAAAGATTCCTATTAAGAGTTAACGCAGAAAAATTAAAAAAATATATATCTATTGCTTCCATAAATTATTTAAGTTATCGAGTATCTTATCTGCCAAAAGACCTTTTTTTAAATATACCCGGGTCGGGTAAAGCCTAAAATATTTTTTTTTGAATACCAGGGCTAGGCCGTATATTTTAAAACGCCATTATTAGCTATAAAAATTAAAAATAAATGTTATTTTAAAAAACCGGGCTGGGCACGAAAATATAAAACCCGGGCCGGACCGAAATTTTTTTAAAAAAATATCTGGCCGGGTCGTGTAAATGGTACCTCTGCAAGTCTTTGAAAAATAATAAATTGAAATAAAATAAATAAAAACACCATTTTTACTTTAGAGGGCAAAATAACGAAAATGGAAAATAATTACCCAGAAAATAAATCCCCGGTAATATTTCTTAGAAAATAATTCACCAGAATTGATTTTCTCAAAACTTTTAAATATCGAGGATTATTATTTCGTGAATATATTTATAGGGAATTTTTTCGCCTATTATGTAATTTTTAAATATATTAAAAAATGGGGATTTTTTTTCCCGGGGAATTATTTTCCTAGATTCCAAAATAAGAGACTGACTAGATATTATCCTAAAATACAATAAAGTTATATTTAATTTGAGCGATTTTTTTGGTTAGAGCTACTCGTTACAACATCCACATGGAAAAAAAAGTGCAATAATACTTATACCAAAATTTTATAAAAAAAAATTATATTTATAGCTTACCCTACCAATTTATTTTTGCGTTTTTTAAGTGTGGGAATACCGGATGTTCTCTTTAACGATGTAGATGGATGATCCCTTTCAATTTCGATAAAAATTTGTAAGGCACGTTATATATGTTCTAGTAATATCTGAAGCAATTAAGTAAACTAAATTAATCCGATTATTGAATCTAAAATTAATAACCATTAAGAGTGAAATATCTAAAATTAAATTCATTTTTAAATAACGGTCATTATATCCAGTAGAAAATTTAAAAATTAATATTTCGAAATGAATTATGAGTTTCAATTCTTCGATTTTTTTTCTTCTATTATTCATTTACTAATTTTCTTATAAATTCTTTATAATTAGCGCGGCTGGGAAATTAAAAATATCGCGAATAATGTACAAATATATAGAAGGCACTATATAGCAGGGCTGTGACACTCCTTTTAATAACAAAGGTTCTGGTTAGTGAAGATCAACCCGGTTCAGGTTCAGAACATAAAATGGATACACAAATATAAAATATGATTTTCACAAAAAATGTTTTTAATAAATATTTTATGTTATTTTTATTTAATGCTGTTCAAATTTTTTATAATTTAATAAAATATAAATCGAGAAAAAAAAAATAAATGAAAAATTTTAAAATATTTTTCAAAAATCCTTGAACCCCGCCCCCTTACATTTAGAAAAGTGTTTATGGTTCAATAAAATATCAGGGTTTAAGGGGTTCTGGTTCAGGGTTTGGGTTCACAGTCCTGCTATATAATACTTTAAGGCAATAAAAGGCTTTTTTTTAATCGTTTAAAATCATCGAGTAATATCATCATGCACACTGAAATAAAATTTCTCCAGCCGCGTTAATTATTGAGGCTCATAATAGATTAAAAATATTAATTTGACCAATATTTTTCAAAAAAAATTAATTTCTCATAATTATCAATTATTGACATAGTTATCAATATTAGATTAAATATTCGAAATTAATTTAGTTTTTAAATTAAAACATTTACTTTTAATTCCCATTATCTCAATTGATATAATTGATAATGAGCTTTCGTTTCAGATATTAGAATATATATAACGTGCCTACAAATTTCTATCGAGATTGAAAGGGGGTGGCCGTAAATTGCGATCTTCTTACTCATTAGAAATGAAATGACCCCTGGGCCATTATACCCCAGACTTCATGCTCAACCCCCATATTATATTCTCCTCCTTTTCTATCCGTTTACCTTTTATCATCTGTCTGACTTTATCTATTTATCAATTTAACATTGGAATATATATAACAATATACATTTTATTTCCACCTATGCGTAACCCACTGATGTATAAAAAAGTTGGATAATGTTACTGATAAAATTACCCTCCCCTATCATGATAATTTTTTCAAAACAGATTAGTATAATGACTATTTATTATTATTGTTATAGACAATTTTTTGATCCAAAACGTGCCAAAAATTGTAAAGTATGTAGCACATTTGTCAAAAAAAAATATTTTTGGCCAAAAAAGGGTTTTTAGAATTATGATATCACTATCAAGTAGATTTGTATTCATGAATAATAAAATGAGCTATTTATATTCATTCGAATAATTCGTTTTTATAAAAATTTTACAAAATAATTCACAAAAAAAATATTGACAGAATTTTTTATATTATTTTTATTGCATATCTATTTTTAAACAGAAAAAAATATTCTAATAATCTGATATTAAAGAACATGTGATCAAGTTAATAGTGAAATTAAAATTCATATAATTTATTTTATAATTAAAGTTTTTCTTATTGTTTCTTTTTTATAAGGTATGAGATTTATGACAGAAAAATAGTTCCAAATAAGAAAAGTCTCTCACAAGTAGTTTTATGATATGGTGTTAATCATATCACCCATTAGATTGATGTGTTATAAATAGAAATGAAGAGATAAATTTTATTTAAAAATATATTTATTATTCCAAATAATTAAAATATTCTAATACAAATTATTTGTTTAATTCGAATTTAATAATTTCTTTATTAATATTTGAACATGAATAATTTACTATTCAAATTTTTTTTAATTCAATTCATTTTTGAATAGACCTATTATCAAGTATATTATGGGGAGGGGAAGGGGTGTGGATTTTGTTTAAGGATCAAAACTTTCATAGGGCACTACAACATCCATCTACTTGCAATATTTGATTTGAAGTGTTAAAATACTTTTTACTACAAGGTTCTATTACCACTTTATGACTTTTTTATAAAAAATATTCATAGCTTTCATGTTTGGAAATTGTACCAGAACATTTTGGTCACATCAAAAATTAGAACCAGAACCTTTTTTAAAATTTTTTAAGGAAGTGAAGTTTAGAATCTGGACATAAAATTTTTTCTGGTTCTATAAAGAAATTTTTTTAAAAACCTCATAAGATATTTTTATAATTTTTTTTTTTTTACCAAATTGGTTGTCAAGGTTAACAAGAAGTTAACCAAATAAACAAAATAATTGATAAAAAGTTTAAATATTAATTATAAAATATAATGTAAAAGTATATTCAAAATAATGTAAATAATGAGGTATATATAATGCAACCTTGATATAAAAAAATATACAATGACACCATGTACATATCAATTCAATATAAAAAAAATAAACTACAATCCCCAATAATTTGTTCACAAGTTTTAAATAATTGATATAAAAGTTTATAATCATAACAAATAAAAAAAAAGAAAACAAGTTTAATAAAATATTTAGTTAATTCCTTTGCTCAAAAAATTTATATAAAGCCTCATACTGTAAGATATCTGAAGGTGTGGCCAAAATTGTAAAATGTTTTTGGCATGCAAATATATCAGTTTAAATCCATAATTTTGCAAAAGAAAAATCATAAATTTGCAGTACTCAATATATAAAAATTCTGTCCAGCTCTAGACAATATTTATTTATCAAAATTATTTAATTTTTTCTTTATTATATATTTTTATGCATTAAAACAATCTTAATCTTTGCAGTATACTATTTTCAAATAAAATAACCTCTAACTATATACAATTAGTTAAAATTTTTATATATAAAATTAAATGTCTAACTTGATTTGATGAATTATCTCGAATATATTGAAAGATTAAATCAATATAATGCCAGTCTGATAAATTTACTTCATTCAACGATTGATTAATATAAGAATTGTGATTATTATTGTAATTCAAAGAATCATTTTGATAAATTGATGAGAGGATATTATTTGTTGATAAATTCTGAGCAGCATTATGCAATTTTTTATTGATATCTATAAAATTTATATTTTTATCTTTGAATAGAATATCTAAATGATCCTGTGAAGAGATTCGATTAATGAAAACATAAATTAATAATATGAAAATCATTAATGATTGTAATATTTCTTTAAAAGCAGGTAATAATGACTATAAATAAATGAAATTTTTGACCGAAAACAATCCTATTCTTACTGAATTTTTAAGCATCCGCTTATGAAAATTGTTATATGACAAATGGTATAAATTTTCTACATTATATCCAAAATTTCATAATAATATTCATTAATAAAAAATAAATGGATTAAACAAAAATTCGATTATATAAGGTAAAGGTTTAAATAGCTTTATATATATGTCAATATAAATTTTTATAAATTGGTAAATTATTTTTCGAATATACATTGAGTAATAACATATTTCTATATATACTTTACAGACACCCATTGTAGGTTTGATTAATGGCAGATAAAAGAAAAAGGGTTAATATCAATGATATATATAACTATAGATTGACGATCATGCATAAAAAAACGTCCACCTATTGAAATCAGCTGTAGCGCCATTTTGTAGCTTGTACGTTGATCAAATGCCTCAATAATGATAATAATTTTTAAAAATTTAACAATTTTACTAATAATTTTTAATGTAATTATGTAAAATAATCAAATGAATCCTAACCTCAACTGATCTTCAATTAAATTACATGGGTATTCTCTAAAATAAAAAAACTCAACATTTAATCCAATAGTAGTACATAATATCATTAAATTACTTTCACCCAGAAATTATTCAGAAACATAGATTGCTACAACATCACTGAAACAAAAATCACCAAAATTATACCCATACAAAATATTCCATACTTATATCTAATACACCCTCAAATATTCAACCAAATAAGGTCCACTGCCTATATATAATTGCCAAAAAAACTTATCACACAGATTCCTTTGACTCAGTCAAGAAAATACATCTTTCAATCATAGTTTTAAGTTAATTTATCTATTTGATTAATATTATTATAAAAATAAATTTATTTTTAAACATTCCTCAATTATTTAACCCCCAATCATTTATTAGAATATCTAATTTATTTTATACATATTAATTGCAAATATCAAAATCATTTATATTTTTATATATATTTGTTAATTTTTTTAATAAAATTAGTTTTTATAATTTTATCAAATTCACTTGATGTTTCATTAAAAATCTTATTATCCACTTATTGTTCATTTATGGAATCCTTATTATTAAATATAATAATATTTTATGATTCATATCTTATTAATAAATAAAAATGATGTACTTATATTTATTGTAGTTGCTGGTACTTTTAATTTTAGGTAAGTAATTTATACCTTAAAATAATAATCAAAATTTATACAAAAAAAGAGATCTGTATAGATATAATTAAATAAAATCTACAATACTCTAAAAGTAGATGAGGATTAATTAATTATGTTAAGAAAATAAGATTTTATAAAAAAATATCCTGTCAATTAAAAATTATTTTGGATTATGTGTTCTAGATGAAATAAGTTAAACTATCTTAAAAGATGGGTTGAGAGCTCATCTTACTTAATTTTTATTGTAATAATCATTTATAATTTCTTTTGTTTTAATTATTTCATCTTAATTATAAATGACAAATGAAAACATCTTTTATTTTTTTTCAATAAAAACATAGTGTAATAATAACATTTTTTGCATGAGTTTAAATTATTATATAAATCATTTAAATAAGGTTTATACAATAAATATATAAAAATATAGAGTACACTTTAAAAAACAAAATGTATTTTTAACAATGTGATGATTCACATTCATATTATTGTTATAAATAGTTTTATTATTTTTTTGTATGAGTCATGAAATATTTTTTTTGTTTGAAATTTTATTTTTAATTTTTTTTTAGTTTCGCGCAGTCATCTTGAACGTCATTATATAAATATTTTTAATATTTATTATGTAAAAAAAAAATAAATAATAATTTAATATTTATAAAAAAAAATAATCTTATATAAACTAAAAAAAAAGTGGAAATTCATTATTATTATCAATTATATTTTTTTATATTTATTGTTTTAAAGAAAAATAAAACCAATTTATTCAAAAAAAAAAAGGGGTAAAAAAATAAATAAATATACTGTTAAGTTAAACATTTCTGTACGGTGAAATTTTGAAATTGGTGCCGTGTTTATACAAAGCAACCTGGTTAGTGCGGTTGTCGTAATATCATATAGTGGTATTTGAGTCTTCGAGTGGAAAATATCATATAGTGGTATTTGAGTCTTGAAGTGAAGTGTACATCGTCTTCATCTACATCTACGGTAAAATATCATATAGTGGTATTTGAGTCTTCGAGTGGAAAATATCATATAGTGGTATTTGAGTCTTGAAGTGAAGTGTACATCGTCTTCATCTACATCTACGGTAAAATATCATATAGTGGTATTTGAGTCTTCGAGTGGAAAATATCATATAGTGGTATTTGAGTCTTGAAGTGAATTGTACATCGTCTTCATCTACATCTACGGTAAAATATTATATAGTGGTATTTGAGTCTTCGAGTGGAAAATATCATATAGTGGTATTTGAGTCTTGAAGTGAATTGTACATCGTCTTCATCTACATCTACGGTAAAATATCATATAGTGGTATTTGAGTCTTCGAGTGGAAAATATCATATAGTGGTATTTGAGTCTTGAAGTGAATTGTACATCGTCTTCATCTACATCTGCGGTAAAATATCATATAGTGGTATTTGAGTCTTCGAGTGAAAAATATCATATAGTGGTATTTGAGTCTTGAAGTGAAGTATACATCGTCTTCATCATCGACATCAGCTGTCCATTTATTTTTTTTTCCTTTCTCTGCTCTCTCAAAATAAAAAAAAAAGTCTTATCGTACGGAAGTGCTGTCCGAATTTTACGAGTTGTAAATCTGTTACACAAAATTTGCCCAAATTTTTGTCGTATCTTTAGACTTATTAACTGTAGATGTACATGTGTATTATTGGGTTGTTTACACTATTAATAATATCATATCTATTAACATTACAAATAACAAAAATTTTTATTTTGAAATTAATTATAAATTTTTTATAAGGTCGAAATGAAAAGTTTAAAATTTGTAAAATACTGGGAAATACAGTATAATATTTTTGGGGCATTGGTTATATTAGTAATATGGATGTGTAGCTTAATATGGGGAAGAAAGTTGAGAAGAAGTCGAAGTGTGAAAATAAAGGGGCAGACATTGACTATAGAAGGACATAATGGGGAAGAGGATGTTATGGGAAAGGTAACATGGTTCCCAGTGCAGGAGTTAATTAATGGGTGGACGGATAGCGAATTAGATAAATTAACCTATAGGCCTGAAAGGAGAGATTCATATACTAATCAGAGATTGGGGACATATAGGGGACCTAGAGAAAGTTCACAGGGAAGGAGAGGAGAAATGAGACCCAACTTTGATTCAAGAGTAAGGGGGAGAATGAATTGTTATAATTGCGGAAGACAGGGACATATGGTCAGAGATTGCCAAGAAACGAAATGTTTTGAATGTGGAAAATATGGACATATAGCCACGTTTTGTTCAGGAAGACGTGATAAGCTACGATGTGCAGGTTGTGGTCGATTTGGTCATAATAGGGAGGAATGCAATGTGGGTAATTTCAAAACTAGAGGCGGTTTTCCGCAGAGGGACATGGGGCAAAGTGCTCCAAATGTTAGAATTATAGAAAGTGAAAAAAATAAAGAGGTAGGAATACCATTTTTGGCTGTGAATAAAGAGCAGAATAGAATCTGTTTCCGTTGCCGGAAGGAAGGACATGGGGCGAGAGATTGCGAGTATTTGTGACTATATGATGGCAAAGAGCATGCCGCAAAGGTCGGGGGGCTTTGGGCGAAAGAGATGGAAAGATTAGATTATAGTGAGAAAGATTGGGTATCAAAGGGCATATATATGATACAAGAGGAAAGGATACATGATCCTTGCCCTAGAGTTTGGATAAATTTGAATGGAAATATGGTATCCATGTTATTTGATACCGGGGCAGCCATATCCGTGATGGGATATGAGAAATATCAGAGTATTTGGTCGGAAGGGATAATTAAACGGGAGGACATCAAGATCCGTCAGTTGGATGGATCAGAAGTCGCAGTGATGGGAAGGGTGGAGTTAAAGGTGGTATTAGAGAATAGAGTGGAGATTTTGGACTTATGGATAGTAGATCGAAAAGTAGAGTCAGTAGTGGGATGGGATTGGATCACCCGAATTGGTCCAGATTGTGGTTTTTGGGGGGTATTCGCATGGTGTGGTGTATTTTTACCTGTTGCAAGATATGAAGAAAATAGAGATATGAATTTGTGGTATGGAGAGAGATTGCCAGGAATTGAAACCTTTTTGGAAGGGGAAAGGAGAAGAGAGGATAATAGGGTTGTTAGAGACTGTAGGGGAGGTTTTGGGGGGAACTATAGGGGAGATATTGGGGGGAATTTTAGGGGAGGTATTGGGGGGAACTATAGGGGAGGTTTTGGGGGGAACTATAGGGGAGATATTGGGGGGAATTTTAGGGGAGGTATTGGGGAGAATTATAGGGGAGGTATCGGGGGGAACTATAGGGGAGATATTGGGGGGAATTTTAGGGGAGGTATTGGGGAGAATTATAGGGGAGGTATCGGGGGGAACTATAGGGGAGGTATCGGGGGAAATTATAAGGGAGGTTTCGGGGGGAACTATAGGGGAGGTATCGGGGGAAATTATAAGGGAGGTTTTGGGGGGAACTATAGGGGAGGTATTGGGGAGAATTTTAGGGGAGGTATTGGAGAGAATTTTAGGAGTTGTCGCGACTTTGGGAGAAAGGAAGAAAGAAATGATACTGAAGAACAGAAAGAAATTCATGATCAAGGAAAGTTTGAAGCGGAGCTGGAGAGATTGGCAGATGGGAAAATAATGTTGCCAGAAGAAGAGACTAGAGAAGATGATGATTTGGAACAAGGAAATACTAAGGGAACACATAGCCAACAAATGGAAATGGATGGAAAGGAAACGAGACGACGGGAAGAGAGGGAATTGCGGGATAGAGAGATAGAATTTGGTATGATCAAAGTACAAGAGGGAGTGAGAAACTTGATGAAAAATTACAAGGAGATTTTTGATGAGAAGTTGGGTTGTCTCCGAGATTATGAAGTGGATATCAAATTAAAGGAGGGATATGTGCCCAAGTTTTGTGCATTACGTCGGATACCGTTCGAATGGCGAAATGAAGTAGACAAGGAATTGGAGCAGTGGGTGCAGAAGGGCATTGTTTGTCCAGTGGAATATAGCGAATGGGCAACACCGTTAGTACCCGTGAAGAAGGCCAATGGAAAGCTTCGTTTATGCGCTGATTTTCGGGTCACGCTAAACCCGTGGGTTGTGGAGATAAAATATCCGTTACCTCGGATTGAAGAAATATTAGCTAATTTAAAGGGTAGCATATATTTTTCAAAGGTGGACTTTTCGAACGCTTACTTACAATTGAAGGTGAAACCCGAGGTACAAAAGCTATTAACGATCACGACTCCGAAGGGATTGTATGCCTTCTGTAGATTGCCGTTTGGACTTAGCGTGTCGGCTCCAATTTTTCAACGAACGATGGCGGCAGTTTTTCAAGGACTAGAGGGAGTATTTTACTACATGGATGACGTATTAGTGATGGGAAAGACTCCCGAGCAACACGAACGAAGATTGGAGGAGGTGTTCAAAAGGATCCAGGATAAAGGATTGCGGGCAAGCGTTGAAAAAAGTGTGTTGGGAGTATCAGAAATCGTATATTTGGGGCATAAAATCAATGGGAAAGAGGTCAGACCTTTAGACAAAAATATGGCAAATATAACAAGCATGTTGAAGCCTAATAATAAAGTGGAAGTACAAGCTTTCTTGGGAATGGTGAATTATTATCACCGTTTTGTGGAAGGCTTCGCGCAGATAGCGGCGCCGTTGTATAAATTGTTAAAGAAAGGAGAAAGATTTGAATGGAAGATTGAACAGGAGGAGGCTTTTGAGGAGTTGAAATTGAGGATTGGAAGGGAACCAGTACTAGTGTGTTTTGATAACGATGTGCCAGTGATATTGGCCGTTGATGCTTCGAATAGGGGTGTGGGTGGAGCGCTATTACATTGTATAGACGAATTGGAGAGACCTATTTTATTTTTCTCAAGAATCTTTAGAGAGGCCGAGACAAGATATTCAGTGATCGAGCAAGAAGCGCTAGCGGTTATATTTGGATTGACTAAATGTCGGGAATACTTGATCGGACGTCGATTTGTCATATATACGGATCACAAGCCCTTGGTTCATCTTTTCAGAAAGGACAACAAGGAGCTCATGTTGTCGCCTAGGTTGCAGCGATGGCTATTGCTGGTAGGCAGTTTCGACGTGCAAGTGAAATACCGACGAGGAAGAGAAAATTACTTACCGGATATTCTTTCTAGATGTGGAGCGGGAGAGGATTGCGAAACGAGTAGGTCGAAAGATATGGATGAAGAGGATGAGCACGGGTTGATTAGAGCGATAGTCGGAATATCTAAAGGAGGACCAGTTGCATGGGAACAACTCAAAAATGCTACTTTAAAAGATCGCGAGTTGACGAGAATCAAAGCGTGCATATTGGGTCGGAAGCAATGGCGAGATGGGGACAAGAAGTTCAAGCAAGTGGAGAAAGAGCTAACGATAGTGGACGAGTGTGTGGTACGAGGAAGTCGGGGAGTGGTGCCGTCCAGATTGCGGGAGGCAGTAAAGGCAATGATCCATGCTGGACATCAGGGTATGGAACGAATGAAACAATGGGGGCGGGAATACGTATGGTGGCCTGGCATGAATAAAGAAATCGAGAATATGGTGAGAAGTTGTGAAATGTGTAATTCATGGGCAAGTATGCCTCGAAAGGACAAGAAAAGTATTTGGCCTAGGGCTACTCAACCATGGGAAAGAGTACACTTAGACTTTTTCGACTTCGAAAATAAAATATATCTCCTCGTAGTGGACGCTTACTCAAAATGGGTAGAGTATCAAGAAGTAAAGGGGTTAACAACGCAAGTAGTAATTAAGACGTTAAAAGATCTTTGGGCAAAGTTTGGGGTAGCGGAAATAGTCGTGTCGGATGGAGGACCCGCTTTTATAAGTAAACAATTTAAAGTTTTTTGTACTGAAACTGGGGCGAGACACATTTTGGCACCTCCTTACCACCCAAGCTCAAATGGGCAGGCGGAAAGGATGGTGGCGGTGGTAAAGAGTTGGTTGAGGAAGTCGAAATATGGGGGTGGAGAGATTTGGATAGCGATTGCGTATTATAACAATAGTCGAAAGGGAGAGGAATTGTCCCCAGCAGAAAAGTTTTTGGGCCGTAGAACTCGTATTCAGTTGGATTTCTTAAGACCCAAACCGGCGCAGGAGGAAAATTCAATGGATAATCAGTGTGAATTTGTGAATGGTCAGACCGTATGGGCGAGAATTTTTGGAGGTACCCGAAAATGGGAGTCAGGAATAATTATACAGAACATGGGGCATAAAATGGTGAGAGTAAAATTCGTGGACGGAAAGGAAGGAGTTAGACACGTAGAACAGATACGGAAGAGAGTAGAGTCTGAAAGATTGAGATCTAGCCATGATGCGGCGAGGAGAGAGGGATAGATATCTTAGCAATTCTCGAGTTAAAGCACATAGAAAATAATAATACTAATAATGATAATTAACCCAAGATGATAATACCTCCGCAGTTCCGAGATTAAATCAAATTCAATTTTAATTTTTTTTTGTATGTTCAAGGGTTTTCATTTAATGGGGGCGTGTTATAAATAGTTTTATTATTTTTTTGTATGAGTCATGAAATATTTTTTTTTGTTTGAAATTTTATTTTTAATATTTTTTTTTAGTTTCGCGCAGTCATCTTGAACGTCATTATATAAATATTTTTTGTTTGAAATTTTATTTTTAATATTTTTTTGTTTCGCGCAGTCATCTTGAACGTCATTATATAAATATTTTTAATATTTATTATGTAAAAAAAAATAAATAATAATTTAATATTTATAAAAAAAATAATAATCTTATATAAACTAAAAAAAAAGTGGAAATTCATTATTATTATCAATTATATTTTTTTATATTTATTGTTTTAAAGAAAAATAAAACCAATTTATTCAAAAAAAAAAAGGGGTAAAAAAATAAATAAATATACTGTTAAGTTAAACATTTCTGTACGGTGAAATTTTGAAAATTATCTTTGATTATAAACATTCATCCTTTTTGATTTTATCATCACCTATAAAAAATAAAATATATTTACATTAGCATAGATTATATATAATATCATAATTTTTATAATATGTCTTATATAAGGCCTGTTCTTTATACAATATAATTTTTAAAAATAAAAGAAGATATAAATATTAATTTACATGACTTATTGATTATTAAATTGTATTGCTTTTGTAAGATTTTGCCTCATACCAGTTCTCAATTCCTGGTTTCTCAAGTCAGCAAAATGAAAAAATCTAATATTTAAATATCTTTAAAAAAATAGTATAAAACTAATAAATGATTACCTTTGAACAATTAATTTTACAAGAATTTGAAAATGGCTGTAACCAATCTCATGTTCATTAATATGTTCAGTAAGATCAATAAAAATATTTGTACCAATTATTGTGGAAAAAACCAACACTTCCATTTTTTTAATAATATTTTTACGTTTAATATCATTTTGATAAGTTCTAAATGAACTTTCACAAATTCGGCATAATATAGACATACTAGATGAAGGAATCACTAACCCCCCATTATTTTTAAAATTTATGAGCATATTATTTATATTATTATCAATATATGAATCACTGACCATTGCATTAATGCAAACATCACATCGTACCTTTTTTTCTTTAATAAGTTGTTGTACTATATATCCCGAAATATAAGTTGTTACATTATCTAAATATAATGATAATTTTGGGATATGAGGATTTGTTTGGCTAAAATAATAAGATAATGCCTGGGGTATTATTGGATTTGAAATAGTTTTGATAGAATTAAAATCATCGTCATGATTATTTTGAAAATTTGAACATATTAATTGAGTATTATCTAAGGAAATGCAATTTCCTGTAATTGTAGCATCCAATTTTGCCATTAAGGAAATGCGAACAGCAGATCGAACCTGATATGCTGATGGATTATCATTAAATCCACCTCTGCTACGAATACTACAAAAATATAATTCTAGGTGGTCTTGAGAGGTTTTATATGTTAAAAAGAACCTTAAAAAATTGTTATATTATAGCTTTATGAATAACTCTTGTTATAAATTAAATATAATACTTCATTTTTGGGGTTTCCCCAGTTAATAATTCCTTCCCCATTTCCAGGATGCTTTTCATAGAAAGAATTAACCCTTCTACACATGTTTTTTTATTAGACTTATAGACATAAGTTCCATTTGTTAACTTGAGTGATTTTAAAGTTTTAATGCACTTGTCAAAATGATTTTCATAATCTGCAATTGTATTATTATATAAAGGGGCTTTATATCCTTTACCAAGACAATTTCTTGTATTAAGATAATCAAACATTCTATAAGTTATTCATAAATTTATATCATAATTTTTATTTTACTGATCTATCATCAATATAAAATTAATTGTACCATCACAATTTTCAAATCCAGGAATCTCCTGATGCTGGGCAAAAAGAAGGCTATTTGCAACAGATGCACTAAAAACTTGAACAGCAAGTTTTACCTTAAAAAATATTTAATAATTATATATTTATTATCAAACTTTCATTTTTTGTTTGTGGAAAGCAATATGTGCTTTGCGCAATTTATTTGCAGCACGTAAACCTTCGCACTCCTGCAATTTGTGTAAATTTTGTATATGCTTCCAATCTATTAACTATAAATACAAAATAAATATTTAACCAAATTTAGCTAGCTACCTCTCCATTTGATTCATTTATTAAAATTTCCTCCTCCGCTAATAGATTTCTAAGTAATTTGAGCATATGACAAACATCTAGTAACATGTATATTTTTTCTGATTCATAAAATTCCAGCTCAATATATGGAATGATATTATCAGGATCCATACTAACACCAAGCAGTTTGCTCATTTTTTTATTAACAGCACAACCATCACATACTATGGCCTTACAGATAACTCCTGTTTCATTTATATTGAACAATGCAACTCTCACTAAATTAGCTAGGATATCTGAATTCATTTGTGAAACTAGAAAATAGGCTATTGGCATTTTCCAGCTGCTATTAAGACATGTAGCCATAAGAAACAGTGCCTTTGTTGCTTCTGGACAAGATTTATCTTCCTTTGTTGATTTTGTCCCATCACCTAAATCAACATAACCATGATATTCTGCTTTGTGGGGGTCATAATCTATTTGTGTTTTAATATGCATTTCATCAAGGCTAAGTACACAATATAACTGCTTTTCTGATTTTTTTTGGTAGCTTTTAATTTGGGTAAATGAAATAGAAAGGAAACCTTTATTTTATTTAATTTATTTTTTTTAAAATTATTATAATAAACCTGGCATGATTTCAATCTTGCGACTCCATGCCCTTAATGTGGATTCCGAAGGCATACAAAAGTGTGATTTGAGATATCTGTAAGCCTTAGGTGAATAAAAATGCATAGTCAATGCAAATTGACGGAATTCACATGTATATATTTTTTTTTGTGGGTTTGAGATGCCTCCACTGTGTATATGTGTTTTAAGGAATATAGCAGATGTCCCTGTAAAGTGCCTGTCTATAATATTTTCGACATCATCTGATAACAAATTTTCATCTTTTAGTGAAGTGATTATTGTTTGTAAATTGATTATTTTATTTTTTCCTCTTTTTGAGCTCCTATAATAAGCATGTGCTCTTTTTTTTAAGCGTTTAATTATAGCCTCTTGGTAAATAATTTTTCTTTTTAATGTTTCATATGTCGCGGAATAATTATGATCATTTGTTATATGTATAATTGGATCTTTTTCATATAATATATCACTTTTTAATGGTGTTTGTATATTTGAATAAACATTCGTTATCTAAAAAGTATATATTTTAAAATATTGTTTTAACTATGTAATGATATTGTTAACATACATCATGAAGTGGCTTAGATATACTAAATATCGATGGAATAGAATCTTCCTTCAATAAAATCTTTCCAGATATAGTTTGAATGAAACAAGTATTTTTAAAATGCCTTCCACAAATAATACTATATTTATTAGGCATAAAATTTTTTCTATTTATAGCATGTAACCATTTTTCCAATAATTCTTTGGATTTTATGGAAATCTATATTTAAAAATAGGTGAATAATAATGAGTAAAATATAAGATATATTTATGACATTGATACAAAGATAGATAGTATATAACAATCAATATTAATATCAGATCAGTTATTAGTAATATAGTATTGAATCAGTGAAAATTTGTTGATTGGCAGAGCCTCTATTAATATATATATGGTTTACATATTTCTTACAAATATTTAAAAATGAAACTGTATCATAGTAAATATGTATTTTAAAAATGGCTAACTTAATATTTTATCCAGAAAAATATTTAGGCAAAGTTCAAAATAGAAATCTTATCAACTCAAGAGGAAGAAGCATTATTTGTCCTAGCAGTAAAAATGAGAAAACTTTATATTTTTACTAAATAAGGATTTTTTTTCAATGTTTGTAGCTTATTAATGCTTTATGTAATAAATATGTTGCATATAAAAAATAATATATATACTTATGATAAGAAATATGTGTATTAGATTCCATTTTATTTGTTTTATTACAATTATGAACACAGCACACTCCCATTATCTAAATAAAATAATAAATGATAGTGATATTAAAAGATCTGTTTTGCATGTATCCTAAGATGCATTAACATAAGATTTATAAATCCGTGCAGAATTAAGTTAAACTATATTTTAAAAAATTAAAAGGTGGGTTAGTCATAGATTCATTTTTTAAATATAATCACCTAGTCCACATTCATAAAAAAAGTCTTATGAAAATTTAAGAATAAAAGATACTATAAAATATTATATCATAAATCGAAACCTTTAAAACTAAATTATCGTAGTAGACTTGTTTTCTATATATTAATATTTCTTGCTGACAAATAATGGATAACCAAACTACAAAATGGCGCTACAGCTGATTACAATGTGTGGACACTTTTATAATGCATTGAATGAATGAATCGTCAATCTATAGTTATATATATATCATTGGTTAATATTGAAAAAGATTTAACAAAAATAATTATGCTAAAATCATTTCTATTGGTCCCACTATATATTGATTCACTTTTTCTCATAGCGTTTCCTTTGAATTATACGATATTTGATATTCAAATTTCTTTAATTATCATCAGTGTTATTAATTTAATTTTAACTTTAAAATAAAAACAGTTTTAAATTATAAATTAGGAAACACTGTAATCCTGTTCTTTTTTTTATAGCTAGAGACGTATCTGTAAGTCGAAAGCATAATAAAAATAATTGTCGAGAGGGAGCATAATAATTTAAGTTTTCATATTAGAGGTAATAAATTTTTAGAGAATTATAAAATTTCTAAATAATATAGACATTTTATATTTTTATCAAATAAGTCATATTCTTTACACTGTCGTTATCTATATGTTGATACTTAATACTTCTCAATTTTATTATACACCTATCCCAACATATGTAAAATAAAATGTTAAAGGGTCAAGATTTTGGTGTAGATATCAAAAATGAAAATATAAGCAATATAAGGCCTCATCAAAATAATATAACCAACAAAATTTGCCCACACACCAATCCTAATTTAAATATACTTGAGAATAGTAAATCTCCATCAAATTTGAAACATTTATTTGAATTAGATGGGTACTTAAAATCTTATGAAAAAGAGATATGTAGGAGGTTGGTATTCATTTATTAAAATTATCCACAATTAATTTTAGATATGAAGTCTTTAGTAATACACTATCAAAAATTGATCAGGTTGAGGGTTCATTGGATAAATTTTCAAGAGGTTATCAAGAATATGGCATTCAAGTGACACCTGAGAATGGTATCAGATGTCTGGAATGGGCACCTGGGGCTAAGGCTTTATATTTAAGAGGAGATTTTAGTAAATATAAATTATTTATTGTTTTATTCTCAATTAATTATATTTTTATTTATAAATAAATTACTTTGGACATATTTTATTTATTTATAATAAAATATATGCCATAAGTATGAGCTATTAATAACTATATAATATCGTCAAGCATATTTGAACATTTGTTAAGATTGGATTATGATACTGAGTATAAATTGGGAAAAGCTCAATTTGGGTGAATTTTTAAAAATGGCCCAATTAAGTTTATTAGCTAAATAATATTATCTAAGCCTGGAGGTTTTGCTCATAGGTGACAGAAATGTTTTGATTTTTATTTGCCAAATCTCAAGGTTACAGAATATTATTTTGACTAAAAATTTTAATTGGGCCATTTTTAAAAATTTACCCAAATCAGGCTTAATATTTAATTATTGTAAAGTACAACATTGATTGTCAAATACCAACTTGTATTAAAAATGAACGTTTGTAGATTATAATTTAAGAATTTATATATCTATTGTTTTTTACTTTCTCATATAATTTTAGTTACATTGTGTTATATTTCCAACATATAGTGTCCTTTTCCAATAACTTTAAAAAAAACACTAGTATATTTTTTTATATTTAGATTATTTATTTGGCTTAAAAGAAATTATAATTATTATATACAAATTTTCTATTTATTTATTTTATCTCTAGACAAAAAATAAAATTTTACAAAAATAAAAGTTTTTTATAATAATTTTTTATCTATTTTTAACAATTGATGAAAATTTTGGTTAGATAAACAATAGTGCTTAGTGCTCAACACAGCCTTCACTGTGCTAAACACACTTTCAACTAGTGCAGAGAAAGGTAGGGCTATTTCATAAATAAAAATTTTAATTGAGAGGGAATTTATTAAATATTTAAAGAATAATTTTTTATTTCATAAAAAATTTTTAGATCATTGACACAAGAATTTTTATTAAGATTCTTGTCGATTTTTTTAAAATACTTTATCAGAATTTAATCTGGCAAATTGTGTTATTTAAAGAAACCAAATCTGAGTTTTGTTTGTATTTGTCAAATTCTTTTCTCACACTGAAAACAAGACTTATGCCTTTAATTTTCTTTGTTGGGTAAAAAAAATGTTTCTTTGACCAGGGCAGAGTTAAAAATCCTCATCTGAAAAGAAAAAAGTATTATTGACATTAATTCTTTATAAAATAAAAAATACATTAATTCTTTATAAAATAAAAAAATTTATAATAAAGAATATGAATTCACATATCTTGGTATTCAATATTAATTAGATTAACAATCTTGAATGTATAAAATTCAACAAAAATGTAATATAAAATAAAAATGAAGAACCTTGATCTGAAATTACAGCTTAAATTATTTATGAAATTTTTTTAAAAAAATTTTTTTTATTCCATTAAGGAAAAATTTAAAGTAACGTTTTGCGACACCATTACTCAAAAAATAGAAGCCCTTTACTGGTTAATTCTTATCTTTTGAAACACGTAACAGATGGCGTTCTTTTTTCTTAAGAAAAGTAACGCCGTTAATTGACGTTACTTTACACCACTTGAAATTTAGTATATTTATAAAATAATGTCAAAACTTATTTAGTTTTAATGCTTCAGAAAATATTGACAATTGTTAAATATAAAGATATGGCAACTCAATTTTAGAACAAGTGGTCTGGTCACTTTATTATATTTTTTTAGTTGAGTAATTCAATAACAATTATGATCAATCTTTATTTTATTTTTTGTTTGAGGATGGCTACAATGTGGTTGGATTGTATAAATTGCATAGATGAGCCAACACCCCATTCCCCCTTTTTAGTCGATTAAAATTTATACAGTATCATTATTTGTTAAAATTTAAAGTTATTTTCATTAATAAAAGAACTTCCAAAACTGATTTATTTTTCATAATCGATAATATATTTAAGGAGCGCATCTGCGCACAAATTGAGCGTTCATTTTGTCATTTTTAATTTAAAAAACTGATACCTCCCTTATTTTAAATTGAAGAGGGATTTAATTTTATAACAGATGATGTATGCTAATTTGGAACAAAAACATGTGAGACGTAAATTATATTTAAAAAGAACCACGAAAGGAAAAAGAAAACCAATTCGCGTTTTTTTAAAATGGTTTTTTATCGCTTAAACAGTAATTTGACCAATTTCCGCGATACCACTCGAAATGCTTTAGTTGCGTTTACAACACAGCGTTTAAACGCTACAATTTTCGCGCACTAAAACACCTAATTCCTTATGGAAAAAAAGAGGATACATTTTTTTTTCACCCATTTTTTAAATTTCCATAATATTGATTATTATCATTTTTTTTATAATAAAAAATAATAATAAATTTCTGGAGAAAATTGGGAATCTAACCTTGACCTTAGTTTTTGGAGACTTTGGAAAATTAACCATATTTGCTGTTTTCCCAAAATAAAACATTTTACTACACACTAATATGCTCCGTGTTAGTAGTGTTCTATAGCTTTAAAACAGCACCATCACCTAGTGATGTTTTTAAAAAAACTTTGATTTAGATGGGTTTTTTAAAAAAAAGATAAAGAATAGCAAAATCACGAGCTTAGAAAATATTACCGAAACCTCGAGATTTGGCCAAAAAAAGGGTCAAACTTTTTTGCCATGTTTTTGACGAAATTACGTTGGTTAGGTAATTATTTGCCTAAAATCTTGATTTAGCCGTTTTCTTAGTTAGTGCGAATTCGCGGCGAATTATACTAAATATGTTTTATTTTTGTACTCTTCACGAACTGTGAATGAGAGGTTAGGATGCATACACAAGTAGCACGCATTCGTTAGGAAGTATACAAAATTATTTTAATATACTTCAACACGAATTCGCGCTAACTTTTAATGCAGGGTAAATCAATGGTTTTATTTAACAATAATTATTATCAGCAAAAAACAAAATGATAGTGCATAATAAAATTTTTTTTATTTAATATTGTTTATCCAAGCTAAATTAGTATGTTTATATTTTTTTATAACAGACAATTGGAAAAAAAATGAATTCCCATTCGAAAAGCTTCCTTTTGGAAAATGGGAATTATACATACCTCCATTGGCAGATGGAACTTTACCAATTAAACATAAATCAGCTTTAAAAGTGATATTTAGCAATACTTTAAAAATTCCTATCTTATTTTGTAACAATATTATAAATGTCGTAATTTTTTTTCTTTCAGGATTCGTTGATAATATCCAGCACCTATATTTTAATAAAATCTGGGATCCCGTAATTTACAAAATAAATATTTTCTAATAAATTATTATAAAAATTTGTCTGAATATTAATTTGCATGTTTTTAATTATAATTATCTTTTGTGCCACTAATCTGAACGAATCTAGGAAAATAATTCCCCTAAGAAAAAATCCCCTTTTATTAAGATATTAAAAGTTACAAAATTAATAAAATAGGAGAAAAAATTCCCTATAAATATATCCACGGAATAAAAATCTTCAAATAAAATGTTGAAAAATTTAAAATCAATTCCGGGGAATTATTTTCTAATTTTTTTCCGCCTACCAATCTGAACGCCGTACCAACTAAGTTCCTTCTGTAGGCTCTTATTTTATGTCTAACGTCACCCTATATAAACAATTTTTGTTATAAATCTTATATTTAAGTTGGTTGTAGAAGATCACCATGGTCATATGCTAGATAGACTCAGTCCTTGGGCCACTTACGTTAAACCGCCTTCTAATTCAATCGTATTCGAACAAGTCTTCTGGAATCCGCCTGAAAATCAAGTATTTTAATTAATTTTTTTTTGCAACTACGTTTAGCATATTAAATTTTCCATTTTTTTTTATTCCATCAATTCGGAATCCATAAAGGTTTAATAAATCTATAAACAAATTTTTTTTAAAAATATCATTAAGTTTTGTAATACGGTAGTATTGGTTTGGAAATTATTTCCATTTTTTATAAAATTGTGTAACTTGCCTTTATTATTGTAAACATTGATAAAATTCAACAAAAAAAATTTCCGGGCAAATTAAACAATTTTATGAGAAAGTTGTTACATATATTATGAAATGACTTACAACAAATCAATGTAATTTCTTACACATAATAGATATTTATTAGATAATGAAAAATGTAATATAGTGGCTCTAATACTCTTCACATTCTAAATAACATTCTTTATTCATCCAAATTTCCACTCCACATAATACATAAAACTACATTCTAAAGGATAAAATAAAACTGTCATAATTTCATGTGCCAAACATCCATAAATTCCAATCACCGAATGGTTAGAAGCTTATTCAAACCTGTTCAATAAATATCTTTTGATAAACAAGGAATTTAGATGTGCGTTGCCTATCAGGTTAGTCCAGGCATATCTCTACCTTACAACCGTAAAATATGCGAGGTATTGGTTATGTCAAATAATGAAAGATTGTCATCTAGAGAAAGGTTAATTAGCCTGGATATGTCTATAGAACATAATGTTTCGGTAACAAATGTTGTAGTTGAGAATTAAAGAGAATACAAATAAATAGTATAATTAAATTAACTACTAATACTTTATTAATTAATATAAATTGTAAAAACTAAAATTAAAATAATAAAAAAATTAAAATTAAAAGATTAAAAAGCAAGTTCGCAAAATAATAATAATAATTAACAAGTAAAATTTCCTCGATTATATATACTTTTCTATCCTATTCATTTATATCGTCTTTACATAAATAATCTAAGAATTCGCTTCGTTTTTCTGTTTAACAGTCGATTTGAATATTACTTCTTCTTTCTCGATTTTATTTCAAAATAAATTTACATATTACAACAGGTTGAGTTAGATATCCACTCGATTGTCTCGTTAACAGATTAATAAAAAAGCCCAAAATTCAGTATTCAAAGCCGATGTTCCTTCACATCTCGAACTTCTATTATTAATAACTCGCGGCCCCTGGGGGAGCATATGTTTACCCCCCCCCCCCCTCTGAAATATGGGTAAACACATGTAGTATAAATAATAATTACTGTCCATAGCGGAAAAATGGTCCCAAAAATAAAATATTAATATCCAGCCGATTACAATATATTAATACTCACCCTATTACCAACAAACTGCTCATTTGTGACAAAGGCTTAATGCCTAATCAAACTAATTAACCAAAAGAGCCCTAAAATCATGAGAGCCCTTTTTTGATGAAAGCGTTACAATTTTAAATTATTTAAAGATTCATGGCCGTCACCAGAGTAGGGCGATTTTTTAAAAAAATTATTTTTAAATGTATTTTAAATTTTATATGCTTATTATTTTACATGTTATTTTTAATTACATTATATAATATCAATTAGTAAAATAATAAAAAATACTAATACTCATCCAACCATTGAAAACACATTAAAACCTAATTATGATATAATTGACAAGATTAATGAGTTACAATCACTTTTAAATATTTTTATAAATAGGACCCAATTTTTAAATAATTAACATCCATTTAAACATTGATATTTTATTTAAATAGCTTTTTTTAAAGAAATATTAGAGGGCTATTATGAATAAATATCATTTTCCTTGCATAAAATTATTTTATTATAATTTGGATTAATACAGGGGGGGGGGGTTATAAGATAAGATCATAGTGAAATTAATTGGGAACAGGAATGCCACTATATTTAAGCATTTAATTTTTTTTAAATCAAAATTAGGGTACAAATACTAACATATAAAATGTCACACCAGACATACCTACTAGTATTTCACCAAACGTCATTAATGAAAATATTGCAAAATAAAATAGAGCCAAATAACAATCAGACAATTTTTTTTACTTGGAATTCAGTCTGAATCGGCTCTGGTTGACCTTCATTTGCAATTGTAATTCTCAAAATCTAAATATTTAAATTTAAAAAAAAGCGATACGTTTTCAAGCACAAAAATCCTGGCAAACCCGACCGATTGCGGATTTACGAGGCTCACGTTGGAATAGCATCCTGGAAAGGCGAGGTGGCGACATATCGCCATTTTGCTGAACACATGATACCTCATATAGTGAATACGGGTTAATATCATTTAACTCTATGACTCTTTTTGTCCTCAAAGTGATCTTAAAAGATTATATGCTCATCGCTCCTAAAAGTTTTAATCTTTAAGATTGCTTCCTTGTCAAGATCCTATAATTTCTCAAGGGAAATGAATATCGTTAGATTTAATAATGAAGATAACTAAGTAATCTTTCATCTTTATACAGTATAATGATGCTGAAAATTATCCTCGAAAATTTTTACTTAAAATGGCCGAGATTGATGACATGTACACTTTTTTCATTGAAAATAGCGTTATTTTCTCGACCTTACTCAACTCAATATTTTTATATTATTGTCTTTTATAAATTTATCATAATTTTTTTAAATGCTATGACTAACTTTTGGGGAAATTTTTGGATAGGCACGGCCCTAAGAAAAAGTTATTATGGCGAAATAAAGTTATTTATGAATTAACAATAATTTTTTTATATAGGGTTAGAATAAATTTTAAAGCTTAATAATGGGATTGATTATTTTACACCTTAAAAGTCATGTGTTTCTCTAGAATGAATAATTCGATTACATAATTAGTTGGACTTATATTTTTAATGTATGAAATCTTTATAGGTTACAATGCTATACAACTCATGGCTGTAATGGAGCACGCGTTTTACGCTAGCTTTGGATACCAAGTCACTAGCTTTTTCGCAGTGTCTAGGTCAGACTTATTTATATACTATAATAAATAATATTATCACTGCATTATTAACTTCTTATGATAATGCACAAAAAAAAGAAATTAATTTGTTTGCAAATACGCCACCAAAAACAAATACAAATAATTGCTACTTGTTCAAGAGTTATATAGTGTCCTTATTCATTAATCTTGATTTAATAAATTACCGATTTAATTTGTGTTACTATTTACCTGGGTCTGAGTCATTGGTCTAACTATTATGGAATTTTTTAAAATTTATGAAATCATTTTAAAAATGAAGTTTGTTGTAACACTTGTAATGAAGAAAAATGTATATAAATAATAAAGGTTCTAATTAATAATATAATCCCTTTAATAATATTTATTCATCCAATTATCATAATTACAATCCATAAGGTAAAAGGTATACAAAAATAAAAATGAAAGAAATATAAAAAATTAAAAGAGAAGCTAAAATAAAAATTTTTTTTAAAAACACCTACAAGAAAAATTTAATCATCCAAATCTCCATAGTCTGTAATATGAAATTAACCAACATCACATATAATAATTCTTCTAATTTGCATAAGACATTTTTTGTATAAAAATATTAATTTGAATATCACACCAATAATTTGATAAGATTTTAAATTATATCTCTTCTGCATTAATACTAACGATATATCATTTGTAATAATTTTATAGTCGAGTTTTTTCGACTCTGAACTCGAGCCTGAGTCGTAAAATACGGCTCAGACTCGAGCGGCTCAATGAGCCGTTTGAGCCGACCATCAGAGTTGTTTAAAGATGGTTTTTAAATGGATCTAGGTACAGTTACTTATTTTGAACCTTTAATATTCGGTTGCATTTAAAATCGGTGGCAAATATTTTTTTAAATCCTAGGTTAGGATCAAATATACCGCAAACGTATTTAGGAAGATGCCATGTAAATAATATATTTTTTAAAAAATTTTTCTCTATCAATAAAAAAATTAGAGATCTGCAAAAGTAGGAGGCCAGTACCCGGTCCGTGCGGAATATTTTTTGAGAAAATTCGGGTAGGGTCGGGCCTTAAAAATTTTTTTAAACATATTTGAATATCAATTTTATGTTGAATTTTTAATGTAAAATACAAATATGTGATTTTATTTATAGAAAGTAGACGCTAAATAACTTATATCGTTTATTTTGAGTAATTATAAAAATTAATTTCCAAATTTTAATTAAATTTGGGCCAAATCGGGCCGGCAAATTTTTTTTAAAAAAATTTCGGGTTCGGGCCGGGCTTGTAGATATTATTTTAGAGGTATCTGTTTTAGATACTTTTAATACATTTTGATATACTTTTATTTAACTCTTTTTTATATTAAAATATAAAAATATTTGAATGCAAAATTCATTTTATCTCATATGAGCATATAATTTAATAAAATATGTATTAAAAAATATTTAGAATAATATAATAAAAAAATATATATAGTATTAAAACTTATATAAAAAAATATATCAATATTCATTCAATATTTTTTTCCCATCAAATCTATAGATATCAGTTCAAAATTGTAAGGATATTTTTATCATATAAAAGAATATATAAATCCTTGCTTAGCCATGAGGCTCATTAATTATTAAAAACAATACCATTGAAGCACAAAATTATTTTAAGCAAATAAGTTTATTTAGAACTTTTATAAATATCCGCTAACTTTTAATGAATAAATAAGCTTAATCTTAAAAAAAAATTTTTAAAGATAAATACTCATTTTAAAAGAGAATTTGCTCAAAGAACGATAAAATAAGAGTTTCTATTCGAGAACAACAGCGAACTCTGTATATATAAGTATGAAAATATTGTATCTGTAAGTCGGCTCTGGAGTCTACTCGGAAGTCGGCTCAAAAGACTCATTGAGCCGCTCGAGACTTAGCAGTTTTTAACGACTAAAAACTCGACTCGAGTCGTGGCTTAGACGAATTGGCTTAGCGGTTTAACAACACTAATTTGTATTTATTTTTTTCAGAGTTTGAAATACTTTTCAAAATTAAAAAATCTTCAAAGATATTTAAATGGACATATATTTTCTTGAAAATGCCCAACCACAATTTTTCAAATTTTACTAGTGTTAGTTTTTTTTAAAAAAATGGCTAACCCAATATTTTCGCCAAAAAAATACAATGTAAGTCTCAAGATTTGGTTAATAGATATCCAAACCTTTCTGCCCTCTATGGGCAAATTTTCCAGGTTTGCGTAATATTTTTGGGCTAAAATATTGTGTTTGCCTTTTTTTAAAATAGAGCCGTTTAACATCACTGAGTTTTGCCAAAAATTACAAATTCTTTTTGTAAAAAAATCTTTAAAAGAAAAACTTTTTGTGATTTTTATTCATTAATAAGAATATTTCCTGATGAAATCACAATTTAAAAAAAATAGTAAGCAGACGATTTCTTTAATGTGCAAACCCTTGAAATATTCATAATTTTTTGGAAACATAATTTTACAACGCGCGATTTTTAGCTTGCTTTTTACTAACCTAGAACGCTTTGGTTATTGCTTTAGGCCCAATTTATAGTATAAGAGCGTTATGTTCAAGCGTAAACGCACCTCGAGAACATAGCGCGTTTAACTATAAATGAAGTTTTAGCTTAAAAAAGCTAATATTACATGATCTTACAGTGTGTAAAAACCTATGACTAATAACACTCATATGGGATTTTAATATGTTTTCGTTAGTCGTTTCGGCCCACCCGAAGACCTGAAACTTTTGGTGGATACGGCCCACTCCAAGGGATTGGTAGTCCTTCTCGACGTGGTGCACAGTCACGCTTGCAAGAACACGGTCGACGGCCTGAACGAGTTCGACGGCACCGACGCTTGCTACTTCCATTCTGGGCCAAGGGGCACCCATCCCTTATGGGATAGCCGGCTCTTCGATTATACTCAGTATTTTATTTTATTTTAATAAAGATCATCACCCTCCCCTCTCCCACCCCCTTCCTTTCTTCAAAAAAAAAGCAAACGATAATTTACGCAACAAAAAATTTAAAAACGCGTTACTTTTCATGAGCAATTATGTAAATGAAACTGTCTTAAGTTTTTGATACATGATTGCATCCGAAAAGTAAGTGAAGCTTTTGGTAGCACTCACTTATCCTCGTGTAATAAATCATGTCCGTTTCGATTTACAAATATCTGTTATTTTTATAAATAGATTTAAAATATTATTTATAATCTACGTTGCATAAACTTTGGAATAAATAAATGGAGTTGTTAAAAAGCCCGGGTCGATTTTTAAAAAATAGTTCAATTAATATTTTAATAATATTATGTAAGCCTTGAGATTTGGTGAATAAAGGTCCAAATTTTTCTGCCATCAATGTCCAAAATCTTCAGGCTTACATAATATTATTTTGGCTAAAATCTTAATAGGGATTCTTTTTTTTAAATCGGTCCGAATCGGGCTTTTTAGCAACACTACAAACAACTAACAAATATTTTTTCCCTCTTAAATTTAATCTTATCTTTCGGTCAATTTGCCTTTTATTTTTTATGGTTCTTTATCGTATTTCATTTTTTTTTTAAAAACCAATAAAAAACACAAAAGATGGGAAGTTCTCAGGTTTTTACTCTCAAACCTTCGCTGGTACATGTCCGAATATCGTTTCGATGGCTTCAGATTCGACGGAGCGACATCCATGCTTTATCACTCCAGAGGCTTAGGTCTAATTTTCTTTTATTTTTTTAAAAAAGGATAGATATCTTGAAGATTTTTTCTTATCCCTTGAAGGGATTCTTTACTTAATTAAGAAAATTTCGTATATTAGAATTATGCTTTTTTTAAAATTATTAAAATGAAATATATAATATATATTACATTAAAAGAATGAAAGGAAAGAAGGTTGAAAGAAAGAAAGAAAGATGGATAAAAAAAATTTATAGTAATTATTTCACTTCTATAAAATATTTATCATATGAATTTTTAATACACTTTTAACACTATAATCAGCTATGTTGGGGATATCAAATACCTGTTCGGGAAGTTTAATTTAAAAAAATTTAAACCGGCGAGCACCTATCTTTATCTTGCCCTATTCATCTAATTTGAATTATAAAATTATGTTGTAAAAAAACACTTTTTAGGACAATCATTTACTCATTACGACGATTATTTTGGATTAGGGGTTGACACCGATTCTCTTAATTATCTAGCGTTGGCTAACCATATGCTCCATACCATATACCCCTATACCATTACTATTGCGGAGGTAATGATGATTTACATAATAGTTACGATATTATAAACGACTCGTTGGCAATTTTGTCAATTTCTAGATGTAGTCATGAGTAATAAGTATACTGTCACAAAATCGTGGATAATTCCGTTTAATCTTAAGGTGGGCGTCAAATAATATTTAGTAAGCCTTGAAGCTCTTTTAGATATTTACGGTTTCCCTCACCTCAAGTTCATCGGCTCAGCCATTTTAGAGAAAACGATTTTCCGCCACTATTCAAATATAGCGGAATTTATTTACTCATATTTTTTTGTGATCTTTTCTTGAAATGTTTAATATCAAATTAGGAAGTTTCGGGGATGCCAACTTTGTGTAGGCCTATCGACGAAGGGGGAATAGGATTCGATTATAGATTGGCCATGGCTATTCCCGATATGTGGATTAAGGTTATATATATTTTATAATATAAATATAACGAAAGAAAGAAGGGGGAGGGGAAATGAGAAAGAAATATTATTAGGTTAGGAAAAATTCGCTCTTTAATTTTACAAGATTTTTTTTATATATGTAAATTTATACCTTTTCCATTTCCAACATAAGAAAATAAAAATAAGCATAAAATTATGATTTTAGTTCTTCTTATTCCTCTCCACTCCATCTCACCCTTTATAAAATATTTCAAATACTTTCATAAATTAAAATCAAAAGTCAATTACTAAAGAAAACTAAATCTAAATCAAATTATTTTTTGGAACTGTTAAACAGATTCTTAAGGAAAAAAAAGACGAAGACTGGAACATGAACAACATAGTAGGCGTTTTGACGAACAGACGTTGGCGCGAAAAAAACATAGCATACGCTGAAAGCCACGATCAAGCTTTGGTTGGTGATAAGACCATAGCCTTTTGGTTTTTAAAATCTATTGTATTACCCCCCCCCCCCCCCAATAGAGATTGTAAAGTTGAATCAGGTTTTTGTTTGGTAATTGATAGAGCTCCGCCATTTAGAGATCTGATTTTTTTTGGGTTTTACCCCCATTTTAGTCCCTTTTTTAGATCTTTTTTTTAATATATAAACAATCTATTTTGGGATGAAAAGGTTGATGGATAAAGAAATGTACGATTTTATGTCTCTAAAGGGTCCTATAACACCAATTATTGATAGGGGCATTGCTTTGCACAAGATGATAAGAATGATCACCAACGCGTTGGGCGGTGAAGGCTACCTTAATTTCATTGGTAAAAATTTATATTTATAATCTTTATATTATATAATTGCTTTATTTATTTATTTTGAATTTAAATTTTTCTCATCTTAAAAGATTGTCAATCACTAAAGATATATGAGAAACAGATTTATTTTTTAAAAAAAATACCCGCACAAATTATTTATGCTTTTAAAATTCCATATGAAACATTCATTTTTCACAGTGTCATCACTTACTGGGTATTTAGGGTTAGAAGCTGCTTTTTTTAAAATTTAGAATTACTCAGCGGAATTTTGAAAAAATACCAATGCTCTCCCCTTCTGATGCCAGTTATTATTCTTATAATAATTATCGATAATTCATATGATAACTTACTAATAAGGTTATGGGTCGAAAACTTTATATAATTATATAAATACATTATGAATGTTAGTATATTATATTTATATATATAAAATAGTAAAATAGAGGTAGGAAAAAAAACAAATATATATAAAAAGGATTAAAATAGTTAGATTGGCTTCTTGGGAAGGAAATTTCCACAGAAACTGATGTAATTCGACTTCTACATGGCAATAGGCCTTTGTCTGTACTTCACTGGGTTCATCTATAAATTTATGGATGAATAGCAGAGTTCCTTGAAGAAAGTTAAAGCACGGCCATCGAATGTGGTTAATGTATAGGAGATTATAGGTATAAAAATATGATCTTCGAATATGTTCATACTAAACCGTTATGAGCATATAATAAAGTTAGCCATCCAAAAATGGAGTGTTTTCCTAAAATTTTAACAATTTTTAGCATTTGCGAATTAATTTTTTTTTATACTAGTTTATTTTAATTTAACCTTTTAATTTTTTTTTATCTGAATGAGAATTTATAGAGTATAATACACCACGGTAAATTCTTGCTATTAAATTATATATTAATATTATTATTATATTTGATTTAAAATATTATTCCTCGCGGTAAAAATACTTTGTTAATTTCAAAAGCTTTATTTTAAATGATAATTTTTTTATGTATGGACACCGAACGCTATAATGTTATAATAAATTTTAAATCAAGATTAAATATCCTGATAGTAATTTCGAAATCAGAACTCGCAAAATATCATTATATAAAAGGAAAGATTTAATTAAATTTTTATTCTTATTTTATAGAATAATGAATGATAATTGTCAGTTCATAATAATGGTATTTTTAAACTTGTTTAAAAAAATTCTAACGTTTTTATTACATGTTTATATTATGAATAAATAAATCAAATTTTGAACAAGGTAACGAATTTGGTCACCCAGAATGGTTAGATTTTCCCAGAGCTGGCAATAACAACAGTTATCATTATGCCAGGCGACAATTTAATCTTCTAGACGACAAAAATTTGAGATACAAATTTCTCTACGCGTTTGATAAGGGGATGAATGATCTGGAGAAAAAATACGCCTGGCTTTCATCGCCGCAAGTTTAACATATATTTTTTTTAATATTATTTTTTGTATACTTTGGGAGAAGAGTTTTTATCATCGCTTATAGGGTTTATTAAGAAAAACGAATTGATTTATTATTATAAGATAAATAAGGGCAATAAAATAATAAATAACAACCAACATATCATTTTGGCAGACCGAATTTATTATAACTTAAGTGGCTACAGGGGTATAAACTGTTAAGATACCTATGAACCGCAACTAACGGGCCGGGCCTGAAATTTTTTAAGAATTACCCGGGCCAGGCTTGGAAATTTTTTCCCCAAAAATATCCGGGCTGTATATTTTAATATGAAATATTTGAAATCGCCATTATTAGTTATAAAAATCAAATAATTGATATAATATATTTTATAAAAATAGGGGTCGGGCCTAAAAATTTTTTTTTTAAAAAAAAGCCTCAAATGGCACCTAAGCAGGTCTCTGATTTATATCATTTAGTGGGAGAAAAGTTGAACCTTCTTATGATTCATGAATAAACTTTAGACCCGTTAATCAATTGAACCATGTCGATTTCATAAAACTGCATTTTGATAAATATTTGGAACTGAAACCGTTTTTAATCTTGGTCGTTTAAATTCTGCCGGTAATAGACTTTTTTTCTTTCTTTCTTTCTTTGAGCGATGATTTGTTACCTTTAAAAGCCTTCTGAATCATTTATTTGACTCATCAATTAAGAACGTTTTTAATGTTAAAAGATAGGAAAGTGTGAGCTAGAACGAGGCCTAAGACAAATATATTTGTTTTTTAAAAAAACTTATAATGTCATTAAGGCTTACGTGAGTACCAAACACGAAGATGATAAGGTGATAGTGTTCGAAAGGGCCGGTCTCGAGTTCGTTTTCAATTTTAATCCTACCAAAAGCTTTCCCGATTACAGAATAGGGATAGAAGTTGCCGGAAAGTTTGTTACTACGAATATCTATTAATTTTAAAACTATATTTTGTTAAGTAATTTAGGAATAAACGTTATATATTTTTATAAAGAAAGTAATGTAAAAATTATTGATCTTTAAAGAAAATATTCTCGATAAAAATGGGAATATAATATTTTACCGAAAAACTGAGCATTTTAGTAGATTATTTTTTTTTATAGAATATATTTGTTTATTATAATCTGGTAAACAAATCTTTATCATAAGTATATTAAAATCAATTTGTTAATCTTGATTTTTGAGGTCCTTTTGTTGAATCTATAGGTTTGGTATTTAATGTTAAAGAAAAATCGTTAACATATGAGTAATCCCCACATGAATTATACTCCCTTCATATCAGGGATCTTGACGTGACCATGTCAAATCGTATGTTAGTAATAGGTGTGTGCTAGCTCTGTAGGCTCCACCTGAATAGGGAATCTGGCGTTTTGGGTATTCGCGAAACAATTGTTCTTTGCCGCCAGACGCGATCTGTAGAATTAGAGCAAGCAAGAAAGCAATGTCTACAATTTATTAACTAATAAAGATCATCTTGACTACTTGTGAAGTTGTGGCAATATGTGAGATTACTCAAGTTGTTTTACCGATTTTCCTTCAACATTAAATACAAATACCGATCCTATAAATTCAACAGAAGGATCTCAAGATTAAGTTTAATAATTTTCATATTTTTATATTAACAACTCTTAATTTTTAATTCTAGAATACATTGGTCTTAAATTTCTTGGTTCTATAAAATTAATCGTTTAAAACTTAGAATTTTTATATTTTAAAACAAAAGCTTCAAACTCTCCAATTCATCCACCCAGTTAGGACTTTCCGCGCTTTATATATTGCATTTGTTTGTTAATTTCATATTAATTAATTTTTATTTGATTTTGATGAGTATTATATTTTTTGGTGATTATAATTTCTCAAATGTATTTTTTTTAATTCTTTCGTTCTTATTAAAATTAAATTATTATTTTGAAATTAAAAAAAAAGGTACAAAATAGTCTTAAACTCGGATGACGAATCATACGGTGGCCACAGTCGCGTTGATAATTCTATCGAATTTTTCACCTATCCCGAACCTTGGAATAATAGGCAAAACTCTATGATGGTAAGCTTTATTATAAAATTGATGGAGTTTGTTATCTAACTAAAAATAATAAATAACTTATCTAAACTATATGTATAAATATTACATCTTCGCCGCGAATTTGCGCTAACTGTTAACGCAGGGTTAAAACCTTTATTATATGGCTTATCCAATTGATTAATGGATATTTTTAAAAAGCGAAAGAAAATTTTTTAAAAAAACGATAATAAAATACGAAAAATAGCAATGCCACCATACTTAAAATTAACCAAAATAGGGTGCCCTCTGTCAAATACTTTTTAGCCTATATTAAAAAACAATTAAGCATCCAAATTAAACCCACCTAGGATACGCCTCATATAACTCACAAACTCTTAAGAGAAACCAAGAATATATAGTAGGCACCCATATATTTTACAGTAAATTATTGAGCTGTTAAAAGATTCGGACAAAAATATCGAAAGAAACGTAGATATTCCCCGCTTTATTTATGTTGCTAAAAACTTCGATTTAGGCCGCATTTATAGTAAACCATTTTGTTCAAGCGTTACTTTATTTAGAGCAAAATAAAGCCAATAAATAAATTTATAAATAGGGAGCGTTATGATGAAAACGCTTTAATAAAATTTGAAAAACATAGGTTGCTATGCGTTGATAAAAAAAGATATGTTATACGATTATAAAAATATTTGCTAATTCGATAAAAAGGTATACGATTTTTCTTAAATATTATATAAAATAATTATCTCTATTTTAACTTTATCTTAAATTAGTCATTATAAAACTGAATCAGCTGTAATAACGCTGCGTTAAATAACGCAAAGCTTGAAGATAACGCGTATACTCTAAAAATAGAATAAGCCTCGATATTCCTTTAAATGATAGGAAAAATGTTTGGCTTTTTTTTAGTGAAATCTAGAAACTTAGATAATATTTGTTTAGCAAAAATCTCGAAGTTTTTAACGACACCACATCCGAACCCTTGGCTTATTTATCTTTTTGATTGATTCTAATGATTATATAAATTGACTATATAATTAAAGCATTTTGGCGTCCTCGGTTCGACACAGTTCTTGAACTGTGACACCCTATTTTAGTGTGTTTTAAGTGTTTGGTAGCATTGTTATTTTTCATATTTTATTATTTTAACTTTTTAGGCTTGTTTAGTGGAAGTATTAATAAGTCTAGACACGGCCATTTAAAACAATAATTTTTAATTACTATCATGTCAATTTTGATAAACTTTCCCCTAATTATTATTATAAATTCTTATTTAAATCTGAAATACTTTTTAAAGAAATCAAATTTTTTTTATACAGATTTACATACCTTGCCGAGTTTGTCTTGTTTTTGCCAAAACGGATTAGAAAACCGAAACACCACTCAGAATATCCACTAAAGACTCGCTGAAAACCATAGATTTATTTTATAAGATATACATATATATAAATTTTAAACTATAGTTTAAGCTTTCAAAATTTGAATAATGTTTAAAGGATGAATACTGTAATTGTAATCTCACCAAAAATTGTGATGTATGAAAACTGTTTTTTGTTGTTGTACAAATATAAAATACCTTTTTTTAAAATATTTCTTTAGGTTGTTTATTTAATAACTTAAACCATATTATTATATTTTCAATAGTCAACTGAATTGGATTATAATGATATAGATCCTTTTATAATTATTATTTATTATTACAAAATTAATGATTTTTTTAAATTTATATTATACATTTTATTATATAATTTATCAAACCTCATTCAAAATTAATAGTTATTTAATATTTATAAAAATATATTTTTCCTCTTGGAGACTTTAAAATAAAATTTTCACCGTTTTAAACTTATAATTAATTTTTTATTTTACTACTAATGTAATAAATAGATAGGACTTTTTTTCCAAATTTATTGGCAGTAAAATTTTAAAGAGTAAAACTAGCTTTTGTAAGTCTTTTTAAATTTTTCTCTTACTTTTTACTACATTTGGGTAATTACTATATTTTATTTTTAGCCGTTTAAGCCAATTTTTACCCGTCTAAAAAATTGTTTAAACCAGGTTGGCCCCCCCCCCCTGGGTTTTTCTTAAAAGATAGCTGCTCAAATTCGGAATAAACTAATATAATTTAAAACGCCTTAATATCAATGGATTTTCTCCCGCAAGGCTCCTGAAGATTGAGCCGACATTTAGCCATTACCCAACTATATTTTTTATCTCATTTTATTAGACCAATCCCATTAGAATATATTCTATCGCCACTTGAAAATTATATGTTAAAAAAATGAGGGAAACCATGCTAGTAACTTTTTTACAGGGTTAGATAGATCGTTTGCGATTAATTTATTTTAAAAAAATATTATGTGTAGTATTTATTTTTTAAAAAAATTTGAGCGTTGTTTAATAAGTTGTTTATAAAGAATTACAGGCTCGATTATTGAACATTATTAACAGCAAACCAATTTCTAGAAATATTTAATGTAGAGGTCACTAATCTGCTAACTTTAAACAAATAATACTGATTACTGCAATTGAAATAAAACAGAATTAAAGGCATAGTAATCCTTTGATCTTTATATATGATTAAGGTATTTGGGTTTATAAAAATAGTCAAACCTTATTAATGATAGATTTTCGAAAAATCTAGTGGATTGATTACCCTTATGACAAAATCTTGTTTTTGTATTTTTAGGTGATAATGAGGATATTAGCATTAAGAGTAATACGCAATATTTTTACCCAAATACATTTTAGCATATCGTCTCTCGACTATTGGAGTATGCCCAGATATGTTTTTATTCAAACGGGAGATAATTCGATTTAAATTTAAAATGATTATTCCTGCTAAACCTACTGACCAAATTGAAGGAAGTTTGGGATACTTCATTAAAATTGATTCTTTCTATTATTATAAAAAAAATATTTGATTGGAGATTGAATGTTTTTCGACACCCTTAAAATCCAGTTGAAGCAAAGGTAATAAATTAAATAACCAAATAATTAATCATAATTGCTCTCAGAAATCTTCTAAAATTAATATTAAAGATTAGTATTATATCTGTTAACATAATAAAATTATATTATTTTATATTAGGAATTTAATTTAAAAACTTAGATTAAAAAATTTACAAGTAAAATTTTAGTAGTATGTGAGAGAAAGAGCGCTGCATTAATAAAAAGAAAGATTTGAAATTATGTAAATTAAGCAAAAAAAACATTAAATATTTTTATATAAATTTTGGTTTACACATTAGATAAATATAAAATCTATTCATTTAAAGCCTAACTTAATTTTTTTCCAAATAAGAGCGTTCAAATAATCAAGCGAGGGAATCAGGGAACATTAGATACGAATTAACAGTCCCTAGTCGTTAATCACGGCCAGAATTAATTTCGTTTGCTAAGATATATGATAATAAAATCTTGCAAATAAAATACTCAAAGACAATATAAAACTACTATGAATGTCATTGTAATGACTACAAAAAAATGACTAATTTATGTGTATGATCTATTGCATAGTTACAATTTCTATGCTTTAGAATATTATAAACTTATATCAACCTTTATCAGTCACGCAAATAAGCTGCAAGCTTTCTCTTAGCAAATTGGTGGTAATAGAAAAATAGATTGAATACTATTATTATTATTTCATTATTATTAATTATTAGTATCTCTATTAATAAATTACACAGTTTATATTATATAATCTATTTTTGATACTGTAATATTTATGAGATTAATATGATTTAAAATTATAAATATGTTAAAATTTAATCTTAATTATATTAATAATATAATAGAAAGAATGTTCAGTTATTTTTTTTGATATTTCACGCTAGTTAGTAAAAATAGAGAATACTAATCATCGCCACATTTTTTAAATATTTTTTTCAATAATCATAGAGCCACGTGGTGACCATAAACTCTGCTCCTACTTCCTATGCAGGTAGAACTTAAACTATTAAACCAAATTGAGTTTGTTGATTTCGTTTACTCACAAAACATTCGCCTTTTTTTAATATAATTTATTAATAAATGAATTTATATAAAAAATTTTATATTCTCAAAGGAATAAGATTTTATATATGCAACAAGTAGAAAATATTATTATATGTGCAATTTAAATAAAATCATGTTTCGCTTGTTTTTTTCTCTTTTCTCTTTATTCAAATATAGAAGGCGAAATAAGTTTCTAACCGATCGTTTTAGAAATGATTTTGTTTGTCAACAAATCTTAGTAAAACACCAATAAGCCTTTAAAGGGGATTCATAGAAGGCCGGGCAAAAACTGGAAATAGAGGTATGAGGGGAAAGCCCCCATAAAAATGAGATCTCTAGAAAAATAGTTGTCAACGAGGCTGCACATTACCAGTACCCCTGCGTATCAGTATGTCCTGAAATTAGTTTATTCACCCTTCCATCGCACCTCCATATCTTCAATAATTTTTTTTTCCAATTCATATCTCAAGCAAAGGGTAATCACCAAGAACATCGGTTAGAGTCTAACATATACATATTTTTTTAGCATAGGCAAGTCTGTTTATTTTTTAAAGTTAACTTTAACCACGAGCCTCCGATAAATAGTCGTAATATGACGGTTCAGATAACCAATTAAATTATGTCTAAGGACCAGGGTTTCAAGCAAATTTCCCCTCGGACCTTGTTTACGGTAACTGCGAAAATAGCATCACATCGCGACACTTACAAAACGCACATTAAATTATGCAACTATACTATCGTTTAACTAATTAAGCATTACATAGCCATCATTGCGGTTACTATCCATTCAGCCTGATTAGAAAATAATTATTATCATTTAAAAATTTATTATTTAAAAATTGTAAAGTAATTTATTTTTATATTATATTATATTCTAATATATTCTATTCTATTTGTATTATTATTATTTTAACCATTTTTACTTGCATTCTACATTTTTTATGGAACGAAAATGTTTTTTTTATTAAAAGTAAAATATTATCGACAAATTTATTGAAAAGTTTATAAAATAATTTCGATCATTCTAGAAATTATTAGAAATAATTTTGAAAAAAATAGAAACTAATATATTCAAATAAAAAAAGAAGTAAATTATTTTAATTTTTATATTTTTAATACTTCAAAAAAAAATAAAACAGGAAACCTTTATAATGATAATGAATATGTATTCAATAACTATGGTTTTTTGCTTGATCTTATCTGGGAACAATTTAAAATCAAGTATTAAAATAATTATAATTTTTATTCCTCGTGAAACTTATGATGGGGAATTGGCTTAGGACAAATAACTATAGCCATTAGCCATAGTTAATTAATGTTATTAAGCGGCTCGATTTGATCCGATTTTTAAAAAACGACTAACTCAATATTTTATCCAAAAAAAATATTAATCAAGCCTAAAGATTTTGGTCCTAGATGACACAAAGGTTTGGATATCTATTGGCAAAAATTTTTAGGCTTAAGCGATATCTTCAAATAGAGCCGTTTAACATCACTAGCCATAGTCATAAAAAGTATCTAAGGACTAATAACTATACTCAATTTTAAATAGCTTAGGCTATTAGTAGACTAAATTTCCCCATCTAAAGTAAAATTATATAATGATTACAACAAGAAACAAAAAAAAATTAAAATTTAATATAACCAGTTTTAGCGGAAGCATCTTACGGGAGTCTCGAAGATGCTAGAGGTAATTATAAATTAAAATAATATTAAATAATTGATTTTAGCAGGCGGCTTGAAATCGGAAGATTTGGACAAATATCTTGCTGGTTTAGATCAATTTTTTTATGAATATTTTCTTAGAAATTAAGACGCAATTGTTGTATAAACTATATATATTATAAAATGTATATATAAGATACCGAAGACCGTGACACAAGTCTACAAGATAGATCTAACAGAAATATTGGTAAAAAATAAAAATTTCAATGTAGGAATGAATAAATGAATATATTTTTTCAAAGATCCTTACAATGAAGAGGAATTCGGCAAAAGGAGATTTTATGATACGGAGGATGATAACATGGATCAAAGTAATTACTCAAAATCGATTTTTTTAATATTATAACTTACTTTTTTCTTAGGAATGAAATTTGATAACATGGGCTTAGATCTTGATGAACTTAGAGGTTTGTTTATATCATTATTATAAATAATTAAATTTTGAATGTTAATTTTAAACTTATAGCTCTTAGCAAATTAGTTAAAAGAGGCAAGTTAGACGCTTTGAAAATGCCACCGCGCGAAGGCAATGCTATGTATAGGAGAATGAGAGGTTTAAAATTGCGAATAATTTGGTTTTAATTTTTTATTTATAATTTTAGCGGAAAGTGATGATTACCCCGTTAAAGCGCGTAGTATAGATAAGGGAGTTCCCTATGAATACAAAGTTGGCGAATACACTTTTCTGGGGAATCCGGTGTCCCAGAAGAAAAAAATGTCGAGACGCAAAAGAGTGAATAGAAATATTGATAATTCAGTTATAATAAAAAGTTTTATCATTATTACGAATGTATTGCTATAAAAGTTTATGGTATGCAGTCAAAAACCTAGAATCTTTAACCCCACAGGTTGGAATATTTGGTTCTAAAAATATTTCTTTTTCATTTACTGTCTTAACCCTTTTCCTCATATTTAACGTTTTAAAATGCCCTATCTCTTAAGAAAGTGCTGAATCGGAGTTTTGACTGTACGCCATAATATATATTCCAATTTTTTGGGATAATATTTAAATTTTGCCTTTAATTAAATATGTTATGCAGGAATCGATCCAGAATGGAGTGTTTACTATTAATCGACGAAAGCGGAGACGTTATATAAAGAATATTATATAAATTTCTTTGTTAATTAAATAAACTTTTGAATATGATTGAATTGTAAAATTGATTTATTTAAAACTTGTTAATTGATTTTGAAATGTTTGATATCGTTTTTTTTTCAAAAAATGCAAATAAAAGAAATGATTATATAACCTAGCGATATGACTTGTGGTGTATAAACGATTTTAATTTGTATCATTATATTATATTACTGTTATCGCCAATTAAAACTCATAACAAGAATGTTACATTTTTTATCTATTAATCGCATTCTTTTCAGCTTCAAATTTATCTATGGCTGTTGCTATTCTCATAAAGTCTTTTTGCCGAATTTATAAGTATCTGAAAGTAGTATTTACCATTTCTTCTATGTTTAATTTAAAGGAAGATTAAATGGATTAAATAAGTGTTTTTGGGTAGCCTGAGATTATACAGATAAGCAAAGTTAAAATACTTTTAAAATGTAATCGACTCAAAACTCAACTCAAGTCACATAATTTGATATGCAAAAAATATTAATAAAAAAAATTTGATTCCAAAAGAAATAAAAGTGAAATTTTTAAGATAAAAATATATGGAGAAAAAACTCATAAAAGGTCAAAAAATGATGAAAAACAAAAATAAATTATCAAGAATGAGAAGAAAAATAAATTGAGAAAAGATATGAAAAATAAGGATTCAAAATGATTTAAACAAATCGCAAAAAGTTAGAAATAAAATAAGAAGGAAAAATTAAAAAAACATAAAAATTTAAGAAAAAAATTGACAAAAATATTTTTAAAATAACGATTTTCCTTTTTTGAATGGGAATTTTTCTTTTTTGTTCGACACTTTTCCTTTTTTGATTGAACTTTTTCCTTTTTTGATCGGACCTTTTCCTTTTATAATTCATTCTTTTCTTTTTTTGAATGGAAAACCCTGTAAGTTAAAAACTGTATAAATTGTATGAGTTACGCGATAAAATGACAAAAAATAAAATTGACTTCATATTAATTTAACATATTACACTATTATTAATATAAATTTATGTGTAACACAAATAAATGGCAATTAAAATATCTTCCGACTAAAATGTTAAATATTATTTTAACATGTCGCGTCTATGTTTTTATCAATACAAAATATTTATATGGATATCAAATAAAAAGGCAGTAAAAATATATTTTGAGCTATAATGTTATTCACTTTAAGTTGTCGGGTTTGGAAATTCAGGAATATTTTTATCAACATAAAATATTACTATAGGTATCATATAGAAGCTAATTAAATATAGGAAAAGATGCATCTTTCCAGCTGAATCCATTCAGATTACATCTAAATTTTAACTTATATGATACTATTATCAATACAGGTGTTTTCCAACAATATTATCATTTTAACCGAAATTAAAAATAATTGGGTAGGACCAGGGTTGACAGGTCTGCCACATTACAATTTTCTTAAAAAGTGAAAATCTACCTGACTCAACCCACATGCCATAATTCTACCACATTTTTAAAATTTCCGAAATATATCACAAATTCTCACAAATAAATTTAAAAATCAAAATTTCAGTTACCTCTTTCTATTTGATGCCCTATTTGTTATATTTTATATAATAAGCAACCATATCATATAAGCTAATTTATATAAATTTTAAAATAATTTAAACAATAATTATTTTTTTTTTTTTTTTGACGGGTAAATTCTCTCTTTATTTCAATAGTTGCTGATATAATATGTTATCAAAATAAATATTTTTTAAGAATATGTACGACAATAGTATAATTGTTATATGACTTCCCTGATTATTACAATTGTCATCTTTCAAATTTTTTAAAAAAACCATCTTCAAACATGCTCAAAATATTTATTTCAGTCTATTTTAACTAAAATTATTTTAAAAGGTTCTAAGTTGAGTATTATGACAATTGCCACTTTTCTAGTTTTGCATTAAATGCCAATATACATTAAAATTTCAAAACATTTTAAAAATAATCATTTTTATTTATTCAAAATGAAATAATTATTATGACAATTTTCAGTTTCACCCATGTTTATATAGGTTTTACAATCACTGAAACCATCTCGATACATAATTAAAATATTTATTCTCGCTTATTTTAATGAAAAATATGATAAAGTATTATGACAATTGTCACTTTTCTAGTTTACATCAAACATCAATACATTGATATTATAACAAGACATTTTTCAAAATGATCATATTTGTTTATTCCAAATATTAAAAAAATATACAATTGGGTATTATGACAATTGTCATATTACAGCTTAAAATTATTCAAAAAATATTTTTTTAAGATCAAAAAATAAAATAAGAAAAGATTATATTTTTTAAAAATATTCACATAAGTTTTCTCAAAAAAATGTTTGTCAATATAAATGACAGGATTTATTATAAATATTAATCCGGATGTTGGCGTTTTATATATTTTTTTTATTTTTAAAAAATGTAAAATATTATAAGTAAATTATCGAATAAAATAAGGAAAATATTTATTAGTTTTTAACAGGATTGTGTACTGAGTTATTTTTTGCATTTTAAATCATTAATTGAGCAGGTTAGGGTTAGCTGATTCTGCCGGACATGCATGCCAATAGGTGTATAATATCCATCCTATAAATTTCAGACAATTTTATAATGAACTTTTAAAGAAATTTCAATTTAAAATGTAAAACCTACTGCGCATGTCGGGAAAACCTATTAAACTTATCACCTTACTTTTATTTTTAAATGCCAAATTTCAATTTTTTTTAAATATAAATTTATGATATATATTTTAAAGTTATTTAAAAATTTTCTAAATCATTAATTTTTGTTTATAAAATATAAAAATTTTTATAACCCGATAAAATGATCACCTTTACAATAATATCAATAATCACAATATCGTCTAAAAAAATTTCAAAGCTGGACCAATATAATAATTTGATAGGATTTATGGTTATTATTTGTTAATACTTGTGAAGAATATACGTAGCCGGAAGGAGGGGGCCTCTCCTTTGGAGATTTGAGTGTTCTCGTAAATATCATTTTAAGTTAATAAAAATGTTCCACTACACCCTACTCCCTCCCCTCACTATAATAATTTTAAAAATAACGACTATAATCTAAATTATATTTATAAAAATCTAGCATAGCCAAAGGCCTACAAAAAGAGGGCCCAAAGACTTCCGATAAAATTTATTGAGGAAAAATCTACCTAATAATGCCCCCCTTCCCCCAGCAAAATTTATCTTGGCTAGGCATAGGAGGAGTAGAAGAAGGTGTACTTTTTTTTAATTTCTCTATCTTCATTCATACCCTACATCTTTAAGAGTCGGCATTAGTATTAAGTCAAGAAGTCAAAATTTTAGGCTCCGATTGGCTTTTTTTAAAATTTTCCCGGAGTGAATTTAAAATGCCTATTTTATTTTGGCTTCGTCCTGATTTTTATTTCAATTTTATTTTAAGGACCGGCCTGAAATTTTAAAATGTTGTTATTTTTGATAATTTTGGATGTATTTTGTAAAATTGTGTTTCAATGGGTAACTTAAAGAACAATAAATGATGAATATTAAACTTAAAAATTAGCCTTCTTCTGTAAATTTCTCTTGCTATTTCTTTAAATTTTTTTGACTTTTCCAGAGGCCTGCAGAGGTACCATTTGCAGGCCCAGCCCTGATTATTTTCTGCAAATTCTTTTACCAGTATTATTTACTGTAAATTTTGTTACTATTCTCTCTTAATTTTTTTTACTATTTTCTGTAAATTTTTTTTATTTTCTTCTGTAAATTTATTTTTACTTTCTTCTGCAATTTAGACCGATATCATTTATCTCGTCGGAAACACCACCCCTTTAAGGAATTTTGGCATGAATGGAATAAAAAAAATTTTTTTAATTTTGTGCCATAAAATCTCATCAAAATCTGAACTCGAGATCCAAATGAATATTTTTATCTAAAAGAATCTCAATACAATGTGCAAATCAAATATGGTTCAATGCATGCAATGATCTAAAAAAAAATTATTAAGTTTTTTTAAAAATCCCTTTTGTATTTATTTTTTTCTTCTTCTAATTTTCAATTTATAATATGACGACAAATTATTTGGGTAGTTATTTTTATTAAGAAGGGTAGTAAAATAAATCAAAATAGGCAGAATTAAATGGGCAGCAGAAAAAACATTTGGTTGGTGTTTTCAATTTTTGGGCATGCGATATTTATTTTTCAAGTTTTTTATTGATTTGGGCAATTAATTTGGAAGGTATTTAAAATTTTTGGTTAGTTAATAAATAATTTTCCAGTTTTATATTTACTTGGGCAGTTTTAATTTTTTACACTAACTTTTAAAATGAATTTAATAAATGCAATTGGTGAATATTGTACAGATTCATCTGATTACTATGAAGAACCTGGTAATAAAGGATAAAAAAATTTAATAAATCAAAGATATTGCAGGTTTAAGGAAAAGATCTTCAAAAATTCTGAAGTCCAGGAACATCAAAAGTAATTCCTTGCGACAATCATATACAAATTATTGCAGGTGAGATGGGCCTTGCAATGATAATAATAAGTCGATTATCGTAGGTAGTAGTATTTTAGAATGTCCTGTCGTCGCTAGTAGTTTTTTTATTAAATGTATTTTTTCTTTATTATTTAACTATTTAACAAAAAAGAATATCAAAAAAGTATCTTTCATATAAATTAAGAATTACATATATTTCTTTTTCTGAAATAATATATATATATATACAAAAAACGTTAAAATGTTCAATTTACATAATATCAAAGTTTAATTTAATATATCACAAGATTAATATTATCGCCTTAAACCGTCATTATTTAAATGGACAAGTATATTAACGCTTAACACAATAAAAAATAAATTGTTACGAATATGTAACATAAATGTTACAGTAGAGGTAAGAAAATTTATTTTAGATGTAATTTTGTAAAAAACAAAGAAGAGGAGAGCAATGTGTAGAAGAATTTATTTCCTTTATAATTCTAATGATGGTAATGTAACATACATCTCAATATCATACTCATGAACTTATTGAAGAGAAAATTCTTAGTATGCCAAGTGACAATTAAAATTAGAAACTAAAATAAGTCCCAAACCTAAAACGATTATGGAAAATTTGCAAAAAAAATTTAATATTGCCTTCTGAACAATAAAATGTAAATTTTAATTATTATTTAAATATAAACATTTATAAATTATTTTCTATTTTTTAGATTTGTTCAAATGACACAATGTGCAATAATAAACTACTTGATATATTTGTTGATTTACTAAATTTGATATGCGAATTTTCATAAAATATGCTTGATAACTTATAATAATATATGTATTTGTATAAATACTTAAAAGGCTCTTGTTGTACAATAACATGTAGGTTTTAATATTTAGTTATAAAAATTACTTTAAATAAAAATTACAATTCCATAAAATTTTTGATCTTTTATTTAATTCATTAACTTTTTCATATTTTATTTATTAATTTTCATATAACATACTTGATAGCTAATAATAGAAAGATATTTGTATAAACACTTAACAACTTTCAAATAAATACTATAAAATACAATTTTAATTATAATTCAACTTAATTTTTTTTAATGCTCATATAAATACTGCCAAAGTTGTTAATTTGATAAAAAAAATATTACAATTTCGATAAATTTATTTACTGTCCAAAAATTTACAAATACTGTCGAAAAGATCAATTTGTTGATAATAAAAATGCAGCCCATTTTGATTAATTTATTGCCCAAAGAATCATAACCTTTATATATTATTAATATATTGCATGTTATTGGTTTTTTAGAAAAAAATAATAAAAATTTAAATTTAAAAAAAAAATCAAATTATTATTTTTATAATAATAAAAGTATTGCATTTGCAATAAGAGTTATTATTATTTTGAGATTAGTTTACAAATTCCGAAATATATTTTATAAAAAATATTTATATCACATTTTATAAATCTTTAGTTAATAACTATCTCAAAGAAATATAGTACATACTCGGAAAAAAATATATATATATATATTAAAACATAAATGTTTAATTATAACGAAAAAAAATATTTTTTTTTGTGGTTAAAATCTAAATATAGTTGCGATGCAAAATATATATAAAATTAACAATGACTATATTTGATAAACTAGGAGGGAAATGGGAGTGTTTCGAAGAAACATTTGTAGTTCCCCTTTAGGATTTCAAATTGGACTTTTTGTTTAAGAGATAGGGACTCGTTTTTGACCCCTGTCCTTAACGAAATTCTTCTACCCAATTGATTTAAGAACTTTAGGGATTGGGGACCGGGGTTTCCAAGGACGCTAAAAATTAGGGGAATAAATATAAAAGAGTTAGGGAGGAATCTATATTTATTAAACTTATTGGTTTCTTGTAGTTCCAAGGGGTCGGTATTTCCGTTAGCCGGAAAGGAGGTAACACAAGAGACGTCCCAGACAAGTCTTTTGCCGCCGTGTCAAGACATTAAAGACATGCCGTCAGGGCGCTTACCGTCAGCATTTAGAAGACCCAATGGCTCCAAGCTATTGGGGAAACCGGCCGAAATCAAGGCTTTGCCGATTAACCTATTAAGGTTGTCGTGCCTCAGGAAACGGCCACTGACTTTGAGGCACGAGAAACAATGTCTAGAGAAAGGATCAACCTGTTTGTGACAGGCGGCACAGGTGTCCACAGAAGGGATAAGGCAACCAAGCCTATGGCCAATGGCAGTTTGAAACTCATCGTCTGTGAGTAACGTTTCCTTTTTACCACTCGGAATCGCGTCTAGCCATTCATGGCCGTTAGAGATTTTTTTTGCGTTTCTGAGCAGTTGAAGGTTAGTTAGCTCAGGATACATACAAAGTTTTTCAAACGAGCATTGAAGTATAGGGACCAGGAAGCTCTTTAGATGGCAGGAAATTGGCTGCTCGGAGCCTTGGGTGATTAGAGTAAGCCACTCTTGTTTAGCTGAAGATAGAAGGGGATCGTCCAACTCGATAAGCGAGGAAATAGAATCGGCGAAGGATATTCGAGATGAAAGAAAACACGCAATTGCCATAAAGAAGGGGGGTAACAATCCCAGTCCACCCTGGTAAGCGGGCATAGAGGCGAGGGACCAATTGAAATCGGAAAAATTTAAGCCTAAAAGGGATTCGATAAAATGTTTAAATTTTAATTCGAAGACCTTAAGGAGAGTATTGTACTGGAAAACGGGGGAAGATTTAAATAAATGTAAGAATTTAGGTAGAAAAAGACATTTTTTGGTGAGAAAGAAGAACTGATGCTTGGGGAGATGAGGAAGATTCTTGAGTGAATTGGAAAGGGAATGGATCAAATCGTCAAAAGTTTTTTGACAAAAGGAGGTTGAAAAACCAATAGGGGAACCTAAAAGACAGAGTTCCTCGTGCGGAATGATTGTAAAATCTAAGGGAGGAATAAAATCCTTATTGTTGAGGGAGGAAATTTCACACTTTTTCCTATTTAGGGAAAGACCAATTTTCAAAGCTTCCATTTCAACGTACTCTATGGCCGACATAACATTGGATAAAGAACCGCCAAAAGAGCCATCGTCGAGATACCATAAATTAAGGTCTAATTGGAAATTAGTCTTTAAATTTTTGATCAAATCATGAATCCCTATAGTAAAGAGCAGGGGGCCTAGAGGATCACCTTGCTGTATCCCCTCTTCGGAGGATATGGAAAATTCCCCGAATTTGAGTAACGAAGGGAATCCATAACAGGAATTAAGGAAATTCCCATATTTTGGGAAATGGTGTAAAAAAGATGGTAAGAATGCCCTCCTATGGATGGTGTTGAAGGCATTTCTGAAGTCTAACTTGCAGAAAACCTTATCGGCCTCAGTATTTATAAAAATACGCGCAACATGTGAGGCCACTTCACACCCACCTCTCACTCCAAATCCTAACTGTGAAGGAAATAAGAAGGAACTAGCCTTAGGCCGAATCCTATTTACGATAGCCTTGGCGACTAAGAGACGAAAGAATGACCCTATGGCTATGGGTCTAACGCCGCCATCCGGTTTGGTCAAGGAGACAAGACGGGCGCCAAAAATAATAGGACGAATGCAAAGGGGAACTTCGCGTACGAGGATATTATTGCACAGTTCGGTTAATGCTTTCAACAAAGGGTCAATGAAGCCACTATCAGGGCATTGAATTAACTCCACAAAGAAACCAGGTCTGAAGCCGTCCAACCCCCCTGTCGTCCCTTTTTTAAAGGACTTTAAGCACTTAAGTACTTCGTCACAGGTAAAGGGAATAGGGGAGGAGGCATGCGGGTGGATGTTAAAAGGGGACGCTCGTGGATGTTTTTCAAGAAGTTGTTTAAATATGGTAACGTTGAAAGGTGAAATAGAGTCATCGGAAGACAATATTCGGGCCGCACCGCTAATATCTCCAAGATCTAATTTTTCGGAGATCAATTTGTGACGGAAGGAGTTGGGGTTTAAAGCGTACGAAGGAGAAAATTCATCGATAATTGTATTTCCAAAATTGGAAACTCTTTCCTTAATTAAGGCAGATAAGTTATTTATTTTATTTTTGGGTTTAACTAGGACTCGAAAACAAAAACTAACCAGGTCTAACCATAAGGGTAGAGAGGAGAAATCCGAATTCAAATTATTTATAAGTGACATGAGGAACCTAGAGATAGACTCTCGAGCGGCTATAGGGATCCTAGAAAGAACAGGGGGCTTATGCGAATTAAGGAATAAATCAACAGAGCTTAAGGAACATGGTGGAATGGGGTCATACGAGTGAGGAGCGTTAATTAAAGGATCTGGGCCGTAAGAGAGGGGAAATTTTCCAGAATTGTGGCACGCGGGTGAATCATGTTTCCTAAACACGCCATTTAAATTAAGCGAAACTATTTTTAAGCATACTTGACAACAAGAGTTAACCATGAGATGGCTTTGAAAGGGAGAAAACACAAAAAAAAAATATATATTAACGGATATAATTTTGATTGGAAGAAAAAAAAAAAAGATGAAATGGGGAAAAAAAAAATCAAAATTGGGAAGAGAGGAATACCTGATCTATCCTTTCAGAAGTATTATCGAGATTAGAGGGGTTGGTAAATTTGAAAAAAAAATAATAATAAATAAACAATAATATTTATAAAATAAGACTAGGTACATAAAGTATAAAAAGTATTATTACAAACAAAAAAAAAAGGGGGGAGGGGGTATAAACAAGAAAAAAGGAGGAAAGAAAAAATCAAAAATTGAAAGAAAAAAGAAAGATTATGAACAATCGAAATTAGGAGGGTTGGTAAATTTAAAATAATAATAAATTAGATGCATTGGCAAATAAAAAAAATAATCGAAAATAATGGTAAACCAAGAAATGCAAAAAAAAAAAATTAAACTTTGTCGGGGAAATCTTTAGGGTGTGGAGATGTAAAACGAATTCAAACTTAAGGAAATTTTTCTACGGCCGCAAAATAGGGAAATCTTAAGGTTGTCTTAGAACTATTCGTTACACAAAAGAAGTTAAGCGCTTCTACTATTTGAAAAAGAAAGTTTTGATAGGACAAGCCTCCCTCAATAGTGCTTTCAGCGAATGTTGATATGTAGTTGGAAGAGCGATAATTGATTATTTCGAATATGTTGGCATAATATTATATCATCTTTGAAGAGTGTAGATAATTATATTTTAGAAATCGACATTTTAATTGGACAAGATGTCTTTTTTTTGGGAGAATTGAAAAGTGACGATATTTTCCGTGAATGGAGAGAACATTATCTACGACCTTATATAAGAAATTGTTGGAGAAAATCATCGTAGGAAAGAATAGTCAATTTCGATAACTATGACCGGGCATTAGTATAGGCTCAGGGAATAAGAAAATCCAGAAAATATAAAAACCGGAAGAGGAGATATGCTCAAAAATAAATAAAATATTGTTTTTTTTTATTGCTCGAAAATTGTGCTTTCCGCGAATGTTGATAAGTAGTTGGAAGAGCAATAATTGATTATTTCGAATATGTTGGTATAATATTATATAATCTTTGAAGAGTGTAGATTATTATATTTTAGAAATCGACATTTTAATTGGACAAGATGTCTTCTTTTTTTTTGGGAGAATTGAAAAGGGACGATATTTTCCGTGAATGGAGAGGACATTATCTACGACCTTATATAAGAAATTGTTGGAGAAAATCATCCTAGGAAAGAATAGTCAATTTCGATAACTATGATCGGGCATTAGTAGAGGCTCAGGGAATATATTATATCTAAATCTAAAAATATATATAGAAACCTCAAAAATACTGTCAAGATAAGATACTTTTTATAAAATTTTTATAAATACATATACCACATTTGTATTTACATTAATGAGTATAGTTATTTATATAAAATCATCAATTATAAAAAGTCTAGTTTACAAATAAAAAGTTTACGGTTGAGTCCAAAGTTTCTATAAAGAAAATAATTGTTTTGAGATGAAGACAAATTTACAAAAAATTAGAAAATTTAATTTTTTAAGATAAAGAGCAAGTATACTTATTTTTGTTGAATAAAAAAAACTTTTACAAGAATTTTATATTTATATCATTTTATATTATAAAATATATAATCATATTCTTTCGTAAGTGAAATCGTCATTTTTGCTGTATAGAAAGTAAACATATTAAATTTTTTTAAAAATGCTCCATCCTGCGGTAGTAATTTTGTTACTTTATTTTTTTATTATATATTATTATAATAAAAATTATTTAATTTATATATTCTGCATTCATTAAAATATGAATTTTTAAAAAATAAAAAATTATTTTTATATATCTATTATAAAAAATGTATAATTGCAACATTAGGTTAAATAAACATCATAAACCTAAAAATAAATATATAATTCTATATTGGTAAGAGGCTTAAAGTGATAAGTATATATATTTATGCGAAAATTAAGTATAAAAGGGAAAGGAAATTATAAAATTCGTCTTATTCCTCCTATATTGAAATACTATAAAATTTCTATATTATATACTTTTCTATTTTTTTTAAAAACAATCAAACAACTTTTACTTTTTATTTCTTTTTTCTTCAATCAATAACATATATCGAAAAAATTTTATAATAAAAAAACATCATCGTTTGTTTTTCTTTCCACGCTTATATATTTGTTTTTTACCAATTCATCCTTTACTTATTATTATTTATTTTTTTCCTTTTACACGTCAATTATCTTTTTTCTTTGTTTAATATTGTTTATTCACGTATTTTTTTATATTATTTATTCACGTATATTACGCTATTATCTTCCTCTCGTACTAAGTTTAATGCTTGTTCCCTTAACACGCCCCCTTCAACAAGGATGATCCTACGCCCCCTCCTCCCAGAGGTTACCCCATTCCGCATCCTCTACCATCACATCCAACCATTCTCCAAGCTCCTCAGCATCGTCCAATACGGCCACTAAATCCCTCCATTCTTCGGTTCCCATCACTTCTTGACCCGTTCCTGTACGCTCGGCTGCCTCTGCTGCCGGATTATCCTCTCCTTCCGTTATACCGCTTCCCTCTGTCCCCTCGTTTGCGCCTTCAATTGTCAAATCAACGATGGGCCATTCCACGCTAACGGTTGGCCGCTGTTCACGCTGCTCCTCTTCCTTTCTCCTTGTTCCCACAATTTCTGCGACCAGCCTTGATTCACTTCGTCTCATCGTTTCCCGGACTTCGGCGCCCTGTCCGTATTCCTCGCTCGTTCCTTGCTCTTGCTCCGCGCTTTGCCCCAAAACGACTGCTATCTGCCGCGTAGGCACTTCCTCTACTGCTGGGAGCACCGTCCGCCATTCTCTATTTCCCCCCGTCCTCTGCCAATTCCAAGGGCAGCTATATTGAATATGCCCTCGCTCTTGACACCAATAGCACCGTCTATCGTCCCGCATTCGTCTCATCGTACTGCGCCCGCTTCTCCATCTATTCCCCCTACTCCCTCGCCCTGTTCCTCGGGATCGCATCCTGAATACTATTTCATAGTCCCCGTAAATCGAGCTTCTGGACAAACTCCGAGCGTGATTAGGATTCATTTGATTATTCACCTAAACATATTCTATATTATATACTTTTCTAAAATACATACTCCTTACGGAATTCCCCACATCAAAGTAATCACTAATTTTATTTAATTTACACACAAAAAAATTATAATAAATTTTTTCCTTTACAAAAAAAAAATTTCTAAAAAAAAATTTTCTCCCTCCCCTATTTCTTTTCTTTTGGCCCACTGCCTCCTAAGCCTATGCTTTGCACGCCGAGTAATTAATTATCTTTTCATCAAATAATTTGGGACGGTGCCCCTTTCCCATCTCTAACATCCCCAAATCTCCTTTCCAATAATATGCTTCCCAACACATATCGTTCCAACTCTTTTGACATTTTACTTATCACAAGACAAAAATTAATTACATCTGTTACCAAAACAAATTTTTACATCATTATATATATTTTTTCTTTTATTTTCATTATACGCGATTTAATTGGGAAATGGCATACAGTCAAATACAGTTAATATAAAGTACAAATTGAAAATAAATCGTTGGGATACTATGGGAATATAAGAATAGCAAATGATACATTTGTAATTTGTTATAAACCCTGTAGGCAAAAATGACCGGTAATATAGGGTCCATTTTTTTATTATTTGAAGAGATTAATTCAGAAATTCCAAGAAAAGTTACGTTTCAGGTTATATATGTCCTTTTATTCTTGCAATTATTATTACCTTTCTTCTTCTATATACTACTCTCCACAATTTTACATACGTGACTTCTTTTTCCCCTTCCCCTATCGACCCGATCTAAGTCCTTTGATCTGACCTAAGCCTTCCGGGGTCCATTCCTCTCTTTAACTGATCCCCGTGCCTCATTCCTTCTCTCCCGTCCGAGAACCGTATCCTATGCAATTTGTTCCCCACCTTTTCTACGACCACACCGGATTCCCATTTCTGGTTACCCCCAAAAATTCTTGCCCAAACCGTTTGTCCCACCCCAAATTTATACACGTTATTCCCCGAATCCATATCTGGGGGTATCTCTTGGATGATACGGAGGTGCTAAGACATGTTTTACCCCGGTTTCCGTGCAAAATTTTTCAAATTGTCTACTCACAAAAGCGGGACCGCCGTCGGACACGATTGTCCTTGCTACTCCAAAACGAGCCCATAAATTCTTTAAAGTCTTTATTACAATTTGCGTAGTTAGTCCCCTTACTGCCTCGTACTCTACCCATTTGGAGTATGCATCTACCACAATTAAATAGATTTGCCCCTCGAAGTCAAAGAAGTCGATGTGGATACGTTCCCACGGCTGTGTAGTCTTGGGCCATACACTTTTCTTGTCTCTGTGAGGCATACTCGCCCAGAGGTTACACATTTCACAGCTTCGGCTTATGTCCTCAATCTCTTTGTTTATTCCTGGCCACCATACATATTCTCGGCCCCATTGCTTCATTTTCTCGACTCCCTGATGCCCTGCATGAATCATTGCCAAGACTGAATCTCTCAATTTAAATGGTACTATACCCCTACTTCCCCGTACCACACAGTCATCCACTATAGCTAATTCCTTTTCGATGTATTTAAAAACTTTATCTCCGTCGCTCCAAGGTTTTCGCCCCTTTATACACGCCTTAATTCGAGTCAATTCACGATCCTTTAGAGTTGCCCTTTTAAGTTCTGCCCAAGTTACCGGTCCTCCCTTGGCTATTTTGACCATTGCTCTAATTAGTCCTTGCTCCTTTCCCTCCTCTATATCCTCTTGAGCCATTTCATATCCTTCTTCTCCAGCTCCACACCTGGAAAGAATATCCGGTAAACAGTTTTCCTTTCCCCGTCGATATTTCAATTGTACATCAAAACTTCCCACAAGTAAGAGCCATCTCTGTAATCTGGGCTACAGCATCAGTTCTTTATTTTCTTTTTTGAACAGGTGTACTAACGGCTTGTGGTCTGTATATATCACGAATCTACGCCCAATCAAATAACGGCATTTTGTCAGTCCAAATATAACAGCCAATGCCTCCTTTTCAATCACAGAATATCTTGTCTCCGCGGCTCTGAATATTCTCGAGAAAAACAGAACAGGTTTTTCCATCCCATCGATATAATGCAGTAACGCGCCACCTACTCCTTTAATCGATGCATCTACCGCCAACACCACCTCCAACTCGTTGTTAAAACACATAAGAATGGGCTCCCTTCTAATTCTAGCTTTCAATTCTGCAAATGCATTCTCTTGTTCTTCCTTCCAATCAAATTTTTCACCCTTCTTTAGCAAGGTATATAATGGCGCAGCTATTTGAGCGAATCCTTCTACGAATCGGTGGTAGTAATTTACCATTCCCAAAAAAGCCTGAACCTCAATTTTATTATGCGGCCTCAACATATTCTCGATTCCCGTCATATTTTTATCCAACGGTCTAACCTCTTTTCCCGTTATTTTATGTCCCAAATATACGACTTCCGTCACTCCTAACACGCTTTTTTCGGCACTGGCCCGCAAACCTTTCTCTTTAATTCTTCGGAATACCTCCTTCAATCTTTGCTCATGCTGTTCCGGAGTTCGCCCTATTACCAATACGTCATCCATATAATAGCATACGCCTTCCATCCCTTGAAAAACCGCAGCCATAGTCCTCTGAAATATCGGAGCCGATACACTTAATCCGAACGGTAACCTACAAAACGCAAATAACCCCTTGGGAGTAGTAATAGTTAACAACTTTCTTACTTCTGCTTTTACCCGCAATTGCAAGTACGCGTTGGAAAAATCCACTTTTGAAAGATATATACTCCCTTTCAAATTCGCTAAAATTTCTTCAATTCTCGGTAAGGGATATTTAACTTCTACGACCCAGGGATTTAGAGTCACTCGAAAATCAGCGCACAAGCATAGTTGACCATTAGCTTTTTTCACAGACACTAACGGCGTTGCCCATTCACTATATTCGACAGCACATACGATGCCTTTCTGTACCCATTTATCCAATTCCATTTCGACATCCTTCCTCCATTCAAACGGTACTCGCCTCAAAGCACAAAACTTTGGTACACATCCCTCTTTTAATTTGATATCTACTTCGTAATCTTTTAAACAGCCCAACTCTTCGTCAAAAATTTCTTGATAATCATCCTCTAATTTTCTTACTCCCTCTCTCATCCTGATTACTTCCAACTCTCCTTCCCGATTCCCACATGCCGTGTTTTGGCTCGGATTCTCCTTTGGCATTTCTTTTTTTATTCTAACTTCCTGATTATCCTGCAACTTCCCTTTCTTTCCCTTATCGGTTGTCTCTTGGATCCTCCCCTCCCTGTGTCTGTCATTTTCCTTACTCGCATACCCATAACTTCCCACCTCTAATTCTCCCTCGTAACTCCTCTTTCCCCCTCCCTTACAATTATTCCTTTCCGCCCCTACTTCCCCCTTGGAATAATACGCCTCTATTTCTCCCTTAGAATTATTCCCCTTAGAATAATGCGCCTCTATTTTTCCCTTAGACTTATTTCCCTTAGAATTATACGCCCTTATTTCCCCCTTGTAATTATTCCCTATTTCCTCCTTGTAATTATTCCCTATTTCCCCCTTATAATTATCCCCTATTTTCCCCTTATGATTATGCGCCCTTATTTCCCCCTTAAACTTATTTGCCCCAATCCCTCTTATAAAATTATTCCTTTCCATTTCCCTTTCCCAATCTCCGCTTACCCCTCCACTATGATTATCTCTTCTGATTACCTCATTCCTAAACTTTACTCCCTGACCTCCGTCCCTAATTTCTCCCCTCATTTCCTCAACTCCTTCCCGCTCCCAATTGAACATGTTCTCAATTCCAGGCAATACTTCTACGTCCTCATATGTCCTCCTCCCATCTGTATCATCACTCACCATCGGTACGAATACTCCCCACCATGCAAAAACCCCCCAAAAACTGTACCATGGACCAATCCGGGTGATCCAATCCCACCCCAATACCGCTTCTACTCTCCTATTAATAATCCATAAGTCTAACACCTATATCCCTCCTTCCGTCATTGCTTCTATTTCCACTCTTCCCATTACTGTTATTTGCGACCCATCGAATTGTCGTATTCTCAAGCCTTCATTTGCTATCATTCCATCGGGCCAAATACTCCTATATCTCGTATAACTCATTACTGAAATAGCTGCTCCCGTGTCAAATAGCATAGGTACCCTATTTCCATTGAAGTCTATTATTACCCTAGGACAAGGATCATGTATTACCTCGTCTTGTATCATCCTTACATTCCCAACTATATTGATTTGTCTTCGTGAATTCATTTTGTTTGTTTCCCATAACCAACTCTCTTGGCCCCGTGTATTATTTTTTTTACCATCATATAGTCACAAATTAGCACAATCTCTTGCCACATGTCCCCTTTCTCGACATCGAAAACATTCCACGGTTTGATCTTCAATTCCCTCCGGCAATACTCCTTTTCCCTCAACTCTGGCATCCTCAATGGTTCGCACAGCTGAAGTATTAGTTCCCATTACTCTCTGGGGAAAACCTCCTCGAGTATTATAATTTCCCGTGTTACATTCTTCCTTCTTGTGACCAAATCTTCCGCAACCTGCGCATCGTAATTTCTCTTGTTTTCCTGGACAATAAGGGGCTATATGACCAAATCTACCACATTCGAAACACTTTGCCTCCCTACAATCTCTGACCATATGTCCTTGCCTTCCACAATTATAACAATTCATTCTTCCCCTCACTCTCGAATCAAAACTGGGTCTTATTTCCCCTCTACGTCCCTGAGAATCCTCTCTAGGTCCCCTATAAGGTCCCAACCTTTTATCACTATATACCTCCCTCCCCTCAGGCCTACTTATTAATTTATCCACTTCACTCTCTGTCCATCCATTAATTAATTCTTGAACCGGCAACCATGTTACCTTTCCCATAACATCCTCCTCTCCATTATGCCCCTCTATTGTTAATGTCTGGCCCTTTATTCTCACGCTACGACTCTTTTTGACTCTTCTACCCCAAATCAAACTACACATCCAAATCCCTAATATGAAGAGTGCTCCCACAATATTATATTGTAATTCCCAACATTTCATAAACTTAAAAGTTTTCATTTTCTCTCTACAAAAAGTTAACTAACACTTTTAATATAAAGAGTTTAACAATTTGCAACGTTAATAAATAAAATACTATGAGAATTGTAAACAAACCAAAGATGCAGCTATACATATATCTTGTATGCCGTACAAAAATTTATTACTCCGGTTTTCCTTTTTTTTAAAACCCTTTTTTTTAAAACCCTTTTTTTTTTTTATGTTTCTTTATTAGTATAACTTCCGGTTTTCCTTCTTTTTTAAAACCTTTACAATGTTTCCTTATTATTATAAATTCCGGTTTTCCTTTTTTTCTTTTAAACTGTTCACTATTTTCCTTATTCGTATAATTTCCGGCTTCCTTCCTTTTTTTTTTAAAACGTTTGCTATGTTTCTTTATTCTTATAATTTCCAGGTTTCTTTTTTTTTTAAACCGTTTATTATGCTTCTTTATTCTTATAACTCCAGGTTTCCTTTTTTTTTAAACCGTTTATTATGTTCTTATTTAAAATAAACTTTTTCCCGCAAATCGTCGGGGTCACCACTATAAAATTCGTCTTATTCCTCCTATATTGAAATACTATAAAATTTCTATATTATATACTTTTCTATTTTTTTTAAAAACAATCAAACAACTTTTACTTTTTATTTCTTTTTTCTTCAATCAATAACATATATCGAAAAAATTTTATAATAAAAAAACATCATCGTTTGTTTTTCTTTCCACGCTTATATATTTGTTTTTTACCAATTCATCCTTTACTTATTATTATTTATTTTTTTCCTTTTACACGTCAATTATCTTTTTTCTTTGTTTAATATTGTTTATTCACGTATTTTTTTATATTATTTATTCACGTATATTACGCTATTATCTTTCTCTCGTACTAAGTTTAATGCTTGTTCCCTTAACAGAAATGTAAATGAACTGTTGGTAATTTTTTTGTTTTGATTTATTTATTATTACATGATGGTAGATTGATAAAAATGTTTATGTGAAAGCGTGAAATTGAATAAGGAGGTTATCCCGGTAATGTTACGAGAAATTAAAGTATATGTATGTAGATATATGTAATGTTAGGTTAAACTGGTTAATGTTCCGGCTGTGGGTAATAAACAAGGAAAAAAGATTGAAATTGTGGTAATATATTTATTGTAAATGAGTAATAGTGTAAAAAAAATAAAAGGAATAGAAAAGTTGTAATTCATTTCGTGAATACATTTTTGTTCATAGCCTTATAGGATAAATCACGGCTGTTGAACATTGGTATTGTACTGGGAAGATATTTTTTTAACCTTAACACACAAACTACAAAAACAAAATCTACCTAAACAAATCCTCGAAACTAAACTCAACCCTTCTAAAAACAAACTGTCAAAAATTATATTAAATTAATAAGATCAGAAAACACAAAGCTGAAAATATATCAATCGTTTTCTTTATTCTATTCTTAATTTATCAAAATTAAATTCCAAACAAAAAAAAAATAATCCAAAAATAATACGATATTACATAAAAAAACACGTGATTATGAGCGACGTGTTATAATATATACTATATATATTTATAATTACAATTATATCTATGTAAAAAAAAAATATATAATGTAAACGTATTTACGAATACGACCACCCCTTTATGGGATCGTGGCATATCGTTAGATATAAAACAAAAACGGGAGAAAAAAAAATATCTAAAAAAAAACTTACGACATCATTTAAAGAATAATCTTCTTAAATAGACATTGGATTCACCCAGAAATCGTTATTAATATTATTTTACACATTAATATTAAGTTGTTTTACCGGTGATAATAAAATCTTTGTCAAATCATCTGCTACGTTTCCCGCTTCGTCTTTTTCTTTTGCCATATCCATTCATAATAAAGAATGTTCATTGACTAATCATTGATGGTACTGTGATATTCCTTCGTGTACTTTTGGAATAATGATTGACGTTATTATTATGAGTCGAAAATGTTTCAAAAAGCCTGCTCAAAGCGGCGACACAAAGAAATGTAGCCCCACTGAATAACATGGCCATGGCATAAAGATCTCTATTTGCCTACATTGCCGTCATACATCGTAATCGGGTGGTTGTCATAGCTCTTGACACGAGTTTGTTAAGACTGTAATATGTTACTACGGGTTCCTCATCCTATCATAGTCATAGCGTGCAAAGGTCTGATCTTCATTTGTTTACATATACGTCCTACGTAAGTCATTAGATGGTCATTGGGGATCGTGGTTTGTTAATTGGTATACTTGAAACCACTCGAAATTTTTTCATATAATTTTCGAATTTTGAGAAATTTTTAAAAAAATAAACAATTTTATAATTTTTAAAAAAAATCTTTTACAAAAAAAAAATTAAATTAAATAAACACCTTTTAAAACTTTTCATATTTCCCTTTACGGTATTCCGAACATACACGGGCCATTAAATTATAAACAAGAGAAAAAGGGGGAGAAAAAAAAATAAAACAAAACTTTTAATTCCTTTTTTACAAATGTCTTCCTAATACCAAATAACTCAAACACGCCGCACGTGCTAACCAAAAAAAAAACCTTTAAAAAAAACTTTTTAATTAATTAATAATTTTTTTTAAAAAAAAAAATCTTCCCAGGACCAATACCAATGTTCAACAGCCGTGATTTATCCTATAAGGCTATGAACAAAAATGTATTCACGAAATGAATTACAACTTTTCTATTCCTTTTATTTTTTTACACTTTTACTCATTTACAATAAATATATTACCACAATTTCAATCTTTTTTCCTTGTTTATTACCGACAGCCGGAACATTAACCAGTTTAACCTAACATTACATATATCTACATATACTTTAATTTCTCGTAACATTACCGGGATAACCTCCTTATTCAATTTCACGCTTTCACATAAACATTTTTATCAATCTACCATCATGTAATAATAAATAAATCAAAACAAAAAAATTACCAACAGTTCATTTACATTTCCTTTCCCTTTTATGCTTAATTTTCGCATAAATATATATACGTATCACTTTAAGCCTCTCCCATTTGATCCTTTAACTTCGCATTCCCACATACAATACGTTACCCAAATCTTCATTTACACATTATATATCTGCTCGGGAACGAGTCTAATCCTTCGGGATGCACCTTCATTTTATTTATATATATATTTTCATATTTATATTATCATATCTCAGATTTACTCCCGCGGTCGTATATGATCATTGTGGCGCATAACTGTGCCGCCCATTTCTAATTGAATCAAATTCAACTTTGAACCTCTGTTTACCCCAACAATGCCCTTGGCCCATTTCTTGCCCCTCCCGTCAAACAAACGAGTCCATACTTTTTCTCCAACTTCAAACCTAATCTTTCGGTCCTCCAAAACTCCCTTGTCGTGACTCTCGGCCCTTAGAAAATCTAGGGGAACCCTAGTCCTCCGGCCCAAAAACAATTCAGCTCACTCCCTCCTTATTCCTGGAATTGAGGTAATTCAACTGGGCCAAATACGCCCCATTCCCTTGATTGCCGGCTTTCCTTATCCAATTCTTAACAATTGCTACCATCCTCTCAGCTTGACCATTTGAGCTGGGATGATAGGGCGGGGTCAAAATGTGTCGAATCCTAGACTCTTTACAAAACTGCTTGAAATTTTCGCTACCAAAGGCAGGTCCTCCATCAGATACAATAGTATCCGGCAATCCGAACCTGGCCATTAACGCCCTCAATAACCTTACAACAATTTTCGTGGTATATCCATGTACCTCCTCGTACTCTTTCCATTTGGAATACGCATCTACTACTAAAAAATACGACCTTTTATCTAAATCGGAAAAATCAACATTTAAGCGTTCCCGCGGTTTTCTCGACCTGGGTCATATCTGATCCACCTCCTTTCGGGGCATCCCCTCACACGAATTACACGGCTCACATTTCCTTGTGATATTTTCAATATCTTTTCCCATACCCGGCCACCAAACATATTCACGGGCCCACGATTTCATCTTCCCTTGACCTTGATGTCCAGCATGTAACAAATTTAAAATTTTACCCCGTAATTTGAACGGAATTACGGCACGATTACCCCTCAAACAATCATCCACCACAGACAATTCCTCTTTCACCTTTTTAAAAACTTTACAATCCTCCTCCCAAGTCTTTTTCCCCATTACACATAACTTTATCCTAGTCATTTCTCTATCTCTCAATGTACTCAACTTAAGATCCTCCCAATTGGTAGGACCCCCTTTGAGCATATGCGAAAGCGAACAAACCAGGGCCTTTTCACTGTTTCGAACTTTATCCTTGTTCCCTTCATCATTTCCTTCATTTAATCCTAATCGGGACAAAATATCAGGCAAACAATTCTCTTTACCGCGACGATATCGGATCTCCACGTTAAAGCTGCCCACCAACAACAACCAACGCTGTAACCGGGGCGACATCATTAACTACTCCCGATTGTTTTTCCGAAATAAGTGAATTAACGGCTTGTGATCAGTAAAAATTACAAATTTTTTACCAATCAAATATTCACGACATTTTGTCAACCCGAAAATCACAGCCAGGGCCTCCTGTTCAATCACAGAATATCTGGTTTCCACCTCACGAAAAACACGCGAGAAAAACAATACGGGTCTCTCCAAGCCCTCTATTACCTGTAATAACGCACCACCAACTCCTTAATTTGAGGCATCTACCGCCAAAACAATTTCCAAGTCATTATCAAAACACATCAAAACTGGCTCTTTTCCAATTTTTTCCTTTAAAATTTCAAAAGCAATCTGATGTACATCCTTCCACTCAAAATGAATTCCTTTTTTCAATAAATCATATAACGGCGCCGCAACCTTTGCAAAATCTTCCATGAACCTGTGGTAACAATTGACCATTCCCAAAAAAGACTGCAACTCAGCCTTAGTGTCAGGCCGTTTCATGTTCGATATATTCTTCAAATTTTTATCCAAAGGTTTCACCTCAATTCCATTAATTCGATGACTTAAATATTCAACCTCCATTACCCTCAGAACACTTTTCTCCTTACTAGCTCTCAAGCCTTTATCACGAATTCTCCTAAACACTTCCTCCAAACGTTGGTTATGCTGCTCCGGCGTCACGCCAGTAATTAACACATCATCCATATAATAAAATACTCCTTCCATTGAAAAACTGACGCCATGGTCCGTTGAAAAATGGGAGCAGATACGCTCAATCCAAATGGTAATCTACAAAACGCGAACAATCCCTTTGGAGTCGTTATCATCAATAATATACGGATTTCCTTTCTCAAAGGTAACTGCAAATACGCCGACGAAAAATCCACCTTGGAAAAATATTTCGCACCCTTCAACTGAGCCAAAATCTCCTCAATCCTAGGCAATGGATATTTAACCTCCACCACCCATCGATTTACTGTGACCCTGAAATCCGCACAAAGTCTTAATTTACCATTTGCCTTTTTAACTGGCACTAACGGGGTTGCCCATTCGCTATATCCCACAGGAATAATAATGCCGTCCTTCACCCATCTATCTAATTCCTCATCGATCTCCTTCCTCCATTCGAAAGGAACTCGCCGACAAGCCAAAAAGATCGGTGAAAAACCCTCCCTAAGTTGAACATCAACTTAATAATCATTTAAACAACCTAATTTTTCATCAAAAATGATGCCATACTGCCTCACTAGAATTAGCTTGATTAACTTTACTCCAATCCTCTTTTCCCCCGACCACAATTTGCTTCTCATTCCCCTCATCATTAAAATCCAACTTACTCGATTTCTCCATCATCTCCTCCGAAATTTCACAAATTTTATTATCGGTATTATCCAAATTTCCATTCTCTCCAACATCCATTATTACATTATCACTAATATTGAAAATATTCCAAAAATTATTAGGAGGACCTAGCTTAGTAATCCAATCCCAACCCATAATAGTTTCAACATTTTCCTTTACTACCCATAAATCAAGAAAAAACATAGTATCGTTAAAATGCACCCCCAATTTACTTTTTCCTAAAACCCCAATTTCAGACCCATCAAATTGTCTGACACACATAGACTCCCTCTCAAGTGTTTTTCCCGGCCAATACTTATAGAAATTTTCGCTAGACATAATCGAAATGCTAGCTCCCGTATCAAATAACATATATATATTTTTATTGTCAATCTTCAAATTAACCTTAGGACACAAACACTGTCCATTTAAGATCTCCGTCATTAAAATATTATATGTTTTAATCGGAGAATCAGCGTTTATTTTATCTAAAATAATAATTTCATTGGCATTCACATTGCATCCTAAATTCAACTCGGAATTTAAATTTTTATTACTGACAATTACATTTCTTTTAACAAGATTTTGGGGACATCTTTCCCAAATAAAATTCTTAACATCCCTTCTAAGAGAATAACAGACAATATTTCTTGGATATTGTTCCCACCTAAATCAACTAACCTCCCTCCCAGAGAAATTACAAGAATGCCTTCTTATTTTTATTCTATCATTCCCATTATCCCGACTAACAATATTAAATGTGTTATTAAACAAATTTTTCCAAACTCTCGGAGCCCCAACTCCTATATGATTCACTCTGCTATCATATAGTCAACACGAATTTTGAGATACTTCCATGTAGTCCACAGCTACATGTCCCGGCCTTTTACATTTAAAACATAATCTGACCTCATTTAAACTAACCATTTTTACATTAACATTTCCTATTTCAGGTCTCTTTAACGGAAATTCATCTTTAAACCTTTGCTCTGGGACTACGCAGGTATCCCTTTTATGTCCTCGCCATCCGCAACGATGGCAAATGATTATTTCCACAAATCTTTTATTTTCCGACAATCCTTTATTTTCCTCGTAATCATTAAATTTCTTATTCATATTTCTATCACCCACCTGGCTCTTAACCAGACTTTTGCTCTCCTTTATCAACGCATTGATGGCTTCTTTCATTTTTTTCATTTCCAGAAAGATCTTATCCGACTTCTTCCCAACATTTCCAGCCTTGATTTCCTCTAAAACATCTTTTAGATTACTTTCCAAGTCTGCTATTTTCTTCCCATAAATATCCGATATTAAATTAAAATAGGTTTCCTCCATTTTTTTTATAAACATCTGACACCGCAGTATCCTTCTTCCAACTGCAATACATGCCTGCCAGTACCGCAGTACCCCTTTTTACCAAATATTTCGCCAAAATCCCCAATATATAAATTATTACCAATATTCCAATTATCATTCCCTGTTTTATACAAAACTTTAAGACCCAAATTCTTATATAATGAAATCTTAGCAGCCACGCTGTAATCTTCATGATACCTAAAAAAATGAACCATTTGGTCATGAATCTTTTAATCAATACTAATACTCAATTACAAACACTTTAAATATTTGGTAGCAAAATCGTATAATGGTTACAAATGTGCAGTAAAAAAAATTTAAGAAAATTATATAATTAAAAATTTTTTGTTTTACCTTCTAAACCGAATAACTCCTAGGAAACTATCGGCGTCACAAGGCACCACTAAAAAAACCTTAACACACAAACTAACACAAAAACAAAATCTACCTAAACAAATCCTCGAAACTAAACTCAACCCTTCTAAAAACAAACTGTCAAAAATTATATTAAATTAATAAGATCAGAAAACACAAAGCTGAAAATATATCAATCGTTTTCTTTATTCTATTCTTAATTTATCAAAATTAAATTCCAAACAAAAAAAAATAATAATCCAAAAAAAAATAATAATCATAATCTATATTATATAACTACGATATTACATAAAAAAACACGTGATTATGAGCGACGTGTTATAATATATACTATATATATTTATAATTACAATTAGAATTATATCTAATGTAAAAAAAAATATATATAATGTAAACTTATTTACGAATACGACAGTAATACTTTTCTAAATATGATTTTCCCAATTACAAAGAAAAAATTTATATATATATTTTTTTATGCGAATTCAATTGATAAAATGTCCATTAAATGTCAATTATATATCAACAGTTAGATATGACAATATCTTTTAGAGAAATGTTATATCTTGCAATTCATATATATGTGATTTAAATAAAAAATATAAAAATTACATAAATACATGGAATATATAACGTTAAAATCATGACATAGACTTATTAAAATAATGCATGTTAATATAACTCTATGGCAAAAAAAATAAACAAATATGCTTGTTGAATTTATTTATTATGTGAATTGCATCATATATCTTAGAAAGATATTAATTAATAAAATTATGCAAAAGAAGAAATTTAATATTTTAAAGGAATTAAATTTTTTTACCTTAAATTTTTATATATTTCAAAATATGTTTTTGGAGAAGTTATAGCTCACCTAGAGCAACTTTTAAAATATTCAGAACTATAAATTATTTCATATTCTAAAGACATTTTGATATAACGTGATTTTTTATTATTTCTTTTTAATTATCATTGTATTTTTACAATATAATCTATTAATTTAAATTGAACTTTTAGATATTTTTTTGTTAAATTTATTTTGATTGAATTCAAGTTAAAATATTCTTGTATTTAAAGAAAGAATAATTCAATATCAGGATCAAAATATTTGATCTGATAAATAAAATATGATAAAAATATTTAATTATCTATTTTAATAATCCTCAAAAAAACGTTAATCAAATTTAACCAATAGTGTTCTTTAAAAAAATATTCTTCCAATGATAATCATCATAGCATTTTTAAGCATGAAAATAAAGTGATTTTTATGTAATAAAATATATTTATATGGTTTTCTATTAAATCTATTATAATAAATTGTAGCTTAAAACCAAATACAATTTATATTTATATTAATACATTACAAAGCCAATAGTAATTCCCATGTAATTTATAATATGAAGAATATACTCAACACAATATCTATATCAAATTTGCCACTATAGGTAAATTATTCTTTTTTCAACAAATTTTATCTAGATAATATTTTTTTTAAATCAAGGCTTATACAAAAATATTTGTTACTGAACACCAAAGTAAACATTATTTATTTCGGTATATCAAAAGAATAGGCAAGTTTAAATTCTTCAATAACTTTATTTTTGATGTGTAAACTTTCATTAGGGTCTATGACATCTGGGCTGAATCAAGGAGAGTTGGCTTCAAAGTTAAACTTCAATTATTTTATTTTTGGTGAGATCACAAATACCAGGTAAAAATTCCTTTCATCAGAGTCTATGACATCTGGGCTGAATAAAGGAGAGTTATGTTATATTATGTCTCTATGAATTTATGAGTATAACCAGAGTTGTTAAGGAGCGGCACTCCTGGAGCGGCACTCCTGGAGCGCCGCTACATTTCCTCAAAAACAGCTGGAGCGCCCCTCCTTTTTAAAAATGGGGAGCGGGAGTAGCTATCATTGCAGCGATTGTCCATCCTGCATTCAGATTGAATTGGGAATGAATAAAAAATCCAAAAAATATGGAACTAAAAGGCAGATTAATTAATTTTTTAAGGAAACAAATACCCGACGTAAAAAGAGCTACTACTAGTTCACGGGAACCTTGCAATGATTTGGAAGATTTCTTTGGATTCCATGAAATTAATCACCATGAAGATAATATATTGGATAGATATTTTTTAAATAATGATAGCAAAATTACTATTTTTGAACAATTCCCTGAATTAAAAAATATTTATATAAAATACAATACCCCGCTTCCCTCTAGTGCTCCTGTGGAGCGCCTATTTAGTATTGCAAAACAGGTCTTAGAGGAGAGGCGTGGGTGTTTGTTAGATTCTAATTTAGAAAATTTATTACTTTTAAAAGCTAATAAAAGATTATAAATATTTTGATATATCATATAATATAAATAAAACGTTTTGATAAAAAAATATGATTTTGTTTCGTGTACCTTCTAAAAAAATGAAAATCAAAGGAGCGGTTATGGAGCGGCACTCCATTAGTTGGAGCGGGAGCGCTCCTTTTAATATGTAGTAGCGGGAGCGGGAGCTCGCTACTTTTAAAAAGGAGCGTTAACAACTCTGAGTATAACCATCAATGAAATGTTCTCGAAATTTGTTAATAAAAGCTTTTTTAAAGTATACTTTGATAATAAGGACGAGGATTTTGAATTTATGAATGGCATCTATTTTAACTTCTCCCTTAACACTAAATCCTAATTGTTGTAATTGTTGAAAAAGAAGAAATAAATTTAATATAATGCATAAAATGTCAGTTATTTTCTGACAGGGGAATAAAGTTTTCCTTGGGGGAAGAAGAGGAGGTGATGAACACATGATGGGTTGATGGGGAGGATTCTTTTGTTATCCATTTTGGGATGAGGAGTTTGGATTAATTCGAGAAGATGTCAGCGAGGGACTAAGAATGGACCTTTGGGAAATGAAGAATTAGATAATTATGATTTATGATTTGTATATTTTTTGTTAATGCATGGAGACTGTTTTTGGTGTTTAATGAATAAAGTTGAGTCGTATTCTTATTCTTATTATTATTGAATTATGGGTTGTTATGGGTTGTTATATTGGTGCCGTGACCAGGATGGACTTAGATATTAGTGTGGCCACAATGCAATGTACTGGATAAAAAGGTAAGAACCATTTTTTCATGTAATTTTGAGTTTTACTGTGAAATATACAGGAGGGGGTGAGTTTAAGGATGTATATATTTTTATATTTGAATTAAGCTGTGTAAGATTAGAAGTATGTAATGAGTATTAGGCAGAAATATGGAAATAAGATCAGGAATTTAAGACAGTAATATTTGGTATATTATCTTATGTCTATCTAGATGTATATGGTACATCCTATTTTGATCATTATTTGGTATGCCTTAAAACTCATTGAATGGTGTTATAGGTATTCCGTCATAGGAAGCTAGACCTCACGATCAGCAGGACAGAAAGGATTACTAAATATTTAAGTATTTGAAATTTAGGAAAATATATATGGAAATAGACTTTTGTAATGAAGTTAGGCATTTTGGGTTTTAAAGGGATGGACATGTGTGGGATCATTTATTATTAATTAATGTTAATATATTGTATTTGTAATTTAGTTATGATTAAGGTTGATATGTTATTAAAGGATCTATTGAGGGGAAGTTAATGTTGTTTATTTTGAAGTAATTAACCATTTTTATGAAATAGGGTGTAATGTTAATTACACATATGATATATTTAATTATGAATGATAATTTAAAGGAATTGAAGTATGATGAGGTCAGAATAATATCTATAATGTTAGATGTGGATAGTTATTTTGATTTAGTGTCTGCATTTAGTATATATATAAATTGGATAGGAATTTATATGATATATTAGATGGTGTATAATTTTTTTTTTCAAATTATGAAATCTTTATGTTTAATATTTTTTTTAAATTATAAATTTTTATAAAAAGTTTTATTTGCAATTATTATATTATTTTTATGGTATGCAATGATGTGAAGGGAAAATATTTTTACAGATTGGTCAGCCATGTTGATGGGTATGCCTTGAGGTGAAAATATTGTTTAGTTTGGATACTGGGGAAATTTTTGTTTTGGTGTAAATTTTTTTTTGTAAATTTATGCTGCATAATACATTTTTTTTTATCTTTTTAATAATTTTATAACACATCACATTGCACTATTTATTTTATGAACATTTTTTTTTAAGAAAAGACTCAAATTATTTTATATTGTGAAGGTACATTGAAGATTCTTTACATATATACCATATAGACCATTATATTCTCAATTTTTGTTACTTTGCATTCTACATTTTTGTGAATTTGTGATAATTGTGATGACAGAGTTAGGTAGAAATGGTATGTTTTTCTTAGGATACTGAGTAATTTCTAGATGGAAAATATTTTTCTACATATTATATATTTGTTCCTTCATATATAATATTAAATGTATTTATATACGTATGTATTGTAATTTTATTTATAATCTTTGTTCGGCCAAGTTTCGCAATTATTTTTATACCTAAAAATGGATTTTTATATTCATTTTGGGAAATATTTATAAAGATGTAGCTTTGTTTTTTTTACATGACAGAAGAAAAATTACATGTGTTGAAATTGCATTTCACACATAGACCATGTTTTCACATTACATTATTATATGTAAAATCATTATTTCTTAATTACCATGAATCATACCCAAATAATGTGTATTATAGCTCATATTTCACAAATGTCTTAAACTGAATGAATTATTATGTTTTGCGGATATTACATTGTCCATATTAATTTTCCGTAGATTATAAATGCAGATACCCCAATGTACATGTCATTATTGATAATGTCTGTTTTCGCGATTTTATATTGAAATGTACTGGATTTATTATATTATAAATCATTATAAGGGAAGTTGATTCGATAAATTCCCTGAACGTCTTCAAGGCGTCCCGATACAATTAAAAGTCGAGACAATTTAAAGAGGTGATTCGATACAATTCAAAGGGGCGATTCGATACAACACCACCACAAAGAGAGGGACGCTGGGCTTGTGAAGGGTGGGCGTGTTGTAATTGTTGAAAAAGAAGAAATAAATTTAATATAATGCATAAAATGTCAGTTATTTTCTGACAGGGGAATAAAGTTTTCCTTGGGGGAAGAAGAGGAGGTGATGAACACATGATGGGTTGATGGGGAGGATTCTTTTGTTATCCATTTTGGGATGAGGAGTTTGGATTAATTCGAGAAGATGTCAGCGAGGGACTAAGAATGGACCTTTGGGAAATGAAGAATTAGATAATTATGATTTATGATTTGTATATTTTTTGTTAATGCATGGAGACTGTTTTTGGTGTTTAATGAATAAAGTTGAGTCGTATTCTTATTCTTATTATTATTGAATTATGGGTTGTTACACTAATTGCTATGGATATTGACCCATGGCAATTATTTTTGCTAATAATCTTCTAAATAGACAATTGCAAATGGGATAAATACCACCACATAGTTTTTGTGACACAATCAAGCTGACCCCATATTTGATTGAAATCTATGTTAGGAGATTTTAGTTTAAAAGAATATTTATGAAGGTCTTAAATGCATTTAAATGATCTTTTGAGTTAAGAGAAGGTTTTATATGAAATTCATGTGTATATTTAATAGTTCCTCATCAATTATATAAAGTACTATGATATATTTCTTAAAAAATCATCTTTATTATTATTCTAAAACTGGAGATAGAATAAATAATAATTTTTATTTTTATTATTTTAAGATATATTATTCTATTTCCCAACAACTTCTCTTTAAATCCAAAAATTTTATTGAATAATTATAAATACTATTGTCATAGGCGTAGCCAGAATTTTCCTAATGGGGGGGGGGGTATTTGGCCGGGCCTTTGGCCCACTTTTGCCAAGGCTTCGGCCGGGTTACCTTAGTCTATATAAAGTAATAAAATATTTTTACAAGAGAGGAGGTTATTTTTAATAAAAAAAATAAGCCTGGAACAAATATTAAGTATATTTTTATTAGTTTATATAAAATATAATAATAATTTATTCCAAACAAGTATAAAAAATTTATTTATAAAAAGTAAGTAGACATATAGTTGATATTCCTCTATTATATAGAATTAGTTACAAAATACTAGGTAAAATTCCACTTTTACAGACATATGTGATAGTAGAGAAAATATTATAGTTAATATTTTAACAAAATTTACTAATCAATGCTCTTGATAGTAAATATAGCAACAATTTGCATTCAATATTTTAACGACATCTTTTTATTTTAAATAAAAAATTATATTAAAAAATAATCTTCATATTATTTATCCTACAATGTCTTTAAACTATATTTTCTTATGTCCTTATCAATATTTTATATTTTTCTGTAAAATATATAATTGGCTATATTGGTACAAATTATTTGATTGTGATATGATAACTGATAAAATTATATATACTGTAAATCTACGACATATAATATTCCACTACTTGTATTGTGCTTTAATTTTTTATTTAATTTATGATTTAATTTTATCAATAGTTTTATTGATATTGTTGAACATTAATCCGGAAGTTGGCGTTTTAATTTTAATGTATTTCTTTAAAAAATATATACGTATTTAACAACATTAGCAAGCTTTAGCTTGGCAGCCTATTTTAAGTGAAATTAAGTAAAATTTTACATTTATATTATATTTAGTCCCAGCTATTTCAGGCCCTTAGAACTATCTCTAGTTTAGGAATCAAAATTGAATTTGCGATAATGTTATCACGATCACCAACAGTGGGAATAAATTAATGGACTTTTGTTTAGAATAAACATTCGTGGTATTGGTAGCAGTGAATTTGTGGGTGGAGGAGTGATACACCCCCATAAGCTACACTCCTATATCATTTTCTTCCTCCTTGTTTACCTTGGTTATTTGGGTTGGAGACAGGATGCATGAATACAAAAATAAAATTAGTATTTCACCTTGGATTGGTTAAATATTAGTTTATATATATTTTCCTTAATTTTCTTAAATGGGAATCATTGCAATTAACTTATATCTTTTACCACAACTAATTCTCACCTTAAGGTGAACTCACCAGAAATAAACGATATGATCATATTAATTCGAAGTTAAACAATATGATAAAATAATAATATAACGATTTAAGTTATTATTCGATTAACAGTAGCTATAGTAATAATATGATTTGTCGTAAAACATATCTATATATTTTTAAGAAATTTCTATTGTTTAACTTGTAGTACGTTTATTTTTTTTTAGGTTGTGTCGCAACTCACAAAAAGCATATATTTTATAAATCACTTTTTTAAAATTTTAATAATCCATTTTTGAAAATATTTATAAAGAATTTAATTTTTTAATCGAATATTCGAAGAATTAAATTGAATACTATTATCAAAGCTCCAAAAATAATATTGAAAGGTCCGTTGATTACCTTACTTCGACTCTGCTATCTGTAGATCATGCCTTATTAGCCAGTCTCAGCCAAGGTTCTGGATATGAATACTTAGACGCCCTTCCCTCTAAAAATCTTGACCTCGAGCAGTCAAACCTAGAATTTAGCTTTGCAGTGGACATTTGCTTAAATGTTACAGCATCAGTCTCATATGAGCTCGTCAAGTGCAAGAAACCAGTAATTCAAACTGGCCGTCATTGCCTCCAATGCATCTTTAGCAGTGGACGCTCAATCCGACATATCAGATGCAATACTCTCATAAAACGGGCTTTACAATGCTTAATGCTTTTCTGCCACTTTAGAATCCCCAGATCTCTTCGCTGATGGGAGATAGCCCGGTGGAATTACACAAATTCCTTGGGGAAAAGAATAATTTCTAGCGTAGGATTTTTCCTGCGTTGACTCCATCTCACCCTCCAGCATCAATAAAGTCATCTTAAAATACACAGAAGATTTTAAAACTAACAAATATATGGAAATTCCTGATGAATATAAATTAATATCAATGTGACTTACAACCCTAACATCCTAGAAGCCTGGCTCTTAGCATAATTAAATACCTTGGCTAGAGCCATGAGGATTAAATCAGGAGACTCAAAATAAGGCATCTACTTATGTTAACGCATAGAAATTCGGATGATAAAATCTAATTTCATATGCTTCATGGGTACATTTCTAGCCAGTATAATCTAGATCTTTTCCCCCTTTCCTTCAGTGGCCCCTACACTTTCTGATCGATGAAAGCAGATTGCCCCTCTGAAAAGTACCCCCCCCCCCTCCTTTGAAAAATTGATTAATTATTTTTGACATCCATAATTTTCAAAAATAATTTTTATTGTATCAATCTTTAATTTATAATATAAATAAAATGTAAAAAAAAATACATAGTTTAAAAATATTATTTTTAAATTAATAATTTAACAAATTAGGGGAAGAAAAAGAGAAAGAATTTATAATTTCATCCATATTTAATTGTATAAATTTTTTTTAATTAATAAAATACGAAGTCTTGTTTTATTTATTTTACTCATGACCCTTTATGCAGTATATGAGGTAGTAGAAATGGTTAAATATTTTTATAAAATTGTTAAATTAAGTAAAGCAAAAATTTTTTAAAGTAGACGATAAGGTAAAATAAAAGAATAGTTTTTCGTCTGAATCATAAGTCTCCGAATTATCGTCAGAAGAAGAAGAAGAAGAAGCTAAATAATGTATTAGTAAAAATATTTTAATTATATACATTTACAATTCTCAAAATCTGGCAAATCTTTAGATACTCTAGGTCACGTGTAAAAATTACATCACCCGTTTTAGCCATCTTATAAATATGAAACTTCAACATTTTCAAAAATTTGACTTGAATTTAAATGGTAAAATTCATAGATATCCTCGATATCATCTTTAACGATTGACTTTTCTGCCATTCCCTTTGGTGTAAAAAATTATGTTTGATTTAATTTTTATCGAAACTGCATGATAATTATCAAGTGCAGCATAAAATACACTGGTTTTAAAGCTAAAATAAAATATTTGATAAAAATTTATATACCTCTCCTTTTTGGATTGTAATGTTTGCAATCTAGAACTTTCTAAATCAAAAGGTAGATTTCTCTCCTTTATAAAATCTTGTGCCTTTGAAAAAACATCCAAAAATTCAGTGTTATTATCTATTAAGATTAAAATATAATAAAAGACAATAATTTAAATTATACTTCTCAAATTAATCAGGCAATCTTTTGCCAATTGAATTTGATTTAATGCAAACCGTATATCCTTCTAAATGGTTTGCGATTTTGTAACTAAGCTTGTTATCGACATATTTTAGCCAAAACACAAAGTGATAAAATAAAATAAAATTTTTTTATTCTAAAAATTATAACACGTGGCGTGGCAGGATCTTCAGAATCCTTTAAATTTGTCAAAGCTGCTCTCAAGGCATCATAAAGTAAAAAAATTTTTACAATCGCTTTATATGATGATAACCAGCTTCTATAAATATAAAATAAACTTAAACAAATATGATAATATTACCGAGTGGTATTCTTGATGAATAAAAATCGTAGCGATTTTGTCAGTATATTACTCTGACATGCTTTGAGCACCATATATCTTTTAACATCAATAAAATATACATGAATCTCGTCTAATATTCCTATAACATTTCGCAGTTCTTTTATTGATTGACATAATTGGACAATGATTAAATTTAATCGATGACAATAGCGCAAAAATTAAAGCTGCCTTTAGCGCCTCCGCTCTAATCTAAGCCTGCACTCCATTGATTCTTCCACTCATGTTCGAGGCGCTATCATAGCCTTTCCCAACTAAGAATTTGAGGGGTAGATTCATGGAGCCAAGTTTGGATATTATTCTTTTTAATATCAAGACCAGTTGTATTTCCCATACAATATATGTCTATCAGTCTTTAAACGGGCTTAGGTGTCTCACTATTTTCAACATATCTTACTAACATAGCAATTGCTTCTGGTTTTGAAACATCATATGTGTTCAACTATAATTGAAAAGCACCTGTTAAATTCAATCTCTTTTTGAATTTTTTTTATAACCATATTTTTCATGGTTTCAATGAGACGATTATGAAGGGGTGTAGTAAAACAATAAAGAAATTAAATTTTTAAAAAAGTACCCCCACTCAAATTTGTAGAAGCAGTTGCTTCGGACCCTCCTTCCCCCTCCTGTTATAGGAGTCACTGCTTCCCTTCATTGTTTATAATCTTCTTTTTTTCCTTTTTCAAAATATGAAACAGAAAATCCTTTTTTCAGCTTGTACGATAATTCTCTATATAGTTTATGGATCCGGTGTAAAATTTTTTAAAGATTTGGAAGTAAAAGTGTTAATACTGTATTGTATAGATCATCAATAAAAAATAATAATATATCACACTGATTAGGCAAATTTTTTTTATTTGATTATCTTTATTTACAGATTCTATGAACATTAAATCTCAATATTGATAGTAATCATAAAGACTTACACCAAAGAATATGAACTTAAAATCAGCCAACACCCACCCTTAAAGTAATTAAATTATACTGTAGTTCTCGAATATGGCCTCTTTTTCTGTCCAACTCCTTTTTAATAAGCCTATAGATATTTAAGTAACATTTTTCGAAATGTTGCGGCCTCATATTTTTACTTTTACACCCAAATTAAATTCGTTCCAATTAGATGGAAATGAGGAAAACCTAGCGTAGCTTTGTTTAACCTTTAACGGCAGAGGGCAGAAGCGCTATATATCACGTATCACGTAATATGATTATGAAACATATTTCCTATTTTTTCTCATTTATATTCGCGATTCGATACAATTTTTTTTTTCTTCTCTTATATACTAACTTCTGTATGAAATAAATTGATTTTTTCCGTAAATTTATAATGATTAATTTATATCATTATTTAATCTAATTCATTTTTATATTATAGCAACATATTTTAATTTAAAAATAATTATAATAGATTTTATATAACTAACTATTAATTATAATGTTTTAAGGAATACTTGTATAAAAAGGTAATGAAATTAATTACACAATAATATTATTTTATAGAAATTTGGTTTTAGTGAATATAAAAAATAATATTATATTAATCTATAATAAAATAATAAGTTTTATATAAATAAGCATCTTTCAACATTTAATTTTCGATTACGACCATATCACGTTGAAAGCACCGGTTCCCTTTCGAACACCGAAGTTAAGCAACGTTGAGCCTGGTTAGTACTTGGATGGGTGACCGCCTGGGAATCCCAGGTGTCGTAATCTTTTTGTTTTATTTATTTAGATTTTTAATTGATAATTACATTATTCTTAATTTTATTAAATTTCTTTTTACATAAACCTAGTAAAAAAATTTAATTTATAAAATTATAATTATATAATTAAAAATAAAATTCTATAATTAAGTCCCCAAAAAGGAACCTATTGTATTAAAAAATTTATATTCGAATTTTTGCCGAATAAAAAGAAATTCTCTGGGTTCATTTGTGAAAAGTCGTATTTTATTACGCAGATTTTTTAAAAACATAAATGTTGAAGGTGAATAATGCCCGTTAGTAGAGGTCACTACTCGAGTGAATATGAAGTTTTTAAAATTTTTGTATTTGTTTGTCTTTTTAATTTCTGCCTGTGTTATTAAATTGAAATTTATGTTTGAAGGGAATGATGAGACACACGTGTAATCCCATATGAGTGATTTGCCTAGGGCCCAAAGTATGGTTGTCATACCATCATGTCTTAAACCATCTACTTGAGATAAATTTGATGGTTCAAGATTGTTTGGAATGTGTGCAGCTGTTAGGCTTCTATTTATTATATGGTTTACAGCTGAGTGGCGTTGATGTCTCCCTTGACTAAATATACAATTTAAGCCATGTCTATTGAATCAACGGGTGATTTGCATTTGATGCAGGCATGGGGCTGTACTATATCACAACCTAGACGTAAACCAATGATTACTCATTGTTCATCTGATAAGAGATTACCAAGGTTACGACTAGGGAGTAATTCTAACCATTCATGACCACCAAGTCTGTCAGATAATTGAAGGAGTTGTCTCTAAAGGTGGATTGAATTACGAAAAAACTAAAATGTTTTAAAAAAACTAGAATAAATATTTAATATGCTCAGAATTATTCCTTAAAGCTCACATTAAAAGAATTGCCCAGAATTTATATAATTACTCCGATATAAAAGTTAAACAATTTTATAAGAAAGTTGCTAAAAATATATGTAAATGTTTTAACAAATCATATTATTACTACAATAATGGTTCGAATAATAACTTAGATCGTTACATTATTTAATAATTCACACTTATGGATATTTAAAAAAGAAATAGGTTAGAGGTAAATTTGACAATACAATGTTTATAAGAATAATATAAAATAAAATAAAAGCATACATTTAAATAAATAAAATAAAAAGATTACGACACCTGGGATTCCCAGGCGGTCACCCATCCAAGTACTAACCAGGCTCAACGTTGCTTAACTTCGGTGTTCGAAAGGGAACCGGTGCTTTCAACGTGATATGGTCGTAATCGAAAATCAAATGTTGAAAGATGCTTATTTATAAAACATATTATTTTATTATAGCTTTCTACTATAATTTTTTATATTGACTAAAACCAAATTTCTATAAAAAAATAATATTATTGTATAATTAATTTTATATAAAATAAAATTATTTTTAAATAACATAACTTTCGAATAGAATCAATTCGACGAATCAAATCTATAATGATTATTAGTAAGATTACGAATAAGGAATTATTCAATTCGTACGATATCGAATAATACAATTATTGAATTCTAAAATACAAATTAAAGATATATAAGGTTCGATTTATATTTTTGCAGGTATATTATATATTGCAAGTTGTAACGTAACCAGAACTTTGACTAAAAGACAGTTCTAGTTCCGGTTCTGAATTATTTATCAAAAAAAAGGGTATGTGGTTTCTAAATTTTTTTAAAAAGGGTCAGTGTTTTCGTTACTGAGAGTTTTCGGTCCTCGTTCCAGGCTTGCATTAATTTTTTATTTTAAGAATAATAAACCCCATAATGAATCACTAAACATTTCGAACGATAGTTATATATAAATTATTCCCGCTTTTGTCAGATCCAGTTCTCCTACATTGTTTACTTGAAATTTTTAAAATTGATACTCCTTCTTACGGTTTCTAGATATGTTAGAAGAGGTGTTTCAGGTGTTATTGTTAAACGGCTAACCCATTATTTTGGCTTAAAATTATTACTCAAGTCTCGCGGTAAGAGATGTCCAAATCTTTCTGCTATCGAATAAAATCTTCAGGCCTGCATAATATTTTTTGGCTAATTAACAACACTAGATAGGTTATTGTTACAACTACGAACAGAAAGAAAACTGCTAACTTGATAAAAGTGCTCCTATTATTAAAAAAGAGATTATATCTATCCAACAATTTGACTATTTATTTTCTAAGCATGTTATATATTTTGTTTCTTAATATTTGCGGTATTTTTTTGGCTAATTTTATAGTATCGCTTTTTGCCGTTTGCAAATTCCTACTATATACTAATATAACCTAGAGCTAGATAACACGCGAATCATTAATCAATTGTATTCTTGAAATCTGGAGGGTCGGGTGGGGGCGTGTACCCTCTTAATACATAAATTAACTTTTTAAAATTAAATAATTTTATCCTTAATGAGGCCTCAACGTGATTGACGGGGGAGAGGAGGTTAACTATGATTTTTTATAAAATCTAAATTTAAATGAACACTAGATAATGGCACTTTAATATTACATCAATTAATCCGTGAGTGAGAAAATATAGGAAAATTAATATTCATTTACTGCTTATTTTTTGCAAAATTATTTTAAAATCTAATTTTAAAAATTTGTGTGACTAGGTAATGATCAAAAATAAAGAATCCGGGAATGTATCACTGTCCGGGGTTAAAAATAAATAGAAAATTCAAATTGGGGCTGGACCAGGCCGAAAATTTTAACAGCTGCCGTTCTCTAAATTATATGACTAAATACAAAATATGTAACAGAACCCATAAACGTCAATTATATATATATATCGGAGACCTGCAGGCCCGACCCTAAGCCCGGCATTTTTCAAAATATAGCTGGGCCGGGCCTGAAAATTTTTTTTAAAAAAAATCCTGGCCGAATCGGGCCGTATATTTTAAAACCAAATATTTGAAATCGCCATTATTAGCTATAAAAATCAAATAAATATAATATATAATGAAAAAATATGGGCCGGGTCTGAAATTTTTTTTTTAAAAAAAAACCAGGCCAGGCCGGGCCGGCCGTAAAAATTGCAAATTCTACCTCTGCAAGTTTCTGATAAATATTATTAAAAATAAATATTTTAAAATTAATACATAAGGTAAGAGAATAACTTATCAGCCAAAATTATCATATTCCTTAGAAATGAAATAATATAACCTTTACACCTATATACGAAAAAGAATAATCATATTTATGTAGTTTTAATAATGACTTATTTAAAAATATTACGTAAGAAAAATATGTCTATATATGATGTATCATTTAATCAAATATTTACTTATTCCATCCCCTCCTATCTCATTGCATTAAACATTACACATTTACATTATTAAAAACGGATAGTAATGTCCAAACTAAATGATTACTAATATTGTACAATGGAGAGGTTTTTAAAAGGTGATATAAAACTTTTTTTAAAATCTTTATCAATAATAAAATAATTTGTACTCAAAAAAAGGGAATAAATTGATTAATAGAAAACAAAAACATAATTTTGAATTAGTTGATTTGATCTTTATCACCTGTTTCTACCTATATGTTAATATTTTAAGAGATATATAAAGAATTGAATAATTATTGAAATTGAAACAAAATTCTTATAATACAATCACTCATTATAATTTATGTTGTCATGAAAACACCTTATCAGCCGAAACATTATAAATTGAATCTAAAAATTGGAAATATTGCTTACATAATATTAAGAGATTTATTCAATGAAATAATAGAAATATATTCTTAATTTTTTTATGTTTTAGCAATTTATAACCATCTACTAACTACCCTGTAAATTTAATTTGGCCAAAATTGTCAGATCTCTTGACTAGTGTTGTTAAACGGCTCGATTTAAGCCGATTTTTAAAAACGGGTAACTCAATATTTAATCCAAAATAATATTACGCAAGCCTGAAGATTTTGCTCATAGATGACACAAGGGTCTAGACATCAATTAGCGAAATCTTGAGGTTCAATATTTTTCTGGCTAGAATATTGACTTCCGTTTTTGAAAATCGGCTCAAAGCGAGCCGTTTAACAACACTACTCTTGACAATCAAATAATAGTTATAGATAAACTTAATTTGTATTATTTTGTAAAATTATAAACTTAATAATAATAATAAAAAAACAAATTTTATAAACCTTATAATAATGTTATGAGACCAATATACATCATTTTTGATCTTTATCCTTTTAATTTAAGAAATTATCAATCGATAATTTTACGTAAACGATTTTCAGTTTTTAAAGGGCCAATCGATAAAAGGCCTATAATAATTTGTCCGAATTTTAAAATATTTAATTTGAATTTCCTAAAAATCAATTGTTTGTTTTCATATTTTCTATATTGTATATGTAATGTAATTAATCGGTATTTTATTAAAAATGACAAGTTAGTGACAATTTTTTTGGTATAAGAAAAGTATAATTAAACTATTTTTATGTTAATTTTTAAAGCTTCTTTTTTTTCCCATTAATTATCAAATTTTAAATTTAAATTTATTTTTTTTACTAGTATACTATACTAATCTTAAACGCGTTCCAAACAGATGTTAAAATGTTTCATTTTGTGAAAATATTATAAAGAATGAGAAATAAACATAAAGGATATCAATTAACAAAAAATAAATTAATTCATATGGGATAGGATGGGGGTAATGTGACAGACTCGCTTCATATTCAAAAATCAAAAGAGAATAATTTATTTATAAAAAAATTAAAACCTAATTTGAGGATATATTGTGTGTTGTAAATTTCTATTCTCTATCTATAAAAAGAATTTTTATGAGGACTTTAAATAATGATATAACACAAAATGACAAATTATAAATAAAATTTATTATGTGTATTCATTTATTTTTATATTGAAAATCACGAATATTTTTGTGATGTTATAATAATCAAACATCATAATCCAATCCACATTTTTTTTAAAAAAAACTTTTTTCAAAATTTTATTATACATAAACAGTAAATAAAATTAATATTTACTTTTTTTTTAAAAAAAAATAAAATTAATTTTTCATAAATATGTTTTAAATAACTATATATTTAAAGAACATAAAATATGACACCACAAAGTGAAAGAATTTCATAAAATATGTGAATTTTTAATCATTTTAAAAAAAACATATGCGAAAATAGCGCATGGCACAAATTATTTAATTGTATCTTCTAATCCACACTTTTAATTCTTTAAAAAAAGAAGTATATATAACATTGAATAAAATAAAAATGAAATTAACCCATTACTCCACTGCTCCCGATAAAACCAAACTTAAACAGGTTGTTATTCCAACATTCTATCACTTATCCGTCCCTACCCCTCCCGCTACGTTCCAATTAAATAGTAATAATGGTCTACTATCCAGATCGAATGGGAACCAAATTATGGCCCCTAGAAGATTCGATCACAGTATTATCAGGCCTATCAATTATCATGGCCACCCCCCTTATTCAACCAGAGATAACACTAAAATTTATACTGTTCCAACTGATGTGATTCCACTATCTATTCATACTATGACCAACCGCCTGGTTAACAACAACATGACGACGTCTATTGCATCAACAACTACCCCGGCGAGCCAAATTCTTAACAACCCAACACTGTCAAGCATTCGAAACGCTAATAATAGCATATTTAGTCCCGGCGGATTATTTAGAGGATCAGCTCCTACCTATTATTCTCCGGCTAAGTTAGAGCGGAGGTGGTACGATAGTTATAGGCGAGCCATGTCATCTACTCAGGTTAAATACTAAATTTTAATTTCTATTTGGCATTTTAAAATTTTTTAATGATTTTTTTTTGCCTTACTCTAAAGAATATATTCTTTAAGATTCATCATTTTATTGATAAAGGTTTTTAATAATTAGATAATAGTTCATTATGACAATCGAAAAGCGAATTACCAATAAATTTCAATTTTTTTTCTCATACGGCAAAAGGTAGGCAAAATCCACTTGTCAAAAATGCGATATAAAATAATTTAAAAAAAAGATAGATCGTTTATGAACTCGATATGCCTTTCACTTTCACAGTTTACCACGATTATTTATATTATAATACGAATTTTATAAAAATAAATGGTTTAAAATGTAATTATTATTAATTTTTACTCTGATGAATTGTTAAGCGGCTTGATTTTTTAATTAGCCCAAAATTTTAGCCAAAAAATATAATATGTGTAACCCTGGATATTTTGCTCATTAGATGGAATTTATTATCGATATCTCGATGCGTATGTAATACTAAGATCTTAAGAGCCGTTATCACTACTAGTGATCTGCATCGGGCCTGGTTTTTCAGGCCCGGCCGAATCCGAAATTTTTTTAAAAATTTTTTGCTAAATATAGAAATTAATTTATAATTACTCTAAATAAACGATATATGTTATATGGCGTCTACTTTCTATCAATAAAATCATATATTTTTATTTTACATAAAAAATTCATCATAAAATTGATAAATTTAGATATATTTTAAAAAATTTCTCCAAGCCTGTTCGGGCTGGGTACGGGCCGGGCCTACTTTTGCAGATCTCTAATCACTACTACTGACGAGAAGATTATTCTCTATTTAAAAAGTTTTATTAAATATTATTATAAAATACGATCATTAAATTTATAAAATTTTGTATTTTTTTTTAAAAAAAATTTTTTATCTTAAATTTGTTAAAAGTTTAGAAAACCAATAAAAGTTTTTTCAACAAAAATTTTTTGATTTTCATTTTTAACATTTTTTTATGCATAAAATTACTATAGCTTTTTTAAAAAAATATATTTTTACAATTTTTTAGGTAAAATTTGAATCAAAAAATCTTTCTTCTTCAAAATTAGTGTTGTTAAAAGTCCGATTATTTTGCTCATAGATGGCAGAAAGGTATGGACATCTACTTGTTTCATTTTAAATATATTTCATCCAATTAAAAAATTTCCTTCAGTTAAACATTCTTTGACTTGAGCGATTATCTTGAAAAATTATAAAAAAAAATAACATAGGAAATGATGTATAAAGAACCCTGATTTCAGAACTCCTAACTTCTCTTTTGGAAATTTATCGGAAACGAAATAAGAACAATTTGTTTTAAAAATTATCCAGAACAGGCAAAACAGAAACATTTGATTTTAGTCAAGATTACAAATTCTGAATTCATTACATATTTTAAATAATTTGTGGTAACTCTATTTCTATTTCAGGATAATAGTATTCTTGTTATTATTTAAAATTTTAATTCACTAAGTTATCATCATAATTAGATAATTTATTATAAAATTAAAATTATCATATGTTTTTCTTTTAGGATTTAAGGAAAGGTTGGATCGACAAAAGAAAACTATCGATATCAAATTGGACGATTCTCTTGGTAGGATTTGGATTCATGAATTTCATATTGGCCATAACCTTTGGAATGTTTGGCGAGTTACGCGATAATACCAACAATATAAACGTTCATCATAAAATAGCCATCACTTTTGCCTGTATATATATTATAAAACAATATCAGACACCTCTACACCTAACCCCCCCCCCCCCCAGTGGCCCCTACACTTTCTGAGAGATAGAAGCAAAATACCGCCTGAAAAGTACCCCACCCCCCACCCCCCGAAAAATGTTTAATTGTTTTGACACCCATAAATTTCAAAAATAATTTTTATTGCATCAATCTTTAATATATAATATAAATAAAATGTTAAAAAATATACACTTTAAAAATATTTTTTTAAATAAATAATTTAGACAAATTAAGGAAAGAAAAAGTGAAAGAATTTATAATTTCATCAATTGTTTAAATAAATTTTTTTTCATTGATAAAATGGTTAAATTATTAAGAAATAGATCTTTCATGGTACTACGAAGTCTTGTTTAAATTAATTTAATTTAACACATGGCCCTTTCGTCAGTACATGAGGTAGTAATAATGGTTAATAAATATTTATACAAAATTGTTAAATTAGGGAAAGCAGAAAAATTTAAAAGTAGACGATAAGGTAAAATAAACGAATAGTTTTTCCAGTCTGAACCATAAGTCTCAAAATTATCATCAGAAGAAGGAATCACGAGGTCGATTCCGATATCATAAACCAGAAACCACTTGGTTATGAATGTGTGTAGTTAAACAATAAAAGAATTACATTTTAAAAAAAGTACCCCCATTCAAATTTTTAGAAGCAGTTGCTTCGAACCCCCCCCCCCCCCTTCCCCCACCACCATACCGTTGTTAGAGCCACTGCCCCTACCCTCAGCCAATAACGACGATAATACACTCTAATTTCCTTTTTATCTCCTACCACCCCCCCCCCCCCCCCCCCCCCCCATCCCCCACATAAAATAACATAAGGAATTCAAAATTAACCCAAAAAAAAGGAAAAGATCATGTCTACATGACAAGTTCTAGCGGTACCACTGCTTTCTTATATCTAATATCATGCTTCTCATGGACAGACCTATTCAAAAAATTTGTATTCGATTCTTCACAAATAGATTATTCGCAATTATACCAATCAAATAATACGAATAGTAAATTTTATCATGCATCTCAGGAATACATGAGATTGAGAATAGAGCCTGGAAAGTCTGCCCGACCCTCCTTCTCGCTATCCGAATTGGCTCTGGTCTGGGCTGGTCTATATTTAAAAAATAATTTCGGTTCGGGCTATGATAATTTTTTAAAATATTTTTTGGCCGATGCAGATGTCTAATTGAGATATATTTCAGAGACTTGCAGGCCCGGCGTCTGTCTTAAAAAATCCCCGGGCCGTAAATTTTAAATTGCCATTATTAGCTATAAAATTTAAAAATAAATAAAATATATTTTGAAAAAATCCGGACCGAGCCTGAAAATATAAAACCCGAGTAGGGTCGAAAATTTTTTTTATAAAAATAATTCGGGCCGGGCCGCGCAAAATGTACATCTGCAGATCTCTAATATATTTGAAAAGATCATTCTAGTTTATAGGATTATAAAATTATATTATTAATTTAATTAAAAGTTAATCTTAAAATATTATGACTCAAGTTTCATAACAGGTATTTCATTAATAAATTATCAAATCCATAACATAATAAATATTATTTAAGCATTATAGTAAAGATATAATATTTATGATTTCTTTCCATAATCTATTATCTGAATCATGATAATTTAAAATAAAATATTTTTTAATTAAATTTATATTTTAATATATAAATTTGATAAATTATTTATGGAATATCATTTTTTTTAAAGAAAAGGAAAAATTTGAAATTTATTATTTTTTTAAAAATATTTTAGTAAGGTATTCCATAAAAAATTAAGGTTTTTTAAAAAAAATTAATATATTATTAATATTGCTTTTATGAATAATATGAATAATCTGGTCAACCGATATCATAACGCATAAAAGATAAGAGATGATTATTAAAAAATAATTAATTAAATTTTTGATTAAAAAATATGATTTTTTTAAAAAAAAAATGAACTTAACGTATAAGCTACCGGAACCTTACAAATGATATTAGGTATATTCCTATTTTTGCGATACATACCTAAAACATCATGCTTTTGCTTCGAATACCTCCTCAAAAAATTGTGCTTCTCTTCTAACTCGGGTCGTTTTGAATTCAATTCCAACCATCGTAACACACATCCAGGTATTATTTTTTTATATAAAAAAAAGAGTATATATGTGGTAAGAACTCTAGCAATTCAGGGCAATAGTAAATTTTTAATACTTAAATCAATTATATAGCATTCGTTTTTGTTAAATTTTGAAAAGAACTAATTTTGCCCGATTCTTATTTCAGTATTTATAAGATGTAACCTTATCCCGTGAATAATCAGATACTTTTGTCGTAACTTTATTTTTAAAAATTTTATGCACAAAAAATTATATATTTTTATCACAAATTAATATACAGTTGTTTGTTTAAACTACTTGATTTAGCAAATTTTAAATTAAAAAATTTTGTCAAAATGATATTTACGCAAGCTTCGAAACTTATTTAATAGATGTGCAAACATTTCGGCCATTTAAGAGAAAAATCTCCAGGCTTGAGTAATATTTTTTGGCTAAAAATATTGTTAGTGGTTTTTTAAAAATCGAACTGTTTAATTAACTTTTCCATTTTTTGTGTTTGTTTGGGTAAATTTTTAACAACAGCCCAATTAAGATTTTAGCCAAAGCAATATTATGTAAGCTTGAAGATTTTGCTAATAGGTGGTAGTTGGACTTATATTTGGCAAATCTCGAGACTTACATAAAATTATTTTGACTAAAATCTCGGCCCATTTTTAAAAATCTTTTAGCCGTTTAACAACATAAATTTAAAACTTGAACAAATTGTTATTACATGATATTTAAATTTATATACTTAAAATTTTTACGAGTTGATTAAATAATTTTTATTTGCAAAATATAAATTAAAAAAATATGGAAAGGTTTTTCCATCAGATTTTACCAAACACTGTTAAATTTAGTTATTAATATGAATTGTTGTTATAAAAGATTAAGCAACTTTCATATAAAATTGGCTTAACTAGCTGCAATTATTGTTATTTTTGTTTAAAACATAATTTTATAAGAACGTTAGAGAAAAAAAAATTAGAAATGTGTTAATAATCATATGAATACTGTAAAGTAGTTAAAATTCTTGGAGCAAAATTGGTCTTAATACTTTGTTTTTCAGGCTTAGTGATGCAAAATCGCTCCATTTGAGCCGAGTTTAAAAAACGGCTGACTCAATATTTTATCCAGAAAAACTAAACCTCAAGAAATCGCGAATAGATGTCCAAACCTTTGTGCCATATAAAAATTTTCCGGCTTGCGTAATATTTTTCTGGATAAAATACTCTGTTAGCCGTTTATAAATATCGGTTTGAGCTGTCTTGCATCACTATTCAGGCTCTAAAACATTTTTGGCAAAGAAAAATTTTTCTGAAAGATTCCTAATCCACACGAATTCTTAAAACCCATACGACATATATATGTATATATACGTCATTAGATTGACATTCATAGAATATTTTTTTTCATCAACTTTCACTAATTTACATAAATCTTAAAAGTTCAAAGAAACAATTTTCATCCTTCATCTCCGCCTCCTTCATATTCAACTGTTATGAGGCAAAACCATTTGTACCCAGATAGAAAACTCTTACCTTATTTAAACAATTCACCTGCTTACCTTATTCCACCAAACTAATAGGTTATTCGTTGTTATTCATTCCTTTATATAATGAATTATAATTTATTAGCTGACATTATATTCAAATTTAATGTTATGTAAACTTATGAAATGAGATTTATAAATATTAGTAATTAGGTTAGGAATTCAATATTTATGCTATTATACTATACATATATATATTTAATTTTAATATATAAAAAATGCTGCAATATTTGAAACTATTCATATTATATTATATAAATATTTTTTTTATATTACAATTATATTTTGTGCCATATATATTTTTTTTATCATTTATAAATATTAAAAACTTTGATTTTTAAGCTCAGTCCCAAACTGAGCTGATTTGCGAATACAAATATTACATTGTACACAATCAATAGATCTTCCAAATATTGTTTTTGACATCATATATTTAATAAATATATATATTTATAATTATAAAAAAATAAAAACTAAACTATCGTTGTCAAATTTAATAGAAAATAAAAAAAAAGGACAAATAGGGGCGGGTGGGAGGGAGGAAGGGAGATAGGGAGGGAAGGATGAATGAATGGAAGGAATAAAAGGAAGATAGACAGATATAATTTTAAGCAAAATATATGTTCGGCGTCGTTATATTCAGATATCCGGAATCAAACGAATACCAAACCGGTAAATCAGGAGGAACCATTATAATTTTGTAAACCATAATAATCAGAACCGAAATTGGGCCATCAAAACTGTAAATCTTTTGAAATGGCTCAAAAACGGGTTTGTTAATATATTATTATTTTTAATATTATAATATAATATAAATTTAAAAAAAAACTATTAAAAATAATACATTTTTTTTCGTATAAGTCGATTTTCCTTTTAGCCAATTAAGTTAGAAATTATCTGTTTAGCAATTTTATGCCCTTTTAAATATGTTTATTATTATTTTTATAAAGTAGCGGTCAGAGCGAAGTAACTGTTAGACATAATGGATCCGGTCCTTGTATATGTTCTAGGTAATTTGTTTAATTCTGTTCATCTATTTATTGTATCTTCTTCTCCGTTTAATGGCGACTTCCAGGTTTATCCAGGTTGGCCAGTTTCCCTCTGATTTAATAATTAGGAAATCTTGTAGCAAGGTTTTTACAATCGGATGCTTTTCTTGACATAAACTCCTTTAGGTGGTTTTTACATAATTGCGATATAATAGCTCAATTTAACCTACTTATTAATAACATAATATGTCTTTTTCTGCTTCTTTGCAAATAGTAAATTTATTTTAAAAGAATGGATTAATATTGTTTGAGAAATGTTGGATGAGAATTAATTTATAAGTTTGGGTGTGGGCTATGTTTTTTTGTCCCAATCTCTTTTAAGCAGCCCACAGAGTGCCGCTTGCCCACAAACTTTAAAGGAATTCTCATATTTCTCCAAAATTTTTCATAACATCTAATTGGATGGAAATGAGGACTACCTAGCGTTGCTTTGTTCTACAACGATTAGAAAGCGATGCACATTATCATGTATCACATAATTTCTAAATTATTTATTTTTGTGCAGACCTGGGAATGAAAAGATAATTTAGTGATATTTAATTTACGAGTTCAAGTTGGTCTTTTCAAATTATGAGGCCAATTTAATGTATATAGTTGTTAGCGCTAAATTGATTTTGCACCATGATTGAAGTGTGGAGATGGAATTAGGATGATAGAGATTCTATCCAATATTTCCATATACACCTCTACACTTATAATTTATGAAAGTTATCGTATAAAACCTCTCACTCATGCTATATAATTTTATTAGAGTGATATAGGATATTCTCTTAAATGCCAATTTGCCTAAAAAATATAAATATTATATTATAATATCCTAAAAGCAAAGATAAAACCAATTTTTTTTACAATGTTCTACTTATTAAAAACGTTTTCATAAAATACCGAGATCTACTCTAGGTCTCTCCACCAGCGTTGAGTAGCTCAATTTTCTAAATAATAACAATTTGAGTTATATTTTCAAAATTACGAATTAAAAATTACGTATTAAAAAGAAATAAGAAATTTTTTCCCCCTCAAATCATAAAATTTTAAAACAGGCATCGAACTTATTTTTAATTCGGCATTATAAAACTTATTTAAAACGAAGAAGATAAATTTTTATAAATTGTTATTAAACAAAAAAATTAATCTATTTTTATGTATATAATAATATAATTTAATGGCCAAAGCAAAACGCAATTTTATGGAATATTTTATTAAATAATTTTTTTTTAACAAAGTCAATAACTTGGTTTTATTAAACTAATTATAAAGTAAATTAAATACATATTTATAATTTTGTTGGGTAATGATGTATTGCGTCGAACGTTATTGATTTTTTTTATCCGTTTTATTAAAATGTTAAGAGAGCGTCGTAATTTTATCCTTATTTTACAAAAACAATTTGTTTTCGTGTCAGGTTTTTGGCTCGTTCGGTGAGTGCCTGTATCACTAATCCGATATCTAGGTTTTCTGGAGCCACCTAGGTGGTTCCGTGTTACGGGAGGAGATATAAAGAATCGGAGTCGCATGATTCCGTGGACATATATTTAAAAAAAGTAAGTGGGTCTTATCGAATTTTAATAAATTTGGTTGTTATTTAGCAAAATACTATATAAATCATGTGCGCAAACATGGAACCAGTGTTTAAAATTCGAATTCCTAAAGTAAAACATTTTTTTTTTCATCTATGTAACTTGAGATCTGCAAAGCGCCATTTTACCCGCCCGCCACCCGTTGGGAATTTTTTTAGATATAGCTCGTTGCGGCCCACGGCTCAAATTTAATAAAAAAATATAGGAAATAAATCTCAAACTCAAAAGAATTATTTATATAAATCTATTATTTTGATGATTATAAATTTAAATTTTCAAGCAATAACCTTGATTTAAATGTTTTATCTTCTTCTATTCATAATTTGTATTTTTAATGGGTAAAAAATCTTTTAGGAGGAAAATCAAAAATTTAAAAAAATATATATATTTCAAAGATTTTTATTCAAAATTTTCAAACTCTATATCACAAAATATCGTTAGAAAATGAATAATAAATATTTTTGACCCTATTTTTTAAAAAAAAATTCTACTATTTAAACTCTTAAAAGAAAGAAAGTTGTGATATTCAATCAGGTAAAAAAAAGAGGATAAATAGGATAGGAAGGCATGTGGGCCACAGCTGAGGTTTATATTTTATTGATATTGTTGGCCCAAATACTAATGTGCCGGGTCTGCGTGTCTCTAATTGAAAATGGAGAAGGATAATATATAAGGGAGGAAATTAGTTTATCTCTTTTGACTTAGCTGTAAGCTAGATTTTTATAGATACATTTTTTTTTTCATTCGCCGGTTGTTACTTACAAGAACCGAATTTAATATTTTATTTATATATATCAATAATAGGGCAATGTTTTATGCTTTATTAGTGTCTCACTTTAACAGTATGGTAGAAATAAAAAAAATTATAGTAGCAAGATTTTGGCTAACCTTAAGATTAAAAAGTGACTGGAAGCATTAATTCAGCAAATTTTATCAATGTTTAGATCATAATTGTTTATTAATTTAATCCGCTTGGTAGACAGTATAAAGAAAAAAAAAGATTACCAAAATAGGTATCGTGCTAAAATGGAAAATATAGAAAAATATATGTAGCCCTACGCTAACATTTAATGCAATTTCTCACTCTAGTATAGGAACCACAGTAACTGAGTTGTAAACAAAATGAAAACTATGACGTCATGATCTAAGCTTGAAGTGAGCCATTGAAACACTAATTCTGAAACTTATACTAAATCATTAAATAGAGCTTTAACAGTATATTTTATTGCACTATTCTCTTTGGTAGTTGGTAGGAAAAGAATTAATGATAAAAAATTGATATTAAACAGTGGCGTAGCTAGGAATTTTTCTTAGAGCGGATCCAATCCCCCCAGGCCCCCTTTTAGTCCTAGAATTATTGATCTAGTGTTGTTAAACGGCTCGATTTGAGCCGATTCTAACTCAATATTTTAGCCAAAAAATATTTCTCAAGCCTAGAGATTTCACGAATAATGTCTAAACTTTTGTATCATCCATGAGCAAAATATTTCAGGCTTGTATAATTTTCTGGCTGCCATTAACAACACTAATTTTAACATCAAAACCAGAAAAATATAAATATTCATGGTATTTATTTGATATAAAGTCACTTTTGAGTCTTTTGAAAGTATAAATCTAAAAAAAACTATGCTCTGCTGACCCCTTCCTCCCCCCTCCCTATAAACTACGCCACTGACATCATGCAAGAACAGAGAATATAGAAGTTCTATTCTAACTATCTGATTTGCGTCAATATTTAGTACCTTATTAATTCTTTAATCAATTTTGCCAGCCATCAAAAAATTGAACCCAAAACCTACAATATCATGTCTTAAGTGGAAGTTAGCCAAACATTGGAAGTATTATCGAGGAAGTTTATATCAGTAATTCTGTTTGGTAGATAGTTCAAAGGAAAACCTTTTTGGCAAAAAAATTTTTTTTTATAAAATTGGCATCGTGCTAGAAGGAAAATTTTAGAAGCAATGAACAATATGAGCATGATTATTACTTACTAGTTCATCGATAAGTTATGTTTAACTAATAAATAAAAATATAAGACTTAATCTTGAATATCGAATTTTAGATTATCACCAATCAATTTGGTCTAAATACATTGTTAACTTTCCACGATTCAAAATATTTCTGAATTTTATGATTCTATGAACTTTATACTACTTTTTCTCTTCAGTTTGTTTAATATAGCAGTAAATCCCATCAAACAAGATAGAACGAAGATTCTAGAAGCACAAAAGCAATTAAATAAGCGAAATATCTAAAATAAGTTTTACTATTATTAGCATTATAAAAAAATCTTAACATCTATGAGACTTGATTTGGTTGTAGCTTTGATACTTTTATATTTAATAGCGGAAAAATAGATTTGAAAATCTTTAGATTGGAATTTTTCCCGTTGAAGCCCTGATATTAAAATTTTAAAGCGAAATTATGATTCCCTTAAGGATTACGAATTTTATCTTATGGAGGTAGTGGTAATAGCAATAAAATACGATTATTTTAAGAGCAATAATATCGAAATATGGTCAAATCTTAGGGCGAGTTGATAATATTAGAGGTTACACAATAGATCTACTCAATAATGAATAATTCAAATAATGAATTATTGGTATAAAAATTTTTCGTAGGAATTGAATAATTTACTATTCGTGTATATCTAATATATAATCTCCATAATCAAAACACGATCGTTTTCGTATCTCCCTAATGTATTTAAAATTTAAGGAGACTATATAATTGTTGTAGCTGTTGAAAAAAAGAAGAAATAAATTTAATATAATATATCAAATGACAGTTATTTTCTACCAGGGGAATTAGTGTTTTCTTGTGTTTTTTGTGTGCGGTTTGGAGTGAAGAAGACATTATATTGGATGATGCCAGGATGGATCGTGAAGGATTTAGCAATTTAATGATTATCGTTTACGATACTTAGATAATTTTATATATTTGTACGAATAAATTGGACTTGTAAAATTGTCCTAGTTGGTAATGTTTATTGTTGATATTTATTTATTTAATTGTTAGAAAAGGATTGTTTTGGATTGTTAAGTTATATTTTTGAGAGGGAAGGATTGAGAGTAAGGGGCATTCTTTTACAATAATGTAATGTTATTTTTTTTGCTATCTACGAGAGTCGAACCACAAACCTCCCGTTTCAAAGGCGTATGCTTTACGCATGCACCAACTTGAATATAATTAAATTTAAAATATTAATTATATATATATATATATTAATTAATAGCTGAAAATTTAAAAATTTTGCCGTTTATTACCATAACTAGCTGACGGTGTTAAGGATAATTATTTAGTTTGTGTGTATGGTACTAAATATATTTTATTAATAAATTTTATAAATATATTAAAATTTAGGAGAATACAGTGACAGTGAGCATTAAGAGCATTAGAAATATCAAAATTTAAATTTGTGATGGAAATCATATTGAATAAAATTTAAAATAGAGATGCTTGAAGATTTTTGAATTTTAAATTGGGTTAGACATTGGCATGAAAATTTTTTTTTGCAGACAGCTAGGCCTGATCAAAAAACCAAGGCTCTCATGCAACTTTCATATTCTGATTGTATTTTAAAATGAATTATGACTTTTACATATTTTATTTCAGTTTTTAACTACAAAAATTATTATGGTCCTTGGCGGGCTTGAGAAAATTTTCTCAACATAATAATGAGCATGAACCATTAGGCATAATATTTATAAATCATAAAAATATTTTCCAAGCCCACCCCCACCCATAATAATTTTAAAAAATTTTTCTCAAACCTGACCAACGCGTAAAAATTTTGAAATTTTTTTCTCAAGCCTGGAGATAGCTAAATCTCTAAAAATCATATTCATTTTTTATTCTTTTTAATCCCGCTCAATCTTACTTCAGACAGACTAAGATCAACTCATTAGGACTAATAGTGATTGCTATTTTTTGAGTAAAAATATATTTAAATTAGCTTAAGAAAATTTTTTTAAAATTATTATGGGTGGGGCTGGGCTTGAAAATATTTTTATTAATTATATTGGACTAGGCTTAGGGAAAATTTTTCAAGATTATTATCAGCTTGGACGCTTGGGAATTCTATAATCAACTATGGATCAGATATTGACCTAAAACAAATTTTTTTGCAGGCCTGGGGACCTGGCCTGAAGGGGGGAGGGGGTTATAAAGAATAAAAAGATATTATTTTCAAATATCAGGTAACAACTATCATAAAAGTAGGGAGAAAAACTAACTAATTACCCCTCAACCCCGTCATTCTTGACGGATTATTAGCTAGTAATAAAAAAATTACTAACAATATATTATTCCGTTAGTTCAAAAGAGTTAGGGTTATTTGAATAGGCTTTTATAGAGTAAATTTACATAGTTGAAAGGTGCAAGATTAGTGAAAGACTTCGCAGGATGTTTATAAAAGATACAAATAATTTACGGTAAAGCTTAAGGAAATGATACTGCTTAATTAGAGAAAAACAATATTAGGTACAAGTACTCGGTAGTTATAGGCATTCCAGAAGGGCAGCGATTGAAAGAAAGTGGCTCTGGAAAAAAGAGTAAAATGAAACCCGATTTACAATTAGCAATTATATAAATAAAATAAGTAGAAAGGAAAACAATTCTAAATTGCAGGAAGGATCTTGAAAATAACAGAAGTAAAAATGTAACCTTAAAATGGAGAAAGATAAAAATTAGCACTAAATTTAGAGATTAATATTTTATAAGTTTAAAAAGATCTGATCTTTTAATAATTACTGTAATAATATTTATAGAATAAAATTTAAAAAAAAAATTAAAGTAGATAAAATATCAAATGATAAAATACAAACGGCTGGATAATGGTTATAGTATCATTGATTTAAAAATAAAATACTTAAAGAATTAGGGAAACAACTAATTATTTTAGTCAGGGTGATATTTCATTTTAATTGTCCAAATAATTATAAAGAAATATCTATTATAATCTCAAAAATGGTGATTTTAGACGCGATCTACTCGTAAATAAAACTTGGTACAGGAATGTCTTAATGGACATAGAGGATTTTTACATAACTCCTTATGGAATAGTTTTTCATAGTAGTCCCTATTGTATATGTTACTCCAAAAAGTTAACGGTCTTGGTGAAAAGATGTAATATTTAAGTTATAATTGTGTTAGTAAAATGTAACGGTTATTACATAATTAAATAATAATCAAAAAGGAATATGGGAAAATTGGAAAATTGGATAACGCTGCTGGTTGATATCTTGTATTTAGGGGGAGTAAATCAACTCAAAATCAGTGGCCTAGTTAGGATATCTGGAGGGCTGCGAAAATTTTTTAACTTTTTGGCGCATTTCCACGCGATTATTATTTATCATTTTAAAACATGTAATATAATTATATCATCTTATTCGTCAGTTTGAACAATTGGAAAAATTCATTTTAAAATCTATGCCTTCTGATTAGCATTTCCTATTTATTAATAGGTTTTGGGAACAAAAAAATATATATTTATGAACAAAATGAAAACTATTGGAAACACCAATTCTAAAGCGTATACCAAGCCATTATGTAGTACTTAATTAGTAGGTATATTTTTTAGATTTAATCTTCTTGGCAGAAGGGAAAAAAAGACTATTGGCAAAATAAAAAAAAGTTGCTAATTCGCATCATATCAGAGAATGGAAAATATAGAAGTTTTATTATATCTGGTTTTGATTCGCAATAATATTTAGTGCCTTAATTATAATTCTTTAATCACGTTCGCCAAACAAAAAAAAAGAATTATAAGTCAAACAAAAAAATATGACAATCAAGCGTTAAACGTGATGTCCGCCAAACTATAGATAGTTTAAGGAAAAACGCATAATTGATAAAGTAAAAAATATCGCCAAGATTGGAATTCCACCAGATCGAAAATTATAAATGCGCTGTAATGTCTGATTAGTATTTACCACAAATTTTCCATTCAAAATTCAATTATGTCTAAATACTATTAATTTGATTTGATATTAATCGAAATCTTACAATAAGATGCAGTTCTAAGCTAGAAATTTTCTAACCCTTTGAAGCACTAATTCCAAAACTTAAATGAATAAGTCACGTACTTTTTTAAAATAGAAGAAATTTCTGAGATCATTTTAAATATAAAATAATTCAAGAGGGAGTCAATTTAAAAGAAATGAAAGCAAATTTTCGTCTAGATATCAATATAATAAGTATCTTTATATCTAGGATTTCGCATCTCTCCATTACGTCAATGTACGGCTAGCAATTCGATTAAAATTCAATTTATTTCATACTCGCAAACAATTTCTCTTTATATGTCAAAACTTTGAATAATAATAATATATTGTTGTATATTTTACGAATTATAATTTAGCCATATTTATTGAAATACTTTTTATTATTGCAACAGCTCATATTAATTAGAAATGGCAGTTAAAAAAAACAAATTTTTAATCGTATAAATTTTCTTTTCAAAAAAAAAATAGTTCTAAGTATATATATAAATTAATCCAATTTCCAAAAATTGTATTAAAAAGATAAATAGAAATCAATTTTAAAAAAGTTTTAGCATTTATTATATATGTGTAACCTTAAAATAATCATTGAAACATAAATTATACTTAAAAATATATGTTGTCATATAATATTATAATGTGTATAAAATTGTGTGAAAATGTCATTTACATTAACAAATAATTATTTATTAGCCGTATGGTTTTTTGTAAGATTTAAAAAAAAATAATCTAAAAATACGAGAAAATAAATAGGGATTGGATTGATATTTTGAGGAAATCAATATAATGAAGATCATAAAGAAAAGAAAAAAAACCCTAGTAAAGGATAGCTTAGAAGCATTTACGATGAACGATGCTGGGTCCAGATTCGTCATATTCTTGTTTGCTGATCCACATCTGTTGGAAGGTTGAAAGAGAAGCCAAGATAGAACCACCAATCCAAACCGAGTATTTACGTTCGGGTGGCGCTATAATCTTGATTTTCATTGTGCTAGGAGCCAAAGCAGTTATTTCCTTTTGCATTCTGTCAGCTATACCCGGGTACATGGTGGTACCGCCGGACAATACGGTGTTAGCATACAAGTCCTTTCTGATATCAACGTCGCATTTCATGATGGAGTTGTAAGTGGTTTCGTGGATACCGCTAGATTCCATACCTTCAATGATATTACGTCATATATTAAGATGGTGTTTAATATGGGTAGAAGAATTTATTTATATATCAAAAATCAGCAGTTACGGTTCGGCCCGGATTTGACAAAAGTTTGGTTGTATTTTGTAAAATTGTTTCAAAGGAAAATTTCTTAAATTTTATTAAAGAATTTTTAAAAGTGAATAGTAAAAAATAAATGCTGTTTATTTCAATACATTCGATTTTTGATAGCATTTTTTTGAGTTTAGAAAAAGATTTTACCCAAAAATGATGGTTGGAAGAGAGCTTCAGGGCATCTGAATCTTTCGTTTCCAATAGTGATGACTTGACCATCAGGCAATTCGTAGCTCTTTTCCAAAGAGGAAGAGGATGCAGCGGTAGCCATTTCTTGTTCGAAGTCCAAGGCAACATAGCACAACTTTTCCTTGATATCCCTGACGATTTCTCTTTCAGCTATAGGGTAGAACCGATAAATATTCATGTTTTAATTAATCGATATGATGTATAAAAATTAGTTGAATTATTTGATTTGATTGTTAATAAATTAGCTGAGTAATAAAAAAAAAGGATCATTTGCTAACATACCCGTGGTAACGAAGGAGTAACCACGTTCTGTCAAGATTTTCATTAAATAATCGGTTAAATCTCTTCCGGCCAAATCGAGACGGAGGATGGCATGAGGTAAAGCATAACCTTCATAAATAGGCACGGTGTGGCTGACACCGTCTCCAGAGTCAAGTACTATACCTGTAGTTCTACCTGAAGCATATAAGGATAACACGGCTTGAATGGCAACATACATTGCAGGTACGTTGAAAGTTTCAAACATGATCTAAATATAGAAATGTTAAATAGTAAATTTTAATGGGAAGTAAAATCTGATGAAGAATATTAAGTTATTTTTCGTATCAGTAATGCAAATCTTCAAAAAAGGTTATATTTATAAATATAAAAGATAAACGAGGATGTTCGACAAATATCGACAAATAGAACATCGGGTATATTATAAAAACATTTTAATAATCAACTAATTACTTGTGTCATTTTTTCTCTGTTAGCTTTGGGGTTGAGTGGAGCTTCGGTCAAAAGAACTGGGTGTTCTTCTGGGGCAACCCTCAATTCGTTGTAGAAAGTGTGATGCCAAATTTTTTCCATATCATCCCAATTGGTAACGATGCCATGTTCTATTGGGTATTTCAGGGTTAGGATACCTCTCTTGCTTTGAGCTTCATCGCCTACGTAGCTGTCTTTTTGACCCATACCAACCATCACACCCTAATATATATTAGGTAATAAAGGTTTGTTAAATTTCCCAATAAAATATCCTGCCTGTAATTTAATATTTCGTTTAAAATTAAAAGAAATAAAAAGATTCCTAAGTTTCAGAAGATTTAATAAAATCCATTAAATTTACATGATATTGTATATTTTAACAATATTTTAGGACTATATTTTAACAATATTTTAGGACTATCGAAATCTATCTCTTCACTTTAAAAAACCAAGCCGGGTTTTAAAAACCGAACCTCAAAAAGCGAAAAATTTCAGAACCGTAACCGAACCGTCATAAGAATATTTTGAGAGGATAACCAAATCGTAAAAAACATATTCGAACTGGTTCAAAACGGGTTTTAAAATTTTTAATTTTACTGCTTGGGGAGAAAAAAAATTAGTACAAATATGTGGAGTCAAATTCCATTTTCTCAACCCGAACTCAAACTTCCAGGGCCTGAAATTTTTAATTAAAATTAAATAAATAAAAATCACTAATCCCTTTTGCTTTTCCCTTAACACAAGTAAATTATTATTTAAAAAAAATTACTTCAAATTTATTTTTATATTTTTCAGACCCGAGACTTTAAAAAAATATCTTAATTTAAAAATGTTTAAATCGATATGTTTAACAACACTATATTGCTAGATCAATTCTACGGTGAAAGGATCTTGGTACTTTTTTAAGAAAAAATTGAAATATATTTCAAAGTTTAAAAAAACCGTTATTTTTCGATAAAATTTAAGTCACTAATAAAAACGGTGTATTTTTTTTTATAAAAAACATATTTCAAATTTTCAAAAATTAACAACGGCCAGAGCATCGTATAGTTTTTTCCATATAACTTTTCTTGATTTAAATTAATTAATATACATATTTTTTATTTAAAAATTAACATAAATATTAAACACAACACAATTAATAATAATAATAATAAAGCACCAACAAAAAGTTATATAGCAATAAAAAAAACAAATAAAACATGAATTCCATAAATGGGCAAGGAATTTAGGTGCACCGATAATGTAAATAATTTAGTTTACACACTTTTTTTATTCATGAAAATCAATAATAATTTTTTTTTTAAAATAATAATAAAACAAATTCAAAATTTTTTTTTTAAGTTTCGAATGTCATTGTGATTGATCTAAATTTTTTTTTAAATTTATCCTTGATTTACTTCATGATCAATATTTTATAATTACTAAATCATTCGAAAAAATTTAGGCGATCGGTTGAGCCGATAAAGTTTTCTAATAGTTATGATTAAAAAAAGTGTAAAAAATAAGGTCAAAATAATAAAGAAAACTTGTCAAATATAAGTTTCTAATTCATAAAACAGAAATCGATTGTAAAGCAGTTGTTGTGTAAATTAAATTAAAAAACATTTTTATTTATTTGAAAGTAAAATTTTTTGACTTGCAAAAAAAAAATAATATTTATATATTCTTCTTAACCACATTTTAATTACCTTATTTTGATATTTTAATTGTTATGATTTTAATGAGAGTTTTTTCATGAGAAAAAAATAACTTAAGACTGGGGAATTTTATTTTAAATCTTATTGAAGGCTATTGTTAAAATTTGATTCGAGAGTAAATATATTCCATGAAGAGTATTAACTAACTCAATGAATTTTTAGACAATTTTGCTGTGTCTTTAATTTTAAATCATAATAGATTCTTGATAAAAAATTTAAAAAAAAAACATTTATTAAATTTAATAATAAAATTTATCAAAAATTCTTAGGGTGGGTGTCAGTAACATCTTCAGGAGGGCACGGCGCTGAGTAAAATGTTTTTTAAAGATATGGTACTTTTTTGGCAAATTTTAGGTAGAATTAATTTTCTTTTTTAAATGCTAATTTTAGACAAATATATTAAAAATTTAGATAAAATTACCTATTAACGTGAAATAAGAAAAACTAAAATTAGCCCCCTTCCCCACCTGTTAGAAAAGAAACTAGCTATAGATAAAATTTAGAAAAGTTTAATTGGATAACCCCAACACAAGGGATTCATTTATTAAGTCAGACTTAAATGATCGGTAGTCCAATTTTTCTTTTAATTATAAAACGGTTAAAAAGTCAATAATTCATTGCTAAGATTTAAAAAAAAAATTATATAGAGGATTTGCTGGTGATATATTTATAAATTAAAATTATTTCAAACTTGATGCCTCGGTCTACCAACTATGGATGGGAATACTGCTCTTGGAGCATCGTCTCCGGCAAATCCGGCTTTGCACATACCAGATCCATTATCGACAACTAATGCTGCTATATCATCGTCGCACATTTTGATAGATTAAGAATTTTTTTTTCTAAAAAATTTAACGAAGAAAAATCTTTTAAAATATTACTATGGTAATATGAATAATCTTCTAAATAAAGTAGAATATATTTAATATTTAATAATCAATAATTATTAATATTTTATTTTATTCCTTAAAAATTTCAAAAATACTTACTTTACAAAAATATCAGAAAAAAAGATATAAGAATAAAATTTTAAAATATCTTTTTATAAGTTTTAATATTTTTATATTGATGATAGATAATATTATTTCTAAAATTTAATGGGTTTATAAATTAATAAATTTAAAAATTAATGATCCATGACAAAATAGTTTAAAATTAGCCTAAAAAAATTCCGATAAATTTGTAAATATTAATTCAATCAATAAATATATTTTAAATAATGCAATTTACTTTTTATAAGAATATAATTTTTATGACAAAGAAGAAATATAAAAATTTGTGATGTATTAAAAAAAGTTTAAACAAAAATATTATACTTGTGTGTAAAAAGTTAAATTAGCAAAAAAAAATTATCGATATAATAATTTTAATTTAAAATATTGGAAAATAAAATATTGTATTCTCATTTATTATTTTAAAAAGCAAGAATTATTATGGTTTTGGAAAAAGATGCGCTTTGTTTATTCCTTAAAACATCTTTTCCATATTAAGCAAACTTCCATTTGTTAACCTTTTAGAGGATAACTTATTTATTGGAAAAAAAAAAATTAAATAAATATTAAAAAAAAATAATTTGTTTTGTTTTTCCTCCAATAATAATCTTCTTCATTTTTTAAAAAATATTATTATAATTAAAAGATAAATTCCAATTGTATATTGATAATTAATGAGCATCCTTAGTTATTTAATTATGAGACTAGTTTATGTTCAAAAAAAAATGTCTTGACAAAAAAAGTGATTTTTTAAGTCAAAAATTTGGAATCAATAGGAATAATAATTATTATATATGAGTAAAATTTGACAGTTAGAACCAACTGGGAAAAATTTAAATTGGATGAGGCCAAGTTTTTTTTGCGATTTTGATGTGTTCGATTAAAATGTCTTTCTTTGGATTATTTATTTTATTATTTTAAATATCTAATATAGAGATAATTATATCTAAAAATGAGTATATTATTTTCCTGTATCCACCCTTATTTTTTCGGATACGAGATGTCGAATTCGGTTTTTAAATTTTATCCCGAATTCCAGAACTCAAAATTATTCAAGTGTTTGGATAATCGTATTCGGTTTATAAATTTTGCCCAAATCTTAGAACTCGAAATTATTCAAGTGCTTGGATAGTAGAATTCGATTTTTATATTTTGCCCTAATTCCAGAATTCGAAATTATTCAGTGTTCTTGACTTGGTGTATATCTAATTTAATAATTATAGGATTTTCTCTTAATACCAAACCTATCATGATTATCACTTAAATTTTTTTTTATCATCTATTTGGGGCATGATTTTTTTCCCAATTCCTATTTAGTAAGGAATTTATCGATATTCTTTATTTTTTTATTCATTTATAATATTTAAATTTTTTTTATTTAACATTAAACTTATTGAATAATTATTATTGTTAAAATAAAAGTTTTTTTTTATAAAAAAAATAAATAAATTGAACTAGAAAATAAGAGATAATCTAGCATATGTGTATGTTTTTCTTTTCTTTCATATAAAAATATGTTGCTATTGCTTAACGATTCGATCTATAAATTTCTTGTGTTAAAAGCAGTTATATATAGTTAAGTTAGTCATGATATGATAGCAATTACTTATATTATAATTTATAATAAATTTTGTTTCAAGCTGATATCGAGAATATTCAGAATTTCAGAAACCGATATTTTTTTTAAATTTTAAATAATAATTCTTCTATTTTAATTATTTTTTTTTTTTAAAAAATTATAGTGTAATCTTTAATGAGTAATAATGGGCAAATATATATAAAAAAAACAACACACATGGATTCTTTTCTGCTTTTCTGCGTGAACCAAATTATACAACAAAATTTTGAAGCAATATAATATGCATTTTTGTTTTGTTTTACTCACTTTTACAGTGAACTTTGTTTCGTATTTTTTTGCTGATGTTTATAATTTATATAAATATATGTATATTATGTATTAAAAATCATTCATATTTTTGTTTCATTATTTTTGTAATTAAAAAAATAAATAATTTAAAACATTATCTATATTTACTACATTAAAAAAAAATTATAGTGTGTAATTTTGCCTAATAAGGGAATCCTCGTTTATACTGTTTTAAGAAAATAGTAATAATAAAAATATTATATATATATCATAACCACAATTATTCAAAACTAATGAATACGAAGTCGATTGGGATGTCTAAAAAAGAATATTATACTTATAAAATAAAAGATTACCTTAAAATAGTGAGGTTTTTACAAATTTATCGAGAAAATAGTTTTTAATATGTAATTATATCTATACCCTTGACCCTTTCAAGAAATATTATATAAAATATTTAAATTCGTCTAATGATTAAATCAAATATATCTTCTTTTTTTTAAAAAAAAATACCCTAAACCGAACGGTTTTTCGATAGTTAATTAATTTATCGGTGTGGGCAGTGTAGGTATGACAGGAGCGATATCTAGAGCAATATGAGGTCAGGCATTTTGTCATTCAAAGAATAATAAGAATGTTCAAATAAATACTTTGGGTGTGCTAAGCACACGCCCCCAAATTTTAGCGACCATGTTGTTGCTTGACACTTTCATTTCTATGAATACGTTAAAATATTCCATAAAAAATAAAAGTTATTTTAAGGTGATGGAAAATTTAATGATACAATAAAATGTTGTCAGAAACTGAGAAAGACCTTCCCCAGAAGGCCCAGCCAGAGCATCCGAATAGGCGGATCCATTAGAAAAGTGTTGTCAAAAAAGATTTAAAAAGGATCCGATTAAGATTTAGCCAATTATGTAAGCCTCAAGATTTTACAAATTGATGTTCAAACCTTTCTGCCATCTATTAGCAAAATCTTTAGGCCTACATAATATTATTTTAGCTAAAATCTTAATCGAACCGTTTTTTAAAATCGGGCTTTTTAACAACATTACATTAGAATATATAATAGGTTGTGGTGTGTGGTTTATATTAATGATCTAAGAAATGGACTAGCATAGGGCATGGTCAAAAAGACATTTTCCAGTGGAGAGTAATGCAAATCAAAATACTTTAATAATTTCATCACTGAATTTAATAGATTTAGATTCATTTTTCTATTTTGAAAATTACATTATCAATAAATAAAAAATAGTGTTGTTAAACGACTCGATTTCACCGATTTTTAAAAACGGCTATCTTAATATTTTAGCCATAAAAATATTACTTAAGCCTCGATATTTCGCTAATAGATCCAAACCTTTGTGCATCATCAGGCTTGCATAATATTTTTCTGGTTAAAATATTGAGTGGACCGTTTTTAAAAATCGGCTCGAATAGAATAATTTAACAACACCAGATAAATACATATATAATGATATTTCAACTTATATTAAAAATCCAATAACCAATTTTAAAGGGGAAAAAAATGTTAGGTTTAATTTACGACAAAATAAAACAATTCTATGCGCTAAATAGTTTATCTTATATCAATATGAAAAGGGCTTCTGGAAAAAAGTCTACATGAGCCATTAATCAATTGTTTTTAAATATCATCCAAAATATTTAAATTCAATTTCTAAAATTTGAAAATAATTTTTATATCCATTTTTTTTTACTTAAGGAGTTAAGGTATATTTTACCACTTCAAAATTCTATTTAGGATGGAGTTTTTCCTGTGTTTTACATTGTAGCACATTAAATTGTTTTTCAATTTTCTATTTTGTTAATTTAAGAAAGTAATCATTTCAAAATTCTATTTTTGATGATGGAGATTTTCCTCTGTTTTACATTGTAATTAAATTGTTTTTCAATTTTCTATTTTGTTAAACTGAAAATTTAAGGAAGTATATCATTTCAAAATTCTATTTTTGATGATGTAAAATTGTAATACATTAAATTGTTTTTCAATTTTCTATTTTGTTAAACAGAAAATTTCATTTCAAATTTCAATTTAGGCTGATGGAGTTTTTCTCGTGTTTTGCATTGCGGTACATTAAATTATTTTTCAATTTTCTCTTTTGTTAAACAGAAAATTTAAAAAAGTATATCATTTTAAAATTCAATTTAAGATGATAGAGTTTTTCCCATGTTTTGCATTGTAGTACATTAAATTGTTTCAATTTTTTATTTTTCAAATTTCAATATAGGATGATAGAGTTTTTCCTGTTTTGTATTGGCGTACATTCAATTTTTTTAAATTTCCTATTTTGTTACAGAAAACAATGAAGACCTTTAGAGGGCGGTGAAGGGAGGAAAAGTATGCCACTTGGTCCGAATCATCTTACGAACTCAAAAGATGAATTACACGGGACCGGATTATAACTAGATATTGTCGGTTGAATATAATAGTGTTCTATATCCATTTCTTTAAAAATTCTTCGAAAAAGCATTTTTTTTTAAAAAAAGAAATATTTCCTATATAAGAGAACACAAAGTGTTGTTAAACGGCTAACTCAATATTTTATTAGGAAAAATATTATGCAAGCCTTAAGATTTTGCTAATAGGTGGCACAAAGGTTTTAACATCTATTAACGAAATCTCGAGGCTTAGACAATATTTTTCTGGCTAAAATGTTGAGTAGCCATTTTTAAAAATGGGCTTAAATCGAATAGTTTGACAACACTAATTACATGTGATGATGCAAAGGATTATTTTCGTTATATATTTATATTTTTATTATTGGAAAAATTTCATTTATCAAAAAAAAGCATTTTGTAAAAAAGTGTATTGGAACATTATAATACTCAAACTCAGCCAACGATATGATTTACATTAAAGTTAAGGATCACTAAAAAAAATGGTTGGTAAAATTAGATCAATTATTGAGATGTTTTTCGTAATATATTTATTAATTTAATTTTTTTTTTTAAATTTTATCAGTAAAAAAAAATAAATAATATCAAAATTGATAAAATTTTTGGAAAACGCAATTTCAACTTAGATAACATAAAGATTTGTTAGAAAAGAGAGGAGGCAGGTATGTGCCCGTGTGTATTTGGGAAAAGTGTTTCTAGAGACTTCATCATTAGTACCTGCTGTCTTAAATGGATGCACAATAGGTGTAGGAGTAAAGGGAAGCCGGAAGAAGGCAATAAGCGTCGTTTGTAAGTAGAAAGTGCATTAAAGAGGTATGTATGATTTCCATAGGCGATTAGTGTAGATGGAGGTAAAGACCTGACAGTGAGGGTGGGGATATGAAGTACTAAATTTAAAGAGATGTCTTCAATTTTAACCAATAAAACGTCTTCCTAGCTTTAAAGGGAAAAGTTTAAGCAAGCTGTGTATGTCAGGTTGCATATACGGCAGCGAGACATAATCAATTAAGGCAAGCCAAATTAGAAAGAACGGAGATGAGATTGATTAGTTGGATGAGCCGAGTACCTCTTACTGGAAAGAAAATGCAAGCCAGGAACTGAAAGAATGGTATGGGATAAAATGTCAAGAGAATAAATTTTCATGTTTAACGGAAGGCAAAGAATGATTGGTTGAATAGATGCTGTTGGTTAGAAGTGGAGGAAAGACACAATACCTAGAGAGCGATCAAAGATATGCTGAATGAAAGTGCTAGATAATGACATTAAAAGGTTATTCTCTTCTCTTCTCTTCTCTTCTCTTCTCTTCTCTTCTCTTCTCTTCTCTTCTCTTCTCTTCTCTTCTCTTCTCTTCTCTTCTCTTCTCTTCTCTTCTCTTCTCTTCTCTTCTCTTCTCTTCTTCTTCTCTTCTCTTCTCTTCTCTTCTCTTCTCTTCTCTTCTCTTCTCTTCTCTTCTCTTCTCTTCTCTTCTCTTCTCTTCTCTTCTCTTCTCTTCTCTTCTCTTCTCTTTTCTTCTCTTTGAGTCAAATTTTGCTATTTTAAATTTTGATAATAAATATGTTATACCAACGGGTTAGTATTTTATGATACAGGAAATCGATTGCAAATTTTTTATAATTATTTTTTATATTTAAACAATTTATAAATATAAAATTATTAATTCAAATTTATTTGTTGAAAACTAATATTAGTTATGATAGGATTCTAGTTACATGTATGTGACATACTCTGTCCAATGAAATCGTTTCCAGTAAAACAAGCATAAATATATATTAAATTAATAATTTGTATTTTTTGTTTTAGAAATATAAAATTCATTGGGTTTTTATTCTATAGCTCTGATTTTGTTGCCTATAATATTTTTAAAAAAACTTATAGTTCCGACTTGACATTGTCCAAACAATTAGTATATTTAGTTAATTTAGAGTAATTATTTATTTATTTATGTCTAAACAATATTAACCCGATTCGAATTAACATTTATTCGAAGAGACCCATGTGAAGCCCCAAATTAAGAATTTACCACCAAGAAATAATTTTTACTTTTTATATCAAAACCTTTGTTAACCAAATTCAATTACAACAATTTTTACTTTTCATATGAAAACTTTGGTTAACCAAGCTAAACTACAAAACAATTATTTCCGGTCCCTCGCCAACCCCAACACTCATTTATCGTAAATCATTATCCTAAATTCATCATCTATTTTTGGCAGTTAACACAATAAAAATATTATCCCAGTTCTTTCTCATTCCTACGGGCCTTTCTTTTGCAAATATTTATTCACATTTTACCAATAAATTACAAATCCCGACTATTAATATCAACACCATATTTTACTGTTCAGCCCATCTTGAGGAAAAGAACCCGTTGATTTTCATATGACCTTGAAAGAAAGTCTCCGAGTCTACACTGCCCATTCACCTCTGTGTCCGACCCGATTCTCTGATACTTATTATTAAATTACAAATCTCGATTATTAATATCAACTAAAAAATATATATGCTCAAACAATTCTCGAATACTCTTATTTATCTACTGCCATATTATTTTTTACTATTCTTTATTTTATCTATATTTACTTAAAAACAATTTTTTAAAAAAATAATCAAACCTTTGGCGTTTACGCCAAAACTTACATTAAATTGCTATTTTTAAAAGAAACTAAAAAAAAATTCTTACTTCCTCTAGTGTACACGACTTATAAACCTACAAGATTTTACTTTACTTCCCCAACTGTCCAAAAAAATATATTTCGATACATTTATGAGTATATAATTTTATTTTCTTTAGTTTCCTGAGTCACAGATCTCGTTAAGTTTTTTAAAAAAAATTCATTAAATAAAATATAAGTAATATAATAACCATTTTATAACATAAGATACATATTTGTGAATAATATTTTATTAATTAAGAAAATATACATAAAAAAAATTAAATAAAAAATTATGGGAAAACAATTTTTAGATTACCATATTTTACTGTTCAGCCCATCTTGAGGAAAGGAACCCTTTGATTTTCATATGACCTTAAAATATAGTCTCCGAGTCATTCACTGCCCTTTCACCTCTGTGGCCGATCCGGTACAACCGACTTGATACTATTCCCCTTCTCAGCTGGTCAACATGCCTGACCACAATTCTCCTTTCCGGAAATCTGATACGGCATAACATTCTACTCATTTTCTCGATCATCACTCCTGTCCTGTCTCCCATTTTTTCACTTCGATACAACCTTGCCTACACTGTCTGACCTTACTTCAAACTAGCATCCACATGAACGGGGGGGGGGGGTAGGAGTAGTTGAGGAGGGGGAGTAGAGGGTAGGCGGTTTTAATGGGGGTATGATACATTTTTTGGGTGGTTATCTATTAAATTTTGAGATCAAATGGGACAAAATTTATTGCTGTAAAAATTAATGTTTTATTTTAGACCTATTATAATACAATTCATCAACCAAATCTAGATATTACAAACAATCATAGACATTATTTTCCAAATAAAATTTTCTGCTATCCTTACAAATGCATTTTAAAAGGTTTAGACACTTTCAGCAAGCTCATAATGCTATAATAATGAATTCATTGGAAATGATGGGGGTTTTAATTGAATTTATTATCTAAAAAATAACTCCTTTATATTCACAAAATGTCGATAGTTGGTAGTAGAGATAAAATAATTTAAGTTATTCTTTTTAAATTTTCTGCTAGAATATCGTTATAATTAACTTGGTAAAATTAAAAACAGGAGAACATCGCCTACGAAGGCGGTGGGATTTTTTTGGATGGGCATAGGTTTTTGAAAGTGGTTTGCATCCTGTGAAAATCCTGTCATATAGACGCTGCTTCAAACTTTCCATCATTTTCCTGTTCTATCTTCCCACCATTTTCCTGTTCTATCTTCCCACCTTCCTTCTAATTTCCTAGCCTAAACGCATCCAACCCAATTTGAGTTCCACGGCCCAAAAACTTTTCTGACGGCGGAAACTCCGCCCCTTTCCGGCTATTGTTATAATAAGCCACTTACATCCTTAACTAACCTTCTCCCGATTTTGCTTTCCTCAACCAACTCTTTACCACTCCCACAATCCTTTTAGCCTATCCATTCGAGCTCAGATGATAAGGTGGCGCCAGCACATGTTTCGTTCCACTTTGCACATAAAACCTTCTGAATACTTCACAACTAAAGGCCGGACCTCCACTGGACACTATTACCTTTACCTTTGTCACTCCGAACTTCGCCCATATTTTCAATTTACTGACAACAATTTGTGTATTCAATCCTCTCACAACCTCAAATTCTACCCACTTGGAGTATGAATCTACCACAAGGAAACACTTTCTTGTCAAACTAAAAAAAGGTCCACATGTATTCTTTCCCAAGGTCCCGACACTTTCGGTCATATACTCTTCTTATCCTTCAGGGCATTCTGGCCCAGATATTGCTCACTTCACATTGCCCAACCAGTCTCTCAATTTCTTCATTCATTCCTGGCCATCATACATATTCACAGGCCCACTGTTTTATTCGTTCCTCCCTGATGCCCAGCATGCAACAATATCATCACATTCTCTTTCAGCCTACTAGGACCACCGCCTTCGCACTACACAATCATCCAGTACTGTTAATTATTTGCCAACACTCTTGTATCTTTTATCTCCATCTCGCCATCTCCTGCTCCTCATTATACATTCATTTATTCGACTCAGCATTCCATCATTCAAAGTCGCATAGCGAATTTCTTCCACCGGGCCCCCTTTTAAAAATCTCGACATCGCCCTCACCAATTTCCATTTCTTCCCTCACCATCAAACCTTTGTCCTCAATATCTTCACCTGCCCCACATCTCAACATAATGTCCGGATTCTCTCGACCTCTTCTATATTTCACCATAGCAACAACCACCTCTGTAACCTCATTAACTCTTTGTTATCCTTTTTAAACAAATGTATCAACTGTTGTGATCCGTATATACTACAAACCGCTGCCCAATCTAACACTCTCTGCACTTAGATCACCGCTAAGACCTACTGTTCGATCACCGAATACCTCATTTCAGCATCCGGGAATACTCTCGAAAAAAACAACACAGGTCTCTCTTTTTCATCCATCTCAAGCAACAAGCCCCTCCTACTCCTTTATTCGACGCATCCACTGCCAAGACCACTTCCAACTCATTGTTGAAACATACTAAAATTGGTTCTTCCCATATTTTCCCATTCAGGCAATCAAACACAGCATCTTGCTCATCTCCCCAAACTTACAACGGCATTACCACATGGACAAAATTCTTAACAAACCGGTGATAATAATTTACCATACCCACAAAAGACTGTATTTCCGCTTTACATCGAACTTCACCATATTTTTGATTCCAACCATATTTTTATGCAGTGGCCGCACTTCCACTCCTTTAATCCGATATCCCAAATAAACAACCTCCTTTACTCACAGTATACTCTTCTCCCTACTCGCTCGCAATCCTTTCTCCCGGATTCTCGGAAATATCTCAATCTTCGATTATGCTGCTCCGGCGTGAACCTCCTTGTCAACATATTATCCATGTAATAAAACACACCTTCTAATCAGAATCAGCGCAGCCATCATTCGCTGAAATATTGATGCAGAGGCCCTCAACCCAAACGGCAACCTATGAAAGGCGAACAACCCTTTTGGCGTGTAATCCTCAACAGCTTCTGCATCTCCTTCCTCATTCGCTATTATAAACATTCGAAGAATCCCCTTTCGAAAAATATCTGTCCCCTTTCAAATTGGTCAATATTTCCTCGATCCTATGTAACGGATATTTCACTTCAACCACCCATGGATTTAACGTTACCCGGAAATCGGCACCAAGCAGCAACATCCCATTAGTCTTTTTCACCGATACCAAAGCCGTTGATCACACGCCGTACTCAACCGGGCTTCTATGCCCTCCTTTACCCCAGTGATCTAACTTTCGCTCTATCTCCTGCCTCCACCCAAATGGCTGCATTATAAAAAATATTTAGCTGTTAAATCTTATTTTTTATTCCAAAAAATCTCAATTCAAAAAATAATTTTTTTAAAACGAGTTGGCTGAAGCTTATTTAGGCCTATTTATTAGTATGGAGTTTCAATTTTTTTTAAAATTTTTGGGATTTTAAAAATATTTTATTTTTTTGACTCATTATGTGTAAACTTGCTTATATTATCATAAAATGAAAAAAAATTTAAGTCTCCGTCATTATTTTTTGAGTTATGATGTCAATTCACAGTTTAGTCAATTTATTTAGATTTTTGGGATTTTACTCGACGCACAATACAATTATTCGGCATACATTTTCATCCGTATTTCTACCTCATAATCTCTCAAGCAAACCAACTCCTCACTAAAAATTTTATATTACTCCTTTGCCAATCGCTCTACTCTCTTTTGTAGATTCCAATTCTACCACATTCTCCCGGTCTCCTAACTTGCTTCTCATGTCGTTTCGCATTCTCGCACTGTAATTCTCCATTTCCTACACATCGAACTTGTAGCTTCGCTACTTCATTCCTTATCACCTGAATCATCTTTCCCATTTTACCCAACATTTGGCGTTCTCTCAGCGTATCCACGACCTTCTAACGCCATTCCTTTACTTTCTCCCCAATAAAAAGACTCACCTTCATTTATATTATCTCCTTCAATTCACTCCGCAGTACCTCTCGACTCTTCATGATTTCACCTTCATTCTAGCTATCTATAGCAATAAATTTACCTCATCTAGCAAATACCAACTAAAAATTTTACACTGGCTACACTGGTGATCCAATAATTCCATTCCAACACTGTTTTTACCCTCCGATCCATTATCCACAAATCTAACACTTGTAACTCCCCACTATATAAGCCCATATCTTTACTCTACCGATGACAGTTATTTCCGATCCATCAAACTGCCTCATACAAATCTCCTCTCTATTTATAACTCCCCTCGGCTATAATCTACGATATTCCTCATGTCCCATCACTAATATCGCCGCTCCTATATTAAACAACATTGATACCTCCTTTCCATTCATATTATACCTTACCCTATGAGAGGGATCATACACAGAACTCTTATCCCCCTCTCCCTTCAACATCCGTATTTCACCTTTCCATTTTCCTGCAATCATGCTAACCTCTTTTTGTTCCAATCTCCTAACCCTGCCATCAAACAGTCACCTTATTTAATAATCCCTCGCCCAATGCTTTCTTTCCGGCACTGGTAGATAAAGTATCTAAGTAAAATGAAGAATTAATGAGAATTAGAGCTTGTTCGAAAGGAGATATAGAATAGAATAGAAAAGTAAAGACAAAGTGTTTAAAACAAAGAGTGAATTAAGTAAAAGACAATTGTTTAATAATTAGAGGATATCGCTTAGTGATACCGGTTATATTAGGAAAGAATATATTTTAGCAGCTGTGCATGCCGGACATCTAGGGAGTTGTGGTACATGTAACATGTGGGCAAATGTACTAGCAAGTATCAAAGAAGATAAATGGCCTGAGAGGAACATTCCATATTAAAGAATACATGTGATTTTTTAGAATATATGAGAAGAAAATATTTTATTATGGTAGATGCAGGTTCAAAATGGATAGATTGCTAGCATGTTTCAGGTTTATAAACAAGAGTAGCTTTGGATAAAATAAAATATTTTGTGGTAAATATAGATTAATAAAGACGTTAGTATAAGATAGAGGTCCAGCTTTTAAAGGCAGAGCACTTGGCAAATTTTGTGATAGATGGAAGATTGAGCATTTATTTTTGCCACCACATTACGAAGTATTAGACAGGCCGAGCAAATGGTAGCTATAGTTAATAGTTAGTTAAAAAAAGAAAAAAGTGGATATGGATGGAGGTTATCGTTGTTAGAATTCAACAACACCAAGAGGTACAAAAGAAGTTCTCCAGCAGATATATTTTTAGGTAGAAAGACAAGAACTAATAGATTTCTTGAAAGAAAGAATAAAACAGAAAGTAACTATATGTTATGAAAATTTTAAAATTGGAAGTCTAGTTTGGATATTGTTTGATAATCTAATTAAATTGGGGAAGGGTGTAGTAAGGAAAAATATAGGTTCAAAAGCTTAGGTAGAAATTGAAGAACAGTCAGGAACTTGGTCAAGTCCTATTAAGCAGTTACCAAGATTGGTAGAGCAATAATAACAACGTATCTTAAATTGATGATAAGCATAATTGATTTGTTTTTTAACAAGTTGTACGAGAATTATGAGAATCATATTTGTGTTATATTTTTAATAACGTGTTTTAAATTGATGATAGACATAATTGATTTGCTTTTTTTACAAGTCGTACGGAATTATGAGAATTAAAATTTCGTTGTTTTTAGACAAAGTGTGTAAAATTATAATATATTTGGAAGTTTTATGTAACAAGTAACAACAAAGGGTAGCTTAGTAAATTAAGAAGAAAGGGTAAGAGATTTTTATAGAGATAAGAGATAGAAATAAGGATAAGAAATATATATAAAAATGTCAATTCTATTTGCAGACGGCGTCATGTTTTAGATTAGATAACAAGACAATTAAGATAGAGATCAGAGAAATAGATGGTTAATCAGAATCTAGAAAGTGGGCAAATGCCGCCAAGCGCAACAAAGGGAGGAAATGATCCAAGATAGGCCAATATGTCGTCACTCAAACAGAGAAACAGGACAAGGTTGGGACAAACGTAGAAAGATAGCTGTTGGGCATGCGGAAGGAATAATTTAATATATTCAGCATCGATATTGACGTGATAAATAATTTATTATTAGCAGGACAAAGTTCTATATATGCTTCTTATTTTCTTCTACTCAACTTTTTCACTTTCAATGAATATATTTCAATAAAAACCTTTAATATTATTCATTTTAAGATTTTGTGTAAACCTTTAAGAATATTAATGATATCTATTCTAAGATTTTGAAAATTCAATGAAAACCTTAAATATTCATAATGTTCATTTTAGGTAAATCACTTTTCATAAAACAAATTTTATGATCCATTTATATATATCTTTTCTATCATATACACATCTTTTTTATACATATATAGGCCTTTTATTTACTATAAAAATTTTTCATCTAATTATTTGGCCCAAGCCTAATTCAATTTTTACTCCCATAGAATCATAATTTCATTACAATATCCTACCCCATGTTTACATTTTTTTACATAAATCCAAACTTATGGTTGTATCGTTGAAAACATATTCCACTTAATTTTAATCCAAACTTCAATTTCAGATCCGTCAGATTGTTTAACAAACTTATTTTCCTCTATAATGCCATATTTATGAAAATTTTCCATGGATATTATAGAAATGCTAGCATCCGTTTCAATCAAACAACATTTATATGTACATTTGATCAATCCTCAATTTAACCCGAGGACAAGGAAACTGTTCATTCAATCTTTCAAACATAAAATTTTAATGACTGAAAGATTGAATGAACAGTTTCCTTGTCCTCGGGTTAAATTGAGGATTGATCAAATGTACATATAAATGTTGTTTGATTGATACGGATGCTAGCATTTCTATAATATCCATGGAAAATTTTCATAAATATGGCATTATAGAGGAAAATAAGTTTGTTAAACAATCTGAAAATTTTATGTTTTAATCTGCTGTTAAATTTATTCTATCTGAACTATTAATTTGATTAGAATCCAAATTCATGCATAAATTTGACTCGGAATTTAGAGATTTTTAACATCATTAATATGTTTTTTAACAATACCCTTAGGATATTTCCCCCATTTTATAACCCTTTCTATTGAAATTATAATAAAATTTAACATTTTTCATTTTATCAACATGATAATAGAAATTTCTATGATAACCACATCTTTTATGAGAGTTAAATTTCAATTTACATTATCAAAAATCTTACAATGGTTTCTTTACTATATCCTCAGAATTTTTTACCACGTTATATTTATTAAGACATTTATTATTATAATTTACCGGTCTCTCGATCTTCATGATTATAACCACCATATAGTCAGTTTACATAATTCGACATTTCGGCACAATTCATAGCCACATGTCCAAATTTTTTACATTAAAAACAACAAAATAAATTATCAATAGCTGATTCTAACAATTTAAATTTTGTAATACATAAAATTTTTCTTACATTGAAATTTCCCAATAGTGACTTTCTTAAAGGAAAATCAACATAAGAATTTCGTTCTTTTACGATGCAAGTTTAAGCTTTGTGTCTTTATAACCACATCGGTTATATACAATATTATCCAAAGTATTTATTTTAAAATTAAAATTTGTACTAAATTTCTTATCCATTGAAAAACTATTTTTTCGTTAACAACATTTTTTTCACATATTTGACATTTAAAAAAGTTATTATTTATATTAATCAATTTATATATATCCTGTTATATAACGTGAATCAAATTTTTTAACTTCTTTAATTCTTTTAGGATAGCAACCTATCTTTCCAAACATTCTGGATGATCATTAATATTCTCATTCAATTTTTTAACCAAGTTTAGTATACCTCATTTAAAATTACCTTTAAATTACTTTCCAAATCCACATTAATATTTTCACTTATTTTTTTTTTAATTTTTTTTTTAACCACATTTGGTCATTTAAAATTATTTTTTAATCCATTATTTTATCCAAATAATAATCCGATGTAACGAAATCTTTATCCAATTAATTTGAATATTTTTTTCAATATACATGGTATTACCATTTTTCACCTGTGCCTTCAGTTTATTGAACACCATATTTAATTCACAATTAATATTGTCCATTTTACCAACAGAAACAGTTTCATCATAACACAAAGTTTTGTCTATAACATCCGCAATTATCGGATTTAAACATCTTTTTCTACATTTCTTTATCAAATGTTTGATAATTAAAAAGGAGATATATAGTATGAAAAACATAAAAATAATTAAATTGTAGTTATAATAAATTCATTAAATTTCTTATTAAGAAATAAAAATCTCTATGAAGTAAAACTTTGTTAAACACATTATGCTTATTATTATAAATAAAAACCATCTCATAGTTTTCTTTTAAAATTACCTTTAAAATTTTTTTTAGTTGCATAGCGTTGTGGTTTATTTTTATTCTATATGTATATTTCAAATTTTTTTTGACCTTTAGGTTTTGGTAAATCGCACTTACCTCGGCTAAGAATCCTAGTCAATCCGTTAAATATAAAAGTCCTTCCAAAACGTGACAGTCAATATAAAATAGCAAGATAATTTATTTGGAATAATAATTTGTAGAAATAATCTAAGGGAATACGAATAGCCAATCATAAAATCTTTATTTCAATATAATTCACATTAATCAGCAATTTTATGGGAAAAAATCACAATCTATTATTTATTTATATTATTTAATTTACAAATTCGAACAAAAACCTCTCATCCTAAATTACTATATGAAACTTACTCAAATACTCATTTAATCTATTATCATATACTATACTCATTTAATTTAGATACCATATATATATATATTAATTGAATCTTTTTAAACAATTTCTTATATATAATCTATCTATCATCGTGTGTGATTGCTTCTTACAAGGCGGATTCTCTGTAAGTTATAGAATCGGCACGGTAATCATAATTAAATTTTAATAAAATTTTTCATTGAAGGACCACAATATTAAAATGATCTCTTTAAATATAAGATCCCTGAATGATAAACTAACTATACTTAGGCAAGTTATGAAAGACCAACATTACGACATCCTCCTTTTACAGGAGACCCACCTTAAAGTAACTGAGATAAGGAACCTCTTAGATTACACCTTATATTACAGCTCAAATGCTGAACACGTATGGGCTGGGGTGGCGATTATGATACATAATAAATTAATAAAATTCGTATGCTTCAACCCAATCTCCAGCCGAATATGCTGCCTTACCCTAAACTTAGGTTATAAAAAGTTCATTTTTTAATATATACGCGCCTCACAATGATAGTGTTTTCTATATGGAATTGGAGAATGTCTTAAAGGAACTACCGCATCGGGATGGCATCCCCCATCATTCTAGCAGGCGATTTCAATGCTTCAGTAGGTAAATCTAAAAACTCTTCCTGCCTTGGAAACGCCGCATTAATACAAAGTACGAACCCCAACGGTAAAAGGTTAATAGAAATCTGCTAGCTTTTCAACATGAAAATTGGAAATACTTTCTTCAATCATTCAACTCATCACATCATGACTTACAAGAGTCCTTCCTTTGGCACTACCTCACAGATAGATTTCTTTGTAATTTCCACTAAGATCTTCAAGTGGGTGAGAGACATCAGAGTAATCAGTAAACTAAACCTTACACTTTTTACGGACCATTATCCACTGGGTTGTGAACTCAAAATTAACAACAGTATCTTCCCAAACCACACTAGACAGAACAGTCTCACCACTGTAAAATACATAGCTAGAAAAGACTTGGCACAACTAAATGTCTTAGAGGTGAAAGAAGAGTTCGTCTCTAAATTAACATCTTGGAGAAACACAGTAAATGGCATGATAAACCCAAATCTGACCTGGAAGAACATTAAGCTGAATTTATTAGGTAGTGTAACATCATGCTTAAGACCACGCACCAAGCGCAGAGAGTGGCTCACCCCTTTAACAATACAAATAATTAAGAATCTTACAACAAATATATCCCACCATCAATTCGCAAGACATCATAGGAGATACATTACTCACCGCATAAGGGCTGACAAAAGACTGTTTATTGCTAACTTATCGAATTCTATCCAATTCAATTTTGATATCGAATTCTATCCAATTCAATTTTGATAATAATAATATTTATAAGGCCTTCCAATCTCTTAAACTACTCACCACCTTTAAAACCAATCCTTTACCAAGACTACAATTAAATAACAACAAGATTATAACTGACCCTGAGGAAAAATTAGACTTATGATGGATAGACCACTACATGAACCTTTACAAAACGAGATGGCCTAGACCTAGATGTGACTACCCCTTCCAATCACCCAATCAGAATCTGAACAAGTCCGATATAGTCGGTGCCATCAAACGTCTAAAAATGCATAAAGCTGCTGGAGCTGATGGAATCTTTGCAGAACTCTGGAAGATAGAGGTAGACCTAAGTGCCAGCTTACTACTTCCCCTCTTTAGGGAGATTTGAAATACGGGCAAGTTTCCTGACGAATGGATGACATCAATTATACTAAACTTCCCTAAAAATAAGTCCCCAAACTGCCTTAAAGATTACAGAGGTATTGCACTGATTCCAGTCACACTAAAAATGTTCACATACATCATATCATTAAACCAATCATTAACAGGTTCCTTTCTAACGCTATCACATTATACAGGAAGGGCAGAAATACTACGAAGTTGACTATGGCACTTAAGGTCATTCTGGAAAAGGCCAGAATGCATAAATCCCCATCTTTGCCCTAATGATTGATTTAAGTCAAGCCTTTGACTCCATAATTCAGAATAAGATATGACCCTTGCTGGAAAACATTGGAATAGATAAGCATCTGATAGCGCTAATTAAGATAATTTACGACAATCATAGCGTAGTTCATCAGCATCTAAATATGAAGTCGCAACCTTTTAAAGCAAATAGGGGCCTCAAACAAGGATGCATCCTTTCATCGATTATTTTTAATGTAATAATGAATGATATCCTGAATAAATCCCTTAAACAAAAATATGCACTCAACACATATTACAGTGATCAACAACACCTCAATGATATGCACAACTCTTTAAACTTTCTATGTTATGCCGACGACGTATGTATTCTAGCCAACTCAGAATACAAATTAAGAAATATTTTATCATTATTTGTCAACAACTGTGATGGATATGGTTTAAGAGTTAACTACACAAAAACCAAACTGATCACCTCAAATACCGATGCGAGTCACTTAAACCCCTTTAACTTTGAGGGTAATACGATAGAATTAGTGTCAGATTTTAAATACCTAGGAACCAGGATAACATCATTAGGCTTTACTTTTGTAGATACGAAATCGAGAACGAAAAATGCTAGACTCCGCTATCATCAACTGTCGAAATTATGGTCATTTAACCTAATATCAACTAATTTAAAAATAAGACTCTTCAAGTCCCTAATTGTACCCATTTTTACCTACGGCCTGGAGACTTGGCAGGACTCAAAAAGTAACATCAACACAATTCAGTCATTTATAAACAAATGCCTTAGAAGAATCACCAAAACGTATTACCCATACAACACATCAAATACAACGCTCTGGAATAGATGCGACATCCTACTAATCAATCGTCTCATACCCTTGAGGAGACTAGAATTACTAGGCCATAGCTTAAGACACTCGCAGGAAAATATGATATTCTCGTCCTTGAAATGGTGCCCTGACGGTAGGAAGAAAACTCCTAAATACTATTGGTTGGCGAAATGTTTGAAAGATATGGACCTGATTAACCTCTCGTTTGCAGATTTCATGGCACTCAGCAAAAACAAGAAACACCTAAAGGAACATTTACAATACATGTTAAAATATGGCCTAAATTAATATTGAAACCGTTCTTCTCCTTTACGTTCTTGCAATAAATGGAATAAGTATGTTTGATAATGATAATAACCTGAACAACAACAACATAACTTAACTTCCTTTTATTAACCCACGACCTTCTTTTCTGGACAATTTTTTTTATATTTTGAAAATTAGAATTAGTTATTTATATTATAATTTTAGTTGGGCATTGTTAGTATATGTTCGCCATTCAAATTTGTAATTTGAATGTTAAAAAGATATATATATATATAGGAAACAAAATCATTAAAAAATTCATTCACCCAATAATTATTTCAATCAGAGTTGTACATTTGCTCAAAATAAAAAGATCTTCTTTGAAGATCGTAAAATTTGAAGATCTTTTATTTTTTAAAAATTTTGTGTAACGATCTTCAAAGATCTTCATTTTTTTACCCCTTTATTAAAAGCCCAGATGTTTTTCAATTTTATTAATATAATATTTCTTTATACCTCTCCTCCTGCCTTGTTGAAAGAAAAAAATATTATTTATTTTTTAAGCATGTTAAATTAAAATATAAATTCAATAAAGATGCACCGACAATTTTCATAATCGTATTTTAAAAAAAAGTTTTACCACAGAAGGGTAAAAATTTAATTTATATTAATAAAATGTTAAATTCAGAAAAGCGATAATTTTTCTAATCGTTATTTTTACATAAATGGGTAAAAATTAGTATTGTAAAAAAAATTTAAGTTAAAATTTCAATGAAGATGTATTGTTATTTCAATTATTCACGGATTATTATTTCAATTTTAAAATAAAGGTTTGATGTTATATATATATTTTAATATTTAATCTTCCTTTTTTTTATAATAATCAACGTCAAAATCCAACCTGTTTGAACTAATACAATGATGAGAAAAATTAAATTAGCTTTTGTTGGATTATGCAAAGTATATTTATGGAACAAAAATAATTTAAATGATGGATTTTATTTTATGAGTTTATTTCTGCGAAAAATTATATTTGTATATGCAAAACAAATTTTACATTTTTTTATAGTTTATGTAACAAAATTAATTTAAATGATGGATTTTATTTTATGTATTTATTTCTTCCAAAAATTATTATTTTAATATGCAAATACATATAATGTTTTATGGCTATATAAATAGCTAAGAAAAATTGTTTTTATACACATACAATCGGATGACATTTTGAAAATAAAATTAATAAAAAAGGAAAGAGTTAATAAAGAAAAGAAAGATTTAACAAACCTTGGATTCTTAATTGCTCTCCCAATACTGATTAAACACCCTGAGTTAAGTTCGGATTTATAACAATTTGGACCGAAGTAAATCAGGGCCTGTTAGATATTCACGTAGGAATTCAAAGGTAAAAACAAATCTATTTTATGTTATGTAAATTATTATTACTTTTATTTATTATAGTAGTAATTTTATATTTATACAATTTTTTTAAATTATTTAAAATTATTTTAATCAAGTGGTTATTGAGTACACTTTAATGTATATTACGCAAATAAATTTATTAAGTTTAATACTTGAAAATATAAGTATAATTATATTTTTGGTGCTAATTTTAAGTTTCACGTTAGGTTTAATTATAGGAAGAAATACGACTTACGTTAAGATAGAGATTAAAGAGTTAGAAAATATTAAGAATATATTAAGAGAGGAAGATAAGAAAAGAAATATAAACAACTTCATACGAACGGATAATTACAGACAGATAAGTTGCTATAGCTGTGGTCAGTCAGGCCATATGTCGCGTGATTGTGATTTAACAAAAGATTTGAAATGCGCGAGATGTGGCAGGAATGGCCATTTAGCTATAAGATGTAGGTTAAACAATATAATTGTGAGATGTAATATTTGTGGCCAGGATGGACACACTCAAGAAAAATGTAACAAATGACTAAGAAAGAAATATTTTGATAATGATTTTAAGAATTGTTTTAATGTTGATAATTTAGTAGAAAATAAGAATAAATATTTTAATTTTAATAATAAATTTGGTAATAATAGTTTTTCTAATTTTAGTTCAGGTAAAATTAAGCATTTTAATTGTAATGATATATTAGATCATGATAATAATTTTGTTAATGTTAATAATTGTAGTAAAAATAAGTATTTTAATTTTAATAATGATAAGTTGGATAATGTTGATAATGCTAGTGCAAGTAAGAATAATTATGGTAATAAGAACGAGAAATTTTGTGATGATAAAAAGTGCTTTAACGTTGATAATTATAATTCAAGCGATATTAATAGAAGTGATATAAAGATAAAAAGTAGAGATTTTGAAATATATAGAATTAAAAAGGCAACTAGGGTAGACGTACTAAAGATGGAATTAGAGAATTTTTTAATGAAAAATAGATGCCCTAGAGTAAAGATAAACATGGAGGAAGCAGAAATTTGTTTTTTATTAGATACAGGAGCAGAAATTATTTAATAAGTATAAAGGATTTTATGAGATTTTGGCCAGAGAAAGAATTTGTTACTAAAAAGATAAGAGCCAAACAATTGGATGATAGCATGGTGAAAATTTTAGGGTATTATAGGGTAAGGTTACCAAGAGTTAATAAAAGTATAAATTTGTGGATAACGACGTTGAAGATTGAACCAATTTTAGGATGGTATGATATAAGAACGTTAGGTCCAGTCTATAATTGGTGGAAATTTTTCGATACTATCCCTGTAAGTAATGATGAAAATAGTGAAATGATAGATTTCGATAGATTTAAGTTACCTATTATAGAGGATAAACAAGAATTAGTTCTCGATAAACTTAGAAATCGAACACCAGAATTTTTGATTAAATATAGAAGCAACTTAGAAGAAAATAAGAAAACAAGAGATACAAAGACAATAGAGGTAAATTCAGTCGAAATTAAACAAGAAATTAATAATATGGTAGACCAGAATGTTGTTGAAGAGATTGTGGACAAAGAAATAAAGATTATTTTGAATAGGTATAATGAAGTCTTTAAAGAAGAATTAGGTACTCTGAAAAATTTTGAAGTAGATATACGATTAGAAGAAAATTATAGGCCTAAGTTTTGCGGCATAAGAAGATTACCGTTTTCTTGGATAGAAGAGATAGATAAAGAATTAGATAAATGGTTAAAAGACGGAATAATAAAACCAATAGTGCATAGTGAATGGGCAACACCTTTAGTGCCCATAAGAAAACCAGATAACAGTTTAAGATTGTGTATAGACTATAGAGTAACAGTTAATAAGTGCGTAATAAATGAAAAGTATCCACTACCTAGAATAGAACAACTGCTAGCGAATTTAAGAGGAGACACCCTGTTTTCAAAGATTGATTTTTCGAATGCTTATTTGCAAATTAAGGTGAGTGAAAAGACAAGTAAGATACTAACGATTACAACTCATAGAGGTTTGTTTGCATTCTGCCGATTACCTTTTGGTTTGAAAATATCAGCGCCAATATTTCAAAGAACGATGACGGCGTTATTTCAAGGAATAAAAGGAATAATGTATTATTTAGATGATGTTTTGATATCTGGTAGAACAGAAGAAGAACACAATTCGAGATTAGTTAAAGTGAGAACGATGACGGCGTTATTTCAAGGAATAAAAGGAATAATGTATTATTTAGATGATGTTTTGATATCTGGTAGAACAGAAGAAGAACACAATTCGAGATTAGTTAAAGTGTTAGATATTATATTAGAAAATGGTTTAAAAGCTAATTTGAAGAAGAGCATTTTTGGAGTAATAGAAATAAAGTATTTAGGACATGTTATAAAGGGAAATGAGATTACGCCAATTGTAAAGAATATAGATAAGATCATGAATATGAGAGCCCCGAATAATAAAGCGGAGGTACAAGCGTTTTTAGGAGCAACAAATTATTATCATCGGTTTGTTCAAAATTTTGCAGAAATTGCTACACCGTTGTATGATTTATTAAAGAAAAATAAAAAGTTTGAATGGGGAGAAGCACAGGAGAAAAGTTTCGAAAAGTTGAAAATAAAGATGGTAGAGAAGCCTATTTTAAGTTGTTTTAATGAGAAATTAAATATTATTTTAGCAGTAGATGCTTCTAATGAAGGTATAGGAGTTTTGTTGCAGATGATAGATAATGTGGAGAAACCTGTTTTATTTTTATCGAGACGATTTAATAGCACTGAGATAAATTACTCAACGATAGAAAGAGAGGCTCTAGCAGTGAAATTCGGGCTTACGAAATGTAAGGAATATCTGATAGGAAAAAGGTTTTTATTGTATACGGACCATAAGCCGTTGGTAGATTTATTTAAAAAAGAGAATAAGGAACTTATGATTTCACCCAGGTTGCAAAAATGGCTAATTTTAGTTGGTAATTTCGATTTTGAAATAAAATTCAGAGAAGGTAAACAAAATTGCTTACCGGACATTTTATCAAGATTGTTTAATAAAGACATTGAAGACAAAGAACCAGTAATCAATAGTTTAGAATATATAGAAGAAGAAAATGTAAATGGTAATATTATAAGAGCGGTGAGAATAGATACAAGAGAAAAACCTATAACATTTGATATAGTAGATAAGATATCCCAAAAAGATGAAGAATTAATAAGAATTAAAGCTTGTGTAAAAGGAGATATAGAATGGAAAAATGAAGATAAAGCGTTTAAAAAAGTTAAGAGTGAATTAAATATAGAAGATAATTGTTTATTGAGAGGATATAGATTAGTGTTACCGAATAAATTAAGAAAGGAAACCTTAAATGTAATACATTCAGGTCATCAAGGCATAGAAAGAATGAAAAATAAAGCAAGAGAATATATGTGGTGGCCTAAGATGAATAAGGAAATAGAAGAGTTAGCAAGGAGCTGTGAAACCTGTAACATGTGGGCTAATGTTCCAGCAAAGAATAAGGAAGATAAATGGCCAAAGACAGACATTCCATGCGAAAGAATACATGTAGATTTTTTAGAATATGAGAAGAAAAGATTTTTTATCATGGTAGATGCAGGTTCAAAATGGATAGATTGTCAGCAAGTTTCAGGTTTATCAACAAGAGTAGCTTTAGACAAGATAAAGGATTTTGTAGGCAAATATGGTTTGATGAAGACGATAGTATCAGATGGAGGTCCAGCGTTTAAAGGTAGAGCATTTGATAAATTTTGTGATAGGTGGAATATTAGACATTTATTATCACCACCTTATTACCCAAGAAGCAATGGACAAGCTGAACGAATGGTAGCGTTAGTAAAGAGTTGGTTGAAAAAGGCAAAATATGGAGAAGGTCAATGGTGGTTATCATTGTTAGCATACAACAGTACGGAAACAGCAAAAGGAAAGTCACCAGCTGAACTATTTTTAGGAAGAAAGACGAGATCAGAATTAGATTTTTTAAAGGAAAAAGTGATAAGGAGAGAACAAGCAGAGAGTGAAAGATTTCCAGTAGGAAGTTTGGTGTGGGTATTGTTGTTTGATGGGCCTATTAAATGGGGGAAGGGTGTAATAAGCAAAAATATAGGAAAGAAAAAAGTAGAAGTAAAGATTGAAGGACAAGAACTGAAGCAAGTAAAGTGTAGAAGCTTAAGGCCTTAGAGAGAAATGAGAAATATACGAAGAATTAGAAAAGAATAAATTGATGATAGACATAGTAGGAGAATCATAATTTGGAAAGGAATAACGTGATGATAGACATAGTAAGAGAATCATACGTTGTAGGAAATAAAAGGGATGTTAGACTTAATTAGGAGAGTTATATTTGATAAAGAGTTAGAGAAGAAATTCTAACCTAGTATAGAGAAATAAGAGTCGAAGAATATATATATATATGTGTATAAAGTATTTTATTTAGATGGCCTCCTATGTTAGAGTGGGTAACAAGGTAATGAAGATAGAGATAAGAGAGGTTGACGGTTCAGAAGAATCCAACAAATGGGTAGAAGCCGCTAGGAACGAAGCGAAACAAAGATACGGAGATTGGCTACAAGAAACGCCAGCGAGAGGGGGTCGCAGAATAGCACCGTATATCACAAGAAGGAGAGTGGAATGCTGGGCGTGCGGGGGTGAACACAAACTTAGGTTTTGCCCAAGTATAGAGTTAACAACGAATAGTAATTCGAATGAACCAGTGAGGAACATGGTAGCATCGGCAAACACGATGGAGTTAAGGGAAGTTTAAAGGGGGGAGATGTTGGATTATGCAAAGTATATTTATGGAACAAAAATAATTTAAATGATGGATTTTATTTTATGTGTTTATTTCTGCGAAAAATTATATTTGTAAGCTAAGAAAAATTGTTTTTATACACATACAATCGGATGACATTTTGAAAATAAAATTAATAAAAAAGGAAAGAGTTAATAAAGAAAAGAAAGATTTAACAAACCTTGGATTCTTAATTGCTCTCCCAATACTGATTAAACACCCTGAGTTAAGTTCGGATTTATAACAGCTTTAAACTTATAAATTTTAATTCTATAATATATATCATTTTATAATATTCAAGAAAACTTCATTATTTAAACTAACATGTTATGAATTTGTAATTTATATAGAATATATATCCGCATGATGGCGTCTTATTATAAAATATTTTATTTATAATTTCATAATAAAAACACAAATAAATTTATTTTTTATTGTTTACCCTTCTTATCAATACGATTTGCAAAATAGTATTATATTTTAATAAGTCAAAGGCAATTTAAATTTTGCTAAAGGCCGTTTAACAGTGAAATAATGATTAAAAATCTTTCGTTTCAGTAAGGATAAAATACATATTAATTTTACAATTAAGATAGTAATAGAAAGGCTGTACCGATGTTAAAATTACGAAATTATAAATGGGTATACATCAGGTTTGGCATTGCATCTAATTTTTATTGCGTAAACATCTTGGAATTGATATACCATTACAAGCTGTTATAAAACAAAATTATTTTAAAAAAGCGTTTAGAATAGGACGATCCAAAATATAGGCTGATTTTATTTGCCCCTGATCAATCTTTTCCCAAAATATTTTTGTTTGATAACATAGTTTTAAGTGTTATCATTATTAGAAGTTGTATTAAAAAATATCTCTAAATCTTATACAAATTTTGAAATACACTTATTTATAACCAGGCCATTTAAATATCGGCAAAAATTGATGCATTAATAATAGAACCATATGAATATTGAATCTTACCAGATATACTTATAGCCAGGAATTTTCTATAGACGAGAACTTTTTTTTATAAAAAAGATATCAGAGTGAAAATTTATCTTGGAATAAGAAATTCAAATGCACGTCTGGTTTCGTCGTTCTTTATATTTTTACGATAAACCTTGGTATACGCGCCCTAAATATAATATACCAGGACGAAGCGTATCAAGATCTGGCTTCTTTGCTTTTAAAAAAGTACCACTTTTTAAATTTTTTTCACTATATCTAGTTATTTCTACCAATGGGTTCTTAGGCCACTAGGCTATCATTTTTTTAAAAATTTTTGCCAAAATAATTTCTCAGATTAATGGTGATCCTGATTCACTTTTAAAATGTCACAATCAACTCAAATCGCTGTTTCGAGGCAATTATTTCTCGGATTTCATAGTTCCCTTTTTGCTCGGCCCGTATTTTTAAAAAAATGTTATTTTAATATAGATTTATATAAATAAATAAAATTAATTATATTTCCATTATAGTATTATGAAAAAGAAAACAAAGTACTATTTCCCCCCTACAGAAATAGTAGCAGGAGAGAAAGAATTTTTTATTTTTATTTTTTCAAGCCTGAGGGTCGGATAGTATAACTTCAAACCCTCTTTAGATAAATCCTTAATTTGAGGGTTACATGAGTCTCTTCCAAAAAATGTTAATTTAAAACGGGTTACTATTGTTGAGACAAAAATAAATAAATGTTCTTTTAAATTATCAAAGTGCCATATTGGAGTAAATAAATGCCATATTTAAGGTTTATCAAAAAAAAATTCGTTTATTTATTTCTTGACATTAATTAACGTTTTAAATATTTAAGAATAATATAAAATTATCGTATCACCCTATTGTACAATAACAGGTGTTTAAATAATTTCATTGGCTAGAGTAAGTCACGTGAATGCATCGCAATGTCATTTTATAACTTATTTTAATTTTCAACAAATAAATTTTATATATAATTTTAAAAAATTTGCAATCGATTTCCTATATAATAAAACAAAAAACTGGCGATATAATATTTATTATAATAATTTAAAATATCATTTAAAAAGTAAATTGCATTTTTTTTTAAAATGTGACTAATTGTCCTTGTGGCATTAATTAAAAAATTTATGCATTAGTGAATTAAATATTTAATACTGGCTATTTTAATTATATATGTCGTATTGAGAAGATCCTGAATCTCTCAATTTGAGATCATTTTTTGTAGGTCATTTTTAAAATTTGAAAAACGCGATTTGACCGGAAATATCAGCATGAGTTTGGAAACCATTTCCTAATCAATATTAATTTTTCACGCCAAAATTGTTTGAAATACACAGGGTTGCTAAGTACTTTAAACATGCCGGAATATATTTCGGATCAAATTAGATCTTTCAAAATTTACAAAATCGCAATCAATAATGGAGAAATTCTAAATCCTCAAGGATTCCATATCTCTATACGACATATATACTAATACTTTAGTTCTAATTTTGTTATATTTAAGAGAAATTATTTTTTATAAAATTCGATGGTTTATTGAATGATTGTCTTGTTGGAAACACTTCTGATAGCCCAATCTGGATATTTGTCTGTTCCGAGAACTAATTTGGCGTAGGAATTGATAGAACAGAAGCTAACTAGAATCCCAATAAAATTCACTACGAATCCGGGCTTTAACTAGTTTATAATAAACGAGATATTTAAAAAAAGGAAAAATAAATATAAACTAAAAGGGAATATTTATTCGCAAGTTTATAATGTAAAAAATATATAATTGTCAAATATTTTTCGGAGACCTATTAGTGGTCTAATTTTTTGCCAGCATATTTAAAGAAAAATTAAATGCTGGCTCTTATTTACACAGTTCAGCCAGGCACGAGCGGCAATATTTTTTAAGTGGGGGGGGACTTGGGCTAAATTGAGTATATTTTAGAGATAAATGATAGTTTTCAATTTTTTTTTAAAAATAGTTTTGGATACATCTAAAAAAAATTGTCTTGATTAATATAAATATATGTGAAATTAGAATTTATTTAATTTTTATATAAATTATAAAAATATATTTGTTTTAAAAATTATCACCTTAGGCAAAGATATTCGCCAATTACCCCAATAATACCCCCCCCCCCCCCCCATATCCTATTTTTAAATTTATCGTCTGATTACTTTTTAAAAATAAATTATCGTCTGCTTATTTAAAAAAAATTATCATGTCACAATTTAATCAATTTAGAGCTGTAATATGGAAATTACACGTATAAATCCATTATAATATATATATAGGTAATATTGATTTAATAGAAAATGTATGAATATATTATGAATTAGTATATTAGTTAATTAGATATGTTTATAACGATTATATATGTATGTATTATAAAATATCGGGTAATGTTTAACTACCCAACTCTAATGATATGTATTAGGATCATCGATTATTATATTATATCCGACATGTTTGTATTAATTTTAGACGCCAGAGTAAAATAAAAATAGCCTTAAGATTTAATTATTGACCATTAATAAAAAAAATAGGGTACATTTTTAAAATTATATATATATTTATGTATATGGAATTTTAAAAGATTTATATATTTATACCATATCCCAAAATGACAAATTTCCGGCCGTGAAAACAATGGCGTTAGGCCCGGTCGCAATTGGAAGCATAAACGAATAGGAGGATGCCAAAGTGACAGGAAATACAAAATAATGTGGATGAACTTTGAGGCTAACGGCCTATTATAAATAGAAACAAATAATTAATATCGAAATATGGCTTAAATTTTTTTTAAATATATCCTATACTCTAGACTTAAATAGATTTAAATTATTTAATAATTTTACTTTACAATAATAATCCCCATTTAGTGTTAAATGGCTATGTTGGGAGTATGACGGGAAGAGCGGGAGAAGTCGTCGATGTATTGCACAGAAGACATATAGATGTGTGCTGCATACAGGAGACTAGATGGAAAGGAAATGGGACCAGAATGATTGGCAAGACTAGCGAAAGTTTAAATTCTTTTGGCAAGGAGGTAATGATGGTAAGGCTGGAGTTGGGGTATTGGTTGCGGAGAAATTGGTAGACAAAGTAGTCGAAGTGAGAAGGCTAGACAACCAGATAATGGTTATCAAGATGATTATTGGTAAGAAGCTATATAATATGATCTCGGCATATGTTCCTCAGGTTGGAAGAAGTGAAGAAGAGAAAGATGTATTTTGGGACAGTCTATTGGGGGTGACATCGAGACTGGCAAATGAAGAGGGGATTATCCTGGCTGGCGATTTGAATGGACATGTGGGAGCGAGTAGTGAGGGTTATGAAGGAGTACATGGAGGGTTCAGTTACGGCATGAGAAATTTGGAAGGAGAGAGGATTTTAGAATTTAGTGATGCTATGGATATGATTGTTTGTAATACAATGTTTAAGAAAGAATCAGAGAAGCTGGTGACTTATAAGTCGGGTAGTACCAAAAGTGTTGTGGATTACTTGTTATTAAGGAGATGTGATCGATGTATAATAAAAAATGTGAAAGTGATACCGGGAGAGGAATGTATAAATCAGCATCGACTAGTTGTAGGAGATCTCACTCTTAAAGGTGCCAGGGTCACTAAAAGAAAGTTTGTCCCAAGGCTGAAGGTTTGGAAATTGAAGGAGGAGAATGCTAGACGTCAATTCAATATGGCATTGGCGATTAGGGAGGCGGAGGTGGCACAAGCATCTGGGGTGAATGACAAGTGGGAAGCCATGAAGAAAGCTTGGGTAATGACAACTGAGGAGGTATGTGGATGGACAAAAGGGCCGCCTAGACATAAGGAGACTTGGTGGTGGAGCCCGGAGGTAGCGAAAGCCGTGGATGAGAAACGGAGGTGTTTCAAAGTATGGTATAATAGCAAAGAAAATAGTGATAATGATATTTACAAGATGGCTAAAAGAAATGCTAAGAAATTAATAGCGAAGGCTCAAGAAGAAAAAAGACACGAGTTTGCTAAAGAAATGGAATGCGCTGATGGAATTGGAAATATGGTTAGAATGGCAAAACAGATGTCAAAAAAGAGGCAGGATGTGATAGGTGTAAAGTGTTTGAAAAATATGGAAGGAAAAATGACGATTGATAGTAGTGGTATTAAGAACACCTGGAAGATTTACATGAAAGGACTTTTGAATGAAGAAAATGAATGGAATAATAATATTAGTTGTGCAAAGGTAGAAGGTCCAGGGTGTAAATTTGGCAAGGACGAGATAAGGAGAGGAGTGAAAAAGATGAAGAAAGGGAAGGCATCGGGTTTAACGATGGTGGTATCAGAGATGTTTAAAGGTTCTGATGATTTAGGGATTGAATGGTTAATGAATTTAGCAAATCAGATTGTCACAGAAGGTACTATTCCCGAGGACTGGCGAAGAAGTATAATTATCCCAGTATACAAGGGGAAAGGTGATCCTTTAGATTGTGGGTCTTACAGAGCTATTAAACTCTTGGAACATGCAATGAAAGTATTTGAGAGAGTGTTAGAAAAGCGGATAAGGGAACAAATCAAAATTGATGAAATGCAGTTTGGTTTTACATCGGGAAAAGGCACGACAGATACAATTTTTGTGGTGAGACAAATTCAGGAGAAGTATCTTGCGAAGGAAAAGAAACTCTATTATGCGTTTGTTGATTTGGAGAAAGCATTTGATAGGGTGCCGCGTGAGATTACAAGATGGGCCTTGAGAAAATCCGGTGTGGAGGAATGGTTAGTTACCGCAGTGATGGCAATGTATGTTGGAGCACAAACAGCAGTACGGACGGATTATGGTGATAGTGACAGCTTTGAGGTGAAGGTAGGACTTCATCAAGGATCCGTGCTGAGTCCATTATTATTTATCTTAGTAATGGATGTGGTGGCTAGAGAAATGCGTGAAGGACTTCCCTGGGAGATATTATATGCAGATGACCTTGTATTAATGGCAAACAGTGAGGGAGAATTGAGGGATAAAGTTAGTAAATGGAAAATGACTATGGAAGCAAAGGGCCTGAAAATGAATGCATCAAAAACAAAGGTGATGATTGGTGGGGAAAATCTAAAGATAGAAGAATCAGGTAAGTGGCCTTGTGGTGTATGTGGGAAAGGAGTTGTTAGAAATTCTATCCAATGCACCAGATGCCAGAAATGGGTACATAAAAGATGTAGTGGGAAAAAAGGCAGTTTGATGTTAGAAAGAATGACCTTTATTTGTAAAACATGCATGAAAGGGATACATAATAATGATAACCTAAAAAATGGTGGTCTGGATATTGGCAATGGGTTAACCCTAGAAAAAGTGGATAAGTTATGTTATTTAGGTGATATGCTAAACGCAGATGGTGGTGTAGATTCTGCTGTTGTTGCAAGGATCAGACAAGCTTGGAAGAAGTTCAGAGAGATGTCGTCTATTCTTACAAATAAAAAAGTTTCTCTGAAGTTAAAGGGGAAAGTTTACGTAAGCTGTGTGAGGAGTTGTTTAGTTTATGGCGGTGAAACATGGGCAATGAAAGCAATTCACGAAGCCAAATTAGAAAGAACAGAGATGAGGATGGTTAGATGGATGTGTGGGGTATCTCTGAGAGAGAGAAAAACTAGCAAGGAATTGCGAGCAAGATTAGGTATAGAAATGATTGGTATGGTAATGCGACGAAATAGACTAAGATGGTTTGGGCATGTGGAACGTATGACAAGAGATGACTGGGTAAAGAGATGCACAATGATGGAAGTAGGAGGATCAAGACCTAGAGGAAGACCCAAGATGACGTGGACAAATGTGATAGCGGCGGATATGAGAAGCTTGAATCTTACAAGTATTGATGCTCAGGACCGTCAAAAATGGAAAAGAAAAATCAGAGGGAAAACTGGCCTACCCGGGTAAACCTGGAAATCGCCATAAAACGGAGAAGAAGAAGTGTTAAATGGCTGGATTTTGCCGATTTTTGAAAAAGATTAACTTAAAATATCAGCCAAAAGTATATCCAAGCTTGGAAACTATGCCCACATATTATAGAAAGGTCTGGATATCTATTGGTGGAATTTTAACCGAAATCGAACCTTTTAACAGCAATACCCATTCTGCAATGACTAAAATGTATCCTCATCGCTTGGGACTACATCTGTTTGTTCAAAAAACTACTAAATATAACAATCTCTAATTGGTTCCCGCAAAGTCTGATAGACTCCTGCAAAATTAAATTTTTGCGCACGTGGCCCGGTTAAATTTTTTTAAGTTTTCTTCATATTAATCAAGTAATAATATTTTCAATTTTAAAATATTTCGCTAACTATAATTTTGTATCGTGGTACAGATTGCGGAAAAACGATTCCCAAGGAAAATTGGCTTCTAAAAAAATTAGCCTTTAAACCTCAGAAATATTTTTTATCTAAAAAAATTCCCCCTTCCTACGTTAAAAAAAATACTTTTTCATCTAAATATTTGTTTTAAAAAAAAGGTTTTATTTATAATGGAATACAACATATGTCCGCATATAATTTACATCTATCTATAAATTTAACCATTTCCGACATAAGGGGAACCAATATGGAAGCCGTTGAAATATTGCTAAGAAGTTCGGTTATAAACGAGGTAAAAATAATGAAGATTAGGACTATCAATATGGGATTATAGTTTTTGAATACGCCAAAGGAATCCACTAAGGTTTGAGACAGTCCCGAAGCCTGATTTTCCATTTTTTAAAATTTAAATTAACCATATAAATTCATGACCAAAATGTCATTGCTTAAATATATAATTATATACATTATCATTTCGTATTTATTCAATATACAAGGTGGCTAAAAAAGTAGCGTTTTGAAATCTTTATGCCCATAAAACTTGTAAACTCGTTTATTCTTAAAAAGACCTTCAAATTTTTATTTCAAGGGCTAGAAGGGTCATTGTATTGAACTATAACTGGAAGCTTTTTCAAAATTTTTCCCTAATCATAAATTATAATGCAAAACACAAATATACATTAGAATTATCAAAATAAAAATTTCTAATATTTTTAATTTCTCAAATTTTGTTTTGTCCAACCCCTGCATAAAAACTTAAAAGAAAACTTTGAATCCCGCTGCTATGGCCATCCCACCACCAAACAAAAATATGATGTCCCACAACAACCTCACTTGAACTCTTTCCCACGTGAGTATCGGTTTGTAAGGGATATAATTTGGTTCTTTTTCTTCGTCTCCTTTTTACACAAAATAACGCAAATAATATATATAAAATTTTAAAATTAATGAAGATATAAATTACATTCGATCTTTTTTTTTATGTCCGATCAAAAAGGAATTTCATTATAATGTAAACTTGCTTAGCTTACCTTACTAAATTAGTTTTGTTAAACGGTCTGATTAAGATTTTAGCCAAAAAATAATATCATGTAAGCCTGGAGATTTTGCTCATAAATAAGCAAAAAGGTTTGGAAGCTCTATTTGCCTCTAGGTTTATATAATGATATTTTGGATTACAATTTTAATCGGGCCGTTTAACAACACTACTACTAATAACTAAATCGATATCTTTAAGAAACTTTGATTTTTATAATTATATTGATTATCAATACAAATCAAATTTAACTGAATTTTAATCTGTCGTTTTTTTTATAACCTAGTAAATCTTTTATAAATATAAATTATACAAATCACTGTAAACTTATAATGTGAGTCTAACGTCGTTACATTTTTTGAGGAAAAGGAACGTCATTCGTTACTTGTTTTAGAAGATAATGAGTAACGCGTTTCTTTCTTTTTAACAGTAATGCAAAACGTTATTCGTTACTTTAAATTATTTTCTTAAAAAATATACCCAAATAAAGAAAATTAAGGGTACTATGTCTTCACTTTGTAAGTGTAATTTGTAATTCTAATATTCCAGCCTCGATGTCCAACAGCTCAATTAAAAAATAACATATGAAGGTAAAAATATAAATTCAGAAATTTCGATAAAGATAAAAAAAAATTTGTGAAAATGATCTAATAAGTTTTTTGAAATTAAAGATCGTTCTTCTTTAAATATTTTTAATAAATTACTCTAAATTTTTAATTATTAAAAATAATAATTCTCTCATTCGCTGAGCGAGTTGAATGTGTATTTAGCACAGTGAAAACTATGTTGAACACTAAGCACATCTGATCTCAAAATTTTGAAAATAAATTATTATTTAAAAAAAAACTTATCTTTTATCATCTCTATGTGACAAATTAAAAGAAAATCTATATATAATATTCAGGATTTTTTTCAAGTAACGAGTAACGAACGCGTTACTTTTTTGAATAGCGAAAAACGCGTTCCTTCTTCAAACGGGTAACGGTAAAGCGTTCCTTTTTTTCAAAACGTAACGAAAAGAAACGTTTACAGCACTAATTATATCTCATACTATTTGATATATCATTAAAATTTTGCTTTTTTTTAAAACTGTTTAGATTCAATTTTAGAGTGGAAAAATCGGTAGGCATGATGAAATACAATATAGCGAGTATTAAAGCTGGAGTTGTGTCATTCACGTAACTGGTTATTTAATATTTAATAAAATCAAGTTTTTTATAACCATATATAATATTAAATAAAATATAGTATAAAGAAAATAATTCTTACTTTTTTTTTATCTATTACTTTTTTTTTCCTCGTTCCTTTTCTTTCTTTCTACATTCTTTCCTTTCTCTTACAACTTCCTTGTTCAAATTTTTTTTGCCAATATTAATTTTAACTCGTCTTTGAAGAAGCTTTGCCATCCTGGTATGAATCTCGGTTTTTTGAGGACCCATATGAATATAAGAAGTACAAACGTCGAAGCAACTGCAATTTCCTGGTCCCTTATATTTTTTTTCAAAAAAAAACGAACATATTTTTTTGAATGGGAGGTAAAAAAAAAATTTTTTTCTAACTTTGCCAATGATTAAAAAGTTAGTGGACTCATTTCTGGTTTTCAATGCTATGAGCGTCATAAGAGAAGGATGCTTCCGGAATTAGAAAATAGGTTTGCAAAACTTTTATCAGTTAAAAAAATCTCCAGCCGATTCCTTCCGTTATTCCTATAATCATAGAAATGCGTGACGATCAGTGGGTTGTCTCTGAACCTCAATAGCGAACTTTTACTTTATACCAAAATTACTTTTGGTCATTCTACTGAGAGTCATATTACGGTCTAATCCAATTAAAAAATTTAATAAGTGTTTAAACTCAATCAACTACCTTTATCTCAATTATCTCCAAGGACCCCAGAATGCCCATCAAAACCAAATCATTAGACAGGGGTAAATGACGACTTAAACCAAGCTTTAATAAATATAGCTGAAGGAAAACATTCCTATATTCCGATTAAAATTTTTTTTACACAAGAAATGAGCTGAAGCATTATTTAACCCTTAGTTTACCCAAGAAGGTCACAGGGCCCATTTGTCATGTTCAATTACTCATAAACTTATAGATTTTTTTTTGAGCTGAAATTTTTTTTAATGGGTCCATACAAAGCTTGTCAAAAGTAATGTATCGTATCATATTCCTTCCCAAAGGAGTCCATTCGATTGGTATTTTGCATTTTTTTACAATAAAATAAATATAAACAAAAGACAAACAGAACAAATTATATATCAATTCGTAGCCCAATCCCTAGCCTTAAAAAAAAGTGAGCTCTCTACCTATAATATACTTTAGAAGCTATGATTTAATTATGAACCCAGGATAAAATGGTTAAAGAAATAGGGTAAAGTGATTAATATAATATTTAACACATTTTTTATATTTCTTTTGAAACATGTAAAAAAAATAATATATATTAGATCATCCAATGAGAAATGAATGTTGACAGTCTTCGATTAACAATTCCTCTCATTGCTCAATATCTGTTATAAATTATTGTCGTTCCAATAAAATTGTTATCCTGTTCATATAATTAGGCAGCCTTTCGACAAAGCAGTATATGGACCTTAAAAAAGTTTTATAATAAAGCTCTTGACATATGGGTGAGAAATCAGGTGAGGGCAACCATTCCATTCGTAATATTCCAAGAGTTTAAAAAATAAAATATGACCCATAATAATACATCAAATAGATTTTCTGCTAGTGACATATATCCATTAAACCCTAATATATTTACAGATCAAGATTATATCTTGTTGACTGTTGTAATAATTTAAATGGTAGCTTGAATAAATAAAATTGAAAATTTTGTGGCTAAACCTTTAGTAAATAATATAGAATTTATGTCCTGCATTAATGAATGAAGATGTTCCCAAAGGATATTATAACAGATGAACCCGATCATTATTAAATTTTACCTTCATGCTCTAAGAACTTTAATAAATCAGTATTCAATCCAACATCTAATATTTCTATTCCAAAATTGTTCACAACTTTATCAGATAAAATCTCTAAAAAAAGTAAACATCAAAAAAGAAATGTTTACTAGTTATATGCAATAAAATTTTTTATAAATAATCGCGAGGGTGGAGAATGGTTAAAATGTACAAAATTTCTTGTAAATAATTATTTTAACCACTTTACCCTAGTGCTTATCCATTTTACCTTTTCATCTAATTTCAAAACAAGCAATAGGACCATCGAAGATGAAGAAATGTTATAAGTTTGGCAATAATATGGAAACTAGGACCATAAACAAAGCTACAAAAAAATATATTTTATCGGCATAAATGTGGTCGAAAATTAATAACCGTTCGGGTTAATAATAGGCGGTCTAGTAGTCTTAAATAAAAGGGGACCGACAAAAGCGTGGTTTAGTCTAAATTCCTGACCACGTTAAAAACATGATTATTTGACTTACTTCATACGCCCCAAATTGTTTAGCTGAACTTTGATGTAGGGCCTAGCATCAAACGCATCTTGGTTCTTCTTGTTGGTGCAGATCTCTCTATAGGTCTGCCTATTTATGATATTTATTTTTATTTACAAGAATTACTTTTAAAAAAAGGGGAACAAAGAATAAGTGATTATTAAAAAATTATAAAGTATTTCGTCGATGAGTGAAAATTAAACTCACATATGAATAGCGAATAAAAAATAAGATTAAAATATTTTATTTTTTTTTCCCAATAAATTTAAATCCCCCCTTTATCATGGTTTTTTAACATAAGAATTAGAATCGAGAAAGGAAGGGCGCCAAACAGACTATTTAGAACGCGTCTTATTCCTTTGAGAAGACTTGAGTCAGCCCTATCTCAAGGATGCTAAGGATATTTTGCTCTATTTTTATATTTATTTGTCTCCTATATATTATAGATGAAAAGGAATAATCCTTAGCAACGCAAAAAAAAAGAATAACAATGTTATCTTTTGATTTTAAAACTCTCTATCAACCTAATTAAGCTATTAGAGTCAACATCTTGGTCAGTTGAAGGAATGATATCCCTCTAGATAGGGAGAAAAAGAATTAGAAAAATACCAATAGACATCTCAAAACACTTATAAAAATATTTACCCGGACAATGTTATGAAAATATTTAATACTTTTTTCCAAAATAAATATTGGCAACCTTCAAAATTAAAAGTTGATTTATTTAGGTCTCCTATAGAAGATAAAAAATAAATATTTTCTTTTGTTTATTTTGGTGCACAATTTGACAAATAATGACATTATTTTAAATTTGTAATTTATTTATTTTTCGTTTAAAATTGTTGATCTTATATATAAATATTTTAAAAGTTTTATATTCTTTTAAAAAAAATATATTAAATGTCACTTTATATCTTAGATACTTATATTTTAAAGGTTCATCTGAATATTTGTCGAGTATACGTTTTTCTTCAAAAAAAATCCCCATCCCTAGATTAGTAAATAATTATTTCACCAAAATGTATAAATTAAATAGTTTTAAATTTTTTTTAAAAAAACCTGATTCCAAAAAAATACATCCCCAAGAATATCCACATTAGAATCAAAATTATGAAGGCACCCGGGAAAGAATATAATAACCATTTATCAAAGCTGACTTGAGCCTTTTCGCCAAAAAGTCTAATTATTTATTTAGTTTTTTTTGAATAGTTTTTAAAAAAAATTTATTAAATAAACGATAAAAATAATTCAATTCTTTAGAACCCCTAACCACAAATAATATAATTACAAAAAAAACAAATATATCTATACTAAATAAATCTGAAATTTTAGTAATATAATCGTGATGGTCAGTTAATGTATTATAGTTCACAATTTAGTTTTTTTAACCAATCTCAATTTCTACTTTTCTTCTTAGATTAAGAACTATTGTTCAACTTTAAATTTTCTTGACCAAAACTTTTAATGTAGAGGAGCTGGGATATTTAAGACTGTTTATTAAATAGGATGTTAGCCTAGAATGCGAGAGCTGATTGAGTAACTCGTATAAATAAATAAATTGTATTTTATAAAATGATACCTAGTTTGTAATTTATTTTTATCTAAAGTATTGTTGAGGCATTAGGAATTTCGAAGTTATATTAACAATTCTCTGCAGTATTGTTATTGCTAACTTGTGGGCATGGGTTTTATCTTATGAATGTCATTATGGCGATTGCAAGTTTTAGATTAAAATATTTTCAGTTAAATGATGATTATCGTGAATGGGTCTCCTCTCACTCAGTACCCTTGGTCATTTTTAGAAAATGAATCACGAACTAACAATGACAATAAATCAAGGAAATGATGGGCTATTAAAAAAATAATGAAAAACGATTCGCAATAGGTGAATATTATAGATATCTATTTATAATTATAACCAATATTTCTATGCCCTAAATTTATAAAAAAAATAATATTGTATTTCCTTTTTCATAAAGTTTCCATACCCGTTTAAAACCAATATAATTTAAAGATCAACGTGATTCATTAAAAACAAATTCTTTTAAGATATTTAATATTTTCCTTTTACATCTTGTTTATTTTACATTATTATAATGTTCCGTTATCGATGAAATGTTAGGATATAATCTTCGTTTTTCCAGGTTTACACGAGCAAGCCATTTTCCCTTTCACCATTACCCCACAAATAGTCTACCATAATTTTGGTAACTATGTTCAGCTATAAAAAGCAAATTTTCTAAGAAAACTACAATGTGTTATAGATTCTAAAAAGTATAATCTATAAAATTTAAATATATGTATTTTTGTTTTTACATTGAAAATATAATATAAATTTTTTAAAATAAATGCTTTCCCTTTTCCGTAAGATATTGAAGAAAAAAAAAAGATCATATAGATGTAACAGACCACTATAATAATCAGGCTGAGAAAATGTCTGCTTTGATTTCACATAAGGGCTAGAACAACTATCATAATTGATTATAAAATATTTAGGATGCACTGATATTATAATGGTCTGATTATAAATATGTAGATTAACAGATATTTTTTAATGTATAACCATCTCGGAATGTTAATAACACTTTAATAATATGTTATCAAACAAAAATATTTTAAGGAGGGATGAGTATCGGCAAATATAATCACCTTATCTTTAGGATAAGGATTCGCCGATCCGATTCTAACGCCTGCTTAAAATAATTTTGTTTTATAAAAAAATTGTGATGTTAAATCGATATTCCAAGTTCTGCCAATCTGGTGCTAATTCTGAGATATACCATTTATGGCCAAGCCAATCGATGCAGCCCTTAAAAATATTAAATATGTTGGTTATATATTCTTTGATTTCAGTTTCGATATTTATATTTTAAATTTTCTTAATACTGCAGAAATAAAATATACAGAACGTAAAAGATTGATAGCTCTCTTGAATTATGAATAAGAAATCTTTGATCCTTTCTTTCTCCACATATGATTAAGACTTGGATCAAAAGAGAAAAATTACAAATTACAAAAAAAGCAATTTATGCGAAAAAAAAACTAAAAGAAAGCGAAAAAATACAAAATGTCTTACCGCGAATATTTTTTTCTTTCAAATAAAAAGTTTTAAAATAAAATCAAGATTGAATAAAAAAACAAACCACTTTATTAAATCCCTAAAAAAAACAAGAAAAGTGTGAAATATTTTTTTGGCTATTAGCGAACCCCAAATACGATTATACTAGTAGAATTACAGACTTAAATAAAAAACAGATTTTTTATAAATATTGATTTTTTCCCCATATATAAATATAATGATTTAATCATATTTATCTCGTGGATATTTAAAACGGTCGGGATTTAATATCCTTTTTAATCTAATTCGTGTTTCCCCATAAAATTCTTTCTCAACCTCAACCACCCCTCTAAAAAAATCGACTCCATTTGTTACTTAAAAAATTTTTTTTGCGTTGATGTTAACCAATTAACTGTAAAAGAAATCGATTATATAAATTAGGGCTTTGCCGATCCACAAATTTTTTATCCGATTCGATCCAATCCGCTTTCGATAACCGATACCGATTTGATATTTATTTTTATTTACCACCTATAACTAATTTCATAGATAAAAATCACTATATTTAATTAAATAACCAACTAAACCACAAATGATTAAATGTATTTCTCCAAAAGTCTATGGGAAATAGTTATAGCTGGCTGTAGTGTTGCTAAATGACTCTCGATTTAAACGATATCAAATTAAGGGCCAAAATAGTATTATCTAGAATCATAATTACGTCAATAGATATCCCAAACCTTTCTGTCATCTCTGAACAAAATCTCCAAACTTATTTTGGCTAAAAATCCTGAGTTATCTTCAATAATCAGCTAAATCGAATCATTTAATAGAAACTAGCGGAAAGTAATTCAGGTTGTTTTAAACCCCTTTTCTTGTTGCAAATAATATATAACAAAAAAAATACCAAATTTTTAGCTATATTATCAATTAAAATAATTCGATTTTTTTTTTATAATAAAAATATAATGAATTTTGGTTTCTTTTTATATATATATTAATATGAAATTATATATAAAGTAATAAATATCGGCCCCGATCCGATATAATATTTAATGTCAGCGCAGCCCTAATTCTTTCTAAAGAAAGATTCGTAACAATAAATTTTGAGTTTTTTTACGTGCTATTTATTTTACTTTCTTTTCAAAAAAAACCATTAATGAGGAATAGGAAAGAAATTACTGCGTCATAAGTCCCGTCATTATCAAATTAGGCCCGGTCCCTGTCAAAGAGGCCGTTCCCCCCAAATTGGCGGCGTATGCGACGGCTATGAATATAGCTTTATTAATCGGCACGAGACTCTCGTCCATTTGGTAACGGAAGGAAAATCGTGTGCTTAATTAGTACATGGTATAGCAATATGTAAGTATTGTGAAATGGAATCTTCGTATAAAATGTCAAATTAAAAAATGATCTACTAAATTCAGCTGTTTATCATATTGATGACACCTATAAAATATGACCGATGAAAATATGAGATATCGTAAAATATTATTATTATTTCTATCAAGCGAGAAAAGCTCCTATGAATATGTCCTAGATCGTCTTCTTTTTTCAAAAATTTTTTTTAATGGTTGTGACTCAAGGAAATGCCGCTATAACAGTTGTCTATTAATAATTACATGGCCTGCCAGATTTGACAGGTTATTAAACAATTTTTAATATATTTTAAACCCCAACGACATATCTCCTTAACTCTTAATCCTATTCCTTACTTCGGATACTTGTTTAATTTTACAATATATTTCCTCCCATTAAATAATCCCATTCAATTTTAAATTCTTTGAGTTGAGCTATTATCCTTAATAGTTAACTTTAGATTTTTTAAAAAAATAAAAGAAAATTGGTATACACATTTTTAAGCGTATGTCTATTTATTATTTTTTTAAAGAAAGAATGACGTGCAGGCTACTTTTCTGATTATAATTAAGAATTAAGTTTTTAGAACTAAGACGCAGTTAAGTAGATTATTAATTAGAAAAAAAATTTTTTTTTTTACCTTGAATCTTCGGAATTTTCTTTTGGATTGAGCGTTTCAATATTTAAGTGTGAATCGGTGGTCGTTTCTAAAATAATTTTTTTAAAAAAATTTGGTTTATATTAAATTCGAACAACTTTCCGGAAATAAGGAATGTATTTTTTTTAAGAAAAAGGAGATGTATCGGTTATTGGACATGGTACTTAATCGATACCGGATGTCTATTAATTAGGATTATCTTATTTAAAATTTAATGCAAAATTGAGTGCCCTCCAAATTTCTTATTTCATCGTTGATTACTCTACTTTTTACCTAGCCCTCGAGGATGACGATAATGCATTGGACTTGGCCGTAGGAGCTGGAGAGATATAGAACCGTTATTAGGTGTTCGATTCTCTAACCCGCCTTTTTAGAAAGTCATAAATGTCGTATTAATAAAAACGATTCCATTTGGATATTATAGAACAGTATTTGACAAAATAATTCTTTATATTTTTAAAATCTAGCATTCTGACAAAACTATTATCTTGGGATCCCGAAGGTAATAAATATCGGTTTCGGCGCGGGTTCCGATAAAAATAATGGTTCAGAGGTTTGTGAAAAAATATTAATAGGTTCAGTTGGAACCTTTTAAAAATCCAGTTCGATTCCTATCACATCGACTTATTAGGATTATGTATGGAAAAGCATATATATATTTTTTTAAATTTTTATCATTAAAACCCCATAGATAAAAGCAACTTAATTATTAAATTCCAGGTCGTTACTATAACTAACGCAAACTAGATAACACGCCCATGATTATTAATTTTTTGTATATTTTCATAGGGCATGACATGATACCTTCGATGTTTATGTGTTTTTAATGTTTTCATTTAAAAAAAAATTAATATATATTTATATTTGCCTTTATCTCATAATAATTTATAACCTATTTTAAAAAAAATAAATAATTAAACTACTACATTTATTTATTATTTACTCTAAAAAACCTATTTTTATGAATTAAATTAAAATTTAGGTAAATTATCGAGAAAAAAAAACACTAGATTTTTTTAAAAAATAATCACTATCTAAATTATTCATCTCGTATTTAACCTTTTGTCACAAGAGGAGAAGAGGCCGCAATATTTTCCATGGGCTGTTGATTATTTTTTTCTATCGAGTCCCTGCCTTTGATGCCCTGCTGAGAATTTCGGTGGTCGCCTTTAAATGCTACTTTGTCAGCACCTTTCACGATCAAAGCGTGAATTCTCTTGAATTCTTCCATTACGCCGCATGCTATGGGAGTCATAAGGGCGGACGTGGCTGTGTTATTTATCCACATGGAAATAAAAAAGGTAGTGCCAAGAAAGCCTAGCAATAACCTTGAAAAATAATCATTTTTAGAATAAAATTAGTTTAGATAACCTTAGGGCAAGTTAGGGTGGAGTGAAAATAAAATCGACAAATCACTCGAAATTTTATTATAAATACCTTTTGAATATTATTTAAGCTCAGTTTAGTAAATTAAAAAAAAATTATATAATGCCAAATTCTTTCATATTAGATCAATGTTAAAATTCACCGTTATTCGAAATAACAATTTGCTAAACATTGCCCAAATTTGATTAAAATGCAATTAGACTCAAATCTTAAACTATTTACGGAATAATGCGCTCGCTTTCAAATCAGCTAGGATCAAGCCTGTGGCGAGAAAATCTATTGAGAAAGAAAAAACTGGCCAATCCTGAATTAAAACTCAGGTCGAAATATAAAATAATTCTTTACATGAACGACTAAAGCAACTGAGTCACAGGAGCTACTCCAAAACAACGTTTTGTTTGCAATATATCGGATCGGCTCAGATATTAATCGTTTCCGATAAATATCCGATCGCCCGATATCATTTAAACCGATCTGATATTTTAAAATAATCGGGTAATAAACTATATTTCCCCCCTCTAGCGCATCCATATTTATATTTTTTTTTAAAAATGGAGCCCTTTTTGTGTAATTTCTTTAAAATAATGAGATACAAATATATTTATGAGAGAATATTTAATGATGCACACACATGTCCTATGTTTAAAATGAGGTTGTCTTTTTATATTAGAATAAGTAATTATCGATTCAAAATTTCCACTTAAATTATAAAAAAAAATAATTGGTTTTTGTAAATTATATTATCGTATCTGAATGAAAAGGTATTGAAAAAGAAATAAAACAAGTTTACGTTTTCCAATATTATTCCAAACGCCGAACGGTAATTTGACCAATTTGCATTATAATCATTTGAAATGCATTATTTGTGTTTGTAACGCGGCATACTATCAATTTGTAAACACTATAAGTCCTGCACTTACATTATTTTAACATTGTACATTTCAAATTTTTTTAGTCATCATACTTTTTTTTTTACAATATTTTATATTTTATACATTTAAAAAAAATGATTGTAACTATAATAATAGATACTTTTGAATTTTGATTTTAATATAATTTTAAATAAAATATTCATGAATCATATTAATTAAATCCATAATTTAATTAGATTTACACGTTATTTTTGCGTTTGCGGCGTCAAATTATATTATATTTGAAATAATTTAATAAAACTTAAACATTTTCCCTTTCTGGAATTTAAAAGAAAACGTCTTAGAATTAAAAAAAGAAAAACCAGATGTAGGAAAGCGCATTTTTCTCTATACAATCCCGATCATTTCTGCATTATCACCAGTGACGATTCTATTTTAGTCGTCCTCAAGATTCTAGAATTTGAGCCAATTTACAAAAACAACCCCATTTTTTAAAACAGAAAAATATTGCCTAAGCCTCGAGATTTAGCTAATAGATGTCGAAACCTTTGTGCCATCTTACAAAATCTTCCGACTAGCGTAATATTTTTTTCTGAATAAAATATAGAGTAGCCGTTTAACATCAAACACTACATTTAAATGATAGAGTAAACCTGTTTTTTTTTAAAAAACAAAATATTCAATAAAAAAAATGATATTAAAATACACTTTGGGGTTAAGTGTTAAAACATTATAATAACTTCTATTTATTTCCTTCTATTATTTATCTTTTACCTTGATTAATTAGATAATTTCCTTATTTATTTATTTTATATAATTTTTTTTATCGTTAACATTTTAAAGAAAAAAAATTCAATTTGAAACTTTTAATTGATATTTTATATCGATCCTCAATTAATCCAAATTTTTGACATTTCTTCTTACTTATCTTTCGTTCTTTTATTTCTTTCTTTATAGAACACCGGTACCCTTTATTGCACTTCGGGGTATATAATTAGTTGAACGTTATCGATATTTTTTATCTATTAATATTAAAATATTAGATAGCATTGTAATTTTATCCTTATATACAAAATTTATTTTTGTTTCCATGTAATCTATGTGGCTCCGTTGGTATGGACGTTGATTGAGGAATCACAACCCGATCTGGCTCCGAAGCAATGACCAGGTCTTTTTTCCTGAAGCCAACAAGGTGGTTCCATGCTAAGGGGTGTGATCTAAAGAATATTGGAAGAGAGCGCGCGATTCCGTTAAGTTTATGAATTATTAAAATAAAAGTGTATCTTATTATATTTTTAATAAAATGTGGTCGTTGTTTAGCATATTTGGTTGTTTATTTTAGCAAATTGTTATATGATAACCAACCTATATATCATTACCCAACTATTAAGTTACTCCCATATTTTCTTAATTTTTAACTTCTTTGATTAGGAGAGAATGAGAGAGATAGCCCGGGTTAAGGTTAGGATAAAAAAAAAAAGGTTTTTAAAAGTAATCTATATTACTTGTAACCTGTCAAAACTGACAAGTCATATGACTATAAATAGATGAATAGAATTTTAAATAAATCAGCCGTTAAAACGGGAATTTCTTTGAGTTAGATTTAAATCATTTATTTAAATTAAAATAAAAGATAAAAATAGCCTAAAAAACAAAATTTTTTTGATAAATTATGAAAAAATATTTTATTCGTTCAACATTGTATTAATGACGAGCCATAAAATTACCAAATAAAAAAATCTAAGCCGGGCTTAAAATAAACATTTTTTTTTAGAAAAAAACGTAGCTAGGCCTAAAATTTAGACACTCTACTGCATATCTTGCTAACATAACCTTGTCTAATAGGTAAGTTTAAGAGAAAAACTAGATTCGCCGGGAGGGGGGGGCGAACTAGAATCTTGCCGCGCCTACTCTCAAATCCGAAACGACCATTCAAAATACGATATAATGATCCAATTCAGCCATATAAATTAGATGTATTTTTTAAGACATCACTTTGCTAAATATAGCAATTACTATCACTAGTCATAGACAAATTAACAATCCTAACCAGAAAGGCCAGTAAAGAAGGTCAAGAAAAAATAGTCTTAATGGCTAACGGAGATAGTGTGCGTGCGTCTCAAGGATGGGTTTAACGATGCTAAAACTGAGATGATCCGTAGGCGTTTCGAAGACGTCGTTCAGTACAGAAAACATTCTCCACTAACTAATTATATTAAAACCAATCATTGTAATAGTTCCTATTTTATAAAATTAAATCAAGGCTTGTTTGTGTTAAGAACCAAGATTAAATGCGTAAACAATTATTTTTTATAAAAATTCAGAGTAGCTAATTGTTTTGCTTATAAAAGAATTCACAATTACTTATCAAAACGTTAATGCCATTTTTTTTTTAAAAAAAGGAGAGATTAAAAACATTCCGAAGATAAAAATAACTTTAGTTTACATTTATGACTATAAATAAACGGATCTATAATTCTAGCAAATTTAATTTTAAGATTATAATGCATTTTATGTATGTGTGTTTTAAACCTATATCTGGCCAAATAAAAAAATACAAATAAAAAGTTTTTAAAAAATAATCAAAAATCTAATTTTGAAATAAAATTAAATAATTAAGCACATGTGAAAAATGAAAGATTTATCACTGTTGAATTAGATGAGTCCCATAATTTTTAAATATGATTGGAGTTTAAAGAAAGTTTGATCATTTATGCGAGTTTAGAACTTGGTGAACATAATCCAATAAATGTTACAATTGGTCGCTTCTCTTACACGTATCATACATAAATATATTATAATAGGATAACATTTAAGTTAATGTCAGACAATAGCAAAAACTTTGCATAAATTTTTATATCAAATTAAACCGAAACTTCAAAAAAAAATAATGTTAAATATAAGTGATTAATAAATAATATTGATAATTTAAGCCCTAACCATCTCATATCATGTAGAATCAACACTAGCCGCTAATGTTAAACGGTTAGATTTTTAAAAACACCAACCGCTTATTTTAGCCAAAAAATATTATATAAGACTGGAGATTTTCCTCAGAGATGGCAAAAAGGTTAGGATATTATTCATGAAATCTCGAGGCTTGCGTAATATTATTTAAGCTAAAATTTTTATTTTAATTTAAAATTGACCAAATCGAGCCGCTTAACAACAATCAGACCTTGTAGAAACCTGTAGCTTCCAAAAGCCCAGGGTGGTAAAATACTACGATTTTAAAATAGGGGGAGGGTTACAATTTCTTCCTTGCGAACTTTCCAAGGAAATATTTTCACTTGCCCAACGTTTAGCCATCCCATATTCTGACAAAATAATACAGCCAAATATATTAGATATGCTAAATTTTAAAAAATGATGACCATAAAATTATTAAAATTTGCAAAAATAGGCTGGGAAATAATTTTTTTTTTATAAAACCCACGGGCTTGTACACTTGCAGATCTCTATTAAAGAATAATATATATATATACAAATATAAATGTTTAGAATTTTAAAAAAAAAACATCTCATTTTTTTTACTGATCAAATATTATTCTAAGATATTTGTGTTGTTATAAAGGTTACTTTTGAAAAACAATTAGTTACAGTTAATAGTTACATCTATAAAGAGGTAACATATTATATCAAAAGTAACTAGTATTTATATCAGGGTTATGGACCCAATTTAAAATTGTTTGATTGGGCATTTTGAGACTACAGACCCAACAGAGACCGATTTAGCGGTAACCTATCAAACCCGGGATATTATGAACCGGACTAGGTTCGGTTTATAAAACGGGTTTTCGATTATATTCCTGTTATCAAAATTTTCGCTAAATAGAGTTTAAAATTCCTGAACCATAATTCGAGGCCACATGATTTTTATAACCCCTCAATTTTATTATTAGATATTATTTCTATGTATAAAAAAATTACAAATTTTAATCAAAGGAATTTAAATGAAAATACAAATTTGAATAAAAAAATATACTATAAAAATATCTACATTGAAAAAAATATATGTAAATAAAATTATACAATTTTTCATAAAAACTTGACCTTAATAAATTGTATGCTCGTTTTTCTTCCAAAAACAAGCTTCCCTAGATTATACAAACGTCCTACAATGCAAGCGTGACAATATATATATATAAAAGTTGATTTCAAATTTAGGAAATCATCGAATAAAGATGGATAATATATTATTCAACAAGTAACTTGAAAAGTGACCTACTAATTGCTTGTAATAAATTTCATTTAGAAAAATTATAAACTAACAAATCACTAGTTTCTTTACTTGTGACTATTGTTGTTAAAAGTCATGATTTTTAAAAATCGCTAAGCCAATATTTTAGCCAAAAATTATTAGACAAGCCTCAAGATTTCGTTAATAGATGTCAAAACCTTTCTGCCATCTATGAGCAAAATCTCCAGGCTAGTGTAATATTTGTTGGCTAAAATATTGGGTTAGCCATTTTTAATCGAGTGGTTTATAACATTACAAATGGCAAAAAAATTCAACATTTCCTATGTAAAGATTATGGATGTAAATTATAAGATTGTGCTAATATTTAACATACCATATTGGTTTTGAACCTGACAAGTAGAGTAAATTCAACGCTAAACGTCTATGAAGGTTAACCGTCTCGATAGCTTGGGCTATTACGAGCGACGCAAAAAATAACATTATGGGATCCTGTGTTGTTTAAAAGTGCATACATATACAATTTAATTTTTCAATAGATTTTAGAAATATATTTAAAGGTGGAACTATTTATTAAAATTTAAAAAAAATTAACTAGTTTCCTAGTGAATTTAAAATATTTATATAGATGTACCGAATAGTAATTTGGGTCGATACCAATTCTATTTTTTCACTGGTACCAGGACAAATATTTACATTTATTTAAGGCTGTTTCCATATCAAAAATATAATTAATAAACTATATTAACTTTAACGAAAAAAGAGAAACAAGGTAATTTTAATGTAAAAAAAAGTGGCCTAAATCATTTTTCCAAATTTACAAAAAAATTTATATTTTTCAAATTATAATTATAAAAGATATGAAATTTTGAGATATTTTAAAATATATTTAGGACACAGTCTGAAGAAATTACTCATAAAACTAATCAAAATAATCAGAATTTATTGATAAAATTTCATTTATCCCCATAGTTAACTTGTGGCAAATTAAAAAAATGAAGATGTAAGACCATCCAACTCTGCCTAATTACCTAATTGTTCTTCTGGCTCACCTAAGGGATTGAAATACACATCTCGTGAAAGTGGGGAAGATGGCATATTTTCGTTTTATAAAAGTAGATTAATTGATAATCATAATGAGGTAATGATAAAGTAAGCTACTTTTTAGCAAAAGAAATAATGTTATCACCCTTAATTTAATTATAACACTGAATTTTAAAATTAAGAGAGTTAAAATTTAATTGCATAATTTGATTGCGGATTATAAAATAATATAAAAGTAATTTTTTAAAAAATATATATATAAAATGTATTTAATTAATCTTCATAACTAGAAATAAAAATTTTGCTTATAATTTTCATTAATGTTGTTAAACAGCTTGATTAGAGCAGATTTTTAAAAAGAACTATTTTATCCAGAAAAATATCCCACATTTGGACATCTATAAACAAAGTTTCAAAGCTTTAGAAATATTTTTCCAAATAAAACATTGAGTTATCCCATCACCTATGTCGAGCAGCTAAAAAGTGGGGTGCAATAGGCCACAATTAGATTTCTAAAACTTGTGCAAGCCATTGATATTTTTGTCAGTTCATGGGTCAAATATATATAATTTTTTATTTGAATTGAAGTTTATAATTGGCATTGATACTCTTTAATAAAATTATTTATTTTTTTCACACTTTTTTTTTGGCATTGTAAATTTAAAGTAATAGTGAGCACAAATTGAGCTTTTGCATTTTGCCATACTTTATTAATAAAAAAGTATCCCTTGTGGGTTGCCTTTTTATTAATTTTTTCGATTTAAAATTTTAACTAAGTTCAAAAAATGAATTTGTCTTTGAAAATTATATTAGGCTGCCTTCATATTTTATTAATATTTAAATATTTTATTTTAAGATATAAATAAGTTATTTTTTTACATTTTATATAATATTAAAACTAGAAAATAAAATAGTATTGAAAAAAGCAGCATTTTTTTAAATGGTTGCTAACACTGAATGGTAATTTTTCCAGTTTGCATGATGCTATTTGAAATTGCATTTACAACATAGCATTTGAAACACTCAATTTGTGGGCACTTTAAGGGTGCTTCCATAAAAACTAGTCACTGATTGTGCTATATATTTAATCATAATCTGGAACATAAAAATTTTATTTATTATTATTTACTTTCAAGTAATGACTAGAAACATCTTTAAGGCTCATTATGCTAAAGATTGGAAATAGTACAAGTGGAACAAGAGAGGCGACAGCTAATGGCAATGCTTGTGTAATCAAATAAGTTGCAGTCACTATAGAAACATATGCACATTTCATTGACTATTAATGCAAATAACAAATAATTTAATTGTAGCTGGTAATGTTTGGGGACTTTAAAACCATTATTATCCTAATATAATTTTGTGGATATTCTATTATATTACAAAACCGCCAGTTTAAATATTAACTGAGGAAAAAATGACTAAAATTTATATCAATATTTATTGTAAAATTAAACCTGTGAGGGATATAATATTGGAATAGGTAAATATACGATTGGAATTAATATTGACATGAAAATAATCTTGTTATTGAACAAATACTTTAAAAATAAGAAAACTTTTTTTTTAGAAAAAATCATTTTAAAATTTAAAATAATGAATGAGTTATAATTAGATTACTTGTTAAGGTCTAAACCATGACCAGGAAAAATTTAATTCAGAAATAAATACTATTGGTGGTGGCCTATGTCATACAATTAACTATGCAGAAAGAAATGGGAATTATTTATTTTCATTGGACATAGAAATAACTACTATAAAATTTTAGGCCGAATTCCCATAAACAGGAAATCAGGATTCTCAAGATATTGAATGGCTCCATCTTCTACAAAGTATATCAACAAAATAGCTATCATTATTACGTCTCGAAAATCTTTCTAAAAATTATTTAGCTGATAAATCTCATTTTTAATAAAAACCAATCATGAACTTAATTGTAAAATATATGTATTTTACTATTACTGAAATGAAAGAGGGTTTTAGCGAAATGTTATTAAAAAATCAATGCTATTTCGTAAATAGAATATTGATCGTATTGATAAAAATAAGTAATAAAAAAATCTAACTTTATTTCCATAAAAATATTTTCTAAATTATTTTAAAATAAGACGCCATCTGGTGGATTTTACTTTGTTGATATTATTATCCATAATAAATATAGCCCTGTACTGTAATTTTTCCCGGCCCATATTCGACTAGCCCGACATTAAAAGTTTTTTTATTGTCCTAGCCCGACCCCAGCCTTAAGAAAGTATTTTGATCCAGTAGGATCCAAACCCAACTCGATTGAAATTTGGATTTATTCTATAAATTTTATAAATATGAAACAATTTTATAAATGTGAAGGCGATTTAATTGAATAGATCTTAGATAAAAACAGAATACAAGAAATATCGAATGAAAAAAATTCTATAAATTTTTAAATTTTTTAAATTGATTTTTCTTAATTATTGTGTAGATTATGAAAAGTGAATCGCATCTTCTTTAATAATCTCTTTTTCAGGGTTATTATGAACCTACAAAAACACAAAATATTAACCTTCGGTTAAAGGTAGAGTTTTTTTAAGTGAATTCAGTTCAGGGGAATATTTTTAAACCCAGGTATGGTTCCAGGTTCAGCTCGGGTATAGGAATATTTGAATTATATAAAAAATATTTTTTAAATATATTTAAATTATAATTAAAATACAAGATATAAATTTGGTATAAAATATAAAATTTTAATTTTATTTAAAGACAAAATATTATATAAAAATAGAAAGCATAGTCATGTATCAATTTTAAAAATTTTATTTAGATGTATTGGCATAATATCTTTTAAGAGTTGTCCATCTTCTATGATCTTTGCGGAGAAAGAATGAATTTCAAATTTGAAAAAGATCTTTCAACGCTAACCTACACTAAATATATTGAATAAGAAAATATAATAAATTCACTATGGTTACAGGAACAGCGAATAAGATTTTGGATAAAATATATTAGTCAGGGTGGAGGACAAAAAAATGAATTTTCTTCTTATTTAATCCTTTAAACGTCAAATTCAGTAATTATCGTTCCGATGCTTTTCTGCAATCGTTCATTGGGCCTTTTTGTAAATCAATTTCTCTAAATCATCTTGCTCAATAACTTCATATCCGACTCCATAAATTAACAAGATGCTTTTTAGCACATAATCATCTCTAAGTAATATCTATAATATTTAAGGATTTATGCTGTATTTTCAAATAAATGCAATCCAGAAAATAATAATTTTAATATAAATATTAATTTATTAAGCTTGTAATTAACCTTGTGTCTTTGCCAGCTAAGAGAATGTCATAGTTAATAAACTTTTCTGCTATTAAGATAAAAATAAAGTAATTAAGAAAAATTGTTTAAATTATTTTCTAGTTCAAAGCGGTATCTTGACCATTCTGCATAAAAATCTATGAACGTTAACTGTTCAGATTAGAGTTGCTTGGTTGCTATTTTTAATGGTCTTACAATTTCTACAATCGTTGTTACTCCCAATTATCGAGCAATAAATAACCAGATTGCTCTGCAAAGAAATTTTTGATATTGGGTTTGAGTTAACATGGTCCTTGCTTTTGCAAGAGTATCCTAATGGGTGAAAATTTTATTGTATCTTGCTTTTCCTTTCCTTTTAAGACTTTTTTGATTGACAATTTTTGGTTTGATTGAACCTTTTACTTTTTTTGTTTGACATTTTTCCTTTTTTGATTGGTCCTTTTCTTTTCTGTTTGACACTTTTCATTTTTTGTTTAACACTTTTCATTTTTTTGTTTGACACTCTTCCTTTTTGATAAGAAAAAACAAGAAATTGGCTACATCTAATAAATTATTTTTAGTTGATACGTTTTGTCGAATTTGCTTTCACTCTTTTGAATGAAAAACCGTGTATTTAAAAAGGTATAAAAGAGTTTACGACCTAATAGTAAAAAAAATTCCCGACTCGACATACCCCGAATAAAATTTTTACAATTTCCCGAATTAGTGGGGTTTTGCAGACCGGGGGGTAGGTGGGGGGTTTGTAACTTTTTTTAAAGGCCGGCCATAATTTTTAAATTACACCATTTTACGGTCCACTATAGGTCCACAGATCATCGAATATAATCTTAGAATTTACACTAGTGTCTGCAACGGGCCCAATTATTCAATCTGAGCCTAGGCAGATTTTAAAAAAAATGGGTCTAGCCCGGCACGATTCCGAAATATTTTTTTATATTTATCCCGAAAAACCCGGTTCGAAATTAAATTTTTTGCCCAGCCCTGCTGGAAATATTTCTTATAAAGATATGGCCAGGCAGATCTCTAATTAACATATTACCCAAACAAGAGATTCTGGCCGAAAGTTTTGCCTGCGCAAAAAGTTTTCGAGCCCTTGAAAGAATTTTGAGAGTCGAGTGGTATAAATCTTCATTTAAATTTCATTCTAATTTATATCTATATGGCAAATTTTTTACTCTAAATTATTGGAGCTATGAATAGGTTGTTTCGCGACTCTATCAAAAAATTGAGGACCTCCAGAGTTGTCAAACACTACTTTGAGTGCTATAGCTATTTGTCAAGAAAAGGAAATAACCTACCCCCCCCCCCCCCAAATAGCCCGCTATTAGCTACTATTTTTTAATCTTTAATTTTTACTTATAATGCAATTGTATAGTATATAATTCATATCAATATTTATAAATATTTAAATATAGTTAACTTTGAATTAAGCAAAAAGACTATAATTTATGTAATAAAAATAACTATTTATGGTATTATTAATTTTTTATTTATTTTATTGCATTTTAATAATTCATTTCTTTACTAATATCCCCAAGTCTAAGCAATGATCAGAATGTAGAAGTTTTGTCTTACTAAATAATCTCTCAACACGAGCACTTGAGGGTAAGACAGTATTTGCTTATATAAATATTTTTAATATAAGAAAAATTATATAAAATCTTTTTAGTATTTTTAGGTTTAAAAAAAGCGTCTAGGATATTTTCTATATTTCAAAAAAATTATCAGTGGAAATCGTTTTTGTGGTTGAAACTAGATCTTTGTTTGATATGAGAATATTCAGCTTTACCATAAGCCTATCATGTTGATTTTTAACATAATCGGAATTGATATATAGCCAGTTTAGTTTAAAATTGTTATGAATCATGGCAACTACATTATCATCGTTGTATAGGTTGGAGAATCTAATAGTTACAAAAATAGTGTATTAAAAAATATCTTAATCATAGAATATATAAATCTTTTAGCTTTTAACTTTAAGTTAGAATAAATTACTCAGTCAAAATAATTATATATCATCTTAGAATTTAACCTACATAATATTGATTCCAAAATAAATTAAACCAACTTAAATTATGAATCAATTATCATTACTGTAAAAATAAAATTTCCATAATATAGTAAATAAATTTTATTTACCTTCTTTCAATGCCTTTTAACATAGAATCGACTGTTATAAGTTTAGATTATTCAATCTCTTTAATTTTGTAGCTAGGTTACTCAAAGTAGAAACATAATACCCCATTTCTATATTATCCGAAACTTCTAAATTTTAAGGGAAAGAGCCATATATTGCTTAATCTATAAAATTTTAATGATATGAAGCTGAATAATTATTAATTAGAATTATTTTTATATACTCTTTTATAAAAGATGCACTTCATCATTGATATATTGTATTCCAATGTGATCACGGAGAAAATCCATATCTATGCAGAAAAAAATGCTATAAATTTGATTGTATGGTATACTAAGTTCCATTTAGTGCGGTTAGGGGGTTAATACATACCTGTCTAATTCTTTTTCATAGAGCCTTTAAAAGATTTGTTCTGTTTATTTCATGGAGTTTGACATTTATAAAAAGTGGTTCTAGATACCCTTTTAAATCTTCATTTTTTTAGGGTGCCTTCAGCATCCAGTGTTGCTATCAAATTTAGATTATGGCATGAGCATCTCTGAAGACAGGGCAACATTGAGTTGGAGTTAATTGAAGATCCTATAGAATATTGATTAGATTAACATGTATTATAAAATAATTTAAACCTTCTTCTAAGATCTTATTAATATCAATGCCATCTACACTCTTCTTCCAATACATTTTGACTATCATTCTATATATTAACTACAGCATTATCTTTACCAAATATTCTATGTTAATTATTTTATAAAGACAAATTATTCAGGCGGTTGTTAATAGAAATGGGTAGTAATATTTATCAAAAATGGAGTGAAAAATTATTTGGGTATTCTAAATTTCGAACCTCAGAAATTAGAATATAATCATGTAAATATCTTATCAATTGATGAATACATTGAATTTCCTGCATTGCATATAAATTGAAGGCAATTAATCAATAAGAAATAAATATAATAAAAATTTAATCATCCATAAAATATTCAATTCCCCTATCTTATTAAATGTAGATTAGCATAAAGATCATGTGCAATACAATTTAATGAAATAATCCAACTCTGTTTATTTTATGTGTTAAATTCACTAAATTTTTTTTATAATTTAATATGAATTATGATATAATATTACTAAAATATGTGTGTATTTAGTTAATAGAAATTCTATATATATTGTGAAATATTAAACAACTTTTAAATAAATACTGAAAAATTAAGTTAATAACTTAATTTTATTCTGCTAAATATTTTATAAATTAAATACTGACCATACCATTTTGATTAATTTACTGCCCAAAAAATCATACCTTAAAATAAATATTAATTTATAATATAACTTGAATTCTTTGAGGAAATTTGAACCATTATCAGTAATTATTTTGCAAACTTTATTATGAATCTTAAAAGACTTAATAATTTCAAAAATTATATATGCAAGTACATCGTATGTCAAGCATTCTATTATTCTTTTAAGGGCTAATACTATATATCTTCTTTTTAAAGTCTTGTGGTCTAGCCAATGACCTGTGATTCCCAAATAACCTATAAAAACATTAATATCAGATCAATTTATAAATATAAATAAAAAATTTCTCTTATGTTTTCACCTATCTGCCGTGTACGTGATACATATATATAGGATATCTCTGACAACTCTGTTAGAGCATCTTTCATCACGTCAAATTATCTGTTATCTTAATTATTAGTGTCTAACGACATCAAATTGTTGTACCAGGGGATAGAGTTATAATCATTATGGTTAGATTATTAATCAAGGACATTGGTAGAACGTATCAATTAAAATCAACAATGACTGAATCAGCCAATTTCTGAGAAATATTGGCACGTGCAATATTATTAATCACTTTAGTTTGAATTCTTTTTGGATGTAGTCTCCCATATACTAAAATTATTAAGATGTTTTTCTATCTCATTAAAACTATTGGTATGAACATATACTTTTAGAATTTAAAAATGACAATTACCTTTAGGTGTTTTTTGAAGTTATAGCTAGACTTATTTGAGAAATATTTTTTTTTACATTTTAAATAAATAAATTTGTAACAGAATTTTTCAAGCGCGCTATCTATTTTGGTAGCGATAGCTAATAGCGCGTTATTTTTTTTTAAATTATTTATATTTAGCTATCTCCTTTTTGAAAAAATATTATGAATGTAACTATAAACATGATAAATTATAATTTTTATGATTTAATTTTGAAATTTAAATTTTCAATTTGTGTTATAAACCTAAATCACTGGTGTAAATTATTTAAAATGTTTAAATATTCTCACGGTGAGTAAGACAATGATGGTATTAATGAAAGGAATGTAGAAGAAAATGTTATTGATAACAAAAATAAAATTTCTCCATTTCTAAAATTTGAAAATATATTTAAATTAATATAAAAACCAAAAGTGAGACCGTTGTTATTTGTTATTTTTTTTATGTTGAATTAAGTTTATACCTATAATTTTAATTTTAGAATAAATTAAAATATCCAATCTATTTATTTAAAAAATTATGTTAATTAAATTAACATTGTGTTGATATGACCGATTAATACTAACCTTTAAATTGTTTTTTTTTATGTTTATATAAATTGATTTTTTTTTAATATAAATTGTGTAGATTGATTTTTTTATAGATTAACATAAAAATTGTTATATAAACCTGATTTTCTAGTTTGATAAAAAAAATGTAAAAATGTAAAATTTTAAAATATATTATATAAAATTAAATTATTAATTTAAAATAAAATAAACAATCATTTATTTTAGAAAACTTTATGGTGGCAGTTCCGCTACATATTCGCAGTTCCGCTACATATTCGAGGAAATCGTAAATAAATAAATAAATATTAAACAGTTTCCCAATAATAATGTTAATATAAATATTGAATTTCCAATATACTCAGGCAATGGCGATCTTTTTTTGAGTAGATTCGAAGACATCTTCAAGGACACTCAGATCTCGGACATTGAAAAAGTAGGTTACTTTACGAGAAGACTACCAGATGAGGTATATATCAAATTAGACGAACTAAATAAAATTGGGCTATAATGACTTACAAAATATTCTAAAATCCACAGAGAATATGATTTTAGCTACTGGAACATAGACAGGAATGTAATATTTAATTCTAAAAACACGTAAGAAGTGATTTATTTGAAAAAGTGAAGAATAATTAAAAAAATTTAATGATAAATCTCTAAATTATGGATAAACCTATATGGGACAATAATAATAAAACAAAGTCCATTGAAAAGCTAGAAGATTATTTAAAATTTCATGATAGTAAGAATAAAGTTTAATAGGTAATTTACCAGATGAATTATATTTAGTCATGAAAGCAGTGTTTCCAAGAGAGTTAAATTCAAGTTATGATGAAACATTATATACATTAAAGTGTTTATGTAATACAGAAATAAAAGAAAATTGTTCTAATAAAAATTTTAGTAATTCTAATAATGAGAATTATTATAAAAATAGAAAATAAAGAAACACATTATTATAAAAGAAATTATCATTATTTGTAAATCTTTTAGTATCAAAAAATTAAAAAATATTAAATTAAAACCTTCTTATAAATTAAAAGAAATAAATTATAAAATAAAATTTGAAACATTTGTGATTATAGAAAATAAGGAAATAAACTTTAAAGAAAATAATGAAATAAAAACTTGTATAATTGATAAAAAATTAAATAAAATTGTGAAATGTAAAACAATTAAAAAAGTTTTTAAGAATATGATAAGGAAATCATATATTAGATATGGAAGACGAAATAAAATTCTTTTTAGAAAGAACAAATTAAAGATAATTTATGATATTAAAAAGTTGATTATATTGAAAAACATTTTAAAATAAAAATAATTAAAATTTAATATTAATAAAAAATTATTAAAACGCTACAATTGAAGATATTTATAAAAAATAAAAAAAACACTATCTAACAATCTTGTTGATTTATCATCCTTTTATTATTCTAACATCCAAATTTGATTGATTCTCTAATTATTCGTATATTCCGAAATCCCATTAATAATGATAATTTTACAATTGGTGATAATAACAATTTTGTAAAATTGACAATGATAATGACAGAGCTTGACGTCGAGCCAGCGTACTCAGAACGATATTAACGAACCAACGTGATAGAATCAAGCCAACGACTACAATACTTATGAACGACTTGAACAATCATATGCACAACCAAAATAAATATCATTTCCAAGACTAAACTATGACAGACTGCACGATAAGATTCACATGCAAGAAAAACCTGAGTGGAGATCATTTTTTTAAAGGGTGGAATGTTGATATGACCGATTAATACTAACCTTTAAATTGTTTTTTTTTATGTTTATATAAATTGATTTTTTTTTAATATAAATTGTGTAGATTGATTTTTTTATAGATTAACATAAAAATTGTTATATAAACCTGATTTTTTAGTTTTATAAAAAAATGTAAAATTTTAAAATATATTATATAAAATAAAATTATTATAAAATTAAATTATTATAAAATTAAATTATTAATTTAAAATAAAATAAAATAAACAATCATTTATTTTAGAAAACTTTACATTGCATTTATGTACTTGTAAAATATTTATAGATATTTTATAAAGTTATTAAATTGGACACATATGTTTAGTAAAAAAAAACAACTAAAATACTATCATTTTTTTGTTAATATATAAAATTTATATAAATAAAAATTCGAAAGATGGCGCATTTACGATATTAACTTTTTTTAGGAATATTTTTGTTAAAATATATTTAAATTTTTCTTTTATTAAAAATTTTCATAAAAAAACATGCTAGTTAAATTTGATTGATTTACCATTATTAATAAGTTCAATACTCAGATTTGCAGACAAAATGGCATAATTATCTTTTATAATTTATTTAAAAAAAATTGTTTAGATGGTTTTTAACATTTAATTTCAAAGGGTTTCGAAATTCAATTTATTAATCAAAATACTAATAATAATAAGGATAAATAAAAATATTTTAATTCTACAATTATAATAAAAGTTAATTTAAAATATAAAACTTTAATTATAAAATAAAATAGAAATATGACTTTAGGGAATAATATAATAAAATTGAAACATATAATACAGAGAAAATAACAAATTCTCATCAAAATGCAACCTGAAAAATGTTTCCCATCATTGCAGCCTACGTTTAAAAATAGATTTTTCAAATTTTTAAAGAGGTGAGTACAGCAAACGATAAACTTGCTTATTTGAAATTTTTTACATAAGGAGCAGAAAAATGTCTAACATAGGAAATTAAAATTGTCGATTCGTTGAGAATTCTATTCAAAACATTCTCAGAATATCAGTTATTCATAATCTTATAAAACCTATATCGCCCAATTTATGTTATAATTAGAGGAAATATTGTTATACTATTCTGTATTCTGCTTTGGTTCCCCTATATTATGTGAAAATGAAATATGTAAACTAGATTCTTTTGCGAAAATGTCATTATTGACCATAGGAATATCAATGTTTCAATCGATATCGATTCATTTCTCTTATATCAGATGAGGCGCTAGATATATATATTATTTAAAGCCTTTTAAAAGAGTCCCTTTATGAGAATAAATAAATTTAGTTTCTTCTTTTTCCTTCCTGAGCCACTTAATCAAATTTGTCTCCTTTTCCCATTTTGCAAACTCTTTATGGCTTATGAAATAAAAGAATTTATGGTGCTGCAATCTATAATATATATTAAATTCAACTTCTAATACTCGAATCGAAATCAAAAATAATAACCCCATCTGGAGAGGGTAATTTAAAGTATATTCATCATAAGGTTTATGCAAATGAGAACTCTGTGGTGTAAAATTTTTGTGAGTGTTCTGAGAAAGGTCTGTAGGAAAAAAGATAATACCATCATGTCTTCGGACACCTCTATTTCCTTCTCACTTTTGGGTTGCCATCGTCTGATTCCGCAGCAATGTTATCATCGGGTTTTATTCATTTTTCACGGTACACCAGGGACTTTTGACTGTCTATTACTAACCCTACCCCCCCCCCCCCCTCCTCCAACCAATTCTGGGTTTGGTATGCCCTCATAAGTTCACATCTACATGAGGCATCCTTTTTATTTTATTAAATTATGTAATAAAAACAACTTTTAGTATTATTTTTGATTATTTAAAATTTGATTCAGGTGACACTCTACTATTGAAACACATCTAGAACATAATTATAAAACACCTTTCCTTAGTCATAGATTGAGCCGTGATATTCAAGAATATATATTTCATTTCATTAATTCAATAGTATCATTATCCTATACCATTAAATCTATCAAAGCGAAATTTAAATGCTAAAATTAACTAGTATCTTTATCATACGAAGAAAAAATTAAAAGCTAATAACAAGAAGTATAAACCAATTAGGACAATACTGCATAATAAATTCCAATGTCCCAAATATTTATATCTTTTTTTTGAAATTACACATAATTCGGTTATATTTATTTATTAATGTTGAAATCACAGATGTTACCTGGGATGGGTCATTGGAGGCTCGAGTTCCTTCATTTGGAGAGCCCTCTCAATAATTTTCCGACTACGATTAAGACAAAATAATCAAAAAATATTTATTTTTATTATTGAGATTTTGAGTTTGAACTCAACGAGTCCTGACATGCCGAAAAGTCAATTGACGTGTTTGATATGATTATATAATTTAAATTTAAAATTAATTAACATGAGCCCTTTTTTTGGAATCTTTTTTAAATATGAGTTATCAGGTTTATAAGGAGTTTGAAAACGGGTTAGAGTTTCGTTGATTGGTGAAATATCTTCCCTCCGGTTTATCTCTCCGGGTAGGCTTGGTTTTAAGCCCTTAAATAGCATGTATAGTGTATTCAGTTTTAATATTCAGCATTTTCTTTGTGTAAATTTTTTTAAAATTATTATTTATAATTTTTTTTTTTTGATTTAGACATTAAGTTCAATCTAGTACAAATTGTTGATATTACACAAAAATTAAAGTAGGGGTCATGTAATAAAGTACTAAAAGGTTTTATATATAGTAAAATATACTATAATAATGTTTTAATGTAAGCATTTCATTGAAAGGTTAAGTAAATATTTTTATTTTAAAAATGTATTTCCACTTATAAAATATTTTGAACTCCTTTTTTTTGAAGAACTCTTTTATTAAAATTATATTTAAAAAAAAAATATATAAAAAATAATATGGGCATAAAATGTATAAAATTTGGTTGATTCCAAAGCGAGACACAGTCTTAAATCTATATATATATTCAAGGCAGAAATATAGTTTAAGCAAGATATGCAAGGCATGCGGCGTTTAATTCAACGAAGGCCTAAATATCAAACAGCATAGAGCCCTCTAATTTATCCCTAGAAGATGGCGCAAGACTAGGTGGCATAAAATAAGTACTCTGGTCTTTAGGTAAATCCTTAATTTGGGACTACACATGCAAATCTTCCTTTCCAAAAAATGTTAGAATCCGGCTGATATTTCCGAGACATAAAACATAAATAAAAATATAATAATTATGTTTTTATACCAATCAATATATCTTACCTTATAAATTTTAAGTTATTTTTATAAAAATATATATATTTTATATTTAAAATTAGGGAAAATAAAATTGTTTTAATTAGAAAAAAAATTAACCTGTAAAAAGTGCCGAACCAATGGAGAGGGGAGTATAGCAGTGAAAGGTAACTCACGTAGAGCAGGAAATCTCCTACCGTTATAAAAGAAGTTGAATGCGTCGAAGCATGCGCGTTGATTTGATAAGGCAGGGAAGATCACTAACCAATAGTCGAATAAGAATGCAGATGAGGCCTTGTATACAATTGAGCCCATTGAGGGAGGAAGAAGTTATCCATTCTTCTTTATTTTAATACATATTACATATTTTTTTGAATAATGAAACTGTTCTTTTTCTGTTTTTCTAATAAGAGTATAGTGTGCCAAATCAATCAATTGTCGATAATATTTATTTCAATCTATCAAATAACTAGAGCTTCAAAATAGAATCGAGTCGAAAGTTATAGTATTCGGCTAAAAACTACATTTCTCAGTATTTTAAAATAAACGACTATATCTAATACAACAAAAAAAGTGAGAAGATATCATAATAATATCAGAAACTGTTTTTTTTGTAAAAATTAGACTTGATAATTCGAGATCTCCCCGTCGTATTTGAATTTCGAACCATTCCGCTACGTGATATTTGTCGGCGTCAAAAATATAAATGTTTCGGTAGTCATGGACAAAATAAATCTAAGCGAATCATTTCTCGTCTGTGACCCGTTCTCCACACCGTAATTAAAATGGTGGATATTTGAGTAACAAGAAATAAATAAATATCGTTGAAAAAAAAGAATAGCTATAAATTTAGGATTAGAGACTGTCATGGAGGAAATAGTAGCGAACCTTTAAAATTAAGGTCAGTTTTAAAATATTTTCTATATTTAAATTAATTGAATTAAACTTTATCAAATATTTGGGATTATATAGCCAGTATGTATCAGAGCTGTTTCAAATATATTGTTATATCTATATTTAAATCCATTTTTCTAGGGTCATGTATCTGTGTAAAGTATATTTTGAATAGCATTTTACATTGTACAGTGTCATTTCTAATTTAAAGCGTATCATTTCAAACATGTAAAACATTCATTTAAAATTTAAGTGTACGATTAAAAAAAACTTGTTTCGCTAAGTTACAAGTGAAATGGTATACTTTGCAATTATCTCACTTCCAAAATCCTACCTTCAGCCTCTCAGGACGTAGGGTGGCAACGTCCTTTGAAGGATAATAGAGGTTTGATAGGTTCCCTATGGTCTGGGTTTAGTATAGGATCATCATCTCCTCAACAGGGTATAAAAACCACATAAATGGGTTGATGTCAGGAAGGGTATCCGATTGTAAAAACTTTGTTCCAAAATTTCCTGATAATTACAACAAAGTATGGGCCACAGCCCAAAGTAGCCCTTGGGCCTCCTCATCCTCCTACAAAAAGAAGGATGGAAATTGGCAAAATTCGTCTTATCCCTTTAGGATCTGACTACTCTTGCTCTTAAGATATTCTTTTAAAAATAACAAATCCCATCAACCCATGTTACCAGGGGACATTCCCTTAGCTATTTTCAATATTTTGAGGCAAAGCTTATAACTCCTCATAAGCCTAACAAAGGCAAAAAAGGTTACAGCATTTACTTAAAAAAAAAAACTAGATATATTTTAGAATTTTTTTTAATATCGATTTTCTAAGAAAATTTAAGATTTAACCCAGCCCTATTTTTCAAAATTTTAAAGCAGCTGAGCTTAGTTTTAACTTATGGAACTTAATATTAAACTCTCTTTACAAGAACCGGAAAACCAAAATTATTGACTACTAATAATAATGGGACACCTATTCAATGAATGATGAATTCAATTAGTTCAGAAGGGTGACTAAAATATCACACCATTTAAGAGTATTAATTCTTTTTTTGTAAATAAATAAGTAAATAAAGTTAACGAACTAATTTATTTAATAAAACTTAATTATTAATAAAAAAATAATAGATAGTATGATGAAAAATAATTATTACCAATTAAAATAAAAATAATGTTATTTTGCATAAATTTCCTAAATAATTTTTAACTTAGATTTTACATTTTTTCTTTCATTAAATTAAAAATTTATAAAAATTTATGATTTAGAATATTTGAAGAAAATTTTTTTAATATTTTGACAATGTTTGTGCAATTATGTATTTTAACTTTTCTGATAAAATTTAATGAGTCTTTTTCAATGCCACCGCAAAAGAATAATAAAGAGGGTGATTCTGAAAGTATATTATAAAAAATTTATGAAGTTCAATATTATTTTTAAAAAATAAATAAAATACCAACTTAGATAGAAAGGTTAAATTTTAAGAAAATAAATGGTAATTAGTTTTTTTCAGAAATATGTCACATTAGTTTAATCATTTTTTTTAAAAAAACATTCCATTACAGAACTAATCTCGGTAGCGATCATTGCAAGGCATGGAGCTCAATACGAAATGATGGAATTGAATCCACCAAATTTTCTCAATTATACGTCGCACATCGGCGAGTATGGTAAAATAACACCTAAAGGTTATGAAGACAGTTTCAACTTTGGTAAGTTTATTATGAATAGATACTTCAAGAGTAAGGATTCATTAAAAGACTTGTTTCAGTTAGGGTTTTATGCCGATGACACGGAAGAAACTAAGCTAAGTTTAGAAGCAACTCTGTTAGGTTTGCTATCGGAGCATTTTTTCAGCTTGGAATTTGGAAAATTAAAAGCCTATAATTTTAGAAGATTGAGAAATATTTTACTGTACCATCTCAATAAATCTAATGAAATACATGGCCATAAAAATAATAATACTAATTTTGGGTGGGAAGATTTACAAGAGTACACTATAAACGTAGAAACGTACCTTATAAATGTGCTTAAACTTATGGTGAGTTTAAAAATAATCGTCGTTAATAATAGTTTGCTGTATAACAAACAATATTGTCGGGATATTTACCAAAATAGTTTCAATCTGAAAGTAAATTTTGAGATGACAACTAATAGCCAACAATTGAAGAAGGATTCTTGGAAGTCATTTGATAAAATGGTAAAACCGTATTATCCACAAGAGATAAATCAAACATTATTAAGAGACACTCTTGAGCAGTTAGGATTTGAAAGTGAAACATTAAATGATTCAAAGAAATTTATAAAAATATTGCCCAATATATCGGATTATATAGCGCCGATAAATAAAAATAGACACGTGTTCGATTCAAAAAATTATTTTGATACGGTACTGGATATCCAACAATTGAAAAAGGAATCGCGGGAGTCATTTGATAAAATGGCAAAACCGCATTTTCCACAAGAGATAAATCAAACATTATTAAGAGACACTCTTGAGCAGCTAGGACTTGAGGAAACATTTAATTATTCAAAGAAATTTATAAAAATATTGCCGAATGTATCGGATTCTCTAGTGACCATAAAAGGAAATGGGCACGGGCTCGATTCGAAAACCTTTTTTGAGACCGTAATGGATAGTCAACAATTAAAAAATCGTTCGCGGAAGTCATTCGATGAAATAGTAAAACTGTATAAACCTAAAATTACTTTGAATCTGACATTATTAAGACTAACCCTTGAGCAGTTAGGATTTATAAGCGAAACATTGAAGGATCCAGAGAAATTTAAAAAGGTATTACCAAATATATCGGATTCTATAGCTGCCATAATAGAAAATGGATACCATTTGCCGCTCTGGGCTAATGATCTTGTAATTGTTTATTTAGAGAAGTATAAATATTGGATCAGCACTGGAATCATCAACGGCGACAATTTTTTGCAAAAGAAGATGGGAGGAGAGGTGTTTAATCATATTAAACAACATTTCACTGATGTCATAGCCTCAATAGAAGCGTCCGAATATTATAATAGCTCTTCGTCTTACAAGGATTTTGATGAAATTTACCTGAAAATGTCTTTGAGAATGTACCAAGTACATGAATACAATTTGGTGGCTCTAATAAATATATTGGGTGGGAATTGTATAGCTAGACCCAAGGAGTCATCGGCTATAATAGTAGAGCTATATCGTATTCCTGCATCAAATAAAATTTCATATGACACTTTGCTAATGAACAATACTTCAGAAAACCTTTTTTTAAAAATTTTGTCTAGCCACAACAATATATCAACCTTACTATCTGTGACTGATTTTAAGCCATTTCTTAATTTAAAGCAGCTCCCCGAAAAAAGAAATGGCATTATTTATAAACTAAAATTTTCTTACAAAGCAGGGCCTAGTAATGATCTAATCCCCCTGAGAAGTGACGCATATTTTGATGAGTTGCCATCTTTGGATTGGAATTATATTAAATTCTTAAACTGCTCAACTTGATTTTTTTTTGAATAAAAATAACCAGCATATTACAGAAATTATACTTATAAAATTAAATATATCTAATTATTTGTAAATATATTATTGGGGTATTATAAAAAAATTGTGATCTACTTCGTGGGAGAATATAAATCAAATATATTAAAAATAAAATTTGTAATCTCATCAACAAACTAATTTTAACATTAAACTTGATGGAAAGGTATGTTCATATATATAAGGCTTTGTCGAGGCTTTGATGAGGGGATATTTTTTATCAAAAATAAAAATAAAGAAGAATTTAATAAGAACATGTTTTTTTAATAATTTGCTTAAGCGGTTTTGGTTCTAAATGACAAGATATATAAAAAATATAGGAAATAATGTTAATTTTTAACACTCCAACAATTTGTTTAAAACAAACAATTTGCAATAATATATATTTTTATCATTTTTCATGTATTATATTATTTATCGCTAGTTCTAATATGGGGCCGAATCGAGCCAATGACTATAATTCTTATCTACACTAAATTATATCGGGTAGATCAATATATATCTAAAACCATTTTTTCAAAAATATTATTTTACCAATAAAGTTTTTAAATAGTAAAGTAAGTTATAAACTATTAATTTTTTTTTCCCAAAACCTATTTTGTACAAAATTAAGTTTTTAAAAAATGTGTAATAATAAATTGTCAAATTTTAAATAAAAAATTATGAAATATCGATGTTTACATTCTGTAATAGTTTTTTTTAAAAAAAATACCTGAGATTATGATTATATCATCTTTAGAAAAAATATAATAAAAGAATTAAATCTAATTTAATCGAAATAGGTAAGGAAGAACTAATTAAAACAGTTTTATCTTTTAATAAAAACTCTGCAGGGGGAATTGACGGTTTTCGCCCCTCTTATTTCCAATTTTTAATTAACCCTAAAAATCCTTATCGAGATTCATTTGTAAATTCATTGGTAATACTTAGTGAAAATATATTGAACAATGATTTACCTAGTCAAGTTCACCAAATTCTTTTTGGCGCAAGATTAATTGCTTTTTCTAAGCCTGATGGTGGGTTCGGCCAATTGCAAAAGGGTCTTTTTTAGGAGACTATTAGCTAAGATAATCGTTGAGCGCATCAAAATGAAGCTTCAAAAATGTTTCAAACATATCAACTAGGCTTTGGTACTAAAGGGGGATGCGAAATAGCCGCTCACTCTCTTCGCATATATATCAAAGATCTTCCTCCAGACGCCGTAGTCTGTAAGCTTGATTTTAAAAGTGCTTTTAATTCTTTATCCAGAAAAGCATTTTTGAACATTTTTTATGAAAAATTCCCAGTTTATGCTAGATTTATTGAACAGTTTTATGGCTGTAGAACTCCTCTCAAATTCGGGGAATATACAATTCCTTCTGACGAAGGTATTCAACAAGGAGACCCTTTGGGCCCTCTGATCTTTAGTTTAGATATACATAACCTAGTTCATTGTCTAAAATCCTGATTTAAACATATGGTATCTAGATGATGGTACCATTTGCGGACCTACTAAAAATTTTCTTGCAGCGATAGAATATATAGAGAAGAATTCTCTAAACATAGGCCTTACTCTAAATAAAGGTAAATCGGAAATATGCTTTTTAAATTCAAATACTCTCAAAGTCCAAGGGTTTAAAATTATTAAAAAAAGTGAAATTAATCTTCTAGGTTCACCTTTAAGCAGTTTTTCCAACTGTGAGGTGTTCGTGGAAAATTTTTCGAAGGCTTATCAGGACTTGAAACTATTTTAAACGAAATTCTTTCACACCAGAGCTTTTTTCTTTTAAAAAAATATTTATTTTTACCAAAGATTTTACATATTTTTAGATCTTCTTCCTTTTTTTTAAATAATGAAATTATTAATCGTGTTCATGAATTTTTTAGAAGTTTATTAGAAAATATTTTAAATATTAAATTGGAAGATTTTAGGTTTCTCACAATTACCCTAGAAAATGGGTGGTTTCGATTTTCTTTCCTCATTTTTGGCATCGCATTTGATGAATAACGCCATGATATCTTCTTTTATCTCTCCTAAAGATAACCTTTTAAACTCAGCCTTGACAGCCTGGGTATCTTTAGCACCACCTGAAGCTTTCTTACCCACAATCTTAACACACCAATCTATTTTCGAACCTTTAATTAAATTTTTTTTAAAAATAATCTCATCAAACCCCTCTTTGGAGTATATTCAACTATTACAGAATACTGACTGTACTAGTGGTTATGAATAGTTGGAAGCATTACCAAGTCGTAACCTAGGTAACCTCTTAACAGATGAACAATTAAGAGTTGCCATAGGCCATCGACTTGGATGTAACATTGTTCAACCACATACATGCATCAAATGTAAAATATTAGTTGACTCCAAAGGGAGACATGGTCTAAATTGTATATATAGTCAAGGCAGGCATGCAAGGCATGCAGCAATTAATTTAGCTATTAGCCGTTCTCTTACTAGGGCCCGAATACCAAACATCCTGGAGTCTACAAATTTATCATTAGATGATGACTTAAGACCAGATGGCTTAACTTCCGTACCTTGATCTTTAGGGAAATCCTTAATTTGGGACTTCACATGCGTATCTTCTTTCCTAAAAAATTTAAATTCTAATCCGGTTGATATAGCCGAGAAAAAAAAACAATGAAATATTCCAAATTCACAAATTATATTTTTACACCGATCGTAATCTCTTCCCTTGGACATATGCCAAGCGGAACTTTAAAGTTCTTAAAAAATATAGGGGATAAGACAAGAGCCCTTACATCAGAACCAAAAGAATTCTATTTTTTAAAACAAAACCTTCAAATCACTATTTTAAAATATAATTACTCATGTTTTTTGGGGTAGTCCCACCTCCGTTTTTATATAATATTGTTTTATTTTATTTTATATTTGATATGTTAATTTTAATATTAATTTTATTTCTATATATATTTTTAATTTAAAAATAAATGACATTAGTAATAAAAAATAAAAAAAAATTAGGTTCAATTGATATATTTTAAAACATCTTTTTACTTTTTCTATTTTATATTATCCCAAGAAATATAACATACAAGGTATGGAAATTCTTAGATTTTACACCCAAAATTGGTTCTTCGTTTCATTATATTTTATCAAATTTTCACTTATTCATTCAATTTTAATTATTTAACGTTAAGATTTTAACTGTTTTACCTCTCTAAACGATAGCTGTAATCGTTAATTTTTTTAAAGTTACGTGCCCAGCTCCGATTTATAATCTGGATAAATAGACTAATCTATATTTTACATTTTGGTAGGATGCCAATTGTTATTTCGCTAATAATTTTTTCCTTCCTCTTTATACTTTCCAAATGGAATGAAAGGACACACAGTTTTAAGCCCTAACATTGATAAAATTTCAGAATAAATGCCTGGCATCCAATTTTTAATCGCTAGGCTGGCTAAAATGTAGGTGCTAATAAATTATTTATTTGTATACACTGGTTAAAGCTTTCATTTGTACTAATAAAGTATAATATCCGAATTTTTCATAGTCCGGAAATTTTAATACTTCACGCCTAGAAAGAATTCTGGCTGTACCTTGGAGTGGAATAACACCAGATTTGTCCTTTTTATGTTATATTTATAATAGCATAAATTGATTTTGATTAAATGGAATCTCATTTGACAGGCTTGCAAATTTTCCCATAAATTCAGAATTAGATATAAGCTCCAGAGAGAAGAAATGCTTAGATCTAGCCCGCTTCTTCATATTTTTTCCATCTTTTTAATATATTTATTATGCTAAACAATATCGCTGACAATATGCAATCTTGTTTTTTTAAAAACCTTTCTCTATATATATTGTTTAGGGTTTTAATCTCCTGCAATGGAATATTTTCAAGTAGTTTTTATAAATTTAAATAGAATTAGAGATGCAACGAAAGTTTAAAGGCTAAAGCTGAAAGCCCTTAAAATTTCATCGAAAATTAATAGCTGTTTTCTTCGTATTACCCCCTTTTTAGTATTATTATGAAGTTGGATTTTTAGGGTATTGTATACGCATACATTCCGATAGAAAAGAGAGTTTACGATTTTAATAATTTATGCCTGGCAGAATATAAAGAGACTTAATTTACAGTCCTTTGGGTTTTTTAAAATAATTTTAGGAAATTTATTAGTGTTTGAGTTTTGTTATGGAAATAAATTCATTTTTCTTTAAAGATAGATAATAAGTTTTGAAGCTTTTCGGGTCATGTTTTGTTAGAAATATCGCGACTTGGCCTGCGTCTTTCTTTAAGTTATTTTTGAATATTTATTATTTGAATTATATTTGCTCATATTTGATAATGAAGCTTGAATTAATATAACATCATAATTAAAACCAATGTATGCTCTATTACAAAATAATTCAAGAAGTCTTATGAAACTTTATAATGATTCAGATAAGAGGTGAAGCTTAAATATATCAAATAATATTTTGGACAAACTCAGAAACTTTCATGTAATTCCTTTGTTTCAGTTGCGCTTGCCAATCCATATATTTAATTTAAGGACTTGCATACCAGAGATTATAAGAGTAGAAACAATCACAATGTCAAAAACATATGAACTAGTTAATATGTTTATTAGTTTTTGTTTCTCTCTTAAAATTTTACCAAAGAATCTTGTATATAGTAATTTAAATGCTGTAAGATATAAAAGCTTTAAAATTAAAATAAATATCATTAAAATAAAACTAAAACTTAAAATAAAGATCTACAACAATAGATATACGAATATAATCTGTCAGATGTCCTAGGATTGATAGAATATATATATATTTGCAAACATGATTTAATAAAGTTATAGTTATATATTTAAAATCTGCCATGATGTCAATTATAGAATGTGTTATATACCTTATTCTCCACACACCAATTTTCTCTTTTTATAACATGGTGGCAACTTTGCAGTTCCGAGGATAAGATGGCATGACTTATCTTTTACTATGGATATTTTATTTTGGTCATTTTATTATGGATATTTTACCATGGATATAATGACACAATTATATATACACATAAAAAGCAAAAGAATTTATCTAATAAATCATAATTTAAAATATCGCTTAAAAATAAAAGTTTATCTATAAGTTAATATTAATACGTGCAAAACATAAATATATAGAAAATCTCGATAAAGAAACTAATTTGAATAATAAAATATATATTATAGTAAATTTTTTATATAAATATCGTAAAAATTTTTTATAAAAAGAAAATCAATTAAAATTTTTTTATAAAATAATTATGGCTAAGTCCACCAAAGACACAGAGATAACTATCAGCTTACCTAAGGATGAGACAGAGGGCTTTTTATCTTTCCCAAAATATATAGATGATATGCACTCATATATTTTAAAAATTAACGATCATTTCGAGATGAGTAAGTTGAGCGATCACAATAAGGCTATAACTTATCCGAAAATATCCACCAAAAATTTAGGGCAATTTTGACAGATGAGGAGTTTAAAAGCTCAAGCTTTTATTTTCATCTAAAATTAAAAATAAAAAAAATTATTGAATTTTTAAATACTACACAACCCAAGGGGGAAAAGTTCGAGAACTGGGTGTCAAGGATTTGTCATTTAGAAAAAGAATGTATTCTAATTTTATAGAGCGATCGAAAAGATTAAAGTCTCTTCTTATTCATAAACCATTAGATATAAATAAGGTGAAATAAACATTTATACAATAGATGAGTTAATGTATATAAGTAATAAGGACACGTTAGAAACAGATGACAAATGCAAAGCTGAGGAAAAACAAGTTACGAGTACTATAAATAAATTTCATGTAGATCGTATAGTATGGCAATAACCGCGTTCAACAGTGGCTTTCACGACCTGGTTTTGAAAAATCAAAGGTTTAACAATAATTACGTCCCACTTCACCAATATTACAGTAGATACAATTATCAAGACAGGTTTCAAACTTATGTAAGACCTCACGATCATGATTACCGAACATATAACACAAATAATATTAAACTTCATAAAATATTTTTTATAATTTACTTTCACAATCACCCTCTTAATTATTCTTTTGTCATTAAAAAGACTCAATAAATTTTATCAGAAAAGTTAAAATACATAATTGCATAAACATTGTCAAAATATTATAATTATTATCCGCATAGTGTATCAAGTGTATGAGTATTAGTGATAGGTTTCGGCAATATAAGTATCAGGTATTCGTATAGATATTGGGCATCAGTAATATTTATATTAGTAACGATGGTATTGATATCGGATATCAGTGATATTGGATAGCAAAAGTATTATTATGGATAAAGGTAGTATATCGGTATCGAATATAAAATATCGGGCATCAGCGTCATAGGTATTGTGTATCCCTGGTATCATGTATTAGGGGGTTGGCATCTTGTGTTTTAGTAATGTCGTGTTTCAGTGGTGTCTAGTATGAGTAGTGTAGAGTATCAATGGTGTTGTATCGCATATCAGTGGTATTATTTATAGTAGTGACGTGTATCAGTGGAGTCGGGCATCAATAGTGTCATGTATTAGTGCTGTAGTGTATCTATGGTGTAGTGTATCTATGGTGTAATGTATCTATGGTGTAGTGTATCAATGGTGTAGTGTATCATTGGGATTGGTGTCAATGGTGCCATATATCAGTGGTGTCGGGTATAAGTGGTATCGGTGAATTTTTGATTAAACAAGGTATACGCAAAATTTAATTATTTGGCCATATAATTCATTCTTATAAAAATCGAATTTATCAACAATTAATTACTAAACTACTCTATGTAATAGGATAGTTACGCTAAAGTTAGGAAATAATAACGTTAAAGGCTTAAATTTGGAAACCTCCATGTGAATGGTAATTTAATATATGAAAAGATGTACAAATGAATAAATAATCATCAATTGTCTAATATTTAAGAATAACAAATTATTTTTGCCATAATTCTATTTTTTTTACTTCCTTGCTCTAAGACGATTCTAGGGAGAGAATAAAATAAAATAAATATTATTGGTGGGATGAGTTCTCGAGCCATTTGTAATAACTTAAACAAATATTTCTTATCTTGGTAATAACTACAAGTTGTTTGTATCCTTGTCATAAAAAAACATAATTATGCGTGGAAGAGCCCTCACGTTAGCCCCTTATGATGCTAAACTTTGACCAACGTTCTATATAAATTTCAAATAAACTTTAAAAATGTGTGTATATTTTAAAAAAAAAATTACTATTATTATTTTTTTCAAAGTTATTTAACTCTTATTAAACTCTTCAGGGTTCAATAAATTTCTCCAAAATATTATTTCCAATAATCATTAAATTATTATTTTATAATACTATTAAAATTAAAGATACTATTAAAATCAGTTGGGTTCAATAAAATTTTGTATAATATTATCTACAATAATTTGTATAATTATTATTTCATCATACAATCAAAATTAAAGTTAATTTAGTTCATTGAGTTGAGTTTATTTATTTGCAAAAAATTCTGTACTCATATCTGAGTTAGTTTTATTCAAATTTGTATTATCTTAAAAATGATATTTGAAAGTCAGACTATAACTTTTTCTGCTAATAATTTTTGGAAACAAAATATATTGCACTATAACAATTTTAATTTATTTAACATTTATAGTATATTTATGGTATGATATTTTTAATGATGTATTTTTAAAAATATTTTAAAATATCATGATATGATACATTAAAAGAGCAGTGTTTAAATCGAGAAATTAAAATATTCACATTTCAATAAAATTTTCTCACAAATATAATAAATTGAGCTAATCGAATCTGCATTTTAAAACTTGACCTATTACTTTATAAATAAAAGCATATACATTTCTTATTGTAATTAAATTGGGGTTTGATGCAAGCCATTCCATTAAATCCGAATATACTAAGATTTTATATCCTTTGTAATACAAAAAGTTTATGGCAAGTAAATAAACTTAATAAACTTATTTCGAAACTTATATTTTTATTGTAAAATAATAATTATATTTTATTTTGGTAGTATGATGAAATAATAATTAATCAAATAATAATAATATTATTCGTAAACTTATTGAAAAATTTTAGTAATCATTTAATATAATTTATAGAAAAAAAATAATTTACCAGTTAATTTTTCATTAAAAAAAATCATGCATGAGCAACTGTGTATGTTAACTTTTCTAATAAAATTGAACTTGGTCTTTCCATTTTCATCTCAGGAATATAATTTAGTTACAGATTCTGAAAGTAAATTATAAAAAAAATTTATATTCAAAATAGTTAAATATTGACTAAATATATATTTTATAAGACTAATAATTTAATAATTTAAAAAAAATAACGTTATTGCAGAATTACTTTCTGTTGTGATCATAGCAAGACATGGAGCTAAATACGAAAAGTCAGAATTGAGTCCACCAAATTTTCGCAATTACACGTCGCACATCGGCGAGTATGGTAAAATATCGCGCAAAGGTTATAAAGACAGTTTCGACTTGTGAAAGTTTATTATGAATAGATACTACAAAGGAGCAGATTTGTTAAATGATTTATTGCAGTTTAGTTTTTATTCCGATAACACAGATGAAACGAAACTAAGTTTAGAAGCGTCTTTGTTAGGTCTGCCATCGGATCATCTAAATAGCATGGGATTAGGAGAATTAAACGCATCCTATTTTAAAGGCAGAAATATTTTGCTAAACCATCTGAAGCAATCAAATGGAATGCTGGGTAAAAAAATAGATAATAATAATAACTCAAGAGAGAATGTTTTCGGAGAGAAGAATTTTCATGTTGAAATGAACATTTCACATGTGTTTAAACTTATGATAGGTTTAAATAGGATTATCGTTAATAATAGTTGTTATATAACGAACATTTATGCAAAGATAATAACCCGACCCTTTTTCTTCAGACAAAAAAAGCTAGAACAATAAAACAAAGTCAATCACAAAAAAGAACACTAGGGTTATTCGGTTATGAATCATAATAATTCAAAATATATTTTGGATCTGACATCATTAAGACTTGCCCTTGAGCAATCAGGATTTAAAAGTGATGCATTGAATAATTCGCTTCAATTTTTAAGAATTTTACCTAATATATTGGATTCTATTGTAGCTATAATGGAAAATGGATATCATTTGCCAACCTGGGCCAGTGATCAAATAATGGTCATGTTAGATGCATATGAGAAAATAATGCATATTGCAATCATCAACGGGAACACTTTCTTGCAGGAGAAGATGGGCGGAGAGCTGCTTAACCACATTAAAAAACATTTCGCGGATGTTTTATTAGAAGATTCTTTATATTTTAAAAACCATTTTTTAAACGAGTATTTTAGTGAAAAGGCAGAGCGAACGACCTTAAAAATGTACATAGGACATGAATACAATTTGGTGGCCCTGATAAATTTATTGGGTGGAAGTTGTATGGCTAAAGCTAAGGAATCATCAGCCATAATAGTAGAATTATATCGTGCTTCCGTTTTGAACAATATTTCATATAATATTTTTTTGAATGACGATATCTTCACTTCCATTTTGTTAATGAACAATTCGTTATTATCAACTACGGTAAATCTTTTCAAATTTTATAAGTTAATCGACCAAGAGAATAGAGAATATATTTACAAATTAAAATTTTTTTACAAAGCTGGACCTAATAGTAATTTAACCCCATTGAGAGGAGATGCAAAATTTGAAGAGTTATTATCTTTAGATACGAATTATTTTAAATACTATAATTGTCTAGATTAGTTATTTACTTAATACCTATTTATTTTATATATAATTTAAAAATATATTTCTTCGAAAAAATTGAATTATGGTCTGTTATGATATATTTAGTGGGAATATAAATTTAACCTATTTAAAATAAAAATATTATAGGATTTTAGTTATATGTTATTATAATGTATGATCAATTTTTGGATTTTAATTTAATAGTTTTTTTAGCGGATGGCAGAACATTTATCAATTATTATTATTAGCTATTACATTTTATATAGTTTATTTAAACTATAAAAACATGGTCTAATATATAGTTTTTAAGGATATTTTAAAATAGATATTTAGAAAATATACTATAAAATATTTCATATTAATGAGAATTGAATACCTATGGTTTATATAAAATACAAATTAAAGTAAAATTTTATTTGAAAAATTATTTTAAATATGTAAACTACTTTTTTTCTATAGAATTTTTAAAAAATTGAGCTTCACTTATATTTATTTATAAACTGTAATATATTAAAAATTATCAAAAAAATATTCAGTATTTATTTTATAATCTTGTCAGAAACGAGTTGTATAACATATTTAAAATATGAGAATTTTAAATCTTATTGAAAAATGTAGATTTAGGGTTCCCTTAGTCTTTATTGGTTTGATCCATTTTCTATATTAATTACTCTTTTTGAAAAATTTAAAAAAATTGAGATTATAAATTTTGAAAGTATTAACTTTTGAATTATATTATACTTAATTTCTAAAAATTATTAATACAAATTATCTATATTATAATAATTTTAATTTATAAAAAACGCTAATAAAAGGGATAAAAAAATTTAAAAATCTGTTTTTTTGGAGATGAATCTTTAAATAAGAAAGGAGCAAAATTGAGAAATTTCTTAAATATTTTATATTGCTATTCTCGCCGAAGAGAATCCTTCCCTTCCGATCAAAATATTAAAACTTTGATGGTTTTTTTTATGTATTTGCAAAACTGGAAAAATTTGGATAAAATAGAGATATAAATTTGATTCAAAGACAATGAGCTTAACTATCTTTTAAAACTAAATATAAACAAATTATATGAGCGTTGCTTTTTATAGGAAATAAAAATGTCATAAAAACGGAACTAAATAAATTAAAATAGACTCTTTCCTCTTTAGGAGAAGTGGATGTAAAATTTTAGTAAGCAAATCTCCATTAAAATCCTTTTTCTGAAATAAATCTCTACCTTGAATGGCAGAATATGATGTTATCCTCGTCTCTCATAATATAAAAACAACTTATACTTATCTCCTAACATAGGCTAGGCAAAGAGAAGGGGGAGTGAATACGTTTCCCTCCATACTAAATTTGTCAGCTCTCATAATTCTTATTCCCAACTTGTTCTCCTTCGAGCAACTAATAATTATTAGATAATATTTTGGATTTCCTACCAAACTAAAATTCCTGGAAACTCCGATCCGCTAGTCCGCACTTCATAAAAGGCACACCCACCCTTGTCTATCGTTTGTGGAGCCATGTATTCGGCTTCAACTACAACACATAGTTTTTTTTTCAAATAAATTTTGATCAGATACTTTAATTTGTTAGTTGTAATGCTCTGTTTTTTATTGTTTAAAGCGGAGAGAATAGTGGCTCGCACCCAAAAGGGTTAAATTGTATATATTACTGTACTATATTATGGCTAAAATATAGCTTGAGTTGTTCACCATCCAGATTTGCTTCTAGGTTGGGTTTGATATTTTTTATATTTAATCGAGCCCATTATTTTAACTTTGAAAATGATGTTATGGTTGATCTAAAATTGGCCTATCAAAAGTTGTACGAAACTTGTTTAAAGATAGTCATTCAATTTTTTTTTATTAGAGATAGGTCGAATATGTGAAGACAGCAGCTTTTGCTACAGATGATGAGGGCTAATTAAGTCATTTTATCGGAGAGGTAAGAAGGTTGAATATTTCACGAAGGAAAGGTTATATCAAGTAATTTAGTAGCTATCCCATCCTTGAAAGAAAATAATTTAACAGTAAAATAAATACTTCTCTAGTTCTCGAGATACCATTTATGATTGGTCTCAATGGAATAAAAAAAATTGTATCCCTCGTGATCAGATTTACAAATAAATAACAAGTATTATACGACCACCCTATCTATATAACACTAAATTTAAAATAACTTAGACCAATTATATCCTTCCATTTAATGAAAAAAAGAAAGAAAGAAAGAAAGAAAGAAAGAAAGAAAGAAAGAAAGAAAGAAAGAAAGAAAGAAAGAAAGAAAGATGGTTAATAATATAATGAGAGTAATCAATCTAAGAATTAAATCATATCTTTTTTTAAAATAACTTATCCCTCTAAATATGCGTGTGTCGGGTATTAGATTTTAATTGAGTAATATTTTTTTAATATTTTAATTTTTTTTTGATACAATAGATAAGTTCATATAATATAAATTGTTGAAAATTTACACAAAAAATTAAAGTAGGGGTCATGTAATAAAGTACTAAAAGGTATTATATACAGTAAAATATAAAATAATGTTATAATGTAAGCTTTCATTTGAAAGGTTAAGATATTTTTATATTAAAAATGTATTTCTACTTATAAAATATTTGAACTCTTTTTTTTTAAATATTAAAAAAAAATATATAAAAAGAATAACATGGGCATAAAATGTATAAAATTTAGTAGCTTTTATAGGGAGGCATAGTCTTAATTCTTCATATATATTTAAGACAGAAATAGTTAAGGCAAGATATGTAAGGCATGGAGCGTTTAATTCAACGAAGGTCTAAATACCAAACAGCAAAGAGCCCTAATTTATCCAAAGAAGATAGCGTGGGCCAGTAGGTATAAATTAAGTACCTTGGTCTTTAGGTAAATCCTTAATTTAGGACAATACATGCGTATCTTCCTTTAAAAAAATGTTAGAAACCGGCTGATATTTCTGAGACATAAAAAATATAAAATAATTATGTTTTTATACCAATCAATATATCTTAACTTATAAATTTTAAGTTATTTTTATATAAATATATAAATATATTCATTTTTTATTTGAAATTAGGAAAAATAAAATAATAATTCTAATTAGAAAAAAAAATAAACTTATAAAAAGTGCCGAAACAATTGACAGGAGAGTATAGCTAGGAAAGGTAATTAACATAGAGCATAAAATCTCCCATCGTTAAAAAAGAGGTTGAATGCGTCGAAGCATGCACGTTAACTATTTGATTAGTGGATTACCAGAGAATAGACAAATCTGAATGCAGATGAGGCCTTGTATACAATTAAGATTATTCAGGGCGGAAGAAGTTATCCATTCTTCTTTCTTTTAATATATATTAATATGTTTTTCAAAAGTGAAACACAAAATAACTTCGTTTTTTTGAATATTCAAAACCAAAAATGAAACTGTTTTTTGTATTGATTTTTCAGTCTTATATAATAAGAGTAGACTAATCAATTTTATCATATATCAGTTGTATTAATTTATTAGTAGTGTCGTATATTCATAGTGTAATGGTGTAGTGTAAATAATGTATCAATGTGGTCAGTAACAGTAATGTTGTTGTGTATAAGTGATCAGTGTGGTCAGTATAGTGGTGTCTTATATCAATGATGCCGTATATCAGTGGTGTCATGCATTAGAGGTGTGTGTATCAGTGGAGTCGGGTATCAGTGGCATCGGTGCATCTTTAATTAAACAGCTATAAGCAAAATTTAATCACTTGGCCACATTATTCATTCTTAAAAAAAATCGAATTTTACTAGACTACTCTATGGAATAGGATATTTACGCTAAAGTTAAGAATCAATAATTACGTTAGACCCTTAAATTTAGAAACCTTCATGTGAATGGTAGGTTAATATATGAAAAGATTTACAAATGGATAAATAATTATCAACTGCCAACTATTTAAGAATAATAAATTATTCTTGCCATACTTCTATTTATTTTTTACTTCCTTGCATTAAGACGATTCTAGGGAATAGGAAAATAAAAAAAAAATATTATTGGTGGGATAAGTCTCGAGCCATTCATAATAACTCAAACAAATATTTTTCATTGGTAATAACTATAAAATCGTTGGAATCCTTGTCATAAATAATTGGAAGAGCCTTCACGTAGGCCCACTATGATGCGAAACCTTGACCAACGTTCTATATAAAATAAATTTAAATGAACTTTAAAAATATTTGTATATTAAAAAAAAATAATTAAACTATCAAAAAATTGTTTTTTTTAAAGTTATCCAACTCTTTAGGTTCAATAAATTTCTGTAAAAAATAATAAATTATTATTTTATCATACTATTAAAATTAAAGATACTATTAAAATCAGATGGGTTCAATAAAATTCTGTATAATATTATTTATAATAATTAGTATAATTATTATTCATAATACAATCAAAATTAAAGGTAATTTAGTTCAATAAGTTTATTTATTCGCAAAAAATTATGTTGTATATCTAAAAAATAATATTTGAATATAGGACTAAGGACTATAGTTTTTCCTGTTAATAATTTTTGGAAACAAAATTTATCACACTAAAACAACTTTAATTTATTTAACCTTTATTGTAAACTTGTGATATGCTAAACTATTTTCACTGATATAAATTTAAAAGGTATTTAAGAAAAATCATGTTATGATATATTAAAAAGGCAATGTTTAAGTAGAAATCAAAATAGTCATCCGTTAAGCTGAAATACTTGATTCCTTTAACTCTAAGAAGGGTTTAATTCTTTTAAACGAATTCAAATCATTCACATCTTTCCTTTTGAAGATTTTCCCATAAATACCATTAGCAAATCGAATTATTCTGAAAAAAAAAATATTTTATTCAAAATTGTTAAATATTTACAAAATTTATATTTTATAAGGCTAACAGAAAAACGCATTCCTCCTTATAATTTATTTATTTAAAAAAACATTGTTGCAGAATTACTTACTGTAGTTTTCATAGCAAGACATGGAGCTCAATACGAAAAGTCAAAATTGAGTCCACCAAATTTTCGCAAATACACGTCTCACTGAAGAATATGGTAAAATATCGCGCAATGGTTGAGAAGACAGTTACGACTTGAGCAAGTTTATTATGAATATATACTTCAAATATGCAGATTTGTTAAATGATTTGTTGTAGTTTAGTTTTTATACCGATAACACAGAAGAAACGAAACTAAGTTTAGAAGCGTCTTTGTGAGGTCTACTATCGGATCATCTAAATAGCATGGAATTAGGAGAATTAAACGCTTCCTATTTTAAAGGCAGAAATATTTTGCTAATATGATAAGTTTAAAAAGAATTGTCGCTGATATAGTTTGCTATATAACCAACAGTTATGTAAGGATAATAACCCGACCCATTCCCATCAGACAAACAAAGCTAAAACAATTCAACGTCATTCACAAAATCAATCACTAGGGCTATTCGATAAGATTATAAAAAAAAATAATACAAAAGATATTATAGATCTGACATCATTAAGATTTGCCTTTGAGCAATCAGGAGTTAAAAGTAACTCATTAAAAAATTCGCGCCAATTTTTTAGAATTTTACCTAATATATCGGATTATATTGTGGCTATAATGGAAAATGGGTATCATTGGCCATTTGCCAACCTGGTAAAATGATCAATTAATGGTCATGTTAGAAGCATATGAGAAAATGATGTACGTTGCATTATCGACGGTAACACATTTTTGCAAAAGAAGATGGGCAAAGAGCTGATTAAAACGTTTGGTGGATGTTCTATTTGAAGAATCCATATATTTTAACAACCATTTTTAAACAAGTTTTTTAATGAAAATGCACTGCGAACGGCCCTGAAAATCTACATAGGACATGAATACCATTTCGTAGATCTGATATTGGGTGGAAGTTGTATAACTAAACCTAAGGATTCATAAATAGTAGAACTGTATCGTGCTCCTGTTAAGAACAATATTTTATATAGTATTAAGTTAGATTATACTATCTTCACTTCTATCTTGCTAATCAACAATTAGGTAATAAATATCATCTGTGGGGTAGTTTGAAATATTCTAAGTTATAGCTCGATAAAGAGAATAGAGATAACATTTATAAATTAAAATAAGGATGGTCCTAATAGTGATTTAACCCCATTGAGAGGAGACGCAGATTTTGATGAATTATTATATTTAGACGAAAGACTATAATAGTTCAGATTATTATTTACTTAATACCTATTAACTTTTATGTATAATTTAAAAATATATTTCTTAGTAAAAATTGAATTATGGTAACTCTTAAGATTTATTTAGTGGGAATATAAATTTAACTTATTAAATAAAGAAAATTATGGGATTTTAGTTTTATTATAAGATGTATTAGATAGAAAATTTTCAGATTTCGATTTAATTTTTTTTTTTGCTGGATGGCAGATCACATATCCAATATTATTATTATTAGCTATTACATATTATATAGATTATATATATTATAAAAATATGATCTATTATATATAAAGTTTTAACTTTAAGAATATTTTAGTAGGTATCTTAAAAAAATATACTGTGATATATTTCATATGAATACCTAAGGTTTATATTACACATAGTAAAATTATATTTGAAAAAATCATTTAATATGTCTATCATAACCACATTTTTCTAGAGAATTTCAAAAAATTGAGGTTCACCTATATTATTTATTTTTATACACCGTAATATATTTAAAATAATCGAAAATTCATTCAGTATTTATTTTAAAATCTTGGCAGAAACAAGTTATATAATTTATTTGAAATTTTAAATATTATTGAATAATGGAGATTTAAGGTTTCCCTTAATCTTTATTCGTTTGAACCGTTATTTGTGAATTTTAGAAATATTATCTTTTGGGTTATATAATACTTAATTTCTACAAATTTTTAATTCAAATTATCCATATTATTATTATAATTTTAAAATATAAAAAAGCACTAATAATAGGGTATATAAAAATTTAAAAATCTGATTTTTATTATTTTTTGGAAGGGGGGGGGGGAAGGTTGATGAACCTTTAAATAGTAAATGCAAAAACTGAGATAATTCTTATTATATTCCTATTCTCACCTAAGAAATAGAACCCTATTTTCGATCAAAATATTAAAACTTTGATATGGGAAAATTTTTGGGATGAAATACAGGTATAGATTTGATTGAAAGACAATGAGTTTAACTATCTTTTAAAACTAAATATAAATAAATCATATGATCGATGCTATTTAAAGGAAATAAAAATGAGCACAAAAACTGAACTAAATAAATTTAAATAAACTATTTTCCCCTTTAGGAAAAGTGGATTCAAAATTTTAGGAAGCAAATAAGAAGATCCTTTTTCTGAAATAAATCTCCCTACCTGGATTGCCAGAATATATTGTTAACCTTTCTCCCAGAGTCTCAAAACAAAAATTTGAATGCCTTACGAACATAGATTAAGCGAATAGGGGGAGGCTTGAACACAATTCCCTCCTTGTGAAAATTGCCAGTTCTCGTAACTATTATTCTAAGCAAATAATCCCCCCCCCCCACACACATTTCCCAAATTCTTCTCCTTTGATCAACTAACAATTATTTGGTAGCATTTTGAATTCCCTAACGAACTAAAATTCTTAGAAATCCGGGTCTGCTAGTCCACACTCCAGAAATTCTAGGACACCCCCTCCCCTTCTTCCCCGTTTATGGAGCCCGTGTACTCGGCCTCGACTATAACACATATTTTTTTAAAAATGTTCAGAAGCTTATGTAACTATCATATTTAATAATTCAAAATATTTTCTTGGCAACAATCTTTCCTAGCACCATAAGTTTTACTATAAATAATTAAATATTATCTGAGGCAGTTATAATCTCATGGCAGAATATTAGGATTATATTCTCTCAAAATTGAATTTGCTCTGTTTTTTTTATTGTTCAAAGCGGAGGAAATAGTGACTCGCACCCAAAAGGGTTAGATGGTCCGTGCTATATTATGGCCAACTTATATTTTGAGCTGTTCACAATTCAAATTTGCTTCTGGGTTGGATTTAGAACTGTTTTCTATTGAATCGTAGCCCGTTATAACTTTGAAAATGTTATTATGGTTGATCAAATTGGCATATCAAAAGTTAAACGAGACTGGTTTCAAGTATGTGAAGACAGCTTTGCCACAGATAATGAGGGCTAATAAAGTCATTTTAACGGAGAGGTAAAAGGAGGTTAAATATATCACGAAATAAATGTTATATCAAATAATTTTTATAGTAATCCCATACTTGAAGGAAAATAATTTAGGTCAACCAAATACTTCTCCAATTCTCGAGTTACCCTTTAAGACATGGTCTCAATGTAATAAAAAATGCGTCCCTCCAATAGTGATCATACAAATAAATAACAAGTATTACACGATTCCCTTATCGATGTACCACTAAATTTAAAATAACCTAGACCAATTATATCCTCACACGATTACTATATATTGCCTTAAGTTGTAGTCATTATTTTTCAAATAAAACCTATTTCTGGATAATTTTCTGCTATCTTTCTAAATGCTATTTAAAGATACAGACATCCTATCAGCAAACTTATATTCATGCCAAACAATATACTATAATAATGCATTCATTGCAAATGAGGGGATTTTAAATTTAATTCATGCTTTGTAAAAACAACACTTTTACATTCATAATTTTTTGATAGTTGGTAGTAGTATATTAACTTAAGTTATTCTTTTTAAAATATATGAAGGGTGTAATTAAGAATGTGGGAATATTGCTACCCTAGGTAGTAAAATTAGGAGGGTGGATATGGGTTTTTAACGGAGGTTTCCAGTTAATATCCTGTCATGTCGACACTAAGGAAGACTAAATAAAATATTGATTACAACATTGGAGAAGAATACAATGGATTTAAAAAAACATCAAGCTTGTAATTGAAATTTGGCAATAATATCTGGACAAGTAATACAACATTGTGTTATATTTTAATATGATAATCTTTTTTATATTATATTTGAATTGTGTTTTATCTACGTTTTATTATTGTACATACGCATTACAATATGCATATATGTTGTTTAAGAATTTCATTATTGCACACACGTCTTATAATTTGAATAGTTGGTCCTGGATAAATTTTGTAGATATATATATCATAAAAATTACAATAAAGCAGGTACACATCAATTTTAGATTTTAAATCGCAACACAACCCATTGGATTGGAGAGTATAATATATCTGTTTAATCAATATAATCAATTCATATACCCGATAGATCTGACTTTGATTTTTAATTTGTTGAGATATAAGGGAATTTATAATTACACTAATTTCAACCGGAAGTTAATTTCTTGTTAAGACCTTGTCTTAATAGAATATTTTTTTACAATTAATTACATTTATAATAGGAGGATAAGAAGTCATAGGTCTGTCTAGAAATCTAATAAATAGAAAGCGAGGAATTTTTGAAGAATTACACAAGTTCACCTTTAGTCAGTCAAATATTATTTGTCAATAATAATATATACTCAAGCGTTTTTTAATGTTGGCTCATTGATTTCCGTGATTTTTGGTCTTGATATTATAATTTACAGTGATTTGGGGTTTTTAACTTTTACCGCTTATATAAAATTTTTATATTCAATTGAGGAGCGTTCTAAACCAATTATACTCTATTGTTAATAAACTTTGATTTATTTTTGTCAAACCCCTGTTTTTTTTAGTAAAGAAATGATGGAAAGTTGAAAAATTCTATTAAAATTCCCTAAGTTTGAAGTAACATTTATGCATTTTAAATTGTTTGTGGTAAAGTGCTATTTTTACAAAATAAAAACATATTATCCAAAAATATATATCAAATCAAATTTAAAAAGATCAGTTGCATAATGCTAAAATAAAGATTTATTATTGTGAATTTTTGGGCTATTATAATAATTATTATATTAAATTAAAAAAATAGTTGTTTTTAATTGTTGGAGTGAATTATATTTTTTAATACTTTTTTTGTCAAAAATATGCCCTAAAAACTTATTTTGTTCAAATTATTTTCCCTCAAAATCGATCACAATAAGATTACAATATCTTCACAAAGATAAACATTATAATATAAGTAAATAATGTAATAAATATAGGATTTATACGAGTGAAAATTAATCAAACAATTATAATAATTACAACACGTCTAAAGTTGCTTACCCTCTCAAGGGAATTGGATCCCTGCTCAACTCAGCTTTGTAAAAAATTAATTTTTTAAGTATTTTATCACAATTTTTGGGTTGTGTCACAACATAACATAATTTTTTGATAATGTATTATGTTTGATAAAGTATAGAGGTGATGAAATATCTAAAATAAAGTAACTCATAACATAAGTGGTAAAAGGCACGATTAAGATTTTAGCCAAAATAATATATCATTGCAAATTGTCCCATTGAATTTTAGAAGATGTGTAATACTTCCAAATCCTATAATGCAGGATGTTTTTACTATTTTATACCCAGACTAATCATATGATCCATGAGAAAACCTATCAAATAAGCATCTAAGTGTATCTTTGTTTTGTATCTGTCATCGGTCCAAAACTATAATATTGCAAAAATTTGTTTAATATATCTTTTACCTTGATATATCTGTTTCAATAAATTTACCCAAGTCGTAACTATCTATTTAACATTTAGGTAATATTTTACTATACTTCTCACTCTATGACGTGTAATTGGAAAAACTTAATGTTTCAATTGTGTCTTTTTGTATTAAACTCTATGTCTTGCACTGAAGTTAATTTTTTAAGAATGTTTTTTGAAATTATCTAAAATAAAGGGTTTTATTAAATATTATATTTTACTTAGATATAAATTAAAAAAATGTTTGGATGGCACCGTGGTAAGAAATGGGGCAGAGGGTAAACTCCTATGACTTTTAATATTTATAGCTAAAATCTCAGGAGTCAGGTAACTAAAAAATTTCATCAAATTTTAGCTGAGAAAATAATTCAATTTAAAGATGCTCGTATTAACTTCCTTTTTTTTCGTAAGATTTATATATGAAATTATTCATATGAAAAGGCCACAATAAGCATTTCAAAATTGATTTTATTTTACCTCAATATATCAAAAAAAATTTGCACCATTGAAAATTTGATGGCGCCTACAATACTACCCAGGAGTTCAGAGTTTTTCATTTTATAGTCCAATGATGACGATGAAACTATCAAACGGTATTATTATAAACTCATAAATAAAAATAAATTATGTGTCGTAAAGATAAAATATCTGCCACCTAGTTCGTGGGATTCATTAATTTATTTATTTTCGATTATATAAAATATGTTAATAATTTACCTTCATAGTTTCCATAATGATTTTTCTTTAGAGACGACACTCAAAAATGGGCTTGATTGAATTTTGTTAATAAAACTTACAAATTTATCCTTATACTTGTTATCATATTATATTATACAATTAACTTTATATATTTATTTTTTAAAGTATTTTATTAAATTAAACTTTTTTAAAAATCATACTTAGGCGTGTTTAAAATAAATAAATATATATGGTTATATTTAGTAAACTGGTATGTAAATTTATGCATACAAAGCATTATAAGCATCAAAGATATTAAATTAAACTTATGGAAGAGTTTAAAGTACATAGTACATTATAATAACTATAAATAATATTAAAAATTAGTTATGTTGTAAATCATTAACTTAAATCTATAATCTTCCCCCAATTTATAAAATATAAGGCAATTATTTAATAAAAAAATAGAACGTTGAGAAATATAGCAGATTTTAAAAACCTGAAATATAACGAACACTGAAATGTTGTTAAACGGCTCGATTTAAGCCGATACGGCTAAATCATTTAAAAATATTACGCCAGCACAAAGATCTTAGTCATAGATAGCACAAAGATTAGGTCATCTATTAGCGAATATTGAGGTTCAGGCAACATATTTCCTGCTACAATAATGAGTTAACTATTTTTAAAAATCGGTTTAAATCGAGCCGTTTAACATCACTAACGGATTCATAGTATAATTTAAATTTTATTATCCTCTTTTATAAAGAATTTAGTCGATTGTTAAAAATATTAAAATATTGATCAAATGAACGATGCAATCGAACAGGCAGGGATATGAAGTATACATTTTATGATCTTGGTTGTTTATTTTTTTAAAAAGTATTCTTTAATTATATCTTGAGGGAGCTATTCCAATAATAAAATCATGATAAGATTGATCTAGTAAAGACTAGTGTATTAGTGATAATCAAATTGCCTAATGGTGATGAGATTTCAATATTTATATCTGGACTTTAAAAGCCCCATACTGAACCCTCGAAAAGAGAAAATTTTCACAGTAATCCTGAGAACTAAAGTTTAATAAGTAAAGGTTAATAATAAAAAAATTTTAATATAGCTGGATCCCCTAAATTTTAGAAAACGGGTTGAGTTTGGGTTCAAGGTTTGAGTTCATGTTTTCAGCCTTGATTATTTTATCTCTTCCCTGAATCTAAATTAAGGGTTCGTTTTAAGCTAAAAGTTAAATTTATTAAAAATAATATAATGCACGGAAATCTAATTCTAGCCCAAACCCTAATAACCCTAATCTTAACATAGCCATAACCCTAGCTTTAACTCTATAATACTAACCCCCTAATTTAACCCTAACGGTAACCTTAACCGTAACTACTAACCATACCCTAACTCTAACCCTAACTATACTCTAAACCAGACCCTCACCCAACCCTGATCCTGACCCTAATCTTAATCCTAACCATAACACTAACTAACTCTAACCCTAACGCTAACTCTAGCCCTAAGCTAAACCCTACCCTAAACTTAGCCCTAATCCTAAAGCTAACGTTAACCCTAACCGTAACTCCTAACCCTGATCTTAACATTAACCCTAATTCTAATCCTAAAGCTAGCTCTAACTCCAACCCTAATCCTAACATAGTACATTAAATTACCCCAAATGATTATTCCCTCTCTCCACCCTATGACATCAACAGAACAATATTTATTTTACCTACAATACCATTCAATTAATCCTATCCCTTCTTCTATAACGTTTAAATGTAAATTAAACTAGCTAGTTATAAAAGAACTTATTAATAAAATTTATGGTTTGTTAACTACGAGGCAAATTATAAAATTAGGAGTTCCGTAGCACGAACAGTAGTGATACCAGTTGGCTAAACAAATATTTATAACTTGAAAATGGATCAATTGTTTTTTTGGTGATTTTTAGATTTTACTATAAGAATATATTAAAATCCTAATTTTTTTCATAGAATTTAATTGAGTCATTTTTATAGGACATCGAAGAAGAAAATGTTCAAATATATTAAAAACTAACTCAAGACTCTATAATATTTTTTAAAAGCTGGGTGAATTACTTTTAATGTTAGACTATAGCCGATAAGCTTATTAGGCACGGAGATTCGATTCAACATATATGTCCTTCATTTATTATTGTATTTTGATAATTCTTATTTAAATGTAAATTTTAGAGTAAATATTTGTGTTTTGCATTATAATTTATGATTAGGAAAATAGTTTAGGGTATTTAGATATTTGTCAAACTTTTTAATATTCTTTTATCCAATTATTCTAAAAAAAACGACTCAATTAAATTTTAAATTAAGTTGAATATATTTATTTAATAAAATTTAAAGCTTCGTAAAATATGTGTGACATGTTTTAGATTTATACAGATTTCAATTACCAATTTTTTTCTTCTTGCAACCCAGTTCACTGAATTGTTCAGGAACGAAATTAATTAAATATGCCTTACACATTATACCTTTGACAGTATATTAAGTTTAATCTTATATAAATATTTATCCTTATTTTATATAGATGTGAATGCCTCTTTGTAAATTAGAACCGGCATTAAAGAATAAATCCGATTCAACAGAACTCGGGTAAATTGAACACGGATAGAAATTTTCTGGATTATTATAAAAAAATTTTGGACTAGACTCGAAAATTTGAAAAGATTTTAAAGTATTTCGTTTTCCAAATGTTTCTATAAATACTATTTAAGAATAATAATAAATATAGGTTTATAATATCTTTCAAAGCTCATAATTTTTTCGATTTCAATGGGTCGGACGAGGAAATATAGATATCTAATAGAAATAAAGATTATAAACCATCAACATTTATTCTAAATATATGAGCAAGTCTCAGAGATAGATACATTTGAATCATTTGGAGAATATTATTATACTTCATATAGATAGAATGTTCTTGGTTAATGGAATATGAAAATCGGAAAAGTATATATCTGGCTGATGAAATATTAGAGATAAGGCTGTTCCATTAAACACAAATGTAGAGGATAGTAGATTATGTTTAGATTTATGTCTGAGTTAGAGGTTAATATTATAAAATTTCTTACTATAAAGAGATTCATACTTATAAATGTTAAAAGCTTATTTAGCAATTAGAATATTTGAGAGAAATAAAAGTCTAATTATCTAGCAAAACATATTAATGTTAGTTAACCATTCTAGTTTTATAATCAAAGATTGAAAATGTTAGCACATGTTCCTACAGGTTACTAACTGTTAATGCTGGAATAATTTTATGCAATATTTATTCAAAGCATGTGTAAACATACATTAATAATTATTAGGCACGAGAATTTATTTTTTAGAAGCCGGTCTGATCCGGTCTATTTAATATTATAATCTTAAATTTTGGTTCTATATAGTTATATTCGCTTTTGAAAGAAAAACCGAAAATATAAACGGCAAAGTGAATCTTTTATTTAATTGGCATTACTTTCGAAAGGAAAGTTGTCGGGCTTAATGAAATCCAATTGACCAATAGTCTTCCTCCAGCCATAATAAATTTTTTGAAAATAGATCCGATCCTGACTTATGTCTATCGATTCTTAAAAAATGGATCGAATTGGGAAATTTATTTGTTTATACTCTAAATACAATTCAATATAAAAGATTTGTGGATGCTGATGATTCCACACGTCCATGATTTTATATTTGCCTAAGGATTGCAAAGGCGACCTAACTATGGACGATTGTGAAATCTGCTATATGAATTAAATAAACTGCATTTAATTCTTGAACATTTGTAAAATATAGAAGTAAAAAAACATATTAGGATACTTTTTTAAAAATATGATTATACTTATTTAATTGTTAAATATAATTAGAGAGTTATAACTTTATATAATTCCTTAATTGCTATATAAAAATATTTCCATTTTTACCTCAAGGACATATTTTTTTTTCCATAATTTAAATAAAGATACAGATACAGATACAATAGAATTTTATTCGAAAATAAAATTTGAAGATAAAAACGTTTACAAAAATAAAATAAACTGTAGCTCAATGCACCAACTAACCCCGGTCTTTTCTATTTTGCAGGAATTTTACCCATTTTGACCTTTCTCGTTTTTTATTAAAAAATTGATTTATCTAATCCTATATTAAATATCCTCGTCACAATAACATTTATATTTCAAACATTGTTATCAAACTCGAATTATATAGGCATTGTCATCTTCAGAATTTTAAAAGAAAGGAACAAAATACTCAAAACATTTATAATACTAGCAATGGTTAAAAACGTCCTTGGAAAGTTTTTTAAATTTTATTTTAATTTCATTAAAAAAAAATTTTTCTTAAAAAAATATGGAATTAGCTGTAAAATTGTGTTTTGGAGTTGTATTGGTTTTATTCAATTCTAATAGGTAAGTTTGATAATGCGATATAAATTTTCTTGCATATTTTAAAGCATTTTCAGTCAAGTTTTTTTTAAAAATATTTTAATTAATTAAATAGAGAAATATTCATCGTCAAAATCAACTAAGTTAAATTTATAAAACTTTTTAATATTTTCATTCATTTGTGATTGTGACAAAATTACCAAAATCATATTTTCATAACTCCTTATATATCTATTATTTTTGTATATGTGAAAAATAGTTAAATATAAAGATAAATATATCCATATTTTCTTTTGAATAAAATATAAGAATCCCAAGAAAATTTTATACAAAAAAATATTTCATGGAATGTGTACGAACAAATTAAAGCTCATTCTCACATTTCACTAGGGTTCTTTTTTTAGTTTAATATTAATAGACATATAATTTTTGACAATTATGAAAGAATCTATCTTCCATAGGTTAGAAAACTCTTCATTTTGAACAAAAAGTTCAAAAGACGCTATCCAATAAAAGAAACGGTTATAGGATTAAGTCCAATAAAATAATCATTCAGCCTTCTCTCTGTTCCAATATCTATTTAAATCTTCTTTTTATTCTCGAAAAATATAAAAATTAAGCGAGATTCAAAAATAAATTCATTCATTATAAATAATTACAATAATATTTGAATTAATTATTTACATTTTAAAAAATCAACCTCTCTATTCTCAGATCTTTTGTTGTTCTTCTTGCAAAATGAAGAAATTCCTCCTTCATGATTGGTGTTATCGAGGAACTTAATTTAGCCGATTTAAGAAAAACGGGGAAATCTAGATTTTATTCAAAAATAATATTTTAATCAAGGCCTCGATAATACATCATATTTATGGCACGGGGAAGAAAGGTTTGGCCTCCTCTCTTGATCAAATTTCGAGGCTTATGTAATAATTTTTTGGCTAAAATATTGTTCATTTGTGAATAATTTGTAGAAACCCGTTCCGATATTATTAATATTCTGCTTTTGTAATCAATATTATTTCAGAAACTTGCAAAAAAATTGTTAGGTCCAGCTTAGTGCCGATTTTTCAGAATGTTGCCCATCCGGCCCGGTCCTATTTTTTATAATATTATCAGCTTAAATTTTGGTTCTATAACAGTTATATTCGTTTTTGAAAATGAAAATCGAAAATATAAACGGCAAAGTGAATCTTTAATAATTCATCAAATTTTAAAATTAAGCGGGCTTAATGAAATCCAATTGATCAACTGTCTTTCTCCATCTAAAATACATTTTTCGAAAATAGATCCGATCCTGACTTATATCAATAATTAAAAAATTGATCGAATAGAAAAAAAAATTTTTATACTTTAAAAACAAAATTTAATATAAAAGATTGGTGAATGCTGATGATTCCTATTGTCTTTGTAGCAAGCCCAAGGATTGCAAAGGCGACCTAATTTTGGACGAATGTGGATGCTGCCATGTTTGCTCGAAAGTATCTTGAATTAAATAAACTACATTTAATTCTTGAGCATATGTAGAATGTAAAAGTATAAGAAAATATTTGGTTGATTATTTTTTTATATGATTATACTTATTTATTCTTTGAATATACTTAGGTGAAAGGCGAAGTGTGTTGGGGGCCATATGGTATTTTGAGTAAATGTTCTAGTGGCTTAATATGTATACTAGATAACTACGAGAACCATCTTCTAGCAAAAGGGATATGCACACCGGATTACCCAAGAGTTATTTTCAATCGTTTTTAACTATGCCAACTTATCATATTTGTTAGAAAGGCCTGAATTTAGTGAAGCAAGAAAAAAAAATTATATCCTCCCATACACAATAAGCAGCGGCGTGACTGGCAAGGGCTAGTTCCCTCTACTCCCATTACAATGTCCAAATTATAAGAGTTATCAATGCAAGCGTGCATTAGCGTAACCTGAAAGAGGTGAATTCCCTTATTCGTAAATTTGTCTGTTTTTGTTAAAATCATTTTAAAAGCTTATGAAAAAATATATATTTTAGTGTAATCCTGCGAAAGGATTTGGAATAGGAGATCTAAAACGATTCTGTAATTTATAGTGAAAATTCCCACTCAATTAACCCCCCCCCCCTCCTATGAAATCATTAAAATCAATAGTGAATGGATATTAAAAGGAATTATAAAAGCAAAAAAGCAAAAAAACAAAAAAATTAATCTTGAAATTATATTTCAAAGGGAATATATTTTATGATTAAAATCTCTTCTTGTATTTTTGTTTTAATGTTTATTAGAAAAATAATGATAATTTTGATTCATTAATTTTTTAAACATCATCATCAGTTAAATTGAAACCTTCTCGAAAGTAATAATAATTTTATTTTCCCTTATAAAATATTTAATTAGTATTGAATGTTTAACTTTAAAAACGATTTTAAAAGATTTTTAATGAACAATATTTAATGTTTCGGTTATAAAAAAATAACAGAAATATTATATATATCAAACAGCTTTATTTTTTAAAAATAAACCTTGGCATACCCATAATGATCCGAATATTTTGTAACCAAATATTTTAAATCACCATTATTATTTATAAAAATTGAAAATATAATATATTCTAAATAATATAAAGATTTTAAGGCCCGGCCAGAAAATATAAAACCCGAACCGGGCCGGTCCGAAGATAAGGATGATCCGTAGATTCGAGCCGGGCTATGCAATTGGCACTTTTTGCAGATCTCTGATATTATATTTACTAAGATTTTTTTAATGAAGTAGTCACTAAAAAGATGTGTACAAAAAAAAGTAATATAATAAAAGTCAATTACTAAATAACTTCTATTAAAAATGTATCATTATAAAAGGGGAGTGGATACCACCATTTCTTTAAACAGATTTTCTGTCTTAGATGGAAACCCTCAAAGTTATTTTTTTTAGAGGCTTTTAATTTATTGAAAAGCGCCATCCACAAAGATTCCTAATGTAATAACTTATGCCGTAAAAATTACATTTTTAAGGTCAAAAATTTGCCTTTTTTTAACTTGGTGAAGGAAATTTATTAGGGTGGAGAAAGAAAGGGAAAATATTTGTCCAAAACTTAAGTATGTTAGCGAAAAGATGATAAAATTAATATATAGCAGGAGATTATTTTCCTTATTCTAGTGTATATTATAAATTTTGAACCTTGAGTTTGAAAGCTTTTTTTATACATGGATTGCTGGTCAAAAAAAATTGATTTTGCAGTTATAATCTGTACACTCAAAATTTTCAAAAATTAAATTAAAGTACAAGTCAAATAAATTTTTCTTTTAATGATATTTAAAAAAATAAATTATCATTACTAGGAGGAAGGAGATCCATGTGGTGAAGGTTATATGCAAGTGCTTAATATTATTAATGTATGTATATCCACAAGCTTTGAATAAATATTGTATAAAACTATTCCAGCAGTTTTATTCAGTTTTTTCAGTTGTAGGATTTTCAATCTTTGGTTATAAATAATTTTAACTATAATGGTTTTTTTTTATTTTAAATATTTTAGAAGTTTTATTTAAGTAACAAATTTTCACAAATTTTTCATTTACGAATTATAATTAAAAATATATATATAAAAAATCTAATGATATATAAAAAATGAATTAAAAAATATGTATGCATAAATGAGAAATGGGATAAAAAAAATTATAAAATGGTTAACTATAATTAATATGTTTTGCCAGATAATTAGACGTTTGTTCCACTCAAATATTCTTAATCTCTAAGTGAGCTTATAACTTTTCGTGCAGATATATTAATATCGATTTTAACCTAGACATCAATGAACCAACCATAAATGCTTGTAAGGAAGATATCATTGGGATTTATAATTTAGTTCCATGGGAAACGTATGAATCTCATTAGTGTAAGAAATTTTAAAATATTAACCTCTAACTTAGGTATAAATATAAACATAATATAGGCCTCTACATTGTGTATGATGGAACAGCGTTACCAATAATATTTTATCTACCAAAGATATATAGATATCTATATTACCTAGTCCGACCCATTGAAATCTAATAATATTATAAGCTTTGAAAGCGATTATAGACCTATATTTATTATTATTCTTAAAAGTATTCATAGAAAGATATGGAAAAACGAAATAATTTAAAATTTCGTCCAGTTTTTGAGTCTGATCCAAATTTTTTTATGATAATTCGAGAAAATAATCCGTGTTTGACTTACCCGAGTTAGATTGAATCCGATTTAGACCGGTCAATGTGGGTTCTAATTTGTAAAGATTTGTAAAAATGCCCTTATATCTCTATAAAATATGGCCAATATTTATATAATATTAAACTTATTACTGTCTAAGGTATACTGTGCCAGGCATATTTAATTAATATCGTTCCGGAGTAATTCAGTAAACTGGGTTGCAAGAAAAAAAAAATCTATATAAATCTAAAACGTGTCATGGTATTTTATGAAGCTTTATATTTTAAATAATATATTCAACTTAATACCCTCAGAATTTTAGTTTGATTGAGTCGTTTTTTTATAATAATGTCCAAAGACCCTCAACTATTTGACTATTTGCCGAATTCTCCCCATTTCTCGATAAAAATTTTTAATCATAAATTATAATGCAAAAGACAAATAATAGCAATAATTGAATTTATGATATTTTGGATCGGTTATTAATATTGAATATTTTTGTATAGACTTTATTACACCATCGGATGTTATTCTATATGAAACAGAATGGGATTCAATAGTTAACATATCTGAAATTTTGAAACCAGTTAAGGTTACGTGAGACAAGAATCGGAGCTAATGTGCCTCTCCGATTTTTATGACATTTGATAAAATGCTGTTTAGAATTGGAAAAAAAAGACAATAATATTTCCAATGTGATATTAGGGCATATGAGATTTAGAGAGAATATATTTATTTAAATAATAATATTTTTATGCATCACTATATTTAGACCCCAGATATCAAATCTTATTAACTATTGATCAGGAATAGGTTGCTAGAGCTCCTTTAACGGAATTTTGGGGAAAACATAAATCATAAATGATTCAAATTAGCTCATCATTAGAAATAAAAACGACACAAAGGTTACGTAAAATTGCCTACAATCCACAAGATAGCTTTTCCAAACATGATAGAATATATTTCCTAGAAAAATACGATTTTTAAATTTTTAAAAACGCGCTCAAAAAATTATTTAAAATTGTATAAAAAATAACACATTGGTTATATATTATAATTATAATAAATTATTTTTATGGCAGTACTAATTATAATAAAAAAAATTTAAAAAAATAATGTTTTTGTTATTTTATCTAAATTTTATAAGTCATTATTTTACTGGTCTCCAAAGCTTGAACACACCTGAACCCAACCGGGTTCAGAGATTTTTTTACTAAACTCTGACCCATGCCCGAACCTATTTTTTTTAGAAGAAGAACTCACAGCCATGAAAATAATGCAATCATAATTTATAGATACGAAAGATTTAAGAATAATCATCTTGATATTAAACTGGATTATTATTGTAATAATGGTATAAAAGTATTTTTTTCTTCTTCAATTTTAAAATCGGTTCAAATTTGTTACCATTGTCTGACAGTAATATTATTTTATAACTATAAAAATCTTTAACTTCAATCGAAATTTTGGAAGCCTTGAAATATAAAACTTTTTTTTATATTCAAGATGTCTTATTTTCATGATTGATAAATTGATTTTTTTAAATAATATTTATTTAATATATTTTACCGTCAATGTCATTATCATCATGGAATACATTTAATACCTTATTAACATCCTATACAATCAAGAGTAAGAAGTTAAAAATAACGGTGTAACTAAATCAATTTAAATTATAGAGAAGCCAAAGGATTACTTAAAGATTTATAAGAAGAAAGGATTTGATTATAATATACACCTCGACATTTCAGAAAAACTCAATATAAGACATTTCATATAATTAATTTTAACCAATAAGGGAGAACAGAGCTAGTCGGCCTAAGGGGCTTATCGGCTCAACCGATTTTAATGATACACAAAGATATACGCAAAATTCCAACTAAGAAAATTCATGATTATGAAAATAAATAAAATTGTGTGATAATGATATGTCATCAAGAAAAATAACATGGTTAGAATATAATATTTTATAAATTTAATACATAAAATTATAATTATTATATAAATTTATTAATGTAATTTTTCATATATATTTCAATTTTAATAAATAAATATCTTGCAATTTGTTGCGATATAGATATTGTGATATCATATTGGCATATTATATGATTAATTTCAAATTATAATTATATTTAATCAATCAATCAATCAGATATGAACATATAAAACATTTATTAGTTTGATACTAAGATCAACAATTATTTAAAATGAATTATATTTAATGAACAAAGATTTTCTATCTATAATATCTATTGTAATTGAAAATATAATACGATTCAAATTATTACCTTTTAATAGATATGAACATTTTAGTTATCAGGATATTATTTTGGCTTGATAATAAGAATCCTACTACAAATTTTTTAAGACATTATAAAAATATAGATGTGTCAAGATAATAAACAAGTATTTGATAATGAGAAGGAAAATAAAATGTTTGAATATCTAATTTCATGTAGTAACCAGGGTTGCCAGGTCAAAATTTTCAAATTGTGGGAGAAATTAGGTATTTTGTGGGAGAAATATAAAAATTGTGGGAGAAATTGCTAAAAAAAATTTTTTTGCGGCCCGCAAAGGTTCGGCCTGCGGCCGGGATTTAGAATTGACTTAGTTATCCGCTTATTATTTTTTATAAATATAAAATCTAATCGATTTTCCAAAATAAAATAGGTAATTATTTTTCAAAATAAAATAGCTAACTTCAAAATAAAATAGCTAACTTTTTTTCAAAATAAAATAGCCAACTATTTTTCAAAATAAAATAGCCAACTATTTTTCAAAATAAAATAGCCAACTATTTTTCAAAATAAAATAGCCAACTATTTTTCAAAATAAAATAGCCAACTATTTTTCAAGATAAAATATCCAACTATAAATAGGTAACTCTTTAAAATAAAATAGCCAACTATTTTTCAAAATAAAATAGGTAACTCTTTAAAATAAAATAGGTAACTATTTTCCAAAATAAAATACGCAACTATTTTTCAAAATAGGTAATTACTGTACGACACAAAATTTCTTAGAGTACTATCTTTATTATTAAAATAACATATTGATTTATTATAATATATTAATTTTGTTTAAAAATAATAACCAACGATCTTTTTTAAATACAAAAGAATGTAAACAAGATAAAATTTTATAAAAAAATTGTAATTTTACAATGTAAAAAAATAAATGTATAAATAAGATTTTATAAAAAAACAAACAATTTTAAATTTACAATGTAAAAAATAATTATAATCAGTGCGGGGAAGTTGTTCTACAGTATTTAGTTAATACAATGGGGGAAGGGAATATAATATTTTGAGGTATCAAAAATCTTCAATGCATAAATCAGTACAGGGCATTCTATCAACATCTATTGCAAAACAAAAATAAATATTCTTCAAAAATAAGAAATAATATAGATGCAACTACAGTTGCGGAAATGGTAAATACCTACATGCAGTACAACATTCAGAGAGTTACTCAACATCTCAATGTTGGTTGAATCTTTCCCCATAATATTTAACGACTAATATAAATGAAAAGTATACTTTGTAGAACACAAAATGAGAAAGGCTATAAACAATGATTTAGGATATATATCCAGAAGGTCAATTCTTGACGATTTGAAAGATGTGCAAACATATGCAATTCTAACAGATGCATCTAATAAGGAGATATCAAAACATTTCCCTTAATCCTCCCCTATTTCAACAAAATAAATGTCATTTCAATAAAACTATTAAAAAAAATTTCTCCAGATATGAAATATCCAAAGACATAGCTAACCATATATAATGGTAAATATGGCAGATTTGGCATTACCAATGAATTGCATGGCAGCTTTCTGATCTGATAATTCCTCAGTGAATTTGGCAAAACCCAGAGTGTATTTACAGAATTGAGTCAGCATAATGTTGGTTGACAGGTTCCTCCTAATACGCGCCATCGTAGAATTTTAAAATTTTACAAACCTTTAAAAAATAAATAGATTATAAAAGCTGTCCTAATATTTTGAAAAAAATTTAAATAAATGGCAGAAGTATATTGAGGAATTTTACATATAGGAAATCTACTATATGCTGTTAATATGCAGTTGCAATCAGAAGAATATAATTTAATAAAGGTTCACTAAATTATGCTGCAGAAATACCAAAGTAAGAATATTATTACTATTATCGTAATTATTAATAAGATTTAATATGATGTCATGTTTATGGAGATTGTAATGCTACTTTATTTTTATGATTTGCCAAAATATTCAAAATATTAATTTTACAATGTAAAAAATAAATTTATTTGATTTTATGCAAATGTATAAATAAGATTTTATAAAATATAGAAAGTCAAATATTTTTAGTTAATTATATTTTATTTGAGATTTAAATAATGGAACTAAACGTTTACCGTCGTTATTAAGATATTTATAAAATTCCTGGCATGACATTTTATAATTTTGTTTAACCATTAACTCGGCCTCTAATGTTGTTAAAGCAATTCGATTTCTCTCCTTTCTCCAGGCAGTCCTCATCAGGCTAAAAATGCGCTCCGATGAGGCATTAGAATGAGGTAAGGAGAAAACATACTCGCAAATTTTTTCCAAGCATGGGGATTTATCGTTATTACGAAAAAATTCCACCCATTTCTCCTCTGCTTTTAGACTATCTAACTTTAAGTATTCTGGCGAATCATAAAAAATGGAAAAAATACAATCTCTTCAAACAAGGCTTCAATGTCTATCGGTAATTTTAATATATTTATTAAATTACAGAAACCATCAAATGATGGTTTCTGTTCCAAGGTCATAATATTTATACACTTGTAAATAGAGTTATTAAAATCAAATTTTGATTGTAAATATTCCAAAATTGTCTTAATAAAAATATTTGCTTCATTTAAAAATACGTTAATTATAGTTATATTTGAACATTTTAATATGATATTTTTAGCAATAGCGCTATAAAATTTATTATCTATTTTTAACTGTAGAGATGAACAGAGCTGTAGCATAATTTTGTGAATCTTTATCAATAAAGAATCTTCTGATTGCAACTGTAACTACATGAAGTAGATTTCCTACATGTGAAACTAATCCTAAATATGCTTCTGACATTTCATCTTCGAAAAAATTTAAATTTTTCAAAATTTTTGGACAGCTTTTAAAATCTTTATTTAAGAAGTATTTCTTTAAGGGTTCATAAAATTTTTCTCTCGATGGCAGGTATTAATGATAACCACCTGATAGGTACATATCGCAACAACTCACACCATTCCAAATCAGACCACTCCACTAATTCTTTTAATTCAGTGACTCTTTTAGTTGATGAACTAAATTCGTTAAAACATTTCATCACAATTATTTCGACATCTACAGATAGTGCATTCATTGCCTTCTTGCAAGAATTATGCAGTATATGGCATATACAGCCAATTGGTATTAATTCACTATTGTGCTGCCTCAATTCGGTAAATACACTTTGATTTTTGCCAAAATTAACAGAGGCATTAAGCGCAGAAAGCTGACATGCAACTCATTGATAACCCTGAATCAGCTATATTTAGCATTATGTGGTTAGCTATATCGTTGGATTTTTCACTATCGGATGAAAAAAATTTCAATAGTTTTATAGAAATGCCCTTATTCTTGTTGAAATAGCAAAGAATCAGGGAAAAGTTTTAATATTTCACTTATTTGATGCATCTGTTAAAATAGCATATGGATGCCCTTCTTTCAAATCGTCTAGAATTGACCTCTTGGATTCAGGTCCTAACACATTTGTGATAGCCTTGCTCATTTTTGTCCTACCACAAGTAAAGTTAGCACTTATTTTGGAGTCGTTAAATATTATGGGGAAGAGATTCGACCCACATTGTGATGACAGATAGCTCTGTGAATGTTGAACTACATGATATGAATATACAGTTTCCGCAATTGTAGTTGCATCTGTATTATTTTTTGGAGAATATTTTTGTATTGCAATAGACGTTGATAGACTCCCCTGTACTGACTTATGCTTTGACGATTTTTGGTGTCGCAAAATATCATATTCCCCCCCCCCATTGTAGTAACTAAATACTGTAAGACATATTCTACATTTAGCATGGCTACCTGTAAGCCTCATCAACCAAACATATTTTTGCTCCCTTATCTTGTTATATTTACATATATATTTTCTTCTTTTATTGACTTTCTCGGATTATATAGTATATAAAATATAAAAAGATAATCAATTTTGTTAGGATATTTAAAGCAAAATTAATTATCAAAGTGCTATTTTATTAAAAAAATGATTTATATGAACTAAAAACATATCCTAATTTTATATGCTTATTTTTAAAAATTATAAGAAATAAATACTATTTTCAGAAAGATCTCCAGTTTCATCCGAATCGGATATAGACGGCGAATATTTTGGAGACATACGTTTTAAAGCTTTTATTCCTATATAATTATTTTCAAATGTAAATTAAGAATATTTGTCATTAATTTTAATACGATAGTTAAAAATATAGAATGCGCATAATTTTAAAAATTATTTCCTTACTAAATAAATTATTAATATTTGAATGCAAGTGGAACTTATCTAAGAAAATAAAAATAAAAAAAAATTTCCTAAATATTATACATATTTTATATTTTTATTTATATATACCATGATAGTTATCTTCTAGGTGAGATTTAGATTGTTTTGAGGTTAAAGCACTAGTTTCCAATACTGATGTTGTTTTTTGGACAATAAAATGTTATAATTAAATATATAAAAAGAAAAATTATTTTCAATATAAATTACTTATGTACTATTATATTTTAAAAAATATATTATTAATATTAGAAGTAATATTTTTAAAAATTAGCAATGAAAGTGGAACTTAGAAAATATTATTATCCTAATCATCTTTAATCTAAGCTTAAGAAATCCTAAATATTATACATATTTTATATTTTTATTTATATATACCATGATAGTCATCTTCTAGGTGAGATTTAGATTGTTTTGAGGTTAAAACACTAGTTTCCAATACTGATGTTGTTTTTTGGACAATAAAATGTTATAATTAAATATATAAAAAGAAAAATTATTTTCAATATAAATTACTTATGTACTATTATATTTTAAAAAATTAGCAATGAAAGTGGAACTCATCTTAGAAACTATTATTATCCTAATCATCTTTAATCTAAGCCTAAGAAATCCTAAATATTATACATATTTTATATTTTTATTTATATATACCATGATAATTATCCTCTAGGTGAGATTTAGATTGCTTTGAGGTTAAAGCACTAGTTTCCAATACTGATGTTGTTTTTTGGACAATAAAATGTTATAATTAAATATATAAAAAGAAAAATTATTTTCAATATAAACTGTTTATGTACTATTATATATTTATAATTATACATACTATATACATTAATTATACATACCACGAACACGATCACGAAGATGCTTAAGTTCCACCACCTCAGGAATCACTGGCACTGATTTCTTGAAGAAATTCTTAATTGATTTTTGTTTCATACCAGTTGAGGTTGTTGAGGTGCCAATATACATACTTTTCTAACTTCAAATTTTGAAAATGTCGAATGGATTGGATTGGTTGGATGGAGATTAGCGTAAAAATAAAATAAAAGAACTAGACATATTTTTCGAATAAATATTTAAAATTTATTTTAAAAATAATCAAATACTGTCTCTCAAAATTATTATTTATATATAAAAAACATTTAAATGCTAAAAAAAAAATTGTGGGAGAAATTAAAAAATTGTGGGAGATTTTTGTGGGAGATTGTGGGAGATTTCTAATTGTGGGAGTTTTGTGGGAGTGAGATGTATGTGGGTAAACTAAAAAATTGTGGGAGACTCCCACTGATGGGGGGAGGCATGGCAACCCTGGTAGTAACACTACTTTTTATGGTTTGTCTGTTAAAAAGGTATTAAAAAAGTTATTTTATTATTAATTACATATTAATCACATTGTTAAATAAATTAATAAAAGATTTTTGTATTATATGTAAAGACTTAATTTTCATATTTTGAAGATCGGTTTCAATGCAGAATATTTAAAAGTTGAACGCATGGGTCCTGTGCCCAAAATATTTTATTTGTTATAATTGTAAATAGAATATTATATAAAATCATTATAGTTATACATGAACTGAAGAATTTTTTTGTCACATAGGAGGCCTAATAAACCATTTGATTAGACTAGCCCCATCGATGATCCGACTAAACACGGATTGGGGGCTACTGGGTTCAAAAAATCACTTTAAACCTATTACAAGTTACCTTAAATATAATAAAAATGCCCTTTACTCTCAATTATATAACTTAACAACCCAAAATAATTCTTTCTAATAATATTAAATAAATACCATTGACCATTAACGACGATCCATATTTAACATAATTATCTTTATTTCCAATAAAACCACACAATCTAACATAAAATATGTAGAAAAATATAACATAATATAATTATCCAATTCTTCATTTCTCAAAGGTCCACAGCTGACATCCAAAGGTCCACAGCTGACATCTAATCCAATATCTCTTAATCTCCAACTACGGGTTTTTCCGAACAATGAAACACACCCCGTGATCCCTATCTCCTCTCCTTCCCCCAAGGAAAACTTAATTCCCCTGTCAGAAAATAACTGACATTTGATGTATTATATTAAATTTATTTCTTCTTTTTTTCAACAGCTACAACAAAACCTTTATTAGAAAATAAATTATTAAATATTTAAAGAATATTACAGTGTACATTTATAGGTAAGTGTTGAAGGTATCGATCGTTATTTTGCAAGATCTTATTTATATTCGGAGCTATGATTATTGACAAAGATTACGCCGACTAACCCCATTCTCCTTTATATTCTTTTTTTTTTTTGAATCATAACATTAGAAAACTAATTCATTTATTTTTAATACAAATTTTCCCTGTATATCTAGAGAGTAAAATATTTGTCAGTCTTAATATATCGTAAAAAAATTTGCTGTATTTTTTTACACGTTTGTTAGTTTAATATTTCTTAAAATATCAATAAAAATTTGACAAAAATCTTTATAAATCTCCTTAAGAAAAAATTATGAATATAAAACGTTTTAAAAAAATGTAAGACATTTATAATTTAAGCAATGTTATATAATGATTGATATAGATTAGATATCAAAAAAATTTTGATTTTATGATAATTTCAGAAAATATATATTTTAAAAAAAACATTATAGATTAGTTTTTAAAAATTTGCTATGAGAGATGAATCTTCCAATTCTTATATTTTCATTCAATTTATTTAATTATTTCTAAACATAAAATGATTGATATAAAACTCAATTTCTATTTATACGACCAAGAGGGTTTATAAGACATTTATAAAATAAACAGAAATTTAACTCTTTTATTTACAAATAATTTTTTTAAAAAAAAATAGATTTAAGGATATATATATAGAGTAAAATACATATTTTATAAAATATTATCCTAAAAATTAAAAAAAAAATTTAATTATGTTTATCACCAAAACCTTGATATATACAGGAATTCTCTTTGGTCTATTTAACACGTGAGCAGTCTAAATAAACAAAGAATATTTTATTTTAACAAAGTTTAGCATGTTAAAAGAATTTAGTATTTAATCTATAGATCATAATTAATTTAGATTATGAGTATAAGCCGGTGGAATTTATTATACACCAATATTTTTAACCACCTTTTATCTATATATTATAATATCCTAATTTAAGCTTAAATTTTATTCGTATTTTAATTTAAAAAAAATGATTTTATTCACTAATTAAAAAAAAATTGATTGACAATAATTTTTTTTCTTTCAAAAAATATCAGATTCGTATTGGCGTTGGATTGCTCTTGCCAACAACTTAAGATAAAATGTAAAACGCCTCCCCCTACTAATTGCAAGGCAGAGATCATCAAAGATGCCTTTCGTAAAGACGATCCGACACTTTTAAACTAATTAAGCTAAGGATCGAGTTGGAATTTCTAAACACCCTCCAATCCATTTGTTTCCTCTCAGCAGAATAGCAATGATTTGCGATTAGAAAATTGTTTTGTCTTACCAATGCAAATATTGAGCAAGAGCAGGTCAATTGACAATTTTACCATGGCCGTTTTCCACGATCTCTTCTAGACTAGAACTAACCCTCAATTTTAGGATGGATTGGAAACATATTTCATTTGCATCGATCCTAATGCTCCATCCAACTAAAACACCGATGTTCTCTCACTGGCAGAATCTAATAAAATAACCGAATACTGACCCTTACACATTAATACCTATCGCCTGCTCTATTGTAACGTCTATTAATAGCAAAGCTCAATTTTTTTCTAGAAAATTTAGAAGACGGATTCACTAAAAGACCGATCCAGCCAATGAATCTCTCTTCCTACGACAAAGGTTTGCTAATAATCTCCCTCCAACTATCTAAGCTTTATTTTTTCCATCGAATAATATCCCATACCTCTTCCAACATTCCCCTTCGCCAAATTTTTACAATACAACACTGTTGTACATCTATAAAGAATTTTTTTATCAAGGAAATTAGTATTTACATTTTGGCTAAAAAATAACTGTAACTAGTTATATTTTTAAAATTGTAACTAGTAACTGTAACTAGTTAAAATTTTTAAAATGTAACTGCCAAAAGTAACTAGTTACTTTTAAAATATATCCAAATAATTAATTTTATTTTTAATATGTTGTGATAAATTAATTTTAAATTAAATTTATTTTTTAAATAAAATTTATTAATTTAAAATTTTGTGAAAATGTCTGATTGTTCCCAACAATAACACAAATACTTATATGTATGGCAGATGTGCAGGGATTATAATATTGTCAACCTCTAAAGGATACTATATTAGCTAGTATTAAAAAAAGGTAACTAAAATCAAATAATTATTTATAAATTAATAATATCATGTTATAGGTTTAATAATCTTTATGATAATGACAACATCATTGCTGCAATTCTTCACCCTTTATTTAAAACTGACTGGCCTTGGATTAGGCAAGAAAGGAATAAAGCAAAAAAGGAGGAAATTTTAAATTTAATAAATACCTAATACCTCAAAGTGAATCCCAGACGAATGAATCATGCTCAAAACCAACATCACTTGATGTAGTTGGATTTTTTGACCTAAAGCGCCAAAATATTCTGGATAATGAACTTATAGAAAACTTTATCAAATCTAATAACAACACTTTTTTTTATATAACGATTTCCCAAAGTTAGAATTACTCTTTATTAAATATAATGTTGTTCTAACATCAAGTGCTCCCGTAGAGCGCTTATTCAGTCTAGGTAAGCTCATTTTTGGAGATAAACGAGCACGTCTCCTAGATAATAACTTAGAAATTAATTTGTTGTTAAAAGCAAATAAACATTTATTAGATTCTAATTTTTATGAAAAATAAATATTTTTTTTTCAATGCAAATATATATTTTTATATTCGATGTAAATATTCAATTTTGCGATATTTTTTTATATAAATAAATTATATATTATTTTAAATAACTGATTATACTTTGTTTATCCTAATTTTTTTTATATTAAATAAATGCAGTCAATAAATAAATAATGCGCATATGAAGGATGTATAAAGTAAGTAACTAGTTACTTTTGAAAATAACTGTAACTAATAACTAGTTACTTTTGTAAAAATGTAACTAGTAACTGTAACTAGTTATGTTTTTGCCAATTTAACTAGTAACTGTAACTAGTTATGTTTCAAAAGTAACTTTTAACATCACTAGAAATTACTTTGTCGATATAATCTGTGACAAAATTATCTTAAATATTAATCTCAATCGTCAACATTTTAAATTATGCAACTTTATAAATATAGATTTCAAAATTAATTTTAAAAAAAAATTGTGATTTTAGAATTAATTATAAATATTTAAACAATTTCTATGCTTATACACTACTTTCTATATTTTTTTAAAAAGTAGCGCGCTAAAGCTATCGCAACTAAAAAACGCACTCCACTACTTTAGCAACACTGATTATCATCAATAAAAAAATGAACTGTTTTTAGCCTAAATAGCTCTAAAAAATTGTAAATAAAATTTTGTTGTGAGATAATAAGTTTATTATAAGATTCTTTTTATTAATATCACTATAGCATTGTGGTTTGATAATATCGGGGCCGAAAGCTGCAATTTTTTTTAGGGGGTAGGGGTTGATTTTTTTTTGCGAAGGGGGTTTGCCTTCACCAAATTTTCTGCCATGTAGACCCTGCCAATTTATTTTCAAATCTCTATATATTTGGATTTCCTTATATCATGTGAAAATGAAATATGTGAATTCGCTACTTTTGCGGGATTGCCATTATTGGCCAAAGGAATATCAATGTGCTAATCGATATCGAGTAATTTCTCGTATTTCAGATGAGGCGCTAAATGCATCATTTTTAAAGTATTTCAAAAGACCCTTTTTGAGAATATATAAATGTAGCTTCTTACTTCTCTTTTTCGCTTCTCAGCCCATGAATCAAATTTTTTCCTTTTGAGATTTTGCAAATTCTTCATTTCTTATTAAATAAAAGACTTTATAGTGCTTCTAACCATTTTACTAAATTTTTTATTAGTCAAGTTAATCATTATTTATGAACCTAGTATACAATATATTTAAAATTAATCTTCTAATGGTCGAATCGAAATCATAATTAAAATATTGGATGAGGGTTATTTATAGTATACCCATGCAGAAGTTCTATGTATTAAATGAAAACTCTTTAGTGTAAACATTTTTGTTTCATCTTTAAGGTAAACTAATCATAATATCCAATAAGTATATGTCTTTTACTGCAGGAGGGGTTTGCACTTTTAACCTAAAGGTTAGTCCCAATGTATGTTTTCAAATATATTTTTTTGAAAGAAATGACATATGCCCTTTTTTCCAGTTCATTTTCTCTTTTGGTAGTATCACTTTATAAAATTTATTTGAACTTGAAAAAAATATAATATATGCATATCTATAATCATTTGCTTGAATGAGGCATCTTGATTGCCGTTAGTAATAAACTTCCACATTCGTTAAAGCCGGTTTAGGAACCGATTCTTTGTCTTTCCAGTTTTATATAAACAATGGGGTAGAGAGATTTCGTTTCCGGTTGATAGAGAGTTTTAAAAAGACTATTTCTACGTATTCGGAAATTTTGATTGAGCTAAATTAATATCTATATTTTGTTTTATTTGACAACTACAATTTCATATGGGATAATAATTTATAGAATATTATTATATATATATATTAATCTTATCTTATCCCAACATGTTGCTCTATTATCTGCCCAGGGAAACCTGAATTATAGAGAGAGACCCATTCTCTGTATATTTATGCTAATATTTTTTGCAAACAAAACTAAATCAGTTATAATAAGTGAGGGTAAAACTACACCAACCATGAAAAAAAATATTCTAGACGCCGTGTTATTCTTACTAGTAAAGAATACGTGCTGATTATTGCGATGTATATATTTGGCAAGCAAATGAAAAGAGTTTCTTGATAAAAATCAATTACGTAAATCATTTAACGTTTATGAAATTAACAATACATTATCTTTAAAAAATTATTGTCGAAATTAATATGTTTTGTAAAAGAATGACCAAAGATGAAGGCACAATTACTAGCAAAGAATGTGCTTCGCCGAAATGAGGTGAAAATTGATATATTAGTTTTTTAATTAAAAATAATTTTAAAAAAATATATAGATAAATTTAAGATTCCTTGAAAGGCTTTATATAATCGATTGGGTAGTCTAGCACACTATTAAAAAGATGGAAGATACAGAGGAAGAAAGTGAAAGATATTCGGAGGGTGGAGAGAAAAAATATCAGGCTAGGCTTCTTGTGAGATGATTCGCAAAAAGGCTGCAGCAAGAATTTTTGCTGATTTATTTAATTTATAGTAAGAAGTAGAGGTCGGCGAATTCGACAAAACTGTTTAGGCTCAAGCTTCACTCTCAACCAAGTTCGGTGGACTTGGCATTAGATCTCCCTACGACTTAGCAATAACCTATTTCAGATTGAGTAGCCTCTTGTCAAAGCAAATTACCAACGCCCATCATTCTAAAGAAGACTCTTCCTAAATTGAGGCTTAAATATTTGGAAAACACGGATCAATATTGATGCTCATTCCCCCACAACCCTTAGACAGAAGAACTGGGATACGCCGGTAATGCTCACTGCGTTGAAACACTCTTATCTAGCATGCAATCTACTGACCCACCCTATTCCCTTTCCTGTTCAATGGATACTGGGCATGAGTTTCCCGAGGCAATTCTTTCTGTCAATCTTAGATTTCAATTTTAACAACGAACTTATCCAAGCTATCGTATTCGTCTAAACTGTTCCATCACTCATCCTTACATGTGTTCAGGTTGTAACTCGCACGTTGATATGAATGGAAATTATAGTTTACATTGCAGCTCCTACAATCGTATATTCATCATACATACGCAATGTACTTCATTGACCAAACTTGCCTGGAAATCAGCTCAAATACCATTCATACTCGAACCCCAGGTTCTTTTTAGATCAGACGGTAAACATCCTGACGGGATTACTCAAATTTGATGGGAGAGAGGCTAATTATTGGTATGGGACTATTCATGTATTGACCCCTTGACCCCATCTAACCAAGCTCTTAACATCATTGAAGGAAGAACTTAAAATCTCCAAATACACAGATTTCAAATGTCATTGTTTCATTCCTATCATCTCAACCACACTTACCATCTTGGGCAAATTTGCCCTAGCATTCTTCAAAAATTTAGGGTCACAAATCAGCAAACTCTCAGAAGAACCTCTAGAGGGGTTTTTTCTTCGACAAAAGTTGGCCATAGCTATATAGCAAATTACATCAGCTTCAATGGTAGTCTACTATACAATGAGCTATGCTCCCTTTCTACTTCTTATCCCCCCCTCGCTTCATACCATCCTCGGTTTTTATTGTTATTTTTTTTTAATTTTTTGTGAATTCCGGAAAAAAACCACCAGGAAAATATACCCACGAAAAAAACCCCCAGAAAATAAACAACTCGATTTTTATTTTCATATTTATAGAATTTACTTAAGGCCTAATAATAGGGTTGTTAAAGGGTTCGTTTTGAGAATCTTACAAAACGGGTAACTCAATATTTTATATTGATTTAGCCTCGAGATTTTGATAATGTGTCTAAGCCTTTGTTCCTTCAGTTGTTTATCCACACTACCTAATAACATAGGTATATTTTTATTTGGATTTTAATGGATATACTCATATTTATAATGTATAGATAAATTATTATTTTAGAAATGTTTTTTATAAAAATATAATATATTTATCAGCTAAATTTCTTTGGGCCCTAATGCCTTATTTAAAAATTACTCATATAGGTACCCTTCCATAAAAAATACTTAAACAAGATAAAATGCTGAAGTTCAAATTGGTACTGGGAAAAAATACCCCAGTAAAATAACCTATGTATTTCTTATTTTCGTAAAGATTATTTACTATAGTAATAAATATAATATCCATCCTTAATTATTAAGTAAACTAAATTTGACAAAATTTTATAATAAAATATATTTATTTTATTGATAAATCATGATTATGTATATACAAATTTAATAATTTATGATAATAATTATATTGATTGACATCGAATATTGAAGGAAATCGCTCTTATAAAATCTGGATGGCTTCGCACCCCATCACGGTATTTCTCGCAAAGTTTCTTTAACCTAATCTGGGTATTATAATTAGTTTTATCGATACACACCTCGCATTCCATTTTTAAAAAAAAAACCCAGATTGATGGGTGTTTATTTCCAAGTAGATTAGAAAATCGATAATTCCATGCATTGATTATTTGTGCGTTCTTCGTTGGATAGTGTGCTCTAATTCACGTTCCAAGTTTCTGGAGGAAATCGAGGCTCAATTAGACGTGTTTGGAATTGAAATTGCTTCTTGTGACAAATTCTAATATGAAAGAAATAATCTGGAGGGTTTTTTTCCTAGTTTTTTTTTCTTATTACCATTTTTCTATATTTTTTGTCCCATATTATATAGATTAAAATTATGCGCCTATAAGAGATACATATAAAAAAACAAAAAAATTAAATATAAAATATAATTAATATCTAATTAATGTATTTCGCATATTGTAAATATATATATGTTTTATGGCAAATTTTTTTGAATATAAAAAATTATAAAATAGCAATACAAATTTCCCATTTCCAAGATTTGAAAAAGATATCCAAATCAATGTTAAAATGTAATAACCTAGTTGTTTTAAAATTTATTATAATTTAAGAATAAATTAAAATCTCCAATCTATTTATTTAAAAAAATATGTTAATTAAACTAACATTACATATATATACTTGTAAAATATTTATAGATATTTTATAAAGTTGTTAAATGTACATATATGCAACTTAAAAACGATCATTTTGCGTTTTTCTTTAAAATCTATATAAATAAATATTCGAAAGATGGCGTATTTACGATATTAATTTTTTAAGGTTATTTTTGTTAAATTTGATTTCCCAATTATTAATACGCATAATTATCTTTTAAATGATTTATAAAAAAAAAATTGTTTATTAGATGGTTTTTAATATTGAATTTAAAAGGGATTCAAAATTTAATTTATTAATCAATATACTATAATGAGTAGTGTTGTTAAATTGCTTGGTTGGGTCGAATTAGCATGATTTTTGGTTGGGTTTTTGGTCGAAAAAATGAACCAAAACCAAAGCAACCAAATTGGTCGACCAGGTCGACCAAATTCATAGACCCGAGCACCGACCCGAGCACAGACCCGAGCATCGACCCAAGCACAGACCCGAGCACCGACCCGAGCATAGACCCGAGCACCGACCCAAGCACAGACCTGAGCATCGACCCGAGCACCGACCCGAGCACAGACCCGAGCATCGACCCGAGCACAGACCCGAGCACAGACCCAATCACAGACCCGAGCACCGACCCGAGCACAGACCCGAGCATCGACCCGAGCACCGACTCCAAGCACAGACCCGAGCACCGACCCGAGCACAGACTCGAGCACCGACCCGAGCACAGACCTGAGCACCGACCCAAGCACAGACCCGAGCATCGACCCGAGCACCGACCCGAGCACAGACCCGAGCATCGACCCGAGCACCGACCCAAGCACAGACCCGAGCATCGACCCGAGCACAGACTCAAGCACAGACCCGAGCATCGACCCGAGCACAGACCCGAGCACAGACCCGAGCACAGACCCGAGCATCGACCCGAGCACCGACCCAAGCACCGACCCGAGCACAGACCCGAGCATCGACCAGAGCACAGATCCGAGCACCAAACCAAATCAACTTATTTCGTAATGTGGTTACTTCTTAGTGCACTGAAGGATCTTTCTATCGATATATGTGAGCAAAGATCAGCTAGAACTACTCGCTAGAGGGATATTTTGGATAAATGTAAAAATATTTTGATGGGAAGGCAATTTTAGGCTATACAATACATTAATTTGTAATATCCATTATCGAATTAGAGTTAAACAACAAATAAATGCATTTCAGCTTAAAATTAAAGTAGAGTCAACTCCTGAGGTGACTAAAGTCAACTCCTGAGGTGACTTATGTCAACTCCTGAGCCAGCATATCTAATCTGTTTGAGGCTTAGCCATTTTTTACAACTTTAGGGTAAGAATTAAATCAACATAAATTATCCTCATTTTTCGATGATATATGAATTATAAATATCTAAAAATCGATAAATTCCTATAATAAATTTTTCACGGTCTTAGAAGGTAATTATTTTGAATTCCATATCAATTATTTAATTAATATGAAATTGAATTACTCGTCCTCTAATTTTTTTTCAGAATATAAATATACAATTTTTTTAAAAAGACTATTATTGAAATATTCGTCCTCTATGCATAAAATTGAGCAAAACATTAACAATAAATTATTATAAGTTGATTTGGTTTGGTGCTCGGATCTGTGCTCTGGTCGATGCTCGGGTCGGTGCTCGGGTCTGTTCTCGGGTCGATGCTCGGGTCTGTGCTCGGGTCGGTGCTCGGGTCTGTGCTCGGATCGATGCTCGGATCGATGCTCGGGTCTGTACTCGGGTCGGTGCTCGGGTCTGTGCTTGGGTCGGTGCTCGGGTCAATGCTCGGGTCTGTGCTCGGGTCTGTGCTCGGGTCGGTGCTCGGGTCTGTGCTCGGGTCGGTGCTCGGGTCTGTGCTCGGGTCGATGCTCGGGTCGGTGCTCGGGTCTGTGCTTAGGTCGATGCTCGGGTCGATGCTCGGGTCTGTGCTCGGGTCGGTGCTCGGGTCGATGCTCGGGTCTGTGCTTGGGTCGGTGCTTGGGTCGATGCTCGGGTCGGTGCTCGGGTCTGTGCTCGGGTCGATGCTTGGGTCGGTGCTCGGGTCTATAGATTTGGTCGACCAGGTCGACCAATTTGGTTGCTTTGGTTTTGGTTCATTTTTTCAACCAAAAACCAGAGTCGTGGTTGTGTAAAACCAGCTAATTAACCACACTAATAATGAGGATAAATAAAAATATTTTAATTCTACAATTATAATAAAAGTTAATTTAAAAAATAAAACTATAACTTCAAAATAAAATAGAAATATGACTTTAGGGAATAATAAAATAAAATAGAAACAAATAATACATAGAAAATAACAAATTTTCAACAAAATGCAACCTGGAAAATGTTCCCAATCATTGCAGCCTTCGATAAAAATTTATTTTTCAAATTTGCATGAAGTTGAGTACATCAAACAACGATAAACTGATGCTTATTTGAAATTTTTTGCATAAGGAGGAAAAAAAATGTCTACCTAATGGAAAATTAAAATTGTCAATTTGTTGAGAATTCTACTTAAAACATTCTGAGAATATCAGTTATTCACAATCTTTATCATATCGTCCCAGTTTATGCTCAAATCATTATAGGAAATATTGTTAACTATTCTGTATTCTGCTTTAGATCCCCTATATCATGTGAATGCAAAATCGTCATCATTGGCCATTGGAATATCAATGTGTTAATCGATACCGATTTATTTCTCTCATTTCAGATAAAGCGCTAGATATATATATAATATTTAAAGTATTTTAAAAGAGCCCCTTTTCGAGAATAAATAAATTTAGCTTCTTGCTACTTTTTTTCGCTTCTCAGCAACTGAATCAAATTAGTTTCCCTTTTCACACTCAGCAATATAGCTTATGAAATAAAAGACTTTTTGGTGCTTCAATCTATAATATATACTAAATTAAATTTCTAATACTCGAATCGAAATCATAATTAAAATAATAACCCCATTTGGAGTGGGTAATTTAAAATATATTCATCCAAATGGTTTATCAAATGAAGACTCTGTGTGGTGTGAAATTTTTGTTTAATCTTAAAGGCAAACTAATCATTATATCCAAATAGCACCTCTTCTTTTTCAAAACCCAGACTTCTAAGAGTAAATAAGCCTATTTGAAATATAAATTATAATTCTAAAAAATAATAAAATATATTACTAAAAAAATAATAAGATAAAAGAATACGTTATAAATATAATATATTTTTACTTATAATTTACCATGTATCTATGAGAACAAATAGTTTTTAATTAAATTTTTTTTAAAGAGATTTTTTATAATAAAAAAAAATGAAAATTTCAATAGCTAAATAATAAATTAAATTTATGGGCTAGGGTCTAATCTTATTTTTTCAAAATTGCGGCCATTAAAATCTTCTAAGCTGCCCTAAATAGATGTCAACCTGATCCCTCATTTATGCAAACCTGTCTCTGTGGGCAGTCTAATAGCAGAAGAATACTCGATTCAGGCAAAAAAAGATAAATATAATCATTTTATTATATACTAAAACTAAAACAACGTAAATTCTTCGTATTTATGCGAGGATCTAGAATATTAGGTATCATCAACTAATATTATGAATATTTTATCTTGAAATTAACGAATATAATAAAATGGCATAGCAAAAAACTTAAAATGGATAATAAATATATACTCACTTTAATTCAATTTATTAAGGTTAAAATATAAATAAAGACCGAAATAATTGTGTTTAAGATATCAAAGGTCATCCAAATTGCCAAGATCATTTGATATAATATTTTTTTCAGTAAGATCGCCTATTTAAACTATTCTTCTCCTTAGAGTTTTAGTTAATCCGATGGAATTTTCTCTATTTATATTTTCCAAAGAACCATGTTTAAATTTAGATGTACCTACTTATATATAAATTATGTTAAAAATAGAATTTAGTTGTATAATTATCAAGGGTAACTGGCGGTGCCCCTTCTTTGGAATAAAGGGTTGGGGGAGGGGGGGTACGAAGCTAATATTTTATTATTTTTATAAGGAGGTACATAAATTTGATGTATAATTATCCAAAATATAGATGATCGCATATCTAATTTTAGCGTATTAGATGACCTCTAATATTATATACACAATTACTTAGCCATTATTTTTATTTTAACCTTCATTATTATATTAAAATCATTAGTATTCATTTTGGATTATACTTATCTTTCATTTTCTGTTTCGCCGTTTTTATTGTCGTTTCTTTCAAGATAATATGTTCATAATATTAATATTTTGATAGTACCAATTATTTGAGTGCCAGACAGGAAAATAATTTTCAGTTGTTTTAGATTTAATATATTAAGATAATTAACTCAAAAAAATTATTACAAATTTATAAAATTTAATGATACATGAAAATAACAAGAAGTATTGGGCCAATTTGAACATTACTGATAATAAACTTCAATGTTTCAAATATTTATATCTTTATTTTGTAATTATACATATTCGATTATATATTTATTAATATTAAAATCACTGATGTCACGTGGGAGGAGTCATTGGAGGCTCCAGTCTCTTCATTGGAGAGCCCTCTCAATAATTTTCTGATTACTATAATAACAAAATTATTGACAAGTCGGGAAGGTCTTACCCTGAGAATTGTTAAGTCACTCTATTAGTCGGTATTTGGGATGATAATGCTTCTAAAGTGTCGATATTAGGGGGAATTAGCCTGTAGAATTAGTCTGTGTAGAATATTGACTTATAATATTTCTTTTTACTAAAATGTGTAACTTTTTTTATTAAGATATTAAAATTCTATGATAAATATATGAGTTTTTCTCTCAAATAATATATATATATATATATATCATATAAATAACGTTTAATATATACAATTTACATAATATCAAAGTAATATATCCAATTTACATAATATTAAAGTTTAATTTAATATATCACACGATCGCCTTAAACCGTCATTATTTAAAATGGAAAAGTATATTAACGCTTAACACAATAAAAAATAAATCGTTACTAATATGTAACAAAAATAATTAAAAAATAATGGTTTTTATTAAAGATTTTGACTTTGAATTGAATGAGCCCTGGCAAACTGAAAAGTCAATTGATGTGTTTGACTTAAATATATAATTTAAATTTAAAAAAAATTCTACAAGAGCCCTCCCTTTATCAAATCTTTTTTCAAATATGATTTAAGGTCGGGTTTATAGGAAGTTTAAAAATGAGTTCGGGTTTTGTTGATTCGTGAAAAATGGGCTATGAACCCGTTTCATTACACCGTTTTCAGGTTCGGTTTGAAGCCCTTAAATTTAAGGCATGCATCTGGTATTCATCATTATTTTTTTAAGTATAATTTTTTTTTAGAATTATTATTTTAAAATTTTATTTTATAATCGATAAGTTCATTTAGTATAAATTGTTGATAGTTTATAAAATTAAATAAGGGGTCATGTAAATAAGTACTAAAAGGGCTTATAAAATATATTATGATAATAGTAAAACGTAAGCATTTTTGAAGGGTTAAGTAAATATTTTTATATAAAAAATGTATTTCTACTTATAAAATGTCGTGAACTCCTTTTTTGAATGACCCTTTTAACAAAATTACGAAATTTTAAAAGTAACATATAAAATAAAATAATACTTACATAAAATTATAAAATTCGGTTGATTCCAAGGGGAGGCATAGTCACTATTCTATATATGTTTATATTCAAGGTAGAAATATAGTTAAGGCAGGATATGCAAGACATGGGTGTCTAATTTAACGAAGGCCAAAATTCTAGATAGAATAGAGCTTTCTAATTAATCCTCAAAAGATGGCGCGAGGCCAGGTAGTAATTAAGCACTTTGGTCTTTAGGTAAATTCTTAATTTAGGACAACACATGCGTATTTTCCTTTCCAAAAAATATTATCCGGCTGATATTTCCAAGACAAAAAATATTATAATTATGTGTATATAACAATCAATATATCTTACCTTGGAAGCTTTAAGTGATTTTAAAAAAAATATTTATTTTATATTTGAAATTGTGAAAAATAAAATAGTAATTCTAATTGGAAAAAAAAATAAACTTGTAAAAATAGCCGAACCAATAGAGAGGAACGTATAGCTGGCAAGGTAACATATGTATAGCATGAAATCTCCTATCGCTAAAAAAGAAATTGAGTGCGTCGAAGCATGCGTGATAGAAGACCACCAGCCAATAGAACAATCAGAACACAGTCTTGTATACAATTGACCCCATTCAGGGAGGAAAAAGTTATCCATTCCTCTTTCTTTTAATATATATAATGTTTATTTCACAAAAAAAGACAAAAAATAAAACTTCATATTTTTGAATATTCAAAACAAAAAATAAAACTGTTCTCAGTCTTATATAATATGAGTATAGTACCTAATCAACCAATTCTATAATTTATTTCAATATATCAAATAACTAGTTTCAAAATAGACTAAATAAAAAAATCTGATAAAAATCTTAGAAAGTGATGTATTCAGCTAAAAACTAGATTTCTTCGTTTTTTTAAAAATTGGATTAAAACCGGTGAAAATTAGCCGCCTTTGGATTACAAGTGACTATACCTAATACAACCAAAAAAGAGAGAAGATATCATTATAATATCAGAAACTGTTTTATTTATTTTAAAAATTGAAACTTGATAATTTGAGATCGCCTGATCGTATTCGGAAATTTTGAACCATTCCACTGCGTGGTATTAAATGGCTTCGAAATTGAAAAACGTTTTGGTAGCCTTGGATTAAATGATTATCTAAGCGATTCATTTCTCATTTGTGACTACTTCTCCACTTCTTAGGTGGATACTTGAGTAACAAATAAGTATATTTTTTTAAAAACATGAATAAATAAAATATCGTTGAAAAAAATGATTAGTTATAAATTTAGGGAGAAGTGACTAGATGAAACAAAGGAGATTAAGTGGAGAACATTTTAAAAAAATTAAGCGCTGTTTTAGAATTTTTACTAGAAACAAATTAATTGTGTTAAACTTTATCTAATATTTGGGATTATATAGTGAATATTCAGAGCTGTTTCAAAATAATTGATGTATCACTATTTATATACATTTGTAAAGAATCTTTTAACAACTCTGGTTATATAGCTTTTTACATTTTATATTATTGTTTCTAATTTGGGGCGTATTATTTCAAATATGTAAAACATTAATTTAAATTTTACGTGTATCTAAAAACTTGTTTAGTTACAAGTGAAATACTATACTTTGAAATAATTTCTCTTCCAAAATCCTACCTTCAGCCTCAGGCGGGGGAGTGGCAACGTCTTTTGGTGGCTAATAGATAAAAGGTTTCCTTTGATCTGGGTCAAGAATAGAATCACCGTCTTCCCGACGGAGGGTAAAAACTCTTGAAGGGGTTGGCGTCAGGAAGGGCTTCCGATTATAAAAACCTTGCTTCAAAATTTCCTAATAATTACAACTAGTTATATGCGGGGTTCAGCCCAATGCCCCATGGCCTCCTCACCGACAAGAATAATGATAAACCTGGTGGAATCACGATTCGTGAAAATGAAACATATGATTGCCATAAACGACCTGCAAATAAGGGGATAGTTTACGGGGAATAGAGTAAGAGGTGCAACATGGAATATTGAGCATGGCGGAACGCGGGAGAAGTGGTTGATGCACTGCATAGAAAGCATGTAGATGTGTGTTGCATTCAAGAAATAAGATAAAAAGATAATAGCGCATGACGGGAAAATTGAAAGTATAAATTTTTCTGTTAAGGAAGTAATGATGGTAAGGCTGGCGTTGGCGCATTGGTTGCAAAGAAATGGGTGAACAAAGTATTCGAAATAAGAAGACTATAAAACCAGATAATGATTATCAAGATGATTTTTGATAGAAAGCTAAAGATGCTGGTGATTTGCAAATCGGGTAGAGCTAAAGATGAGATGGATTATTTTTCAGTAAGGAGATGTGATAGAAGCATAGTAAAAAATTGTGAAAGTAATAATCTGAGAGGAATGTATTGATCAGAACCGACTAGATTTATGCGATTTCATTTTTAAAGGCCATATGCCATTGGCGATAAGAGAGGCAGAGATGGCATAAATATCTGGGGTTAATGACAATTGGGAAACTACGAAAAATGCTTGGGTAAAGTCTGAGGGGGTATTTGGATGGACGAAAGGGCTACCTAGACATAAGGAGACATGGTGGTAGAATCCGGAGGTAACGAAAGCTGTGGACGGGTAACGCAGGTGTTTCAAAGAATGGTATAATAGTAAAGGGTATATTAATAACGATATTAACAAAGTGGCAATGAGAAATTCCAAGAAATTAATGGCGAAATCGCAAGAAGGACAACGGCACGTTGCTAAAGACATGGAATGCGCAGAAGGAATTGGAAATGTGGTCCGGATGGCAAAGCAGATGGTAAAAAAGGCAGGATATGATAGGTGTTAAATGTATGAAAAATATGGTAGAAAAAATGGTGATTGATAATAGTGGCATTAAGAACATCTGGAAGATATACATGGAAGGACTTTTTAAAGAAAAAAAAATGAATGGTTAATGATGTTATGTGCACCAGAATAAAACTTTATAAAAATTTCGGAAAAATTTCTAGGAAAATCTCTTGAAAAATAACGAAGGAAAATGTTGTAGAATTGAATAAAACCTCTATACACTTTTAGATTAAATATTTTGCATCATTGAAAATTCTAAAAAATATATAATAATTTTATATATTTCCTTGGAAAAATTAGTTTGCAAATCTAGTCATCACCAATACATAAATGTTGACTACCATCTATATTTTATATAACACTTATTAACAATAGTAAATAATCAAAACTAAAGTGTATTATCTTTAATTTATTGTCAACAATCTCTTGGTTTTTAACTATATTATTTATAATGAATCATAAAATCTGCCTAAGCATCACCATTCGATACATTATGATATTCGTTTCAGAAACATCAAAGGAATGTTTAGACTGATAATCCCTAACTTAAATAAATAAAAAGTTAACGAACTAATTTATTTAATAAAATTCAATTATTAATCAACAATTTATCGATAGTGATAGCATGATGAAATAATAATTATATAAATAATATTGTTATTTTTCATAAATATTTTGAAACAATTTTTATTTTAGATAATATATTTTTTTCCTTATTAAAATTTAAAATTCGAAAAATATAATATTTAGATTATTTAGAGATAAAATATATATAATAATAATATTTTAACAAATGTTTGTGCAATTATGTATTTTAACTTCTCTGATAAAATTTAACGAGCCTTTTTCAATGTCATCCCAAAATAATAATCAAGAGGGTGATTCTGAAAGTAAATTATAGAAAATATTTTATGGAGTTTATTATTTTAAAAAAATAAATAACCAACGTAGATAGAAAAAAGTAAATTTTAAGAAAATAAATGGTAGATTCTTTTTTCAGAAATATATTGCATTAATTTAATCATGTTTCTAAAAAACACATAAAACACAGAATTAATTTCAGTAGCGATCATGGCAAGGCATGGAGCTCAATACGAAACGATAGAATTGAATCCACCTAATTTTCTCAATTATACGTCTCACAGCGGCGAATATGGTAAAATAACACCCAAAGGTTATGAAGACAGTTTCAACTTTGGTAAGTTTATTATGATTAGATACTTCAAGAGAAAGGATTCATTAAAAGACTTGTTCCAGTAGGGTTTTATGCCGATGAAACGGAAGAAACTAAGCTAAGTTTAGAAGCTACTCTGTTAGGTTTGCTATCGGAGCATCTCTTCAGCTTGGAATTCGGAAAATTAAACGCCTATAATTTTAGAGGATTGAGAAATGTTTTATTACATTATCTCAATATATCTAATGAAATACATAGCCATAATAATAATAATAATACTAATTTAAGGTGGGAAGATTTACAAGAGGACACTATACACGTAGAAACGTACCTTATAAATGTGCTTAAACTTATGGTGAGTTTAAAAATAATCGTCGTTAATAATAGTTTGCTGTATAACAAACAATATTGTCGGGATATTTACCAAAATGTGTTCAATCTGAAAGTAAATTTTGAGACGACAACTATTAGTCAACAATTGAAGAAGGATTCAGTCGTGACATTTGATAAAATGGTAAAACCATATTATCCGCAAGAGATAAACCAAACATTATTAAAATATCTAGAATTTGTAAGTGAAACATTGAATGATTCAAAGAAATTTATAAAAATATAACCGAATATATCTGATTCTATAGTGATCATAAATGAAACTAGACACATGTTCGATTCGAATTTTATTTTTGAGACAATAATGGATAATCAACAATTGAAAAATCTTTCGCGGAAGTCATTCGATGAAATAGTAAGACTGTATAAACCAAAAGATATTTTGAATCTGACATTATTAAGACTCACTCTTGAGCATTTAGGATTTGTAAGTAATTCATTGAAGGATCCAGAGAAATTTATACAGGTATTACCGAATATATCAGATTCTATATCTGCCATAAAAGAAAATGGGTACCATTTGCCGCCCTGGGCTAATAATCTTGTGATGGTTAATTTAGAGAAGTATAAATATTGGACCACCACTGAAATCATCAACGGCGACATTTTTTTGCAAAATAAGATGGGAGGAGAGGTGTTTAATCATATAAAACAACATTTCACAGATGTTATAGCTTCACTAGAAACATCCGAATATTACAATAGCTATTCATTTTACAAGGATTTTGATGAAATTTATCTGAAAAAGTCTTTGAGAATGTACCAAGTACATGAATACAATCTGGTGGCTCTAATAAATATATTGGGTGGGAATTGTATAGCTAGACCCAAGGAGTCGTCGGCTATAATAGTAGAGCTATATCGTATTCCTTCATCAAATAAAATTGCATATGACACTTTGCTAATAAACAAACTTCAGAAAACTTAGTTTCTAAAATTTTGTCTAACCACAACAATTTATCAACCTTACCTATGATTCATTTTAAGCCAAAGAGAAATGAAATTATTTATAAATTAAAATTTTTTTACAAAGCAGGGCCTAATAGTGATTTAATCCCTCTGAGAGGTGACGCATATTTTGATGAGTTGCCATTTTTGGATTGGAATTACATCAAATTTTTACTGTTCAAATTGATATTTTTAAATAAAAATAACCAGCACATGACAGAAATTATACTTATAAAATTAAATATATCTAATCATTCTTGTAAATATTTACATGGGATATTAAAAAAATTGTGATTCACTTTGTGGGGGAATATAAATCAAACATTAAAATAAAATTTTTAATATCTTATGATCGAGATATTAAATCTCTTGAGCAAATTGATTTTAATATTAAACTGATTGGCGAGGTATGTTCATATTTGAAGGCTTTGTTGAAAGGATGGTTAGCGTCCACCTCTTCGTATGAACATTTATGAATAAACGTCAAATGACCTAAAATGGCCACAAATATATTTGAAGCGTAAATTTGTATAATTTTGAAACGTTGTAACAGATTTAACAAATAAATTAAAAAATGCTTTTTATTTTAAATTAAATTTAAATAAATAAATGGTAATTAATATTTATATTAATACAAGAACAGTATATACTAAAAAATAAATTGCAGATAATTTACAATATTTTAGCAAACTCTTAATACTCAAGATCTATTAATATATAATAGACAACACAATTTTATTATAAATATATTTTTGATATAATATTAATAAAATTTATATCAAATATCTCATAATAAAAATTTTAATTAATATATAAAAATGCAATCTTCTTTTTTTTTGCATGATGATGTATAAATTGAATTAAATATTTGTTAGAATAGATAATATTTTTGTTGTATTTTGATTTATTCAAACTATATTGAACCATTTGATTGTTAGAATTGTTTTGAATAATAGCTTTGTTTAAAAATGATATAAATATCTAAAAGATACTATTTACTTGGACTAATAATATTTCTGTTATGGGCATCTATTTCCTCCAAGACCTCTCTTTATAATTAAAAATTTACTTAGACTATTTGTGTTATCCAAAACTGGACCTTGTAGATTAATAGCTTTGAAAAATTATTGTAAATATTAATTTGACATTTTACTTTGGAATTCTGCAGTACATACATTTGATACTATAATATAAATACACAAACATTAATTCAGTAATTATAGGATATAATTTAAGATTAAAAATTAATCAAAATTATTTACTTTGGATTGGTTTGCAAGTTTCTAAATGTTTTATGGTGATGCTAAATTGAGTAACAGTAAGTTTAGCATACAATCTTTATTATGTTTAGTTTTCTTAAAAATATATATTATTAATTTCTAATTTTCTTAGTGTTGATAATTGTTGCGATATATCTTTAACCTCTTTAATTTTCATAATTATTTCAAATACAATTTTGGGAATCTTCGAGATTTTTTTGGGAATCTTGGCAATACGACAAAACGCCTCAATTCATAATCTTCATACGAATTGGAGGGACGATACCGAAAGGATGAGTTCTTATCAAAAATAATTTGATAAAAACATGTTTTTGTTCAATGACAAGATATATAAAAAAAATATGAAATAATGTTTACTTACAACTCTCCAACATAATACCTTTACTGATATTTGTATAATATTAACAATTTGCAATAATAGATTTTTATTATTTTTAATATGAATATATTTATTTATAACAGAGCCAATGACTATAATTTTTACCTATGCTAAATAGCATCGGACAGATCAATATTTTTTCTCTCTCTTCTATATGTCTACTTTTTTTCCAAAAATATTTTATCAATTTAATTTTTTTTCCAAAACTATTTTGTGCATAATTAAATTTAAAAAAATATTGTTTAAATTTAAAATAAAATTTTGAAATATCGATTTTTACATTTCTCTGAAACCGTTAAATTTTTTGAAAAATAACGCCCGAGATTATGATTATACCTTTTTTAGAGTATTTCCTCTAAAAATATAATAAAAAAAATTAGGTTCGATTTGATATTTTTTTACTTTTATCTATTTTCTATTTCCTCAAAAAATATAACATTACAAGGGGAATAAATTAAACTTATATTTGGATTTGTTTTCTTTTAAAGTGCTGCATGGCAAGCTTGATTTTTTTACTATGGATATTTTATTATGGAGATCCTACCATGTATATTAGTTAAAATTAGACAATTCTGAATACACGTAAGTAACAAAGTAATTCATCGAATTAAATATAATTTAAAATATCGTTTCAAAATATTATTTATAAGTTAATATTAATCAAAAAAGACAAAAAATAAATTTATAGAAAATATTTGATAAAGAAACTAATTTGAATAATAATAAAATATATTATAGTAGATTTTTTATATAAATATAGTAAAAAAAAGATTAAAATTTTTTATAAAATAATTTTGGAAAGTCCACCAGAGATGCACATAGGTGATATGCACTAATATATTTTAAAAATTAACGATCTTTTCGAGACGAGTAAGTCGAGCGATTGCAATAAGGCTATTCTATTAACTAATAACTTAGCCGAAAGCATCTATCAAAATGTAAGCCCATTTCGATAGATGTGGAGCTTAAGTCCTAGACATTGTTATAAATAACTCAAGCTTTTCTTTGCATCTAAAATTAGAAATAAAAAATATTATTATTTTTAAATACTATACAACCTAAGGGGAGAATTTTGCCGACTGAGTGGCACAGATTTGGCAGTTAGGAAAAGAATGTACTTTTAATTTTATTAGGTGATCGAAAAGATTAAAGCCTCCTCTTATTTTAAAACCATTAGATATAAACTAAGTGAAGTAGACGTTTACACAATAGTTGAGTTAATGAACATAGATAATAAATTAGAAGATGTCTAAACAGATACTGAGAATATTATTACTAAGGAAACGTTAAAAACAGATGACAAATGCATAGCTGCGGAACAAGTTAAGAAGGTTACGATTACTATAAATAAATTTCATGTAGATAAACAAGTCGTACAGTATGACAATATCCACGTTCAAAGTGGTTTTCAAGATCTGGTTTTGAAAATGAAAGATTTAACAATCATTAAAACAATTACGTCACACGTCACCAATATTACAATAGATATAATTATCAAGACAGGTTTCAAACTTATGTATAACCTCACGATCTTGATCACCGAAGATATAACACAAATAATATTAAACTTCATAAAATATTTTTTATAACTTACTTTCGAATCACCCTCCTTGATTATTCTTTTGCGGTAGCATTGAAAAAGACTCATTAAATTTTATCAGAAAAAAGTTAAAATACATAATTGCATAAACATTGTCAAAATATTATAATTATTTATATTTTTCCTTTAAATACACTAAATCATATAATTTTACGAATTTTGAATTTAATGGGGGAAAAATTATATAATCTAAGATAAAAATTGTTTAGGAAATCTATGCAAAATAACATTATTATTTTTAATATTATTAATTTAGTAATAATTATTATTTCTTCATATTATCTCTACCGATTATATATTAATAATTAAGTTTTATTAAATTACTTCGTTTACTTTATTCATTTACTTATTTGCAAGAAAAAAAAATACTCTAAGATGGTTTGCTAGTCACTCTTCTGAACTAATTGAATTCAGCATTCAATATTTTGGTATTCCGTTATTGGTAGTCAATAATTTTGATGTTCCGATTCTTGCAAAGATAGTGTTTAACAAAGTTGGCTCAAACCAAGCTCAACTGACTAAAAATTTAAAAAATGGGTGGGGCTTAAGCTTACCTAAAAAATTGATATTAAAAAAATTTCTAAAATCTACCTCTTTTCTTTTTTTCCGAATTTTGTATATAAAATTGTATTGATGTCGAATATCAGAGTCATCGATATAGGATATTAGTATTATAATTATTCGTATCGTGTATTTAGTGTATGGGTATTAGTGGCAGGTTTCGGCAATATATGTATCGGGTATTCATATAGATGTCGGGTATCAGTAGTATTACTATTAGTTAACGAGGGGTATTGGTATCGGTATCGGATATTAGTTATATAGGTAGTAAAAGTATTAATGTGGATATAGGTAGCATGGGTACAAATATCAGGCATTAGCTAGAAATCGGATATCACTGTTGTCATGAATCAATGGTGTCATGTATTAGTGGGTCGGTATTTTGTGTTAGTGGTGTTGTGTATCAATGATGTAGTGTGTGTCATGTATCAGTGGTGTTGTGAATCAGTGGTATCGGTGAATTTTTGATTAGAAGTTATAAACAAAATTTAATTACTTGGCCACATTATTCCTTCTTATAAAAATCGAATTTATCGAAAATTAATTACCTTACTACTCTATGGAATAGTATAGTTACGCTAAAGTTAAGAATCAATGAAACCTTCATGTGAATGGTAAATTAATTTATGAAGAGATATACAAATGAGTAAATAATTATTAACTGCCAAATATTTAAGAATAATAATTTTTCTTGCCATACTTCTATTTTTTTTTTATTTCCTTGCTCTAAGACGATTCTAGAAAAGAGGAAATAGAAATATAATTAAATATTATTGGTGGGATGAGTTCTCAAGCCATTCGTAATAACTTAAATAAATATTTATTATCTTGGTAATAACTACAGGCTTGTTGATATCCTTGTCATAGAAAGATATAATCATGCTTGGAAGAGCCTTCACGTGTGGCCCCGATGCTCCGAAACTTTGACCAACGTTTTATATAAAATAAATTCAAAAAAACTTTAAAAAAATATTTTTAAAAAAATTAAACTATGAAATATTATTTTTTTTAAAGTTGTTTAACTTAAACACTTTAGGGTTCAAAATTTCTGAAAAATATTATTTCCAATAATTAATAAATTATTATTTTATCATACTATTAAAATGAAAGATACTATTAAAATCAGTTGGGTTTGATAACATTCTGTATAATATTATCTACAATAATATTATAATTTCATCATACAATCAAAATTAAAGCTAAAGTCTATTTTCAAAAAATTCTATACTCAATGATATCTGAATCAGTTTTATTATAATTTGTATTATCTTAAAAATGATCTTTGAATGTCGGACTATAGCTATACCTGCTAATAATTTTTGGAAAAAAAATATATCACACTAAAACAATTTTAATTTATTCAACATTTACAGTTTATATATGGTATGATAAACTATTTTCAATGATGTTTCTTTGAAAATATTTTAAAATATCATGATTTTATGATACAGTAAAAGAGCAGTGTTTAAATCCAGAAATTAAAATAGTTACATTTCAAATAAAATTTTCTAACAAATACCATAATAAATTTTTTTTTTTTTTATAACAAAATTAATATATTTATATTCAAAATATCAAATATAAAATAAAAGAAAATAAAATAAAACAATATTATATAAAAACGGAGGTGGGACTACAAGTTCCCAAAAACAGAGTAATTATATTTTAAATTGTGATTTGAAGGTTTTGTTTTTAAAAAAATAAAATTCTTTAGGTTCTGATGTAAGGGCTCTTGTCTTATCCCCTATATTTTTTAAAAACTTTAAAATTCCGCTTGGCATATGTCCAAGGGAAGAGATAACGATCGGTGTAAAAATATAATTTATGAATTTGGAATATTTCATTGTTTTTTTTTCTCGGCTATATCAACCGGATTAGAATTTAAATTTTTTGGGAAAGAAAATAAGCATGTAAAGTCCCAAATTAAGGATTTCCCCTAAAAACCAAGGCACGGAAGTTAAGCCATCTGTCTTAAGCCATCATCTAACGATAAATTTGTAGGCTCCAGGATGTTTGGTATTCGGGCCCTGAAGAGAACGGCTAATAGCTAATTAATTGCTGCATGCCTTGCATGCCTGCCTTGAACAAATCGAATTTGCATTTTAAAACTTGACTACTTACTTTTTAAATAAAAGCATATACATTTATTATTGTAATTAAATTGGGCAAAGCCAAATTTCCTCTGGTTTTATCAATTACCCTTTATAATTCAAAGTTACTTGTAAGGAAATAAAGTTAATAAAATATTTACGAAATATTTTTAATGTACAATAATAATTATATCTTCCATTTTGATAGTATGATGAAATAATAATTAATAACTTAATAATGATATTTTACATAATATTGAAAGTACACATTAAATATAATTTATTTAAAAAAACTATTAATTTTATATAAAAAAAATCATGTTTGAGCAACTGTGCATGTTAACTTTTCTGATAATTTTAAACGTAGCTTTTTCATTGTCACCTCAAGAATATAATTTAGTTAAAGATTCTGAAAGTAAATTATAATAGAAATATTTTATTCAAAATTGTTATATATTTATTTAATTTATATTTTATATTAGAGATCTGAAAAGTTAGGCCCAACCGGGCTTCAGCGGGCCTAATTTATTTAAAATAATCGGGTTCGGGCCGGCCTAATATTTGAAAAAATACGGGCCGGGTCGGGTTGGACCGAAAATTTTATTAGATATATCAAAATTTATCAATTTTATATTGAATTTTTTATGTAAATAAAAATGTTTAATTTAATTTATTGAAACTGATAGCTATATAATATATGTTTATTTTAAGTAATTATAAAAATTAATTTCTATATTTAAATAAATTGAGCCTGGCCGGGCCGGATAATTTTTTAAAAAATTTTCGGGCCGGCTTGAAAAAATTAGGCCCGATTCAGATCATTATTTTATATACCTTAATATAATTTAATAATTCTTAAAAAACATTATTGCGAATTACTTTCTGTTGTGGTCATAGCAAGACATGGAGCTAAATATGAAAAGTCAGAATTGAGTCCAATTAAATTTTCGCAATTATACATCGCGCAGTGACGAGTTTGGTAAAATATCGCGTGGTTATGAAGACAGTTTCGACTTGGGTAAGTTTATTATTAATAGATACTTCAAAGGACCAGATTTGTTAAATGATTTGTTGCAGTTTAGTTTTTATTCCGATAACACAGAAGAAACGAAACTAAGTTTAGAAGCGTCTTGTTAGGTCTGCTATCGGATCAACTAAATGGCATAGGATTAGGATAATTAAAGGCATCCTATTTTAGAGACATGAGAAACATTTTACTAAATCAACTAAACCAATCCAAGGGAATATTGAGTAAAAAAATAGTTAATAATAATCACTCAAGAAATGATGTTGGAGAGAATAATATACATGTTGAATTGAACATTTCACAGATGTTTAAACTTATGATAGGTTTAAACAGAATTGTCGTTGATAATAGGTTGCTATATAACAAACAGCTATGCAAGGATAATAACCCGACCCTTTTCAGTCCTACGAAAAAAGCTAAAACAATAAACCAACGTCAATCACTATTCGAAGAGAATATAGAACAAAATAATACAAATGATTTTTGGATCTGACATCATTACGACATGCCCTTGAGGAATCAGGATTTATAAGTGACGCATTGAATAATTGGCGTCAATTTTTTAGAATGTTACCTAATATATCGGATTCAATTGTGGCTATAATGGAAAATGGATATCATTTGCTAACCTGGGCCAATGATCACGTAATGGCCATGTTAGAAGTATACGAGAGAATGATGGACTGCAATCATCAATGGCAACACTTTTCTGCAAACGAAGATGGGCGAAGAGTTTATTAACCATATCAAAAAACATTTCGCGGATGCTTCTAAAAACCATTTTTTAAATGAGGATTTCAGTAAAGATGCACTGCGAACGACCTTGAAAATGTACATAGGACATGAATACAATTTGGTGGCTTTGATAAATTTATTGAGTGGAAGTTGTATGGCAAAACCTAAGGAATCATCAGCCATAATAGTAGAACTATATCGTGCTCCCATTTTAAACAATATTTCATATATAGAGGACGTTATCTTCACTTCCATTTTGCTAATGAACAATTCGTTAATATCAACTATGCTAAATATTTTCTTAATTTCTAAATTAATCGACCAAAAGAAGAGAGATAATATTTTCAAATTAAAATTTTTTTACAAAGCTGGACCTAATAGTGATTTAACCCCGTTGAGAGGAGACGCAAATTTTGATGAGTTAATATCTATAGATACGAATTATT